>NC_069079.1:5800000-7050000 GCF_025698485.1 Gossypium arboreum | reverse complement strand
CTGAAAAACCATCCATGAAGGAGAATAACGAATATCCCGCTATGTTGTCTACCAAAGTGTCTACGTGAGGCAGAAGGAAATTATCTTTTGGGCTAGCTTTGTTCAGATCCCTGTAATCAACACACATTCGTACCTTCCCATCCTTCTTAGGAACTAGTACAATGTTAGCTACCCATTCAGAATACTTCACCTCTTGTAAGAATCCTGCATCGAACTGTTTCTTGACTTCATCCTTTATTTTTAATACGATATCTGGTCTCATTCTTTGCAACTTCTGTTGAACTGGTTTACAATCCTGTCTTATTGGAAGATGATGCACCACAATATCAGTATTTAACCCTGGTATATCTTGATAGGACTATGCGAAGATATCCTTGAACTCACGTAACAACTCAATCAGTCCTTGCCTTATATCATCAGCAATATGCGCGCCAATTTTCACCTCTTTCCCTTCCTCTAGGGCTACATTCTCTACTGCCTCTTTCTCATGTGGCATGATTTGTTTCTCCTCCTGTTTTACCATCCTCAAAAGATCTAGAGACACATCACAATCCTGGACATCTTCAAAATCCTGTGATTCCTCTAAACACATGTCTTGCTTACGAGAGAAATCAGGATTTGTAATATCAATGCTCATGTCATTAATATCTAGGGATCTGTGAAGTATAAAGAATGAATGAATTTAAGAATGATTATTTATGTGCTATGAATGAAAGCATAAGAATTGTTAAAATTTAATGGAATGTTGGTTGATAAAAATGAAACAATACTCGTTCAAATTGATAAAAGTTATGCTTTATTAAAAAATAATAGATTATTGTAAGCCCATTTCACAAATGAAATCCTATTACTCCTAGGCTCTAGAGTAGCAAGAATGTTTCTAGAATTACTCTGAAAAATTCCTAAAGACTACAGGAAGTTCCTCCATAGTCTAATTGTTCAGAGAGCTTCCAGTTCGTAAGGGTGAATGCCCTCAAGGTTTCCTTACTCCGATCCTTTGTCGTGTATAGCATTAATCAGATGACCTTCTTCTAAAAGTAACCCTCCTGATATAAAGGTTTGGGATATTGGAGGGAATGTCATCGGCTCCCACTCCACTTCTCTTCTATTAAGGCACGCCTTTCTTCCCTCTTGACGCTTCTCAACTTCCTTCCTCCGTTGCTTATTATCTGGCTTGAAGCCCAGACCAAAGCGATCTCTCTTCTCTTTTAGTTCTAGGATTTAAGTCCCTCATTGCAGGTATTTTCCTAACCCCCTTCCTGCCAAGGCTCCCTTTCCCACTATCATTTGTAGAGCCATCCTCGTGGCTCTTGCTATCTTTGGCGCATGTGGCTCACTCCCTTCTGAAATGAAGGTTGCATTCACAAATTCTAAAGAGTGAAAGGAACACTCAATAGACTCTTCGTTTGTCTCGACATAAGGGGTCTTGCTAGTGACTGCGGCTATAATATCCTCCTCCACATTGATGGTTACTAACCGTCCATCCGTCACTAACTTTAATTTTTGGTTGAACGATGAGGGCACTGCTCCCGCTAAATGTATCCATGGCCTTCCTAATAAGCAATTGTAGGAGGGCTTGATATCCATCACCAAGAAGTCTACTTCATATATATTTGGCCCAATTTCCAAGGGGATGTAAATCCTTCCCATCACCTTCTTTTTTGTACCGTCAAAGGCTCTTACCACATTTTGACATGTCTTAATGTGAGAATCATCAATGGGTAATCTGTTTAGAGTAGACAACGGTAGAACATTCAAAGCCGATCCATTATCGACGAGCACGCTTGGGAGTGTGTACCCCTTACATCGAGTAGTGATATGCAGGGCCTTTGTTGACCCCCTGCCCTCGGGTGGGATTTCATCGTCATTAAAATAGATAAAATTATCCGCACTTATGTTATTCACCAACCGGTCCAGCTTGTTAACGGATATGTTATGGGTGACATATGTTTCGTTGAGCACCTTCATCAATGCATCCTGATGCACCTCAGAACTCAGAAGTAGAGCCAATACTGATATACGAGCCGGCTGCTTACGTAATTGCTCGACCACGCTATACTCGCTATGCTTAAGGAACTTTAGAAATTTCTTAGCCTCTTTCTCCTTTACTGGCTCCTTGATATGTGCTTCAGCCTCTTTCTCCTTCTCTGTACTAACATTCTTTATTTTTGTGGGCTCTCTCGACGCCCATCAGATCATCTTCGCTTCCGCTCCGTGTATGGGAACCCTCACCCTGAACTTCCTTAGAAGCACTTGCTATATCCTCCCTCTCTGGCATTGACACATGGCAGTTATAACTCCATGGTACCCTCTTGTTATCCTTATAAGAAAAGGAAACAGGTTTATGAATGATGACTTTCGGTACCGTCGATATTTCAACTTCATTACTTCCTAGTAAAGAAATAATGATCCTTGGCCGGTTTTGATTCTTCGGTGCACTTTTTAATGTGCATATATGTCTCTCATTTGGCCCAGCTTCATAAAATCCTAGCTTCTTGTTGTCCATAAGGCTTTGTATCAATGCCTTAAACTCGTCGTATTCTTGAATCTTGTGCCCCTCTTCGGCATGGAACTCACAATAGTCCCTTGCTTCTTCATTCCTCTCTTTAGAGATTATCATCTCTCTTTTTACCATTTCTTCCCAAATCATCTTCATCGACATTCTCACCTCAGCCACGCCTTCCTTTATTCTCCTCTCACTGGTTTCACCAATGGCATTCACTCCTTGATTTGGTAATGGGTTTTCAGTATTCGGGGTATTATTGAACTTCACTACCCCCATCTTAATAAGCCTTTCTACGACCTTCTTAAAACCAGTACAGTTTTCAATCGAATGCCCCGGTATTCTAGCATGGTATTCGCATCTGGCGTTTGCGTCATACCATTTAGGATATGGGGGCTGTAATGGCTTAAGGTGAAAAGGAGAAATAACATGTGCATCGTATAAGCTTTGATAGAGCTCACGATACGTCATGGGGATAGGTGTGAATTGCATCCTTTCAGAATTCTGCCTTGTACCTGACTCTTGCCTTTGAGAACTCTGTTGCTCAACCGCAGCTGTTTTAGGTTGACCAACTGTGATTGCCTTCGTGTTAAAAGTACTTGTGTTATTCACTTCACTATCCTTTCTCTTTGGGGCCGATCTTTTAGTTGTTTCCCCCTCAATTTTGCCACCCCTTATAGCATTCTCAATTATCTCTCCCGCCATGATTATATCCGCAAAACTTTTGGTGGTGCTCCCAATTATGTGAGTGATGAAAGGAGCTTTTAGAGTATTGATGAACAACATGGTAGTCTTCTTCTCCAACAACGGTGGTTGAACTTGCATTGCTACCTCCCTCCATCTCTGTGCATATTGCCTAAAATTTTCATTAGGCTTTTTCTCCATGTTTTGCAACGTGATCCTATCCGGAGTCATGTCAGTCACATGATTGTACTGCTGCATGAAGGCCTGTGCAAGATCCCTCCATGAACTTATTCTGGCTCGGCTCAGTTGATTATACCACTTGGCTGCTGCTCCAATTAAACTGTCTTGAAAACAGTGAATCAACAATTGATCATTATTCACATACCCAGTCATCCTCCTACAGAACATCGTAATGTGAGCTTCTGGGCAAGTAGTCCCATTGTACTTCTCAAATTCTAGCATCTTGAATTTGTGAGGAAGCACCAAGTCTGGGACCAAGCTTAGATCTTTGGCATCAACCCTATGATACCTATCAGCATTCTCTAAAGCCTTGAACTTTTTCTCCAACCATTTACAGCAATCTTCTAACTGTCTTGCAGCCTCAGTTCTTAGATCCTCTTTTTCAGCCATGTCTAAGTCAGGAATGCCAGGATTTGCAGGATTATCACCCAAATTGAATCTTGAACCAGTTGGGAAATTCATGGGGATCCCAATATCGACCGACCCTTGTTGGGGCCTTATAGTAACAGATGGCCTCCTAGGAAGTGCCTCGGTTTGTGTAGGCACGTGGGGTGGGGTAAAACCTGGAGGATGATCCTCACCCTCCTCACCAGTAATTGCCATAGGAGCCTTTCCCTTATCAGTGGCCCTTAGAAGTTGGGTCATCTCAGCCATCATGTTCTTTTGTGCCTCCAACATTTGCTCCCTCATGTTGTTTTGCATCTTTTCCAATTGCTCTTGCAATTGGTCCTGCATATCCTTCTGTAACTGTTCAAATCTTTGGTCCATGTTCTTAGTTTTTGCATGAGTTTCATAGTGATGTGTTGCTTCAAGATTTTCTTTCTCTTACTCTCTTTCTCCCTATTAAATTTAACTAATTAGGGTCTTTCTATAAACTTGAATGCATATGATACAATGAGATGCTATGAAATGCAAATGCATGAATGCAAAAAGATATCGATTCTAATTCAATTTCATTTTAAAAAACGTTATTTAAGAAACAAAAATCTTTTCATAAAACGGATTACAAATACGCTTTCGCCCGTAGGCCCAGAGTCTTAACCCTATCTAATAACAATGTTAACTCTCGTCCTCTGTCTGACGATGACTCATACATTATACTCAGCGTTCTAGCTTGTACAGCCAAATCCTGTAAGTGTTTAGCAACCTCTCGAATCTGAACTAAGGCTTCTCCCATGATATAATCCCTATTTTCAACTTGATCCTGAAGATGGTGAAGTTCTCCCTTCCACTGTTTTTCTCTTGCCTTGAGCTGTTCAATCCGTAGCTCACAGCCTTGTAGTGCTACTTACAACCTTTCAATATCGTGCTTCATTTCCTCGATCTTATTCAAGCTTGCCTTTAACTTGATTGCAAGGTTACGACTTCGGTGATGATGAAGAGATCGTTCAAGTTCAGCCACCTTAGTTTTTAATCCTTGATTTTCCTTCTCTAGGGCCTGATTACGCGACTGCATCTCTTGGAACTTCTTCTCCCAATACTCGACTTTGGCTCTTTCTTCCTGAATCTCTTGCTGCCACAGCTCTGGAGATCTCCCTAATCCGACCCTTTTCAACATTACCTGGGCCTTTTTGTAGTGTGCCTTTAAATCATCTCGATCTTCCTCGATCTTTCTCTTTTCCTTTTTCACTTCTCAACTTCCATCTTTTGAACATCGATTTCGAGACTTAAGCACATTTTTTCCTCTTCGAGCTTCTCAATCCTCTTTTCAATCTTTGAATTCTTTCTCTCAAACTCTTTCTTCATAACCTACAACTCTGATAGAATCACTTGCAAGCTCTCCTCTAATGATCGAGCCACTCCTAAAATTGGCCTAGGGACATTATCGTTGACTCTCCTACTAAACCACCCTTTATACTCAAGGATTAACGTCGAGCCTTCGGTCAAGATCTTCATACAGAAAGGCTTCTTCCAAGCCTCAGAAATCTCTCGCATCTTCTTCTTATAGTGATCTCTTTTATAAGAGAAATCACTTTGAGCTAGACACTGTGTAACCGGTATGAACTGCCTTGCTCTATATTGCCTTAGAACAAGCAATGGTGCATATCCAACAACTCTCCAAATTCCTGGTAAAGGGACCCAATCAAAACTGCCACAGCAGTAAAGGACTTCACTAGGAACCAACCAAGGAGCCTTCCACATAACATCTTCCTCTCGAAGATTCTGAAGAATGTCTATCCTCCTCTCCTCTGAAATCTCATCTCTCATCGGCATGTCTACTGCTTCTTTTAAGGGAGAATAACCCTCAAAGAATACTCGACAAGGAACCTTATCAAGCTTCCAGAAATGACTGTGGAACCAAACCAACAGCAACTGTGCACATCCAATGAATCTACCTTCGCCGGCTCTCCGACATGCACTCAAAGATCTAAATGTCTCAGCTAGGATTGCTGGTACCGGTGTATTCTGCTTACCAATGCGATCGAACAAATCCGCAACTGCCTCATCTATGTGCCCCAACGCCTTTGGGAAAATCACCATGCCGTAAATACTTAAAGCCAGGACGTCGACCCTTTTCTTTACATCTGGATGTGTCGATATCAAATCCCTCAAAATGGCCCATGGAATGCACTTACTATCACCCTTTTGTCAGATCGAGCTATGACCCACTGCTCACTCATCCCAGTAATCATCACCAACTTCTTTGCAAAAGTTGGAAGACTAGCAGGCCTAACATAAGCCTTGTGACCCTGAATCATCGGGCAACGCAGTAAAGTCGTATACTCCTCAAAAGTAGGTGCAAGATCAACATCACCAAATGTAAAGCAACTATAAGCAGGGTTCCAGAACTATACCATAGCTCGAAACAAGTGCCTATGTATTTTGATGTCTAGCAAATGGGGAAGGTCTCCATAATTCTGATAGAAAAACTGCTTAGCCTCGTCATCCCATTGGGCCCAAATGTTTCTCAGCTCCTGAAACTCATTTTGCGTCGAATTAATACGGGTGAAGTCGCATAACTCTGACGTATATCCCTCGGTGACACTATCTCCTTTCTCTAACTAGGTTTTCTCTGACCAGGTACAGACAGAAGCATTGTCTTCCACTCTATCAAGGTATTCATTCCTCATTACAAAACTTTCTAATCTAGAAATCAAGCCGTGAATCGAAACCTTTAAATGCCAAATGACATGCAATGACAGCAAAATAAAAATAGGTCAGTATCATAAAAAAATGATAAACAAGTACTTACAAGGGTAGCTTATTAAAGGCTATCACTATTTTTCCTAAACTCTTTAAAGTTTACTATATGAGTTTTAGCTCTAAAGCCAGGGTACCTGAACCAGTAGATTCCTTTGTCTTCACCAATTATAGGCTCATATAGACCAAGTTCAGTTCAGGGGGACACATTTCCCTATGGCCATACGGAGATGAAAATCTTACGAAGACAGAGGTACAGTATCCCGGAAGCAATCCACTAGCTCATACGAAGGTGAAAACCTTACGAAAGCGTAGCTTCTCACTCACACTTAAGGGTGTGACCACAACGGTCATGGAAATGCAATGTACAACAATAAGGTAACAAACATATGCAGCAAACACATGTAAAATGATCCAATTTTAAATTTTCCAAACTTTCGACATTAAGACAGAAAATACTCAACTTCTTGGCCTGACTCTCTTAAGTCCCAGTGAGTCGCCAAGTCGTCAAACCTTTTTTAAAGGGATGTTTGAAAAATGGGGATCGACTTTTGAAAAACGAAAACGGGAGTCGCCACCAAACTTTTTAGGTGTGATTGGATCACCTTATAAAACGTTTTGGTCTACGAAAATTAAGAAAACAAGTTCGAGAGTCGGTTACGTACGAGGAAGGATTAGCACCCTCGCAACGCCCAAAATTGGTACCAAATTGAATAGTTTTCTGTCTTAATGTCAAAATTTGAAAGGATTTAAAATAGGATCCCTTTTAAAACCGAAATTAGTTAAGTTGAAAATCGAGATTCCTTAGCTCCGAAAGAATACAAACATCACATCCAACATGACAGATACAATATTCTTAAACTCTGAATCGAAATCATCTCGTGATTTACAAAATCTATTTAGAAGGATACTTTAGGCATTTAGACAAAGGAAATCGCAACCAAAGACATGTTAGGGCACTATTTCCCGAATTCCTAAACACGAAAAACATTACCTCATTTTAGAAAAACTTTTGGATAAAATATAACAATTAAATGAAATATATTTTTTTAAAATAATGATTTGAGTAAAATTTAAAATATAATTTACTAAGTGTAATACTAAAAAATTATTAAAAAATGAAAGAGTTTGATATGATACTAAAATTATTAAAAATTAAAATATATAAAAAAATCAGGAAACATGGATTAAATCAAAATAAAAAGGGTTGAAAAATGAAGATGAACAAAGAATAAAATAAGAACAAACCGTAGAAAATAAGAACGTAAGAGGGAGAGAAATTTGAGTGAAAGCTCTCAAGAATTTTTATTATTTTTCAAAACTCCAGTGTGTTTACAATGAAGGGAGAGGCCTCTATTTATAGTTGAACCTCCTCAAATCCAACGGTACAGATCAATTACATCAACGGTTAAGATTAAAAGGTATCTACAAATTAAATCTCTAAGATTACAAAATCATATCTTCTAAGATTGCATATCATATCTAAGATTGCAATCATATCTAAGATTGTATCATATCTAAGATTGCATATCATTGAAGATTATATTTCCATATGAGTCAAGCTTGTAGATGGACCTTAAATCTTTTCAAGTAATGGGCCATTCAGATCGGGCCAAATTATATTTGTAATTTGGACTGAACTTGGACTTCGTTTTTTTTTTGGGTTTGTTATTTTTGTTTTTGGACTTATTTCTAGGCCCGGGCAAAATTAAGTGTCTACAAAATTAATTTAAATAAATTAATTTCTCAATTAAATTATTTTCTCAACCCAATTCTAATTTCTTTAAAATCATGATGACTTTACTGTAAAATAACCTATGAGAAAATATCTTTAATATTTCTACATTCAATGGATTCACCATAACCAATAAATTTATTTCCAATTTTGAACTTCCTTTATTTGAAAATCATAAATTCATTTCAAGTCATTTTATTTTTATTTAGAGAAAACCACATTCATTTCCAAATGTTTCTCATTTCTCTAACTTTTTCATTTCTATCCATTTCTATTCATTTGATTCAACATGCAATTCATTTCTTATTTCAACGAGCTAGAGAAGGAACCGATTGAATATACAATTAGGGCTCAAATGATTTATAATTAAGTTCTAGCTTTTCACCTGTTAATTATAAATTTATTTAGTCACAAATTCATTCCACTATAGTATCGTGATTGAGCTCTTCCAACGACATACCATTACGAAAGCAACTCAATCAATGCTCGTCCAATGACCTTGTCACAAGTGTATTACTCTCATAGGATATCTTTAATCTCTTTGGGATAAATTTGTTCTCCCAATATGATCTTATTTTATCTTATGATAACCATTACATTTTCTTTCTTGAAAAGTCAAATACTATCAAATAGTAATCAAGTCATTCATCACAAAAACAAACGACCCATGGCTACATTTACTTTTCATCAACCATGTAAAGCCAATGAGAGGATGTAACACCCTTAACCCATATCTGTTGCCGGAATAGGGTTACGAGGCATTACTGAACAAAGCACAACATATAATATACATTTCTAATACATTATTCTAATTACATAATTATCAATCTAACACATTCACATTGTCCCTTATAAGGCTTTACGAGGCCTTAAAACATGCTTAGAAAAGGTTCGGGACTGAACCGATCACATACAAAAAATTTTTGAAACTTAGAAAATTATCTTGCATTCAGAGGTCACACGCCCGTGTGAACAGGCTGTGTGCCTCACACGGCTATCGGACACGCCCGTGTCATAGGCCATTGAAAACAAGGCATACATACTGACTTAGGTCACACGGCCAACTACACACCCGTATGTATAGCCCGTGTACCCTTCGAAATGGCCATACACGCCTATGTGCTAGGCAATGTGCCATTTAAGGGGTATACTGACTTATGTCACACGGTCAGTCACAAGCCCGTGTGTGAGCCCGTGTGACGTACACGGCCAGTAGACACACCCGTGTGTCTAGGTCGTGCCAAACCTGTAGGTATATTGACTTAATTCGTAAGGCTACCCTAGGGGACACACGACTGTGTAGCATGACCATGTGTCACACATGACTGAGACACATGTACGTGTCTCTACCCGTGTGGACAAAAATAGGCTATTTGCAAAGCCAATTTGCCACCCTTTTTACATGCTCACCTAGCAACCAAAATGACACCATTTTACACATTTATAGGCAGCCAAAACATGTCAATTCATATACCATTCATGCCATCTAGTCTCAACCATTTCAACTATTCAATTCCATAATCAAAACATACCAAGTCCTTATGCCAAAATCATTAAAACTTACATAGCTTTTAAATGCATTTATTCAACATTTTGTCATCTATTTTATGTCTCAAGATCAATCCACAACATATCATCTTCCAAGCATTAACTTACCAAATGGAAACTAGCTACTTAAGCAACCATATAACCAGATCAAAACATAAGGCAATTTATACATCATATATTATTCATCTAACACATAATTCAAGCCAACTTAAATAGCTAAAAACACCTTAACATTTACATCATTAAACAAGCCAAATCACATGGCTAATATCATAGTTTAAAACATACCAAAATGACACTAGCCTATACATGTCATATACCATATATACAAGCTTCAAAAGTACAAACAAATTGATCGATAGTGTGACGATGCTCCAGACAATCCTCGAGTTCGAGCTACCTTTGATTATCTATAAAACAGAGACAAATAACACACAGTAAGCTTCATAGCTTAGTAAGTTTGTAAATGAGTAACTCAATTCATCAAACAAATATAACACAAGCATTTACATATTACCAAATCAACATCGCATTCACACAAACCATTCTCATGTCTCAAAACATGATTACCATCTCATTGAACTTTTTCAATATAATACTCGAGTAGGTTTCGTGCGTACCTGTATCACATCATACTAACCTCTTTCTCAACCACGTCAGTTTTTTACCCATTGAACCATTCAAAATAGAAGTAGAATTCTCAAGGATCTTAATCGACAAGTACCTATACCATGGCCCGAAGCCAAATCAAGGTAACTTATCTCGGAGTACTTATACCATAGCCCGCAGCTAAATCAAGGTAACTTCTCTATGAATACCTATACTATGGCCGGTAGCCAAATCAAGGCATTTTTTGCACCCGAAGTGTCGATATCATGGCCGGAAGCCAATACATTAACCTAAAGACATTTCGCTAGCATTCTATCTATTTCTAAGGTTCGACAGAGAAGTTTTACTTGTTGAGTTCATCTTCGAACACCTCCGTAGAGTCGTAATCACGATTCAAACATTATCTAAAATCTCATAATCACATTTTATTCAATATCAAAGCATTTAACATGAACTTATAATGAAATTACCACATACGAACTTACCTCAGGTATGAAAATGGCGAAATGAGTAAATTACTCGATAAGCTTGCCTTTCCCCCGATCTAATTTTGGATTCTTTCTTTCTTGATCTATATGTATTCAAAATTAACCCATTTAATCACCATCTCAATCAATTTCATCCACAAACACATATTTAAGTAAATTTTCACTTTGGCCCTAAACTTTCACATTTATTCATTTTAGTCCCTATTTCATAAATACACAAAATTCAATATAACCCATGCTTAGCCAAATTCTCTATAGGTCTTTAGCAGCCCATATTTTTCATTTATTTCACAATTTAACCTCTCAATTTACACTTTTCTCAATTTAATCCCTAATTGACATTTTTGTCAAAAATCACTTTATAAAACATGCATATCAAACGCCAAGCTTGCCTAATTCATGATCAAACATCATAAAACTCATGGATTCATCAGTGGTATTTTTCAAAATCACCAAAAAATTCAAAAATTAGGGTCGGGCTAGCTAGTACTCAAAGCAACGATCACAAAAACATAAAAATCATCAAATATCGAGCTAAAACCATACCTTAATCAAGCTCAACCATGGCCAAATGGATGAAAGCTCAAAACCTCTTTTCTTTCTCTAATATTCGGCTAAGGAATAAAGAAATAAGCTAAATTTTGGCTTTTGTTTTAATTAAATTAACCTTAATAACCAAATTACTATTTTTAACCTTAATTAAAACATTAACAAAACATTTAATGGTTGGTCATTTATGTCAAATTCCACTAATCGTGGTCTAATTACAACTTAAGGACCTTTCATTTAATAATCCATGGCAATTAAGCATTTTTAACTAATAGCATACTACTTTTGCATTTTACGGATTAAGTCCTTTTTCTCGAATTGAGCTATTAAACGATAAAATTAGCTCACGAAATTTTCACACATACATACTCACATGCTATAAAAATAAAAAATAATATTAAAATAATTTTATGACCTCAAATTTGTGGTCCCAAAACCTCTATTTCGATTTAGTTAAAATCGGGCTGTTACAGAGGATATCATTTACCCATATCTTGCGCTATGAATTTCACTATTGTGAATGACACTACATACTACATAAGCCATATACTCAATGCACCAGCTTTCGGTTCCTTTTTTATTCAAACTCAAGCTTTTACTTATATCCAAATATATGAGTCACACATACATAGTCCATCATCCTCTCATGATTAAGGTATGCCACAATTTGAAAATTACAAGTGAATTAATCCATAAGTAGATTTAGAATCTATTCTTTTTGGGTCCAGTCTGATGTGTTGTTAGTCTAGTCAGTCACCTCTATGTCTCTATCTTTTGAAAGTCACCCGCTCCAATGCCCAAGACAAAATATCTATCCAATTGGAATTGATAGACAATATATTAGTTTTTCAATCAGTTTGTTCATTTCCAATTAGACTAAGAACATATTTAGGTTCATCTACTAATGTATGTTATTTTTTGTATTACGATCCGACCACGTAACACCGCTTAGTATTAGTTTAAACATTAGACAACTAGGGAATCAATATTTGCTTCTATTTTTCTTTGCATGCAAAAACCACATAAGGACAATTAACATATGGCCCAAATGAATTTAAGTTTAATGTTCATAAAAGATTCAAAGTTGTTAAAAGACAAGGGTAAAGTACGAAAAATCATTGTGTACTTACTAAGCTCTCTGAGATTACCGCATTAGTTGTTTAAAAACTTATGTAAAAGCTTTTCTTGTGAAGATTGAACTAGCATCTTCAGACGAACGTATCACCATTTGAAGTTTTAAAGAGGGTAAACAATTAATGTTGTAACATATTTTAGTGTAACAGCATGCACATAAATCCTTAGACCATTTAAAGAGTTTATAATTATATTGCCTTGTATTAATAAGTGAAAAATGTATTCAATTTTGATAATTTATAAGATAAATTTTGGTTTTTTAATTAGTATGAGCATGTTCCATATATGAAACTGAACACTTGGAGGCTCCACAAATCACAATATCAACTATAATATAATCTTGCTAAAGGAAAAACTGCACTTTTGTCCAACTTGGAAAAATGAAAAAAATTGAAATTTTAGTCCTTATACTTTTATTTTTATTCAATTTAGTTCAAACTTCATTTTATTCCAATCTAGTTTCCTAGTCATATGTTACTTTATTAATAATCGTTATCTCGTTTCTTTAATCGTTGGATAATTTACACTTTAGGTTATTTTACTTTTTACTTTATAATTTGTTTTTTTTCCAAAATTTCATAATCATAATCATTTTCACAAAATTTATTTTCTACAAATAAAATTAATTCCTCAAGAATTCACTTAATACACTTATTTTCAAATTTTACCTAGAATTTCATGGCATCAGGTTCCAAAATAGTACCATTTACTATACCAAAAATTTGGGGCTTTACATATTGTTACCCTAAAAAAGACAACAAGCTTCTAGTATTGTTCCTTAAAACCAGGGTTCGTATCAAATTTCAAAGAGCTTGGATTGAAGTTTATGATCCATTTCTTTAACAACATTATCCACAAGAAGGCATCTATCACTTTGATGATAGTAAAGAAATGGGTGAATGAAACTCTAAAAGAAATGTTATCAGATTTAATGTTGAAACTCTCCAAGTAAAAAATTTAGACCACACCATCGAAATTGCAATATTTACTAATGGATTAAGGGATTAGAGACTTCAAGTATCTTTTAAAGAAGTCACCAAAGGTCTTCTTGTACCTACTTGTAAGGGCGGAAAATTATATCAATGCTGAAGTAACTATGGCGGTCAAGCAACAACGAAATGAGTAAAAGAGGAGAACGGACATGGGAGAATTCTTTAGACGACGGTCCCCTCAATGCTTCCAAGATAATAAGGCAAGGTGATCACCTTTGCAAAAGTAAGATATTTATATACCCCTCAATAGATCTTGATGAGAAGTCCTTTTCGCTATAAAAAGAGACAATCTCACCAAACACGTAAAGAAATTAAGGTTAAGTATTAAGATAGACACCTTGAGGTATTGCCTTTTCCATAAAGACTAGAAACACAACATGGAAAAGCGTATCCATCTATGGAACCAAATCTAAAACTTGATCAAGAAAGGGTACCTCAGGTACAAAACCTACTTGATTAGGATTGTAACAACCTGATTTTCAGTGGTGTCGAAATAGTGGTTCAAGGCCACTAAATTCGATGATTAAGCTCGTAAATTTTATTATTTAGTATTTATGAGTCAAATGTGGTTTTAGAAAGATTTTTGAATTAGTAATTTGTGTTTTATAAGGATTTATTAGGTCAAGTGGTTTAGAAAATGAGGTATCGATACCTCGATTCTATAAACTGAGCCGTAAATATTTTTATAAATATTTGCAGAGTGTCATTAAGTTAGTATTAAAGTTTTGTTAAAAAAATTTAATATTTTGATGGTTAATTAATTAAAAAGGACTAAATTGAAAAATGTACAAAACTTATGAATTATAAGAACTAGTGATTAAATGGCTTAAATGGTAAATAAGGGAGGACTTAAGAAGCAATTAGGCCTAAAGGAGATGGCTGAGGCGGCATAAGTGTGAAAAAATAATAAAATAAAGTTAATTAAACGCAAAATCATAATCTAGTTGAAATTAAAAATAAAACAAATGGCCAAATTAATTTCTAGACATTTCATCTCAAAATTTCAGCTTAAAAACGCCATAAGAGAGAGCTCAAGGAGCTGATTTCATATTTTTACTTCAAGTGAGTCCAATTCTTGCCCTTTTCATGAAAAACTATTTCATTAGTTTTTTATTTTATTGGAAATTTTGAAAGTTACCATTGATGAATAATGGATTTTTTAACCAAAAAAAAATGGATTTAGAGTTTTTTAATTTTTTTGTATGATAATTTTACATAGTAATTTTGTTAGATATTGATTTTAGGACCAAATTGTTAAAAGGTTAAATATTAGGGTTTGGTATTAAATTTCTATTTATCAAGGGCTGTATGATAGCCTAGAATATTTAGATAAATTATCAATTGAGAAAAATTAGTTCATTTGATAGACTAACTAATTAAGGGACTAAATTGTAAAAGTTGTAAATGTTGAGGTAATTATGTAAATTTGAAAAATTGAGGGGTATTAATTGTAAAGTGAATTGTGATTGAAATATATGCTAATGAATGAGTAATTTTATATTTTAGATATACTCGTGAAAAAGGAAAATTAGCAGAATAGTCCCTGAACTTCTGCAAATACTACAAATTAATCTAGGTAAGTTCGTACAGATAGCTTAACTATTTATATTAATTTGATGAATGGTATTATGTATTTATTCTATTTTTGAAAATGAAATATTGTTAAAGTTATAAAAATTTGAATTGAATATTGGGATTAAATGGAACGCGAGATATGAGTACATTCAGCATTCAAGGAATTCACAACGTTGGAGGAAAATGATGGAAAATTACCCAAGTAAACCGAGGTTCAGCATTTGTTGTAAACTTTCATGTTTACTTTCTGTTTAGCTCTCACGAGCTTCTGTTTAACTCATATGAGCTTCTGTTAAGCTCTTTTAAGCTTTTATTTAACTCTTATGGGTTTCTATTCAACTCTTACGAGCTTTTGTTCAACCCTTATGGGTTTCTGTTAGCTCTCATGAGCTTCTGTTTAGCCTTCGGCCTTCTGAAAATGATATACGCTTATTCGTATGCTGTTCTCCGATTTGGTAAGATTTGGTAAGTGACTTATGAAATTAGAATTGGAAAACTTATTGATGTTTTTTTGGTATTAATCTGAAAAAAGTGAATTCATCACTTGAAGTTGTGATTGGCAGGGAGTTTATATTGAATGATTTTATTTAATTGATGTGTTGTAGTAGGTTCGGTAAGATTTATGTTTAACCCATTGAACTTACTAAGCTTTATTAAACTTACTTGTGTTATTTAATGTCTTTGAAGATTATCGTGAGGTCGGGAGATCGGATCAGCACATCAAGTCACATTATCTAACTTATTCTAGTAGCTTTTGAAACGTACATTATGGTTTATATGGCATGTATAGGGTTGGAATGGCTTTGAGTAAAGTTGGTTTGTGTAAATATTATAGATTACATTTTGTTTATATTTCCAATCAATTTATATAAATATGTGTAGTCTTATCATGCTTGATATATGTTTGATGTGATTAATTGATGGATAGTTTATAGGCATAGTGGTGAATGAGATAGTGTAGTATAGTTGGTTTAAGTATGCAAATGTGTGTTATGATTAATATAGTAAATTTTATATGTTGTGATATATGAGATAATTTGACATGTTTAGAGCTTAATTTGATTGTATTGATGGTCTTGTTATATCCTATGAGTATGAAATTTGAAGTGTTTTGGTTGAAATCAAACATGGGTGAGAAATGTGGCCTTAAAATCACCTATTTCCGTCCACACAAACAAAGACACAAGCATGTGTCTCAGCCGTGTGTGACACAAGGCCTAGCACATGGGCATGTAGTCTAGCTGTGTGTCCCCTGCATCTTTAAAATTGAGAAACAAAATGCCCAGGTATTTTCACATGACCTAGTACACGGGTGTGTAACTTGGCCGTGTGACCCCTGCACCTTAATTTTTACAAGTCAGTATGCTCACACGGCCTAGCACACGGGCATATGGCTTGGCCATGTCACCCAAGTCAGGGAGTTACACGGGCATGGACAAGGGCTGGGACACGGCCGTGTGCCTCTATTTTGAATGCCCACACAGCCTGAGACACGGGCGTGTCTCTTAACCGTGTGAGCCACAGTAGCGTATGTCCCCTGCACCTAAGAAAAATTTTGAAGTTTTTCGAAAAATTCTTTGAGTTTCTGATTTAGTCCTGATTTATTTCTAATGCGTATTTTAGACCTCGAGGGCTTATACAAGGGAAAATATAAGTGATTTATGATTAGTTTCTGATATTTATGTTAAATTATATAAAATGTTCGTATTTGATCTGAAAAGTCCAGTAATGTTCCGTAACCTTGTTTCGACAACGGATAAGGGTTAGGAGTGTTACAAGGATTGAAGGATAGGCATGGCTCTCTTCAGTCTACTAACAATCAATGTCTTGTTAAAGAAATGATCAAAACGACCCTCATTCAAAACCTCACGAACTATGTTGCACACAGAGGAGCTAATAGAATCCCATTACAACTAAAAAACTGAGTTCCTGATGCTTTTAGAAATGGCATATTAAATTAAGCAATTTTAATCTTCTCATTAGAAACTTCTATAAACAACACACCAGTCTCTTAGACCTTTAAGCCTAGGAAGACCTCTTTTTGAGACAATGCCTAGAACTACCCATAGCTGTAACAGCCTGTTTTCAGTGAAATTGGAATAGTGGTTTCGTGACCACAAATCTGAGTCCATAAGAAAAATTATTTTAAAATATTTTATGGTCTAAATTATGATAAAAATATCGTATGAAAATTTTATTAGGAAAATTTTACCGATTACATGTTTAATTGATAAAAGAACCAAATTGCATAAAATGCAAAAGTTGAATTCTAGCAGCTAAAAGGATCAAATAGCTATGGAATTCAAAATTGGAGGTCCTTATATGGCAAATAGACCACTAAGAGGAGTTAGTAGATAAGTTTGATGATTCATTCATGGAAATTTAAGAAAAGAAAATGATTAAATTGGAAAGTTGAAATAATAAAAGATGATAAATTAACTAAATAATAAAATATCATATTCTTCATCTTTCCTAAATTTTTTATGGAAACCCTAGCTAAGAGAAGAGAACTCAAGCAAGCTTATTTGTCTTAATTGGGTAAGCATTCTTGTCCCGTTTTTTATGATTTTTATGTTTCCGAGATCGTAATAGTTTAATCTAGCTATCTCGGGGATTAATTTGTAAAGTTATCAAAGTACTAACATTTTTTCATGGATGAATATGCATGAATTATGAAATTTATGGTAGAAAATGAAACTTTGTTGATAGATAAACAATTTTTGTAAAGTGAATTTTGATGAAATTATGATTTAGGGACTAAATTGTAAAGATGTAAAATTCATGGAAAAATTCTAAATTTTATGAATTACATGGGCTGCAAATGTTATATGTAAAAATCGGCTAGGGTTGGAATAAGGATTAAATTGCATGAATTTCATTTTCTGAGCCTAGGGACGAAATCAGAATTAATTAAAAGTATAGGGGCAAAATGATAATTTTTCCTAAGATATGAATTGGATTGTATTGAATATAAATTGTATTTAATTGATGTTAAATTTATTCGTATAATTCCGGATAACTAAAATACTAAGATAGATCGAGGAAAAGAAAAAGTGTCAGATTAGTAGGATTTTGCGTACACGAACAATTGTCAAGGTAAGTTCGTGTAACTAAATTGTGAATATTTATATGTTTGAATTGAATGTTGAATATGTGAATTGTCTAAATGTTATATATATGTATGAAATTGATCACATATCCGACAATGTTCGATAAATATTAAGTTCCGTTTGAGCAAATGAAATTCAATGGATACAGGGTTCCCCAATTGGTTCTGGTCCTGCATATGTAACACCCCAAACTCAGCCTAGACGTTATGGCCGAATCTGCGATGTCACACTGAAGTGAGTTTTAGAAAGCATCATTCTGTTCAAATAAAAGTTCGTACAATATTAAAACCCTTGTAGTGATCTTTTAAAAATAATTCCAAGTATCATGTTTGTTTATAAAAACTTAAATTGTTTAGACAAATGTTAAGCATATTGAATTGTTATTAGTTTTTGAAAACGTTCTTTCTTGCGGAAGCTAGAGAAACATGTTTGTGTATTCGTGATGTTTTGAAAATATATATCCTTTTGAAAACTCGTGTCCTAAAGCTAGCAAATCTAATCAAACAATTGGAAATCCCAAAATTTAAAAATAAAACTTTAAGAGGCCTTATTATATAACCAAAAACCCAAATTAATTAGTCTTAATGGATAAAACTGAGATAGTAATCACAATCAGTCGTGTGGCCCTCATCGAGTCCCTCGCAGCACCGACCCATCTAAGGATTACCTGCACAGGAAAGCAGAGGGGTGAGTTTATAAAAACTCGGTGTGTAATCCTTTTTGTAACGACCCAAATTTCTATAATTTCAACTTTTATGGAATTGTAGCGTAGGGGGATATCTTAATATAAATTTTTGCATGAATTTGAATAATATTAGTCTGCTTGTGTGGTTCTATGCTCTAGGGTGTGTTTGGGAGGTCCTAAGTTCAAGCTTTAACTTGGGCTGAATTTTGAATTTATTTGAGTAAAACCTGACTTTAGGTCAGTGGGCTTATAAGGAATTTATGGTAAAAACCTAACAGAATGGGCCTGCTGGTCTAGTGGTTAAGATGTGTGTTGGTGTGTTGGAGCTCTGGAGTTCGATTCCCTGCAGTAGCAATAGGATTATTTTTACTGCAAGTTTTAGTTAAGTGTTGGGTTTTATTAAAAATTCTGAGTTGAGGGTTTTAGAAAAAATTAAGGGTTTTCTTATTTCCTTCTTTTTGGAAAATTATTTTCTTTGTTGTTCTTCCTCTTCCAAACCCTAGCTGCCGAAATTCTCTTTTTCTTTTTTCTTTCTTCTCTGTTTTTCTTCTCCTTCGTTTTCTTCTTTTTTGATAAGCTTAGGCGTATTGCTAGCGGTTCTATTGATTCGATAAGTATCGCTTTATCAAGTTGCATGATTTTCTTTGGAGATTGTTTAAAGGGGTTTCTATTTGCAATTTAGAGGATATTCAAGGTTCTGTCAGTCATTAATCGGGGTTTTAAACAGCGAGAAATCACTGTAATCATTGAAGGTAAATAGATCTCTCTTTCGGGATTTAGCAGTCCTTAAGGGAGTTGATTTAAGTGATTGATATTGGATTCGATATTGTTGATTTTAGGCTTTGGAGTGCTCATGGTTGGATTAGCAGCGAAAATGAACCAGATGTGTACTCCGATCATGTAGAAAACGAGTTTTGGTGAAAGTCGAAAAGTGGCCTGTCGATGCCACTTGGGCGTGTAGTCTGCCCGTGTGGTAGCCTGCGTCGCGAGACATGGGCATGTGTTCGATGAGCCAGAATGCGTGCGTGCCGCACGGGCGCGACGGACACGGGCATGTGATGGCTTGTAGGCCGTGTGGGAGGCACGGGCTCAGGCAAATGGCCTGTGTGACCCACACGGGTGAACCACACAGGCGTGTGAGAATCTGGGCCATGCCGTATGACCCACATGGGCGAGGCCAACTTGGGTCATGTGACCCACACGGGCAAGGCCAACTTTGGGCCGTGTGACCCACACGGGTGTGTGGGCCCACACGAGCAGGGTACACGGGTGTGTGAGCCCAATTTGCTTGAAATGTTCTGTAAGGTTGCACGGGTCGCCCAAGTTGACTGTAACCTGGCTATAGGGTCGATAAGCATCACTTAGACCCTATACTCTGGTTTATTACTGGATTGTATGCAAAAGCATGTAAAATTTAAGCATGTGTATCTGTCTGATTTGGTATATCTGTTCTGATTTGACGATGGTATGATTTGATGCCTGCATAAGAGCATGCCATATTATTTATGCTACATTGCATCGGATTGGGATTGTTGTAGTGAATGAAGTATTTGAAGGGCTTCACAACCCTATTATCTGGTAGCTAAGCTGCATACTTATGATATATGCTGCAATGCGGTACCTTATGGTGTGTAGGGTTGGATGGGTCGATTATATCCCCATATATGGTGTGCAGGGATGGGTGGGTCGATTTTATCCCCATATGATGTGATGGGTTGGACAGAGATGCTGTGCAGGGTTGGTGCGCATGATATTTCTGATATCTGATCTATTATGCATATGATATATGTATGGCTAAGGCCTAAATCTCTGTATTCTGTTATCTGTTTGTATGCATGCTATGTGGGGATGTACACACTGAGTTTGCGAAAACTCACCCCTTTGTTATTTTGTGTGTCAGGTAATCCTCAGCAGTAGATGGACCGGTGACGGAGGGTTCGATGGTGACCACTGGTAGACATTTACGGATTTTTGAGTAATACTTCATTTTGTCTGCTTTATTTAATTATATGTTTTGGTATTAATATGTGTTTGGTCATGAACTATTCTTGGGTTTATTTTGGAATTTTAAATTGTTAAATTATTTGATTTATGACTTAATGATGTTTTTGCTTCCGCGTTAATGAAATGTTTCACTTAAATGATGTTTTAGCTTCCGCGTTAATGAAATGTTTCACTTAATATCCGGATTAGAGATTTCACGACTTTAAGTAAAGATAACAAATTGAATGATTTTTTACTTGCTAAGGTTTTTTAAAAAGCACTCACATGTGACATTGCCAGATTCGGCCATAGCGTTTAGGCCGAGTTTGGGGGTATTATATTTAGTGGTATCACAGCCAGATTCAAAACTCGACTGTAAATTTTGGGTTCCAAAATTGGTTATAGAGAAACTTTTTTGGATGTTTTCAAATACTTTGATTAAGTATGTGGTACATCGAGCCTCCAGCACTGATCGTGTAAGTTCTCTGAAACTCTGTTACGTATTGTCTGAAAGCAAGTTTATACTGAAATTTTGTCTATATTTGTCAGAAAACACTGTATATGTATTACGAAACTACTGTAGGTAGTACTTTACTAAAACACTGTAGTAAACTACGACTTGCGATAATAGACTCTGAATACTCTGATAAACTTTACTGCATAAAATATCTATTAACAAATATCGAAACTGTAAATTGATTTGCATAAAATATTTAATACAGATTAATTCAAAATTACGATGAGCATACGTGGCACTTGTGGACGGGGTACTAGAGGCCGAAGTAGAGGCTGAAGAGGGATTCGAGCTGAGTCATTTACATCTGATACGATCCCTAATCTAGACACTAGCGAGATGCCGATGTCACCTATAACTGAGACTGGTGCTGAGTCTCAGGACCGTGCAGCTGGGAATGACGCATAGTCCCAAGCCATGCTGCGAATTTTGGAAAGGGTTGCTGGGGCTAATGTTAGGTCTGGAGGTCGTGGGTCGGTTACAGAACGACTCCGTTCGAACAAGGCTGAGATATTAAAGGGCATCGCTGGAGTTGCTCCGAGTGTGGCCGAGTACTAGATGGAGGCCATGAAGTGTATCATGGACGATTTGGACTTCTCTGATGAGTAGAAGCTCAAGGGAGCTGTGTCATTGCTACGGGATGAGGCGTATCAATGGTGGCTGACTGTTAAGGAGGGTACTCAGCTCGATCGATTGACTTGGGATCTGTTTAAAACCACTTATCAGAGTAAGTACGTGGCAACCAGCTAAAATGACGTTAGGCGATGCGTGTTCCTGAATCTTACTCAGGGAGATCGTTCAGTGGCCGAGTATAATGCCGAATTTCTAAGACTGAGCCATTATGCGCGAGGCACGGAGGCAACTGAGTATGAGCGCTGTGTTCGTTTAGAGGATGGCCTTAGGTATAACTTAAGGGTCCTGATAGCTCCGCAGAGGGAGCGTGAGCTTGCCGTGTTGGTTAAGAAGGCCAAGATTACGGAGGAGGTTAAACGCCTTGAGCGCCAGAACCGTGACAGAGGGAAGACTAAGAGGGATGTAGAGTCTTCGAATGCTGGGGTAAGGCCTAGGAAAAAGGAAAGATCTGATGGGCCCGTGAAACTTGGGGCTACTGTTGCACCTGCTGGGGTGGCAATTTGTCAGCTTTGTAATAAACGCCATCCGGGCGAGTGTTGGAGGTCTATTGGAGCTTGTCTTAGATGTGGGTCTTCTGAGCATCGTGTTAAAGACTGTCCATTGAGGACTAATCAGATGTAAGCTCCAGCTACTGAGACTGCACAACTACCAAGAAGAGTTCAACAGCCACCTAGGGGCCGACGTCAGGCTAGGGGTGGTAACGGTATGGGCCGAGAATAGAGAGCAACGGTCAGAGGCACTAGGCCGACTGAGGCGAGGTAGCCTGCATGTAATGACCCAAATTTTAAGGTCATTGGAAAAATTGAAATTTTCGGGTCATTATTTTTGCAAAATGAATTCATAAATATTTCTAATAAATATTTACGAAGCTAGTAGTGTAGTTGATTAGACTTTGATTAAGTGAATTAGCTTGAATCAAGGCTAATCTAGTGAAAGGACTAGATTGAATAAACTATGAAGGTTTAATTATAAACTGTAGGAAAGCCAATGGACTAAATTAGCAATTAGGCCATAAGGTGACAAATGTTTGGTAAAAATAAATAAAATGTGTAAAAATATAAATGGTACATATGTAATAAACATGTGTATTTACTTATTTTATAAGAAAATAATAATAATGATTAAAGTGTATTATAATAATATAATATAATAAAGTAATTAAATAAAACAAATAAAATAAAAGAAAGAATGAAAACGAAACAGAGCAGGGAAAGAAAGAAAGAAAAAGAAAAGGAAAAGGAAAATTTAGGGTTTTAGAGTTCCAAACTTGATTGGTAAGTCAATTTGATATCTTTTCTTGTAATTTTGATGTCTATGGAATCCTAGGAAAGAATACTACTTGAGTTATGTCGAAATTTAGAAAGTTATTAAATTTTTAGATGTTGATTAAGTTGAATAAATAGAAGAATTAAGTGTTAATTTGATGGAAATTCAAGTTAGAAGTGGGAGAATGATTAAATTGTGAAAGAAAATATGTCTTGCAATAATAAGGATTGAATTGAGAAGATGTTATAATTAGTGTTTTATACTGTAAATTTAAGAGTTGGAATAGTTTAAAATGATAATTGGATGAAAATATAGGATTTGTTTTGAAGAAAAAGAATGGTTATGGTGGAAGGAGTAAATTGGTATTTAAGTAAAAGATACATGAAAATACAAGAGTGTGTTATTAAATAATATATATTGATAATTTTAAATGTTAAATTTTATGCAGCCAACGTAGCACTGAAAACATCATCGACAAAGGGAAAGGAGAAAGTGAACTAGGATATCGAGTAAACTCGAGAAATTCAGTTTGTATTTCTATAAACTATGCTTATGTTTTAATACAATGTAAATGATATTTTTAATAATTAGAATGTATATGATATGATGGAAACTGTTACTGTTTCTGTATCAAAATAATATAATTTGAATACCCTATTAACATTGTTAGGCTAGTCGGATATAATTGGCATGCCATAGGGTTGGAAGTGTTCAGGGATATTCCAACTGTGTGTCGATGAGACACTATATGTGTCGACTACTGTGACTGTTCCAGATTCTTTCTGAAGAGGTACTCTGAGCCCGACTATGACTGTTACTGCTACTATTACTGTTACCCTACAGTGTATTCCGATTTCAGCTGATGAAACATTGTACATTATCCCCGGTGTGTGGGTTGGATCAGTGTATCTGTCCAGGTCCGAGTTATGTTAATAGAGGTAATTGAAAATAGTAAAGACAAAGACTGACTGCTATTGATTATGTGACTGTGACTGTTATACAAGTATTGAAAGATATTGAATGATATGAAAAGTATAAAAAGAATTGTTTAAATACATTTAAGAGCTATAAGTTAAAGGTAAGTGATGAAGCTAATAAGATTATGAAATAATAAATTATGTTACGATGTATATATATAGCTTATTATTGTATTAAGTATTAGTTTATAGAAATAACACCGAGTGTATACTCGATTATACTGATATGTTTCGTCTTGTGCAGTCTAGGTACGAAAGAAAGTTAAGGACTCAGCATCCAAGCCAATCCCGGACTCAAAGTGGTGAATACTTTGCTTTGGTAAAATTGCATGTACCTAGGTTGTTAAGGTGTTATTTTGTATATGATAGTGTATAAACATGAAAGTTGATGAAGTACGGTATGAAATATGTATATTTTGGAAGTTAAACTTACATGAGTTTGACTAGTATGAAAATGTTGTATAATTTTTATATGAATTGTGGTGCATAATTCTTAAGAGGTATTGAAGTGAATGAATGAATATTTGCTAAGTTTGAATGGCATAATAAATGATATTTGATTTAAGAACTATTAGTAAATGTTTGGGCATGAAATAGATATGTTTAGCATGTCAAAATAGCTTAAAAATGGTCAAAAATAATGTTTTCACACGGCTAAGTCGCACGGGCGTATGCCCAGGCTATATGAATAAGTCAGAATCTGCCCATGGCCTGGCCCCACGGCCATGTTCCAGGTCACACGGGCATGTCTCAAGCCACACGGGCGTGTGCCCCTATCTCCAAGGAAAAATTTCTAAAGTTGCTAGTTTAGTCCCGAATCACTTCTAAAACATATATTGGGCCCTGTAGGCCCATATTAAGGACTTTATGATGAAATTTGATGAATATTGATCTGGAATGTAAAGTGTATGACTGGGTTTTGTATAAATGTTAGTGTATAAGTCCGGTAATACCTCGTAGCCCTATTCCGGTGACGGCGAGGGGTTAGGGGGTGTTACACTGCACTTGTCTATACTGCACGTCGTCGTGAGGATGGAGATGCTCCGGACGTCATCACGGGTATGTTTTTAATCCTTAATGTACCTTATGTTGCACTGATAGACATAGGCTCTACACATTCCTATGTTGCATGTTTTGTGTCTGAGACTTTGGGAATACCGTATGAGAGCACTTCTAGTGAAATTTCAGTGATGAGTCCGTTGGGGCAGTCTATTAGGGTTAGTAAACTGTTCAGAGAAGTTCCGTTGGAAGTCCTAGGGGCGATATTTCTGACTGATCTGATGGAACTTCCGTTTGGGGAGTTCGACTTAATTCTGGGTATGGATTGGTTGGTGAAGCATCGTGTAAGTCTGGATTATGCTGAAAAGAGAGTTGTTCTGAGGACCAAGGAGGATAACGAGATAAGAGAGTTGTTCTGAGTACAAGGAGGATAAAGAGATAGTTGTGATTGGTGAACGACAGAATTATTTGTCTAATGTGATATCTGTGTTAGTGGCAAAGAAGTTGGTGAGGAAAGGATGTAAGGCATTTTTGGCCTACATTAGTGTCTCTGATTCTGTGTCATTATCGGTTAAGGACATCTATGCGGTGAAGGACTTTCCAGAGGAATTACTAGGATTGCCTCCAAGCCGTGAGGTAGAATTTGGGATTGAGTTGATTCCTGGTACAGCTCCGGTGTCTATCGCCCCTTATTTAATGACACCGAGGAGTTGGTAGAACTAAATGCTCAAATTCAAGAGCTTTTGGATCATGAGTTTATTCGTCCCAGTGTGTCTCCGTGGGGAGCACCTGTTCTGTTCGTAAAGAAGAAGGATGGTACAATAAGGATGTGTATCGACTACTGCCAATTGAACAAGTTGATGATTAAGAATAAGTATCCACTTCCGAGGATAAAAAACTTATTCGATCAGTTCAGAGGGGCTTCAGTGTTTTCTAAAATCAATCTGTGGTCAGGTTATATTAGTTGAGGGTTAAGGAGGCCGATGTGCATAAGACGACATTTAAGACTCGTTATGGTCATTACGAGTTTCTAGTAATGCCTTTTGGGTTGACTAATGCACCAGCAGCATTTATGAACTTGATGAACCGTGTGTTTCAACCCTACTTGGATCGATTTGTGGTGGTGTTCATCGATGACATTTTGGTGTATTCTAAATCTGAGGTCGAGCACGACAAGCATTTAAGAGTGGTTCTGCAGATCCTTTGTGAGCAACAGTTGTATGCGAAGTTCATCAAGTCTGAGTTCTGGCTTCGAGAAGTGACAGTTCTAGGTCATGTGGTTTTTGCTGAGTGGATTCAAGTCGATCCTCGTAAGATTGAGACTATGTTGGATTGGAAACATCTAAAGAGTGTGTCAGAAATTTACAGTTTTCTGGGACTGGCAGGATATTATCGACGTTTCGTAGAGGGGTTCTCATTGATCACAGCGCCATTGACTAAGTTGTTACGTAAATGAGTTCCTTTTGTTTGGACTGACGCACAGCAAGAGAGCTTCGAGAATCTCAAAATAGTTTTGACTCTAGCTCCAATTCTGATTCATCCTAAACTCGGTAAGGACTTCGTGGTTTATAGTGATGCGTCACATGTGGGTTTGGGTTGCGTTCTGATGCAAGGCGGTAAGATAGTTGCTTATATGTCTCGTTAGGTCAAGACTCACAAGGCTAACTAACCAACGCATGATTTGGAGTTGGCTGCAGTCGTCTTTGCATTAAAGATTTGGAGGCATTATCTGTATGGGGAGAAATGTACCATCTACACTGATCACAAGAGCCTCAAGTATCTCCTCACTTAGAAGGAGTTAAATCTTAGGCAGCGGTGATGGGTCGAGCTGCTTAAGGACTATGACTGCAGTATAGAGTATCACCCTGGTGAGGCCAATGTAGTGGTAGATGCGTTAAGCCGTAGGGCTAAAACCGATCTGAGAGCAATGTTCGCTCGATTGAGCCTTTTTGACGATGGGATTCTCCTGGCTGAGTTGTAGATTAGGCCGACGTGGCTGGTTCAGATTAAGGATAAGCAATTAGGAGATGAGTCTCCTCAGTTGCGATTTCGTCAAGTTAAGACTGAGGCTACTACTAACTTTGGGATTAATAGTGACGGGTTACTATATTTCTGAGGTAGGATCTGTGTACCTAATGATAAGGATTTGCGACTGTCGATTCTGAGGGAAGCGCATAGTAGTCTTTACGCTATGAATCCTAGTGAAAACAAGATGTATCAAGATCTCCGAGAGTTGTATTGGTGGCCAGGGTTAAAACATGAGGTTACCGACTTTGTTGCTCGCTGTATGACTTGTCAGTAGGTTAAGACTGAACATCAGTTACCTTCGGGTTTGCTACAACCGATTAAGATACCGATATGGAAATGGGAGCGAGTAACGATGGACTTCGTTAGTGAGTTGCCCCTAGCACCCACTAGGAAGGATTCTATTTGGGTCATCGTGGATTTTTGACCAAGACTGCACATTTCATCCCTGTTAGGACAGACTTCTCTTTACAGAAGTTGGCCAAGCTGTACATTTCTGAAATAGTGAGGCTGCATGGGGTACCAGACTCGATCATTTCCGACAGGAATTTTCGTTTTACGTTTCGATTTTGGCAGAAACTTCATGAGGCTTTAGGTTCTCGTCTTGACTTCAGTACTGTATTTCATCCTCAGACAGATCGTCAGTCGGAGAGGGTGATTCAGGTATTGGAGGATATGTTAAAAGGGTGTGTTATAGATTTCTGAGGTAGTTGGGAGGAGTACTTGCCCTTGGCAGAGTTCGCTTCCAACAACAGTTATCAGTCTAGTATACTGATAGCACCGTATGAGGCATTTAATGGTCATAACTGTCGCACTCCTTTGTGCTGGACTGAGTTGGGTGAGCGACGTGTTCTGGGTCCGAATTTGGTATTAGAAACTGAGGATAAAGTTCGTTTGATTCGAGAACGTATGAAAGCGGCTTCTGATAGACAGAAGTCCTATGCTGATCTAAGGAGGAAGGATATTAAGTATTCTGTGGGGGACATGGTTTTTCTTAGGGTCTCACCATGAAAAAAGGTTCTGAGGTTCGGTCGCAAGGGTAAGCAGAGCCCTCAATTTATTAAGCCGTACTGGATTCTGAAGCGAGTAGAGCCAGTCGCATATCAGTTAAAGCTACCTCTAGAGTTAGATTATATTCATGATGTTTTCCATGTCTCGATGTTGAGACGTTACCGTTCTGATCCCATACATATTATGCTTGTGGAGGAGATTGAGGTAGGCCGGATCTGACGTTCGAGGAGGAGGCAGTTCAGATTTTGGATCGTGACGTCAAGGTTCTACATAGGAAATCTATACCTCTGGTGAAGGTGCTGTGGAGGAATCATAGCACTGAGGAAGCTACTTAGGAGCCAAATGATTCGATACGACAACAGTATCCTTACCTTTTCTGATCAGGTAAATTTGAGGACGAATTTTCTTTTAGGGGGTAGAGTTGTAACGCCCCAAATTTTTGTAATTTTGGCTTTTGTGGAATTGTAACGTAGAGGGATATCTAAATATAATTTTTTACATGAATTTGCATAATATTAGTCTGCTTGTGTGGTTCTGTGCTCTAGGGTGTGTTTGGGAGGTCTCAAGTTCAAGCTTTAACTTGGGCTAAATTTAGGTTTTATTTGAGTAAAGCCTGATTTTAGATCAGTCGGCTTATAAGGAATTGATGGTAAAAACCTAACAGAATGGGCCTGCTGGTCTAGTGGTTAAGATGTGTGTTGATGTGTTGGAGGTCTGGAGTTCGATTCCTTACAGTAGCAATAGGATTATTTTTGCTGCAAGTTTCAGCTAAGTGTTAGGTTTTATTAAAAATTTTGAGGTGAGGTTTTTAGGAAAAATTAGAGGTTTTCTTATTTCCTTCTTTTTGGCAAACTATTTTCTCTGTCGTTCTTTTTCTTCCAAGCTCTAGCTATCGAAATTCTTTTCTTCTTTTTCCCTTCTTCTCCGTTTTTCTTCTCATTCGTTTTCTTCTTTTTCGATAAGCTTAAGCGTATTGCTAGCAGTTCTATTGATTCGATAAGTATCGCTTTATCAAATTGCGTGATTTTCTTTAGAGATCGTTTAAAGGGGTTTTTGTTTATTGTTTAGGGGATATTCAAGGTTTTATGGGTCATTAATCAGGGTTTTAAACAACGAGAAATCACCGTAATCATTGAAGGTAAGTAGATCTCTCTTTCGGAATTTGATAGTCCTTAAAGGAGTCAATTTAAGTGATTGAATTTGGGTTCAGTATTGTTGATTTTAGGCTTTGGAGTGCTCGTGGTTAGATTAGCAGCGAAAACAAACCAGGTGTGTACTCCGATTATGCAGAAAATGAGTTTCGGCGAAAGCTAAAAAGTGGCCTGTCGACGCCACACGGGCCTGTGGTCTACCCGTGTGGTAGCCTGCGTCGCTAGACATGGGCGTGTGTTCGACGAAAAAAACTGTGCGCGTGCCACACTGGAGCGACGGGCACAGGCTTGTGATGGCTTGTAAGCTGTGTGCGAGGCAAGGGCTCAAGCAAATAGGCCATGTAGGCCACATAGACGTATGAAAATCTGGGCTAGGCCGTGTGACCCACACGGGCAAGGCCAACTTCGGCCGTGTGACCCACACGGGCGTGTGGGCCTACATGAGCAGGGCACACGGGCGTGTGAGCCCAATTTGTTTGAAATGTTCTGTAAGGTTGCACGGGTCAGCCAAGTCGACTGTGACCTGGTTGTAGGGTCGGTAAGCATCACTTAGACCCTATACTTTGATTTATTACTAGATTGTATACAAAAGAATGTAAAATTTAAGCATGTGTATCTGTCTGATTTGGTATATCTGTTCTAATTTGACGATGGTATAATTTGATGTCTGCATAAGAGCATGTCATATTATTTATGCTGCATTGCATTGGGTTGGGATTGTTGTAGTGAATGAAGTATTTGAAGGGCTTCACAAGCCCGTTATCTGGCAACTAAGCTGCATACTTATGATATATGCTGCGATGTGGTACCTTATGGTGTGTAGGGTTGGATGGGTCGATTATATCCCCATATATGGTGTGCAGGGATAGGTGGGTCGATTTTATCCCCACATAGTGTGATGGGTTAGATGGAGATGATGTGCAGGGTTGGTGCGCATGATATTTCTAATATTTGATCTGTTATGCATATGATATCTGTATGGCTAAGGCTGAAATATCTGTATTATGTTATTTGTTTGTATGAATGCTGTTGTGGGGATGTACACACTGAGTTTGCAAAAACTCACCCATTTTTTATTTTGTGTGTCAGGAAATCCTCAACAGTAGATGGATTGGTGACAGAAGGCTCAATGGTGACCTCTAGTAGATATTTACGGATTTTTGAGTAACACTTCATTTTGTTTGCTTTATTTAATTATATGTTTTGAGATTAATATGTGTTTGGTCACGAACTATTCTTGGGTTTATTTTGGAATTTTAAATTGTTAAATTATTTGATTTATGACTTAATGATGTTTTAGCTTCAGCGTTAATGAAATATTTTCACTTAATATCTAGATTAAAGATTTCACGACTTAAGTAAAGATAACAAATTGAATGATTTTTGACTTGCTAAGGTTTTCTAAAAAGCACTCACATGTGACACCGCCAGATTTGGCCATAGCGTCTAGGCCGGGTTTGGGGATATTACACCTTTCCACTAATCAAACAATCTATAGGGAAAACGGTTTGGGCCTAAGCCCGATTCAATAACAATCCAGTATCAGTGTGGGCCTTAGCCCATTACAATAACAGTATCAGTGTGGGCCTTAGCCCATTACAGTAACCATAACAGAAATGCAACAAAAATCCTACCCAACCATCCTCTACACTCTGCTCCGTCCAGCCTTACACTCCATATGGGGATAAAATTGACCCACCCATCCCTACACTCTAAATATAGTACTGGTTGCGGCGCTATTCAGTAATTACAGCAAAGCTATCAGTAATTGTAGTAGAGCTGCCAGTACAGTACACTTCCTCTAATATATATATCAAACCCACCCCCATGCAATGTGTCATGTCATAATATATACGTGTATGCAAAATGTCATCCTCTACTACAGTCAAATATAATATAGGGGTATATCAGTTATTTTTCCTCTAGGCGTATAACAGTTATTTCGACAGTACAGGGTCTAAGTGTACTTACCGACCCATCAGTAGGCCTATAGTCGTCTTAGGCGACCCATGCGACCTTAATCAAACAAATAGTGAAAGTGGGCCGAAAGCCCATAACACGGCCAATGTGGGCCCACACACCCGTGTAGCCCATTAAGCTCAATAATAACCTTGGCTGCGTGAACTACACAGCATGGCCCATTATACTCCATACATTCGTGTGAGCCCACGAGCTCGTGGGGTACACACGACCTATTTCGGCCTAACGTGGCCCAAAATGACCTAAGCCCACGAAATCGTTCGTGATGGTCTCTACAATCACATGCTCGCGCTTATGGGTTTAGATGACCATACGAGCGAGTGCACGCCCATATGGCATTGATGGTAATAGTTTTCTGGTTTTTTCCGTTTTACGATTGAAGCAGTGTGATTACACACCTGTTAAGAGAAGAACGCCAATCGCCACGTACTCCAACCTAGATCCAAATATGATCTAGTGTTAGTCCTTAAATCGTTAGGGTTAACACCCTCTTATTAACACTTAAATCCCCAATCGTACCATTCACTTACCTTGATTAAGCAAGTAGGGTTTACCCCTTCCTTAAGCTAGTGATCACCCACTCCTTGTCAAGGATCTGTATTAGAACCTAACTTTGTTAAGTATCACACTATATGTAAACCACTTGAACCAAGTAAACCACTTACCAAAATGCAGAACCATGAGTGGAAGGAAGTAATCGATTCACAATTTCCTCCAAAAGAATGCCACTACAAAAAGGCAGCACTAGCACAAACGCTCCCCTAACAATCGCCGGTCAGAAAAGAAGGTGTTAAAAAGAAAGCTATGGATTTGGCAGAAAGGCAAATAAGTGAACAAAACAAAATTAACATAGCAGCACTTACCACCAAGATCAGTAGAGAAAAACACAGGAATGATTCAGTACACAAATGGTAAGTGCAAGAACAATATTCGGTCAAAGAGTAAATTATACTTGAGAGGCGAAGGAAGAAGAGAAGGAAAGATTTGATCACCCCAGGCTAAACCGAAATGATTTGAAAGATAGGGAAATACTAGATGTTCGGCCAAAAAGGGCAAGTGTTGAGAAGAGATGTGATGGAGAAGAAGGAAAACACAAGCTACAAGAGCTGAAAGGTACTTTCAACAACATAACTCATCTTCTGAAACAAGTGAAAGGAATCACAATTGCAAAAACCCGAAATAAAGGGAAATAGAGAGGAAAGTAGTAAAAGAACAATAGCTATCAAAATGAGAATCCAAAAATCACTCAGTTTCGGCACCCCCTAGCTATGACCGAATTAGCATCATGGGGACTCCCACTTTCGGCCAACTACTACCACCCCCTTAACCTCCCTTAATTTTCTCTTTGAATCCCTCTCTACATCACTCCAACTAAACACAATCCCAATCCCTTCTAAATCTCCTAACTTTTCTCCCCCAACACTTCTAAAATCTCTCCATCCTTCCCATTACTCAGACTTTTACTGAAACACAACCTTTTGCCGTCCAGCTCAGTAAAAATATTAATCTCTTTGCTCATACAAGCACTCAAACTCAGGTCTCCTAGCAGAAGTAACACGCCCCTATCCCTTTGACTAGCAAGCTTTTTATGAAACATCCTTACCATATTTATTTAAGAACCCTACTGCCAAGAGATAGGGTTTAATCAAGCAAAAAGAAAAATATTGCACAAGACAAAGCTTGAACTCAGAATTTCTCTAACACTTCTCAAGACACTTAACCACTAAAGCAAGCATGCATTTGTGCATCCCAACACACAAACAAGTTAATAAATATTTAGGGCACTACAGCATATGTTGCGAACACACCGTAGATTGAAAGAGCGCCCTAATATTTGGCCCTTTCGAGCTTCCTGTTATATGGTTCTTGCGACCTTCCCGTTAATATCTCTTCAGAGCATCCCGATTGGTTGTGATTCTACATACATTGTAGACACACCACAGCTCTTATAAGCATCCCGTTATATGGCTCTTTGTGAGCTTCTTGATATGGTTCGCTTGAACTTCCTGATATATGGCTATCTGGAGCTTTCCGTTAATGGCTCTTCGGAGCCACCCATTATTGATTCTTATGAGCTTTCTGATTATGGCTCTTATGAGCTTCCCGATACATGGCTCACATGAGCTTCCCGTTATATGGCTCGAGAGAGGGCTTTACAATTTTGTGCTTTAACAAGCACTCTTAAATATGAATTGATGGATTATATATTTTTACACTTTGTGTGTACTACCCGTGCATCCATCGATATTTCAAATGGTTCAACGGACAACGTTCTGATATAAGTTAAGATGAATTCTGAATGAGATACTACCTGTATACACTTGAAAACACATCGAAATTTGATATTTGATGAGCTCATCCCTGATTCTTGATATTCACATGAACTACATGACTAACATGTTTGATGAAGTTGTGTGTTTAGGCTATTAGCCAAATTTCTTGGATGCATTTTTGCATGCTTACCTTAAATATAAACGAATGGTAAGTTAATTTCCTATTATACAAACTTACTAAGCATTAAATGCTTACTTTTTTTTATTTTCTCTGTTTTATAGTACTTCGAAAACTCGTTAGGTTGGAAGCTTGGCAGAGATACATCACACTATCCATCAGCTCATTTCAGTATAAAAAGTAAAATTAAATCTTAGGATATAATGGCATATATAGGCTAAAAGTGGTAAAGAATGGCATGTATGTGTTTGGTTGAATTTTTCTATTGGAATGGCTTGTGATGAATATGTTTTGATGTGTAAAATATCTAAAGCTATATCATGTTTGGTGCGAGATTGATATGGTTAATTTGATAATAATCTTATAAGTATTTTATTATACATTTTTGGTCAAATAGGTAAGTTTGAATATATAGATTTATGAAGTGATATATCATGTAAAAGACTTGATCTTGGTTGGTTTTGAATGTCTTGGATTGGCTTGTGAATGTGTTAAAGTGTTAATGTAGGTGCAAGGCAAGATTGGGTGAGAAATATGGCTTGGAAATGACCTTATTTCGTCCACACGGGCGTGTGTCTCAGCCGTGTGTGGCACACGGCCTTGCACATAGGCGTGTGTTTTGGCTGTGTGTTCCCTGTATCTTTAAAATTTAAAATAAAATGCTTAAAATTTTTCACAAGGCTTGGCACAAGGGCGTGTGGCTTGGCCGTGTGACCCCTGCACCTACACACAGCCTAGCACATCGGCATGTGGCTTGGCCATGTAACCCCTGCATCTACACACGACCTAGCACATTGGTGTGTGACTTGACCGTGTGACCCAAGTCAGAGAGTTACACAGGTGTGGACACGGGCTGGAACACGGCCGTGTGCCCTATTTCGAGTGCCCACACAGCCTATGACACAAGCATGTCTCTTGGTCGTGTGAGCCACACGACCTGACCACACGGGTGTGTGTCCCCTGTACCTTGGAAAAATTTTGAAATTTCGTGAAAAATTCTCTGAGTATCCGATTTAGTCCCGACTTGTTTCTAATGTATGTTTTGGGCATCGAGAGCTCATATAAGGGACTTTATGAATAATATTTGACATGAATGTTAAATAATATGAAATGTCTGTATTTGATCTGTTTATTCCGATAACATTCCGTAACTCTATTCTGGTGACGGATATAGGTTAGAGGTGTTACAAAAGCCCTTCCCTAACCCATAAATAGTAGGATAATGTATTTCAGCGCACTCGAACCCACGTCGTCTTGCATTGACAACAATACTCATATCAATCAAACTAAGATTCAATCAACTAACCTTAAATCTTTTATATATATATATATATATATCATCTCTCCACTTTATCCTTTCCACACCAAAGTCAAAGCTAAAAACTTTAAACTTTAATTCCTAAATCTTAAATTATTTATATACACAAAACTTAAATCATTAAACATTAAAAGAGTGATCCTAAATCTTTTAAATAATAATTTTGGTACATTTGTTAAGGAGATTTTTAATATAAAGTAGACTGAAATTGACACATAGTGTTAAATTATATTTAAATAAATAATAAATAAAATGCGTGACAATTTTTTATCGAATGGACCGAATAATAATTTAAACTTGTAAATTTTAACACCACTTGAGAAATATTAATTTTTTTTAGAACCCTTGGTCTCTAAATTGAAACCTAAACCTCAATTTTTCAAATATAAATTTCGTAAATGGTACAACTTACACAAATGAGTAAATTTAGAAATGACTACAAGGCACGAACTTTAAACCTTAAACGCCAAGGAAAACAGTCAAGTCATGCATAGGATCAGGCTGCTGATGCGTTAATTGTTGGAACATTTTCAAATATTCGTAGTGATTTAATAACTATAAATGAATGGGTGTAATTAATCAAAAGATAAATCTTTTGGTCATTGCTCAAAAGTTAGGAATAAGATTTGATTTGGAAATCATACCAACAAATTCTAAAATTCTTTCTTTTCTTCCTCCATTTTCTAATATTATTAGATTATTCTATAAAGTACTACTGCAAAAATCTTTTGTAGAAATTGAGTTTCTTGTTATACATTGCTTAGTACTTAGTGGACTATTCTCCTCAGTGCAAAACGTAAATTGTCATTGGCTTCAGTGTATCCTCGAGGTTAATTTGCTTGAAACTCTTTTGCACACTGAAGATAGGTGGGGGCGAATATATCCTTAAAAATAGTGGCTTGATACAGAACTTAAAACCTTGTCCTATTTTTTTTTTTCTGTTCAAGTTCCATTCGTATATTCGAAATTTTTCTCATTAGATATTCGTATTAGCATTAACAAGGTCATTTTTCTCTAAAATAAGGGGCAAGCTGAGAGTAGTGGAAGTTTCCAAGCGGGAGAAATCACAGAGAAGTCTGTTAAAATATTAGTGAAAGGTTATTATAATTTCTGGAAACAGATATGATAGAAATAATTTTCTTCATTTTTGTTATGTATATAACTTCAATCAATCATAAAAGAATCCTCAGAGATTGCGTATTTTATATGGATTTGTCTTTAAGTTTATTAATAATTAATTTTTTAAAATATTTTTTTTTATTCTTTGTCTGCTTCTTGTCAGTTAATTGATTTATTATTTGGCTATATCCTAGAAATTTTTGGTAGCAAAATTGTGTTTTTGCTACAATTCTTTGATGCAGACAGTTCGGATTAACTCACAGAGATATTTAATAGCAATGGTGAATTAATCTCTATCATGACTCTTTTTTTTACCCATTTACTTTGACTAGTTTATAAAATGTGTTAGTACTTATTCCAACTAAACTCATTGATTTGGGAAATAATGTTTGTTGAAAAAGATTTGGAAATTGAGATAGTCGTTGGTACAAAGAACATTACAATAAATAATATAAAAATGGGTTTTCTATTCAAGGTAAACATTTGATACTCTCATTATAGTCTTCCTTTATTCATATGGAAATAATTGGTACAATGAGCTTGAATCACCACAAATTATCATGTATTCCTCTACCTTCCTAGAGATCAATAAGAACGGCTCTTGTAAGACTCTGGAAATTTTCTATTCAAGATAATAACAGTACATTTGATCTTATTTTCATGCCAATATTTGTTCTAATCTTTGATAACTGCTAAAATTTTTATATGAATTCCTCCTGCAACTTGACCAATATTCAGCTACTAGCTTAGAAAAGGAAGATTTTGTTGTCATAAGGTTTGAAGGCTCATCATATTCCAACAATTTACCTGCACATATAATACTCAATCAACATTGAATTCATTTGGTTGGTTTAGTCTCTTAGTATAAGAAAGGATTTCAGGGACCCGAATCCCAGATTTGCTAGTGAAATTGGAGTTCAAAATAATAGATGCTGCAGTAAAGTGATTATAACTAGGATCATTTGATTGATATTAGAAGTAGGAAAGAAGAGCTTTACCATAGGAGAGGACCATGACCATGTCACTGTCTATAACAGTTGGAACTCTATGAGCCACTGTTATGACGGTGCAATTTGAGAACTCCTCTTATAATTCTTTGCAAAATGGCATCAGTTGCAGAGTCTATTGAAGCAGTGGCTTCATCCAGCACCAGGATTCGGTTCCGTTTCAATTGAACTCTTCCAAGGCAAAACAGTTGCTGCTGCCCCACACTCCAATTCTCACTCACTGTCAATTCAACAACGACGGTAGAACAATCATTTTTGGTCTGTTTAACTGAGAAAAGGAAATTTATCACAACTAAAATTCAACTCACCAGATGAATCTAGCTTGTTTGGCAGGGCACTGATTGTTGTTTTAAGTTGACACTTCTCCAAAGCCTGCCACAGGAACATAAGGGTAAATTCCAAAAGCTCATTGTTGGAATTTTTTTTATGTTAATATCCATGATTAGTTAGTTCACCTTCCATATTTCATCATCTGAATAGAGGCCTAGGGGGTCTAAGTTAGTTCGAATGCTGCCTCTAAATAGAGTTGGCTCTTGAGGAATGATGCTAAGCTTCATTCTCAAATCTTTCAGTCCCATAGAGCATATATCAAGTCCATCTATAAGTATTCTCCCACTTGCAGGCTCTACTAGGCGAAACAAGGCGCTTATGAGCGTAGTTTTTCCACTTCCAGTCCGTCCAACAACTCCTACTCTGGTCCCTTCTTGGAAAGTGCAAGTGATTCCTTTGAGAACTAAAGGAGCATTGGAGCGATATCTTATCTAAACAAAGCATTGAATCAAATAACATGAATTAGTTGTATGAAACCATACAAGACATAGATTTGGTTCAACTTCAAAGAAAACAAGTTCATCAGACTTTCAGCACCCTTTAAACCATTTTCCAGTTCAGATTCTTTTATTTACCTTCAGTTCTTGCAATTCGATCCTACCCTTATAGGGCCAAGAAGATGGTGGCCTGTTATCTTCTATAATTGCTGGAGGTTCTTCAGGTATGTTCATGAACTGTTTTATCCTTTCAACCGAAATCAAGTAGTTCAATAAGTGGCCGTACCAACGAGAAGCAAAAATTTGCGTGCTGGTCAGCGATAAAGCATAAGAGAGAGAAAGACCAACAAGTCCTGCAGATAAATTTTTTTTAGATTAATGGCTTTGAAATTCTCTACTTTTCATGAAGATTGGTTAATACAAATTATATTACCTGGTCTGGATTGGTTTTTTGGAAGCAGAAGAACGAAAAATGCAGCAGTGAATACAGTAAGGTTTTGGAGTGTTTCAATCCTTAGAACTAGCCATTCCATGGCCGCATTAAAAAGAAAGAAAAGTGTGGCATCTGTGTTGACAAGCTTCAGATTATATCTAAAGAATCTATCCACCATGTTAAAGGCTCTTATGGTGACCACCCCAAGCGAAGTCTCGGCTGCATAATTCATAACGGGAGCTTTCGTTGTTCCGTTAATTCTTATGAGTTCCCTTGCAGAGTGTTATAGACTGTAGTTTATGCATGTGTTTAATGTGTGGATTAAGTGGTTAGGCAGTTAGTGAGCATAACACAGAGGACATATAATACCGCTGCGGTTTGACGAACAAAGATGTTAGCTCTTTCACCTTGGCGGTGAATGAGATTTGAGCAAATCAAGTGAAAAGAAAATGCATCCACCTGAATGTAGTTTACTGCTACCATAGCAAGAACAGCAACAATGAGAACTTGCCATGTAATGAACGCCATGGCTCCGATTGTTGCTATGAAATCAGTTGCACCAGCTGCCACAAAGACAATGGAAAATGGTATGTCGAAATCAAGGATACTCATATCTGATGAAGCCTGCAAAAGTTTATATAAAATGAATTTTAGTATCTCCGGAAAACACTCCAAGGGTACATGAAACATTATGTTAAGTCCGGGCTCATTGATAAATTTGGTCTTACTCGGGTCAGAATCCTCCCAACAGGAGTCGAATCAAAGAAAAACATTGGAGCTCTGAAGATGGAATTGATGAGACCAGAGGAGAATGCTTTAGAAGCTTTTAATCCTAGGTGAGCACCATAATGGGATCTAAAAAACACAAAAACAGCACTAAGCGTGGCAATTCCAGTGTAAACTCCTATCAACATGCTGCTGGTAATGTTAGGAATTTGAATAGCAAACGCCAGCCAGTAGGACGAAGCAACCCGAAGAACGGAAAACATAGACTGAGCCAATATGATTAAAGATAGATAAAGAAATCCTTTCGAGATCGAAACATAATCCATGAATGGCTTCCATCCAACATCGCCGATCTCTATTTCTTCATCTTGTGTTAATTGTATTCCAGACGAACCTTTCACCGAGCTCTCCCCTTCACTGATCTGTTTAGTTGGATAACATCTGTTACATCTCTGCAGCTGTCTCTTGAGATTCTCCTCCACCGTCACCATTCAAAGTACCCAACGCAGTTATGGAATCTCTATGAGCATTCACAAGTTGCTCAAATGCTGTCCCAGCCATTAATAGCTCTTCATAGCTCTCTGATTGAGTAATTTGTCCACCATCCATAACCTAGGCAAAAAAGAACAAATAATTCTTTTGATAAAGCCAGAAAAACATATGGATAGATTAAGAAAATATAAACATAGATCCGAACTCCGTATTTACCAAAATTCTATCAGCTTGTGAGAGAAACTCCACTTGATGAGTCACCAAGATGACAATTTTCTTCTCTAGTGCAGTCATAACACAATCCTGCAATCATAAAAGTTAGTTTGATTATGGTATAAAGAAAATAAAACATTGTATCTGTAGAGAGTTCTTCGGTTGAAGCGTTATAAAAAAGTGACATGGGATGTATTGAATAACGATGGAAAGGAAGACTAGAGCAGACTCGGTAGTTGGTAACAATGAGTGGAAATACAGGTGGTGGTTATAAGGTGGATAGGACTGGAGGAATAGACTAAGCGTGACCGAGCAATGACTGAGCAAAAGTAGAGATTGAGAGAGCTCTAGAGCCAAAACTAAGTGAAGAAGCTTTCTCACATTCAACAAAACAGAAGCTGTATGTGCATCAACAGCACTGAAGGGATAATCAAGAAGATAGACATCGGCATCATTATAGACTGCTCGAGCGAGTTGAATCCTTTGCTTCTGCCCTCCACTCATGTTAATCCCTCTCTGACCTATTTCTGTAAGATCAACATGGTCAAAACAATTGATATCTTTATCGAGAGCACAAGCTTTACTGGCCTTGTCATATTTGTCTGCGTCCATTGGCTTTCCATAGAGTATGTTGTTGCGAATTGTCCCACTCTGGATCCATGAAACTTGAGAAAAATAGGCAATGGATCCAAACACGCTAACCTCTAACAAGCATTAAGGGAAAAAGAACTATAATCAGTGACAAAAAGACATAATGCTTACAGAATATGCATGTTGGAATACTTGTTTTGCAACTCACAGTTCCTGAAAGCGTCGGGATCTCCCCCAGCATTGCATACAAGATTGAGGATTTTCCAGCCCCGATTGGTCCGCAAACAGCTATCTTCTGCCCTCTTTTTATTTCTAGCTCCACATTTCTAAGTGTCGGACTTGCAATTTCAGGAACCCAACTGTGTTGTTTCAATAGGGTCGGAAGCGTGTAAATTATTATACTAAAAAATCACACAAAGTTCAATTCCCAGGGAAGAGAGGTGGATCACAAGGATCTCTTAAATACCAAGTCTTTCCTTAGTCAGAATATTCCTTCTATCGTAATTTAATAGGACAATTAAATACTACTATTATACCCTCAAATATTGAAAAAAAAATAGGACAAGAAAGAACACAAGAATTTTAACGAGGTTCGATAAATTATACCTACGTCCTCGGGCACTAACACCAGATGATAACTTTACTATCTCCAAAATATTACGAACAAATAGAATTCCTTAAGAATTCTCAAATGGGAGAAGAGAGAAAACTAAGAGAGAAAGATTGGTTGGGATGGTTGAAATGAGAAATGGTTAGGCCTATTTATAGTTGAGGTTTAGGGACTAACTTGCAAATGGCCTAAAAAAATTAGGGACCAAAATTGCAATTATCCCTTTCAACTTTAAACAACTTGCCAACTTTTTTTTTCTTTCGGTGCCAATTGCACCTCCCACCATTTTTGACTTTTCAACACTTACCTTATTTGATTTTTCAACAATCTCCACCTTGAAGATTTGATTAGGATAATCACATCTTCACACATTTCCTTCAACTCCCCAAATTCGATAAAGCTATCTTTTGTAGTGCTTTCAAATGCGCTCTCGAGCGCCATACACCTGAAGGTGCTCAAATTCTCAGGATGTTAATCAAGTTCAAACAATGATTAAACTTGATTGTTGTTACCACCTTGGTCATCATATCTGCGGGATTATCTGCTGTCGGAATCTTCTGAAGTAGAATTTTTCCATTTTCAAAGACTTCCCGCACAAAGTGATATCTTACTTTGATATGCTTGGTTCTTGAATGATAGACTTGATTTTTCGCTAAATGAATAGCGCTCTGACTGTCACAATATAAACTTATGTGACTTTGAACAACTCCCAAGTCTTTCAACAATCCATTAAGCCAAATAGCCCCTTAATGACTTTCTCAGAATCGCCATATATTCGCCTCTATAGTAGACACACATCAGAGATCGTAAGGTAGACTTCCAACTCTTTGGGGCTTTCGAAGAGTAAACAGATACCAGTAGTTGAACGACGTTTATCTAAATCACCAAGCAAAGTCGGAATCAACATATCCAACTACAAACCCGACCAAGTGCTTCATCCTGTTCAAAAATTAAACCAACATCTACGGTTTTTCAAGATACCGTAGAATCTATTTCTGACTTGCCAATGTCCTTTTCCAGGATCATGCATATACCGCTCACAACTCCAACGACTTGTGAAATATCGTGCCACGTACACACCATCGCATACATCAAACTCCCAACGCATTAGCATATGGGACTTTTGCCATATATTCTATTTCTTCTTGGCCAAGAAAATTGAGCACTAAGTTTCAAATGAGAAGCAAGTGGGGTACTTACATGTTTTGTGTTTTCATTTACACCAAAACATTGTAATACCTTTTCAGATATTACTTCGATTCAAACAAAGCTTGCCTCTCTGTCTATCTCTACTTATCTCCATGCCGAGAATCTTCTTGGCCTCACCTAGATCTTTCATTTGAACTCTTGATTCAACCGAGCCTTCACTTATCTATCTCTTTTGGCTCTTGAGCGATTAACATATCATCAACATACAAGAGTAGATAAATGAAAGATCCGTCATGCGACTTCTGCAAATACACACAATTGTCATATTTACTTCTTGTGTATACGCCTTCTCATAAAGCTATCAAATCGCTTGTACCATCGCCTGGATTGCTTCAATCCATATAGCGATTTGTTCAGCTTACAAACCCAATTTCTACCACCAGCATCTTTGTATCCTTCGGGCTAAGTCATATAGATCTCCTCTTCTAATTCACCATGCAAGAAAGCCGTCTTAACATCAAGTTGAGCTAGCTCCAAATTCAACTGTGCTACCAAGGCCAACAAAATTCTAATGGAGGAATGCTTCACAACAGGGGAAAATACATCATTGTAGTCAATTCTCTCCTTCTGAGCGTAGCCTTTAGCTACCAATCTTGCCTTGTAGCGAACATCTTTCTTGCTAGGAGATCCATCTTTCTTTGCGAATACCCACTTGCATCCGATTGCCCTTTTACCTTTCGGTAATTGCGCCAACTCCCAAGTATTGTTCTTCAGGAGAGATTGCATTTCTTCATCCATGGCGCATTTCCATTTGTCACTTCCTAAGCTTTGCATTGCTTCTTGATAAGTGACAGGAATATTATCATCAACAACGGAAGGGCGAGGCCACCATATCGAAGAATCGGCGGTGTTTACGAATTTCTCTCCGTGGCCTTGCAACTGCATCTGGTTCTGGTGTACTTAACGGTTCTTGGGTCAGAACCTCTTTAACCTCTAATTCCTCCATTATGGCTAGAGAATTAGACTTATTAACTGGGCAAATCCCCATCTGCTCAAACTCCACCTGTTTTGGAGTACACTCCACCTGCTGTGGAGTATCGCTCGTCTGAATATCTTTATCTGCTACCTTTTTCAATGTGGTAGATTCATCAAAGGTAACATCTCTGCTACAGATCATTTTCTTTGTGTCTAAGCACCAAAGACGAAATTCCTTCACTCCAGAAGTGATTCCCATAAAGAGAGCTTTCTTTGCCCTCAGATCTAACTTTGACTCCTTCACATGGTAATATGCAGTGGATCCAAACACATGTAAGGAATCATAATCTGTAGCCGGTTTTCCAGACCATACCTCCATAGGAGTTTTTCTTTCTAATGCAGATGATGGCAAACGATTAACAAGATGACCAGCGTATGTCACAGCCTCAGCCCAAAATTGCTTGCCTAACCCAGCATTGGACAACATACATCGAACTTTCTCCAGCAATGTTCGATTCATACGCTCTGCCACTCCATTCTGTTGTGGTGTATCCCTAACTGTGAAGTGTCGAACAATACCATACTCTTGGCACACATCGAAGAACGGATCACTTCTATATTCCCCTCCATTATCCGTCCTAAGCCGCTTGATTTTCTTGCCAGTCTGGTTTTCGATCATAGTTTTCCATTTAAGAAAAACTCCAAGCACTTCATCCTTAGTTTTCATGGTATACACCCAAACTCTTCTGGAAAAGTCATCAACAAAAGTAACAAAGTAGTGTTTTCCTCCCAACGAAAATGTTTTGGAAGGCCCCCACACATCTGAGTGAACATATTCCAAAATACCTTTTGTATTATGGATAGCAAGTCTTCAATTTCACTCTCTTTTGCTTTCCCGAACACAATGCTCGTAAAATTTTAATTTGCAAGCCTTTGCACCTTTCAACAATCCTTGCTTTGCTAGAATTTGCAAGGATTTTTCGCTGGCATGTCCCAACTTCATATGCCACAACTGCATTGAGTCCAATTCTTTGTTGCCAGAAGCTGCAGCGACTGCTCCAATAACTATACTACCTTGGTAGTAATACAAGTTATTTTTCCTGATGCCCTTCAATATCACAAGTGCGCCAGATGTCACTTTCAAAACCCCATCTCTCATAGTAACAACTGAACCATTGGATTCCAAGGCTCCCAATGAGATGAGATTTTTCTTCAAACTGGGCACGTACCGAATATCAGTTAGAACTCTGGTTGATCCATCTTGATTCTTTAATTGGATTGAACCTATCCCAACAGTTTTACAGGCATTGTCATTGCCCATATAAACAACTCCTCCATTTAGATCAACTAAATCAGAGAACCACTCCCGGTTAGGGGACATATGATAGGTACAACCCGAATCCAATATCCACTCATCCGAATGGAGCGACGATGATGATGCAACCAATGATAGTTCGAGTCACCGGTATCATGCTTTACAACACAAGCATCTACATGACTTTTCCCTTATTCTTGACTTTGGACAATTTTTCTTCCAATGGCCTTTCTCATGACAAAAGGTACATTCATCTTTCCGAGTCTGGATTTTGACTTTGATCTCCCTTCGAGTTTTCTTCCGAGTGTATGAACGACCTCGGACTACTAAAGCTTCAGATCTCTCGATTGAGTTTTTCGTTTGTCCTTCTTTCTCTGTTCATAAGCGTATAAGGCCGCATGACTTCGCTCGAGATATATCACTCCCGCCATGAAGTAGAGTAGTTTCTAGGAACTCAAACTCCTTAGGAAGTGACCCCAACAGCATCAAAGCCAAATCTTCATCTTTGAATGTCTCATCCATATTTAGCAAATCAGTGACTAACTGATTAAATTTGGTGATGTGATCATTCATTGTGGTACTTGGGTCGTAAGTGAAGCGAAACAGTCTTTTCTTCAAGTGGAGCTTATTTTGACTGTTTTTCTTCAAAAAAATTTCTTCAAGTGCCACCCACAACTTATTTGCAGAAGTCTCATTTGAAAAAGCATACCTCTGCTCTCGAGAAAGGCATGATCGAATTGTGCCACATGCCAACCGATTGATCGCCTTCCAATCTTTCTCCTGTACATCATCTAGTTTCTCTTCATCAATGGCAATGTCTAGACCCTGCTGAAAAAGGGCATCTAGAACCTCACTTTGCCACATACCAAAATGGCCGGTGCCATCAAAGATCTCCACGGCCAATCTTGTATTTGCAATTGTCGGTCTTGTCCACATAGACGATGTTGAAGCTCCTACATCGACCGTTTTCTCCATAATCTTTCAATATACCTAAGAAAATCTTTTCTGATGTGGAAGATCAGTTTAAACTGCAACCACAGAGCATACTACGATTAACCTTCTACTCGATACTTTGTTGTTTCAATAGGGTCGGAAGCGTATAAATTATTGTACTAAAAAATCACACAAAGTTCAATTCCTAGGGAAGAGAGGTGGATCACAAGGATCTCTTAAATACCAAGTCTTTCCTTAGTCAGAATATTCCTTCTATCGTAATTTAATAGGACAATTAAATACTACTATTATACCCTCAAATATTGAAAGAAAAATAGGACAAGAAAGAACACAAGAATTTTAACGAGGTTCGGTAAATTATACCTACATCCTCGGGCACTAACACCAGATGATAACTTTACTATCTCCAAAATATTACGAACAAATAGAATTCTTTAAGAATTCTCAAATGGGAGAAGAGAGAAAACTAAGAGAGAAAGATTGGTTGGGATGGTTGAAATGAGAAATGGTTAGGCCTATTTATAGTTGAGGTTTAGGGACTAACTTGCAAATGGCCTAAAAAAATTAGGGACCAAAATTGCAATTATCCCTTTCAACTTTAAACAACTTGCCAACTTTTTTTTTCTTTCGGTGCCAATTGCACCTCCCACCATTTTTGACTTTTCAACACTTACCTTATTTGATTTTTCAACAAACTGAAATTGCCTGCTTCTACTGTCACACTTTTATGAGAACTCTGTGGGGAAATCTCCTTATTTCATCATTCCTGAGTTCATCATCAAGCAGAAAAGTGTTGATTCTATCAAAAGAAACTTTGACTTGTATAAGAATCGAAAGTGCCTCAGGTAACATTCTAACAGGTTCTGACATGCTTCTTAGAGTTGCAAGAACTGTAAAAACGGTTCCAGCATTCATTGGGGCACTCTCAAATAGAGCACATCCCAAGAAGACAATTGAAGAAACAATGGTTGGAGAGATCCAATACAGGAAAGTGCCATAAGGCCTCAAAAATTGTTGTTTAGAAAGCCATTTGAACTCATTGCCGCTTAAGGATTCGATCGAGCTCTTGAATTTCTCCTCCCAGGATTGCAACTTAATGATCTTCACGTTGTTTAAGATTTCAGAAATGGCTCCCAATCTCTCATCTTGTGAGATCATAAATTCAGATTGGCACTTTTGTATGATCTTTTCAAATGGTGTGTTAAGGAATCCACATATGGCAAGAGGGACTGTACCGAGTATAGCACCAAAACCAACAACAGAGAAAAGCATTCCAATAGACATGAAAAGCTGCAATACAAGACTCCAAGTCGAATGAAACCACCATGGAAACTCTCCCATTCTGTAGGCATCTACAGCTATGTAATTCACAATGTCCCCAGTAGAATGTCTCCGCCTTCCTGAACTCGAAAGCTTCAGCTGTTTCTGATAGACTGCCACCATTAGTGCCGATCTCATCCTCATTCCAGACCTCCTTGACGAAAAATACCAATACCTCTGTGACAACGACTCGGTAACCTTCGAAACAACAAGGCATCCTAGTAAAACAAGACCCTTCTGCAGGTTTTCCTCTTCCTGGTTTGAATAATTTACAAAAGCATATAGCAATAATGGAAGTGCTGCAACAGCAATTGTCCTAAGAACTGCACAAACTGCTATAATCATATTTTCCATAAAGTAGACTTTTGTTATGGCCCTAAGTACCAAGTTATTTCTATCACTTGAGCCTCCCTCTATTATAAGGGACTCCCATGCATTAGCAAACTTTTGGTATGCCAAATTGGATTCATCTTCAGCACTAATAGAAGGGATGTCTTCGAGAGCTAAGGGTCTCAAGTAACCCCTGGAAAGAAAAGGATTAATCCAAGAAAATGACTATTTGCTAAAGAAATTGGCCTCACAAACTTCTATCTGGTCTTTTTCTTCCTTTTCCTCTAATAGAGATTCTGATAGACTCTCATGTTTCCTATCCAAATCAATGAAGTTTCTAACGGAAGAAAACAACAGCAATATGTTCACAAGCCATGGGAAAATGTCGAATATTTCTATCCGGTGTGTTCTATATAGGACTTCAATGTGAAGAATCGAAACCAGTAAAGTGAATGACACCCACCACACGGAGATGAGAATTTTCACCGGTTGTGATGTATGAACAAGCAATGAAACTGATAATGAAATCCAAATTAATCCCCTGAAAAGCTCAATCGACCAGCTCAAGCTATGAAATCCACCATTTCTTGCTATTAGATTCCATAAACCAACACTAAGATACAATACACTAATGAGAGCACAACAGATAGAAACAACAATGGAGATCCTGTCCCTTCTGTAAACAACGCTGCGTTGCTGTTTTATGACTGAACATACATACAAAAGTAGATAGAAAACAAAGAGGAACACCAGGTTTATGAAATCTATGATGGTTCTTTGAATGCAAAATGAACCAAAATCAAGTTTCCCTTCACAAATTAAAGCGAACCCCTCTGCATATCCATCACAATATTTAGAATTAGCATATTTTCATACAGTAAAATCAATAATAACAAAGGTCAGTCCAACAGGAAGACACTGATATAGATTACGAACATATTGTCTGCATTACAAAATATTTGAACGGATCATGATGTTATCTTACACTTGGACAATAACTAGAGATGGTTTAAAAAGATCTTAGTCACACGTACAAGGCGATACATGTTCATGCAAGATGAAGTATATAATTAATGATAAAAATCCAGTAAGCATTAATCAAACAGGTGAAAATGAGCAAATAAAGGTCTACCAAGTAAGGTCCTGAAGGAAGCCATGGTTGATAGTTGAATATTCAATGTCAAGCTGTCTGTAAATCGCACAGTAGATTAGTTCAGCGTTAAGGGCTCTAAGTGGATAAAGTGTAAGGAAACCTACTCTCATTCACTTCAGCTATTCCACAGAAGATGCCATCATAGATCAAAGAAACCCCTCCCCCCTCCCTAAAAGTCCTCCAATTTATTCCATCTTATTGTGGTGTTCGTTGGTTGTTTTTTTTACCGCTTTCGCTTAGTAGATTGCTTCCACTTGAATACTATATGTATTCGAAGAAAGCATGATGGTGTAAAATATAATCTTTCAAAAATATTTTTAAAGCACATATCATATTTTCGTCCATAAATTCCGTTTTGTTTCCCCATAATTTCATAATCCATGTATTCACCTGTCATTATCCTTACGTTACGTCATGAACAAGGAATTAAGACACTTTTCTCAAAGTCAATGAAACAAAATACTATATAAATTCGCAGTCTTTTTTTTTTTTATGGAAAAGGCAAAAGTCAAATCATATTACAACTCATTATTTTGTCTGCTACCAGCTTCCAAATCATACTGCAAAAGGACTTTGACTTCCTCTGGAGGACACGAGAACTCATAAAAACCCAATTGCCTGTTATTCATCATGCCAGCCATGACATTAGCTGCCAAATTTAAGTAAACTACTACCGCTTGAAATTAAATAAGTGGGAAAAATAATATATATTGTTACAAATATATAAATGTAGATGTTCATATTCTAATCCCTTCATTCATGAGAAAAAATCTCCTCATTCATTATCAAAGTAAATATGTGAATTGCTTAATGTATATGTTAATGAAGTACTTAAGTAAGCTTCATTTACATGTGTTGCATTGAATGACAATGACTTATAAATAGAATATTTGTATGAGTGAAAATGAGATACGAAAAAAATTTATTTTAATTTGATCGATTGTTTACTTTAAGTGTTCTTTTATTTGATTATTTTATAACATGTTATCAACACAAACTTCTACAAGTTCATAGTGAAGTTCACGTTATTGCGACTTTATATAACTTACTTGTATAGCTCTAGTTGAACTATATACGTGATTACAATGTCAGATCTTGCCAAACTTGAATTTGTGGCTCTAGACATTTCAAGCAAAAATTATTTATCATGGGTACTAGATGTTGAAATTCACCTAGATGCTAAAGGTCTAGGAAATACTATATTAGCAGATGAAGAAGTATCTAATCAAGACAAGGCAAAAGTAATGATTTTCATCCCTCAGCATCTACATAAAGGATTAAAAGTGGAATATCTCACTGTGAAAGGCCCTCTTAAGTTGTGGAATAATTTGAAAGAACGATTTGACCATCAGAAAATGATGATACTCCCTAAAGCTTATTATGATTAGATACACTTACGGTTGCAGAATTATAAGATTGTAAGTGAATACAATTCGGAACTTTTCAAAATAGTTCTCAACTGAAATTATGTGGAGAAAACATAACTAATGAGGACTTAGAAAATATTTTCAACCTTCCATACAACTAACGTGCTCCTACAACAGTAATACTATGAAAAAGGTTTTAAAAGGTATTTTGAATTGATTTCATGCATTTTGGTGACTGAACAAAATAATTAGTTGTTGATGAAAAATCATCGCATTCGTCCCACTAGTTTTGCATCATTCCCTGAAATGAATGTAGTAGTACACAATAATTACGAAAATAGAAAACATAGAGGTCATGGTCGTGGTCGTAATCGTGGATGTAGTGGGGGACGTGGTCGAGGACATACTAGTAATCGTTATCATAGTGGTCATAACAGTGGCACTTCTAACCACCAGAAAAAGAATAACAATAAAGGACAATAAAGAGGTGGTCAAAATAAATTTATGCTTCCGATGTGGTATGAAAGGGCATTGGTCACATACCTGTCGTATGTCTGAGCATTTAGTGAAAATTTGTCAAACATCCATTAAAAAGAAGGGAAAGAATATAGAGACAAATTTTATATCCCAAAATGATGAAATGGGGACAAAATATGAAGATATTCACTATGTTACTAAAACTGATCATGCCTACAAAGCTGATGAATTTCATGACCTTAATAATAAAACTCACCTGGAGTGGCAGATTTATTTGAGAATCATTAGAAAAATTGATGTTATTTTGATATTTTATATTGTTTTAAATATGCTGTATTTTCTTCCATAAAGAATAAGTTATATATATTCAATAAATATTTACAATATTTCTTTTATTATATTTTGTTTATTTTTATGAAGAATACTGATATTCAATAAAATTTCATTAGACCAAAGATTAATGGAGACATGTCTCTTGCAAATAGTGTTCCAACACACACGATACTTAAAAATAAAAAAAATATTTTTCTCATTTGACAATAAGTGATGTCCATGTTAATACAATATCGGGTAGTTCAAAACTTATTGAAGGCTCTAAAAGAGCTATTATATTATTACCTAAAGGGACAAAACATGTCATTGATGATGTTTTATTTTCCACTAAGTCTCAAAGAAATTTATTAAGTTTTAAAGATATCCGTCTTAATGGATATCATATTGAGACTATGGATTAGAAAAATATTGAATATCTATATATTACAAATATTGAATGTGGAAAGAAATATGTTTTGGAAAGACTATATGCTTTTTCATCAAGTTTATATTATACACATTTTAGTTCAATTGAGACACATGTTACTACAAACTAGAAGTTTGTAGAACCACATACTTTTACTATTTGGCATGGCCGATTAGGCCATCCCTAATCTATTATGATGTGAAGAATAATCGAGAATTTAATTAGGCACCCATTAAAGAACTAGAAGATTCTTGAATTTAAGGATTTATCTTCTGTTGCTTGTTCTTAAGGAAAATTAATTATTAGACCATCACCAGCTAAAGTTGGGATTGAATCTCTCGCATTTCTAAAATGTATTCAAGGTGATATATGTGGGTCCATTCATCCACCATTGGATCATTCAGATATTTCATGGTATTAATAGATGCATCTAGTAGGTGGTCACATGTGTGTTTATTATTGACTCGCAACCTAGCATTTGCAATACTACTTGCTTAAATAATCTGATTAAAAGCACAATTTTCAAATTATGCAAGCAAAATTATCTGTGTTGATAATGCTGGTGAGTTTACGTCTCAAGCTTTCAATGATTATTGTATGTCAATTGGGATAAATTTTGAATGTCTTGTAGCTCATGTTCACATGCAAAATGGTTTAGTTGAATATTTTTATCAAATGCCTCCAACTAATAGCTAGGTCATTGCTTATGAGAACAAAACTCCCTGTTATAGCTTGAGGATATGTTATTTTGCATGCAACAGCACTTGTACTCATCAGACCAACAAGTTAAAAGAAATACTCCCCATTACAATTGAATTTTAGTCAAAAGCCAAATATTTCCCATCTTAGAATTTTTGGATGTGCGGTATATATTCCAATTGCTCCACCACAACGCACAAATATGAGACCTCAAAGGAGGTTGGGAATATATGTTGGTTATGAATATCCTATAATTAAGTATATTGAACCATTAACTGAAGATTTATTTATTGCATAATTTGTTGATTGTCACTTTAATGAAACAACATTCCCAACATTAGGGGAAGAGAAAATACAACTAGTAAAAGAAATTATATGGAATGGGTTATCATTATTTCAATTAAATCCTAGTACAAGTCAAAGTGAACAAAAAGTTCAAAGAATAATACATTTGCTAAACATCATCAATCAACTACCAAATTCATTTACTGACTTAAAGAGAATTACAAAATCTCGCATACCAGTTGAAAATGATCCAATACAAATTGATGTCCCAATAGGACAAACTGTTAGTGCAAAAAAAAAAGTAATCTACACTTGAAGCCTGAAAATCTGATTGGTTCCAAAGATAAAAATCCTCATAAAATGAAAGGAACAAATATTCAAAATGGTCATATTATGTAGGCAAGTGCCCAAGAAGAAGTCAAATATATAACTAATCAAAAAAAACCCAGAAAATGTTCAGGTACCTGAAAATGGTGATAATGAAGAGATCTTGATAAGTTATATTACTTCAGGAAAAAGATGGAACCGGAAAATATAATTTTCGACAATAATTTTGCTTATAATGTTGCTATTAAAATAGCAAAAGAAAATGAGAATCTTGAGCATAAATCTATTGAGGAAAGTAGAAGTAGAAAAGATTGGCCAAAATGAAAAGATGCAATTCAATTAGAATTGAATTCACTTTCTAAACGTGAGGTTTTTGGGCCTATAGTCCAAATACCTAAATATGTAAAGTCTGTAGGATATAAATGGGTATTTGTGCAAAGTGAAATGAGAAAAATGAAGTTGTAAGATTTAAAGCACGACTTGTAGCACAAAGATTTTCGCAAAGGCCCAATATTGATTACAAAGAGACATATTCTCTTGTGGTGGATGCAATCACATTTAGATACCTTATTAGTCTGGTAGTACGTGAAAAACTTGACATGCGTCTAATGGATGTTGTTACAGCCTATTTGTATGGTACACTTTATAGTGAAATTTATATGAAAATCCTTGAAGGATTTAAAAGCCTAGAAAGATTAGAGTTTCTCGAGAAATTTGCTTGATCAAATTAAAGAAAATTTTTTATGGGTTAAAACAATCTGGACATATGTGGTATAACCATCTCAGTGAATATTTGTTAAAAGAAAGCTATAAAAGTGATCCAATTTATCCATGTGTTTTCATAAAAAAGTCTGGATCAAACTTTATGATAATTGCTATTTATGTTAATGATCTAAATATTATTCGAACTCTTGAAGAGCTTCAAAATGCATTAAATTATTTAGAGAAAGAATTTGAGATGAAAGATCTTGGAAAAACAAAGTTTTGTCTTATCCTGCAGATCAAGCATTTAAAAGATGAAATTCATGTCCATCAGTCAACTTATACGAAAAAGATTTTAAAGAAATTTTATATGGATAAAGCACATCCATTGAGTACCCCAACGGTTGTACGATCATTAGATGTGAATAAAGATCAATTTCGTCCTTTCAAAAATGATGAAGAGTTTCTTGGTCCTGAAATACCATATCTAAGTGTCATAGGGGCATTGATGTATCTTACAAACAACAGAAGACCTGATATAGCTTTTGTTGTAAACTTGTTAGTAAGATTTAGTTCTTCTCCAACACGTACATATTGGAATGGAATTAAACATGTATTTAGATATCTCAAGTGGACCATTCATATGGGGTTATTTTATTCAAATAATTCAAAATCCCTATTAGTCAGCTATGTTGATGTAAGATATTTATCAGATCCACATAAAGGTCGACCTCAAACGGAATATTTATTTAAATGTGGAGGTACTGCCATATCATGGTGTTCAACAAAGCAAATATTAACTGTCGTATCTTCAAATCATACAGAAATAATTGCAATGCATGAGGCAAGTTGAGAGTGCGTTTGGCTAAAGTTATTGACCCAACATATCCAAAAGATATGTAATTCGCCTTTATAGGAAAAGTTGTCAACTATTTTAAATGAAGATAATGCAGTATGTATAACTCAATTAAAGGATGGTTACATCAAAGGTGACAGAATGTGTGACACCCCCATACCCAACCCGGTCGCCAAGTCAAGGCATCAGGATGTCACATTCATTGCCGAAGCAACTAGTGAAAATTTCAGATCAATGTATCATATTATTTAATTAATATAGATCATTGAATCATTTCAGTAATAATTGAATTTACGATAGAACTAATTATGAGTTAAAGGAGCTCATTAAAATATCCACAATTGATCAAAGCCCAAATTGAATAGTTCATAAAAAATTTTGAACTGTCGTCACGACGTTGAGGTTTCCACGTCGTGACATGGCGAACTTGTCATCGTGACGTCATCTCCATTTTCCTACAAATTCCATGCTTTATGTTTATTTTTCTTTATATCATTACCTGAACCGTATTCAGATGTCATATCCGTCACTTCATTTTATATATCATCCACTTACATCTATTTCTAATCTCAAGTCCCCATAAAAACATGATATTCAATCAAAGAAAATAAAGTTTATAAAATTAACACAAATTTTAAAGTTTTACAAGTAAGAGCTCCATAAAAACATGACATTTAATCAAAGATAACAAAGTTTATAAAATAAACACAAATATTAAAGTTTTACAAGTAAGACAATTGGAGGACTTGCACTTTCAAAGTAGTTTACCCACTTTATGTTTATTTCATATTTATTTCTAAATTGTACCAATCAATTTAATTCTTCATAAGATTTTAACAAGAATTCAATATCACATCAATTAACAATTATTCACTTATTTTTATCAACTCATTTAAACATATTCACATGTAATAACCATTTCATCACTTACAACCATTTCAAACATTTCAAATTCATCTACTATATATGTATATATATTCATATATTTTTCCTCCTCCTCTCCATTCCACATCCTTTATGTATATATTTATTAGAATCTTTAGCTTTTAGTATATAACATGCTTATATGTAACATTGTCTATAATTTCATTATTTACTTATTTGTTCATATCAAAGCTATCCACTTGAGTCATAGTCACTAAATTATTTATATCTTGAGCTACATAATTTAAAATTAAGATCTGGTTAATGTTTTTGAAGCTAGATTCAAACATATTTTTACCATAAAAATTTCAAATTTTATAATTTAGCCAATCAGTACAGTAAATTGTTCAAATTTGTCCTTATTTTGTTGCTTAACAACTTCGACCTTTCTTTACTAAAAAATAATATCTTCTAGTACGGGGTTTGGATGATTTTTTTCATTTTTTTCTATTTAAAATTGATCGCGAGGATTTCGTGATAGGTTTTAAATATTTATAATTACTCATTCTTGAACTAACTATTATCGCGATGTAGGCAAGTGTACCTATCGAACAGTAGTATAGTTTTAGCAAGACTGGATTGTCGAACCCAAAGGAACTAAAAGTACTAGTAATGACTGTCTTTTTATTATCTAGCCTAAGAATAAAAAGGTTTTTGTTTTAACTAACTAATTATCTAAACTAAGAACACACAGAGAATGGAATTGGGGAATTGCTTTTGGAAAAATCGATTGAATGAAGACAATACCTAAGGAAAAATCCACCTAGACTGTACTTGTTATTCTAGCTCCGAATCAGACGATTTATTCATTTAACTTGTTCCGTAGAGATCCCTAACTTATGTTATTATCCCTATTCAAGACTAATAACATCTAATCCCTAGATTGAATAACCGAGACTTTTCTCTGATTAACACTCTAGGGTTGTATTAACTCGATCTATGGAACCCCTTATTAGGTTTCACCCTGATCCGGCAAAATCTTGTCACCCTATGTTTAGGCGCGCAATCAACTCCTCTTAATTATGACAAATGTACTCTTAGACAGGGTCTATTCCTCCTCTGAATAAGAGCTTATCTTGAATCGGTATACTGAGATATCAAAACAAGAATTAAGAACACATAATTAAGAACAAGTCAAATATTTATTATACAATTCAGAAAATAATAACAAGATTCATCTTAGGTTTCATTCCCCTTAGGTATTTAGGGGATTTAGTTCATAATTAAATAAGAAAACATCTCGGAATAATAAAGAATACAAAACATAAAGAAAACCCAAAACTCGTGAAGGAGAATTGAGGAGAGATCTTCAGTCTTGATGATGAATCCAACTTCTGAGATGAATCAATTGGCTTCCTTGGAGTAATTCGTTACCCCCTACTCTGTCCTCCCTTTTTCTTCCTCCTCTAAGGTGCATTTATAGGATTTGGAATGCCTAAAAGCCCTCAAAATTAACCTTTTCCAAATTAGACTCAAGTTGGGCTCGACAGGGACACGCCCGTGTGCAATTACTTCAGGCCATGCTCAAGCCTGCCAAATTGACACGGCCATGTGGTCTGCCCGTATGAGGAGGTCCAGGCCATGTTGATTTCGTAGTTTGGCCCATTTTCTCTGTTTTTGGCCCGTTTCTCGTTCCTTTCGCTCTCCTATACTTTCCTAAGTGTAAAACATGAAATTAAAGAATTAGGAGCATCAAATTCACCAATTCTAATGGAAAATCATCCATAAAATGCATTAAACATGGCGTAAAAATATGTATAAATTACAGTTTATCAAATACCCCCACACTTAAGCATTTGCTTGTCCTCAAGAAAAATTCTCAACTCATAATCAAAATAAATTCTTCTCAACTTATAATTTTTATCGATAATATCTCAGAATAATCCATAGGTAATCATACATTGAGAATTCAACTAAAAGAACATAAAAGTTTCAAACATTCCAAGTTGAGTATTTAATCATGCAAACATAGGTGTCTCTCCTCATTTAAGTAATTACCTTTGATTCAGAATATCACAGAGTTTCACATCCTCATTACAGATTCACTCAAATCACTCGAGGTGTTTAAGGACAATAAATGAAGCACTCAATAGTCAATAACGAAAAGTCATTACCATAAGCTTGCATGAAAATCAAATATCCACCACTATAATTTAAGATGATACATCAATCAAAAAGGTCTTTAGAGGGTTGTAATGAGGTTTGGTTAGGGGGTGTGGTCACAAGCTGAAAGAAAGGATTAGAATCGAGATTGAATTGAAAAATTACCTAACTAGAAAAAGAGTTAAACATCACTTGCGTACAACAGAGCTTCTTCTTAGACTAAGGAATTTAACTTCTGAAGCTTACAAATAGAAGATCACTAATAATATGTATACATGTTTTTTTTTAAGAACACATTAAATTTCAATGTAGAATAAAACATAGCTAAGCAACTATTTCAATTCAAATCTCGACAAAAATAGGGCTTAAATTAATTTAGGGGATTTCAATAATAATGGGTTAAAAGTTAATATTAAGGGTAATACAAGAAATGGCTTGTTAGGCTCAAGGGGGTTTACTAGGGGTTAATCGTGGAGGTAGGCTTTTCATGGCATGAGTGGGTTAATCCTAAGTGCCTTAATCACTTTGACATATCAAATCAAATGGTGTGGTCTCGACATGCATAATCAAGCAAGTTCTAGAATAACAGTTCAATACTGACGCACTCAAAGCAATAATAAAAGTGATCTTGAAAAGAATTAATAGATGCTCAAAAGGCTCAAAAATCTCACAAAAATTACGGCTTTTTGATGTTTAACAACTTGTGAATTCCAACTCAAAGTAATACCTAAACTTTGGGGAAACAGCCTAAGATTTTAAATTCTTAAAAATCAAGTCATCATGCTTGATTCTCTAATGTCTTAAAGTTTAAACAATCAATGCATAATTGTCTATGTTTTAATTCAAGATATATCAATCAAAATTATAAATCAATTAAAATTTATCCTAAATATGATATGAAAACTTTTCAAGAGAACAAGGCAATCATTCAGGGATTTTTCTGATAATGAGATAAATATCCCCCCACACTTAAGACGTACATTGCCCTCCATATACAAAGATAGATATTAAAGTATAAAAATAAGATAGGGAGAGAAGTGAAACTTCCTGTATGATGAATTTCTCAAACTGGAGTTCTGGAGAGTAATTGGTTCGAGAGTGGGGGAGGATACTCCAACGGTCGTAGAGGTTCATTAGGCCATAAGTCCTGGGCCAAAAGGATATTATCTCTAGTAGTAGCTATGGTCGTGGACGAGCAGGACATGGCAGTCATGGAGAACCTTTCCCGGTGGAGTTTTAGTTCCTATGTGATGATGAGCTTAAGAGCTCTATATAACTGTGATAAAATCAGAAACTTTTTAGGGGATATTAGGAGGAATAATTACTCAAAAACAAATAACCAAAATTAATAATTAAAAATAAAATTTCTAAAATCTAATAAAAATAAAAAGTAATTTTAATAAAAATTAAAAACATGAAATAATAAATAAATGTTTTTAAACATCTTCATCGCTGGATGGTTCGCGAGGTGGGACTGGTGATGAGATGTGGAGGTGCTGACAAATCTGCTGTAGAGTAGCGTCAATGTTGTCAAATCGTTGAAAACACTGCTGCTCAAATCGAGTGAGGTGCTCAGAGATGTCAGCATATGAAGCCGCCGCATGAACTGGACGAGAGGGTGGTGATGGCTGAGTCGGTGGGTCCTTATGCTGTGTAGGGACATTATCAGGAATGTCCTCGTAGGCCTCCTCCTCTGTAGATTAGGCGAGACGATACTGAGGAGGGTAGGTTCCTTGGCGCATCTCAATCATCCTCATGTTAAGCATGCTCGAGATGCCTTATGGAAACATCTGGCCGATGAAGGTGAGGGATGATTCTTGAGCAGTGGTATTGAGGAGCACGAAGTGTCACGCATGTCGAGTCACGTAGGGGCCAATGGAGATGACCCACTTCCTATGCCACTCCTTCTGGTGCTGAATTGCAAGCATAATGAAGTAGGCAAAGTCGATGACTTGCCCGTGTGACATACACCATAAGAAGTAGGTGTCATGAGTGTTGACGACGCCAGTGATCTCTCGCCTCCCTGTAATCGTATGAGCTAAAATGGCGTGTAGGTACCTCAGGGATGGTGGGAGAACTGATGCCTTGGAGCGGCTAGGATTGTAGGAGGCTACGCTAGGGGCCAAAGTGTGTCAGCACTTCGAGGGAGAAAAGTGTATGTGGCGAGTGAAAGTATGTAGTTCATTTTCCTCCTTGAACTCCTCCGTATATAAGCCTAGTGCAGTACCGAACTCAGGGACGCTTAGCTGGCGGACTAACCCGCCTAGGTAAAACTGCACCGTGCTGAGATCATCGTAGTTCGTCATTACGGTCTAGAGATGGAACGTTGAGCATAGTTCCATCGTGAGCTCGAGGTATGTTGGTTCGATGATCCCAAAGAATAGCTTCCAAGGGTCGGTGGTTAAGAGGGCCCAAATTGCATCAACCAACTGAACTTGTTCTATGACGGTCCAATAGATCCAGCGACCCACAATTAAAGGTTGGGCCCGAAGTATCTGGAAAAATTCTTCCTGGGGTCCACGAGGAAACTGTAGGAGGGGGTGACAAATTTCCGCGGTTGGACCCGCAGAAGATGGCGTTCCCTTCCATTTCTTGGAAGCAGGGACAGCAGCCTTTTTACCACGTGAAGATAACATGGTACCTGCAATTAAAATCATCAAGTCATCTTGATGAGTGGTCAAAGTAAAACAAAGTCAAATCTTAAAAATCATAATTTCAAGCCTCAACTACTAAAACTAACTAAAAACGATAAGTACAATGGTATACTTTTGTGGCACTAGCATGGTGATATAAGTAAAATGGAAAAAAATGGAATGCACATTATTATATGAATGAATAGAACTGTCAATACAAAAGGCATGATTATTTCAACTATCCTAACCATGGATATTCATTTCTAACTAATTAAATAGAGGAGGTAAATCATGTAATGAGTAGGAATTTGGACATGAAAAAGATGATGACTTGTCCTATAAATGAAATTTGTGTGATAGAAAAATAAAAAAGACATGAAAAATATAGACTACTAAGATGAATAGCATTATAAATGAGTGTAATTAAAGGGGAAAGAGTAAACAAACGCTACAAAATGGGAGAATGGACATCAAAAATAAAGTTAGAGGCGGCACACGGGCGTGGCAGGGAGGCCGTGTGAACTTGTAGCGGCTAGGGTTAGGGTTTTTGAATGAGGAAGAAAGTGAATAGTGCAGGGTATTTATAGATTTTGGGCCACATGGCCATGGCACACGCTCGTGTTCCCCAATTTTTGCCCGTGTGTTTCGCGTTTTTCCTATTTGGGCACATCTGAAATTCGTCACATGCTCGTGTACCTCAGGTGTGTGGGTTCACACGGCCGTGTCGCACGACCGTGTCTAGCTTCGTTCGCTTCACCCACGCCTGTGTGGGAAATCCCCACGCCTGTGTCAATCTAACAGGTTCGACAATGGGTGTGAGACACGAGCGTGTCGCAAGCCCGTGCTAGTTTCTCAGTTTTAACCACGAGTCTTTCACACGGGCGTGTCGTAGCCCGTGTTGTTTTGGCAGGCTCGACCACGGTCATGTCACACGGCCGTGGAGTTTTATCGTAGCCCGTGTTTGGGGAAATCCTTGCCCTGTTTTCACACGGCCATAAGCACACCCGTGTGCTTGGCCGTGTCTCTGTGGAAAACCTGTGTTCGAGAGCTCCGTTAGTAAGTTAGATGTTGAAGACTAAATTTTTAAAGAAGTTAATACAGTTAGTGCTCGGGTTGCCTCCCGAAAAGCGCTTATTTATAGTCTAAGCTCGACTTACCTCTCTGTTGAATGATCATGGTGGTTTGAGGAGTTTATACTCCTCATTCCTGCTATCAATCTTAAAATAAGGTTTTAAACGAGTGTTGTTTACTTTAAAAGTGCCGAACTTGGGATGACTTACCTCCACCGTACCGAATGGAAAAATGCTGAGTACCGTAAGCAGGATTTCTTCATTCAGTGTGATAGTGACAATGTAAGGATCTGCGGCATCTAATAAGACTTTATCTCCAACTTTAAGTTGATTTGGAGAGGTATCAAGCTCGTCTTGGCGTAGTTTCAATTTCTCGTGTGTTCTCGATTTACATGTTCGCCATTCATCTAGCTACAATATTTGCAGCCTTCGTTCTTCATAAATAGATCCTTTACTATTGTTTGAGAGTGGCTCATGTAGTTCCTTCAGACTTATCTCCTGTAAAGTGGGTTGTATCATGTGGTCAGTTTTAATAGAATGGTTTAGACGATCACCTTCAATTTTCGATATGTTGTCAGAATTGCGAGCTTGAAGGGTGAGTATTTCGTCTCCTACGTAAAACGTGAGCTCACCTGTGCCAACATCAATAATTGTTTTAACAGTTGCTAGAAAGGGCCTTCCTAGAATTAAAGGAGTGTTGCTATCCTCCTCTATGTCTAAAACAATGAAGTCAACGGGAAATATAAATTTATTGATTTTGACTAGTACATCTTTAATAATACCCCTAGGAAATCTTATAGCTTTATCTGCTAGTTGAATGCTCATCCTAGTCTGTTTGGGTTTCCCGAGACCTAGTTGCTTAAACATTTTATAAGGCATGACGTTGATACTAGCCCCTAAATCAGCTAATTCATTATTAACATCTAAACTACCAATTAAGCAAGGAATTGTAAAACTCCCTAGATCTTTTAGTTTGTTTGGTAGCTTATTTTTCAGAATAGCTGAGCACACTGCGTTTAGCTCCACATGCAACGCCTCGTCCAATTTCTGCTTATTTGCTAAAAGCTCTTTTAAAAATTTCATTGCGTTTTCCATCTGCGATAGGGCTTCAATAAACGGTAAGTTAATATGTTATTTTTTTAAGAGTTTAAGGAATTTACCAAATTGTTCATCTGAGCGATCTTTCCTTGTCGCGTTGGGGTATAGCACACGAGGTTTATATTCGACATTCACTGTTTTGTTTTTATTGTTATCTACCTCACCTTGACATTTGCTTACCATAGTTTCTTGCCTCGGTTCTGGTTCAGGCTCAACAACTCCTTCTTCATCTTGAATATTAATTGCGTTGAGTTGTTCCCTTAAGTTGGGTTTAGTATTACTTGGTAAGCTACCTTGTGGTCGTTCGGAAATTAGTTTGGAAAGCTGGCCTATCTGAGTTTCGAGCCCTTGGATCGACACTTGTTGATTTTTAAGTGTTGTCTCGGTGTTCTGAAAATGAGTTTCTGACACCGATATAAATTTTGAGAGCATCTCTTTAAGGTTCGGCTTCTTTTCCTGTTGGTAGGGTGGTTGTTGGTAGCCTGGAGGTGGTTGTGGTCTTTGATTTCCTTGACCGCTCCATCAGAAATTGGGGTGGTTCCTCCAACCTGCATTGTAAGTGTTACTATATGGATTGTTTTGAGGTTGAGGATTATTACCTATGTAGTTTAATTGCTCGTTATCCATGTTGTGGCCATAAGGTTGGTATTCTGAATGGCTTGTTCCACCTCCACTTGCTTCGCACTGTATTACTAAGTGAACCTGTGAAGAACTAAGAAAACCATCAATCTTTTTATTTAAGAGTTCTACCTGATTAGAGACCATGGTGACCGAATTGACGTTATAAACGCCGGTTGTTTTCATTGGCTTTGTTCTCATGACTTGTCACTGATAGTTATTCAGTGACATCTCCTCAATAAACTCATAGGCATCTTTAAGTGTTTTATTATTGATAGTTCCGCCAATAGCAGCGTCAACCATTTGTCGAGTCGAAGGATTCAGACCATTGTGGAATGTTTGTACTTGGAGCCAAAGTGGTAACCCATGGTGAGGGCACCTTCTCAAAAGGTCCTTGTATCACTCCCATGCATCGTAGAGTGTTTCTAAATCCATCTGCACAAAAGAAGAGATATCATTACGTAATTTAGCCGTTTTAGCCGATGAAAAATATTTTAGTAAAAATTTTTCGGTCATTTGTTCCCAAGTAGTAATTGACCCTTGTGGTAACGAGTTCAACCACTGTTTAGCTTTGTTCTTCAATGAAAAAAGGAATAACTGAAGACGAATGACATCATCAAAAACACCATTAATTTTATATGTATCGCATAGTTCTAAGAAGTTGGCTAAATGAGCATTAGGATCCTCATCCTGCAAACCATCAAACTGAACAAATTGTTGTATCATTTGAATAGTGTTAGGTTTTAATTCAAAAGTATTTGCACTACAAAGCAGTCTAACTATGCTCGATTAGGTTCTGTTAAAGAAGGTTTAGCATAATCATACATAGTGCGTGGAGCAAGATTTTGATTAACCGCAATTGCGGAGGTAGTGATTGCCTTGGTTTTCAGCCATCTCTTCGGTTAGAGGTTGAGTATCGTCTTCTTGCTCGTTCTCTGTGTATCTTAAGCTTTGCCTAATTTCTCTTTGATTTTTGAGAACTGTACGATCAATTTCTTCTTCAAAAAGTAATGGTCCTGACGGGTTTCTTCTAGTCATAAACTATAAAAACCTGCCAAGAGAAGGAAAAAGTAAATTAATAAATAATAATAATAATAAATTAAATTAAATGGCAAGAAAAATAAATGGCTAAAGTAATAAAAATTGAGCGTTCCTAATATCTTAGTTCCCCGACAGTTGTGCCAAAAACTTGATCGCGAGGATTTCGTGATAGGTTTTAAATATTTATAATTACTCGTTCTTAAACTAACTATTATCGCGATGTAGGCAAGTGTACCTACCGAACAGTAGTATAGTTTTAGCAAGACCGGATTGTCGAACCCAAAGGAACTAAAAGTACTAGTAATGAACTGTCTTTTTATTATCTAGCCTAAGAATAAAAGGTTTTTGTTTTAACTAACTAATTATCTAAACTAAGAACGCACAGAGAATGGAATTGGGGAATTACTTTTGGAAAAATCGATTGAATGAAGACAATACCTAAGGAAAAATCCACCTAGACTGTACTTGTTATTCTAGCTCCGAATCGGACGATTTATTCATTTAACTTGTTCCGTAGAGATCCCTAACTTATGTTATTATCCCTATTCAAGACTAATAACGTCTAATCCCTAGATTGAATAAATGAGACTTTTCTCTAATTAATACTCTAGGGTTGCATTAACTCGATCTATGGATCCCCTTATTAGGTTTCACCCTGATCCGGCAAAATCTTGTCACCCTATGTCTAGGCGCGCAATCAGCTCCACTTAATTATGACAAATGTACTCTTAGACAGGGTCTATTCCTCCTCTGAATAAGAGCTTATCTTGAATCGCTATCATGGGATATCAAAACAAGAATTAAGAACACATAATTAAGAACACGTCAAATATTTATCATACAATTCAGAAAATAATAACAAGATTTGTCTTAGGTTTCATTCCCCTTAGGTATTTAGGGGATTTAGTTCATAACTAAATAAAAAAACATCTCAGAATAATAAAGAATACAAAACATAAAGAAAACCCAAAACTCCTGAAGGGGAATTGAGGAGAGATCTTCAATCTTGATGATGAATCTGATTTCTGAGATGAATCGATCGGCTTCCTTGGAGTAATTCCTTACCCCCTACTCTGTCCTCCATTTTTCTTCCTCCTCTAAGGTGTATTTATAGGCTTTGGAATGCCTAAAAGCCCTCAAAATTAGCCCTTTTCGAATTGGACTCAACTTGGGCTCGGCAAGGACACGCCTGTGTGACACACCCGTGTGTGATTACTTCAGGCCGTGCTCAAGCCTACCAAATTGACACGGTCATGTGGTCTACCCGTGTGAGGAGGTCTAAGCCGTGTTGATTTCTTACTTTGGCCCATTTTCTCCATTTTTGGCCTGTTTCTCATTCATTTCGCTCTCCTATGCTCTCGTAAGTGTAAAACATGAAATTAAAGCATTAGGAGCATCGAATTCACCAATTCTAATGGAAAATCATCCATAAAATGCGTTAAACATGGGGTAAAATATGTATAAATTAAGGTTTATCAAAAATAGACTCCTTAATAATTTAAACATATAAATTTAAACTCATAATCATTTTTTTTATAATTTTTTATAATTTTCCAAAGTCATAATAGGGGAACTTGAATCCAATCCGGCCTTGTTTCATGAAAATTAATATATCTCAAACTATAAAATCTCATTTCTTTCACCGTTTCTTCCATATGAAACTAGGCTCAATAATCTTTAATTCCATATTTAATTCAAACTCTAACTAAATTTCTAAAATTTTAGGTGAATTTTCAAAATTAAGCCACTACTACTGTCCAAACTGTTTTAATGAAATAGTTTCTTTTCTAAGGTTCTTTGCATTATCTTTCATTCAATCACACATAATTTTCATACTTTTGATTACTATACAATTTAGTCACTTATGTTTATGTGTATATTATATATTCATTTCTTAATCTTCGTACTTTTCACCATACAAATCACATTCTCTCTTACCAATTTAGTGTTTTAAGTTTCTATTCTTCATCAATACTTTCTATTTCTATTATTTAGATTAAATACATGTTTCACACATCTTATTCAAAATATATTTAACTCAATCTATTGAAATACAAGTAGGTTTAGTATGAAACTTACCTCCTTTGTCAAGAATTTCTTCATTTCTTCTTCATTTCCATGTATTTCTCATCTTCACCACTTTTCTTCCTTTTTCTTCTCATTTTCTCTACTTTCATCTACTATTCTCTTGCTTCTAAATTGATGAACATATTCTCTAGAATCTCTACTTCATCTTCTCTCTTTAATATCTAAGGAAATTCTCAAAAATTTTGGGTAAAAATATAGGTTTTCATGGCAAAGGACTAAATTGTAAAGAAAAGAAAACTTCCTTTCTCACCCTTTCACTCACGTTGGAAGGATGATAAATTTCCTTCATTCTTCCTTTCTTTTTATACTACCATTTTCTAAATAAAATAATAATAAATATCTAAGTAAAATATTAATAAAATAATATTTAACTAATTAATTTAAAAACCCCAAAATATCATCAACATCATCATTACATTCTAGAATTCTCTCTCTTCCTAATTTAACATTTTACCCTTTATGATCTTTCAAAATTTCATCCTTGAATCATCACTTAATTTGGTAAAATTATGATTTAGTCCCTCACAATTCTTCACCTATTCAATTTGGTCCCTGCTTGCAAATTCCATATCTTAGTAAATTAGATTATTTTCACTTTTGGCCCTTCAACTTTCTTATTTTTACACTTTGATCCCTTAAATTTTAAATATTTACACTTGAGCCAAAAACTTTTCACATATTTATGATTTCGTCTCTTTCTTAATATACAATATCATGCTTCTTGATTTAACTCTCTTTTGATATATTGCAGCTTTCATTTTCTTTGATCTTATACCTTATTTTAGTAAGATTTTATCTCATATTACTTACGACCAAGGGGATTTTGAGGATGTTACAGAACGAAACATGTTTTACTAGAGTTATTCTTCACCTATGATGTTAAGAAGAAAGATGATATAGAAGTTCAACAAATTCGTTTTAGTGATAATTTAGCAGATCTTTTTACCAAGGGATTGTCAACACCAACATTTGAAAAACTACTAGACAATATTGAAATGTGTCAACTGAAAGATGTAATGTGATATTGGCATTAGGGGGAGTCAAAAACACATTGCACTCTTTTCCTTTAACCAAGGTTTTATCCCACTAGTTTTTCCTGGTAAAAGTTTTTAACAAGGCAGCTTCTAATAGGAGATTATGTACTCTTTTTCCTTCATTAGGTTTTTATCCCACAGAGTTTTTCCTAATAAAAGTTTTAATGAGACACAGTTTTAAAGGGGAGTGTTACAAATATATAAATGTAGATGTCCATATTCTAACCCCTTGATTTATGAGATAAAAACCCTCATTCATTATGAAAGTAAATATGCAAGTTTCTTAATGTACGTGTTAATAAAGCACTTAAGTAAGCTTCATTTATATGTGTTGAATTGAATGACAATGACTTATAAATAAAACCCTTGTATGAGTGAAAATGATATACAAGAAAATTCTCTGTTGATTTGATCTATTATTTACGTAAGGTTCTCTTATTTATTATTTTATAACATATATATGAATTCGTTATTTAGCAGGTGAATCATCCTTCCATTAATAAAAATAGCTTAACATTTTGGTTCCAAATGATTAGAAGTTCATTTTCAGTGTTAAAGCCATAAAAACCAAGACCGATTTAGGGTTTATGAAAATTCAACCTACAAAATTAGTCCGCAAGGAAGTTTAGACCCATGATTACTTTACAGCACGGACGCTACCATGTGACTTTGTATCAAGGTATTTGTGTTGACTTTGAGACCCTTCAACCCTCTCTCTTGGAACTCCTATCTAGTCAAGGCTCAACTTTTATGATACAGAATTGTGGTGGCACTATAGAGTAATCACAATCAAACTTCATTGCAGTAACAAACTATGATTTACCTTGCTATGATGCTCGACTGTAATTCTCAAATCCATGGCCGACAAACTATGATTTACCTTGCTACGATGCTCGACTGTAATTCTCGAATCCATGGCCGACAACTAATGCCATGATATTTCTTATGTAAAAGATCCACCTAGGTAGCAACTACAAAGCATATGACTTATGTCATTACTGGTTTAAGTGAACATAAAACAAAATCATAACTAAGAATTGGAAGAGAGAGCCACTAAAGAGACAAAATTTAGAAACTCGTGATTTTTCTTACAAGTTTTTTTTTTATCACCCAAAAGGGAAAGAATTTTTACAAAACTTTTTGTTGAGATATTTTTTTTTCCTACAAAGAATATTTGAAAATTGCTTCTTTCTCTCTTCAAAGGTGCATCTCTCAGTGAGGACTAGTTTCCTATTTATAGGCAAATTCATAGGCTAAAGACCAAGCTAATCGATATTCACTTGAGTGAATTTACATATGGCTTGACATAAAGGAAAACCAACAAGGGTAAATTTTCTACACTAAGTGAATAGTGTACAAAAATTTATTAAACTACATGAAAAATGGAAGAAAATTACCATACTACAGAACAAACGGTGGATTATACAAGAAAACAATGAAACACTAGATGACGAAAATATTGAAAATGACATGTTGTTTTAGGAATGACATATTAGACGTGACTGTTCATCCTGTACCTTCAGAATTTGTGTCTAGATCTTCATTCTATAGGATTTCTTATTTGATACCCTCAAACTTCATCAAAAGCTTACAAGAAGCTTTTATCGTTCATAGTATTGTTGTTTGTTTGGTTTCTATCAATTCTACATAGTAGATAAGCTTATCGAACCCAATTGGTTAAAAGGAGCTTTAGGAGCTTGAACAAGTCAAATCCATAGTTTCCTTGTCCAATAAGGGTTGCATGGGAAGAAAGTAGCCTCTAATGGGATTATCATTCATAGGTTCATAAGTGGCCTCTAATGGGATTATCATTCATAGGTTCATATGCCTTGTTTTCAGTGGTTCTTGGCATAGAGATACGGTTTCTCCAACTGATTTATGTTTCTCTTTGTATTTCAAGCCTAGTAACGGGTTCATCCACGTCCTCTTGGGATAGCTTTCAGATGGATTTTCTTTGTATGGTTAGAACTCATCTGAAGGTGGAACATTGTTTTTTATACATAAGTTCTTTATGTTGGAAAAAATCTAGTTTGAAAATAGTTTTCTTGCACAATGAAAAATAAAAATTTTGAAAATCAAGCTGATTTGTAATATTTATAGCAATAAACTCTTTAGCGAAATTGTACTAGTGTTTTCATCTAGATAGATCCCTGTCGTTCTTGGCTTTCAACCGAACAGCCTTCTCGGCTGTACCCATACCACGAATTGCTTCGAGTGTACGCTCGAACAATTCAAATCAAACACAGAACCAAAAATAGTTTTCTTTGCTTTTAGTGTGAAAACAAATAACTTTTCTCAATAGAAATCGAAAAAATTGTTATTCCGTAAAATAGATTTAATACCTAGAGAATAAACTCTCACTATTTTCAAGCGGAGTAATAATATCTTAAAGTTCTTCCCTACCATTGCCATCTATTTATAGGGAGAAGAAGTAAAACCCTTATTGAATTGTAGAAGTTTATTTCAACTAAAAAAACAAACTCCTATTCTAACTAGAAGTATAGGGGGCGGCAACCCTAGTTAATAATACTAGGGTTTGTTGTCCCCCCTTTAACATGACGGGATTTTAGACCTCTCCCATGTCAGGTCCAATTACAAGTACTTCATAGACTTTTAACCCAATACTTTATAATTTGAATCAACCAAATATTTATTTTTCTATTTTCCAAAATAAATATCTCAATTTATTTCCAACTAAATAATCATCTCAATCTAATTCTAATTTCGTTAAAATCATGACGACTTTACTGTAAAAGAATCCATGAGAAAATATTTTAATATTTCTACATTCAACGGGTTCACTATGACCAAACATTTTATTTCTATTTTCAAACTTCATTTAATTCAAAAAACATAAATTCATTTCCAGGTCATTTTCATTTTCATTTTACTTTGCATGCAAAAACCACGTGAGAACAAATATATAAAGTATATTAATGTAATCCATGAATTATTTTATTAACCAATCTGTTTGAAAAAATCAAAAGTATAGATAGACAAAAAAAATACACTTAGGCTACCAGATCCAACACTTTAAGACTCCCTTATACCATTTCGATTTTGTAAACATGACTCCCTTATACCATTTCGATTTTGTAAACATGTTCTCATATTGGGAATAGAGGAAGTTGGCATGGATTTTTGCAGTCGACGTGAATCATTTATCCATGTAGGGTTTGTGGAAGAAGAATATTACGTAGGTTTCTTCAATGTATTCTTTGAGCCAATCTTTCCATGCTTCAGAGGGTTGGAACCATTCCAAAAAGGTTATGAATGTGTTTTTCATGGAACATCTTGTGATCACTCATTGAATTTTTTTGTCAGGATTTCTATGGCTATAATTTACACCTGGGAAAGGTACCAAAACAATAGGAGTACTTTTCTAGGGAGGTTCCCGTAAAGGTTGAGGAACGGATATTCTAGGTTTATGTCGATGGGTTTGATGGCACTGTCTGTGTTTTTTGATAACCTTTAATTGATGATAGTAAATCATCTACTTGGTTGTGGCTTTAAGGACTTGGTTGTGGCTTTAAGGATTTTATGGCCTGCGTCATCTTTTATTTTATTGGGGAGTTAATTTAGGAGGTCGTCAAGGAAAAACAAGTTTTTAGTAAGTATTCCATTAGGCACAAAGTTAACAGTTTCTATGTTCATACATTATGATTTCCATTGGCAATAACCATTGCAAAGAACAAAACTTTCAATAGTAAAAATAGAAATATTTGTCTAACGCATAACTTGATAAAACAACTGCAAAAAGATGAATTTATAATCCACGTGTTGTGGAATTAGAAGTAAATTTAGTCAATTCTTTGACTAAAACCCCTGGGGAAGAAACTAAGAAATGTAACATCGAGGGAATGAGACTGTAGCCAAATTGTGATATCAAAAATGACAGTAACTCAACTATGTGATTGGATATCTCATGAATTAGGTTTATATGGGTAATAACAAGTCAGTTGTTGATTTATTAAGCATCATGTCTTTCCTACTGTGTAAATACTGCTAAACTACAAAGAAAGTTAGGATAAGTAAAGCATTTAATCATTTCATATCCTTTATAAGTAGTGTTAATTTGTAAAATACACTTGATGGGTTAACTAATATGAGTGTGAAGTGGGGTCGCTTTTATGATATTTTTAGTAGAGTTTCTAGAGCATTCATGAAAATTAGGCAGGCTGGCTTATTAACACACAACTGCATGAAACAACAATATATAAGTGTAATGTGATTTATAAGAATTTTAATTTACACAGAGAATTCTTGGTTTTGTGTTTTACCAATTATTTTGTAAATTATATTTCATTATTTGTAGTTCTAATTCATGATCCAAAAGATACCAGAGTTGATGCATTACATCTAAATAAAAGTTACTCAGTAAAATTGTATCCTTGGTTCTTTTAAATTATGTGGAGATTGTTGGAAATTTTGAAATATTTCAAAAGAATCCAATTCTACATTTCTTAAGAAAAATCTTGACACTCATGTTTCTTAGCCATTATACCTCATTAAGCTAGTAAAAACTAAGTTAAGAGAATGGCATCATGCGCACGAGAACTTGGCTTGAAATGCCAATATAGTGCAAACTGGTAGATTTCGTTTTTCACGTGATACAGTTGCAACATTCGAGTTTATTTTGTTTTTGGACTTCTTTTTTACTAAATTTAATTACTTAATTGATAACACCTATACCTAACCAAGTTAAAAATAGGTTAACCAGGTAAAACTATATTTTGCCAAGTCAAGATTTGTTGAACCATTTTTAAATTATTTTTTGGCTAAGTCATTTCCGCTTTTATTGAATATCTTTACTATTTTTAGCCAGTTGAATTTCTATGAATACCATGGTTCACTTTCATAGTATACCCATCTTAGAAACTCTATCATTCACTAATCGCCCGTCTTCTCCCTCCTTTTGAGATTGTTGAGCATTTTTTTTGTTGTAAGCTATTACTAATTACTACTCCCATTTTATAAATCTTGGAGGTAGGGGTGAGATCAGAAAATTTTTTAGAGGGTTAAAATTAAGTTGTATAATTTTATGAGAATTAAAGTACAATTCCACCATGTTAATAGCTTATATCCTTATTATTTATTAAAAGATTAAATTAAAATTTTATCATTTTAAAATAAAAAATACAATTTCACTATTTAATAATTTAAAATTTTATAAATTTCAAAAGATTGAAATTTTAATTTTCCAATTTTAGGCCTTCTTCTGCCACCCTTATGGGCAAAATATCCTCAACAACAATATTTAACCCACTAACTCATATTTTTGAATCATGAATTTGATGCAATAATTCCGTATAAAACTTGATTATATCATATCCAAGTGAGATCACTAGATCGAGTTGGTTGATCATTCATTAAACAAATCACCACTACTCCTTGAATTCAATTTCTCTCATATTCTATTCACCTTTTACAACATATTTTACAGTATACAAACATTGCTAATGTGATTTTAAAATATAAGATTATCACCATTAATCTCAAAAAAAAATTATGAGAACCCATTTTTGTTATTTTTCTCGTCAAATACAAATAATAACAACAATTCAACAAGTACGTGTGCAGAGTAAAATCATTCATAATTGAGTAAACATTCACCGCCAAGCTTCGTATCAAACAACTCTGTCCAATTAAAAGATATTATCCCTTTCGTTTTCTTTCTGGATTATTGTGTCCAATTCAAGTTTCACTTTGTTTTTCCTTCTCGGATCCAACCTAATTACTATTTATCAAACTAAAAAAAAATTTAAATACATTAATCAAACCGAAATATTTCGGTTAATTCGTCCGATTAATTGAATTAACTGAAATTTATATGTTTTTATCGTTTGGTTAAAATAAATATAAAACATATAAAAAATAAATTATTAATGTTCACTTTCTTTTTAAATAGTTCAAAAATATATTATATATAATATATATTAATAATTTCGATTTATATTAAAATAATAGTTCAAAAAATACATTGTTAATATAAAAAAAATATTATATATAATATATATTATTTATTTTGGTTAATTCTATTAACTACCCGATTTTGAACCGATTTAGTCAATAACTAAAATTTTAAAAAATCATTAACTCACCCCCAATTGAACTAAATTCGATCACCGACCAATTAATCAAATTAGATCGATTCGGTTGATTAATTCAATTTTAATCAAACTTTAAAGAACCTTACTCGTAAATACTTAATATACGCGTTGCTACATTTTCCTTTTAATCGATATAAACTTGTAAAATTATAATTATAGTATTTTGAGAATAAAGTTGTATGATGTTTAAAATTTGTAGACTTGAATATACTCTTTTAAAATTTAAGATTTAGTCTTTATATTTTTTTAATTTAGTTTTATATTTTAGTTTTAAGACGATGAATCTCTATGTTTTTCTTTAAATATATTGATTTAAGTGATAACTCCATCTAATTTCGTTATTAGTGTTGCTAACATGACATTTATAGAAAAAGTGGAGAAAACTCATGAAAAATATTTATACAGATTTAACTTTTTTTTTTCAACGTTAACGATAATCATGTTTAGATTGAATCAAAACCTACAATCTAAGATCGAAAAGGGTGAGAATCAATGTCTTTAGGTTTGTAACCCAAAACAAGTTTGTTGCATTTAGGTTGTGCTTGAAGGTGACCATGATTAGAGATATATAGGTGTGGATGAGGTCTTGGAGACTCAGTAGATGGATGGCCATGCCAACAACTCCACAACCAATTCCTAGTTCGATAGCGTGATGATAAGGATGAGGAAATTGAGGAGTTCATGTTAGAATTTTATTAAAATAAATCTACAATATAACTTAATAAACCAGGATCTGTCATGTCAAATTATTAAGAATAAATTAAGAACAAAACTAGATGCGGAAGCGTACCTGAATCCATGGATTCCTTGAGACTTTCTGGAACTTTGGGGATTTGATCTTCTAAATTAGTACACAAGAAATTCAGAGAATATCTGCTCTCTCTTTCCTAATGATGGGATATTAGAAAAGATAACTTGTGTATAATTTGGGGACCATAACCCTAATATTTATAACCTTACCATATTAGTTCTAATCAAATTCTAATTAGCCCATCATTAATTAGAATTTGATTAGAAGAGTATCTACACATGTTTGACCCATACTTTATTTAATAATTAAAAGCCCAATAAAATTCTAACCAAATTAGATCACTTTTAATTTGGGCTAACCTATCATGATAGTAAATAATAACATGTAATTATCCTTATTATATATGTGATGTCCAAATTTTCCAACAATCTCTCACTTGGACCACATATATATACTAAATACTTTATAATTACATGTCATTATATAACCTTATGAGCTTAAAATTTTACTATCATATCCAAAAGGCATTCCGTACAATCTCGTCCATTAATTATGTTAACATAGAACCAAGGCGACTTTCGTTACAAATATCGTAACTAAATCCATCCATGATCACGTATATTAACACAACCAAATGACATAGATCAAGTATGGATGTGTAGCATGGAAATTACATGCAATATGATCTAAACATGTCTATTTCCAACTGGTCCTCCTTAGTGAGATCAAATCTTACCAAAATCAGAGTGTGAATAAACCAAATAAACTTTATTTCTGCAGAAAATAAACTTATTATCTTTAAACTGAAATAACTGAAAATGTGTCTGTAACATAAAAGCATTTAAAAATACAAACTCCCACTAAAACCAAATATCCTTTAAATGACATTACACCCATATGAGCAATGTGCTCTTATAAAACCTTAGGTGTAGTTCCTTAGTAAGCGGATCCGCAATTACGGAGTTTGTCCTAATATGGTTTATAAGCACTTAACCACTCTGAACTTTTACTTTAACAACCAGGAACTTAAAGTCTATGTGTTTTGAATTTAATGTGCTCCTGTTGCTATTGGAATAAAAGACTGCAATTTGTTTTCACAATTTGCACCTTAGTGACAAAATCTTGTATCCATATTGCATCAAAATCGGAATCTATATACCTGATGATCTCTAACTGATTAGACCTCCAATATGTGAGCATGTAATCTTTTATTTTTTGAAAATACCTTATAACCCTCTTGGATGCTATCTAGTGGTCCAAACCAGGGTTGCTTAAAATATCTGCCTAACATTCCAATAGTGTATACAAGATTCCAATGTATACAAACCTGAACATACATTAAACTTTCCACTGCTAAAATGTAAAACATCTAATGCATTTTTGTAATCTTAATATCATTCTTAGGGCATTGATTGAGGCTATACTTATTATTGGCAAGCAGTATGTCATTAACATATAAAACCAAATATAAAACTTTAACATATAAAACCAAATATAAAACTTTACTCCCACTAAACTTATGGTATAAACAATTATCAACAAAATTCATCTTTAAACCGAATGAGATAATTATTTGGTAAATTTTGTAATATTATTGACGAGAAGTCTACTTAAGCCCATAGATGAAGTTCTTTAATTTGCAAATCATTACTTTTGTATCATCAGACACAAAGTTTTCTAATTGCACCATATAAATGTATGATCAATGTTACCATTGAGAAACCATTAACTTAATATTCATCTGATGTAACTTAAAGGCAAAATACTCCACTAAAGCCATTTTAACCCTTTCTCTAGTGGACCTTTCTAATGACATTCATTCTTGAGGTTGTTGAGTTTGTTCTTCTGGAACAATTACCTCATCTTGAATAGGGAGTTATTTAACATTGTCTTATTGAGGTTCTAGATCCACTTCTTAATCAATGATAGGTATGAGAGTCTAAACATCATCAAAAGTGATAGTAGGAACTGAGTTAGAATCCAATTCCTCCTCAAAAGCAATGTTTCTAACCTTATTTCTCCCCCCAAACTCAACATCCTCAAAGAATGTTGTAATTCTTGTCTCAAAAATATTCCTAATTGTGGGATCATAAAATTCATAGCCTTTAGATTACTCAGAATTTCCTTAACCCTTAACTTTACAAACATCAAAGAAGTCATAAGTGATGTCATTTCAACCTTATCGTTTTTTTTAGCAAAACGTTTCTCAATTTCATCAAGGAAACCTTGGCCTGAGTAATCTTTTCAGATTCTATGCCCTTAAAGGCTTCTAAAATGCTGTGCTTCATGATCATCAGACTCATGCAATTTGAACGATTCCACCTCTCAAAATCCCTTTTAACATAGGGGGTTATTTTCACAGTGAGAGGTGCGAGTAGTTCTTCCTTCAGTGCAAGGTCTATGTTCATATAGCCAAGCACTATAAGTAAGTGCCTTTTCCATTCATTGAAATTAGCCCCATTAAGTATGGGTATAGAATTTATATTAGCAGATATTGTGGCAGTAGAATATAAATTAGCTGAATATAGAACAAAAAAATAAATAAATAAATAAAAATAAGCTCACATCAATATTCATAGTAAAAAATAGATTCAGGATAATGGCTAATCCCATCTCAAGATACCAAACACAACATTAATATCAAGTCTTTGGACAGTAATATTAACAGTAAGTGGTACTCTTGTTATAGCAATCAAACATTGACAATAAACTATGTCAAACAATGAATTAATCTTTGGACTAACTTATTGCTCACATAAAATACCTTATAATTGTCACACATTTATCACCACATATGTCGTTGTAATTCTGCCAAATATTAACTTACCTTTGGGTAAATTAATAAACGCATGAATCACAAAAACATATAATCATCTTAATATTTCAAATAAACTAATCTACACAAAAGAGGTCATTTTGGCGGCATTTTGTTTCAACTAATTTATTTAAAATATTACACATCCTTAATTAAAAGCCAAAATCTGAATTTATTTGTTTCAAAATATTTACCTTAATTTCATCTTTCAATCAAATTAAAAGATAATATATATATCCCAAAACAACATACAATGATGTTGGCAAATATAATAATAGTTGAATAAATCATAAACCATAAACAACTTCACATAAGACTTCAAATTTAAACCAAAATAATTTGAATAAAGGTAAACCTCATCTTAAGATATCGGACACTCCATTAATATTTCATCTTTGGACAAAATATTAATTTGTAAGTGATATCTTGGTGTAGTAATCAAACATTGACAATAAGAGCATGTCGAATAATAAATCTTCCTTTGGGCCAATTTATTACTCACATATATAACCGAATAACCGTCACATGTTTATCACCATAGTTGCACATGTAATATTATTAACCTTCACTTGGGCCAATCAATATTAACATAACTTAAGTTACATGCACACAAACTTTTAGATTTTAAAACAAAATATATACAAAAAAAATATCACTTTGGTGACTTTTTGCTTCAATTAAGTTATTTTAAAATATATATAAACATACCAATATTCAAATTTAAATTTTCCCAATAGTCAAATGTCAAAACTAATTTTTTTTATTGCTTTATAGACTCTGAAATAACCCAAAATAAGTTTATCTTAATAATGCAATAAAAAAAACCGAAAACCTTAATTTTTTTTAACTATTTCCTTCTTTTCTTTTCTTTTCTTTTTTTCTTTTGTTCCAAAATCATATATCAAAACCAAACAGAAATAATGTAGTGGTTCAAAGCCAAATAATTAACAAGCATATGTATTCATAATTTTGGCATGGATAAAAACACAAAAACAATTCATGCATATACCTGTATTCATAATCAAATAGAAAAACTTACCATGAATTTACCATGTAAATCCAAAGTTGTATTTATGATTAAATAGATATTCACATAAATACTTGAAAAATATTTTCAAGCCAATAAATCTCAAAAAACAAAATCATAATAGTTGGCATATCCCACAATTCATACAATAAACCATATCATCATAATTTAACCAAATATTTGGAATCATAAGATGCCAAAACCTAAAATTATATAACCAAATTTAAAACCAAAATATTTAAAATAATTGTGTGAAAAGAAGAGAAAGAAATCTCACAAATCAATTTTTATCAATTGATTATACATAAATAAATAAATAAACCTTCATATTTGAATAGCATATGCAAATATTAAACTAGATTATATTTATAAAACCTTAAAACTTTATTTAAAGAATCAAAATTCAAAATTTATCAAGAATCTCAAAGATTCAACATAATATATAATTAAAATATCAAATCCATAAAATTAAAAAAGAAAAACGAATCAATTCAAAATTAATAAATAATCAATTCATTCTCAATGATTCAACATGATAAAGCTCGGATGCCATTTGTTAGAATTTTATTAAAATAAATCTACAATATAACTTAATAAACCAGGATCTGTCATGTCAAATCATCAAGAATAAATTAAGAACAAAACTAGATGCGGAAGCGTACCTGAATCCATGGATTCCTTGAGACTTTCTGGAACTTTGGGGATTTGATCTTCCAAATTAGTACACAAGAAATTCAGAGAATATCTGCTCTCTCTTTCCTAATGATGGGATATTAGAAAAGATAACTTGTGTATAATTTGGGGACCATAACCCTAATATTTATAACCTTAGCATATTAGTTCTAATCAAATTCTAATTAGCCCATCATTAATTAGAATTTGATTAGAAGAGTATCTACACATGTTTGACCCATACTTTATTTAATAATTAAAAGCCCAATAAAATTCTAACCAAATTAGATCACTTTTAATTTGGGCTAACCTATCATGATAGTAAATAATAACATGTAATTATCCTTATTATATATGTGATGTCCAAATTTTCCAACAGTTCAGAGTAAGGGTTATTAGTGCCGGTGATGGCCAACGCTTGACAAATTTGACAAGAACTAAGGAACAAGGCTAGAGGTATAATAAAATTTATTTTTATAAAATAAACTTAAAGGAAAAGGAAAAGTTTGAATCTAGTTTAAATTTTATTTGTGGGTTTTTAAAATATTTTATTTATAAAATTATTATTTTAATCAATAAATTTCGTTTCAAAAAATGAGCGTTCATTTATTTATAAATTTGTATGTATTTTTATTGAAAAATAAACATTTAAATAATTTTTATTTTTAAAAGTTTTTAAATTTTAAATTTTTAAGATACTAAATTGGCAAAAGGTGTAAAGTTGAGAGCTAAATTTGTTAAATTTTTAGATTTAAAACTAAATTGATAGAATTTATAAACATTGGAGGGTTAATTTGTTATTATCCTAATAAAAAAAGACCAGCGTTAGTGATTTAATGAGGAGCGATTAAAATCTTAAATTTTGATAACATTAATTTTAACTTAACCAAAACAAAAACACGTTAATAATTAACTTACTATTTTTATAGTTTACCTTAATAATATAACAATTAATCAAAGGAAGAAATCTCTCATGCTATTGTACATTATTAGATTTCTTTTGGTGAATAAAACACAACCAAACTATATTATTCTAACATAAATAAATAATTTGTTACTCGAGCAATCTCAACAACAGCTGCTAGCTCCTCTGGGCTCTTTTCAGACACTTGCATAGTTGAGTTCCTCTCCGATGCTATCTTGGCTAATATTCAAACTAGAGCACCACTCGAGTCTTGCACATTTTTCTATTTGGCCCTATGCAAACGGAAAATCTTGGAAGAAAGAGTATGTCCTTGTTTGTGTTTATGACTACTCCAAGGATACATGGGTAACATTCCTTAGAGAAAAATCAGATGCATTTGATGAGTTTAAAAGATTGTGTAAGAGATTGATGAATAAAAAAGGAAAGACCATTGGCATGGAAGGAAGATGCGCAATGATCATAGGCGTGAGTTTCAAAATAAGAATTTTGTCAAATTATGTGATAAAGATGGGATAAGACATGAATTTTTTGCATCAAAGACACCTCGCCAACATAATATAGTGGAGATTAAGAACAAGACTATGCAAGAAATAGCTCAACAGAAAGAGCATCTCACATCGATTTTGAGCTGAGACAATGAACACTGCTACTCATATGATCAATAGATTGATGATTAGACCAAAAACTTATGTGACTTCATATGAGTTGCGGAAGGAAAAGAGGTTTACTATGAAGTATTTCCATGTGTTTGGAAATACATGCTTCATTCTGAAAGACAAAACTTTTGCAGCTCATCATGACGAGGGGAGGACCTTTTAAACTTTGCAACAACGTTGTAAGGACCCAAATTTGCCCAGGCCCAAACTATTAACCAGCCCAATTAAAAAACAACTAAACTAAACCAAATTTTTAATAGTCCAAGTCCCTTTATTACATCAGCCCAAATCTGCCAAATTTCAATGGCCCAACAACTAATATTAAACCTAGTCCAGAAATACAAGGCCCAAGTGGCCCAAAATCAAAACACTTTCGGAAACCCTAGGTTTCCTAGGTGCGCCGCAGCCAACACTCCCATGTACGGTCTCCGTGCGCTCACAGCCTGGCTCTGTACCCTTCGTCCTCACTCACCGTACGACCACCAAGCTCCATACCTGCGCACAAACGCAAAAAGGACAACAGAGCAGAGAGAAAAAACAAGAAATTTGTATTTTCTTTTTTCGTTTTTCTCTGTTTTCGGCTATAAAAGCCATGTAATAAGCCATGTATTTTTTTTAGATATACTATGCATACGAAACAATCAAATAGAAAAAGCAAAGATTTCAAGGTAATTCGCAGATTATTTTTTTGTTCTTGTTCTTTTTTTACTTTATTTTGAATCCATTCGACGAATCCAAAGAAAGAGGGTTTATTTACCTTTTTTGGTGACAATTTGGTCAACGGATCCTTGTGGATCTGGTTAGAACCGCGACGGGGTGGAGGCGCGTTTAGCGTCGGTGAAGCCCACGAGTCAACTGAGAGGGAAGTTAAGGGCATACCTTCGCGAACCGGCCATCAAAGTCCCTATTTCCCTCACCGAAATCGGAGTTGTGGAAGGGATTTGAAATCGGCAGTGTATTCAAATCGGCCGAATAGCCTCTTTTGTGAAATGGCCAAGTGATCTGATTTTTTTTAGGGTTTCTTTTCTTTATATACAATGTAAAACGACGTCGTTTAAGGACTAATTTAGTGGCCTTAAAACAACGCTGTATGGCATGACCCGATGATCCATTTTCGACCCGATCTGGCGCCCCTAAGATCTGCGCGTTTCTGCTGGGAGGGGATATTGGCGCATTGGTCCTTCCCCTTTTGCACTTTCGATTAGGCCCTATTCACATTTTCGTTATTTTTAAATTTATCCCTGAAGTTCATGTACAAATGCAATTTAATCTGCGCCTAAACGCAGTGTTTTGGGATCTGGTATATTGCCAGTTTTGGTCCCCGCATGTTCGCACGCATTACGCTTTAGTCTTGCTTTTAATTTTAGTAGTTTATTTTATTTATCAAGTATCCTTTTTTAATTTAATTTTATTTTAATTGATTCCTTTTGATTTGCATAATTCATTGTTTTTTTATTAACTTAATGCTTTTTTTTTTACATGTATATACATATTTAAATATTCATATATAATATTATGCATATATAATTAATGGCAAAATTAGTTTTTATTCTATATATTATTAATTCTATGTTACTTTTACATACATAATTCCTTTTAAACCTATTTATATATATTTGTGTTTGTGTTTTTAGCCCATTATGTATATAATTCATTTCTCAATAACATATCTTATTATATATATATATATATATATATATTTTAGAACCTTTCATATTTTACATATTATTTAAATTATCTTTCATTATATGTACATATTTAAGTTCTAGCCACTTTTCTATATTAATTTAAAATTTGCCGTATCCTTTACTTTTAAATTGTTTTATTATTGACCTAAGGCTTTCATACATTATTTATTTTAAATATATGTTATTTATTTTATCTTGTGACACATATGTATATATGTTTTCTGTTAAATCTATTTATGTATATAATGTATTCCTTTTGAGATCCTATTTCACTGCATATTTTTTATCTTTTAACATTCATCTAATATTATATATATATATATATATATATATATATATATATATTTGTTTATTTTAAACACTTCCAAATATTTTTATACAAGAAATTATTTGTATTTTATGTATACTATCTATCTAAATTGACATATTGATATATATTCTTTTGTATATTATTTATTTCTTTATTTATGTAATGTTCTTTTAAAAAATTAATCTATATATTACTATGTTTCATACGATTTTATGTGGTTCTTATTTTGTGATTTATTTTAGGATCAAATTATTCTAAATATTTTGTTTTAGATTCGCTTATTCATTTGTAAGTGTTTTAACATTATTTTCACACTTATATATATACATCTAAATATCTTACATATCATTCATTTTAAATTGTTGTATATTGATTGATTCTTAGAACTACTCTCTCACATCAATTGTTTTAAATTTATGCATTATTATTTAGATTCTATTCATTTATTTTTTTATATACTTTGTCTTATGTTTATTTTCTATTATAGATTATAAATATATTGTTGATATCTCTTAAAATTTGTTAGCATAAATGTTAGAATAGTGGATTTTTTGTTTTGTTGGTCGCATTGTAAATTCATCGCTTTTATATTGCTAATATCTGATTGTTTATGCCTTACAACCTCATGATCCGTGAATGCTTTGACAATATGTTTTGACAAGATAATATGTCATCATCCTCATGCATATTTTTACTATGAGTGGCTATTTAAAAGTTTTAACTCAATCAATTACCTTTTAATCACCAATTCTTTCTATTTTAAAACTACAATGAAAGGGACTCCACCAAAACAAAGACAATGTTTGATGTTTGGAAATTCGAGGAATCGTGCCCTATTGTGCTGGGTTTCGATCTTCTGTTTGCCCAAGTGATCAAATATTCCTTTAAAATTTCATCCGTACTTTGAAAATTCCCTAAAACAAGGCAATGTTCGATGTTTAGAAATTCGAGGAATCATGCCTTACTGTGTTGGGTTTCGATTTTTTTCGTTGGACTAAATAATTGGGTATCCTTTTGTAATTTTCAATGCATAAACCTTTGGAAATCAAAAATTCATCATGCTTTTGAGGGTATAAAGGATCGTGTCCTATCGTGCTGGATGTGATGTTGTATTCCTTTGAAACAAGATAATTTTGATGACCGACTTGAACCATTCAAATGCTTCAAAAAGGAACCATATTTCGAAAATAACTTTAAAACTTAGACATAAAGACAGTACTTAATCAATTTAGTACCAATTTTGGGCGTAGTGGGGGTGCTAATCCTTCCTCATACGTAACCGGCTCCCGAACTCGTTTTCTCAAATTTACGTAGGCCAAGATTGTTTTAAATGGAATAAAGTATTTCATTAGGTGATCCAATCTCACCTAAAACTAAAAAAATTGGTAGCAACTCCATATTTCGTTTTCAAAGTCGATCCCCGTTTTTTTTAAAAAAAATTAAAAATAAAAAATGGTTTCGACAAACGCCATGGCGAGGAGAACTTTTTTAACTTCAACATGGTGAGAGATAGAACACGAGGCACCCAATGAGAGAAGTTTTGAACTTTGCATGTTCAAATTTTGAGGCATCGAGGTGGAAAAAGATGATTTGTTCATATTTTAAGGCATCAAGACGATGAAAGATAGCTCATTCATCACTTGTTGTATCTCATAGGCATTATAAAAAGCCTTCAAATAATATGTTTTTATACTCTCAAAGTCTTAATATGTTGTATCTGCTTTAAATTTTTCAACACATTTGTGGTTGCAAACTATTGGTGATCAATTAAAATGGATTTAGAACTCAATTTAAACAGTTTAGAGATGAATTCGAATTAATTAACTAGTCAAATTTGAATATCTTACCATTTGACTTGAATTACTCCCAAGTCTAATTGAACTTTTCTTTTTCAATTAGTCTTCAAAAATCTTAATTTAAATTCAAACTGAATCACGAAATCAAATACAAATACCTTAAAATTGAGAATGAATTGAACTCATCTTTAATAAGTAAACAAGTTTAATCAATCTCAATCCACCCAATCAAGTTGATATTCAAACATTAATCTTTAAATTCGAAGTCGAGGTAAAACTTTCTTATAGTTTGAATTGGATTTGGACCTAAACTCCAATGACCCATCTTTTTCTAGCTGAAAAATGGGTCTTTTCTAAAGGCCCAATCAAACTCTAATTTAGACCACAAAAAATACAAAGTTTTTTTAAATAATCATAACATAGAGACTAAAGTTGTTCATGTTGAGTTTGAATCTACTACAGTGTTAAAGTATGTACTAACGGAGAATAAGGAAATAGATACTTGAAATCTAATCAAATACAAGCTATGGCAGAAGCAATTACATCTCTAACTATGCTAGTTTAAGGAATATAAGTTTCTCAGGTATGTACTAAGCTTTTGGGTGGCTAATAATATTATGGAAGATGCAATTATAAAATGGCCCACCCATGACCATGAGGATGCATTATTGAGTACCTACTTCATCATATTAGATTATAGACAAGACAACAACATTTTTCTTGGGATTTCTGTCTTTTTTTATTTTGTCTTAAGCTGTTATTGCTTCATTCATTCAACTTTGCTCTCACATTTTCCTTCTTTTTATTATATATTTTTAACGATGAGTGAAAAAAAAATATCATACACTCTAAATTAATTAAAATCCAATGATGTGAAAATCTAACATAAGTACTTGTTTTTCTTTTAAATGATTTGTTTTATAAAAAAAACATTAATCATTTAAAAGATTATGAATATCATTTACTATTTACTATTTATAGAATCAAAATCTACTACTAGTATTCTATGTTCTATTTGATTTGATTTTCTATTAAATTAGACCAACGCTTCTTTTATTACTTAATTTATTAGGTTTCTGGTTTCAAATTCTCTAAATGATAGTATAATGATTAAATTGATCTATTTAATAATCCCTATAATAGAGGGGCTTAGTATATACTTTCACCATTATATGTGTGTTTTAAGTCTTTATTTGATTAAAAGCTTTTTTCTTCCTCCAAATGTCACGGTCCTAGAATTTAGGCTAACAAGATGGTGAATTCGTTTTAAATTGTTTAAGTCAGCTTGAACCCTCAAAATTAAGAAATCTCTAATGAAATGATACTTGAAAGCAACTCAAAAAAGTTTTAAAAGTCCAAATAAAATGAGAAAGTCTCTATCTATAGTTGAATCTCTCACATCCAATTATATAAATTAAATTATACCAATGTTTTATATTCAAAGTTTTTACAAAATAAAATTGTCAACAATTTAAACCTTATGATTACAAGATTACTCTAATAAAATATAAGCTACTAAACATTTACAAATTTCATCAGGTTTTTCGATATATTTTCTATAATATTTCAAGAATTGATTGAGTTATTCTAAACCTTTGATCACATACATTTCCGCACAAGTCCTGACATTAGGATTTCATTAGCCATTTTTAAAATTAATCAACATATTAATATTATTATATTAGACGCAAAAGTCAATACATTTACCATCATTTTCAACTTATTAGAAGAAAATATTACTACTTATAATAACTTTCGCCAGTGATCCTAGCTAGGAGAACTAGGTATTGAACTTCATTAACTTCATATATATACAATGGGTTGGAATTAATTTTTGTTAATTATTTCATATATAATTTATGAAATTTTTACACTTCAAAATTAAGTTGAGAGTTTGATAAATTTTCATATATATTATTCTATTTATAAAGTTTAAAAATTTCATGAGCTATATATAAAATAATTCTCCTTAATTTCTGTGTGTTCTTTGTACTTCTAAGAGTTAATATTTGGTATATTAACATTGTGTTTTTTAACTCCACAAATAAAGATAAAAACTTTATTATGTGTTTAATTTCATTTATATATTTATTTTAAAGTGTTTTATTATACTTATTATTACTGTAACTAAGAACTTGTACTTTGTGATTGTTGAGATTTAAAATGATGAATCAAGACAAGGTTAGGATTGTTGGGTGGACCACAAAAAAAATGGAATTTAAAGTTATTACTGTTTGTTTAATGGTGGTTGAAAGAACAGCTGAACAGGTAGGGTTATCATATAAAATGCATGGAGTTGTCAAATTCATCCCATGAATTCAAGTACAATTAATTTAATTTTTATTTAGACAAAAATAAGCAAACATTTTCTTTTTAATTAAAGTAATATATTAATTGAAGTGATATTTATTTTAAAAATAAATACATTTTTTAATTTATTAAAAGTTTTACTAATTTAAGATTAAATGGTTAAGTGACTTGGCATATGCATATTTTAGTGATTATTTGTTACAATTTCTTCAAAGTAACAAATTAAGGTGAGGAAATGAGTGTAAAAAGAAGAAAGGAAGGAAGAGAGATGTGAAATTTGATAATGGTGTGGATGCAATCAATAGACCCACAACATTAATGACCATGACACTGAGATAAAAGAAACACATGGATTGGTCATGTAGGGGCATACCTCTCTTCACTTTAAAAATTAATTCCCATTTTTTATTCATTTCAATCAAAGTAGAAAAATAATAGAATTTTGGTGGCAAGGCAAAATCAAAACATTTATTTTCTATATTCTTCTTTGATGGGAAAAATAAATTACCTTGTTAGGTGGCAATGATTAGAATTGTAGCATCAAACAGGATCCCAATTTTCTTCCTTTATTTATTTGTAAATATTGGTTGAAAGTTTTCCTGACTTTCACAAAGATTTGCTCATTATTTAAATGGATAATTATTTATTTGTATTTGCTTCCCCATACTGCTACTCCCACTTCTCAATACTCCCCCTGTGACCATCTTTTTTTTTTTAATTACAACTATATTTAATATGTTATTTTGTAGAATTGAAACAATAACGTATAAATTACCCTTTTTTTCTTTTTAGAATTAGAAACGGTAAACTATATAATTTCTCACTCAATTTTCATAAGTTTTATTTTAAACATCAAAATAAATATTTTACATTTGACACTCATTTTAATTACTCAACTTTAATAAATTTTCACTTTATTCACTTATTTCTTTTTTGTAAAATAAAAAAATCATGAGTTATTAGAAGAAATTTATAGAAAAATTTAAGGTTTTTCCTTTTTACTAAAGAACTAAAATTAATTCTAAAAAAATTAAAAAATAAAAAGCTAAAATGGTTTTTCCTGTAAAATTCCAAGTTTTTCCTATAAAAACCCCAAGTAATCTTGATAAAACTTAGGCTTTTAACTTTTACTAAAAAGTTACAATTAATTCTAAAAAGGGAAAATAAAGAAATTAAAAGATAAAGGTGAAATAAACAAAATTAAAAAGATAATATGGCTTTTCTTTATAAAAACCAAGTAATTCCTTGTAAAACCCAAGTTTTTCCTTTACTAATAAAAACTAAAATTAATTTAAAAATAAAATTAAAAAGATAAAATAAATGACCAAAATGAAAGTTTATTAAAGTCATGTGATTAAGGCTCCGTTTGTTTATCAGTAAAATATTTTTCGGAAAATGATTTTAGAAAATGATTTACTTTTCTGGAAATGATTTACTTTTCTGGTGTTTAGATGAATCTGTGTAAAATATTTTCTATTGTTTGGCAGATTTCCTGAAAATATTTTTCGGAAAAGCTGTTTTTACATATATTAATAAATTTATATGCCATATACATAAGTAGTCCAGATTACATGTGTTGGTTTTTTTAGCAGAAAACTAAAGGAGAAAAAGAAAAACGAACGCAAAGTAGTTTGAACAAGAAGAAAACTGAATTTGGTCTCCAAAAATCAAATCTTTTTCATTGACTTAGAAGTATTTATGTTACAATGACATATGGCAGTTACCTAATGTATAACTGCTTCCACTAATATATGACTAAAGCTTAGCTAGAATTACACACAAAATGTAGCTAACATACCAGCTATAACATCAAACATAAATCAACAACTACTCCTACTAACTTTAAGTATAAATTACAAAGGAACTAAATCAAGTTACAAATGAACAAAATAAACAAAATGCTGCTTCTTCTCTGGTTCAGCTTGGATGCTGGTCTGCATGCTGGTTTGCTACTAGTTTCCTATTGCATTGTAGGCCAAAGTTCAACAACATCCTGTACCTTGCTTACTAACAAAGTAGTGCATATTCCTTTCAGTGCATCACCATTTCCTATATCCTTGAATGACTTCAGTACTTTTTTTGGAACCAAGAATGTGCCAGTTTCTACAACTGGAAATGACAGATGCAATAACCCATAAGTCCTAATACTAGGTATCAATTATCAATTACTTTGTTTTGCCAATAGAAAAGGTAAAATACTAAAGTCATTCTCTTAGAGATCTAAAGAATCTACCAGTGAAAGAAAAAAGACATTTCAAGAATCTGGTCTGCGCTAAACACAAATTTCAGATAAGAGTACTATGAATTGTGCTCAGTTGAATTGTTCATAGATAAAAATTCTATTTTCTTTTAGAACAGAAATTCAACATCAGTATTCTATCTTTTTCTCAATACCAATTCAAAAAGGAAATTGAATTTCCAATCCTTGATGAATGCAGACAACAGAATAAATAACAAACTTTGAATATTCGGAAATGACACAGATGATATTACTGCTTGTTTTCATTATCAAGGTAGGTAAGGGAAAAGAAAACGGTACCTGCAAAGCCAACACAGCCCACCAGCTTTAAATTGCCCATTGAAGTGATCAACTGAATTAACCCCAGTTCCTTTGCATTGAGAACATTGTTTTGCACCTTGTAGTTGGATATAGAAACTAGCTATTATTTGTCTGTTGGTCGTTTTAGAATAACGGAACTCAAACAATGAACTCTTGAGTTGAACATTGAAAAACTTTAAGAGCCTAAATGTTGACTTGAACATTTGTTAATAAAGGAAGTTGTCTGGAATAATTATCCAAAAAGTTAAAAGAAGTTAGAGAAGACAAAGTATTCACACCTGATAAAAATAGGCTCATAATGTGGAAGAATATAAGTTAATCAATAGGAAGAAATTTTTTTTTTAAGTTGGGTTAAGTGGAAGAGTGAATTGAGAGAGAAACGCTTCTTCCACACTTGAGAAGAAATGAAATTGTTGTTCATTTTGTCCCTTCCATCAAAAGGAAACCAAACAGCTCTGCAGCCCCATGTAATGAATCATTATGAACTATGCAACACCTAAGTATATCTATGTTTAACCAATCTAAGATCCTTACACGGCATCGAATAAATACAAGCACCATAGGCTACATATAAAATGACATGCTGGATTAGAGGTGCTCATGGGCCGGGTAGGGTCGGGTTTGGGTCGGGCTCAACTAAAAATTTAGGCCCATTCATTGGGCTCAAGCTGGGCCAAGCCTAAAAAATTGGCCTAAAATTTTGCCCAAGCCCGACCCAAATAAAAATGCTAAAACCCGAGCCCGGCCCGACCCGCTCGTATTACTTTTTTTATATTATTTTATATAATTTTAAATATATATAATACATCACAAATACTAAAAATTAAAATAAATATTTTCCAACCAATTGAAAATAAATTTTAAAAAATATGTAGACTTAAATAGCACTAACATAGATGCAACTTAACAAGAAAATACCTCTAAAATAATAACAAAATTAACAAATGCCTTTAAGATAATAACAAAATTAATAATAAAATAAGTTTTATACAATATCCAAATAATAACAACAAAATAGTAGCAATATAATAGTAATATAATAGCAAAATAGGAGAAAACAACAAGAAAATAACATTAAAAACAAAAAAAAAAATAGCAGCTTTTTTTTGTTATTTAGTGAATTCGGGCCGGGCCAAAAATACCTTACCCGAGGCCCGACCCTTTTTTTAAACGGGCCTTATTTTTTTTCAAGCCTATTTTTCGGGCCTATATTTTTGCCCAAACCCTCCCACATTTCGGGCGAGCCTTCGGGCCGGGCCGGGTAGCCCGACCCATGAGCAGGTCTATACTGGATGCTTAAATTTGCTTACTCTTCATATATATATATATATATATATATATATATATATATATATATATATTATATAAAGAAATTAGAATCATTACTAAACACTCTTATAATTGGGAGTTCAAACCATCATTCTAGATTGATGTGTTTAAGATGCCATATTGCCATACACAATATTAACAGCACAACCTTAAATTCTAACAGTTTAGTCACAGCCTTAAATTCTAACAGTTTAGTCGGTATCAATAGATATCAAGAGAACAATGATAATCAACAAAATCTATAGTTTTATCAAACAAGAGATCTAATTTCAGGAAAAAAAAAAAGACAAGACAAAAAAAGTAATTACCCAAAATTTTCATTACCATTTCCTTTGCAATCAGCACAAACGATGTTGGTTGGTTTAGTACTTTGATTCTTTTCAGCAGCCTGTTAAACAAATAGCTATGTGAACTTAAAAAGCAGAAAATTACAGAAGGATAAAAAGAAATTAAGAACAGAGATCCTAACTATACTGAATATCCAGTTTAATAGGTGAATCAATTCCATATTCATAATCCCATAGCTGAATAGGTGAACAATGATATGTATTCACAATCTAGACATGGTACCATAAAGTTGAATGTTGCATTGTTTTTCCTAGTTATCATTCTTCTTTATTATACCCAAAATCCTTAGCCATTTCCAGAAATCATTCTATCTTAGATAACAAAAACCAGAAATCATAACCAATGTTGCTTCACTTTAACCCAAAAGAAGTAACAATAAGCACTGTGATCGAATCTGTAATGAAGAAAAATGGGTTCATCAGAAAAGACAAACCAAAGTTAAACATCAGAAAAGACAAGACCCTTTCCCCATATTAATATTTTTTTGTTCTTACCTTCGAGAGAGGAAGATGAACGCCAGTGCAGATTTTGACAACGAAAGGCGAAGATGGGGAAAAGCTTTGATGAACGCCGGTGTCTAGTGTTGAGAATCGGTGTTGGCTGATGGCAAGCAGAAGATCAAGTGTCAAGGATGGGGGAAGGGGAAGCAGAAAATCGGTGTTGGCTTCTAATTTTCCTGAAAATGTCTTACCGAATTAGAAACGGTAAGACATTTTCCAAAATTAAGGGGTTCTTTTCCTGTGTTTTGTAATTGATTTTCCCTTTAGAAAATATTTTCAGCCAAACAAACAACGAAAAAGGTTGAAAAACTTTTCCAGAAAATATTTTACTTCCAAACAAACGGACTCTAAAATGAACATTGAGTTAACAACAGTAACTAAAATGTATATTAAATTAAGGACAAGAATCAATCAATATTATATCCATCAAGCCTTTCTATTAGCCTAGATTGTTAATTTAGACATTAGATAGCAATTTTGAATCTAATGTAAAATATTTTTAAAGCATGTTAATCAAATTATAAATATGTGATAGGTTAAATTCATTAAAATATAGAAAGCTTATTCTTTTAAATTCAATTGTTTAAGTTTTACAATTGAATCAAAATCAACGTTCCATGTATAGATATGAACCACAATTCAAGTTTTATGTATATAATTACACTAAATCAAAGTTCATGTATCAAATTACATATTAGACCAAAGTTTATGTATAAATGTGATATTTATCTCGTAAAAGCAATTTTAAACTACATTTATGGTATTTTGACTCATATTTATTTCCCAATTCTAGAATTTATGTTTATTAAATTTTCTATTTTTAAAATTTTTATATATTTTTTTACTTAAATATTCTTGAACTATATAAATCAAGAATCAATTGTCATCTCGATTCGACTATTGATCAAATTTTACAACATTAGTTAGATCCAAGCAATTCATATAACAAATATGCATATATTTACAATTTAACTCACATTTTTAAATATGCTTAATGTCATATTTAAACTGATACTTTCAAGCTAACAGAAAAATATTAACAATATTTTAAAAGTTTAATTAAAATGTTTTAAAATTTAAATCATAATTTAAAAATATCTATGCAATTAAGTATTCTTTTTATTTTTACGACAAATCCATATAAAATAAAATTCACTCCTCCAACCAAGGTATACTTGATGGATTCATTAATTTTAGCCAACATTGAATGATTAGAGTTATTTTTTTCTCCCTAATCAACCTCTGGTTTTAAGCCTCGACATCGTATAAATAAAATGTAAAAAACCCAAATCAGCGTGTTCAATAATGTTTGCATTAATTAAACTCGATGCTAGCATGAAATGAAGAGCACAAAAAACAATTAAATGCTTTGTTCCTTCTGCGAAACAGCCTTCATAGCATGGGAGGAGAAAAACAAAACATAAAATAATAAACAATCCAATTAACCAAGTTTCCTCATTCTCATTACCCATTATTTATTTTGATTATTAGTTGAAAATTTTAGATTTAATATGTTAAACCCTCCCCACCATCCAAGGACTTAACAACACATCACCCAAATCTATATACCATGGGTTTTGGTAAATTAAAAATTAGTGATAAAGGGGACAATCTTCCAATTTTGGCTGGAGAATCAAATGTTATTTGGATTTCAGCCCTATGTTGATTAAACTAGGCTGATTTACTTAACATGTCTCAATGGATGAAAGAGAAAAATAGGAAGGAGAATGGTTTTAAAATGGGTGCTATCGTTGAATGAGGGTCAATGTCCCTCTCTAACGATATATGATAACTAGGGCATGCATGTAACATGTTTTTTTGTAGGCAGCCTATGGACGTATATTCATGAGAAATAAATTAAAGATCGCCCACTTTGTTTTGAAAAAGAACCCACAGTGCAATGTCCGTAGATCCACCGCATAGATTTTATATTCATCGCCAAACTATAGATCTCCCTACCACGGACCCAATTTCAAAAAATTTATCAAAAATTTTCACGTGTACAGAGGAGTCTTATTTTTATTCATCTTATTAAAGACATATATTAGATTATGATGAATTTTAATATGACAAAATAATAATATTTAGACAAAACAAAAACAATTCAAAAGATTTATAATTCTCAATAAAATAATCAGATTTGATAAAAATTTGTAATTACCAACAAAAAAGAACTTCATATTTAGGTATATTATATTCAGTAAAAAAGAGGGTTAAAGTAGAGGATCAATGAACAGGAATTTCCTATACATTGTCCACAACAAAACAAAACATGCTGTATTTTTTTTTAACATATAAACAGACTTGAGGAGTAAATTAAGACCGGGTTTTAAAAAAATATAAATATATATTTATAGTTACAACAAGACAATAGGAATTAAAGCGGTGTGTTAGAAGGTATATTTAGTCAATTAATCACGTTGTCGTGGCCTTTAATTAAGGAAAATCAGTTTTGTCCTTTTACAGTAATCAATATTGGGTCATCCTACAAGACAAATTTATAATAATACATGTAATTTATATTAACAATACAAAAAAACATTGCATTATTGATAAGGTAAATGAAAACATATAGCTGGTTCCAAAAAACGAAAAAACAACGGGAAGAAAAAGAGGTTCGGGAAACACGATCCGTGGCACGTGGCGCAAGACCACGTCAGCTGCTCGAAACGATCACCGCCTTGAACGATTATTATTTATTTATTTATAATCAGAAAATTAATAGCAGCGGTAGCTAAGACAAGTTGGCAGTTGGGGGAGGTTGACGGTGACGTGCGGCGCTGAGGGTTGAGGGAGATGGGTAACGGCAAGTGGGTGCCACCGTGACCGTGAGAAGGGAAGGTGGGGCCGGTGAGCTCTGATCTGGTTGAAGGGTCCCCCACCCCCAGTGGCCTTCCTGTGGTTGGGCGCATGTGGGTGTTGGGTTAATTTTAAAATTCACGTTTCTGCATTTAATGAAAGGTATATATCGTGCCCTTTCTGTTTTTGAGAAGCGAGAGAAAGAAAAGGGCATGTATACAGAGATCAATTACCAATATGGGATTTCTGGTTTTCTCGTTATTAATTAATTAGGTTTAGGTGGAAAGGATGAGAATGAAAGCAAATAGCACTAGGATCAACATACGCCCGTTTTTGAGTTTTCTCCCATACTTAATAATTGAATACAAGTGTAATTATAATAACATATTTAGATAATTATTATAATTAATAAATTCTATTAAAATGTATGTAATTTAAGCACTTAATTACACTGTCTAGCGTGGATAATTACATCTTAATCATATTACTTATGGTTTTTAAACATAATTTAACTTTTAAAAATTATTTTATATAAATTTAGATTATAAAATTATATTATAAACATAAACATATATCGTTGTTTAGAAGGGTTATTGCAAAAAGATTTAAAGTTATATTATAAACATTAAAAATTATCTATTTGTATTTTATAAAATTATAAAAAATTTATATTATTTAAATCCTCACAAAATTCTAAAATTATGATTAAAAAGTATATTATAAAAATAATTTACATGTTATAAAAAATATTATAATGTACTTATTTATAAAAAAAGTTATGGCAAAAAATGTAACACCTTGATACCCAACTCGATTGTTGGGTTCGAGTTATGATATGTCATATTTATTGTAACGCCCCCTTTACCCGAGACCGTCGCCGGAGTCGAGCACGAGGCATTACTAAACTTATTTGAGCACTTAAACAAATTCAAACAATTTATATCACACTTTCCAGACAAGCTGTCCAACTGCGTTACAGATGCAAAAAAAATCATATCTCGAGTTACAAAACTCGAAATACAAATCCGTAAATTTTCCCAAAATCCAGGCTCATATATCTACTTACTAATTTTTTTCTAGAATTTTTGGTTGGGCCAATTAGTACAGTTTATTAGTTGAAGTCTCCCCTGTTTCAGGGTTCGGTTGCTCTGACCCCTGTTCACTACGAACCAAATTTCTCCATGTAAAGAATTCAAATAACCAAGAAATTTATTTCTCTTAAAAATAGACTCAATAAGGAATCCATACATATATAGTATGACTCCTAATTAATTGTTTACAATTTTTAATGATTTTTACAAATCAGAACAGGGGAGTTCAAAATCACTCTGACCTTGTCTCACAAAAATTCAAATATCTCCTGATATGAAAGCCTTTTACTTACACCGTTTCTTCTATGTGAAACTAGATTCAATAAAATTTAATTTCATATTTTATTCAACCTCTAATTAGATTTTCATGATTTATGGTAAATTTTCAAACTCAAACTACTGCTACTAACCAAAAACTGTTTTAGTACAAAATGTTGTTAACTAGTTTATAACATCTTTACTTCATTTCATTTAAACTCTATACATGCCATATAAATCTTCAAACATAAAACAAAAGCTACCGGAATTGATCTGGATAGTGTGCTTTGTTGTGTTGATCCGATCTACCCACTTCACTTCAAGTCAATCTACATAAAAATATTAAACACACACAAGTAAGCTTATTGAAGCTTAGTAAGTTCATAGGTTAAAAGTAATGCTTACCAAACATAATATTTCCAAACAATACCAAAACATTTACTAAAGTTTCCTGCGATTCACAACCATTGTTATAATAATTCACATAGTTGAGCTCAACAAGAATAACTACTCAATCTCTTTCATTTGGATCACTTCTCTTTTATTTCTTATAATCAAATTAGGAAACGGCTTTTAAATTGAGTACGTCGTTGCTCAATGCCACGATTCACAACTCAGTATGGTTTTCCTCATTGAAATACCATACCTACATTTTCAACTCGGTATGGGAAATGCCATACCTACATTTCTTAACTCAAGATGGATTTGATAATACCATACCTACATTTCACATTTCAGTATGGATAATACCATACCTACATTTCACAACTCAAGATGGATGATACCATACCTATATTCCACACTTTGCCATGGAACAACCATGGTCTTATCCATCAATTCATCACATGTCACGATCTGAACGTACTCAATCCTGCGTTTTTCCTAATTTGCATTTCCACATTTATTCTTTCATTAACAAAATCTACACAATCCCACAACAAATTCAGATATAATAACACATTATAAACTTCAATCATTCACAAATAAACATCTAAATTCAACCATATGAACTTACCCGGCTAATTTGTAGAAGATATTGAAATTTAGGGACTATTCAGCAACTTTTTCTTTTCCTCGTCCTTCTTTGGATTCTTGATCTATAATATAAAATATTTCTACTCATTAGCATTCATTTGATTTCTATTTCACTTCACAATTTATGCTGTTCAAATTTCGAAATTGCACTTTTACCCCAAAATTTATAGTTTTCACAATTTAGTCCTGCTCAATTCACCCATCAATTGAACTAATTTTTCTCAATTAACACTTTATTTTATCATTATAAACTATTTCAAAACTTTTATATTCTGAATTTCAACAGCAACCTTCAATTCACAACTTTTTCACAATTAGGTCCTAAATATCATTTCCTATCAAAATCACTTAATAAAACCACCTTAATATGAAATTAGAACTTAAATTTCATAATAATTCATCATAAAATTCCCTTATCCTTCCAGGGTAACTTCCAATTTCACCCATAAAATCAAAAACTAATGAATTCTACAAGTGGACCTAATTGTAAAAGTCATAAAAACATAAAAATTATCAAGAAAAAGTAAGAATTAAACTCACATGATGTAAAAATATGAAAAACCAGCTTTCTACAGACCTTCTATGGCGTTTTGGCTGAGAAAATATGAAGAAATGTCTAGATTTTTCAATTACATCATTATTTAACTATTAAATTTTATCTATTTCCAATTTTGCCCCTTGTTCACATTGTTTTCTTGCTTATTTCATACCCAAACCGTCCAGCCATTAACCTTTGGGTCTAATTGCTCTTTGAATCCATCTTTTTAAATACTTAAGCTATTTACTCACAATTTAACAAATTTTGTGCTATTTTCAATTTAGTCCTTTTTAATTAATTAGCCATCCAAACGTTAAAATTTTCTAACGAAACTTTAATACTAACTCAATGACACTCCATAAATATTTATAAAAATATTTATAGCTCGATTTTCAACTTTGAGGTCTCGATACCTCATTTTTGACCCGTTTAACCTAATAAATTCTTTTAATTCACTAATTTCACCATTTCACAAATTCTTCTAAATTCTTACTTGACTCATAAATATTAAATTACTATCTTGTTCAATCTTATTTGTCGAATTTAGTGATCTCAAATCACCATTTCCGACACCACTGAAAATTAGGCCGTTACATTTATTGCCGGAACAACTACAATCAATCTCAGTTAAATTATACTATTAATACTTAAATTCAACCAAACTATACATTTAATACAATATAGAATCATTATCGAGTCTTACACGAACTTATGAAAGCTCAAATAGTAATATGAAGTCAAAGAAGGGCCAAATTGTAAATGTTTTCAAAATGCAAGGTTGACATCATGACGTTGCCATATAGCTTGTCACGTCACGACGTCAGACCACTCGACATTGCAACGCCACTTACTATGTTGGCCTCATCGAGACGGCAGGATTCCTCGTCTCACCGTGACATTACAGGTCTTTTCTTGTCACGATGTCATATACTGTTTCTGCAATTTCTACAATTGCATTTTACTACAATGCAAACATATTCCAATCTCCATTTGACCTAAGTAAATACTAAACAACAAATTTATAAACTTCAATTCTATATATATTTAACAACACACTAAGATTTTAACACCTATGAGTTAAACATTTATAATATATCGCACTTAGGTTCTATGCAAACATACCAGCTCATCCCCAACATTCACATTGCATCCCTTTCCAACATTTAAAAACATATATGCAATGATTTCATAAACGCATATAGAACCATTTAGCCAAATATTCACCATATGGTACTAATTCCAAAAGAAACATAAACTTAAAAAGCAAACCAAAATTTGACTCAACTAGGTAAGTACATGCCAACTTAGAACAAAAACGGAATATAAAAAACTTTGTTAAGTCTGAGATTTTTGATTGAATATTGAAGTTGATGCTCGGGATCTCACTTTACACCTAACATGCGCCTAGAAAATAAAATCGTACACTGAACGAGAAAACTTAGTGGTATTTCTACAATTCAAATAACAAAATGCAAGTTAAGTCAATTATAACATTCAACAAATATGCCATTCATATCACTTGCAAAACATCATACTAAATGTACCATTTATACCATATTATCATACCATTCTCTGAATCGAATCGATTGATTCGTCACAATTCTATATAAATCTTCTAGACTTATAAATGGGATTTTTTTATACATTTTGACAATTCAAGTACTCAATTAAGTGCAAAAAAATGCAGTGAATTAATTGTTTTTTTTTGTCGAAAAAATTAGAGGGTCTTTTTGATGTATTTTGAAATTTCAAGTACCCAATTGAGTGCAAAAAAAAGTAGGGACATAACTGCTTTTTTTGAAAATATTTGAGGGTCTTTTTGATGCATTTTGAAAGTTCAAGTATCCAATTGAACATAAAAAAAGGGCTTAATTGCATTTTTGAAAAAGTTTGAAGGCTTTTACACCCTTAAGCCTATATATTATAAAAATAATATATTTATTTATAAAAGTGTTATAATTTATTTATAAGAAATAAAGTTTCTAAAGTTACGAAAAAATTTATATTATTTATAAGAAATGTTATATAAGCTATTGAATATTTTATAAATCTTTTTTTAATTATAAATGTTACGTATTATAAATTTTAGAATATTTTTAACCTAATTTTAGTATTACAAAAATGATTATAACTTAGCTTAAGTGCTGGTTAATTCTTGATTCCAAACCAATGAATTGCTTTATTATGGTAGAGATATTCGTGATCTATACTATTATTTAAAAGACAATCTAAATTAGTGTCACCCATCAATCGGATCCCGACTCACTTGTGTAATTACGAAAATTTATTTCTTTTAAAAACAAAAAAAATACTATAATGGGATATTTTTGTCATTTTATATGTTGTGTAAAATCTTTTAAAAATTCAAATAATGGGATTCAAACATAAGATATTGTAATCTTTAATACCTTAAGTTAATATTTCAACTAAAGCCTAGTTTATTCTTTATATAAGTTTTTTAAATATATTTGTTACATAATTTTTTCACCCAAATCATGAGTGTGTCATACTCAAGATTTATAAAATGAATAGTAATTCAAAATAAAATATTGTAGATAGTAGGTTTATTTACATGATAATGGGTTATCATTATTTATTAAAATAAGTGCATATAATACTTATTTCTCATGATGTATTTTCTAATGATACCTCGACACTTGTGGGTGTTGAGTTCAACGAGGCTATTTACACCATCAAGCTTTTTGTGTCTTGCTAGAATTAGGGTAATTATTTTGAATTGATATCAATTGAGTTCTTTGTAAAATATTTAACATTTAAACGACAATAATATAATTTATTTTCCTAACTACTGAGGAAAACATTTAATCTTAAACTCTATATACGATGGTGTCAAGTTTTGAATACTAAGTTAAAAAGCGTATGATGTAATTTGAATACATTTAACGATAATTTAAATAGACCTTGACATTTGTGTGTGTCGAGTTTTATTCAAAAATCCCAACAAAACATCAATTTAAAACTTATAAATAGATAATCAAACTTGTTAGTTCTTCAAAAAAAGAAACCTTCTACATTTTACTATAGCTTACATACCTAAGCTTCTCAAAATTCTAATCTTCAAGTAGAACATAATGCTTGCTCCCTTATTAAGATTAGAATGATGATATGTTTCCAAGTTTTAGAATTGCATGACCCGAATCCTTATTTAAATAAAATACAGTGGTAAAATAAAATAAAAGTAAAATCCATATAGAACTACACTTCTTTTATTTTATTTTAGAATAAGGTTTTTTTTAAACCTTATTAAACTCCATCTATTTAATATTGATTAGAATAAGGAGTTTCAATCTTACTACACTCCTATTAGAATATGATTTTACAAGTCTATAAATAGACATAGTCTACTCCTCTTGTAATCATTCAAATTCATTCTGCCCATGATTTTTTCCCGAAAGGGTTTCCACGTAAAAATCTATGTGTTCTTTATTTTTATTTCTCTTTTCTTTGCAATATATTGTCATTACTGACATTCTACTTTTACAAATTGGTATCAGAACTTCCGGGTTGTTTATCTCAATCACGGAAATGGCGTCTTTGAAGTATGAAATTTTGCTGTTGGATCGCAACAACCAGATTCACGTTGTGACAGATAAAGATGCAGGCAGTTCTTGCATAGATGGACTTAAAGGAAGCCCTTCTAGGGGTAGATAAGATCCCTTTAACATTGACGGAGGAAGAGAAGAAGCGCAAAGATCGAAAGGCATTAACACAGTTACATCTACCTTTGTCTAACGAAATTTTATAGGATGTGATGAAGGAGAAGACCGCCGCTGGATTATGGAAGAGGCTGGAACAAATATGTATGTCGAAAAATCTAACCAGCAAGTTGCATATGAAGCAGCGTCTATATGCTCATCGTTTAGAGGAAGGTGCGTCTGTGCATGAATAGTTAATAATGTTTAAAGAAATTCCTTCAAACTTGGAGGCCATAGAGGTTCACTATGATAAGGAAGATCTAGGGTTGATTCTACTTTGTTTGTTGCCCCCGTCTTATTCAACCTTTAGAGACATGATTTTATATAACCGTGAGTCTCTCACAGTTGATGAGGTTTATGATTCTTTGACATCGTATGATAATATGAAGCATATTATGGTTAAAATAGGCTCTAAAGGAGAGGGTCTCATTATTCATGGGAGACAAGATCGGAATACTGATAATGATCGTAGAAGGACACAGGAACGGAATCCTCGCTGTAAATCTAAGGGTTTATCAAAGTCTTCAAATATAGGTAAAACTTGTAACTTCTGCAAGAAGAAAGGGCAAAATAAATCTAAATGCCATAAGCTACAGAACAAGATCAAAAGGAAGGCTGCGAATATAAAGGGAAAACAAGTAGAAAATTCCAGTGAAGCTGATGTTGTAGAAGACTACAGCAATGGTGAACTTCTAGTCGTTTCTATCAACAAGTCTAAAGTGAGCGAGGATTGGATCATTGATTCGGGCTGTACCTTCTACATGGTCCCAATTGGGATTGGTTTACAACTTACGAAACAGTTTCTAAATGTGTTGTTTTGATGGGAAATAATGATTCCTGTAAAATCGTAGGTGTTGGAATAATTAAAGTTAAGATATTTGATGCAGTTGTCAAAACACTTAGTGATGTACGACATGTTCCAGAATTGAAGAGAAATTTAATTTTGTTGAGCACTGATAAACTGTAATTTATACATATTTTTACCCTATGATTAACACATTTTATGGATGATTTTTCCTTAGAATTGGTGAATTTGATGATCCTAATGTCTTAATTTCATGTTCTATGCTTAGGAGAGCATAGGAGAGCGAAAGGAATGAGAAACGGGCCAAAAACGGAGAAAATGAGCTTAAGTACGAAATCAACACGGCCTGGAGTTCCTCACACGGGCAGACCACATGGCTGTGTCAATTTGGCAGAATCAAAGCACGACTCACACGGGTAGAACACACGCTCGTGCCATTCTAATAGGTTCGAGCACGGCCTAAAGTAATCGCACACGGGCGTGTCCCTGTCGAGCCCAAGTTGAGTCCAATTCAGAAAAGGCTAATTTCGAAGGTTCTTAAACATTCCAAAGCCTAAAAATACACCCTAGAGGAGGAAGAAAAGAGGCACAGAGAGAAGGAGGCAGGGAACTACTCAAGGGAAGCCGATTGATCCATCTCAGAAGCCGGATTCACCATCAAGGCTGAAGATCTCCCCTCAATTTCCCTCCAAGAGTTTTGGGTTTTCTTTATGTTTAGTATTTATTATTCTTCTGAGATGTTTTCCCTTTTAGTTATGAACTAAATCCCCTAAATACCTAAGGGGAATAAAACCTAAGACGAATCTTGTTATTATTTTCTGAATTGTATGATAAATATTTGGCTTGTTCTTAATTATGTGTTCTTAATTCTTGTTTTGATATTCCAGGATATTGATTCAAGTTAAGCTTTTATTCAGAGGAGGAATAGACCCTGTCTAAGAGTACAATTGTCATAATTAAGTGGAGTTGATTGTGCGCCTAGAGATAGGGTGACAAGATTTTTTCGAATTAGAGTGAAACCTAATAAGGGGATCCATAGATCGAGTTAATGCAACCCTAGGGTGTTAATTAGAGAAAAGTCTTAATTATTCAATCTAGGGATTAGACGTTATTAGTCTTGAATAGGAATAATAACATAACTTAGGGATCTCTACGGAACAAGTTAAATGAATAAATCGTCCGATTCGGAGTCAGAATAACAAGTGAAGTCTAGGTGGATTCTTCCTTAGGTATTGTCTTAATTCAATCGTTTTCCACAAGTAATTCCCCAATTCTATTTTCTGTGAATTCTTAGTTTAGATAATTAGTTAGTTAAAACAAAAACCCCTTATTCTTAGGCTAGATAATAAAAAGACAGTCATTACTAGTACTTTTAGTTCCTTTGGGTTCCGGTCTTGCTAAAACTATACTACTGTTCGATAGGTACACTTGCCTACATCGTGATAATATTTAGTTTCAAGAACGATTAATTATAAATATATAAAACTTACCTGTCATGAAAATCACGATCAAATTTTTAGCGTCGTTGCTAGGGAACTAAGATATTAGGAACGCTAAATTTTTATTACTTTAGCCATTTATTTTTCTTGCAAGTTAATTCTATTTTATTTTTATTATTATTTATTAATTTACTGTTTCTTTCTCTTGGCAGTTTTTTTAGTTTATGACTAGAAGAAACCCGTCAGGACCACTACTTTTTGACGAAGAAATCGATCGCACAGTTCACAGAAACCAAAGAGAAATAAGGCGAAACTTAAGATACACAGAGAACGAGCAAGAGGACGATACTCCAACCCTAACCGAGGAGATGGCTGAAAACCAAGACAATCAGCTACCTCCTGCGATACCCGTTGAACTAGCAAATCAAAATCTTGCTCCTCGTACTATGTATGATTATGTTAAACCTACTTTAACAGGAACTGAGTCAAGTATAGTTAGGCCTGCTATTGCTGCAAATAATTTTGAACTAAAACCTAACACTATTCAAATGATACAGAAATTTGTCCAGTTTGATGGTTTGCAGGATGACGATCCAAACACTCACTTGGCAAATTTCCTGGATTCTGCGATATATTTAAAATTAATGGTGTTTCTGACGATGCCATTCGTCTTCAGTTATTCCCTTTTTCATTGAGGAACAAAGCTAAACAGTAGTTGAACTCGTTACCACGAGGGTCAATTACTACTTGGGAACAAATAACCGAAAAATTTCTATTAAAATATTTCCCGGCGGCTAAAACAGCCAAATTACGTAATGATATCTCTTCGTTTCAGCAGATGGACTTAGAAACTCTTTACGATGCATGGGAGAGATACAAAGACCTACTGCGAAGGTGTCCTCACCATGGACTACCTCTATGGTTGCATGTTCAAACATTCTACAATGGTGTGAACCCCTCGACAAGGCAAATGATTGATGCAGCAGCCGGGGGAACCATTAACAACAAAACACCTGAAGAGGCTTATGAATTTATTGAAGAGATTTCACTGAATAACTATCAGTTGCAAGTAATGAGGACTAAGGCAACTAAAACAGCAAGCGTTTATAACGTCGATTCGGTTACTATGCTATCAGACCAGGTAGAACTTCTAAATAAAAAGATTGATGGTTTACTTGGTTCTACTCAGGTACATCTAGTAATGAGATGCGAGACAAATGGAGGAGGAGCATGTATAGAGTATCAACCCTTCAACCCTAGTATCGAGGAAGAACAAGTCCAATATAAGGGTAACAATAACTCTAGATCCCAAAATAACCCATATAGTAACATTTATAATGCAGGTTGGAGGAACCATCCCAATTTCTCGTGGGGTGGTCAAAGAAATCAAAGACCACAACATCCTCCGGGTTTTCAACAACCACCCTATCAACAGGAAAAGAAACCGATCCTTGAAGAGATGCTGTCTAAATTTATCTCAGTGTCAGAAACACGTTTCCAGAACACCGAGACAGAACTTAAAAATCATTAAGTGTTGATCCAAGGGCTCGAAACTCAGATAGGCCAGCTTTCCAAACTAATCTCCGAACGACCACAAGGTAGCTTGCCAAGTGATACTGAACCCAACCCAAGGGAACAGCTCAACGCGATTAATGTTCAAGATGAAAAAGGATTCATTGAGCCTGATCCAGAATCGAGGCAAGAAACTGTGGTGAGTAGAGATTAAGGTGAGGTAGGTCATAATAAAAACAAATCAGTAAATGTTGAATATAAATCTCGTGTACCATACCCCAACGCGACAAGGGAAGACCGCTCAGATGAACAATTTGGTAAATTCCTTAAACTCTTAAAAAATTACATATTAACTTACCATTTATTGAAGCTCTATCGTAGATGCCAAACGCAATAAAATTTTTAAAGGAGCTTTTAGCAAATAAGTGGAAGTTGGACGAGGCGTCGCATGTGGAGCTAAATGTAGTTTGCTCAGCTATTCTACAGAATAAACTACCCAACAAACTAAAAGATCCAGGGAGTTTTACGATTCCTTTCTTAATTGGTAGTTTAGATGTTAATAATGCATTAGCTGATTTAGGGGCTAGTATTAACGTCATGCCCTACAAAATGTTCAAACAATTAGGTCTTGGGAAACCCAAACAGACTAGGATGAGCATTCAATTAGCAGATAAAACTATAAGATTTTCTAGGGGTATTATTGAAGATGTACTAGTTAAAATCGATAAATTTATATTTCCCGTTGACTTCATTGTTCTAGACATAGAGGAGGATAGCAGCACTCTTTAATTTTAGGACAGCCCTTTTTAGCAACTGCTAAAACGATTATTGATGTTGGCATAGGTGAGCTCACACTCCGTGTGGGAAATAAAACAATCACCATTCAAGCTCGCAATTCTGGCAACACATCGAAAATTGAAGGTGATCGTCTAAAGCATTCTACTAAAACTGACAATATGGTGCAACCTACTTTGCAGGAAATGAGTCTGAAGGAAGTACATGAGCCATTCTCAAGCAGTAGCAGATGACCTATTAATGAAGATCAAAAGTTACAAATCGAGGAGCTAGATGAATGTTAGACGCATAAACTAAGAACACACGATAAACCAAACTATGCCAGAACGAGCTCAATACCTTCCCAAATCAACTTAAGGTTGGAGATAAAGTATTATTAGATGCCACAGGTTCTTACATTATCACTACCAAACCGAATAAAGAAATTCCTCTTACGGTACAGTCGAGGTAAGTCATCCCAAGTTCGGCACTTTTAAGGTAAACAACACCCGTTTAAAAACTTATTTTGATGAGAATGATAGCAGGAATGAGGAGTATAAACCACCATGGCCATTCAATGGAGAGGTAAGTCGAGCTTAGACTATAAATAAGTGCTTCTCGGGAGGCAACCTGAGCACTAACTGTATTAACTTCTTTAAATTTTAGTGTTTAACACCTAACTTACTAACAGAGCTCTTGAATACAGGTTTCCCACACAGACACGGCCTATAACACGACTGTGTGATACGACCGTGTGAAAACAGGGTAAAAGTTATCTTTTCTAACACGGGATGCAATAAGTGGCCACGGGCGTGTGACCTGGTCGTGGTCAAATCTGCCAAATGAACACGGGCGTGAGCAGAGCTACACGACCGTGAGAGAAGTGAACCACATCACACACGATCGTGTAACATGATCATGTAGCCACACGGCCTAGACACAAGGGCGTGCCCGAAGGCTGTGTGATGACATCTCACTTCGCGACAAACACGAGTGAGACACGATCCACACGGGTGTGTGAACCGGCATGCCACTTGAAAAATTAGATTATCTATCTTATTTTATTTTTCTTTTATTAATTTTTTAAGATTCTTTTTTTTAAACACGTCTTATCTTTATGATTACAATCAGATTAGTCCCTCAATTCTCCTTTTGTACTTCAGAATCATGTTTGTCCTCTAGCTTTATTTCCAACAACTTGCTCTCGCTAATCCAGGAATTTCATCCATTTTTAACTCAGGAAGTTTCACTTTTCTCCCTATCTTATGAACTTACACTTACATTTGTCAAAATATCTATCTTTGTACATTGAAGACAATGTACATCTTAAGTGTGGGGGGTATTCATTTCACTATCAGAAAAATCCCTGAATGATTGACTTGTTCTCTTGAAAAGTTCTCATATCATGTTTAGGATAAATTTTGATTGATTTATGACTTTTATTGATATATCTTGAATTAAAACATAGGTGATCGCGTGATTCGTAACAAGTAATAAATATTTATAATGAATATCAAACCTAGACTAACTATATCACGACGAAAAGGCAAGCGCACCTATCGAACAATAGTATAGTAATGGCAAGACCGGGATATCGTACCCAAGGGAACCAAAAGTACCAATAATAACTATCTTTTTATTATCTAGCCTAGGAATAAAAGGGTTTGTTTATTAAACTAATTATCTAAACTAATTAACTAATTTAATTAAAGTGAAGAGAAAATTTGGAAAAAGACTTGAAGAGAAGCAGTTGATAAAGACGACACCCAAGGAGGAATCCATCTAGATTTCACTTGTTATCTGACTCTAAATCAGACGATTTATTCACTTAACTTGATCCCTGAGACTCCCTAACCTATGCTATTATCCCTTTCGAGTCTAATAACGTCTAACCATCAGTTGAATTAATCGAAATTTCTTTCTTAATTAAAACCCCTAAGGAAGCAGTAAATCACTCTATGGGTTCCCATATTAGGTTTCACCCTATTCCGGTAAAATCTCGTAACCTTATTTCTAGGTATTCGATCAACTCCGCTTAATTATGCCAAATCTACTCTTAGGTAGGGTCTATTCCTCCTCTACATAAGCACATCAAATCATGAATTAATACCCGGAATATTAACTTAAGCATTAAGAACACATAATTAAGAACAAATCAAGTATTTATCATACAGTTCAGATAATAATAACAAGATCCATCATAGGTTTTATCACCCTTAGGTATTTAAGGGTTTAGTTCATAATAAAATAAGAGTACATCTCAAAAGTATAAAAATAACAAAACATGAAGAAAACTCTAAAACCCCTGAAGGAATTCTGAGAGAGATCTTCAGTCTTGGAGTAGCTCCGACTTTTGGGATGGATCGTCTGGCTTCCTTCAAGTAATTCCTGGCATGTGGTTCTGTATTCCAGAAAAGTTCTAGAAGAGGCCCCCTCTCTGGGTCATACTTAGGGTGTTTATATAGGGGAGGGTTAGCTTTCTTCCTCTCTAAGTACACTTTTTCGTGTAAAATACAACTCTTTGAAAAAGGGACACACCCGTGTGCCACGGCCGTGTGACGTGATTGCCAGGCCGTATTCGATCCGTTAAATTTCCACGGTCGTGTGGGCTCAATGGCTAGGCCGTGTGAATTGTGTAAACCTTGGTTGACACCCCCGAAGGCCACAGGCGTGTGAGATGCCTGTGTGGCAAGGCTTAGGTCGTGTGATCTTCTCGATTTGGTCCGTTTTGTCCCTTTTTAGCTCGTTTTTGGCTTCTTTTGACTCTTGGTGCTCTCCTGAGTACAAAACATGAAATAACCGGATTAAAACACCAAAATCCACAAATCTAGTAGTAAACATCCATAAATATGCTAAGTATTTGGAGTAAAACTATGTATAATTTGGTGTTTATCAATAGGCATTTATGCATTGATTGTTTAAATTTAAGACATTAGGGAATCAAGCATGATAAGTTGATTTTTAAGAATTTAAAAATTTTAGGTTGTTTCCTTAAGTCTAGGTATTATCTTAAATTAGAATTCACAAGTTTAAACATCAAAAAGCCATAATTTTTTGTGAGATCTTGAGCCTTTAGAGCATCTATTATTTTTTTCATGCTCACTGTCATTATGAGTGCGTCAGTATTGAATTGTTATTCTAGAACTTGCTTGATTATACATGTTAAGACCACACCATTTGATTTGATATGTCAAAATGAGAAAGGCACTTAGGTTTAACCCACTCACTCCACAAAAGCCTACCTTCACAATTAACCTTTAGTGAACCCCCTTGAGCCTAACAACCTATTTCTTGTATTACCCTTAATATTAACCTTTAACCCATTATTATTGAAATCCCCTCAATTATTTTGATCCCTATTTTTGTCGAGATTTAATTTGAATAAATTGCATAGCTATGTCCTGTTCTTAATAGTTAGCTATTTGAATTGTTCTTAAAAAGATGTATCTATACATATTAGTAGTAGTGATCTTTTGAGCCAAAGAAGTTAAATTCCATATTCTGAGAAGAAGCTCTGTTGTACGTGATTAATGACTAGTCATTTTTCTAGTTAGGTAATTTTTTAATTCAATCTCGACTCTAACTTTTTCTTTCAGCTTGTGACCACACCCCTTAACCAAGCCTCATTACAACTCTTTAAAGACCTTTTGATTGATGTATCATCTCAATTTATAGTGGGGGAGATTTGATTTTCATGCAAGCCTATGGTAATGACTTTTCATTATTGACTATTGAATGCTTCATTTATTGTCCTTAAACACCTCGAGTGATTTGAGTGAATCTTTAGTGAGGATGTGACACTCTGTGACATTTTGAATCAAAGGTAATTACTTAGACGAGGGAAGACACTTATATTTTCATAATAAAGTGCTCAACTTGGAATGTTTGAAACTCTGATATTCTTTTAGTTAAATTTTCAATATATGATTACCTACGGATTATTTTGAGATATTACCGATAGAAATTATAAGTTGAGAAGAATTTATTTTGATTATAAGTTGAGAATTTTGCTTGAGGACAAGCAAATGTTTAAGTGTGGGGGTAGTTGATAAACCGTAATTTATACATATTTTTACCCATGCTTAACACATTTTATGGATGATTTTTCCTTAGAACTGGTGAATTCGGTGCTCCTAATGCCTTAATTTCATGTTTTATGCTTAGGAGAGCATATAAGAGCAAAAGGAACGAGAAACAGGCCAAAAACGGAGAAAATGGGCCAAAGTACAAAATCAACACGACCTGGACTTCCTCACACAGTCAGACCACACGACCGTGTCAATTTGGCAGAATCGAAGCACGACTTACACGGGTAGAACACACTCCCGTGCCATTTTAACAGGTTCGAGCATGGCCTAAAGTAATCGCGTACGGGCGTGTCCCTGCCGAGCCTAAGTTGAGTCTAATTCGGAAAAGGCTAATTTTGAGGGTTCTTAGGCATTACAAAGCCTATAAATACACCCTAGAGGAGGAAAAAAAAGAGACACAGAGAGAAGGAGGCAGGAAACTGCTCAAGGGATGCCGATTGATCCATCTCAGAAGCCGAATTCACTATCAAGACTGAAGATCTCCCCTCAATTTCCCTCCAGGAGTTTTGGGTTTTTTTTATGTTTAGTATTTATTATTCTTCTGAGATGTTTTCCTTTTTAGTTATGAACTAAATCCCCTAAATACCTAAGGGGAATGAAACCTAAGACGAATCTTGTCATTATTTTCTGAATTGTATGATAAATATTTGGCTTGTTTTTAATTATGTGTTCTTAATTCTTGTTTTGATATTCCAGGATATTGATTCAAGTTAAGCTTTTATTCAGAAGAGTAATAGACCCTGTCTAAGAGTACAATTGTCATAATTAAGCGGAGTTGATTGCATGCCTAGAGATAGGGTGACAAGATTTTACCGGATTAGGGTGAAACCTAATAAGGGGATCCATAGATCGAGTTAATGCAACCCTAGGGTGTTAATTAGAGAAAATTCTCAATTACTCAAGCTAGGGATTAGACGTTATTAGTCTTGAATAGCGATAATAACATAACTTAGAGATCTCTACAGAATAAGTTAAATGAATAAATCGTCTGATTCGAAATCAGAATAACAAGTGAAGTCTAGGTGGATTCTTCCTTAGGTACTGTCTTAATTCAATCGTTTTTCCACAAGTAATTCCCCAATTCTATTTTCTGTGAATTATTAGTTTAGATAATTAGTTAGTTAAAGCAAAACCCCTTTATTCTTAGGCTAGATAATAAAAAGACAGTCATTACTAGTACTTTTAGGTCCTTTGAGTTTGATAATTCGGTCTTGCTAAAACTATACTACTGTTCGATAGGTACACTTGCCTACATCATGATAATAGTTAGTTTCAAGAATGATTAATTATAAATATATAAAACTTACTTGTCACAAAAATCGTGATCAAGCACTCTTGATTCAAAAGGGTACAAATACACAATTAAAAATGGGGTGTTGAAAATTTCCAAAGGTTCTCTCGTTGTGATGAAATGGTAGAGAAAGACTATCAAGTTTTATGTTTTGCAGGGTTCTATTGTTACTGGTGATGCAGCTATCGCTTCCTCTTCCTTGTCAAATGATGATATTACTAAACTTTGGCATATGCGCCTAGGGCATATAAGTGAGAATGGCATGGCAGAATTGAGCAAAAAAGGACTTCTTGATGCGCAAGGAATTTGCAAACTGAAGTTCTGTGAACACTACATTTTTGGGAAGCAAAAAAAAGTTTGATTCACCAAAGGAAACCATAACACGAAGGGAATGTTGGAGTATATTCATTCTGATCTGTGAGGGTCATCCAGAGTGCCTTCGAGAGGTGGAGCTAATTATATACTAACTTTTATTAATGATTTTTCCAAAAAATTTTGGGCGTTCTTCCTGAAGTAGAAAAGCGATGTGTTTGCTGTATTTAAGTCTTAGAAAACTATGATTGAAAAACAGACAGGAAAACAAATAAAATACCTTCACAGAGACAATGGATTAGAGTTTTGTTCTGATGAGTTTAATAAACTATGCAAGTCAGAAGGGATCGTGAGACACTTAACAGTTCGTCTTACTCCACAGCAAACAGTGTTGCAGAACGAATGAACAGAACTATCATAGAGAAAGTTTGATATATGTTGTCAAATTCTAACTTACCAAAGTCATTTTGGGCCGAAACAGCCTCTACTACATGTTTTTTCATCAATCGATCTCCATTCGTTGCCATTGAGAAAAAAATTCTACAAGAGGTATGGTCTGGTAATCCTACTGACTATTTTGATTTAAAGATCTTTGGGTGTCCTGCGTATGCTCATGTTAATGGAAAATTGGAACTGAGACCCATTAAATGTGTTTTTCTTAGTTATAAAATTAGTGTAAAATGGTATAAGTTATGGTGTCTTGAAAATAGAAAAGTTGTGATTAGAAAAGATGTTGTTTTTTATGAAACTGCTATGCTACCTAACTTATCTCTTAAAGACTCTTCCAATAATGAAAATCAAAAGCAGGTAGAGCGTCAGATTAATTCAGAATCTATAACATAGTCGACTCCTCAAGCCAGTACAAAAATTCAGAATAGAGTTACTTCTTCACCATAATACTCTATCATTTAAAATAGAACTAGAAGAGAAATTAAACCTCTAAAGAAGCATACTGAGGCTGATCTAGTTGCTTATTCTTTAAATGTGGCTGAAGATATAGATGCAAACCAAGAGCCATCTAATTATTCTGAGACGATTAGCTGTGAAGACTCAGAAAAGCGGATGTTTGCTATGCAAGAGGAGATGGAATCACTCCACAAAAATAGAACATGGGATCTTATGAAACTTCCTAAAGGTAAAAAGGTTGTTCGTTGTAAATGGGTGTTTAAAAAGAAAGAATTAACTCCAGGAGTTGAAAAACCCAAATATAAAGCAAGGCTTGTTGCAAAGGGTTACAGTTAAATTCCAGAAGTGGACTTCACGAATGTGTTCTCCCTTGTTGTGAAGTATAGTTTGATTTGAGCTTTGCTTGGTATTGTGGCCATGCATGATTTGGAGCTTAAGCAGTTAGATGTAAAAGCTGCATTTTTGCATATAGAGCTTAAGGACGATATTTACATGCAACAACTAGAGGGTTTTACAATCTCTAAAAAAGAGGACTATGTTTGCTTGTTGAAAAAGTCCCTTTATGGTTTAAAACAGTCACCAAGACAGTGGTACAAGACGTTTGATTCCTTTATGACTTCCTGTGATTTCAAAAGAAGTAGCTTTGACAGTTGTGTTTACTTAAAGAAAAATAGTGATGGTTCTTTTGTGTATCTACTCCTTTATGTTGATGACATGTTGATAGCAACTGTCGAAACCATTTTTTTTATTTTGAAAAACGGGGATCGACTTTAAAACAAGGTATGGAGTCGCCACCAATCTTTTTTGTTTAGGTGTGATCGGATCACCTAATAAAATATTTGATTTTATTAAAAAATCAATTTTGGCCTACGAAATTAAAAAAAAAGGGTTCGGGAGTCAGTTACGTGCGAGAAAGGATTAGCACCGTCGTTACGCCTAGAATTGGTACCTAATTGATTAAATAATGTCCTTATGTCTAAAATTTAAATACGGTTTCTTTTAAAACATTTGAAAAACTCGAATTGGATGTTAAAATTCTCTTGTTATGAAGGAATAAAATATCACATCCAGTACGTTAGGACATGACCTTTTAAAACCTCGAATCCATGATCGATTCTTGATTTCCAAAAGCTCATACATTTGACAATTACAAAAGGATATCCAATTATTTGGTCCAACGAAAAACCAAAACCTAACATGTTAGGGCACGATTTCTCAGATTTCTGAACATAGAACATTGCCTTGTTTTGAAGTTTAAAAAACACGAACAAAACTTTAAAGAGATATTTGATTATTTGGACAAACGGAAAATTGAAACCCAGTATGTTAGGGCACAATTTCTCGAATTTCCAAATATCAAACATTGCCTTTGTTTTGGGAAAATTTTCAAATATACAATTATAAAACCGGCACAAAACACCTTTACTTGATTTACTTGAAATAAAAATGAGACGACCAATATTAATCAAAACATTGAAATTTGAATCACGATGCAATAATGTAGAAAAATCAAAGTTACAAACATGGAACAATATACATAGATGAAATATTATACAAATGAACAAAAAGAACAAATTAATATACACACAATAGCAATGAGCTCACGACCAATAAACAAATTAGAATAAAATATAATAAGTTTCAATATAGATGAACAAAAATTGAAATAATAATACAAAAGACTAATAAACGATATGAAACAATAATACGTGAAATAATATGAAAACTAAAACAACACATAATATACAAAACAAAATGAAAACCAAGAGACAATGTGATATAAAACAATTTATAAACTATCAAATATATGAAAATTTATGAATGAACAACACATGCAGGGCTTGAAATAGTTTACATGTATAAAAATAATGAAACTAATAATTTATGAATGATTATTAAAATAGATTTATGTAAGAAGAAATTTGAAATAGATAATATAAAAATAATTTAAAATAAAACATATTGGTTTAAAATGGTGATATATATGAAATGAAAACTTAATATAAATAATGTATATATAAAAGGATAATAATATAGGAAAATATTTGAAACAAACAAAATATAATACCAAAATTGGATTCTTAAAAGAAACAAATAATATACATAAATAAATTTAAAAGAAGAAGTATATGAACATGTTCGAAAATGAATTTAAATAAGTAATTTGATGTAAATTATATATATGTATATAAATATGAATGTGTGAGGATAAATATTATATAAAAATTTTAACATAGAATTGCATGGAGAAAATTTTAAAATAATAAATTATATAATAAAACAATTCGACAATATACAAGAGGAAAAAAAACAAAATGAAATTAATAAAATAGGTTAAAAAATGAATGATAGATAAAATTTAAGAATATAAAAACATAAACTTAAACTTAATTGAAATAAGAAACAAAATTGAAAGGATATTTTATAAATAAAGAAAATCATTAAAACAGAGCCGAGGATCGAAATAAAAAGCACACAAATGAGCAGGAACTTGGAATACAAATATCCCAAATCTCAAAACGCAGCGTTCAAATAAGGATTAAACTATAACAATGCGCAAATCTCAGGGAAAATGTAAAAAACAAATAAAACATGATTGAGGCTTAATTAAGGATCGATGCAGGAGGGGAGGGACGAATTGCGCAATTATCCCACAAATACCAAAAAGTGCGGATCCCAGCAGTGCGTGGGTCGGGTCATCGGGCCATGACTCCTAAATAGTGCCGTTTTGAGGCCATTGAAGTTGGCCTAAAACGATGTTGTCTGATGCTCTTCATAAAAACAAAAATAAACCCTAAAATGAAACATCTAGCCATTTAAAAAAAATCAAAACAAAACCTAAGCTACTCTCTCATTCGGCCGAATTAAATGGTACCACCCCAAACACCATTTCACCACCGAAGTCGGCGGATGGGGTCACACGAAGGCCTAACCCGATCCCATTTGAAGCCATATCCTCCTAATCCCCATCTAAGCTTCGATTTCAACGAAGCAAACAAGGATTCGAAGGCCATTATAAAGATAAGTCCTTCCCCTTTATTTGTTTTACATGCAGTGGATAAATCAAAGAAATAGAAGCAAAATCGAAAGAAAAACCAGATTAGAATCACCTTCAGAACTGATTTTTAATGCCCTCGTATATGTATTCCAGTCCCTTTACAGTATTATATTCGGTTTTCTTTTAGAGCAGAATAAAGAGAAAAAAGAATAAAAAAAATACAAGAAATTTTTCCTTAGATCTATTTGCTGTCAATCTGTTGTGGGTTGTTAGTCTGTTGCAGGTATGAACGGAGCCAGCTGGAGGAACGGAGGCGCACATGCTGTGTTGGTTCTTGTTGAAGCCGATTCAAATGCAAGCGAAAGGAATCCCTAAGGTTTCTGTTTCTGAAAAACTTTGGGTCATTGGGCTTGTTACTGGGCCACTGCAATTTGGTCCTACGAATTTGGGTTAATTTAAGTTTAATTTGGGTTATTATTGTAAAATGGGTTCTAAAATTTGGGCTATAATTTGTATTTGGGCTGGTAAAGGCTATAAATTGACTGTTTTGGACTAATAAGTTTGGACTTTTATTGATTTTTATTTTAATTTATTTTTGGTTTGTTTTCTGTAATGGGCCCGGGCAGATTGGGCCTCTTACAGCAGCAAAATATAAAAGAGAGATAAGAAAGGTCAAAGCCCAAATAAATGAAGAATTTGAGATGGAAGATTTGGGATCAGCAAAGAAGATACTTGGTATGGAAATTTTCAAATATATAAAGGCAAGTAAATTGTACCTAAGTCAAAAAAGGTACATTGAGAAAGTTTTTACAGGTTCAATATGCAGAGTGCTAAGCCTGTTAGTACTTCTTTAGCAGCCCATTTCAGAATTTTATCGGTATTATCTCCATAATTAGATGATGATATTGAGTTCATGTCACATGTTCCATACTCTAGTGCAGTGGGATCTCTCATGTATGATATGGTTTGTTCACGTTCATATTTATCACATGCAGTCAGCACAGTTAACAGATACATGGCGAATCCCGGTAAAGAACATTGGCAAGCAGTTCAGTAGACTTTAAGATACTTATGAGGTCCTACTGATGTTTGCTTACAGTTTGGAAGAACTAGAGATGGAGCCATTGGGTATGTTGATGCTGATTTTGCTAGAGACCTTGATAGAAGAAGATCTCTCACAGCTTATGTCTTTACAATTGGACGTTGTGCAATCAGTTGGAAAGCCACTTTGCAAACAACAGTCACTTTAACTACGACTGAAGCTGAGTACATAGCAATTACTGAGGCTTGTAAAGAAGCCATTTGGTTGAAGAGACTCTTTAGTGAACTCAATAAAGACCTTCAAATCAGTACAATATTTTGTGACAGTCAGAGTGTCATCTTCCTTACAAAAGATCAAATGTTTCATGAGAGAACAAAACACATAGTTGTTCGGTATCATTTTGTTTGTGATATTATTACTCGTGGTGATATTGTTGTGAGCAAAATTGTTGTGAGCAAAATTAGTACTCATGAAAATCCAGCAGATATGATGACTAAATCACTTCCTATAACCAAGTTTGAGCATTGCTTAGACTTGGTTGATGTTCATTATTGAAGTTAAACCCTTAAGGGGTTTTATGGAAGAGGTGGAGAACTTATTCGTTAAGAGTTCGCGATGAAGAACTTTTTCATTGAGAATTCGTGTCAAAGTGGAGATTGTTAGAATTGAGTGACCTGAATCCTTATTTAAATAAAATACAATGGTAAAATAAAATAAAAGTAAAATCCATATAGAACTACACTTCTTTTATTTTATTTTAGAATAAGGTTTTTTTAAACCTTATTAAACTCCATCTATTTGATATTGATTAGAATGAGGAGTTTCAATCTTACTACACTCCTATTAGAATATGATTTTACAAGCCTATAAATAAACATAGTCTACTCTTTTTGTAATCATTCGAATTCGACATAGTGAATTTTCTTCTCATCTGCCCGTGATTTTTTTCTCGAAAAGGTTTTCATGTAAAAATCTGTGTGTTCTTTATTTTTATTTCTCTTTTCTTTGCGATATATTGTCATTATCAACATTATATTTTTACACCAAGAATGCAACAAATTAAATTATTCTCCTATGGCTCGACTTTGTAGTAATATGGGTTTTTACATATGTCTGACAACATAATCTTTCCTTAGTTAACAAAAGCTAGCTTACATTCTTTATTTGATTGGAGGTGTGTTATCAAATTTCTAAATAGCTACTACATTCCTATATAAGGCGCTATACAATGTGGGTAAAGTGGGAAATGATGAATTAAATGATTGCCTCGTGATTTCACAATTATAGGAATGGTATCAACTTTCGTGAATTACGTTTATACCCTTTTAAGCTCTTAGTTTCCCTCTAGCTAGAAAGTAAAAATATAACCTTAAACCTTAAAATCCAATAACTTCTAGATGTCTTATATAAGTATTGACATCTCATAGGTTATAGGTGGTCTGGGCATTGTGACCATTCAACTTTCTAGAAGGATGATTTGTTAGTGATATGAGCATAAACTGATATGCAATCCAATGTTCCGATAAATTATTTTATATTGTCGAGTTTATTCATTTTAATTAATATCACCTAATAATGCAATTTAAATGCAATATTTTTTTGTAGTTTGTGTGGATATCATACAAAGCAAAAAGATACAGTCATATTATTTTTAGAGGCACATGCACACAATTGTGTTTGTAATGTGTTTAGGTCACTTATATCTTTTTCTTATGTTAAGTGAAATTAGTGTGATTGAGTATTGGAATAATTTAAGATGGTCTAACAAATTTCAATAAATCCAAAGAACATGAATGACTATTATCCTATAGATTTGTGTTCGGGAAGGGAGAGTTCAGGATGGTCTAAGAAATTTTGACAGATCTAAAGAACATGAATGACTAATCATACTATAGATTTGTGTATGAGGTGGGAGCATTCCGGATGGTTGGTGTAGCGACGAAGATCAGTACAAAAGAAGTTCAAAAGTTGTTGGGTTTTAAAGATTTTTTTGTTTGATTATAGAAGATTTGAACCAATAGAAGCGAAAGGTAGAAGGAAAACATCCTTTTGGTGGCCTTTAATCATCATAAAAGGCAATATCAACAGTGCTAGTGATCAGAAGGGACATAAACATTTAATGTATTTTGTAACACCCATTGCCCGGTCCGATCGCCAGGCTTGAACTACAAAAGTTACCACCGTTATCGGAGTAAACCACATACAAATCATAACAATTAATTTATTTTATCACCTATTCAAAACATAATTCCATGTATAATATGATATACAAACAAAACTGAACCTCAATTGAGCTTAGAAAGCTCTTGAGTTGTCTTGAGCATGAAAAATGGCCAAATGCAAACTTTTTAAAGTATAAGTGTAAGTATCGATACTTAGGCCAAGTATCGATACCATCTTTAGCTTTGATATTTCAAAAATCAATATAAAATCATAAGGTATCGATACTTCGATCAATGTACCGATACTTCTTTTTAGGTATCGATTACTTTAGTATTGATACTAAATTGACATTCTGTTTATTTTGCAAAACTTATAAAAATTCACTAGGATCGATACCTAAGATTTGGTATCGATACTTAATCTGGTATTGACACTATTTTAACATTTTGTCTGATGGGCATAGAAATCACCAAAAATAATTTCTACAAAATAATTCTAAATATTAGTAAAGAGTAGGGTCGAGTCCACAGGAATTGGTGCTATAATCAACTTTCGCGTTTAACTTGTAAATAGAATTTTTGTCATGTCGATAGTCGTGGCTATAGTCGTGCCCATGTCTTCAAACGGACCTGCTAAAAAATAAACAAATAAATCAGGGGAGTTTTGAAATGTTTAGAAACTAAATAATTGAAACAGCTTAAATAAATAATTAAATTAATTAAAAATTAAATTGGACATTAAATTTGGATTTTGTAATCAAAGATAATAAGCCTTAGCCCTAGACTCGGTGGATTCCGGATTTTTGAATCAATCCTTGAAAATTAATTTTCTCCTCCAAACAATAAGCTGGTTATAGCACTTAAGAACGTCCTAACCACCAATTCTTCCTCTCGTAGCTGGTCTCGGTATGACCTGCAAACCAACCCTTGCACTTTGAAGAACCCAATTTGAATTAACGGCCTCAACCGCGTGGGTCGTTTAAACCCAATCACTTTTTCATTGATTCGTTTTTTGAGATTCGAATACAACACGGCAGAATCAGTTCTCCAACTGTCAGCAAACACGACTCCAACCCAACGTGCACTTTTTGACTTGAAATCGAGTTAACTTTAAGGGATGAGTTGCCAAGCCCGATACTTAGGAAAAATGTGAATACCGATTGGAATGATTTTTAGTATGGATATGTATCTCACGATTCCCGATCGGAAAGAACACCGGCCTAAAGCTAAGATAGAATTTAGTGAAACATGGATTTAGTCATGCTTCATAGGTTTTGAAAGGTGATTTGATGATAATGGATGAAGTTGGGAAAGACAATGACTTGGAAGGTAATTGACAAATTTTGAAAGAACAAAGAAATGAGAATGGAAGTAACAAAATGCTAATCACACTTAAATTTGAAAGAAAAAGAATAATTCCTCTTTAATTCCAAATGAAAATCAAAATGTAAAATATATTGTGTCTTTGCTAGGTACATTAAAGCCTTATTTATATACATGATATTTACTAATTTTGGCTTTAACCACTTCAACATATAATGAAAATTAAATAAAAATTAAAATTAGATTTTTTTTAATTTTGGCTTTTACAAAGTCAAAAGAATCTGATGAGTCATTGGCTTGTTTCACATTTTTTATTCAGCCTCATTTTATTGATTGTGTTTCAATTTGGTCATTTTCTGCTCATTTTTTACTCATAACATCCCAATTGCATCCCTGACAAGATTAAAACATAAAAGCACTAATTTAGCAGGGATCAATTCAAAAATTAATTGAATTAAATACAAAAAGTCATGCAAATTAACATGTTATCATTGTCTTTTTTAAAATCATGATAACTTGGTAAAATATAGATACTATGGTATCGTTACTTTTTGCCAGAAGGTAAAAAATCTCACATTTTAGTACTTTTCCATGCTCAAACCATAACCAAACTCAAATGGTGCCTTAGGCACACTTTCAACTTGCATAATACCAATCCAAAACATACCAAAAAAATACAATTCACCATTCCTCAATCGACAATATTAACATGTTTCATTTTTACATTTACATCACAACAACTAAACTTTTACCTAACAATTCATACTAAGTTCAACTATTATCCAATCATATAATTGACCATTCACAAGTCCATCAAGCCATTGATCATCAAATAGGTACCTTGCCAAACATTTCAACCAATGAAATCACCAATCATTCAAATTTGTGATATTACTCAATTACACCATCCAATTCAACCATTTCACTATCAATATGATCATTTATATGCTTCAACAATAGCTAACATATTGCCAAAATGCACATTTTCATACACAACATATATATAACCATTCAAGTTAAACACCATTTAGGGTCTAAAATCATCATCATTCAAGATAAACACAAGATAAACGCCTATATACATGCCACATAATCGAGTCCAGAATGGTTAAAAGACTATTGAATCGAAGGCTAGATAGTGTGAGCTCTGAGATGATCTGATTGACGCGTTTCACCAAATAAACTTTACAGAAACAGAAAAGGAAACAAAGTAAGCATTTTGAATGCTTAGTAAATTCGTAAGTTTTAAATATAAACTTACCTCATTTTGTAATTAAACATATTAAACAAACTTAGCTTGGTAAAGTTTGCTTAAACATATCCACACATAATAACAATGTGAGTTTATCATATAATCACATCATATAGTAATTCAATCATTTATCAATTCAATTCAATCACACCAATTATCCGAGCTGAATGTATATATATACACATACTAGTCTACTCGTTCGGGTTAAACCTATGTCACAGATATAGGCACTAGTTGCTCGTCTAAACTAATAATATAGACACATATTAGATTATCCATGCGAACTAAACCTTTAAAATGACATCAAATTACTCGTCTGAATTATGCCTAATTTATAAATCAAAAATTAAATTTTTTTAATAAAATTAGAAGACAAAAAATCATTATACCTAATTTATCACTATTTTCCGTGGATGAGCTCCAGCCTCCAAAACCGAGATTGTTAAGAGGACTGCTCCTGAATGGCGGAAATACAAGTAATGTAGGTGTTATAATAGGGATAAATCTCAAAACGGAAGTTAAAGGAAAGTTATTATAAAAGTTGAAAACCATGTAGAAAAAATGAAAGAGCCAGCTGATCCGATGAAAGTGGTCCAGTTGAGTGTTCAGCCGGTCCATCAAAGTCTCGATGCTATATGATAAGGTGACAATAGACAGCTCGGGAACTTGAATTGACCTGTGATTGGCCTCTGCCCTGCCCTGCCCTGCGCCGCCTAATTTTCACCATTCTGCAAATCCCGAGTGGACTCAATTTATCAATCGTTGCTACCTTTTCTCTTCTCAGCCAAACTTTACACTTTTAATATTTTATCTAAAATTCAATAATTAATACTATCAAAACACTTTTGTTGGATTCCATTATATTATAAATTTAAAATAGAAAAAATTGATAACCTGATTACCACGTTTTTTAAATGTGATATTTGTTCCATTTCATGCCTCTATTATAATTAGCTTTGATTTTATTTTGTTCTTTATTTATTATATTAAATATTTTTTAATATTTTACATTTATTTCAATAAAATGTATTTTTAATATTATTTGATAAATTTTAAATTTTTATAAATAATTCTAAAATTAATAATGTTCAATAAATTTTAAATTATTTAAACTAAATTAAACATAAAATATTAATTTTATATCATAAATATAAAAATAATTATATATTAAATAAAAACATAGTTCTATTAAGTTTTGGATCAGTTTTCAATTTTTCTTGTATGGCACAAGATATGATTCTTTTACATTGATGTAAAGAAGTAGAATGAATTACACATAAAAAAACGTAGAATGAAAGTTGATTTTTCTTAACTTACTTATGTTGAGGCAAGTTGTGTTGAATGAACTGGGCAACACTTGATAATACCCTTTGCAAATTGCAATGAGGTGGTGAAATTACTTGCTATATTTGAGTTGGCAATCTATTAAAACAAAATTTTTGGATTAGTTATTGTGTTGATATGTTGAAGATACTAGAATTCATCTATGGAAACAAATCCTCATACTTGGGAGTGAGTATTTTAGTTTTTAAGTATAAATGTGAGATTTCTATATTTAAGAGTGATAGAGTATAATTCACTTATTGTATTGTGAATTAAAGATAGTGAAATTACTCACTTATTTAAGCTTCATATATATATATATAGGAAAATCAAAACATATAACTATACCTTGATATTTTTGTATTTTTATTTGCACAGTTTTTACAATGCAAAATCATAGTCATCATTATAGCCAAACACTTCCCTTAACTATTTTAATATTCAGTAAATAGCAACACCTCATATTTCACATGACTTTACATTATCCTATTATTATAAAATTATTTTCATTGTATTATCAATTGGCTTTAATTAGTAAACATAAATTAAAAGATAAAAGGTACTAATTCTTGAAAGGTTAAAATATGCGATAAGTGCATATACTTTTCAAAAATTTAGAATTTTGGTCATTGTACTTTTAGTTTTAGAAATTTGGTTCATTTACTTTTTACATTTCAAAATTAAAATATAATTGTTAATATTTTTACAATTTTTGTTAAATTAAATCATGGCATCGTCCTTTTTAAGTTATATAGTTAACAAATGAGTATTTTTTAATTTCAAAACATCACACCAACAAATTTAAGAAAAAAATTGACAATATTAACAATTGGACTTGAATTTTAAAATTTGAAAAGTGTACAGACTGAATTCTTAGAAATAGAAATACAAGGACTAAAATTCAAATTTCCAAAAGAATAGAGACTTATGACATATTTTAACCCTCTTGATATTGAAACTAAAAGGACTGAATTTTAAATGTAGGAGAAGTAATGGAGTTGGAGCATCATAAATTGTTGTCTTGATTTCCAAAAGATGGCGCCTCCTATCTTTCAAAACTGGACACAAAAATATAAAAATGTCGTTAAAGTAACCGAATCCTCTTCCTCACCTCGAAATTCCACCCAACTTCAAGGGTAAACTCGTAACACCAGTATACTTTTTCATCACTGTTCAATTTCCCACCGTACGTGTCCCTGTTAACTACAGGGTTAAATAAAACACTGATGTTTTTTCTAAAAAAATATTAAGGAAAAAGAAGTAATGGTTTGGTTTATTTTTACGGTCAAATTCTGGCATTAATCCTTATAGATTTAGTTTCTATTTTTAATATGATCAATTTTAGTCTTGTATTTTTGAATGAGTTAATTTACTTTTTATATTTTTCAATTTTTCAAATTTCATTGTTAAATTTCATTGGTTATTTGTCTTGCACCATGAACAAAATTGTAAATTTAGTTCATGTTCTTAAATTTAATTATTTTAATCTTTATTTTTATTTAAATTTTAATGTTTCAATATTGATGCAAATAACGTTTATTAAATCTATTAATTAATTTTTAAAAATATTATGTGAAAATAACGTGCTAACATAACATTATACATGTAAAAATATATAGGTTCATAAGATTTTAAAAGTTGCAGAATAAACAAGTATTATTTCAAAAACATTAAAAATAATGAAATTAAAATATAAGGATTAAATCCAAAACATACACATGTTACAGGGATTAATAATTGAATTGAACCTATCTATACAAGTAGAGAGACACAACACCGCTTTCAGTGGCCAAAGATTGTTCTTTAAAAATAATTATAATATAACTCTAAAATATATCCATTTTCTTACCCTTCTTTTCTTGTTTTGAAATGAAAAATTTTAGAGCATAAAAATTAGTTCTTTCAGATTGCTTCTTTTTCATTTATTGTTGCTGAGATGATGTTAAAGAAGAAGGAAGAATTTGTGTGAGGTAAAATAAATACTCAAATTTTAAACGCAAACAAACGAGTAACTGTGTCTGGGTACGAAAATCTTTTGTTTCCCACTTTTTTTTTCCTTTATATATTTTCTTCAACAAAGTTAGTGCTTTTTTTTTTCTTTTTGCTTTTTTTTCAAATGAAAGAGGCTTCCCTTTTGTCAACGGGCGTCTGGGTTTTTTTGTTTAAAAACAAATTATATGGGGTTTGAATTGGTAGAAAGCTAGCTGGTAATGTTTGGTTCCGTATATCTTCGTCTTTTATATTTTAAAAAATATTTTTTTATGTCAGTTGTTTATTTTGTCTGCTTTGTTGTTTAGTTAATGAGAAGATTGATGAACTTCGATTATTAAAATCAAGGGAACGTTTGGGCTTACGGGATCTTTATTATTTTTTTCTGGTTCAAAGAGTTGCAGGGGATCTGATTTAAAATTTTTTTTGTGGTTTGTCGTTATGGGTTTTGTTTATTGACACGAAATGAAAGGGAAAAAGAAAAAACTATGTAGTTAGTTGGTAATTCTGGTTGTTCTTGTTGTTTTCTTGCATTTTTCAAGCCAAACAAGCTTATGACATCAGTGTTTTTCTTCTTCATTTCAATGTATGTTTATGTTTTGAAGTACTGATCTCTATATATTTTCTACAATTTTGCTGGATTTGAACTTTGTGGCTTGAATTTGAGGCTTAAAAAGGGTGGTGCTTCTTCTTCTTTTTTTTTTTTTTTTTACAGTTTCTGTGAGGCTCTTTGCTAGTTGTTGAGGATTCGACAATCAAATCCACCTACAAGAAATCTGCTGCCTGGCTACAGAGACGATTTTCTTGTCATTCATCGTGATTTGATAATCTTTGTATGGACACTTACACAAAAGAATCGAAGAGCTGAATTTTTGTTCTGTTTCCATAAAGAATTGAACAAGAAAAAAAAAAAAAACAGGGTGGGAAAACTGATCTTTGGATCTAAAATTTCACAGCTCATTTTGTTTTCTTGTTTTTATGGCTTTCACTGTTTTGACGCCGAGGATTGGACCCTTTCCTAGATAAAAAAAGGGCAAAGCTAGTTGTGTTGATTAGATGTATCAAGGTTCACTTTTAGGGGTAGCTGTCCTTTTTGCAGTCAAACAATGGCTGTCTTCTCAATCCAGTGCCTAATTTAAGCTGAAGGACTTAGTTTCTTGTTTTAAGTCACTAGAGGCTAGCTAGATCTTCAAATTTGCAGTCACCTGTGGAATTTTCTTACAAATTTCACAACAAGGTGAAACTATGTTGGGTTTACTTTTTCATTGGCTGGTGAGGAATTCTGAGGGGATAATGTGAATAAGTGAAAAGGGTCTTGTACTAGATGCTGGTATCTCTCTGTCTCTCTGCAGATTATCTGGAATTGCATAGTTAGCAATGTCGGTACATGTCCTAGAAGCCAGTATGGTGGGGGCAGATAAATAATGCAAAAAATTTGTTTTGTTTGTCTTTTTTAAGATGTGTTATCTTGGCTTCTACAATGATCATTGGTTTTTAAGATAGGCTTTTTTAGAGTTGAATCTGTTAAGTGAGGCAAGTTTTGTAGAAATTCTTGGTGCCAAATGAGTCGAGAACAGAAGGGCAAACAGGAAAAAGGTGGCTCGAATGTAGCTGAGAAAGTTGTGGTTGCTGTTAAGGCATCCAAAGAAATTCCCAAGACTGCTCTTGTCTGGGCTTTGACTCATGTTGTTCAACCTGGAGATTGCATTACATTGCTTGTTGTTGTTCCTTCACCTAGCTCAGGTACTATTCTCTTGTTTTTCATTGGTTTTGATTCTACCTGTGACATTTTGTGCATTGGATTACTGTTCATGTTAATATCAATTAGTGTTATTTACTTCTTCATCTTTTTAAACATTGATTACTGCATTGTGTTATACAATTACTGTTTCTGGTCTGGAGAAGTCAGGTTATACTGACAAGTTGCATAACCCATCTTCTGCTTAATGTTATTATAGCAGGTTACTTGAATAAATTCAAGTCAGCAGTGAAGAAATTTTGTGCTTAAAGCTATTGTTTATCTGTTTTATATTTTCATTTAGGTGCCCATCCTGGAACTTGTTTTGAAATAATGGATGATGACACTTATAGTATCTGTGCTCTGAAACTCTTTGCTGATTGCTGTATAAAATACCATCATCTGGACTTTGTTTTCCAGTTTCTAACTTAGCAGATACTTTTCAAATTGTTTTTGTTTTCAGTGTGTTAAGTTATTTTGTGGCATAAACAAGTTTAATCAAGTCTTAAAAGGGTCATAATTAGAAATGATTAAGGTGACTAATGGATCCCTACTTGCTGGTTAAATGGTATACTGTTTCAGGTAGAAGATGGGGTTTCCCAAGATTTGCCGGGGACTGCGCCAGTCGGAAGTCTCAATTAGGATCAAGTTCAGAGCAAAAATCTGATATCACTGATTCCTGCTCCCAAATGATCCTCCAACTTCATGATGTTTATGATCCAAACAAGGTAAATACCATGCTCTGGGTGCTTGAGTAGATTACTGTTTCATCTAAATGTCTTCACCTGCTAATGCTTTGTTTCCCATCTAATTGCACAGATTAATGTCAAGATAAAAATTGTTTCTGGATCGCCATGTGGAGCAGTAGCTGCTGAGGCCAAGCGAGCCCTAGCTAGTTGGGTTGTATTGGACAAGTAACATCCTATTTCCTTTATTTCATTTTGCTTTTCTTTTTCCCATTTTTCTTTTGTGTTCGATCTAAGAGGGTATGTGCTCACATTTCGAAATCCTGATCCTTTTCTGTTTCTTGGATTTTTTAGGCAGCTTAAACATGAGGAAAAACGGTGCATAGAGGAGTTGCAATGCAACATTGTGGTTATGAAGAATTCACAAGCTAAAGTTCTCCGCTTAAATTTGGTTGGGTCACCTGAGAAGGAAGCTGAAGCTTCTTCTCAATTAAATTCTGGGAGAGATGAAGCTTCTGAAAAGTATCCCCAAAACAAAGATACATCATCTGGTTCTATTAGAGGGCCAGTTGTCACTCCAACTAGTAGTCCAGAGCTCGGGACACCATTTACTGCTACTGAAGCAGGAACTTCTTCAGTGTCAAGCTCTGATCTGGGCACTTCTCCTTTTTTCAACTCAGCAGGGAATGGAGACCTGAAGAAGGATGAATCATTGGTTATTAAAGAAATTCAGGATCTTGATGAATCTGGTTCAGATCCCGAGAGTGAAAATTTATCCTTATCTTCAACAAGTTTAAGGTTCCAACCATGGATAACAGAGTATCTTACTTCTCAGCATCAATCCTCACGACACCTGGAAGAAACTTCAGTTAGAGCTCATGACGGGGTTCAAGCTTCAACAACAAAAGCCTTGCTGGAGAAATTTTCGAAACTTGATAGAGAAGCAGGCATTGGAATATCAAGCTTTAGGAGTGATTCTGAATTTAGTGGAAATGTGAGGGAAGCAGTTTCATTATCGAGAAATGCCCCTCCTGGCCCTCCTCCATTGTGTTCAATATGTCAGCATAAGGCCCCTGTATTTGGGAAACCGCCGAGGTGGTTTACCTATGCTGAATTGGAGCTTGCAACTGGTGGATTTTCACAAGCTAATTTCTTGGCTGAGGGTGGGTTCGGATCCGTTCATAGAGGACTTCTCCCAGATGGTCAGGCAATTGCAGTGAAGCAACACAAATTGGCTAGTTCTCAAGGAGATCTTGAGTTTTGCTCAGAGGTGGAAGTCCTGAGCTGTGCTCAGCACAGGAATGTTGTTATGCTGATTGGGTTCTGTATTGAGGATAGAAGGCGACTGCTGGTTTATGAGTACATATGCAATGGATCCCTAGATTCTCATCTATATGGTATTTCTTTCGTTTAAGTATAAAATCTTTATGCTGATATAATGCAAATATGATAACTTGATACGGTCATCATGTATGGCCACTTACAAGAGATTTGCTGTGATGGCTATTAGAATTGAAAGAGCTTGCTATCTTTGTTTATTGGAAATGTGTTTTTGACAGTACCATCAATTTGATGTCTTCTAGGGCGTCATCGGGAACCTTTAGAATGGTCTGCACGGCAAAAGATTGCAGTAGGAGCTGCTAGAGGTCTGAGATACCTTCATGAAGAATGCAGAGTTGGCTGCATTGTGCACCGCGACATGCGGCCGAACAACATTCTCATCACCCATGATTTTGAACCTTTGGTATGTGAACTTCTAACTCTCCTGCAAGGTTTTGAGTTTGGTATTTACAAGCGAAAAGATATTTATTTCTCATTTCTTGCATTGACGCTAAGGAGAATCCTTTACTTCTTTTCTAGTAAAATAATTATTTCATGGAATTTATTTTCGCAATATAAGTATTACTTCCTATCTTATTACCTTCAAAATTTTTAAGTAGTCAATAGAAGGCATTCGAGTATCTGAATTTTTTGTAGTTTCCTTGAATAGTTGTATCATTAGGTGTTCATTCAGGTTTTGTTTTTGATAGGTTGGTGATTTTGGCCTTGCAAGATGGCAGCCTGATGGTGATACCGGTGTGGAAACAAGAGTGATTGGAACATTCGGGTAATCTTCAATGACAACCTTCTTTTTCCTCCTTGTTTTTCACAATTTACCTTCCCTATATGTTATTGCAGAAGTCAATAATGGTTTATGCTGCGGTGTAGGTATTTGGCACCAGAGTATGCTCAAAGTGGACAAATCACAGAAAAGGCAGATGTATATTCCTTCGGAGTGGTGTTAATTGAATTGGTTACTGGACGGAAAGCTGTGGACCTTAATAGGCCAAAGGGCCAACAATGTCTAACCGAATGGGTATTTTCCAAACTCTGCTTTTATATGCTAGTCTTTATTCCTATATACATGGTGAAAATTTTTTTTTGCCAGTTTACATATTGTGCTGATTTAATGATCTGAAATAGGCACGTCCACTTTTGGAAGAATACGCCATAGATGAACTGGTGGACCCCAGATTGGAAGATCGCTATTCCGAACATGAGGTATATTGCATGCTTCATGCTGCATCATTATGCGTAAGGCGGGATCCTCATTCTAGGCCGCGCATGTCACAGGTAATGAGAAACTTTGACACTACATATTTCACCTGCAATATGCTGTTTTCTTAGTGTTTTGTATAAGATCCTAATTGCCTTAAAATCAATGTGAACTCAATGCAACATGGTTTTACTTTCGAAGTTGTAATGAAAATGTTTATTTGGAAAAAAAATTGTCTCTGATTTCTTTATATCTTTAGTGGTATATTTTCCGATTAAAATTTCGGAATGGAAGGCAAATGGTTAGATATCAGATTATGTGCCTAGAGAATGTAATTGATTGGAAGCAATGCCTTTGGGTTTAGGAAATATCTCCTTTGTCAAGTCATTAACTTTGAAGTCACTAAGTAAGATGTAGAAAATTCAGCTGATTGGTTGAATGTGCTTTTGGAACAGGTGCTCCGGATACTGGAAGGTGATGTGCTCATGAATACCAATTACACGTCGCCAGGGTATGATGTTGGTAACCGTAGTGGCCGGCTTTGGGCAGAGCAACAAAGGAGCTACAGTGGACCACTCACGAGTGATTCATTAGATGAGTTCAGTGGAAAGCTCTCCCTCGACGGAGCAAGGCCAAGAAACAAGGAGGACTTCATGCGAAGATAATTTGTAAAAGGCTCATTTACCAGGTTTACTTACGCCCATGGTGCACTATATTCTGTTTTGTATTGTTTTCCTTCATTGCCAGGTTAGATTCTGCTTCTGTATAGTAAGTAGGAGCATTGGAAGCAAGGTTTCAATTAGGGTTTTTGTAATTCTTTTTGGAATGGCCAGTTTCAAAAGCTATGGTGAATGTGCCTCTGCTAATTAAATCAACCAATCAATCAGCTTTGAGAGATTTGGTTCTTTCCCTCTGTTTTAGTACTAATGGAGCAATTTATTTATTTGATAATTGGGTCAAATAAGTAAATTAATACAGTATTGGTGAAAAAAAAATTGAACATATGGTTTAAACTTAAAACCTCTTTCACATGTATGAGATTTTTGTTTGATAGTGCAAAGGCAGGGGGGAGGGACCAATTTGCTTTTGTGTTTTGACACTTCATGGTAAAATGACAGTGGTTTTACTTTTTCCCATAACTTGATATATTTTTGTTAAAAGACTGAAGCTGGCAAAGCCGACAAAAAATATGGACTGTACTTTTGTCTTTTGCATTAAGAAACCAACAGAAGTCGGGGCTAAAAAAGGGGAAAAAATCATGGGATTTTAAAGTTATCCAAGCAGATGGTGAAATATCCTTTTCATATTACCAGTAAAAAAGATTTTTGTTTTGCTTCAATTTCAATTTCAAACTTCTGAAAGAAAGTGTCTTTCTTTTTTGTCTTCTTCAACGAAACATAAAAATCAACCCTGGCATTGCATGTTTTTCTCATTATGACAAGTCTGAAAGTTGCAGAGGACATATTATCGGGAAAGTAAAAGCTATTAAATTTTTAGCTTTTGTTTTGTTTGTTTTTATGGGTGATTCGACATAAGTGAAGGTAATGGAGATGGTTGGGTTTGATGTTACCTCTGTAACATAACTTCGATGATGATCAAATGTACATTTGTTTTTTTGTTTTCTACCGGCCTGGTTTTAAACATCTATGTTTTGTTTTTGTGAAAAACTTGGCCTTGTCATAAATTTCAGTGTAGGGTTAACTACCCCCTATTACCCGATGAATGGATCAAAGGATGAGAAATGAACAGCTTTCATAGCCACTTACCAACAATCGCCTGTTTGTTTTCATCTCAATGCCATATCCGTATGTTCCCAACGCTATGGATGGCACGGTGAATTGTGGAGTTTAGGGTTCACATGTAATATATGTTGAAACTTCATTTTTATTAAATTATCCCAGTTTGCATTATATATGAAGATAAAACTAATCTTCCAAATATATAAATGATCCCTAATCCTGCTGTATTTTGTTCTCTTACTGAAGAAGGGTGAACTAGTCCTTATACCTCAAATGAAACGGGTAAAATAGTCATTTCATTAAAATTTCCTTCCATTTTTGTCACTAAGGTGTGATATGCCATTTTCATTTTCTTTTTGGTGTAAATGAGGTGGAAATAACTGATGATTAGGATAAAAACAAATATTTTATATATTTTTATTCTATCCACTGCCTATTTACCCTTCCCCAATTGGGTAAATGGATAATGAGTAAGTGGGAAACGAATTTAATAAAAAAATTTATAAATAATTTTATATGCTAATCATAATTTATCATAATTACACCAAAAATGTATATACGAAAATGCCACATCAACACTTAAGGGGTAAAGATTGATGAAAATTTTAATGGATCATTTAGTCCATTTTTTCAGTAGAGGACCAAAATGCAAACACAAACTAAAGTCCAGAATAACAGAGAAAGAAACTGATCACTCATGAAAAAAAAAGTGAACAGGTTTTACCTGTCCACGAATGCACTGAATTCTGCATTTTTTTGGCAGAGTTCATGACACAATTTAGGATTAAGATGAAACGTGAAAACGACCTGAGACATCAGAATTAAATGAGGGTAATAGTAAGTTAGCATTACATTACTATTATTTTCTGTGGCCTTTACATTGTCGGAAAATTACTCGTCCTCCAAATAGGGACACGAGACTGCTTCTAAAATACAACTGGTGGGACCATTTTTTGCAGATAGCCAGCTCCATTACCTTTTTCCTAGGGCTTCCTCATCTTGGACCTTGCATACCTGCAAAATCAGTAAGATGTGTAAATCTGATGTAATGAAATGAATTTGCGGGGACTAACTGTATTTAAAACTAGTAAGGGCAGTTAAATGTACTCTATGTGCATGCCGCCTCGGTCTGATGAAGGCAAAAGGCTGCTCTGAAGATCCGTCATCACTTTCGTTGCTTGTTCTACTTGCTGTCCGGGAGAAAGTGAGCTTAATGAGACCATGTACTAAAAACACATTACATCTAATAAAATGTTCAAATGGTGACGATAGAACTTAGATATTGCATTCAATGAAAACAGCCAATTTGCAATAAGTGATTAAACCACTAAATTCGCATGGAAAGAATTCAGGATGCTTAGAATGCAGTTAGCAAAGCCAGTTGAATGACAATGAATGACCCATCTTGAAATTCAAGAGGAAAATATTCGCTACAAATGGTTTAAATGGTGAGAGATACTAGCTGTTTGTTGGTTGCTTGCTAAAATACATTTCAGTAATCAAATTATACAAGCATGCCTACTTATCACCTATTTCGATTTCTTCTTTTCTACTTAAAATCTCAAACACTCCTGGTGTATAACTTTGCAAAAAAAAAAGAAGGTGTATCCTGCATTTGATGTTTTATAATCCTTCCAAACTTCTATTTTGGTCCAAATTTTAAGTTCTAGAAAAACATCTTTGATTGATTTAATTAAGGTATATCATCTGGAACTTCAAATTGTGTAACTACAAGAGATGAGGATTACATATTCCCCAATCAGCACAGGTTAAGAAAGAATCTTATAGGAGAAAATACACACAATAAGAAAAAACAATGATTTAAATTCTCCTAAAGTTAAATATGATTCATCAGAGTCAACGACATATGGTATTATAATGAAAGGGTTAGCTAAGAATCAGGATTATTGGTTATTTAAAAATTTTAAAAGACTCTGTAAATTGCAGCATTAAGTTTGGATACCTCAAAATCAGCAAATGCAACTGGCATTCCTCCTTTAGCCCGAATCTTGAGCATATTGAATCCAGGATACCTGGGGCCAAAAAGAAAAAGAAAATTTGAAGTCAATTACTCTTATCTCCGCATGGTAAAGAAACATCAGACACAATGGTAAGGTTATATTTAGAAGGAAAAAAAATATTATAAAATCCGGAATTTGGTTCTAACAGAGAAAACATCTTCAACAAAATATATTAGTAGTATCCAATGATTAAAACTGCAGCTTACTTGGATAGAACTTGCTTCAGTTCATATTCAGTGCAATTTGGACCTAGATTTGCTATGAATAAAGTAGAGCAAGCTTGAGCACCTTCATCAATAGTCCTTTCCAACTGTTCCTGCAATAGCAATCAAATTAAGTTAGAATTTTTTCTTATAAACCATATGATCTCTTGGTGAACTTCATCCTATGTGATAAAATTCTTAATCCAGACTCTCACTCATTCTTTCTTGGACAAGCCTTGTATGTCTTTTAGAAAAGAGCCTCAAATGCTTATATGATAATGAAACCAGATTTAAGTGGTTTTTATGTTTTACTTACATTTGCAGCTGGTACAGAGTTTTCTGGATCCTGTACTGTATCACTGCACATGACCACACGATAAGCTAAACTTAGAAATGCAATAAAAAATTCACATGATTAATTAAAAAGGAGCTTCTTCATTATCACTAGTGATATGAAGCTTTTCACACTGCTCATGCTAGACATGGTTCTCCTTAAAGCTTTCAACCTCTTTACGGTTTTCAGTTCATCCTTGTTTGAAGCATCAGCATCCTCAGCTCCAGATGGTTCTTCAGTGTCACTGTCTCCTGAAGGTGGAAAATCGTGCTAACATGAGTAGGTGATGATCATCACACTGAGGGTACAGAGGCCCCCACATGTGGAGTTAAATATATGCACTTCTTTTCCCCCTTTTCAAACCAAAATGAAAAAGGGCAAAGGTCGAGAGGAATTGTATGAGCTTACCATCATCACTTGATGTTTCCTGGGTATTAGCTGAGGCCTTGATTCTATTATCAATAACAACATATGGACCACTACCTGAGCAAGGAAGTCAAGCATCCTTAACAGTTTTGGAGATGAATAACATTAAAGTTTCAACCACTTGAACAACTTAAGACATTATCTACCTGGTTTACGTTTTCTCCTTGAGTTTGATCTGGCTAGTTCAATATGCAATACAGATCCCGCTTGAGGATCAAACTTTACCCCCTTAACATGGACAACCAAAATAAACATACTAAAAGGTCATATAAACCTCCAGAAGCTTAAATAATTCTTGTAAATACTCACATTTAATGCATGCATTGCTGCGATTGCAGATTGATGATTGAGAAAGGTAGCAAATGCAACAACCTGTAACACAAGATGCAGCTATCTATTATACTACTTTTCTGAATATTATTCGTCTTAAAAAATGCCAACAACAAACTTCTTAACAATGCACAAGTGCCAATGTATATATAAGAGAGGAACCTGGATTTAGTCCAGTTGGTTCATGCAGCCATCCTTAAGAGGTGGCATCCAATGGGGCTAGGTTTGAACCTCAGCTCCCGACATAGGCAACCTTTCCCCTATATCCCCAATTCCCCATGTTGGGGCCTCCTTAGAACAAGAAAACAAACGAGCATATAAAGGGGCAAGCAGGCAGCAACACAAAATTTCCCCCTTCTTTTTTATTTTTGTTTTCAAGCAGTGTTCATGCACATATCAAAATTGGCCGATAGTATCATTCAATAGCAATAATTTTCTTTCCTCAAAAATAGCTAAAAATAAAGAGCAAATAGTTTAAATGAAACATAAATTCAAACATAACAGTTCCATAAGGAGAGTAAAATTTCAGGAAAATAAGAAAGTAGAAAATTAGCTAGAAATGGTAGGCTTAATCTTCATATTGCTTATCAAATTTCTACAAAAATAACTCTAAAATTTCAACTGTTTCAAAATTCAAACCATCTTCATAATTGCTTGAAATGATAAATAAAAAGAGTAAAATATGCTCCGGGCCTTTATTGCAATGTGTTGTTACGAAGGAATAAATTTCTCGGAAACCAAACAGAAAGTAAAAGGATTCGCGAAAAAAGAAAGATAAATGTTTTATGACCTGGTTGCCACGGCCAGTATACTTGAGCTGGCAATAGTCGAAACCTGCGCGTCGTCGAAACAGGTTGTGAATCTCACGCGCCTTGACGTCGTCGGGGAGTCCAGAAACGAAGAGCGTGTTGATCAAGTTACGGTCTTGGTCAGGTTGAAGGTAATAGGGGTCGTATTCGTACGGTGGCCGCGCCATCAGATTCTTATTGTGGAGACCTCTTACGATAGATTGTGAACGTCAGTGATTAACTAATAGCGCGGTGGCGGACGGTGAAGACGGTTAGGTTAGAAGTGTTTCAGGGGTTCAGAGTTTAAACATTAGAGAGGAGAGTGGCGAACGGAAAGCTTAATTTCTATTTTCTTCACATTTTCTTAAATTTTGATTTGAATTTCCTAAAATATAAAGGTTTGTTTTATAAAGTTTAACATGGATTTTGGATTTTAGTTTAATGTATAATATAAATTAATTTTAATTTTTTATAATTTATACATAAAAATTTTATTTGATTTAATTTCCATGAATTATGAATTAAAGTTTTTTTGTGTAATTTTGAGATTATGTTTTTTAAGCTAATTATTTTTATTTATTTTTAAGGTAAATTAAACTTAATATTACATTAAAATAAAGTTTGTCTTATTTTGGTCACTTTAAATTTTAGTCACTAACATAAAAATTTCATTAATCCATTAATGATTATTGATGTGACACATTATCCAATTGAATGACGAAACGTAGTATTATTTTTAACTTTTAACCAAAGCTTAAAGACCTCTTTGTCATTATTCCAAAACCTTTTTATTTTTCTCTTCTCTCTATCGTCTTCAAGCCTCTCCTTCACATTATCCACCGTTAGGGAAACCAATTGATGGCAGCGATGACAATGCTGGTGAGGATCCTCCACAAAATGCTAATACCTGCCTGTGAGTAAGCGTCGTCGTTGCGTGACAACAAGAAGACATCGACACTATCTTTGATGGCGCATTCCATACCGATATGGAACACATTTGAGGAGAGATTTTTAGTATATTGAAGAAATAGGTAACTTATGAAGTTATTTACCTTATCAAAACCATCAATATCAGAGGCTTCTAGTGTTATTCTGTTTGCGTTTTGCGGAGAATCCTCGTTGACGCCATCATTGCTATCACCAACTAGTTTCCCTTATGGTGGATAACATGAAGGGGAGGTTTGATGACAACAGCAGGAAGATAAAAAAATTAAAATAATTACATAGATGTCCCTAGGCTTTAGTTAAAAGTCAAGAAAAAGTGTTACATGTTATTTAATTGACTAATGTGTCACATCAACAATATGTTAATGGATTAACGATTTTTTTAACGGCAATGACTAGTTCGAACAATTATCTTAATTAGAGTGATTAAATTAAGAAAAAATTAAAGTGACCAAAATAGGACAAACCCTATTTTAGAGTGACTTTAGGTGTAGTTTACCTTATTTTTTAATAGGGATATTTTAGGATTATTTATCAAAATTATGTTTTTTCCTAAGATTGTACTTATTTTTTTAGAATTTTTTTTTCATTTTTCATAATTGATACATGACATTACTATGGCCGTGAGATCTATTAATCTCGAGATCTTTTTTCTTTATCACATATAGCTAAAGGAATCTCGTACAAATTGATCTTGACCTTACACTCATAAGTATTGATGTTAGGTTTGAAAACCTTAACCTCCATTTCCTCAACCCTACCCTTTTAGTTAATATCATTGTACATTTCTACTTAACTCTAATTTCAACCAAAACTGACTCAATCCTTGTTGGAACTACCCTTTAGTTAATATCATGGTACATTTGTACTTGACTCTAATTTCAACTAAATTGGACACAATCCTTGTTGGAATTAGGGAATGTATAAATCGTAGATGATGAGGTTAATATTCAAACATGGTATTTATGGCTAATCTAGAATTTTGTACCCAATAATGTTTAGTACTTATAGAAAACCATGCTTGTACATGAATCTAACCATCTATGATTTGTACTTCTCTAATTCTTACAAGGCAAGGTCAAGTTAGTGTTGGTCGAAGTTAGAGTTAGGTAGAAATGTCATTTGATGTAATTTAAATGTTCTGTTAATTGAAAGGATAATGTATTGGACAGTGTACTAATGTAATGTGATGTTTTAATCTATGTTAGTATACTTATTAAGATGATGTTACGATTTGTTGTTTTTAAAGTCTAATGCAGCTTTTAAAACATTATTTATTAAAATGAGCTTTTTAAAGATCAAACTTATCTTTCAGATATCCTTGATAGAATCTGGATCCCATAACTGATAATGATGACATGGCATTATTTTGACCTTAAGACAATGTCAAGATCAAACTTCTTAACAAAATATTCTTAGCAAAACCTCTTACAAATCAATTTTGACCTTATATTGAGCATATCACTGGGGTTGTATGGATCTTGAATGACAATTTGTGTAATAGTCCAAACCATTTAAGATCAACTCTCAATGAGCATTAGATTAATAATGCTTGCCCTTTCATGCAAATTAATCCTATAAAGCTTCCTCGACTCCCTTAGAATGTTTTGGACCAACTTGAACTACATTAAAACCTAATCAAGTCGATTTCACTTGATATGAAAGCATATAAGTTCCATGCAGGCACTCCACATATTAGCATTCTCTTATGCTTCTAGCAATAGAATGATAATGATCACATCATTCAGGAGTGACATCCATACAAACTACAAAAAATTAAGTTCATTTACGATAAAAATTATATTAATTAAATATTACCAACAAATTCCCCATTCATATGCGTATTGGTATATTTGCAACAAATTTAAGTAAGATCCATTGTATAATTGGTATGATCCAAACGGCTACTCCATATGTTCAAATTTTAAATACAAGTATTATCATAAAAAAATATAATGTAATATGTTTTTATAACATAATGGAAAGTATGCTTATCTTTTTCTCTTTTGTAAAAGTATGATTATATTTTTACCTTTCAATAGAATAAATGGTTATTGTCAATAAACTAGATTGCCAGACTTGTCTGACATCAACCTTCTTCTTTTGATCAGCTAGAGCACGTAAGCTCTAATCTGTTGGTTGATCTCAACTCAATTGCATTAACAGAGAGATTGTCGAATACCTCCGAGATCATGTAAATTCCACTCGCATCCCATTGAAATCTCTTTCGTCCTAAGAAACACGCCTAAATGAAATGAATGCTTTCTGCGTCGAGAATGAACTCTGCCGTCACTGCCTGGATGACTCGTCAATAGCATTATAACTTCTAATGTTACCATACACTAGTTGCATGAAAAATGGAAGGCATGATCTTGGGCCTCCATGCCTCCATCATTCAACTATGGAAAAAATAAACTCCAATACATACGAAAACCTACCAAATTTAGTATTTGTATTATATACACAAATAAGCCCTTTACAATTGTGAGATGATTCAAGAGTTTGACACACTTGAAATCATATCATGTTAGGTCCGAACAATTTGATTGTTAACATATTAATGATTATGACAAGAATTAATATTAGTTTATTACACCTTAAAAATAATTAATAACAACAAAATTTCATAGCAACAAACTAAATTTCCCTTTTAAGTGAGATATATGTTGGTCTTACTGACTTGCTGCCAAACATAGTGGTAGTTTCAGTATATTTCGGCACTTAGGATGTAACACCCCTAACCTATATTCGTCACCGAAATAAGGTTACGAGGTATTATTGGATAATACACATCATTCACATACATTTATGCATTCATAATCAATATCCATTCAACTCATCCACATTATCCCTTATAAGGTCCTACGAGACCTTAAAACATGCATAAAAATGGTTCGGGACTAAATTGATAACATTTGCAAACTTTGGAAAACTTATAAAATTTTCAATCATTTAAGGGTCACACGCTCGTATGAACAGGCTGTGTGCCTCACACGGCTACCAAACACACTCATGTCACAGGCCATGTGAAAATAGGGCATACATTCTGACTTGCACCACACGGTCGAGGACACGCTTGTGTGCCAGGCCGTGTGAAAATTGGAGGGGTTACTGACTTGGGTCACACGGCCGTCTACACTTTCATGTGCCAGCCCGTATGTCTAGGTCTTGTCAAACCTTTAGGGTATACTGACTTAATTCGAAAGGTACCCTAAGGGACACACGACCGTGTAGCATGGTCGTGTGTCGCATATGGCTGAGACACACGCCCATGTCTCTGCCCGTGTGGACAAAAATAGGCTATTTGCAAAGCCAATTTGCCACCCTTTTCTCAAGCACACCTAACAACCAATTTGGTACCATTTGAATACATTTATAGGCAGCCAAAATATGCCAATTCATACACATTTCATGCCATTTATAAACCATTTTCTTAACTACTCAAATCCATAACCAAAACATACCAAATCAAGATGCCAAAATCATCGAATTTACATAATTTCTAAATGCATTTTCTCATCATCTTATCATCTATTTCATGCTTCAAATCATACCATTTTATCATCTCAAAACCAAGCCACAACATATCATCATTCAAACATTAACTCACCAAATGACAACTAGTTACTTGAGCAACCATATAACCATGCCAAACAAACCAAAACATATGACAACTTATACATCATGAATTACTTACCAAACACCTAATTCAAGCTAACTTAAATGGCCATACACACCAATATTTACATCATTTCACAAGCCAATACAAATGGCTAATATCATATCTCGAAACTTATCATCAAAATACTAGCCTATACATGCCATATACCATATTTACAAAGCTTCAAAAGTACCAACAAGATGATCGATAGTGTGATGATGTTTCCCTACAATCCCCAAGTCTGAGCTAGCTTCGATAATCTATAAAATAGGGAAAGAACACACGAAATAAGCTTTAAAAGCTTAGTAAGCCATACACAAATAAATGCATATCAATTCAAATATGTTAAGCATAGCTAAACACATACAAGTTCACAAACCTTTCTCATTGTACACATATTCAATATCATAATTGAATTCATCAAATACTTCCCTTTTCAATACTCGTATGAATCTCGTACATACCTGAGTCACTTAACTTATTTATACATTCTTTCTCGACTTGACTTTGCCCATAGAACCATTCGGAATCGTTAAGGATACTCGGCAATCACATATAGCTCGTACAATGTCATATCCCAGATATGGTTTTACATGTTATCACATATTGATGCCACTGTCCTAGATAAGGTCTTACACAAAATCGATTAACGATGCTAATGTCCCAGACATGGTCTTACACGTAACCACGATACAATGCCAATGTCTCAGACATGATCTTAAATGTAATCACATCTCGGTAACCTAATTTCATGACATTTGTACCTATACTATTCCTAACGATCGTACGGGACGTTCGGATATCATAACTTCGTCGATTCTTACTTGTATTTACTCGTTCAACTTCATAGTAGTTCAAGGGCAAATAAACATATATAATTCAATTTAAAGACATTTATTTTCATATGAACTTACCTCGTATTCGGGATAAACGGACCAGATCGACTATTCGACAACTTTCGATTTCCACCGATCTAAATCTGATTTCTTTTGTTCTTGATCTATATATATTCAAAATTAATCTATTTAATCACCAACTCATTCAATTCAGTCCTCAAACACATATTTGGGCATTTTTACACTTTAGCCCTCAAAATTCTACATTTTTACAATGTAGTCCTCAATTCATAAAAACACAAATTACACAATTTCTTTCTAATTTCATGCTATTCGAATTCTTCATAGACTCCTGGTAGCCCATTATTTTCATTTATTTCACATTTCAACCCTTAAATTTACACATTTCTCAATTTAATCCCTAATATGCATTTTTACCAAAAATCACTTTACAAAACATGATAATCTATCATTTATCTTTCATTTTTCACCATCATCTATCACAAAGCTCAAGTATTCATCAATGAAATTTTACAAAATCATCAAAAAACTCAAAAATTAGGGCATGGGCTAGCTAGAACACGAAACAACGATCACAAAAACGTAAAAATTATCAAAAACCGATTAAAGAACATACCTTAATAAAAAATTCAAAGGGCTGAACCCTAGATAAGTGTAAAAGATTCTTCTTCTTCTTTAATTTCGGTAAAAAGATGACGATAACTTATAATTTTGATTTTGGTTTTATTTATGTTAAGTTTATTTACCAAATTACATATTTAACCTTTACTAAACCATTTAAAATCATCATAATATATGCCCATTTATGACCATTCCCACAATAAATGGTCTATTCACAACATAAGGACCTTTGGTTTAATAAACCATAGCAAATAGACACTCTTAACCTATAGCTTGCTACTTTTGCATTTTATGCGATTTAGTCCTTTTGTCAAATTAAGCACTCAAATGCTAAAATTATTTTACAAAATTTTCACACATACATATTCACATGCTATAAACATAAAAAATAACATTAAAATAATTTTAAGACCTCAAATTTGTGGTTCCGAAACCACTGTTCTAGTTTAGCTAAAATCGAGCTGTTACATAAGAGGCTTGTTTTCTGGCTATTTTATATTTAATTATTTTATTTACAATTTTTGCAATCTAGGTTTAATTATTTGCAAAATAAGCATTTTTATGCAATAATTGATGTTAGTTGACCTATTAGGCCAATTAGGGCCTAAGGTAGTTCTAATATGTTTAATTGAGTGTGCAGGATGTGTATTTAGTAGCTCGACAGCCTTAGGGATGACAACTGATTGTAGCATAAGTTTCCCAAGACGCAACATGTGAAATCGGACATCCTAGATAGGGAAATTGGTGTTGTGTCACGACACACCTTGGTTGTGTCGCGACACAAGTCTGAACGCAGGGAACAAAACTCGACAAGAATAAAATTCTTCTCGCAATCAATATTTTTTGGGATTAGGGCTAATAGACCTAATTATGGTTTCTAAACATCATATAAATAGAAAGGTTATTACTAATATGTAGGTAAGCCTTTAAGAGCCATAGTTAGTAGATTTAGGTTTTAGTTCGTTTTTTTTTCCGTTTCAAAATACTTTTGCTTCTTTCAACTAGGTTCTTTTTGAACCTAAGTCTTTTCTATTGAAGTATTCAACAATATATTTTTCTTTTGCAAACATCGAAGATCAGTTAATTATCAAGAGATTACGTGACTTTGAGCACATCCGATTCAATCAATTGAGCAATTTCTTACCTTTCTCTTATCTTAATTTACTTGCGTTCTTTTGCATGTTTAAATTAAACCTAAGAGTTATGACATCTTGATCTATGAGAGGCTCAGTCTCTAGGAAGATTAACGAGTGGATGTGGAAGTTGTTAATAGAGGAATGTAGGTTTCCGTAGGAATGAATTAGTTTTAAACTATGTGTGCTTAAACCCTAGGATCGATGACCCTAGGAAGTAATCTGTGTTAAATGAGGTTGAAAGATAAGTTTGCCGAGTAAATCATAGTTTATCCCGATAGGAAAAGTGAAGACAGAGATAACCGAGTATGTAACACCCCTAACCTGTATCATTCGTTGGAACAGGGTTACTAAGCATTACCGAGGTTTACGAATCAATCAGACAGAAATTTCAAACACTTTTTTACATATCAATACTCATAATAAAACCAATCAAAATCATATATATTATCCCTTAAACGAGCCCTCAAAACCCTACATATTAGAAACAAATTGGGACTAAATCAGAAACTCAGAGAATTTTTTAGAAATATTTAAATTTTTAACACTATAGGGGTTACACGGCCGTGTGACTCACAGGTCAGGAGACACGCCCGTGTCTTAAGTCGTGTGGGCATTCAAAATAGGGACACACGACTGTGTCCAGCCCGTGTCTTAAACTATGTAACTCTCTAACTTGGGTCACACTACCAAGTCACACGCCCATGTGCTAGGCCGTGTGAGTATACTGACTTGAATTCGTAAAAGATACAGGGGACACACGGCCATGTCACCTGGCTGTGTGTCACACACGGTTGAGACACACGCTCGTGTCTCTACTTGAATAGACAAAAATAGGTCATTTTCTAAGTCACATTTCTTACCCAAATTGACATCAACCTAGCCTTAATAAATTGCACACCAACAAGCCATAACAATGCCTTCAGCACAAGCTTAAATTTATGACTTAAACATGTATTATCACCACATACAACCAATATGCCCTTAGGCACCTCATATGACAACTTAAAAAATGTCAACCACGTATCCAAACTTACCTAATTAACCTATCTAACCAAGTTACCAAAGTTCACTTTAACTCAATTATATACATACATATATCACTTATACTAACATCACACTCATATCTTAATTTCATATCAATATGTATGTTGGTTATATAAACAAAATATTATTCATAATACTTACATAAGCTAAATTTTGACGAAAACCAAACAAAAGCCTATACATGCCATATCAATTGTATTTAATATTTCAAAAACTACCGAGATAAATTGGATAGTGTGACTCGAGTTCTGATCCGATTGTCCAACCTTCTGAAAATATACAAAGACACTAAACAATACAAATAAGCTTAATGAAGCTTAGTAAGTTCGACGGGTTAAACAAAAATCTTACCGAACCTACTATAACAAGTCAAATAAAGAAAACCATTCATGTCAATTCCCTGTCGTTCACAACTCCATTTGATAAATACATGCATATTCAAATCAATACAAAAATAAATAACAGGTATTTCAAATTCATTAAATAAATCACTTTACCGAAATCTTTCCATTTGAAGAACGACTTATGGATAAAAGTACTCATCAACAGAAGCTCATAAGAGCTGGTCCTCCCGAATATGCCAACAGAAGCTCAAAAGCTGAACAGAAGCTTGTAAGAGTTGAACAGAAGCTCGTAAGAGCTGATTCACCTAATTACGCCAAATAAAAAGTAAAGCACGAGAGTTCACAAAAAATGCTGAACCCCTGTTTACTTGGGAAAAATGTCGTTTTCTCCTTCCAATACTATCATACCCAAATTACGAATGTACTCAAATTTTGCATTCCATTCAAATCGAATATCCAATTTAATCTTATAATTCCAACAATACTCATTTCCAACAATAGAATAAATGCATAATATCGTTCATAAAATTTATACAAATATAAAATTTTAACCGTACGAACTTACTTGGATTGAATTGTAGTAATTGTAGAAGTATAGGGACTATTATGCTATTTTTCCTTTTCACGAATATCTCTGCATCTTGATATAAAATATAAAATTATTCACTTATTAGCATATATTCCATTTCCAATTTATTTTACAATTAATACCCTTTTATTTTTCAAATTTATACAATTACCCCAAACTTTTACAATTTTTGCAATTTAATCCCTTAATTAGTTAATATATCAAATTAACTAATTTCCTCAATAAATAATCTATTCAAATATTCTAGGCCTTCATACAGCCCCTAACAAACCCAAAATTTACTATCAAACCCTAATATTTTAACATTTTCACGATTTAATCCTAAAATCAATATTTAACAAAATCACTTTATAAAATTATCATACAACATAATCAAAGATCTCCATGTTATTCATAAAAAAATCTAATATTTATCAATGGCAACTTCCAAAATTTTTAATAAAATAAAAAACAAAGGTATGGCTTAGTTGGACTTATTTGTAACAATCTCAAAAACATAAAAATTACAAGAAATAGATAAGAGTTAAACTCACATGAAGCAAAAGTATGAAAAACCAGTTTAAAGACCTGTCTCCTTTGTTGAAAAACCAGTTTAAAGACCTGTCTCCTTTGTCAGTTTAAGCTGAATTTGGAAGATGAATTGAAAGAAAACTTTAAAATTCAACTTGTATGTTTTAATTTTTTTGCCATCCATTCACTTTATTTTATTAATTTACCTTCATATGCCGCCCCACTATTTTAGTTTAGGTATAATTGTTTCTTAAGTCCTTCATTTATAATTCAAGCCATTTAATCACTTAAATATTATAATTAACAAGTTTTATATATTTTCCAGTCCCTTTTAATTAATTAACTATCGAAACGTTAAAATTTTTTAACAAAATTTTAATACTACCTTAGTGACACTCCGTAAATATTTATAAAAATATTTACGGCTTGATTTATAGAAACGCGGTCCCGATTCCTCACTTTCTAAAACTACTTGACCTAATAAATCATTATAAAACACAAATTACCAATTCAAAAACCTTTTAAAAACCATATTTGACTTGTAAATATTAAATAATAATATTTATGAACTTACTCGCCGGATTTGGTGGCCTCGAACTACTGTTCCTGACATCACTGAAATATCGGACTGTTACAGAGTACCTGTCGATTAGTTAATTAGTAGAGGACAGGAGGTACTAGTTAATTCCATTTAAACCCAAATTCTAATGTTAACTACGACAACTGAAACGAGTTAATCTTCTATTTGTTAACCTGATTTAGTTGTCTGCCTATTTTTTGTTTATTTACTTTAGTTTATGCTTGTAATCTATTTTATTGTTTGTCGTAATATAGATTTTAATTATTACTATTTAGACTTATTATTGTAGAAATAGATTTCGAATTTAATTTGTCCTCCCTTGGGTACAATCCTCAGAATACTTCTTTGTGTTCTATTGTAACACTTTACTATATTATAATTTGACCAGTATACTTGCAGACATTGTTGTTTTATTTCTATATCTCTTGCTGCAATATTTTATTTCCAAACGTTTGCACGTTTGGCGATGTTCACTTGCCATATCAATAAAACCATTTTAAGATTTGGAAACTCAGGTTAAATTAGGTTTTACAATTTGGTAAGAGAGTTTATGGATAAAATGTTGAAAAAAAAATCCAATTCGAAAATAGGTTTCTTGCATAGCGAAAAATAAAATTTTGAAAATCGAACCGATTTGTGATATTTATAGCAATAAACTTTACCGAAAATTGCACAAGTGTTTTCAGCTAGACGGATCCTTTCCATTCTCGGCTTTCAACCAAACAACATTCTCCTCTATTTTCATACAACGAACTGCTTCGAGTGTGGGCTCAAATGAATTTGATAAATTATTTACTTTACTTTCAATAGGAAAGCAAAAATCCCTTCAATAGAAACCGATAGAATTATTATTTCGAAAAATAAATTTTATACTTAGAAAATAAATTCCAACTGTTTTCGAGCAAAGTAACAATATCTCAAAGTTGTATATTTAGCCCTACCGATGTTATCTATTTATAAGAAGAATTGAAAACATTGTTGAATTAGTAGAAATTTATTTCAATAAAAAAACAAAATCCTAGTCCAACTAGGAGAGAGAGGGCAACAATCCCAGTTAAATATACTAGGGTTTTTCGTCCCATATATTAACATGAGGGGCTTTTGGGCCTCTCCCGTATTGGGTCCAAATATAAACGCTTTATGGATTTTTAACACAGCACTTTATAATTCAATCTAACCCAGTGCATGTTTTTCTATTTCTCAAATAGAAATTATTTATTAAATTAATTTTTCAATTAAATAATGTTCTCAATCCGATTTTGATTCCGATAAAATCATGACAACTTTACCGTAAAATAATCTATGATAAAATATATTTAATTTTCTACATTCAATGGATTCACTATAATCAATTAATTTAATCTCATTTTCAAACTTTAATCAATCAATTAATTAATAACTCGAAAAATCATAAATTAATTCTTAGGTCATTTCTCTACTCAGTGAGAAAACCACATTTATTTCCGAATGTTTCTCATTTCTCTAAATTTACCATTTTCATCATTTTTTGTTCATCAACATGCAATTCATTTACGGTTTCAATGAACTAATGAAGGACCGGTTGGATATATATGATTAGAATTCAAATAATTTATCTTTCCACATATAATAATAACAACCATAATTGGAAAGTAGATTATTTACTAAATTATTCTCTATAACGATTTTTTGTCTAGAATTTCAGTACAACAATCAAATTTACAAATTTCACATAAAAATTATGTTAGCCATATTTTGTTAAATGAAATTATCTTTAATAAGTAAAATTACATATTGTTCATTTAGTATTCTGCTAAAATAAAAATATAAAGAAACTCATAAATCGTAACAAAAATTGATTAATTGAACTCGAAATATGAGAAATATGGATGTGAAATTGCAAACTTTCTGTATGTATTTATACGTTCTTATACCACTCTATCCTTCCATATATTTCACCTTACATTTTTTCCATTTCTTCATTATTGTTGATGTCATATGTGATCGAAACGTTAAAGTGTTTTATTAGAAACAAGAAAAAAGCAGTTACAACCAAATGAGATCTAATATCAAATATCATTATAAATATATAACAACTACTTACAAATAAATAATGAAGAGTCTTAAATTTAATTTAAATCACCACCTTTAATCAATTTAAGTTCTGTTAAGTAAGATACCTTTGCTTGTATATATGTGTAACTAAACCTACATGTTGATGAATGGTTGATGGCATTAGCAAAATCAACAGCCAAAATGTATGGAAACATTGAGATCATCCCAAACATTTAATGACAAACTATTTGTTGACATAACAAGATTTGGCTCTGTATGTATGTATGCGTTCAAACCTCAAATCACATGCCAATTGCCAGAAGCCTTCAATCTTTCATTACAACAAGTTGTCCCCTTCTTTTGTTGATTACTCACCTTTACAATTGTTCATCGTGGAATATCATCTGATTTAGCCTAAAAATTCATTTAAAAAGTGAGAGGGTTTAGAAAAAAATATAAATTTAAAAAATGAGTTTAGATCTTGAATAAGGTTTTTTTTTTTTGCTTAGGCCCGACCACAAATTTATAAAAAACTACTGCTATTTTTTATTGTTTTTCCACTATTTTTCATTTTTTACTATTATTTTCCTATTATATTACTACTATTTTATTGTTATTGTTTTAGAGATATTTACTTACTAAGTTATACTTACGTTAGTATTAGTTAAATATATATATATATATATATATATATATATTTAGTGTATTTGATGTATTTTATTTTAAATTTATTTTTATATAAAAATTTAATACGGGCATGCTAGACCAAGCTCAATTTTAGTATTTTCATCTTAATTGGACTTAAACAAAAATTTAAACTAATTTTTCAGTACTTAAAAACAACTGAAGATTACCAAAATCCAACTGAAGATCTGTTAGCGTTCGTTATACTTATACCTGAAACGAAGATCTTCAAATCTAACAAAACTAGCCTAGTTCATTTCCTTAAAATAACCTCTAAAGAGAAAAGCCAAGCGAGCCAAACCAGGAATAAGAGTGAAACTTAAGAGTGAAGCTGAAAGTGAAAGAAAAAAGGAAAATTCTGATTCAACCATCCAAAACAATAATCAGACTGTTTCAATATACAGTTTGCTGAGCCAAAGATTATCAAGTGTTCACTCAAACAATGGTTAGCCTTGTATTTTCGGTTCTTTGAATGAATGAAATTATCCAGAAAAGAAAATGAAAACAACGTTGGATCAACCACTTGCAGAAATCCCATTCAATCCATGATTCAGAGGATAAAACCACATCATCTTTGATTTGGCACTTAACAATGTTAAACTACACAACACTTGGAAACAGACAACTAAAAGAAAAAAAAAGGTCAATACCACACTGAAAGCAATATATGACTCACTTTAAACCCCACACGAATGATAAGTGAAAAAGAAACCCAGAATTATGAGGACGATGAAGGTCCAGACACCAAGCCAGTAGATTCTTCATCATACAAATCGTCAGTCCTCCTCAACGAAGCGTGCACCAAAACAACCACTGCACCAATCAAAACTGACACTAAGATATTGCTGGTGGCATCAGTCAACAGCAAGAACAGAAAGGTCGAAACCCCCAACACGACCAGCACAACAAGGTCGTCGATCGTGCGGTTGAAAATAGCCAATGGCTCATCCCGTAGGAAGTACAAGAACAACCAAAGGGCCATCATGATAATGAGGACTATGAGGGAGATGGGATGCCATAATAGGCTGAGGAAAAGGATAAGAAGCACGATTATGGCGTAATTCATGCGGAAGTAAACTAAGTTAGCTCTAAACCTGGAAATGGCTTCAGAGAAGGTTCGAGGGAAGTTGAGGGAGTGGATGTTGAACATGAGTTTCCATGGACGTCGAGCTCCGAGGCCATCTTTGATACGTTCTTTGGCTCGAGATAGGTATTCAAGGTTGGCCGAAGGGAGTGAGGAAGCTGGGATAGTGCCGTAGGTTGTCATAGCCAAGAAAAAATTGCGGAGGTTTGAACTCTCAAAGGATTTGGTTTGGGGGAAGAAGAAAGAGTAGCAACAAGTCGAAGAATGTTGGGAGAGGAAATCAAAAGAGAAATATGGGAAGGTGGTAGGGGAGGTTTAAATTATTTATGATGGGGCGGGACAAGTGAAGTTTTAAAGACGTATTCCATTTATTTTTTAAATATATTTTTTAGAGATGCTTATAATTGCATGATAATCACACCCACAAATTATATAATAGATTTATTAAACATTTTGATGAAAATCAAAAGTTAGAAAGCAAATGTGTTTTCAAATTGCATTTATTTTTTTAGATTTTATACAAAATTGTCCCAGTGAAACAATATTTTCAAAGAAATTTAATTATAAAACATATAATCTTTTGAGTAGTTATTTTTGGGATAGGCAATTCTTTTAATTTCTAAAATTATGTATTTATTTTAACTTGATATACAAAATTTTACTTTTAACTTTGAATTTGATTAAATTGTAAAAGTAAAGTTAGAAGGAAAATACTTTAAAACATTTTTCTTTTAAAATGTAAGAAGTACAAATATAAGTTCAAATAACCACAAATATCAAATTATTACAAACCAAAAGTTTGAATAGTAGAATCAAACCATTATTCATTTCAATCAAACTAAAAACTAATACAATCTAAACTAAAACCAACAAATTAACTAAACTAACTCAATTAAAAACCACTCATGCCAACTACACATGAGGAGATTCAGAAACCTATGCATAAAATTGCACATAACAAATCTCGAATACCTAGGGCTTTGGCGAAGCCAATGATTAAACAAGGTTTATGTCTCATTCCTTTTAACTAAAATTTTCATACTTTATACCTAAAAACTAGACTTTAATTTCCTAAACTTTTAAGTAACAGTAATATTTTATTTTTATTAAAACATTAAAACCTGAAGACGTTCAGAGTCCAAACCACCCTTCCCCTCAAAGAAGGATAAGTTAGAGATAAGACCACACTAAAACGTTGTAGGGACGGCTACATTGATGAGATTCAAAACAGAAAGACGTGGGCATGGCAAATGGGCAATGGCATGTGAAGCAAAGATTTTGAATATCAAAATCATGCAATGCAAGAGGCTGTAATAATAACTTTTGTGTATGTCAGTTTGTTTTTGACAATGTTATTTTTCTATGTTTTGTAATTTAGAGGCTTGGCTTTTCATAGAATAATCAGAATTATTTAGGCCTACTTTTCTATCATGCATGCAAGCTAATAATGTAGGTGAACTGAACTCCAATGATTTAAGGCCAAAAAAGAAGAAAAATAAAAGAAACTGATTTTTTGTCTGTTGACGACATCCCTATAAGCCCTTTTGTTATTGACTCAAGATTAATAAGGTTAAAAAACATTTTATGGCAATGTTGGCTTTAACTGAAACAAGTTTATATTGGTTGATTAATGATCATACCAGGGATTTGCAATCAAATCCTGCCATTACTAGAGAGCAGGAGACCTGAAAATGAAAAGGTCATAGAAAGAGGTGGATGATATTGTTTAGCCTATGACTTACAATCCCTGATTTCGTGTCGGGGGCTTGGAACTTCAGCCTGGCAAACCTAACATACTTAGGGTGGCTTCCTAGCATGTCTAAGTCAGCCTATAAACACTTGTCATGAGACCAAGAGACTATGGTCTTGTGACACGTGCACGGAACCCGGAAAATGCAACAATGTTCCATGCATCACCTTTAAGATTGAAATGCTTATATACCAATGAATTCACACGCATTCAGAAAGAAGGATTTTTTTTTTCACCTTCTTCCACGTTTGTCTAGAACATATGTAACTTTACCTCATTCATCATATTTCCTCAACATCATGTATATGCATACATGATCTTTCTTCACCATTTCGTGTGATGTATACCAGGTACCAATCTGCAACATTAAAATTACAAAATTAGGAAGAATCTAGAGATTGAAATATCAATTTTCGTCCTAAGGAAAGTTGTTCAAAAAAAAAAGAAGCAAGAATCTTCTTTAGGAGTGTGGTAAACAAGTAACAAATTTTATTTAACCACCAAAATTATCTTAAGGAAGCTACAATCATTTATTAACTGGTATAAAAGAAGTTGCAAGCAATGCAGCAGACGAATTACATCCACTCTGGCCTCCACTTCAACAATCACATAGGAATCATATTAACATGAGATCATAATTAACAATTTCAGGCAAGCCACAAGTCCACTCTTTTCTTCAGAACTGCTGGTATCGTCTTCATATACCTTCAATTACAAGAAGGAAAGCCTTAAGAAGCAAATAGGCAACTCTAGTAATGTTCATCCAACTACCTATGTTCAAGTACAAATTCACGTAGGACAAATAGCACTATTTTTCTTCAAATTGTTAGCATGATACAGGAAACGGTAATCCTGAAAACGAGGAAACTATTTTCCAATGAGTCTGCATATAGTCAGAAATTTCATTTCAAATCAGCTTCATCCAGCCAATTCTGCCTTTCACAACTTCAGACGTAGAAAACAGTTACTTTCTCCTATAAATACAGTGCTCTAACTATAGAAGAAAATGACTTGGACCTTGATCTCATTAAGAACAAAGAAATTGTAATACGTAGTCAGAAATACAAAATTTTCACTTCCTAACATCCTAGCATCAAAATAATATCATAGAGCCAAACCAAGCTTTAGCTTCTCTGAGTGATTCATTATTCTAACATACTTTCTCTAATTAAAGAAACCATTCAGATTGTTCTTACATATCCTCGTTTCAGTAGTTGCTGGGCAAACTTCTTTCCACTTGAATAGGGAAATGAAACAACCATCCTCAGCAATAATACCAGTTGCAGTTCCCTCGAACAATAGATAAGTATGTGTATTCACGTGAATCATATAAAACTAGAAGTATCCAACCAAATGTTCCAAGAAAACCCAATATCTATCATCCTTGAGCACTTGGAATAAAATTTTTCCATTTCCAATCTGAGAATACTAGTTCCAGGCACATCCAATTGAATATTTCAGTATTTCACAACAAACTGGTATAATCATGTGCCTGTAACTCTTTGAATTTTTGTTTACAGGACCTTATCTTCAGACAAACCGTTGGCAAATGACAAATGCATATCCGCTAATTTAACTATAATTTGATTAACCTGAAACCTAATTAAACCAATGCCAGGTACAAATCCTAAGAAACTTGGCAAGGATACAAGTATGAAAATAGGATCAAGACATTATTCACAGCAACAATGTTATTAGATTTAGCCACCTAACTTCAGATAGGTCTGTCAATATAAAGCAGGAAATGCTAAATTAAGAGAATGAAATCAAAGGTAGTGTGTCAGGAAAGTTCAACTTAGAAAGAAACATCATATTGAAGATCCATGGAACACATAAAAAAGGACAGAAAACTTGCCTATGTAAGTACAGATCAGTAGTCAGCCTCTTCCACATGGCTTCCATCATCTTTCAGATATTGAAATATAATGTCAATGAATAACGAAACCACTTGTAATTATGTAGGTGGCTGGAATATGTTGACAGCTGAGTAACTTTGCAGAAAAAAAAAGACAGCAGAGCTGTAGATTTGCACCAAAACAAACTGCAGAACTGCAGATGGTTCTATGGACAGGGTATAAAACTGCAGATGGTAGCTATGAGATTTATTCAAAGGATGAATTGCAAACAATCCTTCATTCAATCAAGGAGCCATGATTTTTGTATTCAAACACCACGAGTGTTTTGAGAGGATATACCCATGGAACTGGACTATTTAAGCAAGCAGATTCAATAACTAACTTAATATTCCAAAATATATATCTTTTTTCTATGTACATAACAAGTACTCCATCATGTATGCCATCTGCTGCATCAGCTTAATACTAGAATTCCCTCAATCATAGAAAATGCAATTAACCCTATTGCAAAACTTTCTTGTAATTCTAGTAAACTTGGGAGAAAATGTTAACTAACTCAAGATTAGCAGTGGTAATGCGCACACACATGTACATTGGCTCATACTCCATAGCTGGGAAAATCTATTTACACAACTTTTACCATCAGAGGAAATTATAAGTAGTTCTACAAACTTATACAAACAAGATCAAGATAAATACTTTCTCTGTCCAGGATACCTCAAGTCAAGATGCACTGAAGTCGACACCGATTAAGGTCTAGCTCTGCAGCATATTCTCAACAGACCATATAAGGAAATACATACTCTTGCACCAATTTTCCATGTCATCTATTCCAAAATGGAAAAATAATATAAAAACTAATCCAAGATATCTAAACAAGTCCCTCGTCACAGACACCATGCCATGGTATATATTTCCTATAACATTTGACTTCCAAGCTTCGAACACTTGCAGCACCATATGGCTATGGATGAAAAACGCACTCTAAAGTAATTTGAGACAAATGATTCTCCTCTAAGAGTTGCTGGCAAGGAGAGCACCAAATACCTAATAGCACATCCACCAATTTTTGCAGCAACCATACTTGGTATGCCACAATAGCAGAAAGCCAGAAGTAAGACGTAATAAAAGCATGCAAAAGAGCAGCTCCTGAATGCTCTAAACAATATACTTGTAGAGCAAGTCAAACCATTCTCACCATCCAACTGATTTGTCTATATTGCTCGAGAGAAGAATCCGTTCTCACAGATTTCTTTTCCTGACAAAAAATGAGACTTGGACCAAAACTGCACAACTTCAAAGGAATACAAGCATTCAAAATTTAATTCAACTCCTAACAATGTCCATGAAGTGACCATTAGAAGCTAATTGAACCATATCCAGGCACGGAATTCAGCTTCTGTATAAAATACTCAAAATGGATATATTCAGAACCAAAATATACCACAATAAATGATGCCCCATTTGTCTCTCACAGAAACTAATACACTCAAGATTAAATATCCCCCATCGATGATATCCTTTAAGTGACACCTTCCAATTTTCAAGAGAAATAGCCCTCCACCAAAAAACTAGCATTCAAGTGTTGCATGAGCTGATCTAGTAAATAAAATCATCTGCTAAGACCAAGACATGGAATTTGTGTCCAAGTGGACATTACATCATCTTTCTGCAACAAGACAAAACTTCATTGCAGCCTTCGATGATCTACTACCACACACAAATGGTTCCAGGAATTTTGCCAATTCGGTCAAAAAGGTGCATGTAACTTGTAGGTTGTAACCAAAAGCTTCATTTATAGGCAATAGATTTCAAATGGACCTAAGTTAACTACCATATTCAGGGGGCAGCAATTCTACCTAAAGTAATATTAGTTATATTCAAGCAAAACAGTTAAAATAAAACAAACAACAATAAAAATGGCAACGAAGAATTGGACCGAGTAGAAGTTCAAATTATCATATTACAATCTTGTGCATACATGAGGGATACCATTTCCTCTACCAATGAAAAGAAAGCAACACAGAATCTTAAATAAGAAGTTTAAGATGACTAACAATGTATTAAGATAAAAATTACGGCTGTTGCATGAAACATAGATGATTATAACCCCATGCTGGTCAATATTTTGCACTTCCAAAATAGAGCAACAATTTCACCTTTCTTGCATCAAGCAATAACTTTCCTAGCGATGAGTATTGCGGGACTTCTCCCAAGTCCCAGGACAAGGACCATGAAAAGGACCCTTATTAGCACCAGCCTGTTAAGTGAAAACAAGTTTTAATTGCAAAAATAACAATCCTGACGTGATAGCTTTAGGTCAAAGTTCAAACAAATAACTCAAACAAGAAGATAAGCATCACTACCAGACGAGCTCCGTATCCTTCATATGAAGCTGGAAAAGCCCCCTCTGAACTGTGGAATTTCATGCCATATGGTCCACCTTGAGCTATCATTTATGAAGACAGTGAGATTAGAAGCAACATAGAACACTACTGCCTGGTTGAATGGAATCCAGAAGAGACACCGAGCATTTTGAACTTAGATTTTCCACTTCACAGTCCCAAGTTTAAACCGTCATAATTTTAAAAACCGGAAGGGTGGATAAACACCATTATATACAACTAGTCTCAGTAGGAAAACGTTAGAAAATCGTATCAGATGGTGACAGAAATCTTGGAAAAACACAGGTCCTGAATGTAGCCAGCTAGCACAATTAAAAACATTCCCAGTACTCAAGTTTGACAGAGAAACTCCAACCAAACAGATACAAGTGAGATCATACCAGCAGCCCAAGGTCTACCATCAACAATGGCAAGTTCTGCACGTAGCTTTTCAACCTCACGTGCCATGGAGACCATGTTCTTCTCCATTGCTTGTCTCTGTTCCAAAAGCTCAATATTTGCCTTCTTTTCATAATCAATAGCATTCCTATGAAATAAGTTTTAAATTTAGCATTTAAATATATGATTGGATATATTAATGATTAGCACTACAAATTAAATGCTCAACAAAATGGAAATACTTTTATTTGTTTGAAATTTAAAAAAAAAAAAAAGGAGAGAAAGGATTCAGTTATGTACCTTGCATGCATCAATTCCTGGTGCAGGCCATCAATTTCTGGTCTCAGAACAGGTATCTGTTGATTATCAGCTTGCAGCCTGCCAACATCTTGTTTGAGAGCCTGAACTTGACCAGTTAGTTCCTGCTTATTATTATTCAGTTTCTGAACTTCTGCACGAAGTTGCACAACCTCTTTTTTAATTGGCTCAGTTGCACGCAGATCTGCTTCCAGCTTCAAGCCTTTGTCAATAAGTCCCCTTGAGTACAGCTCTTGCTCAGCACGAACGTCACCAATGAAAAGATTTAAACGATGAATTTCCTCTTTCGCAGCACCAAGCTCTTGTTGTATAGCTATTCGATCTTCTACCAGCCTGCTGTTATCAGTCAAAAGCCTCCGAATTTCTGCATGCTGCATTTCAAGTTCTTCCTCCAACAACACAGGATGAGGACGTTGTTGTGGCAGAGGAGGACCACGGAGGAAAGATCTTTCAGGAGGAAATCCATGCCGGTCATTGAATGCTTCGCGAGGAATGCGATTTCTTCCAGCCATTTTAAATTATTCTGGGAAAAAGTAACACAATAAAATAATCTTTAGTCAGCTTTTACAAATGTTTGAATTATTCTAAAATCAGCATTTTATGAATATGATTCCAAGTTCCGACCACAGATTTAGTATGTACATAGCATTTTCACAGAAAATGTGTTAATCAAAACCTTGATAAAATTTATGTGGTCTACTTCCAAGAGGAAACAACGCATTAACCACGCAGAAAGTGGCAACTGGATTCGATGATGATCTATAGTTAATAACCAGAATAAAAAGAGCTCAACTGAGTCTACCATACAACTATTGAAGAGAATTCAAAATGAATCTTATGTAGGATGCCAAAAATCAGAAGTGACAAAGTCCAGATTTTTCTAACTTTTCCTAATGTTTGAATCAATAATCTGGATTGACAGACATTTTTTGAACCATCAAATCCCCTACTCCATACACTTAAGGTGTCAAACTTAATTCAACCTTAAAATTCCCCCAAGTTCATCATGTTCAAAACTCCTATGGCAGAAATATAACAAGAAAGCTACCATTCTCTCGATTGGGACCCCCACCAATTCCATGAAAAAAATCCCCTTAAGTTGTCATCAAATACCCATCTCCAGAACGCTAGAAACCTTATTTCACCTAAACCACCTTGAAATTTCTAATCATCTATTTCAGATTGCAATATTAAGTTTCTCTTCTAGCAATTTCTGGCAGACAAATATATATATATACACACATAGCAAAAATAAACAAACAGATGCAAGGAAGAAGGGGTTTTTTTGCCAGTAAATATGCAAGGAAAGAGTTAGAATATCAAATCCATTCATTTAAATAGATGAACTAGAAACATGAATTCCCAATAACATTGAAAAAAAAAAAGAGAATCTTTTCTTCGCACTTGAGCACAATTGAGGGGGAAAATCCCGCTTCTTCTCTCTGCTTCAACACCGTTTTGCCTGCACAACCAAACAGAGAATTAAGCAACAAGAAGAAGAAAAATAAAAAAGAAACCTTATCTTGGATATGAGTCCCAAGCTTCTGGTAATGTTAATCAAAGCATAATAAACAAGAAAAAGGAAAGAAGATGAACCGAAACCTGCGAAAATGATACGAATGATTAGGGTTAGTGAAAAGGGAGTTGATTCAAATATTAAAAAGAAAAAAAAACTTGTCTTGGGCGCAAAATTTGAGAAGAACAAGATAGCTTAGAGGCTTAGATGAAAAAAGCGAAGGTGTTAGCTGACAGTCGGCCAGACCTGTGATTCATAAAGGCAAATATTCTTTATATATTTTAATTATAAAAATTAGATTAATATATATACTAACGTAATATAAGCAGGATAATAATCCTATGTGTCACACACTTATAATTAACATGAATTTTATGTTAAGTTCAATTAATTAATATAATATAATTACAATTATATATTTTATTCAATAATAATAATATTAATTACAAACTATTTTCATAAATTATGTATAAACGAGTAAGGGTTATATAAAATTAGGATGTTAAGTTGAATTATATCCTTTATTAATCATTTAATTTTTTTTCCCCATTTGATACATCATTTTATTAAACTTTTTAACCCCAAATTTGTGTAATTAACTAAAATTCCCCGTCCCAGCCCTAATTAAAAATTGTGTATCTGGTTCAATACAAGGTTACAATTACTCCACCACTGCAACTCTCCAAATTTATTTTTCTGAAATTTTATCAGATCATTGAGGCTGTTATATTCATCTGTTAATTTACAGGTAAGTTTTCTTTGGCATATATAATATATATCCTTAAATATTTTATTTATTTTATTTTTATATGCCATATATATAATGATTCGAAATTCCTCAACTATTAAAAAGTTTCTTAAATATCAATTAACATATTTTATATTCCATAATAGCCACCTTGCTGTAAAATAATCAATTTACTCATTTTATTAATATTAATATTTGTATTTATATAATATTTTTCATATTTATTTTAGTAAATTTCGCTAACATTCTCACAAGATATTAAAGTATGCATAAAATAAAATTGTTATTTCAGTCCCTCATAATAATAAAATAATAAATTAATATACACTTGAATAGAAAAATAGACTATGACATTATTATAGTATCATTATGCCACATGTCACAATTTTATTCTACAATTTGTCTTAAACTTAACGGAGTTACAAAAAGTACCGATTTAGTTGACAAAACAAAATTTGAGTATTAATCTTGGACAAAAAACCTATATATATATAATATATTTAAATTATTATAAAGATATTATATTCAAGTAATTTTATACACATACGTCGCATGAAAAAAAAACTAATTTAGGTCTAAATCTCTTTATATACCTTTTAGATTTTGCATAAAATATTTAATGGCAACATAAATTATAAAATAAAATTATAAAAATATGTTTGTTGTTTTTATAAAAGATTTTTTTCAATAATTTTTAATTGAATTAAAATCAGTTAACGAGCGATATCAATGATTCAATCAACCCTTTAAATAATAGTATAGATAGATATAAATATACACTAATATAGTACTTTATGAGGAAGAATTTATTTATACCAATGTAAAGCTAAAATAATTTTACACCTTTTATATTATTAATATTTTAAGGATCCAACTATCATATTTCATATTCTATTTATATAGATTATACATGTCAAATTTAATATATATTTAAAAATTTTAACTATTTGTTTTATGTAAAAAGAAACTTTCAATCGTTCAATAAATATTAATACACATATTTTAGATCAATATGATATGACTATCGGATTGCTTTAAAAATTTTATATGAATAACAAGTACAAATATACTGATAAATTCAATAGGTAGATTATTAGAACATTAATTGTACAAAATTTATATATTATGAAATTATATATACTTAAAGATAAATTTATTTTAAAAATTAAAAAGAAAAATTATTTACATACACCGATGTAAAAGATTACGTTAAATGTAACCAATATTCATAACAATATTTTTATTTAATTTAATTTAATTTTTAAAATATTTTGAAAATTATTCTCTATTGTAAAATGAAATGAAATTAAGAGACAGGGAAGTTAAGGTTTCCACATCCTGCTGCAAAATTGTACATGATTTGCAATGGCATACTTGCTTCCGTATTAAGAGAGTACTTCCTCAAGAAAATTGTACATTTTCAACCAGAAAACAGAATGCATGAAATCCAGGAAACCAAACTTCCAAATTTCTTAAACAAACAAACAAACAAACAAAGGCAATATATCCAAGTTTAAACAATGGATTATCAAGTCATAACTGTGGTATGGATTTAGCTCGGATAAATTGTTTGAGTATAGCTTTCTCTTCGTCCAGCCGCTTCTTCTCCTCGGGATCTTTCGGTTTCACTTTCCTCTTCTCTTCCAATATATACTTAAAAAGTTCACGCTGTTGGCTCTCCGGAATCGGTTCAGGCAACTTCAAAGGCTGTGTGATGGATGATACAGGTGACTGGGTTTCAGTAACTGGAGTTGCAGTGACAGGTGTAGTTGATACAGGAGGACTCAAATCAACGTCATCTTCCGCTAAGTTCGTGTCCTTTTTCTTCGTTCTCATGAAGAGATAAGCTGCATTAATCATACACATCTTTATCAGACAAGAAGCAATTCATGTTTCTGAAACATTGAATTCTCAAGGCCCAACTTACAAATTCCAAGCTTTACAAATTTGACAATTAAAAGCAAACTTATGTTACAAATTTGAGTTCGGACCAGAGAAAGCAGCATAAGTTGGTGAGGGTGAACAACAATCCCGTTTCAGTGTACAATTTTTGTCAGACAAGATAAACACCACGATCAAAGAAGTGATACGGTTAATGCTAGTTACTACAGCCTAACAATGAAAGTCAATCAAGATGTGCTCCTCATGCAAATATACGAAGAAAAACCAGTTTATCTCTTATGAACAATAGCTAGTTCACTCTCCTCATCTAAAACCAATTATCAGATCACAAAATTCTTAAAATCCATACATCTTTTTACAGACGAGAAACCACTCATCTCACTCTCATTTAAACATAATTCATTCTCTCTGTGTAAAAAACCGGAAAGAAAACTAAAAAGAACATTAAAGAAAAACTTTCAGTAATTGAAAACTATGAACCCAACTTCATCCAAAAGCAATTTCCATGCGAATGCCATAGCTATTAGTTACTCCTCTGCAATCTCGCATTAGTTAACCTACGGCTTATAATTTTTGCAATTTATAATGAAATGTTTTTTCAAGTAATTTGGATATGAAATTATGAAAGAATGGAAGTACCACATAAACTCTCTCTATAATGGAAAGTCAAAATGTGGGATTTAACATTTTAACCTCTTATTGCTTTAGGGCTATGTTACCTGGGTTCTTTTTTCCTTTACAACACTCATATCTGACACTTGGAATAAATTAAGCATACCCTAATCCACTTTTACCCACTAATCCAACCCCACTCTTTTGCATTTCTGTTATCTATTCACTAAAACTTCATGTATTTTATGAAGATCATACAAATGGGGAAATACTCTTTTGCATTTCCCCAAAATTAGAACTTGTATGGTGTTATCCTTCCCCCGAGTTTTGGACAATCCAGGTATTTTGGGGGTGGCAAGTAAGAGAAAAATGGGGAATCATATCACTCGGTCATTATCATTATAAGCCCCAATGAATATGGAGATAATCACTCCACAATACTGGTTGCTTAATTATTGTAACTACGGATTTAAGAGACTACTGCAGCATGGTATTAAGATGTAAATATTTACTAACCCTCATAATAAGTCTTAATTCCGACCGATTTAATAAAAATATTTAACCCTGTCAGTTCGATACACATTTAGACTGTGAATGTACCAAAAGTTAAGAATTACACATTTATACTGCCTATATATAACCAGAACTCCTCTTTCGAATGAATACCATAGAAATTAAGTAAAATTTTCATAGCTTTATTAAACATTTAGAGGGCTGGAAAAACAATCTACTCAGGTGAAATCATAGTTAGAAAAAGTGCCAACTTATCATTTCTACTAGTTTTCAACCCAGACTTGGGTGGGATGCCATTACTAGCAGGAGATCAGAAAACTTTTCCTCCCAACAATATATTATTATTGGAATATGTTTCATGCCTCAAAGTAGTTCAACACAAACAGAAAACTAATATCAGAATGAATGCAGAATATGCAGATATTAAAAATAAGTGATGCTAAATATTGGCCAAACAATGAATGGGAATTGGTTCCCATTAGTAAGCAGCAAGAAAGAGATGTGAAGTTGTAAATTACTCAATTTAGCTATGTGCACTAAAACAAAACAAAATAATATCAATGCCCCAATCCAAAGCAAAGGGGTCTCAAGGGGTTAAGGCTGGTTAAGCAGAGCTGTTCCGGGAAATGAACTAACAAGGAGAGTGAAATCAAAGTTTCATCATCATATGAATCCCTTTAAAATTAGCCCTAAACTTCTTTGAAACAACAAAGAGAACCAAGAAGTAGAATTAAAAAGCATGAAAACAAGAATTGGAGCCAAATTAGAAAAAGAAAGAAGCCATTTAAAACTACTAATGATCCAACAAGTGAAAAAGGAAAGGAAATGACCTCCGACAGTAAAGTTGACAGCCAAGAGAAGGGGCCAAAGAAACTTGTAACGCCTTGCAAACGATTCCTTTGGAGGCTGAGGTGGTGGTGGCGGTGGCGGCTGACCCATTGAATATGATGCTGCACCTGATGATGTTGAAGGAAATTCCTTTCCTTTTTGATGCTGTTGAAATTGTTTCAATTGAGCTGCAATCAGAAAAGAGAAACAAATTTTGAAAGAAACTCTATTTGAGAAGGAAAAACAGAGAGGCAAAAGTTGAAAAGATGATAACTTGAGGGTGTTGAGATTAGACTGAGAACAGTGAGACCTTTTTTAGGTTTGTTGTCGTAGAGCTTTGGACCTTGGCTCATGGTTGAGATTCCTTTTCCAGCAAAGCTTTCGCTACTCTCTCCCTCACGTTTCTCTCTTATGCCTCTCTGCCTACGCCTTTTGATTCTTTGGTTACTCACCAAATTTTGGTTTAGTAAGGGTTTTAACTTTTTAACTTTGGAAACTAATCCTACTCCTTATTTTTACCATTTTAAGTGCTTATTTCACTCAAAAATAAAATTTATTAGAGTTTTTTTAACTTAAAGACACTTCTTAATTGATTTTTTAAAATTAAATTAAATTAAATAAATAAGATTTATGCAAGATTTACATTTAACACTCAGTATTCTAAGTTTGAATGATTTCTAATTTTAATTTTTGAACTAAAACGTAAATATTTTTTAAATTTAAAGTAAGATTATTTTATGAATACATCAACTTCAAAAATTTCAAGACATCCCATCAAATGGTTGTTATTTTTTATCTTTTATGAGGGTTGATAACCCATAAATTGATACAACATTAATTTTGATTCTTTTAGATCATACTACAAGAGCTATGGCAAGTTTTAAATTTCCTGTTTATACTGAAGGACCTTATTTATTTAAGAAAAATAGATTATAATTAAGAATTAAATATGAAAAATAGGTCATTTTTTACCCAAAAGTTGGGTAGTCTAATATGATTCTCATACAAATATATATATATATATATAAAGCAACATTCGATTTGATTTGAGTGGAAAAATCAAAGCAACTCAAGATTACTTGGGGAAAAATATGATTTATCAGAAAATAAAGACAAAATTAATTTACAAGTTTCCATCTATGCTTGCTCTTCCTGCTAGTCTTTACAGGTGAAGACAATTGAACCCAGAAAAAACAGTGGTAGTCAACCAAATTAACAAAAGTATGTCTACACTACACTGTACCCTCATAGTCTTACAATTTAGACCCCTCTGTGGTCTTTTCATTGATCAATTCCAAGGGCGGCTGCCCCCATAACCCTTCCCTCGGTCTCGGTCTCGGTCTCGGTCTCGGTCTCGGTCTCGGTCTCGGACTCGGAAACCACCATGTCCTGCTTCATCAGATGAACAAGATGAGTATGCTTATAAAGCTTTCATAACTTGTTTACATGTTATAGACATTGTTATTTATGCATGAAAGCCCAGTAACATATTGGGCAATTCAATCGGTTCAATTAGCTACTAAAGCTCCATTGAAATTTATTTTATACTCACCACCAATAATAGCAAAACGTAGTTCAATTAACAATTACTTCTATCAAAGTGAAGAAAAACTAGTATTGTCTAATAACACCTTCATGGAACTAACTAAAATTATTAAATTCCATTTAATTTGCTGCTGTCATATGTTGATGATATATGCATAAACTTGCATGTTCCAAGAGAACCACAGTAAACTAACCTGATGGGGGAGGAGGTGCACCACGTCCCATTGCTGCCAATTCAGGACTGACCTTTTGTCCAGCTTCCTTAAGTATGGCAATAAGTTCTTTTGCAAATCTGGCATTTGCAGCTGTGAAGAAAGTGTAGGCAGTTCCTTTTGCCCCCGCCCTTCCAGTTCGACCAATGCGATGAACATAATCCTCAAGAGAACCCGGGAAGTCATAATTGATTACATATTTGACATCTTTCACATCTGCCACCAACTAAATCTAATAAATAATCCAGATGACAACACTAGTTGCAAATTGGAAATGCATGGTCCCATGTTATTCTAAACATGCAAATGGTTCTTTAGAGAAAGTCCAAAGGCAGCCATATCATACCATGTGGTCTTATATTTTGCTAAGGAATCAAAGCAATTATACTAGCCAGGCAAAATTGCAATAATAATAACAATAAGAATAAAGAATGTCAGGTACCACTTTGAATAGGAACCCAAGGATTATTCGCAAATTCAGGTTGGAGCATAATTGTGATCACAATTGAACAAACTAAAAACAATGGCCCTGGTTCACTTAAGCTATAGCTAACCATAAAATTGACAAAATAGAAGAGACATAGGTCATGGGAATAAAGAACACTAACAGAAAACCAGTTTCTGGTAGATTAAATTATAACTATAAAAAATTTGAAAGCTGCAGGGAAAATGGCCATAACAACAATAAGTCGTTTACAGTGTACTAGTTAGGGAGAACAAAGATGGCCCAAAGTACAGACTTGAGGAATATACATACCTAAGCCACGAGCTGCAACATCTGTTGCAGTCATTATAGGGCTCTTGCCAGCTTTAAACTCTGAAAGGACCCAATCCCTTTCTGCTTGACTTTTATCTCCATGAATTGAGAGAGCCGGCCAACCATCCATGCGAAGTTGCCTAGTGATTTGGTCACAGCCTTTCTTGGTATCCATGAAAATCAAAATTCTGCTGCCATCCATGATATCCTCCAGCAGCTTCACCAATCTGAAACACCAACACAGATCAATAAATAGCCTCAAGAATATTATATGCTAATGGTAAAAAGAATTAAAACCCATAAGAACAAGAGAAACTGTTCTCTACTTGTTATATTTCTGACTCTCCGAAACAATGTCAACATGTTGGCGAATTGCATGGTTAGCTTTTAAATCCGCAGATCCAATTATCACCTGCATAAAGACCAACGAGACAATAAATTTAAGCACATAACGGAGCATCAGAAACAACTAAGTAAATTGCAGAAATCCTACTTTTACCATAACATCAGATTACCACATTAGAGAAACCAAGAATTATACTTGGAAAGACTAAAAATCTTCCAATTTATAAAAAAACATTGAGAAAGTAAAGAATAAGATACATGGAGCACAGATTAGCATTAGATAGAAAGTCAAATGTGGAAATAGAAGCTATAGATAACATTTCCTCACAGGATAAGGTAATTAATGAAAATTGCCAAAAATGTGAAGCATCTTACTTTGTACGGATTGTAAAGAAACTGCCTTGCCAATTGTTCAACCTCCTTTGGCCAAGTTGCACTCCAGTATAAAGTTTGACGATCAGGACGTATCTGCATAAAAGAGCTCCTTAATATGAGCTTTCCATCAGCTCAAATGTTACACAAAACATCACAAAAATTGTAATACTTTGTGTAATTGGGTAATGTTTGTGTAATTCGTGTTACACAAAATATTACAAGATTTGTAATATTTTGTGTAATATTATGAATGTTGTAATAATTAGTGTAATTCTGCAATTAAACAAAACATTACAAAAGTTGTAACATTTATGTAATTGGCTAGTGTTTTGTGTAGTTGGAGTTGATGGAAACCTTATTTCAGAAAGCTCACCCTAGAACTTCTCTGAAGTGGAGGTGAGACTGCCAATTAATTTAATTGCCTACATAAAAAATAGACATTCTATACAAGCACAAATTCTTAACTATATATAAAATTGGAGAGTAACAATCTAACTTCGCTATTTTAAATAATTTTTGTTCAGACAGTAGAGGGCTGCATTGTATTGTAACAATAACAAAGAATCTAATTCTTTCATGAACTCTGATAACATTAGCTTAGACTTCTGAAATCAACACTCTTATCATCCTAAAAGGTTGAGTTCCACCATATCAATTGGATAATTTAATCAACAAGTATAATTAGCAAAGTCTGACATCTCTCTTTTTTTTTTTTTTTAATGCAATACTTGAGTAACATAAAAAGGGTTAACATGGAAGATAAAGAAGATAGGTAAGAAAGGAAGCCATTATGCTCAAAATGAACTTCTCTCAGACATAAACAGCAACTAATCAGTACTTTTCCCAAATAGAGTTAAAAAAATTGTAAATTTCAAGGGAAAATGGAGAGGGTTGGCCGGAAAACCAAAAAGATACAGAAAGATAAGAAGAAAGACCTGAGAAACAATTTTTCGTATCTGAGGCTCAAACCCCATGTCTAACATCCGATCTGCCTCATCCAAGACTAAATAAGTAACTCTTCGCAGATTTGTGTGATGTGAATCCAACATATCTATTAACCTTCCTGGTGTAGCAATAACAATCTCAACACCTGATCCAACAAACAATATTAACACTTTCCTGTCAACAAGTTTAAGCAATTACAAACTAAGAAACAACTTATTATTTAAACTAACAATAAACATGTCAGAAAGCATCTTAAATTGAAACCCATGTATAGGAGATCACAAGCAGTTCAGGAAAAACAAAATACAAGGGAACAGTCAGCCCAAGCATGCTACCCCATACCTTTCTGGAGATCACGCACTTGAGGTCCCTTTGGAACCCCACCATATATGCATGTATTCTTGATCCTTGATGACGCACCAAACTTAGCAGCCTCCTGTTGTATTTGAACTGCAAGTTCACGTGTGGGAGCTAATACTAATACAATTGGACCATCTCCAGGAGCTGAAATATATACAAACAGGCAAAGAGTTATGCTGGCCCAATTATTAAAAACAAGCTGAGAAAATTAAATCGTAATCATAAGTCAATTTTTTTTACCTAAAATTGGTTGTGCGTTGACGTGAACAATTGCAGGCAATAAATAGGCAAGGGTCTTCCCTGATCCTGTTTCAGCAATACCAATAAGATCACGGCCCTTTAAAGCCATTGGCCAGCCTTGAGCTTGTATGGCTGTTGGTTCAACAAACCCTGCTTTCATGACTTCTTGCAGTACATAGTCTGGAGTACGAAAATAATATCAATTCAACATGCTAATTTATATAAAGAGATAAGAAATATCCAAAATACATACAAATACAATAATTTCCAAATGCTATAGTAAAACCTATATAACAAGAAATACCAAAAATGCTTTCGGAATAACAATTAGCTTAACTATCAAAATGATAATCATTTTACTCAGATATGAAGTCTATAAGAAAAAACGTTTGCAAGTCATAAAAACACTCTTACAGTGGTTAACAATTCATAAAATGAAGCAGAAAATATTAATGATCCAACATCTAGAGGCAACAAAAGCTTATCAACAAAGATATAGGAAAATGAAAATTTAAGATGACACTAGTTGCTAAGTTTAAGATGAGGATACGAGCAACTATTGTCAAAAGTGCTTTCAAGTGCGGTCATGAAGCATGGCAAATGTTTTTTTCTATTTCTGCAAGCATATACATATTTGAAAATCTTCAAGTAATGAAAAAATATTGGGCTTGTCCTCTTTTCACCAATGCCAAGTAAAACAAAAGATAGCTAGGTAAAAAGACAACAAACAAACAAAAAACCAGTTTAGTAAATGTCAAAGAGGTTAAAATTAAACATCAGGCATCAACTATGTTCTTTTAAATAAACTTGGCCAAATGGTAAGGTTATAAGATGGTACACCTAGTATTCTAGTCATTCAAAAAAGCCATTTCCTTTAATGTAAATTTTTTATACATCCTCAATCCTACAAGGGGAGGAGAAAAAGGACTTCTGAGAGTTCCAGTTTTTTCAAACTGCACTTTCACTTTTAAGGCTTTAAATTTAACTTTTTATAAAAACAGATTTAAGCAAACAGGACTAGTTTTCTTTAATACTGCAACTAATAAAATTATTGGCTTCTCTAATGATGAAAGAACTAATTTTAATAACTGAAGAGAAAAAATAATTGCAATACATTTTCACTAACTATGCGGTTCATGTAACTGACAATTCAAGAGAATTCTACATGCATTTACTGCAACAATGTGAAAAAATCATCAAATTATCAATTGAATCTCACACAGATGACCCCTGCCATCATATACTCTTTCTCTCAAAAAAAAAAAAAAGAAGAAGATCACAGTCATAAAAGCAATAAGTCACAGATACAGAAAAACAGAAAGCTTGGCCAGTAAAAGAAATGCAAACAAAATAAGATAAAATGGATAACTTAAATGACATAAAAGCTGAACTTATTAACAGAAACAACAAAAATTACCTGGAAATCTCACATCAGCAAAACTCTTCACAGGCTTTGGAACATCACGACCTTCAACCGTAATTTCCCTCTTCTGTCGATATTCCTCCACCTCCATCTCAGACATTGCTGCCACAGAAGGAGACTCAACATAAAAATTCTTTTCAAATGGTGTCAAGCCATCCAAATCCAACTTCCTAGGTGGTTCACCAGCATCATAGTCCTTTCTGCTTGACAAGGACCGCCCTGAACCACCATATGCTGAAGCCCCACCAAACCCTGAGTCACTATATCATCACACAATTAAACAGAGAAACTCCGAAGTACTACAATCTTCAAGTATTACAAAAGTAGGTAGAAGATTTGCCAATGACTCAAAGACATTGTGTTAAAGTTAATGAAATGCCACTCTGTTTGAACTTGAATTTAGAGCATTGGGTGATTAAACAACATAAAATTCATTGAAATATTTAACAGAAACATATTCGATAACTGTCATTCAGTCTCAAGTTAATCTAAATTAAAGAAAAGCAAAACCCAGATGGAAAAAAATACATAAAATTCTGAAAAAAAAAACGCTAATTTTGAGGAAAAGAGCATAACGAATGAACAAATAACTCTATCTATATACATAAACAATAAAACCCAGAATGAAAAATGAGCTTAAACATAAAAAACTGAAAAAAAAAAAAAAGAGTTGAAATTTAAAGGGCAAATGCAAAAGTTTTAGTAGTTACCTTCTACGGTCACGGTAGGAGGCAGGATCGCCGGAGCGGCTATCATATCTACTCATTTTATGTGCTGCTGTCCGTAGAAATGATCAAAAGTTAATATAAATGTCAATGTAACCGAAAAAAAGAATTCGTGTTATCGTTTGGCCTTGTTCTAATTAATTAGGGTTTTTATGTGTCAGGGTTTTACTCGATGGAGCTTTGTCCCTCTCCTTTTTGGTTTCAATTGGGAGGAAAAGAAGTTAAGAGAAAGGGAAAAATTTTCCACCCTGGTGATGAAGCGTGTTGTGCACTGCTCTTGCCCTGTGTGTGTTAAGCGTACGCGTCAAATGGTAAAAACATGCAGTGAATAACTGACACGTGGATAAATGTTTGCCCATTGCTTGTTTGTCACCGCCTTTTACCTTTAAGCTGTTGTGCCCGGTTGGCTGGAGGTATCGGTTTAGAAAAACTGGTTGATTTGTACAAATTGAATTACAAATAGATTCAATTGTTTATTTTTAATATTTATTTAATTAAATTGTATAATATAACTGATTTTAAAACCGTGGTTGTACTTCAAATTTTGTCTTGATATATATATTGAAATATTTACAATTTTAAAATTAAGAAAATTAATTATAAATTTTCAAAATTTATTCTTAGTCTATTCTTTAGGATCCTTTCTTTTTTCAAATTGGACGGAGATAGAAGCAGACCGATTTTCTAAGTACCTTTTTGGATATTCTTTAATGTTCTGATTATTCATGGGACATGAGAAGTGGATGAATGATCATCTACTTCTAGAAGAAATTGAAGAATTTATTAAGAATTCTACAAGTTCTATTCATTTTTTTTCTAATAAATAGTTAGAACTTCATATGGGTTATACATATAAAGAATAAGGGTTAAAAGCCAAAAATTCACACAAAGAATTGAGCTAACAGTTAAGAAAAAGATTGTCTTTTCATTAATAAAAAAGATACGTATCTTTTGCAAGTATTTATTTATCAAAATTTAAGAACAAAATAATATTTATTCGTATAGTTAAATCATGTGTCGTTTTTTATCTATAGGTGACAAATGCTATTGTGATTTTATTATAAAATGTTGTAGATGTATAACATATGTATCTGAGTCCTATATGCTTTACAAAATATCAATATCCTTATGAAACATTAAAAGGAAAAAAAAAGATAAACATAACTTGGGAGTTATTAATAAAAGAAAAAGTAATATTTTGTATAATTCATTTTACACAAAAATATTACAAAATCTACAATATATAGGATACTGATAGTGCTTCGGGTGATGATGTTATGTTATTAACGGTTGCATCAACAATATTTTAACTGCGTTTTAGTGGAATTAAAAATCTCTCTCTTTTAAAACCCAAATTGAAAATTAAATTAGTTGGATTTTCAATTTCTGATCCAATTTTAAAAGATTGTAAATATCCTATCCCTCATGCTTTAAAGTCACTTTAATGAGGGAGGCCTTTTTAGATTTCTTGCATGTTGGATTCAACATCCAATTTTTTCAGATTTTGTCAAACATAATTAGAATGTTCCTGGAAGCATGTTGAAGATCCACTTTGACTTTACGAATCAAATTAGACTCTGGAATAAGAAAGTGTATGGTCGCATTTTTTTCTCGTAAAAGACAGTTGAGTGGGAAACTTAATAATATCCAAAAAATTTTGGATTATACAAATTCAGTCTATCTTAACCAGGTTAAAATTGAGGTTAGGGATAAATTGGAAAATATATTGTATCATGAACAACTATTATGGTGTCAAAAGGTAAGATACGATTGGTTTGTTTTTAACAGATCGCAACACCAAATTTTTTCATAGTGTACTTTGTGAAGGAGAAAACATAATCAAATTGGCGCTCTTGAAAACGATAGTGGAGAACGAATTTTTGATGAAGAAAAATTGAAATTTGAGGCGGTCAAGTTCTATACGAAATTATACAGAGAGCATTCGGGGCCAATGAGAGACTTACTTCCGAATGCTTTCCCGCATCTTAATGAGGAAGAAATTCAACTCTTAAGCAAACCTGTTTCTAACAAGGGAATTAAGGTTGCATTATTTGAACCCCTTTAAAGGCTCCAAGTAGTAATGCCTTTTACCAAAGTCAGTGGGAACATGTTGAACTCAAGGTTATTTTAGTCGTTTTAGCCCTTAATATTGAGCCTATTTACAGTGCTTTTGTAACCCTAATTTAGTCATGTCAATCAACAATTACTTTTATTTGAGAGTAACAAGATGTAGTTATATATGAGTTTGAGAGAATTTTTTGTGGTAGCTATGGAGAGGATTTTGTACCCTTTTTTAGAGAACTCTATGAGAGTTAGGGTTTTATTTTCGGGATTTGAGTTTGTACATTTAGTATATTTAGGTTTATTTTCTCCATATTGTACTCTTATTTATTTACTCATTTAGTGAAAAGTCAAAACTTTTTTGCACATGATTTTATCCTCTCTAAAAGAGTTTTCTACATAAAATTTGTGCATTCAATCTTTTTTTATTTTGTTGTTTATACAGATCGATCCCAAAAGAAAATTTTATTAAATCTCCCGTCGTAAAATTTATATACTTATTTCAATAAATAAAATTCACATTTAAATTATGCTTTAAATAAGTGATAAGATAAAGTTAAGTAGGTAATTAAATGTAAAAATTTTTGTGCTTAGTTATTAAGTAATGTTTATAATAATTGATTTTATTGAAAAGATTGTAATTTAAAATAATTCATAAAATAAGAAAATTGAAAACAAAATAACATGATTTTTTTAATAATCATAATTTTTATTTATTCAAGAATGACAGAGAAATGATTACAGTATATATTGGCATACCAACATACAGTATTCATGGGTATACTTTTGTTTCGGGAATGTTTAATTAAGCATTGACAAAAGGGTATATTTCATATCTAAAGTTACAACTCCCACCAACTACTCTTCCTCCTCCTTTCCCGTCACAACAGCTCGGAAGCTCGCCGATTATGTCGTCAAGACATTTCTTACACTCAGTGCTGGAAAGGTCCCGGCGCACTGAGTCAACCCGTAAAGTTTGTTCGATCCGTACAGTTCCATCTCTCCAGCAGCATACATTTTGGGATTTGAATAAGCTTGGGTAGCCAACTCGATCGCTCAGCAGTTCCTTGGTATTCGCATTGAATGACTGGGGTTCACTCACGTTGTTCAAGTTCCACATGTAGAACTTGTTTCGGTTATCAACATGGCCAAAGAACTCCATGTTTGAGTACTTGAAAAGACAGTTATCGTACCAAATGATTGCACCTTTGTCGTAAGGGCGGCGTTCAGTATTTCACCGCTCGCTTCCACAACACAGTTTTACTGATCCGGGTCGACACATCGCCTCTACAAAGTGTGAGGCCATAAGCTTGGTTGGGGTTTTGACCTATGGAACCGAGGCCGAATCCTGAAGGAGGAGCTTGAATGGAGAGGTAGTCAGTGAGCATATTTAAGTTGGCTTCATAAGAATCATTGTAGGCAGAGAAATTTCCAGAGTTGGAACAAATATGGAAGAGAGGGTTGTTGTTTCAATAGGGTCGGAAGCGTGTAAATTATTGTACTAAAAAATCACACAAAGTTCAATTCCCAGGAAAGAGAGGTGGATCATAAGGATCTCAAGTACCAAGTCTTTCCTTAGTCAGAATATTCCTTCTATCGTAATTTAATAGCACAATTAAATACTACTATTATACCCTCAAATATTGAAAGAAAAATAGGACAAGAAAGAACACAAGAGTTTTAATGAGGTTCGGTAAATTATACCTACATCCTCGGGCACTAATACCAGATGATAACTTCACTATCTCCAAAATATTACAAACAAATAGAATTCCTTAAGAATTCTCAAATGGGAGAAGAGAGAAAACTAAGAGAGAAAGAATGGTTGGGATGGTTGAAAAGTGAAATGGTTAGGCCTACTTATAGTTAAGGTTCAAGGACCAACTTGCAAATGGCCTAAAAAATTAGGAACTAAAAATGCAATTATCCCTTTCACTTTCAACATTCGGTGCAACTTGCTTCTCACCTTTTTAACAACTTGCTTCCCACCTTATTTGACTTTTGAACAAGGGTCAGCTCCGAAAGATGTTTGGAGAAGGAAGCAAGGCTCAATAGATAAACAATGGAAGAAGACATTGTAATTTGCAAATTAGCTTATTTGCTTGAAGTTGAGGAGAATAGAAAGTGTTATTTATAGGGAAATGTTTCCAGGGTTTGATCGAGGAGATTGATGGGGTTGACATTTTCAAGTTTCGGTGATGAGAATTTTTCAAACACGGGCTCCGGCGGCGGCAGTAAAATAATGCGGGTTTTTTACTAAAAAAATATACAAAAAATAAAAAAATTCGAAAATAATACAGTAAAAAAAGTAAATACGAAAATGGTATAGTCAGGGTGGTCACGCCACTCGACAAAGCAGCACCACCTACGACAAACAGTACCAAAACAGTAAAAAAAAAACTCTGTAAAAAAAAAGCTGAAAAACAGAAAAAAATAAAATAAAATATTGGACATGTGGGTGCCAGAGGTGGCACCAGTGTTGCCTCTAGCAGAGGCGGCACCAGTTGTGTGGGTCCCACAGGCGGCACCTAAGCACTATAAAACCAAGCAGAACTAGCAACCCCGGGAGCAAGATTCAGCAGCAAGGAGAAGAAAATAAAAGGAAAGAAAGGAGAAGAGAAAGAAGCAAAAGAAGGAGAAGAAAAAAAGAAGGTATAATTTTTTTTTAAATAATGAATTTTTATATTGTTAATGTGCTTTTGTTGTTATTATTATTGTTGATTTTATTATTTTTTGTTGTCGATTATGAATATTGTTATTATTGTTAGTAAAAACCATAATTATTGTTAGTTATTATTATTGTTAAAAAACCTAAAAAGCCTATTTATGTTATATAAAGAATATATTATTTTCTTATATGTGTTTTAGGTAGATTTTTACCCATATTATATAAAAATAAAAAAATAGCGAAATAAGTTGTTTGAAAGATTAAGTACCATTTTGGCACTTTTGGCACTTAATCTTTCAAACAACCTATTTTAGTATTTTATTTTATTTTTATATTATTAGGTAAAAACTCGCTTTTAGGTTGATTTTAAATGGTTAAATGTAAAGATAAATGTTATTTATGTATAAAATGAGAACTGAAAAACTATGAGCTTATGAATGACAAAAATTGCATATTGAGTAATTAAATTTTTTATTTAAGTAGTTTATTTGGTGTTCGAAATTATTTTGAGAAAGTTTATTTATTTTTTAACAGATTGAGCATTGAAGATGGATAATCAGTTTTTCGTATGCGTTTATTTCGATGGAATTATCTTGACAACAACCGTTGGATGTATATTTGAATGTCGACAACAAATAGCAATGAGATTTAATAGAAATGTCTCGTTGGATGATATGAAGGGAAGAATTAACGTAAAAATTGTCAGACGTTGTGGGAGAAGGATCTCGAAACTTTTCTACAAGTTTCCAGTTTCGACAGATCCAATCAAATTCACTGAAATGGAACTTCTAGACGACGAAAACGTGGAGACAATGATCGCTCTTTACTGTGGGAATGGGAGTGACAAAAATGCACCAATTCACTTATTTGCTGAGTTAGCCGGTATGAAGGAAAATGAAAATCTCACTGCATATGGTGAAGAACATAGAGCTCAAGAACCGTGCATGGTGGCTCCAATATCGTACGTTGATAGTGAATCGACTATAGGTGGGATCGATATCGATCTTAATGTTACACCCGATATGGATGTGGTTGGTGATGATGGTTACGATAGTAGTGATCCTTGTTATCAAGAAGTCGATAGTGATAGTGATCCCGATGTGGACGATGTCCCCGATGATATTGATGATGAAGACGTGAATGACGATAGAAACATTAACGCGTCTTCGGTCGGGAACCGATGCGACGTGTTGTGATTCACAATAATCCCGGGCCACATGTCGCTTCATAGACCTTGACGCGGCGCATGTAGCCGAAGTTTCAGAGTACCGAAATACTTCCCGCCACCGACCGCCATAAATTCGATCCCGAGGAGTTATTCGTCGGCGGAGATTGAAAGTAAAGAAGAGTGCGATTTGCTATTAAGCGGTATAGCATGAATATATCAGAGATTATAAAGTTGCGATGTCGAAACCGACATTATATATTGGGAGTGTTGGAAGTCGGGGAAGGCGCAATTGGCGGGTATGAGTGCATTTATTCAAAATTGGCGATGTGGGAGATACGTAAATTTGTTGGGCCTCACATGCACATCAACACGTATGATGAAGATTATCGAAAACTTGATTCTAAAACTATCTCACGTGTATCATGCGAATGGTGAAGGACATGCCGACCATTAAAGTTTTGCATCGATTGTCAAATACAAGCACGATTTCGAGATCGAGTGTCATATCGAAAGGCATGGATAGCAAAATAGATGGCAATGGAGCAATTGTATGGGGATTTCGGCGCGTCAGATAACGAGAGCTGTGGATGGATAGCCGCTATGCGGGAGTACGTACTAGGGACCGTTATTGAGTTACAGACACGACCTTATTACGGCCCGGATGACCAACTACAGTTGGGAAAATAAATTTTCCATCGGATGTTTTGGACGTTTGATCCATGTGCGCGCATTTCCCCAATCGCAAGCCATTTGTGCAAGTGGATGGGACCCGCTATATGGAAAATATACACAGATCTTACTTATTGCGGTTGCTCAAGACGGCAATAGGAAAGTGCTCCCGATAGCATTTGCCATTGTAGATAAGGAGAACATGGAATCGTGGGAATCTTCCTTACCAACCTGCGGAGGTATGTTATTAGCAACGATAATATTTGTATTATCTCTGATAGAGGGAAAGGATTAATTGCCGCCATTAGACGTCCGGTGTACCATGGAGATCCGTTTACTACATCCGTCACATCGCAGGCTAACTTCATTAGAGATTATAAAATGCGATGGAAAAGACAATTTGTGAAAATAGGTAAACGAACGCCTTATCCTTTCAATATAAGTTTTTAGGGCACATCAGTAACTTGTCTATTCTTAATACATATACAGCGTACGAGCTAGAGCCACACATTTTTCGCCAAATGATGACTCGACTTGAGAGTGACATGGAGGGTCAAACAAATACATCTTTCCGACAGTGGTTGGGTACTATGGAGCCGTGGCAATGGGCTCAAAGTTTTGACGAGGGCTTTCGTTATGGTCAAATGACCACAAACTTAGTTGAGGGGGTCAACGCTGTATTGTTGAAAACACGACACCTTCCGATTTCAACAGTCTTCTCACTACATTCTACAAAGTTGGCTACCTTGATGCCAAGAATGGGTCAGCAACAAGTTAACCAGATTGAGGCGGGACACATATTTGTCGAAGATATTAGGGATGCAATGGTTGCAAACCGTCGGATGGCGAGGTCGATGAATGTAGAAATATATTCACGACGCCTTGAAACGTTTCGAGTTACGGAGACCATTGGTCGTCGACCGGTCTACCACCTAGGTCCCTCTGAGTTGATCTCCGGAATGCACAATGCGATTGTAGGAGATTCCAAACACTTCATTACCCGTAATGCGCATGTCGTTGCAGCGTGTGCTAAAGTGAACCTTAATGTTGAACAATTTGTCGAAGATGTGTACACACTCAATCACACGTTACGTGTATGGGAAAACAAATTCCGTCCCGCCTGAATTGCCTACATGGGAAGTGCCTCCGATAACTTTCGAACTTGTCCTGCATGAGGGCTACGCAGAATCCAAGAGGTCGTCCACAATCAACTAGAATCTGTAATGAAATGGACATTAGGGAGAAACCGACCAGATGCGCGTTGTGGATTATGCAGGTTAGCTGGTCATAATCGGAGTAAATGCCCGTAGCGAAACTATCATGTCGGACAATCGTCACAATCAGGTAGGAATTGAACTTATGTTGTAATGTATTTATTTTATATGAAAAAAATTATATTGCAAATATTCCTCTATTTGTTAAAAATCTATCAAGCTGTTTTTGGAGTTACGATTTTAATTTATTTATATCTCGAGCTACAGAACTCCAAATTAAGATCCGTTAATTTTTCTAGAAACTAAGCTCACATATCTTTTTACCATAAAATTTTTAGAATCTTTTATTTAGCCAATTAGTACAATTTATTCTTTAAAGTTACCCTTGCTTTCTTTGTTCCACAGCTCCGACCCTTATTAACTAAAAACAAATTATATTATAGTACGGGATTTGGATAATGATATTTATCATAATATCATTTACAACTAATCATGAACTCACCATTTCATGGATCCCATGGTCAATTACACAATAAAACTTAATATAATCATCATTTAATTCTCATGAAGCACACATAACCAAACATTTTTACCAATTACCTACACTCAATCAACAAATTGACATATACAAACAAGGTACTGGTTGAGTTTACATTTACTCAACTTGCATATATAACTAAATATGTATCATCTATTTCATACGCCCATGAAATCTCTATATATACCGGTAATAGCATGTTCCAATTTAATTAATGTTCAAATTAGATTTCTTGTTGTAATGTATTTAAAGTTTGTTCCAATTTATATTACAAGACTAAGTTTGATACAAGTTTTAGTGTTTTAATGTTCAAAATGTCCAAATTAATCTAATTTACGTTATGGTCAAATTTTGTTCCACGCTTAAAAGTTTCAATTAATCTAATTAAATATATACAAAAATACAAACTTTTTAATATCAAAACCGAAGAAACCCCTAAAATTGATGGTTCGATGGTGTGGTCCTAGGGGTATATTTCTGCGGAGGTCGACGTTCACGTTGTGGGTGATCGCGACGACCAACATCCTCTTCAGTCGCAGGTGAGGGTGTTTGATACATATAAGAAAAATCATATGGTTCGAATGGCATCGATGAACTTGAGCCGGGAGGAGTGCCATGCTGCGGTGGATACAACCCAGTAGGAGTGGAGTACTGCAGTGGATACGGGCCGGGGGCAGTGCTATAATGCGGTGGATATGGGCCGGGAGAGGTGCTATGCTGCGGTGTGTACGACCCAAACATATCAAATCTGTAATGGTATCCGCCCCTTGATGAGCCCGAGAAATTGTCATTGCCCGCAAAATCTAGATGATAAGAAGTATCAGCCGAAAGTGAATGCGATGACGAGCCCAAGAAATAGTCATTGCCTGCCAAATCCGGATGATAAGAAGTATCAGTCGAATGTGAATACGATCGCTCGGACTCGGCCTCCGGCTGTACCTCGGGCTCCGGCTCTGGGTCATGCTCGGCATCTGGCTGTGGATCGGGCTCATATGCCCCAGATCGCTGCACGTGCTGGGGGACTATAGTCGACTGCCCACCAAGTAAATATGACTTCCCCATACTAAAGTACCATTGTATGTACTCTAACGATGGGCGCAAATCGGAAGACATATCCATCTGAGGTCTTCGAGCCATCCGACTCCCCCACACCGCAATATATCTCCGGTGCGTCACCCCCCAATGCTGTCCATGTCTCCCTCTCTTGTTCTTACCGTGAACCTCCTCTCCCACCTGTATTGGCGGATCCAGGATGTACTGGATGCAACCAAACTGTCGTAGTACTCGATCTCCGTGGTACCACTCGACTACATTGAAACTAATAATTGGTGCGTTTGTTCACCACAACTTAGAATCAACGTAAGCAAACGAGGGTATAATAGCCGCAATTTCTGGTCTACGGTATGACATCCATATAAACTGCACGATTAATACCATGATTAAAATTTAACACGGTTGGAGTAAGATATAAAAAGCAATTACATGTCACGAATATTTGAATAGCTTACCCCTTCCCCGGCATGTTGTTCAATCATCAAACGATATATCGGGACAGTGTACGACCTCCCGATACCCGGATAAATACTCCATCTACGAAAACAATTTTCAAGTAAATATAGTTTCATTAGAATAGTATTATTATAAAGAAATTGCCAATTACTAACAAGTTAAATTTTATCACCTGTTAACTAGCGGATATACATATGGTTGGTGACTAACCGATGCCAAGAATGGCATCCGATAAAGAGCCCATGATTGCAACAATATAAGGCATCCGCCCATGTCTACAGCATTAGGCTTTGTCGTCCGACAAAGCTCACGATACAACATTGCCAGAACTGCGGAACCCCAACTATAGGAGCGAACACTACGCAGATCGCTTAATGAGGTAAATCGGATATGAACCTTGTTGTTGTTCGAATTGGGCATCAATACACCCCCTATGATATGCATAATGTACGCTCGAGCTGCGCACACCAACTCTTCTTCGGTGGCATTATCTGATAAATGTTGAAAATTGGCTTTTAGCCATGTAAATTTCAACTCCGAAAAAGTAGACTCAGCATCGCCGGGCGAGGCTCCTAGTAGGCTGTAACAAAGTGCAGCCGGCTCAGCTATTGCACTTACGCCCGTGACGGCATCCCCGTCGATTGGGAGCCCAAACTGCAATGCAACATCCTCTAGAGTAACTGTGCACTCCCCACACGGTAAATGAAAAGTGTGGGTCTCCGGTCGCCAACGCTCGACCAATGCGGATATTAAATCGTACCGCAAATCGAACGTCCGGTCAATCTCTGCGATCCGAATCTAGCTAGCTCTGGCACGGCATCATCGTGCATCCGGGAATATCCTACACCATTCACCCCGCCCTTAATATGCGGATGAGTCCCGACGGTGTTAAATTACAAAAATAGTTATAATAACATAATTTATTTTCTTAAATTACGTAGATTTTTTTTAATGAAACCCTTGCGTAACAAATAATAATATATTACCGTATTATTAACTGTGTCACATATGTGAGAAAGTTTCTTATTGATCAATGAAGCCATTGCGATGCTCGCAATTTCAAAATAAATTTCGGTTATTAATTTTGTTTGATAGATTTTAAATATTTATTAGAATAACTTAATAAAAAATAGCAAACAATTTTTTCGACAACATTTTCTTTTGCTATACTACATTAAAAAATTAAATATATCCAATTTAAATACAAATATTATTATTATTTTAAAATGATAATAAGTAAAATATTTTCAGATATTATTTTTATATTATTTTAGCAAAAATGTTTTAAATGTATTATGTAAGTATTTTTTATATTAATTTAATAAATAACACTGATTTTGACACTTTTTCGTATTTTTTTCAGATCTTTTTTAAATATTACTTTCAGATTATTTAATTTTAAAACCCTTATTTTAGTACATAATGTTTTAAATATATTATTTAAGTGTTTTAAATATTTTTTAATAAATAACCCTGATTTTAGCACTTTATTCATATTTTTTCAGTATATTATTTTTTAAAATATATTATTTTCCTATTTTATTTTTTATATTATTTTAGCAAAAATGTTTCAAATGTATTATGTATATTATGTAAGTGTTTTTTATACTAATTTAATAAATAACCCTGATTTTGACACTTTTTTCGTATTTTTTTATCTTATTTTTAAAATATATTATTTTCGTATTTTATTTCTTCATATTATTTTAGTACATAATGTTTCAAATGTATTATTTCAGTATTTTTATATTTTTCAATAAATATCCCTGATTTTAGCACTTTATTCGTATTTTTTCAGATATTATTTTTAAAATATATTATTTTCTTATTTTATTTTTATATTATTTTAGCAAAAAAATTCAAATGTATTAATTAACTGTTTTTTATATTAAGGGTTTTTACTAAATAACCCTGATTTTGATACTTTCTTCGTAATTTTTTATTTCCGTATATTATTTTTAAAAATATGTTATTTTCGTATTTTATTTCTTTATATTATTTTAGTACATAATGCTTCAAATGTATTATTTAAGGATTATTTATATTTTTTAATAAATAACCCTAATTTTAGCACTTTATTCGTATTTTTTTCAGTATATTATTTTTAAAATATATTATTTTGGTATTTTATTTTAGCATAAAATCTTTCAAATGTATTATTTAAGTTTTTTATATTAATTTAATAAGTAACTGACTTTGGCACCTTGTTCGTATTTTTTTATTTTCGGATTTTATTTTTTAATTATACTATTTTCATATTTTATTTTTTATATTATTTTAACAAAAACTCGTCACCACCACTTTCCCCAATAAAGTTTTTTTCAGATTTTATTTCTTCTCGTATTTTTTTCATTAATATATTTTTAATTTTTAAATTTTTACTATTTTTGTAAAAAGTTTAAAACCCGATCACATAAAAATAAAAAATAAAAAATTCTATAATAAGTCAAATAAATTAAAAAATCTTTTAAACAACCTAAAACACACACTTAACAAATAAATTACATAAAATAATAACAAAAAATATTCTTTACACATAAATGCTTAATACTTCAATGAAAATATAAAAATACGAACATACCTTAATATCTCTTCTTAACCAAATAACACCTTAGAAAAAATAAAAATAAAATTATATCTGATTTAAATCTAAAACGTTATTAAACTAACATTAATTATTCAAATTTATAAAAAATTACATTTTCTTTCCTTCTTTTCCTTCCTCTTCTTCTTCTCCTTCTCTTTTCCTTTTCTTTTTTCTTCTCTCAGCCGAGGCCTCCTTCTCCTCCTCTCCTTCTTTTTCTTTCTTCTTCTTCTCTTCTTCCCTTCTTCTCTCTTTTTCTTCTTCTTCTTTGCCGAAAATGAAGCTTGAGGACCATATATTATGGTCCCCCAAACAAAAAAACAAAACCCCTCTGCATGAGGGGTCAAATCGGCACCAAAAGCAGCTGACACCGGTGCCGCCTCTGCCAGAGGCAACACTGGTGCCGCCTCTGGCACCAACATGTCCCTTTTTTTTTTTTTCAGTTTTTTTACTGTTTTGGTACTGTTTGTCAGGGTGGTGCCGCCTGTCAGATTGGCTTGACCACCCTGACATACCATTTTCGTAATTACATTTTTTTATGTATTATTTTCGAATTTTTAAATTTTTTTTATATTTTTTTAGTAAAAAATCCAAATAATGCTGTAAATAATGGGGTAAGCTAAAACAGCAGTCATTCTTGTAGAAATGTGGAAAGTTGAAATTTTAGAAGAGAGGATGATATTATAAATCCTGAATATAAAAAAATCATGAATAAAGCAACATGTAAAGAAATATATTCAAAATGGAAGAAGTAAAGCATTGCATATTTTATAAGACTATTTAGGGTTTTACTTTTACATTTTAATTCACAAGGGCATGGATCATTTTGTTTATTTATTTTCTGATGCTTGTTTATTATATTCATAATATCATGCAATCAATTTGACTTTGTATCATCAACCTCATTTCTCTGCTTTTCTCCATCAGCTCAAATCACTCTTTTTTTTACTTAAACAAATTTTTTTATATTTACATTGTTATTTTTATAATAAAAAATATATAATTTTTTTAATTATTAAATGTTGGGTTTACAATCTTGTCAAGACTAGATCTACACAACAACCCAACCTCTGTAACATGTATAATACCGAGTATGGTGATAATGATATTTCTAAATAATGATTTTAGTATTTACCAAAAATATATTTTTTAATCACTTTTACCCCTTCAACTTAAAAAAAATTATTTTAGCGGTTTATTTAAATTTTCACCTCTTTTAGCTCTTAACTTAATGTTTATTAAATTTCTTGATATGGTATACACATGGGTTGCCACGTAGATGAAATGTAAACATTTAATTAAATTTTAAAATTTTAAAAATATTTAAAAGTTATAATTTTTATACTTTTAATAATTTTAATAATTTTTAATTTTAAAAATAAATTTTAAATTTTTAAAATTTTTAAATTTTAAAAGTAACTAAATGTCGACATATCATCCACATGACAAGTCATGTGTATGCTACGTTAACAAAATTAACAAACATTAATTTTTCACCCATTTTAAGGTGATTTAATAAAAATTGAAATAATAAAAATTAAAATAATTTTTTTATAAAATTGAAGGATGAAATAAATTATTATATAAAAAATTATAATAAAGTTTAGAATGTGTCAAATAGAAAACTTGCGCATGGATAAATGTTTGGCTACTCCTTGTGTGTCTCTCTTTTTTTTTTTTTGAAGGAAACAAAATTGTTAGAAGACATGAAATAATATCGAATGTAGATTTTATGGAAAGTTATTTTAGTTATGCAGTTAGCATCTTTGTTTCCTCTCTAGGAATAAGAATATGTTATAGGAACTACTGTTTAATCTTCATAAGGAGTTAGATGAATTTGTTTTTATTCTCTTACTTTAAACTGTTTCTACTTTAAATCTTATTTTGATATACATATTTAAATATTTACAATGTTACCATAAAATTTAACTAAATTATATATTTTTAATTTAGTAGTTAAAATTTTTTGTCATAAATGGTATTTAAATTATATTTCATTAATTGAAGTGATATTTAAACTATATTATGTCATCTAAATTATTTTATTCATTTTTAAAAAATTCTCTTAACTAATTATTTTGTAACATGTGATAATTTTAATTAAAATAAAAATAAAAATAAAAATATTATTTCCTTAAATTATATTTTAAAAATTATAATTATATTCAAGCAAAATTATAATTTAAATATTACCAAATTTTGGTTCGCAAACAGAATCACAATAAAATTTATTACTATGCAAAATAATACTTTTATTACTCAAAATATATTTCTCATACTAAGAATTTTGAGGCTATAAAAGAAAGAGGAATACAAAAAGAAAAAGAAAAAAGAATAGCAATTATGAGGAAATACCAAAAATATTAGGGATTATTAAAAAATATGAGATAAGTATTAAAAAAGGTGAGGGAGTATAAAAATTATTAGAGATTACCAAAAAATACGAGTGATTATAAAAAATCATGAGGGAATATAAAAAAACATTTGGGAATATCAAAATTCTGAGGAAGTGTAAAAAAATGTGAGAAATTACCAAAACTTTTGAAGAAGTACAAAAGAAATTATGAGTGAATACAAAAAATATTGAAAAAGTTTTCTTTCATTTTACCTTTACCAAATTACCTAGTAACTCTATTTAGTATTAAAAGAGAGCTTATGGGACCCTAGAATTTCTCAGGAGGGAGAGGTGTAAAATTGAAATTTTTAATTAAAGTATTTTTTATAATTTAAATTAATTTTATTTTAATTTAAAAGTGTTATAAAATGAATGATTAAGAGTTTTTTTTAAAAAAAGTGAAGGTAATTTGAATAACGAAGTGTGACTTAAGTATCACTTATAATAATAATAAAAAAGTTAAAGTGCCAACTTAAGAAAAATAGTATTGTTTAGGCATTTTTTTATTTAAGCCTTAAAATTACAAAAACTAATTACAATTTTCAAAATTCAATTGATTCTTATAATAATTTTTATTTATATATATAAAGAATAATAGTTGAAGGTGTCGGATATTCACATAAAGAGTTGTACTGAATGTCAAGAAGAAGATTCTGCTTTCTCACTAATAGTGTTTTTTTTTTTTTTTTTGAAATCTCTTGCAACTATTTATACATTAGAACTTAAAATTGAATCATGTTCCTCCACATGTGTTACGATGAGATTCTCAAATCACATGTCACTTTTTAAGACTTCTTTAATCAATAAGTGATTTTATTGTAAAATGTTGTAAATGTATAATATATATATATGTTTGAGTCAAGTTATACAAAATATAAATCCATATATATATATATATACATGGGCTAAGGCAAAAAAATTTTTAGAGGGCGGATGAAATTTTAATTTTTATAGTTTATATTTTTATAATTTGTAAAGGATTAAATCGAATTTTTATAATTTTAGGGAGGTCAAAGTATAATTTTACCTTTACTAATTTAAAATTTTAAAAAAAATTTAAAAGTCTAAAATGTAATTTTACATTTTAGGGGGGGTCGGGGCCCATGCTAGCCCCCCTAACTACCCCCTGTATATATATATGTTTGAGTCAAGTTATACAAAATATAAATCCATATGAAACATTAAGGGTCAGTTTGATTGACTGAAAATGATTTTCAGAAAATGATTTCTGGAAAATGGTTTACTTTTCTAGATAAGCTAATATTTTCTGGTGTTTGGATAAACCTGTGTAAAATATTTTCATTGTTTGGTAAATTTTCTGAAAATATTTTATAAAACTATTTTAAATGAAACAAACATACATTTAAGAATTTATTATCTTCACATTGTTTAATTGAGTTTATTTTATATTTATTAAATTTATATTTTACGTAATGATTTATTTATAAATAAATACATCAATTAAACATTAATAACCAGTGCCAAATAAATGGATTCAAAGAGAAAAAAAATCATTTACGAAAAGAAATTCCCTAGTCTAAGAAAATAGATTACACAAGAATACATAGTTTAGACACATCATCTATGCACAAAAGTCCATAATTCCATTTCCATACCAGTCATTTACATCCAACTACTATGTTAACATGATTATGACTTACAACAAGAGAGGTAAACAGATGGATGAAGCATACAAATAACTAAAATATTTAACACATACAATCATTCTTATCGTCAATGGGCACATTTGGATGGAAGACAGAGAGAGCACGAGCAAACTCTTCAAAACCTAGAATTCCATTATGCTTTGTATTAAACAAGTCTAATATCTGCAGTGAAATAAAATATCTATTAACAGCAACTCAAGAAATATTATGCTAACAAGAATTATTCTTTCAAGGATGGAGACATTATTAAGTAACATTAGATAAAAATACCCGATCAGCAAATAAACTCTCCTTTTTGTTTGTTTTGAATAACGCCAATTAGAACTCCTCTTGTCAAATAGTAATATAAATAAAAGTCAAATATTACAAAGTAAGAGGGAAAGAACCAACTCAAGATGAAGAATGGCCATCAACCCAAAAAACTTGACAAACATAACAAAAGATATCAATTATATAACAAAATGGGAACTATGAAAAAACAAAAACCTTGTTGATCACCTTGTTGATCAGCCTATCATCTATAACAACATTGCTTATCTTCTTGACAAGCTCATAAAGTGCTTCTATTTCACTTACATTAATTGCATGAAGATGAGCAAAATAACAAATTTCAATAGAATGACTCAAGAACTAAAATAACACAAGCAAAGACTGAACAAATGTTAAATCAAGTAAAAGCATTGAATTTATCACATAAGAATATAGAAAAATATTTAAAAAGAAAAGAAAAAAATGATAAAATACAAACGGTCTCTCTTACAAGAATTTCAGGATCAACAAGACTTCTTGATTACTTGTACAAATCATTATCACATTATTGCGGCACTGAAGCAAATAAATGCTTCAATCCGTCTATGCATTGCAACATGATATTCTCTTCGCATAAATACACTCCATACCTAGGCAACAGCAAAAGAGACCAGAAATCCCATTCATGTCATTCTTTCCATACACTAGATCATTCTAAAAGCAAACAATAGGACTAACCTTTTTACCATTTCTTGATTCTATTGACTGAAGACCAAATATTGGAGTTGGAATCTGATAAAGCTGGAGGCCTCAAACTCAAAGTGAAATCAATATCTGTCTTATAAAATCAAACTATGATTTTAACATTTTAACTTACTTGAATTTTCTTTTGTCCTAACATTTTTAAAAGCATTCCATAAGTGTTTCCCCTTCTTTATTTTTTGTGCATGGAGGAGCACATCAAGAATTAACTCCTCCATGTCTATTTCTCATACATAGGAGATCAACAAAATACATTCAGGCAACACATACAACACTACTCATCATGAATCAAGAAACGCAAAGCGGATAAAAATAAGTAATCCTACAAAACAAAGAATTAACCATTTCATCCATTTTACAAAATTAAGGGTGACCACAAATCATCCATGTAACGCCCCAATTTTCGGAAATCCTGTGACTGTTGGCATAGGTTTAATTATGTTAGTGGGCCTCTAGAAAGCCCAAGCTTAAGATAGAACCCGGCAATTTTAGTTAATTTTTGTCCCATAAGAAAAATGGGGTGAAATTATGAAATAGGACCTATGTGAAAATGTTTGAAAATGCTATAGGCTAAATTGAAGTGACCAAATAAATAGGAGTGCAAAATAGGAGGATTTGCATGACAAACCTCCCATTTTACATGAAGTGGCCAGCCATCATGTTGTTGTAGACAAAATGTGCACTTGATATCCATAATTTATGGTACAAATTGATACAAATTGATAATAGGTTAGGTAAATGTTCAATGATAATAGGTTAGGTAAATGTTCCATGATAATGGGTTAGGTAAATGTTTCATGATAATGGGTTAGGTAAATGTTTCATGATAAGAATTCCATGTCTTTTGTATTAAAGAATTAAATGGATGAAATATGAAGTTTTATTAAAAGAAAAAGGGGTGAAAAGAACAAAGTTTTGTCCATCTTTGTTCATCATAGCTGAAAGTTAGAGAAGAGAAAGGAGAGGAGAAAGCTCTTGAGTATTTGGTCATTAGGAGGAGGAAAATTGACGGTAAGTTCTTGGTACCTTGCTTCTATTTTGAGGTTCATGAGTTCTTCTTGATTCTACCTTAACTCTTGAAGTATATTTTGATTTTTAGTTGTGTTGTGAGCATTTAGTCATGAATTAAAATGAAGGAAATGGTTGTTGTTTCATGTTCTTTTGATGAAAAATGGAAGATAGGTGAAGTTGAGCCAAACAAATGAGCATGCATGTGCCTTAGATGTTAAAGGGAAAAATCAGCTAACATGTTGTGCTTTAAAATGATGAAATGGAGATTATACTTAAGTAAAATCATAGATATGTGATGACTGATTGGTGATATACATGTTTAAATAACATGCATGCAAGGTATGTGTGAAAGAGTGATTTGGTAATAAATCTGCTTGGGACAGCAGCAGGAACGTGACTTTGGAAAATCACCATAAATTGTGGGAGATGAATTAGAAGCTGAATAAATTATGTAATTAAAGCTTATTTAGTCTAGTTTCTAATGAAATAAACAAGAACATATTTTGAATTCTGTACAATGAGAAATTTAATTTGTAATGAAGAGTGGTCAGATTAGTCAAACAGTGAAACATGGGAAACTTTGAGAAAAATCTGGTATTGATTGGCTAAACCAAAAATTCTGAAAATTTTATGGATAGAAGATATATGAGTCTACTTTCAGGGAAAATTAACGGAACTTGATTTGGAGTTTCGTAGCTCCAGTTATAAATAATTTAGTGACTGTTGCTCAGGAAGACAGCTTGCAGTGAAATTATGATTATGTGGTAAACATTGACAAAAATTTGTTAATGAGTTGCTTATTGATTTCTTATAAGCTTACTATGATCTGTAGGTGTGGTTGGCCGAATATTGTAAGGGGTTAATATGTAGTTCGTGTTTGAATAGTTAGATTAACGTGTTAGTAATCCAATTGTAGGCAATTCGTGTGTGTGGATCTCGTCAGCATATCGTCGCAAACAGGTGTGTAACTAACATCCTCTTTCTTAGTCTAGATCGGCAAAAGCCGAAAAGCCAAAATGCCGAAAACCGGTATTTTGTAGATTTGCGAGTGTGCGAATGCTCGTGAGGTAAATCGATTAATGTTTTTGGTAAGCTGCAATGTTTGGACTGCAAAGTGCATGATTTCTGTGCCCTCGATATTTTTGGGCTTAATGGGTCAAAATTGGAATGATGGGCCAACGGGCCCAATTCGGTAAGAACCCTCGGTAGTGATTCTGTTAGTACATGAAAAGTAGGAATATGCATGAAAAACCCTAAAATAGATAAATTACTGAAATACCTTTAAAAGTGGAAAATTTACAGTTTTACCCTTAGGAGATAAATTACCAAAATACCCCTAGGGTTAAATTGACTTAAATGCATGTTTGACTGTTGTTATTTACTGCATGCCATGTTGTTATTATCTGATGCATGGGATTGGGATATTGACGGAGGAAGTACTGAAAGTGGCTTGTCCATGTACTGGAGGCTTTGCCTCAATTTATCGTTAATCGAAAGCAAAGAATGCTACAACCGTGGAGTGTTAAATTTGGGTGGGTTGAGCTATTCCCACATGGAGTGTATGGCTGGTACGGGTGGAGTGTAGTGGTTGGTGGGTTGAGTAGTCTCCCAAATGGGCTTGCATATGTTTACTTGATGTTGCATGTATTTTGAAATGGGCCTATGGGCCATACTGTTATCTGAATAAGGGCTAAGGCCCGGTTTATTATAATCTGAAAAGGGCTCGCCCAATACCACTATTACTGAATGGGCTTAGGCCCAATAGGCTTGAGCTGACTTGGGCTTTGAATGGGTTTTCCTTACACATCGAGTTTCCCCAAACTCACCCTTTTATTTTCATCCACGCAGAAATCCCCAACCATAGTGGGCTTGAGTCGTGAGGAATTCGGAGTGACCACCCGCTCGAAAGTTTGATTTTCTTCTCGTGAACTGGACATCCTTTTATTTACGTTTGAAGTTTTGGGTTTTTAAATGTAATAAGGCCGCTTAATTATTTTTGATGGTTTTTAATATGTATTACTAAGATAAGTATTACTTATTTTAACTGTTGAAATTGGATACCTTTAGGGCGCGTTTTCAAAAACAACAATTGATTTCAAAATAACACGACAACAAGTAAAGCTTCTACAATGAAAGTATTTTCCAAAATTAATCACTTTTCCTAAAAATGACTTAATCAAATCGATTTCCTAGAAATATCCATGACGTTAAGGTGTGGCAATGGCGGTATGCATGTCTAGGATTGGATCCGAAGGGAGCTTGGTACTTAAGCAGTCCGATGGACTCACCACCTCTTTTCTGGTTTCCTACCTGGTGCACAGCTTCCATTCACTTTGTTAGAATTAAGTGACCCAAATTCTTATTTAAATAAAATACGATGGAAAATAAAATAAAAGTAAAATCCATATAGAACTAGACTTCTTTTATTTTATTTTAGAATAAGGTTTTAAACCTTATTAAACTCCATCTATTTTATATTGATTAGATAAGGTGTTTCAATCCTACTAGAATATGGCTTTGCAAGCCTATAAATAGACATAGTCTATTCCTCTTGTATTTGAGTAAAAATTTTTCGACATAGTGAATTTTCTTCTCCTCTCGCTGTGGTTTTTTTCCGAAAGGGTTTCACGTAAAATTTATGTGTTTTTTATTTTTATTTATTTTATTCTATTTTATTTTCACAAATTAGTATCGAGCTTCCGGTTATTCATCTCGATCACGGTAATGGCGTCTTTGAAGTATGAAATTCATTGTTGGATCGCAACACCGATTTGCGTTGTGGCAAATTAAGATGCAAGCGCTTCTTGCACGATGGATCTAAAGGATGCCCTGCTAGGATAGATAAGATGCCTTCGACATTAACAGATGAAGAGAAGAAGCGTAAGGATCGAAAGGCATTAACACAATTACATCGCATTTGTCCAACGAAATTTTGCAGGATGTGATGAAAGAGAAAACCGCCATTGCATTATGGAAGAGGCTAGAACAAATATGTATGTCGAAAACTCTAACAAGCAAGTTGCATATGAAGCGGCGTCTTTATGCTCATCATTTGGAGGAAGGTGCGTCAGTACACGAACACTTAACGGTGTTTAAAGAAATTCTCTCAAACTTGGAGGCCATGGAGGTTCAAGATGATAAGGAAGATCTAGGGTTGATTCTACTTTGTTCGTTGCCCCGCCTTATTCAACCTTTAGAGACACGATTTTATATAGCCGCGAGTCTCTCACAGTTGATGAGGTTTATGATTCTTTAACCTCGTATGATAAGATGAAGCATCTTGTGGTTAAACCCAACTCTCGGGAGAGGGTCTCATTGTTCGTGGGAGACAAGACCGAATGTTGATGATGATCGTGGTAGAACACAGAACGGAATCCTTGTGGTAAATCTAAGGGTAGATCGAAATCTTCAAACAGAGGTAAAACTTGCAACTTCGCAAGAAGAAAGGGCACATTAAATCTGAGTGCTATAAGCTACAAAATAAGATTAAAAGGGAGGCTGCGAATCAAAAGGAAAACAAATGAAAATTCCGGTGAAGTCGATGTTGTAGAAGACTACGGCGATGGTGAACTTCTAGTTGCTTCATCAATGATTCTAAAGTAAGCGAGGAGTGGATACTTGATTCAGTTGCACCTTCCACATGAGTCCCAATCGGGATTGGTTTACAACTTATGAAACAAGATTCTGAAGGTGTTGTTTTGATGGGAAATAATGCTTCATGTAAAATCGCAGTATTGGAACAATTAAAGTTAAGATGTTTGATGGAGTTGTCGAACACTTAGTGACGTGCGGCATGTTTGTAATTGAAAAGAAATTTAATTTCGTTGAGTACTCTTGATTCAAAAGTGCAGATACAAACTGAAAGTGGGGTTTTAAAGATTTCAAAGGGTCCCTTGTTGTGATGAAAGGGCAAAGAAAGATTGCCAAGTTATATGTTTTCTGTGGTTCTATATTATCGGTGATGCAATTGCCGCTTCCTCTTCCTTGTCGATGATGATATTACTAAACTTTGGCATATGCGCCTAGGGCATATGAGTGAGAATGGCATGGCGTAATTAAGCAAAAGAGGACTTCTTAATGGGCAAGGAATTTGCAAACCGAATTTCGTGAGCACCGTGTGTTTTGGGAAGCAAAGAGAGTTCGATTCACTAGAGGAATCCATAACACGAAGGAAACGTTGGAGTATATCCATTCGATCCGTGGGGCCGCCCGAGTGCCTTCGAGAGGTGGAGCTAATTATATGCTAACCTTTATTGATGATTTTTCCGAAAAGTTTGGGCGTTCTTCCGAAGGTAAAAGCGATGTGTTTTCCACATTTAAGTCTTGGAAAATTATGATTGAAAAGCAGACGGAAAAGCAGATAAAATACCTCCGCATGAGACAATGGCTTAGAGTTACGCTCGATGAGTTTAATAGATTGTGCAAGTCGGAGGGATCATGAGACACTTGACGGTTCGTCATACTCCACAAAAAAGCGGCGTTGCGAGCGAATGAACGAACGATCATGGAGAAGGTTCGATGTATGTTGTCAAATGCCAACTTACGAAGTCATTTTGGCGAGCGACCTCTCATGCATGTTTTTGATCAACCGATCTCCATCCGCTGCCATTGAGAAAAAGACTCCACAAGAGGTATGGTCCGGTAATCCCGCTAATTATTCGATTTAAAGATTTTTGGGTGTCTGCGTATGCTCATGTTGATAATGGAAAATTGGAACCGAGATCCATTAAATGCGTTTTTCTTGGTTATAAAGTGGTGTAAAAGGCTATAAGTTATGGTGTCCTGAAAATAGAAAAGTTGTGATTAGCAGAGATGTTGTTTTTGGTGAAACCGCTATGCTACCTAACTTATCTCTTAAAGACTCTTCCAATAAAGAAAACCAAAAGCGGTGGAGCATCGATTAATACGTAATCAACTCCTCAAGCCAATACAAAATTGAGAATAGAGTTGCTTCTTCACCGCAATACTCTATCGCCAAAAACAGGACAAGAAGAGAAATTAAACCTCCAAAGAAGTATGCCGAGGTTGATCTAGTTGCTTATGCTTTAAATGTGGTGAAGATATAGATGCTAATCAAGAGCCATTTAATTATTCGAGGCGATTAGTGTGAAGACTCGTAAAAGTGGATGTTTGCTATGCAAGAGGAGATGGAATCACTCCACAAAAAGCAGAACATGGGATCTTGTAAAACTTCCTAAAGGTAAAAAGGTGTTCGTTGTAAATGGGTGTTTAAAAGAAAGAAGGGACTCAGGAGTTGAAGAACCCGGATATAAAGCAAGGCTTGTTGCAAAGGGTTACATCAAATTCGAGTGGACTTCATGATGTGTTCTCTCCAGTTGTTAAGCATAGTTCGATTCGAGCTTTGCTTGGTATTGTGGCCATGCATGATTTGGAGCTTGAGCGGTTAGATGTAAAAACGCATTTTGCATGGAGAACTTGAGGAAGATATTTACATGCAACAACCGAGGGTTTTATAGTCTCGAAAAAGAGGACTATGTTTGCTTCTTTGAAAAAGTCCCTTTACGGTTTGAAACAGTCACCAAGACAGTGGTACAAGAGGTTTGATTCCTTTATGACTTCTCATGATTTCAAAAGAAGTAGTTTTGACATTGTGTCTACTTTAAGAAAAAGCAGTGATGGTTCTTTTGTGTATCTACTTCTTTATGTTGATGACATGTTGATAGCAAAGAAAAGATAAAGAGAGATAAGAAAGGTTAAAGCCCAACTAAGTGAAGAATTTGAGATGAAAGATTTAGGACCAGCAAAGAAGATACTTGGTATGGAGATTCTCGAGATAGAAAAGCAAGTAAATTGTACCTAAGTCGGAAGGGTACATTGAGAAAGTTCTTTGCGGAGTTCAATATGCGAGTGCTAAGCTCGTTAGTACTCCTTTAGCGACCCATTTCGACTTTCATCGGCCTTATCTCCTCAATCGATAATGAGATTGAGTACATGTCACATGTTCCATACTCTAGTGCAAGAGGATCTCTCATGTATGCTATGGTTTGTTCACGCCCGATTTATCATATGCATCAAGTGCGATTAGCGATACATGGCGAATCTCGGTAAAGAACACCGGAAAGCGATTCGATGGATTTTAAGATACTTACGAGGCACTACTAATGTTTGCTTACAGTTTGGAAGAACTAAAGATAGAGTTATAGGGTATGTTGATGCTGATTTTGCTGGAGACCTTGATAGAAGAAGATCTCTCACGAGTTACGTCTTTACAATCGGAGGTTGTGCAATTAGTTGGAAAGCCACTTTGCAAACTATCGCTTTGTCTACCAATCAAGTTGAGTACATGACGATTCATCGAGGCTTGTAAAGAAGCTATTTGGTTGAAGGGACTATTTAGTGAACTCAATGAAGACCTTCAAATCAGCACAAGATTTTGTGACAACAGAGTGCCATCTTTCTTACAAAAGATCAAATGTTTCATGAGAGAACAAAACACATTGATATTCGGTATCATTTTGTTCGTGATATTATTGCTCGTGGTGATATTGTTGTGAGCAAAATTAGCACTCATGAAAATCCTGCAGATATGATGACTAAGTCACTTCCTATAACCAAGTTTGAGCATTGCTTAGACTTGGTTGGTGTTCATTGTTGAAGTTAAACCCTTAAGGGGTTTTTGGAAGAGGTGAAGAACTTGTTTATTGAAAGTTCGCGATGAAGAACTTGTTCATTGAGAATTTGTGTCAAGGTGGAGATTGTTAGAATTAAGTGACCCAAATTCTTATTTAAATAAAATACGATGGAAAATAAAATAAAAGTAAAATCCATATAGAACTAGACTTCTTTTATTTTATTTTAGAATAAGGTTTTAAACCTTATTAAACTCCATCTATTTTATATTGATTAGGATAAGGTGTTTCAATCCTACTAGAATATGGCTTTGCAAGCCTATAAATAGACATAGTCTATTCCTCTTGTATTTGAGTAAAAATTTTTCGACATAGTGAATTTTCTTCTCCTCTCGCCTGTGGTTTTTTTTTCGAAAGGGTTTCCACGTAAAATTTATGTGTTCTTTATTTTTATTTATTTTATTCTATTTTATTTTTCACACACTTTAACCTATAATGAAATTATCTTTTAAAACACTAAGTAAGTTTTTCTGGATCAACAATATAAAATGTTTTTACGTTTTGATGTGGCATGCCGGATCCGGCCATAACTTCTGGGCCGGGTTTGGGGTGCTACAACCCATCTTTGCTAACATCCATTCTGGGGTTGCAGCATAAAATAGATAATCTAATAAAGAGAAGTGGTTCAAAATCAAATGCCCATAAAATCAAACACATCAAAAGGCACAATTCAAACACAAAATCATTAACTCCATCACAAATTGAACCTAATCAAGATTCTATCTAATTAATTCCACAAAATAAAAATCATTTTAAAAAATATACAAACAAACTAAATTGTCAACTTAATGGATCTATTGAAACGTAGGTATTAATTAAAACTATCTATTTTAATCTCACATCGATTCAAAAAGGTTTCTTTTTAATTATTTTCGGGGAACAACCAGAGAGAAAAATGAATATATGAAAACAAAAATGTTATTACATTTTGCTAAGAAGCAAGCAAACAAATCATATAATTCCAAAATGGTTCTCAATTTCTTATTATTTCCTATAGTTAATTGTCTCACCTTCCATTCAACTGATTTCGCTTAAAGTGGCAAATCGCTGAAGGGAAATAGATGAAAAAATTGAAGAGAAAAAATCACCAAATTGTTTGAAAGTTTCATTTTTGAAAAGACTAGAAATGGCTAAGGCTTTTTTCTTTTTGTCAACGAAACTACTACAGGTTGTTTTTGATACAAAGATGAATCCTAGGTCGGGGACGCAATGAAGGGAAGGGGGAGGAGAAGGAGAAGGAGAAGGAGAGAGCCTTTAGCAAGTTCTGATGTTGGGATGTGAAGAGGAAAAACTTTGGAAAATGTCTTGTAGAGCCCAAATTTTGCCCAGGCCCAACAAGCAAAACCCAAAACACTAAATAAATTAACAGTCCAATTAACACCTCACTAAATCAACCACTAAACCAACCACTAACTTTATTACCCCACTTGCCTGCAAAAAGAAAGAGGCAATCGGTTAGCAAACAAGTTGTAAAATTTAGCTATAAAAGCCATTCAAAACCATCGTAATGGGTTTTTTTTTTTTGGAGAAAAAATGAGAGAGATTCGAATACAAGAAAAAGAGAGACTTTCAATACAAAAAATACAAGAGATTAATAAAAAATCAAAGCAAAAGAGCTGTTTTTTTTTGTCTATTCTCGTTTTAAGTTCTTTGTTTATTTTATTTTATCTTTCAATTTTTTTACATACGAAAGTAAAAATAAAGGGGAAGAAGCTTACACATTTTGAAATTACCGAAAAAAGGATTTTTTTGAGGTTCGGCCGCCGTGTACAGTGGTGCCGACAGTGGCACGGGAGATCCGGTGATCGGAGCAAAACTGGACCAATGGCCAGATTTAGAAGGGAGGGGGAGAGTGTTATTTTTAATATTATTATTATTATTATTATTATTATTATTATTATTATTATTATTATTATTATTATTACTTTTACTATTATTCTATATACTATTACTGTTTTCTTTATTATTATTATTAGTAGTAACGTAATAGTATTTTTATTACTTTTACCTTTTATTATTATTTTCTTTTTTATATTGTTATTATTATTAGCACGTATATTATTATTATTATTATTATTATTATTATTATTATTATCATTATTTTCTATTATCATTAATATGTAGTTTGTTTATTATTATTATTATTTTTAACACTATTATCATCATTATATTTACTTTTTTTTTAATATTATTACCATTATATTATTATTATTACTATTATTTTTATTATCCGTCCTATTTTTAAACTATTTCATTCAATATTTTATTGTACATGTGTTTATTTGCCTACTCCTGATTTAAATTAAATTTTCATTCGAATTTTCTTTGTTATTCCTTTTTTAACTATAATTATTTTATTTATTATTATTTTTGTCTGGATTTTTCAAGTAAAGGCAATATTCGGTACTTAGAAATTCGAGAAATCGTGTCTTAATGTACTGAGTTTCGATTTTTTGTTTGATCTAAGTAACCGATTATCCTTTTAAATTAAAATACATGAGTTTTAAATAAAACAAAGGCAATATTCCGTATTTAAAAATTTGAGTAGTCGTGCCCGTACTGGGTTTCGATTTTTCGTTTGATCTAAATATTCAGATATCCTTTTTTAAAATTTAAATACATGAGTTTTAAATGAAATAGAGGGCAAGCTCATACTCGAGGGTCGAGATGTTGTGTCTTGACGTACTGGATATAACATTTTACCTTGAGATGAAACGGTCCTTGACATACGTTTTAATTCATCCAAATACTTTAAAAAAGCATTAACACTAGAGCTGATCATGGTCGGGGCCTGCCCGCCTCAAGGCCCGCCAAAAATGGGAGGGTTTGGGTAAAATATAGGCCGAAAAATGGGCTTGGGAAAAAACGAGGCTGTTTAAAAAGCGGGCCAGCCTCGTAAGAGTTTTTGGCCGGGCCCCCAATCCGGCCCGAATTATATATTAATATATATTTTTATTTTAATTATTTTAAATTTTAATATAACTATTTTTATTATATTATTAATTTGTGTATTGTTTTAAGAATTGTTTTAGTATTATTTTTATTTGTTTTAATATTTATTTTTATGTTTTTAAATATATTTGATTTATTATATTTTTAATTTTTTATTTAATGAAATAAGAAAAAAAAATTAATATATGGGCCGGGCGGGCTCGGGTTTAGTAATTTTATTTCGGCCGAGCTTGGGCAAAATTTTAGGCCCATATTTTGGGCCGGGCCGGGTCCGAGCCTAGTAGACGGGCCTGAAATTTTATTTGGGCCTGGCCCGAACCCGGCCCAGCCCGGACCATGATCACCTCTAATTAACACTAAAGGGATCGTATTTTAAACTCTTGTCAAATTTTTAATTTTTCGACATTAAGACACTGAATAATCAATTAGGTATCAAATTTGGACGTGACGAGGGTGATAACCCTTCCTCGCACGTAATCGATTCCCGTACCCGTTTTTCTAATTTTCATAGACCAAAATCGTTGTTTTGATAAATCAATACTGTTTATTGAAAAACGATCACGTTTTGAGGTGACCTGATCACACCTCATCAAAAAAGATCAGTGGCGACTCTAAACTTTCGTTTTAAAAAGTCGATTCCCGTTTTTCAAAAAAATGGTTTGAACATGTCTTATCGAAATAAAAAGAGTAAGACATTTTTCCCCAAAAAATACCTCATTTTCCCGTGTTTTGTAAAATCATTTTCAGCCAATCAAACATCGAAAAAGACTAAGCCTTAAAGGTAAATCATAACTTAATTTCCAAGTGATAAGAAAAAAAAAAAGTGATAAGTTATACCGATTATAATTGTTGCCATGAAAGAATGATTGCATGGAAAAAGTAACATTATTTATAAATTTAAGAAATTATAATTTAAAAAACATAAATTTTTATTTATTCAACAATGACAGAATACAATATATTTCCATACCAACATACAAGTAACATTATTTATAGATGGGCATAGTTTCGTTTCAGGAAGGTTTAATTAAGCATTAAGGAAAGGGTAAATTTCATATCTAAAGTTACAACTCCCACCAACCACTCTTCCTCCTTCTTTGCCATCACAGCAGCTTGGAAGCTCCCCGATTATGCCATCAAGACACTTCTTGCACTCAGTGCTGGAAAGGTCCCTGGTGCACTGAGTCAAGCCGTAAAGTTTCTTCGATCCGTTCAGCTCCATCTCTCCAGCTGCATACATTTTGGGATTTGCATAAGCTTGGGTAGCCAAATCGCTCAGCAGTTCCTTGGTCTTCGCATTGAACGACTGGGGTTCACTCACGTTGTTCAAGTTCCACATGTAGAACTTGTTTTGGTTATCAACATGGCCAAAGAACTCCATGTTTGCGTACTTGAAAAGACAGTTATCGTACCAAATGATTGCACCTTTGTCGTAAGGGCAGCGTTTCCGTATTTCACTGCCTGCTTCCACAACACAGGTTTTACAGTCCGGGGTCGACACATCGCCTCTACAAAGTGCGAGGCCATAAGCTTGGTTGGGGTTTTGACCTATGGAACCGAGGCCGAATCCTGAAGAAGGAGCTTGAATGGAGAGGTAGCCAGTGAGCACATTTAAGTTGGCTTCATAAGGATCATTGTAGGTGGAGAAATTCCCAGAGTTGGAACAAATATGGAAGAGAGGATCAGCTCCGAACGCTGTTTGGAGAAGGAAAGCAAGGCTTAATAGATAAACAATGGAAGAAGACATTGTAATTTGCAATATTTAGCTTATTTGTTTGAAGTTGAGGAGAATGGAAAGTGTTTTTTATAGGGAAACGTTTCCAGGTTTGACCGAGGAGATTGATGGCGTTGACATTTTCAGTTTTTACCGATGAAATTTTGGTGATGAGAATGTTTCAAACGCGGGCTCCGGCGGCGGCAGTAAAATAATGCTGTAAATAATGGGGTATGCTAAAACCGCACTCATTCTTAAACTATCATGCAGAATTAGTAGTAAAATTGTGGGAAGGGTGTACCAAGTAAGGGATATTTCGTTTTTAAAAAGAGAATGAAGATGCAATTTTAAACAGTAAAACAAACTTAAAATATATTAGTTGATAAATTGGTAAATATATATTATTAAACTGAATAAAGTTTTTGCTGAAAGGAACTCAAAGCTTAGATGAGTAACCCCAATATGAAAAAATAAAAGGAAAATTTTAAGCATAATAAAATAAATAGGAAAGAAAATAAAAAAAAATATTTACTTTTTGAATTAACTCGTATGAAGAAATAATATTCTCTATATGTCATGTAATGGTTATTCATTCTCTTTTAATTATGAGATTATGAATTTTATTACAGATTGAAAGCGTTTTTCTGGTTTTAGAACTTCATCGCATGCTTGTTTGTATTTTTCATAAATCTAGATTTCAAGCAACTTTATATGAAAAATTCAGCTTTAACAATCAACGGTTTGATGAAAATAATAAGTCTAAGAATCCTATGAAGAGTTGACTTAGTATCTCATTTGTCAGCTTCATAGATGTTTCTCCACACACTGGTCAACCTTTTTTTCCCTTCTATTTATAAACTCAAATCACTATTTATTTACAAATTTAAAAAATATTTTTATATTAACATTATATTTATTATAATTGAATTTAAATATAAAAATATATACTTTTTAAATTGATACAAACAACTGAAAGATACAAAAGCAAATGTCAATACTAAAACCTACAAATATGCTTTGTCTAAAGATTATGCAAGAACCCTCAACTTTAACCTAAGGGGCTAAAACCCAGAAGGAAACAAATGATATACTATCCATTCTCTTCTCTCTCTCTCTCTATATATATATATGTCAGTTGAGCCAGCTTGAACTGAGCAAAAGTGTTGAGCACCATCTTTATCTACTGCACTGGTTTTGCACCTGTTTAAAGGAAAAAGTAGAAGGTGATTATTATTGAATCAGATGATAGTGAAAAGATAAACGAACACTGAGCTGAAACTTGGAAGAAAACTACTTGGTCAAATTGCAGGAGTTTCTTATTCCATTCATAATATAAAAGGGTCATTTTGTTACAAGAGGCCGGAGATAAAAAGTGGCAAGCAAGCAATCATGAATTAGATCAGAAAATGACTACTGTTTTTAACTTTCCAATAATTCTACACCACATTTGCAAGTTGCAACATTATCTAGAGATTAAAACCTAGTGTCTGTGATTCATGCAAGCTTGTTGCATGAGCCTCCCTCCCAAAACTAAAACATAAGGATAAGCATTTGGGGAAAAAGTCAACTATCTAGAGAAGAATGCAAATGTGAGACATAACAAGGAGCTGCTTTTGCACCATGGATTAACTTTTAACTTACCATTTATTTCCTTCAATATCATCTCTGCAGATGCACCAGTGGAAAATCCAAGCCTTACCATGAGTTTTTCCAAACGGTTCACATTTGTAAGGTAGAGATATCCAATCTGAAAAATTGCATGATTAACAACTTAAATCAAGAGAAAAGGTTCTTGAATTTTCGACTTATGACTTCTTTTAAACATGTTTAAATCCAAATATTAAACAGCAAGAAACTGGTTACGTATCAAGTAGATACCATATCATACATGATCTTGGAAGACTTACAATGGCAAAACACAGTGCATATACAACATGGTAAATCCTAAGACTAGAGAATCAAACACTCGATGGTACTAAATGAAATATCATAGCTACATGCCAATGATGCCTTAGCAAGGTTGAGACCTTGGGTCCATGAACACCAAAGTTCAAGTCCCACTGTGGTAATTACCATGTGTGGGTTCTCCCCTAAATTTACTCTGTAAACACTCCCCCCACCCGAAAAAAAAAAAAATCTCATAGATGCATACGTTTAAGTGAAACTATTTTAATAAAGATCGTATAAACTGACTGGTGGAATTATGTCAAATCTCAAGATATACCCAATGATACATGGCATTATCCTGTTTTACCATGCAGATACCTTGACAAGACTAAGATTAACGTGCAAATACAATGAAAATTCCAGAAAACCTTTATAAGAAGAAAACAGAATGGCCTCCTTTTTCTTTTTCTTCTTTGTTTTTTTTTTGTTTTTGTTTTTGTTTTTTTTTTTTTTTTGGTATTATAAAGTCATAAATAGATTTCAAAGCTGACAAATTTCTTGTTTACAATAAATGAAATACTTCAGACCAAGCCATAGGTCCATAGGCTATTGGTCCACAATTTCCTCCAAAAGAAGAATTTAAGTGCAAATCCCCTTGCCAAATCAACGATAACTAAATCAATCAAATACTTTTCCAAAGGAAACGCAATAACTTAGGATACTAACCAGTGTTTCGAGTGAAGATGCTCTATTATAAACTGCCGCACCAGCACGCTTTTTTGTCCGTGTTTTAGCGGAATTAATGTTCTTTCCCCATCGAAGAACATCCCTGCAGTAAAATGATCAAATACAATAATATTTTTTTAATTATATTCATGAGAGGTTTAGGTTTTGCATGCTCATGTTAGAAGGCTGTGGAAAGTGCAAACATAAGATTTTGAATCTCTATATCTGTGCTGACAAGAATCCATAGCTGTTTCTTGATGCCTCTACTTATGCAACATAACAACTGGTTATTGCCCCTACTACTAATTGTTATTTTTTTGAAAGATACTAATTATTATTATTATTTCTAGACTTCTCCTGCCATTACAATACATTAGAAATTTATATGTATCATGGAATATTTAACTGCCTTAAATGTCACACCTTCTGGTCTTATCACCATTTAAAACACATAGGGGAAAAATTAATCTTTCTTATGTCCTAATGGAGCACCATAGACTTGAGTAGAAAACTTATCAAGCTTTTCTCTTTTTAAGCCAAAGACATTTGATGTCTACACCAATCAATCCATCTATTCTAACCAATATTCGAATAACTAGAGCAGTTCTTTTGTCTTCAGTTGTTCTAAATTTATTAGTTATATAACAGCTTGACTGCAACTCAAATGCTGAAGTCAGAAATTCCAAATTTTTAAGTATTGTAATGGGGCATCCATATACATAGAAACAAAGACTATGTCGCTTTAGTTCTTCATTTTTCTCAATATACCATGTCCAACACATTCAAATTTGGATACAAGAATAAGACTCCAAGGATCCTTCATATAAATGGCAAAAAACATTTTTAAAAAATTAAACATACCCATGTCTCACTCATACTACTAACCTTTCAGTGTTCGATAAGAAACTATCATTAAGAAGTTCCTGTAGCAATGCATCCTAAAAGAATCAACGGAACTAAAGGTTATTAACATGCACAAATAATCAAAGTAGTCTTCACAACATTACTAAATATTCATTAAAAAAGACTCATACTTGCGCCTCACAGCGTACTACCGATGTCACACGATCGTTATACTCTTCAATACTTAGAGGAGGGTACAGAAAATGTCTACGCGCATATAGCTGCAGATTACAAGAAAAAACATTACATGTAAGATACCCAGAAAGACATAATCGAACTTCAAAATTAAAGTTACTGTCATCTTATACTCTGACAAAGGATATGACCCCAGTGACTAACAAGTTGAAAATGTTACAATAAAACAACCTCGTAAATGCAATCACCAATATAGGCTAATGTGGCCGCATTGAAAACCGATCGAGGTTTCTCCACTTTAGGTGGGGTGGGTAACCATCTCTCATAACCCAAATAAGTGTCATCCAAATCTACCTTTACGGGCGTTACTTCTACAATTTATAGTTAAGGAAATGAGATAATAACTCAATATTTAGCTACAAAATGGTAACAGATTGGCAAGGAAAGGATTACCTTGAGAGGGACGCTTGAGGATATCGAAAACCGAAGGGTCGGTGCGGGTGGGGAGGGTGATTGGCGGTGACGGTTTAAGGTTGGGGGTGGGTTTTAGCTTGCGTGGAGCGTTGGGGTTGTAAGATGGCCTTTGCTGGGTGTCCCATGAAGCGGTAACCGCCACTGGAGATGGTGGTATCCAGGTCAGAATTGCCATTTCGCCCCCGTTATCTGAAAGAGCGAAGATTTTGAGACGGGTTTTAAGGGAGGGTTTAAAAGGGGTTGATGGGTTCTGAGCCCAAAATAAGTACAGTCATTATAAGCAAATAAGATAAATTCAAATACTAGTAGTTTGTTAAGGTTATGGTGCAAATTTGGCATTTTTTTTTCCTATTTAAACTCAAATCTCACTAAATTATTATTTTCGTTCTATTTTCGTCATTTAATTTTTTTCATGTATTCACTGAATATTTTGAAATAAATTATTTAGCCACTTCCTGTTGGAGAAATTAAGGAAAATTGATGTAGACTTTTTATTGGTTTAATAATAAATTTGGACTTCTAATATTTACACATTCTATCAATTTTATCCTAAGTCCTCCTCTTGTACCACTTTCACTGCTGGTGGTCTTGGGTTGTATGTGAACATGTTTGTTGGCCACATATATGAGTTCATTACCATGTCCTCATTAAGCTGATAGGCTCCCGAATAGGTTTTATTCATAAAGGCCCCTCTTGACGCACCATCTAGTCCAGACCTTAAGCTTCCATTATTGTGCTTATATGTGAGGGAATTGAGGCCCTGGGATTGGTTTGGAGAGATAAGGGAATGTTTCCATTCAACGGGACTAGTTGGTGTGTTTGGAAAGTGTTTAGCTTCATACTACACTTTTATGGGACTAGTATGGGCTTTATGAGTCGTGAGGTGTATTGGGAGATCCACTTATCCAATGCATATGTGTTTATATATGTTTCCTAGTCACAATATGTCAATATATTAACATGAATTGCTATGATACATAAATGATCTAGTATGCTTTCAATTAACCTTGACATTGTGGATTATTTATGGCAATCTTTGAGCACTCAATAAGCTTGAAAAAAACTCACTCTCTTATGTATATTTTGCAGAAAAATAGATTGAGTAGGGAGGAGAAGTGGGCAAGCTTGTGATGGGTATGTGTTGTGTTTTTTACTTCAATAAGAAAGGCAATGTGGGACCAAAACTGAAGGTGTTAGACTTTATTAATTGCTAGTTGTAATGAAATTTTTAAGGATTGTTTCAAGTATTTTATATCTACTTTATGATTGTTTGTTTGATTGAATTTAATGCTTGAATATGCATGACATGTTTGTTGAAGATGCATGATGAATGGTATGTATGTCTACTAGTGAAATGTTGTTATAGATGCTCAAATGGTATGTTGAACATTTGGACAAGTTTTAAATGTCATATTGGTATGAAATGAACCTATTTTGCACTTAGAAATGCATGAGCTGCAAATTTGACATGTTAAGTAATTGAATTGTGACTTTAGGATTGCATGCTATCATAACAATTTACTTGAGATGTTAAGGTATGTCAATGCATGATATAGAGTAATTGAGCATGATTTATATGATCTATGAATGTTAGAAAGTTTCCATTGTTGACTTATTGAAGAGCTAGGCTTGTAATTGATAGATTTTAAGCTTAGAATATGAAAGGACTAGATTGTAAAGTTAATTTAGCTTATTGTTAACATTGTCACATTAGGGATCAAATTGAATAAATGTAAAACTTTTCATGAAATTATGTTAGAAATAGAATGTATAAGGTCCTTAATGAGAATATATGAAATTAAATTTTAATCCAAAGCTAGGAAGCGAAGGTTATGCTTATCCGAATTTAAGGACTAAATTGAATAAAATATAAAATATGAGGAAAATTGAAAAATATAAAATTATATGAAATCATGCATATCATGGTATAGTATGAAAATATTTGATATTGATTAGTAATATGAAATAATTGTATAGATCAAGAATTGGATCAAGTGGAATTAATAAGGAAAAAGTTAAAATTACAAATCAGTCCCTAAAGTATCCTCTCTTTTCATATTTTAAACCAGTAAGTTCGTATGGAACTTGCTAGTTTATTTTCAAAAGTAAAAAAAGTTAATCTTTAAAAAATTAATTAATTCACGTTAGAAGAGTAAATTGACAAATAATGCAAGTTGGAGGGCTAAATAAAACATTTTTCTAATTTAAAAAGGATTTTAAATTAGTTCCAAAAGAATTAAGAGTTGTTAACAGCTTAAACTAAAATGTAGGTGACTGTTACCCAACCTATACTGATTCAATTAAGTATTAGTTGACTAAACAAACCAATAACAGTGAGATTAAAGTTTGGTCCCTAAGCATCAATAATAGGCTTTAATGTTCCCATCAATAAAAGTAAGCTAAAATTTTAATTTGAAAATTTTAAAAATTATCTACTAAAAATTAAGTGATTTTTGAAAAATTTCAATAACCTTGGAACGTTCTCAACGTATGGTATCGTGTCCACATGGACCTTCGGTAACTTTTTCATTAAGCTCACTAGGAACCCATAATATTCCAAATTAATATTATAACACTACTCACAAATTTTTATTTTGTGATAACTTTTACTTTTATTACTCTAAATTCAAGGTTAGGATTTAGTATATAATGCCTTTCCTAGTTAGCCTTTATTAAACCTATAAAAGTCAGCAAGATATTCTCTTTTTGTATTAATTGAAACTCTAAATAAACCTATAGAATAATTATTTTATTTTTGAAAAGTTGAAAACAAATTTTGAGTATAGCTAATATTATTATATTTTATCAATTATTAAAATAAATTTATTATATTTTATAAAAATTATAATTTATAAAATTTGCAATCAGATTATCATCATGTATGTAAAATAATTAATTTTTATAAATCATGTTTTACACATTGGATCAAAAATACAGGTACAAACTCTAGGTACCAACTAATATGTTAAGACATTACGAAAAGGTATAATTTTAATTATATTAAATAGGTGTAATTTAAATATATTATTTTATATTTAACATTTTATGTAGATATTTTAAAATTAAACTCTAATAATTATAATAAATTATGAAAAATATGAGATAAATAGGGATATTAGATAAAAATACAATAGGATGGAATTAAAAATGACATGGTGTTCTAAGTCAATCTATTTAAATAACATGATTTAATATTAAAGTTAAAACAATTAAGTAAATAAATTTGTTTTAAATTTTAATTATTAATATAAGTTATTTAAATAATTTAATACCAAATCATTATAGATTATGAATACATATAATTTTTTCTTGAATTGAATCACAATAACAAAATTAAAGTGCCATGACATAAACATAACATACCATAAATAATTACAAAACAATACAAAAATTAAAAGGAATACAACATGAGTAAAATGTATAAGTTAAAAATATATGAATTATTTGTACATATATAAAATTATTTTTTTCTTAAATCTTAAACCCTAAACCTAAAATAAATCTATACTACAACAATGTATTCATTTTTTATATAGCACGTTTTGAAATTTTCTCACCACCTTAATGCAATCAGAATGGAAAATTTTGCCTATAAATAACACCTTTCATGGTCCTAAGCTTCAAACGAATAATCAAAATTAGATAATTACAATGTCTTGTTCAAGAATTGCCTCCTTTGTTTATCTTCTAACCCTTGCTTCTCTTCTCCAAACAGCTTTTGGACTCTTCCATAATTGTTCCGACACTGGAAGTTTCTCCGCTGGCGATCCTTATGAAGCCAACTTAAAGCAGCTCATTGAGTACCTCTCCAATCAAACTCCTCCATCAGGGTTCGGGCGCCGTGCCATAGGTCAAAACCCAAACCGAGTATATGGGCTGGCACTTTGCAGAGGCGATGTGAGTATCGAAGATTGTAAAACCTGCGTTGTTAGGGCAAGCAATGAAATACGTCAACTCTGCCCCTACAAGAAAGGTGCAATCAACTGGTATGATTATTGCCTTGTTAAGTATTCAAACATTGGATTCTTCGGCCAGATTGATAACCAAAACAAGTTCTACCTGTGGAACCCGAATAGTGTATCCGAGGCATATAGTCGGCAGACCGAGGAATTGCTGAGTGTATTGGCTAATGAAGCTTCTGCAGATCCCAGATCACTTTACGCCAGTGGAGAGATTTATGTGTACGGGTCAGCGAAAATTTATGGGTTGACTCAGTGCACCAGGGACCTTTCAAGCTCTGACTGTAAGAAGTGCCTTGACGGCATAATCGACGAGCTTCCCAAATGCTGTAATCGGTTAGAAGGAGGTAGAGTTATTAGTGGCAGCTGTAACTTCAGATATGAAAATTTCCCTTTCGTTAAGGCCTAAACCTTTGAGGACAAAAAATAGAAAAACTACACCATGAATAAATAAACTACACAAATAATTATTAGCACCGGAATACAAATAAAGTTGGTATGATTTGATTTCCACTCTTAGTGTTAGATTTATTATTATTTAAAGTTTAAAATATACTTTTAATTTTATTTTTCAGAAATTTATAACTTTTACTATTTGGATTTAAAATTTAAGTTGAATTATTATCATTATTAAATTTTTCTATTAAATTTATTGGTGTGATATTTTAAAATTAAAAAAAAATCACTTGATAGTTATATGTAACAATAAAATAACATTAAAAATGTTTATATAATTTTTTCTTAAGAATATTCATTCGAATTTGTTATGATAAAATAATTTTTTGTTGTTGGAATAGTCTAAGAAAACTTAACATCAATATTTTAATTGAAATAGTTAACAATATTAAATATTTAGACTAACTAATGACATTGTAAAAGTTGAAGGATAAAATTGTCAAAAATAAGGTATAGTAAGGCTAAAATTGGAATTTTATCATTGTCTTATAATATAAAAAATGAAGCAATGTAAACCTAAAAGAAATAAAATGATACGTAGACCCTTAGGGCAACAAATCATGTATAATCACGTAATTTTTACTCAATAAATTAATAATATTAACTATTTGGACTAATTAATAACATTATAAAACCATAGGGACCAAATTACATTAGAAATTAAAGTTTGGAAGTTAAATATCAAATTTATGCATGATAGAGGGGTCAAAACTGAAATTTAACCATTTTTTAGAACTGAAAAAAAAAAAGTAAGCACTAACGTAAACCTAAAAGGAATGGAAAACCACATGTTTGTATTTAATACTTTTAAGGTATTCAAATTATATATGATATAACCACGTAATGTTTTAATTGAAAAGTTATGTATTAACTATTTGAACTGATTAATATAATTATAAAAGCATAGAGATCAAATTATATTAAAAGTTAAAGTTTATAGATTAAATCTCAATTTTAAGCATATTAGAAGGATCAAGGTGAAACTTAACCATTTGTGTAAAATGAAAAAAATTAAAAGAAAGGGAAGATAGTGAGAGAGCCACGCGTCAACAAAAAAATTGCATCATACAACCAATAGCAACCAATCACCAAGCCAAAAACAACCACAGTAGAACCAACTTGGATTCAAGGATGATCACCTACGAATGAAAGTATCAATGAAACAAAACATTGCCCGAATCCTTCATAAACAATCAACCAAATAACCACTCGTTAGCAACATCTATTGTCAAACAAAATTTTAGCTTGATTACCACTTTGGATGAACGGTGGAGTGTGATGCGGTGTGTTTAGTTTAACTTTTGTTTTATGTTATAGTATTGTTACAACATTTAATCTTATCGCCATCATTATTTTTACACTTACCGCAAATAAACGTACTACCCATCCAAGCTTACACTGAAAGGCCTTCAAAGCATTAACTATTGATTCACCATCACCCTTTAGCCATGGGAGCCAACTACACCTACACATTACCAAGAAATTGCAACTTTGTTATAGACAGGTCTAGTCCTGGTGATTGTTTGAGAGTGCAGTTGCTTAGGGCCCAGGGTTGGAAAGGACCAAAAAAATATTTTTTTCAATTTTTAATGGGAGAAAAAAATTTAAATTAAATTAAATTAATTAAATATCTATGCTTTCAATTTTTACCATAAATGCTTTATTTTCTAGGGCTCTAAAATTTTTTCAGCTTTTATTATATTATATTTTATAATATTTTTTAAAAGGGGCCTAATTTATTATTTCGCTTAGGGTTCTAAAAATATCAAGAACAAATCTAATTATAGAGATAAAAACAATAAGTAAAATATTCGAAATTTAGGAACGAGAATACCACAAAAGCATTCCTTCTATGAAACACCTTGGCAATTAAATCACATAAAACACTATGCTTAATCCATGAAAGGATTTTTCCATATATGATTGCACCAACCATCCTCGTAAAGGAAAAAAGCACAATCTTTGCCTTGCCTTGAGCAAAAATAGAACAAGCTTAATAGTAACCAGGCAAAATTCAAAAACACAAATCATCACAGTGAACATATTTGAACTCCAAAAAAACATAATAATAATTCCAAAAAGCAAGAATAGTTTCCACATACCATAGTCCTTGAGTTAGTCCCCAATAAATCAAAACATCTATTCACTTCAAGATTGTTGTAGGTATTGCAATATCACTGACGAGAGGAAACATAAAATGATTGTAGGGGTAGTTCTTATCTAACATGTCCCACAACCAAAATTAGATGATCGAGGGTAATTTGTTCATTATTTTTAGGTTTGTAATCTATTAAAAAAAAGGTCAAGTTTAGCTAAACCAAAAAAGCTAATGTATACTCAACACATTTTCATGTTTTTCAATTTTTCTCTTCATCTTTTAGAGTTTTAGTCTTCTGCTCCATAATTGTAGTGTTTAGTTTATGTTTTCATCCGGTTTTTCTTAATTTCAAGTGTAGTTAGTTATCACTGTAGCTACTTTTTATTTGCTTGATAATACTCTAGAACGACACATTTTTATGTGTTAATTGTATATTTATTTTGAGTATGATTCTATTAATTTGGGCTATTTATGGTCTTTTATCTTTTAGGGACTAAATTGAAGGAAAAAGTAAGTTTAAGGGCGAAAAGCATGAATTTAGAGATAAAGTGAGCCAACATGCGACATAAGAAAAAAGGTGGTGCCGAAAATGCAAGCATAGAAGACATAAGGACAAAAATGCAAAGAAGAGATATTTTATAAACACAAGAATCTATTAATTTTTAATTATATTAGGATAATTGCTAGATATTATTATTTAGAGTTTATTTCAGCTTTTATCTTTAATTATCTTTATTTATCTGTATTTATCTTTTAGAATTTAAGTATGACTAGATTAGGTTTCCTAGTACTATAAATAGGGATGGAGTGACTCAAATTTCATATCATATTTTCTGTAAACACTCCCTCCCCCAAAAAGGTTCATGAGGCTTAGATTCCACGCTTAGCCTTCTCAACGAGTATTCATTACTTCTCCACATTACGGGGCTGATGCTTCCGTCCATGTCCCTTCAAAAGTGATCTTTTCAACTTGTGCAAGGAACGGCTGCTTTGTATATTTTGGGAAGGTTGCACAGTCGGTTCGTTAGCTTACTGCGTCAGCGGTTATCGAGCCCAAGAAAAAAAATAGCGTGAGATTTGCCATTGGGAAGTGATGATCTAGTGTAAGACAGTCCCACTGGAGCGACGGTTGGCTAGAGTCAGGTTCCTCTAAATTATAAGTCTAAACCCTAAGTGGAGCTGGTGGTCGCAGGCGTCCTCTTCCACTATAATTGGCTTATTCAGTTCGAGAAGGATCACCTAAAAGCCGAGGATTGAACCTAAGGAGGATCGAGACAACCAGAGGCTAGAATTTCGCCACATAAGAAACTCTCTCTTTTCCCAAACTCTGTTTATTTTTATATTCTCTATTTTAATTTTCACAATTTATTTAATTTCACAATTTCAATCAACTTTTAATTTTATCTTTTTTATTTTGTCTTTTTATTTTTTTCCTAGGTACGCAAGTGCTTCAAAAACGTATCAAATTTTGGCACCGTGGCCTAAGACTAGCAACGTGCTAACCTTGTTTTTTGTTTCTTATGACTAGATCTGCTCTAGGTACTCTTGCGTTTGATTCAGAGATTGAAAAGACTGTGAGAGCTAATCACAAGGAAACAAAGTTAAGGAAAAAAAGTCAGCAGTGGTTGGGACTCAAAGTAACCTATTGCCAGAAATTGAAGTCGACGACGAAGTTGAGTCTAGGGTTAATGAAAACCCTACTCAAACACTTGCAAGCGAAAAAGTAGAAGTCGACTCACCAAAAGAAGTGCTTAACGCTAGGGTTAACGAAAACTCGAATCTAGCACATCAACCAATAGCTCAAACAATTGAGCAACTGGCCGAAGCTCCTGCAGAACAACTGCCATTGCGCATTGCATATCCTACTATGGATACTGATTTTGAACTGAAGTCAGGTTTAATCCAGTTACTGCCAACTTTTCATGGGTTGCAAAATGAAAATCCCCACAAACATCTGAAAGAGTTTCATAGGTTTGTTGTAGTATGAAACCTCAGGGGGCAACTGATGATCAAATAAAATTGTGTGCTTTCCCTTTTTCTCTAGCAGATTTTGCTAGGGAATGGTTATTTTATCTACCCTCTGGATCTATTACAACTTGGGCTGATCTTTCTTGTTTGTTTCTTAACAGGTTTTTTCCAGCATCGCGTGCAGCTGAGTTGAGAAGGAAGATCGTAAGAATAAGGCAAAAAGAAGCAGAGTCTCTTTACGACTATTGGGAGTAGTTTAAGAAGTTGTGTGCAAGTTGCCCACAATATGGTATAACAGAACAATCTCTTCTCCAGTACTTTTATGAAGGCCTGAAACTCATGGAGATGAATATGGTAGACGCCGCTAGTGTAGGAGCGTTGGTCACCATGACTCCCCAACAAACAAGAGACTTAATATCCATGATGGCTGCAAATACTCAGTCACTCCGAACTAATCCTGAGCCCCCTAGAAGGGTTCACCAGCTAAGTAATTCGACCTTAGAAGCTAAAGTTGATAGACTTGCTAATATTCTAAATTCTCTTGTTGTAGAAAAAACAAAACTAGCCCGACTACGTGGAATCTGTGCTACCCCTAAACATACAACGGATGCATGCCCTAGTCTGTATGATGATACTATGGCTCATTTGGATACTGGGGGAAACTTCCCTGGACCACCACAAAAGGCGATATGACCCCTACGCTAATACCTACAACCCAGGATGGAGGGACCGTCCTAACTTGAGTTATGGTGCCAACCCAAGGTATAATCAGCCATACCAAAATCAGTTTCCACATCAACCACGAGATTTAATTACTTCTTTAGAAACTATGGTCAATAAATTAGCAGCTAATGTCATTGATTTCCAACAGCAAACTCTTAATTTCCAAAAAGAAACGAAGGCATCTATAAAATAATTGACCATATCAATTGAGAAATTAAACTCTCAAAGGAAGCTATCGTCACAAACAGAACCTAATCCAAGACAACACGCAAATGCAGTGACGTTGCGAAGTAACTTTTTCATTAGTAGTTTATTTGCTTGATAATCCAAGAAAAATTAACTACTAAAAATTATTTTCTTGAAAAAGTAAGTGATTTTTGAAAATTTCAATAACTTTGGAACGTTCTCAACGTATGGTATCGTGTCCACATGGACCTTCGATAACCTTTTCATTAAGCTCACTCAGAACCCATAATATTCCAAATTAATAATATTAATATAAATGATTATAACACTACTCACAAATTTTTATTTTGTGATAACTTTTACTTTTTATTACTCTAAATTCAAGGTTAGGGATTTAGTATATAATGCCTTTCCTAATTAGCTTTTATCACACATATCAAAGTCAGTAAGATATTCTCTTTTTGTATTAATTGAAACTCTAAATAAACCTATAGAATAATTATTTTATTTTTGAAAAGTTGAAAAAAATTTTGAGTATCGCTAATATTATTATATTTTGTTAATTATTAAAAATAAATTTATGATATTTTATAAAAATTATAATTTATAAAATTTGCAACTAGATTATCATCATGTATGTAAAATAATTAAATTTATAAATCATGTTTTACACATTAGATTAAAAATACAGTACAAACTCTAGGTACCAACCGATATATTAAGACATTACGAAAAGGTATAATTTTAATTATATTAAATAGGTGTAATTTAAATATATTATTTTATATTTAACATTTTATGTAGATATTTTGAAATTAAACTCTAATAATTATAATAAATTATGCAAAATATGAGATAAATAGGCATATTAGATAAAAATACAATAGGATGGAATTAAAATGACATGGTATTCTAAATCAATCCATTTAAATAACATGATTTAATATTAAAATTAAAACAATTAAGTAAATAAATTTGTTTATAAATTTTAATTATTAATATAAATTATTTAAATAATTTAATACCAAATCATTATAGATTATGAATACATATAATTTTTTCTTGAATTGAATCACAATAACAAAATTAAAGTGCAATATTAAATAATTGCTACATGACATAAACATAACATACCATAAATAATTACAAAGCAATACAAAATTAAAATGAATACAACATAAGTAAAATGTATAAGTTAAAAATATATGAATTATTTGTGCATAAATATATATATATATCTAAAATAACATAAAATAACAAAAATTATTTTTTCTTAAACCCTAAACCCTAAATATAAAATAAATCTATACTGCAACAATGTATTCACTTTTTATATACCACGTTTGAAATTTTCTCACCACCTTAATGCAATCAGAATGGAAAATTTTGCCTATAAATAACACCTTTCATGATCCTAAGCTTCAAACGAATAATCAAAAATAGAAAATTACAATGTTTTGTTTAAGAATTGCCTCATTTGTTTATCTTCTAACCCTTGCTTCTCTTCTCCAAACAGCTTTTGGACTCTTTCATAATTGTTCCGACACTGGAAGTTTCTCCGCTGGTGATCCTTATGAAGCCAACTTAAAGCAGCTCATTGAGTACCTCTCCAATCAAACTCCTCCATCAGGGTTCGCGCTCCGTGCCATAGGTCAAAACCCAAACTGTGACAAATTGCTAAAGACAGGAAAAAAAACTTTTATCTTTGACTTCTGAATTTTCTTACTTTTTTCTCTCTCTTTATTATATCAAATGCTTACAAACTATTTATAGGCTATTGTCCTTCAAAAAAAACTGAAAATATTAAAATCTAATAAAAGCCATAAACCAATGACTCTTGACCTTTCATTTTCCTAAAAAATAAACTTCTAAATTAAACCCATTAAAATCATTTTAAACCCATTAAAATCACATTTAACATTTAATCAACAAAACTCCCTCATAAACTTAAATGCTTCTGCCATCCTTTATGCCAATTAATTTCTTGCAATTGTCAAAAAATACCATCGATAGCGATTTCATGAAGATATCTGCGACTTGGTCTCGGCTTGCCACGTGCACTAATTTCACACTTCCTTCCTTTACATGATCTCGGATGAAGTGAAAATGAATGGTAATATGTTTGCTTCTCTCCTGATTCACTGGGTTCTTTGCTAACTCAATTGTTGATTTATTGTCAATTTGTATATCAGTCGCACCGAGTTGTTGTTGCTTTAACCTGTCCAACAAATTTCTGAGCCATATAACATGACACATATACCAAGACACTGCCACATATTCAGCTTCACATGGCGAGAGTGTCACGATTGGTTGCTTATTTGAAAGCCAAGTAAACGTCATGTTACCTATAAAGAACACATATCCTAATGTACTTTTCTGATCGTCTAAGTCTCTGCACCAATCACTATCAGAGTACCCAATCAACTTGTAATCTTCCACTTTTGAACAAAATAACCCGAGTGATACTGTTCATTGGATATACTGTAGGATTCGCTTCAATGCCTTCCAATGTGAATAAACCGACTGCTCCATGAATCGACTTACAATACCAACACTTAGCGAAAGATCAGGCTTTGTGCAAGTGAGATAGCGAAGACTTCCCACCAAACTCCAGTATTTTCTTGCGTCGACTTGTTCTCCTCCATTGAATTTCGAGAATTTTACACCTGGTTTTATTGGTGTTGATACCGGTTTACAATATGCCATCTTGCATTTCTTCAAAATTTCCCTTGCCTCCTGTGACACAAAAATACCTGTCTCTTCTTGTCTTACCTCCAAACCAAGGAAAAACTTCACCAAACCTAAATCTATCATCTTGAATTCTTGTGTCATTGTGCTCTTAAAATCTTGTATCATCTCACCATTGTTCCCCATAAAAATGAGGTCATCAACATAAAAAGAAATAAATAACATATTACCTCCATTCTTCTTCACGTAAAGGGCATGTTCATAGGGACATTGTTTGAACCTATTCTCCTTGAAGTATGTATCAATATGAGTATTCCATGCCCGCGGTGCTTGCTTCAACCCGTAAAGTGCCTTCTTCAATTTTAACACTTTCTTCTCTTCTCCACTTTTTATGTACCGGGGTGGTTGTTTGATGTAAACTTCTTCTTCGAGCACACTATTCAAGAATGTCGACTTGACATCCATTTGAAATATCAGGCATTTGAATTGAGTCACTTGTGAAAAGAGCAACCGGATTGTCTCCATTCTTGCAACATGAGAAAATACCTCGTCATAATCGATTCCCTCCTTTTGTTTGTATCCCTTTACAACAAGTCACGCCTTGTACCGTTCTATCTCGCCTTGAGCATTCATCTTTCTTTTGAACACCCACTTTATACTAATGGGCTGACTTTCTTTCGACAACTCCGTTAACTCTAATGTGTTGTTGCGGTCAATAGTTTTAATCTCTTCGTCCATGGCAGTTTGCCACTTCTTGTCTCGTACCACCTCTTCAAAACTTATTTTCTCGAAATCTGCCAAAAGACATACGATGTGTACCTTACTTGTTAAATCATAAAATATTGCAAACTTCTCATTTTGGGTTGTTGCATTTCATCTTCATCATCGATAGTTTCAAGATTTGTCGGTATGATTGTTAGTGTAGTGGTTGATGATTCTCCATCTTTGATGATAACCTTCGTTGAGTTATTCCAATCCCACTCGCTTGCTTCATTAACTCGGACATCATGACTCACCACAACCTTCTTACTTATCGGGTCGAGTAGTTTGTATCCTTTTGTTTTCTCATCATACCCAATAAAAATAAACCTTTTGCTTTTATCTTCGAGCTTCGTTTTTCGCTGATCCGGCACATGTGCATATGCCTCACTACCGAATACTTTGATATGAAAAACTATCAGTTTTTGTCCACTCCAAGCCTCTTGTGGTGTTTGATCATTCAACTTCCCATGTGGAAACTGATTTTACACATAGATGGCACGTTGTATGGCTTCCACCCAAAATTCATTCGGCATCTTCTTGCTCTTGAGAATTGACCGAACCATGTCGAGAATAGTCTGATTTTTCCTCTCTGCCACACCGTTTTGTTGAGGAGAGTACGGTGCAGTTAGGAATCATCTTATGCCTTGCTTCTCACAATACTCCATGAAAGTTGTCGAAGTATACTCGCCACATCTATCAGATCGTACAGATTTGATGTATCTACGGGTTGCCTTTTCCACGATCACTTTGAACTTTTTGAACACCTCGAACATCTCATATTTTTCTTTCAGAAAATAAACCCAAGTTTTTCGTGAGAAATCATCGATAAAAGAAATGAAATACCTTTTACCGCTAAAAGATTCGAGGGTAATTGGTCCACATATGTAGGTATGAATCAATTCGAGAGGTTGTTTAGCTCGATGTTCTACCTGCTTTTGAAACGAAGTTCTCGCATGCTTTCAGAGCACACACTCTTCACAAAATTTTCCCTCATAGTCCATGTCCGGTAGCCCGTGCACCATGTTCTTCTTCGTCAACTCGTTTAGACCATCATAATGTAGGTGACCAAAATGGAGATGCCACAACGACACATTGTCTTCTATGTCGACTTGCAAACATTTTTCTCGAACGCTTCTCAAATTCAACTTGTACATGCGATTTCTCCCCATTTCAACTCGAGCGACCAAACGCCCTTGCTTATTTTTCAAGTGTAACACCCGGTCTCTCATAAGTACCAAATAACATTTTTCAATGAGTTGCCCCATACTCAAAATGTTGCTTTTGAGGTTTGGTACATAATAAACATCTTGGATAGACCCAACTAACCCATCTTTTTGTAAATAACAAACGGTACCTTAGCCTTTTACCTCAACTTTTGACGTATCTCCAAACGACATGTAACACCCCTAACCCGTATCCACTGCCAGAACAGGGTTTCGGAGCATTACTACCATTTGCAGATCACTTAAAAAAATTAAAATACTTACCGATTCAATGCATCATATAAAATAAATATATTACCATTCAATCAACAGTTTGGCACTTGTATAAGCATCAAACAACAACATTTTTAGTATACTTGCACATATCTCATATAAATTCAACATTGATATATCTATTTTCTCGACATGTCGTACTTGAGTTTAATAATAGTCTCAATTACATAATTTCCTTGTATCAACATATCAAAGATAATCATATATGTACATGTCATGAAACATATCATGCTCTTACCTTTTCTTCACAAGCATATATCATTCATTTCATTATATCAATATTTTATGCTTCATCATTTCCATATATTTTATGTATATTTATTCGGTAATAGCTTATATCAAACTTAACATAAATTATATTCCATGTACTTATACTTATTTCGTTTATCCATTTTCATAATTATTTCATACAACGCTTTTGTACATATATTTTCATATGACCAGTCTTGTAAATATTTCACACAACCATTTCATATAACCATTCGTCATCTGATACATTTTACCTGAATATCAATTGTTCAACAGATGTTATAGCGTCTCCCATCCATGGTCTTATTTATCTTTGACGTGATGCCATAGTGTCTTTCAACTATGGTCTTACTCATTTTCTGTCATGTTGCCATGGTATCTTTCAACCATGGTTTTATTCTTTTCATGTTACGTTGCCATGGTATCTTTCAACCATGGTCTTACACATCTCATATCAGGTTGCCATGGTATCTTTCAACCATGGTCTTACATATTTCATATCAGGTTGCCATGGTATCTTTCAACCATAGTCTTACACACAGGTTGCCATAGTATCTTTCAACCATGGTCTTACACATCTCATATCAGGTTGCCATGGTATCTTTCAACCATGGTCTTACACATCTCATATCAGGTTGCCATGGTATCTTTCAACCATGGTCTTACACATTTCATATTAGGTTACCATGGTATCTTTCAACCATGGTCTTACACGTAGGTTGCCATGGTATCTTTCAACCATGGTCTTACACATTTCATATCAGAGAGCACACTCCCTTGAACCTCATCCTTACGATGGGATTACCGGTCAAGGCTAAATCATTGTAATATAAACTCATAGAGTATTATCGGGATTACCAGTCCAGGCTAAATCCCCTGCAACGATAATTACTCTAATGAGCTTGGATCTGAATTACCAGTCCAGGCTAAATTCAGACCCTAATTCAGATTACCCGTCTGGGCTAAATCCATTTTACACATATTCTTCGGGAGGGCTATATCAGGATAGGATCACCCATCCGGGCTAGATCCTTTTTACCGTCAATTCCTTTTCAGAGATCCATCGAATTTTCCTTTCATTCAACCGAGATTTCTTCTCCTTTTATCAAATTTATCAATGTTTCATAAATTTTCATACAATGAACATTCAAATCATATTCACATAAATAACATACAATCTCAAGCATTTAAGAATATAATTCAAGTTACGAACTTACCTCATTGCTTGTTTGTGTTTATAATTTCATTAATCGATATCTTTTCTTTTCACGATCAAGTCTCATATTTAAGTCGTCCGGATCTTTATAAATAAATTTGATCATCATTTTCATTCATTTCATATTCTAATGCATTTAATTAATGGTCTAGGCAAAATTACCATTTTGCCCCTAAACTTTTAATTAATGACGATTTCATCCTTAGGGTCGGAAAATAAAATTCTTGCAATTTAATCCTTATTTCCAGATATTATTCTCATATATATTGATAACAATCCATGAATTCTATAAAATATCAGAATTTTTCATAATTTTAACACTTTTCAATTTAATCCCTAAAACATATTTTCCCCCGATCTTGAACTAAATTAATAATTTCATTCAATTTTGTAATTTAAATAATAAAATAATCCATTTCATGCAATTTGGTCATTTCTGACATGTTTACAAAATTGTCCATAAAGTTTTACTTTTATTCAATTTAGTCCCTGAGCCTAAAATATGCAAATTAGCCATGCTAGATGAATATTCATACATATTTTTCCTCCTTCTCCTCTCCATTCCACATCCTTAATGTAGATAACACACTTGTAAGTAACATTATCCATAATTTTTATTATTTACTTTTATGAATATTCAAGTTGTCTATCGCATCATAGTCACTAAATTATTTATATCTGGATCTATAGAACTCCAAATTAATATCCGATAATTTTCCTAAATTTAGACTCATATATATTCTTACCATAAAATTTCAGAATTTTGGTTTAGCCAATAAGTACTGAGTTTATTCTTTAAATTTACCCCTGTTCAGCATCTAACAGCTTCGACCCTCTTCACCAAAAATTAATTATCTCCTCATACAGGATTCAAATGATGTTATTGTTTATTCTTCTTAAAAATAGACTCATTCAGGATTTTAGAAATATAACTTTTAGTCCCTAATTATTTTTATTCAATTTTTTATGATTTTTCAAAGTCAGAACAGGGGAACCCAAATTCATTCTGACCTTGTCTCACAAAATTCATTATATATCAAAATTTAAGAATCCATTGCTTACACTATTTCTTCTATGAGAAACTATACTCAATAATATTTAATTCCATATTTTTTTCATCTTGAAATTCGATTTATACAATTTATGGTGATTTTTCAAAGTTAATCTACTGCTGCTGTTCAACTGTTTTTGTGCAAGCTATTAATTACCATGTTATAACACCCTTATTTTCTTTTTCCTACACCATTTCTCATCACTTTCTCTTATTTTCTCTTCACTAACATATCAAACACATAGGACCTTATGTAAGAAAACTCTACTATAACATTATTTCCATGCTTTGTCAATAATAACAAACTTAAAAACATATTGAAACCTTGATATACTTACCTTGTTCTATTGATACTAATCTTTAACTTGATTTTCTCTCTCTTCCAGCTTCTATTTCTTGAATCCAACTTGATATTCTAACTCCCCATGCTCTCCTTAACATTTTTGTCTCTTGGTAGCTATGGAAATTCATTTGATTTTTGGGTGAAAATGGTGAATTTTTGGTAAAAAAACCAAATTGTAAAGAAAGCAAAACTTTCTTTCTTCCTCTCTTTCTCTCACGTTAGTGCATGGGAAAATATGGATGAGAATTTCTCATCTTTCTTTCTTTATATACTAATAAAATAATAAAATATTTTATTAAAGTATTAATAAAATAATATTTATCTAATTAAATAATTATAAAATATCAAAATATCTCTAGCATCATTATTACTTTCTAAATTTCTCTCTCTTCCAATTGACCATTTTGCCCTTCATTATCTTTTAAAATTCCATCATTGAGTCATCATTTAATTTGGTAAAATTGCAATTTAGTCCCTTATAGTTCTTCATCTATTCAATTTGGTCCTAATTCATCCATTTTCCTTAGTTTCTAGATCATTCCACTCTTAAATTATTTACACTATTGGTCCTTCAACTTTTTCATATTTACACTTTAACCCCTCAAATTATGAATATTTACTCTTGTGCAACAAAACTTTTCTCACTTTTACAATTTAGTCCTTTCTTGAATTAATATATCATAATATACTTCTCAATATTGGCATAACTCAAAATTTCCCTTTTTGTCACTTTATTTCCTTATTTTACTATATCAAGGATAATATCTTACTGTAAAAATTTTCAGGGTATTACACGACAAATATCCCGTTTTAACCTTTTGTGTCTCTTTGAATTGGTGCTTATGCCAGCACATATGGTTGCTTGCACCTGTGTCAAGGTACCACACCATGTTGTTGTTGGTGTTGACTTCGTTGTGTGCCATCAAGAGAAAACCTTCTTTCGCCTCATCATCTTCCGTGGTTAGGTTGGTTGTTTCTTCCACCTTTAAAGTCGTGACATTCTTTCACAAAATGCCCCGTCTTACCACAATTGTAACACTTATTAGAATTGCAATCCTTCGCATAGTGACCATATTTGCCACATATGTAACACTCGATGTTGGAATAATTCGACCGACCGCCTCTTCCACGACCGCGTCCTCTTCCACGCTAATTTTGTTGGTTTGATTGCTTCTTCCCCTCGTAATGCCCTTCTTGACCACAGTCTCTTCCACCACGACCATTTTCTCGACCTCCATGGCTACGCCATCTATCTCGAAAGTTTTGAGAATAGAAAACCTTTTCATCTTTGATTGAAGCCTTCATTTGAAGTGATTGCTCGAGTGTTTCCTCTTTCTTCTTCTTCTTACATTGTTCATATGCCTCGAGAGAACCGACGAGCTCATTGACTGTGAGCGTTGCTAGATCTTTTGACTCTTCTATGACACATACGACATTCTCGAAACTATCAGTTAATGGCCTCAAAATCTTTTCCACAACTCGTGCATCGGTCAACGCTTCTTCGTTTCAGTTGAGTTGGCTCACTACTATTTGAACACGTGTAATATTGTCGGAGACACCTTCCAATTCCTTCATCTTCATGCCTTCCAACTCACCGCGAAGAGTTTGAAGGCAGACTTTTTTAACCCGGTCGACTCCTTTTTACACCTTCGCCAAAATGTCCCATGCTTCTTTTGAAGTTGTCGCTCTCGCAATCTTCTCAAAGCCCAACTCCTCAACAGCTCGGAAAAACATGTACAATGCCGCCTTATCTTTTGATCGCATCTCTTTCAACGCCTTGTTTTCAGCCGCCGTATATTCCGCTGTAGTTGTCGGTTCTACAAAACCTTCTTGGACCACCTCCCAACCATCTTGAGACCCGATGAGAGCTTTCATTTTGATGCTCCAATTCCCGTAGTTCACCTTTGTTAGTTAAGGCAGCGGCACATTACTGGTCACACTCTCCATGGCTTGGATACCAAATTGACAAATTGCTCAAGACAGCAAAAAAACTTTTATCTTTGACTTCTGAATTTTCTTTCTTTTTTTTTTCTCTCTCTATTATATTAAATGCTTACAAACTATTTATAGGCTATTGTCCTTAAAAAAAACTGAAAATATTAAAATATAATAAAAGCCATAAACCAATTACTCTTGACCTTTCGTTTTTCTAAAAAATAAACTTCTAAATTAAACCTATTAAAATCACTTTAAATCCATTAAAATCACATTTAACGTTTAATCAAAAAACCGAGTATATGGGCTGGCACTTTGCAGAGGCAATGTGAGTAGCGAAGATTGTAAAACCTGAGTTGTTAGCACAGGTAATGAAATACGTCAACTCTACCCTTACAACAAAGGCGCCATCAACTAGTATGATTATTGCCTTGTTAAGTATTCAAACATTGAATTCTTCGGCCAAACTGATAACCAAAACAAGTTTTACTTGTGGAACCCGAATAACGTATCTGAGGCTTATAGTAGGCAGACCGAGGAATTGCTGAGTGTATTGGCTAATGAAGCTTCTGCAGATCGCAGATCACTTTATACTAGTGGAGAGATTCAGGTGTACGGGTCAGCGAAAATTTATGGGTTGACTCAGTACACCGGGGACCTTTCAAGCTCTGACTATAAAAAATGCCTTGACAGCATAATCTACGAGCTTCCCAAATGCTGTAATCGGTTAGTAGGAGGTAGAGTTGTTAGTGGCAGCTGTAACTTCATATGTGATGGTTTTGTTGGAAAATATGGAGATCACATATATAATAAGGGTAGTTACATTTTATTATTCACTATCATCATAGGTTAGCCCAAATTAAGAGTGATCTAATTTGATTAAAATTTTATTAGGATTCAATTATTAGATAAAGTATGGGTCAAATATGTGTAGATACTCTAGTAATTGAGTTCTAATCAAATTCTAATTAATGATGGGCTAATTAGAATTTAATTAGAACAAATATGCCAAGGTTATAAATATTAGTGTTATTGTCCCCAAATTATACACAAAATATCTTTTCTAATATCTTATCATTAGGGAAGAGAGATAAGATATTATCTGAATTTCTAGTGTGCAAATTTGGAAGATTAAATCCTCAATATCAGGAAAAACTTCAAGGAATTCATGGATTCAGGTACGTTTTCACATTTAGTTTTATTCTTGATTTATTTTTGATGATTTGACGTGATAGATCATGGTTTATTCAGTTTTATTTTAGATTTATTTTACAAATCTAACAAGTGGTATCAGAGCCTTGTCATATCGAATCATTGGAAATTGATTAAGATTTTTCATTTGAATGATTGATTCATGAAATTTCATTGGTTTCATATTTCGGATATATATGTTGATCTTTGAAGATTTATATTAAAATATTTTTTAGATCTTAATTATCTTGAATTCATATTAAAAATTTTAAGGTTTTGTTTTAATTTTTTAATTTATGCTTTGATTTATTGTATATTTATATGCATATATAATTGCAAAGCATGTGGTTATTATTATTAATTTTAAAAAAAATCATGTAAGGCATTTTAAAAAATAATTCAAAGTATAGAAATTGATTCATATATATATGTTTTGTTTATATATAAAATAATATATATATGCTTTGATTGGTTTAATGCATGTTGTTTTGAAAATTTATATAAATATATATAATTATCTTTTAATTTGATTGAAAGATAAAATTAAGGTAAATATTTTGAAACAAATAAATTGATTTTGACTTTTAATTAAGGATGTCTAATATTTTAAATAAATTAGTTCAAACAAAATGCCGCTAAAGTGACATCTTTTGTGTAGATTAGTTTATTTGAAATATTAAGATGATTATATGATTTTGTAATTCATGCGTTTATTGATTGACCCAAAAGTAAGTTAATATTTGACAAAATTTCAACGACATATGTGGTGATAAATATATGACAATTATAATGTATTTTATGTGAGTAATAAGTTAGTCCAAAGATTAATTCATTATTTGACATAATTTATTGTTAATGTTTGATTGCTACAACAATAGTACCGCTTACTATTAATATTACTTTCCAAAGACTTGATATTAATGTTGTGTTTGGTATTTTGAGATGAGATTAGCCATTATCTTGAATTTATTGTTTACTTATGAATATTGATGTGAGCTTACTTTTATTTATTTTTTGTTCTATATTCAGCTAATTCATATTCTACTGCCACAATATCAACGAATATAAATTCTATACCCATGCTTAATGGGAGTAATTTAAATGAATGAAAAATGCACTTACTTATAGCACTTGGCTGTATGAACATAGACCTTGTACTAAGGGAAGAACTACTCACACCTCTCATTGAGGAAAACACCCCCTATGTTAAAAGTGATTTTGAGAGGTGGGATCGCTCAAATTGTAAGAGTCTAGTGATCATGAAGCACAACATTTCAGAAACCTTTTGGGGCATAGAATTTGAAAAGATTACTCAGGCTAACGTTTCCTTGACGAAATTGAGAAACGTTTTGCTAAAAATGATAAGGTTGAAATGACATCACTTCTGACTTCTTTGATGTCTATAAAGTTAAGGGTTAAAGAAATTCTAAGCGATTTAATGGCTATGAGTTTTATGATCCCACAATTAGGAATATTTTTGGGAAGAGAATTTCAATATTCTTTTAGGATGTTGAGTTTGGAGGGAGAAATAAGGTTAGAGACATTACTTTTAATGAGGAATTGAATTCTAATTCATTTCCTACATCACTTTTGATGATGTTTAGGTTATCATACCTATTATTGATTAAGAAGTGAATCTAGAACCTCAATAAGACAATATTGAACAACTCCTTATTCAAGATTAGGTAATTGTTCCAGAAGAACAAACTCAACAACCTCAAGAATGAATGTCATTAAAAAGGTCCAGTAGAGAAATGATTATAGTGGCTTTAGTGGAATATTTTGACATTAAGCTACATCAGATGAATATTAAGTTAATGGTTTTTCAATGGTAACATTTATCATACATTTATATGGTGCAATTAGAAAGCTTTGTGTCTAGTGATGCAAAGTTAATGATTTGCAAAGAACTTCATCTATGGGTTTAAGCAAACTTCTCGTCAATAATATTACAAATTTTAACAAATGATTATCTCATTCGATTTAGAGATAAATTTTATTGATAATCTTATATACCATAAGTTTAGTGGGAGTAAGGTTCTATATTTGGTGTTATATGTTAATGACATACTGCTTGTCAATAATAAATATAACCTCAATCAATACCCTAAAAATAATTTTGAGGTTACAAAAATGCATTAGATTTTTCACATTTTAGCAATAGAAAGTCTAATGTACATTCGGGTTTGTATACATTGGAATATTGTGTACACTATGTAGCACCCCAAACCCGGCCCAGAAGTTATGGCCAGATCCAGCATGCCACATAAAAAACGTAAAAAAAAATTTTCATTCTAAGTCCAGAAAATCGTACTTGATGTTCAAAAGATTAATTCATTAAGGGTTAAGGTGAATGGAAGCTGTGCACCAGGTAGGAAACCGGAAAAGAGATGGTGAGTCCATCGGATCGCTAAATACCAAGCTCCTTCGGATCCAATCCTAGACATGCATACCGCCATTGCCACACCTTAACGTCATGGATATTTCTAGGAAACCGATTTGATTAAGTCATTTTTAGGAAAAGTGATTAATTTTGGAAAATACTTTCATTGCGGAAGCTTTGCTTGTTGTCGTGTTATTTTGAAATCAATTGTTGTTTTTGAAAACGCGCCCTAAAGCTATCCAATTTCAACAGTTAAAATAAGTATTACCTATCTTAGTAATACATATTAAAAACCATCAAAAATAAATAAGCTGCCTTATTACATTTAAAAGGCCAAAACCTCAAACGTAATTAAAAGGATGTCCAGTTCACTAGAAGAAAATCAAACTTTCAGAACGGGTGGCCACTCCGAATTCCCTCACAGCTCCAAGCCCACTATGGTTGGGGATTTCTGCGTGGATGAAAATAAAAGGGTGAGTTTGGGGAAACTCGGTGTGTAAGGAAAACCCATTCAAAGCCCAAGTCACTTAAGCCTATTGGGCCTAAGCCCATTCAGTAAATGGTATGGGCCGAGACCTTTTCAGATTACAATAAACCGGGCCTTAGCCCTTATTCATATAACAAGATGGCCCATAGGCCCATTTCAAAATACATGCAACATCAATAACATATGCAAGCCCATTTGGGGAGACTACTCAACCCACCAACCACTACACTCCACCCGCACCACCATACACTCCATGTGGGGAATAGCTCAACCCACCCAATTAACACTCCATAGTTGCGGCCTTTTGCTCAATTATCGATAAATTGAGGCAAAGCCTCCAAGACGTGGACAAGCCACTTTCAGACTTCCTCCGTCAATATCCCGGTCCCATGCATCGACAATAACAACATGGCATGCAATAAATAACAACGATCAAACATGCATTTAGGTCAATTTAACCCTAGGGTATTTTGGTAATTTATCTCTTAGGGGTAAAGCGTAAATTTTCCACTTTTAAAGGTATTTCAGTAATTTATCTATTTTAGGGTTTTTCATGCATATTCCTACCTTTCACGTACTAATGTAATCACTACTGAGGGTTCTTATTTAATTGGGCCTATTGGCCCATCATTCCAATTTTGGCCCATTAAGCCCAAAAATATTGAGGGCACGTAAATCATGCACTTTGTAGTCCAAACATTGCAGCTTACCAAAAACATTAATCGATTTACCTCACGAGCATTCGCACACTCGCAAATTTACAAAATACGGTTTTCGGCATTTCGACTTTTCGCTTTTGCCGATCCGACTAAGAAAGAGGGTGTTAGTTACACACATTTGCGACGATATGTTGACGAGATCCACACGAACCGCCTACAATTGGATTACTAACACGTTAATCTAACTATTCAAATACAAACTACGTATTAACCCCTTACAATATTCGGCCACCACACCTACAGGTCATAGTAAGCTTATAAGAAATCAATAAGCAACTCATTAACAAATTTTTGTCAATGTTTACCACATAATCATAATTTCACTGCAAGCTGTCTTCCTAAGCAACAGTCACTAAATCATTTATAACTGGAGATACAAAACTCCAAATCAAGTTCCGTTAATTTTCCCTGAAAATAGACTCATATATCTTCTATCCATAAAATTTTCAGAATTTTTTGTTTAGCCAATCAATATCAGATTTTTCTCAAAGTTTCCCATGTTTCACTGTTTGACTAATCTGACCACTCTTCATTACGAATCAAATTTCTCATTGTACAGAATTCAAAATATGTTCTTGTTTATTTCATTAGAAACTAGACTCAATAATATTTAATTACATAATTTATTCAGCTTCTAATTCATCTCCCACAATTTATGGTGATTTTTCAAAGTCAAGTTACTGCTGCTGTCCCAAGCAGATTTATTACCAAATTCACTCTTTCACACATAACTTGCATGCATGTTATTTAAACATGTATATCACCAATCAATCATCACATATCTATGATTTTACTTAAGTATAATCTCCATTTCATCATTTTAAAGCACAACATGTTAGCTGATTTTTCCCTTTAACATCTAAGGCACATGCATGCTCATTTGTTTGGCTCAACTTCACTTATCTTCCATTTTCATCAAAAGAACATGAAACAACAACCATTTCCTTCATTTTAATTCATGACTAAATGCTCACAACACAACTAAAAATCAAAATATACTTCAAGAGTTAAGGTAGAATCAAGAAGAACTCATGAACCTCAAAATAGAAGCAAGGTACCAAGAACTTACCTTCAATTTTCCTCCTCCTAATGACCGAATACTCAAGAGCTTCCTCCTCTCCTTTCTCTTCTCTAACTTTCAGCTATGATGAACAAAGATGGACAAAACTTTGTTCTTTTCACCCCTTTTTCTTTTAATAAAACTTCATATTTCATCCATTTAATTCTTTATACAAAAGACATGAAATTCTTATCATGAAACATTTACCTAACCCATTATCTGAAACATTTACCTAACCCATTATCATGGAACATTTACCTAACCTATTATCAATTTGTATTAATTTGTACCATAAATTATGGATATCAAGTGCACATTTTGTCTACAACAACATGATGGCTGGCCACTTCATGTAAAATGGGAGGTTTGTCATGCAAATCCTCCTATTTTGCACTCCTATTTATTTGGCCACTTCAATTTAGTCTATAGCATTTTCAAACATTTTCACATAGGTTCTATTTCATAATTTCACCCCCTTTTTCTTATGGAACAAAAATTAACTAAAATTGTCGGGTTCTATCTTAAGTTTGGGCTTTCTAGAGGCCCACTAATATAATTAAACCTATGCCAACATTCACAGGATTCCCAAAAATTGGGGCGTTACACACTATTGGGATGTTAGACAGATATTTTAAGCAACCCTGGTTTGGACTATTGGATAGCGTCCAAGAGGGTTATAAGGTATTTTCAGAGAACAAAAGATTACATGCTCATATATCGGAGGTCTAATCAATTAGAGATTATCAGGTATATAGCCTTCGATTTTGATAGAATATGGATACAAGATTTTGTCACTATGGTGCAAATTGTGAAAACAAATTGCAGCTTTTTATTCCAATAGCAGCAGGAGCACATCGAAGTCAAAACACATCGACTTTAAGTTCTTGGTTGTCAAAGTAAAAGTTCAGAGTTGTTAGGTGTCTATAAAACATATTAGGAAAAACTCCATAATTACGGATCTGCTTACTAAGGGACTACACCCAAGGTTTTTCATAAGCATGTTGCTCATATGGGTGTAATATCATTTAAGGATATTTGGTTTTAGTGGGAGTTTGTACTTTTAAATGCTTTTATGTTATAGACACATTTTTAGTTATTTCACTTTAAGGATATTAAGTTTATTTTCTACAGAAATAAAGTTTATTTGTTTTATTCACACTCTAATTTTGTTAAGGTTTGATCTCACTAAGGAGAACCAGTTGGAAATAAATATGTTTAGATCATATTGCATGTAATTTTCATGCTACACATCCATACTTGATCTATGTCATTTGGTTGTGTTAATGTACATCATCATGGATAGATTTAGTTACGATATATGTAACAAAAGTCATCTTGGTTCTATGTTATCATGATTAATGGACGAGATTGTTTGGAATACCTTGTGGATATGATAGTAAAATTTTGAGCTGATAAGGTTATATAATGACATGTAATTATAGAGTAATTAGTATATATATGTAGTCCAAGTGGGAGATTGTTGGAAAATATGAACATCACATATATAATAAAGATAATTACATGTTATTATTTACTATCATGATAGATTAGCCCAAATTAAAAGTAATCTAATTTGGTTAAAATTTTATTGGGCTTTAATTATTAAATAAAGTATAGGTCAAATATGTGTAGATACTCTAGTAATTGAGTTCTAATCAAATTCTAATTAATGATGGGCTAATTAGAATTTGATTAAAACTAATATGCCAAGGTTATAAATATTACGGTTATGGTCCCCAAATTATACACAAAATATCTTTTCTAATATCTCATCATTAGGGAAGAGAGAGCAGATATTATCTGAATTTCTTGTGTGCTAATTTGGAAGATCAAATCCTCAAGATTGGGAAAAATTTTAAAGTATTCATGGATTCAGGGACGCTTTCACATTTAGTTTTATTCTTGATTTATTCTTGATGATTTGACATGATAGATCCTAATTTATTCAGTTTTATTTTAGATTTATTTTACAAATCTAACAAGTTTCCCTTTCGTTAAGGCTTAAACCTTTAAGGACAGAAAATAGAAAAACTACACCATGAATAAATAAACTACACAATTAATTATTAACACCGGAATACAGATAAAGTTGATATGATTTCGACTCTTAGTGTTAGATTTATTATTATTCAAAGTTTAGAATATACTTTTAATTTTATTTTTCAAAAATTTATAACTTTTACTATTTGGATTTAAAATTTTAAATTGAATTATTATCATTATTAAAATTTTTCTATTAAATTTATTGGTGTGACATTTTAAAATTAAAAAAATTATAATTGGTAGTTATATGTGTAACACCCCTAACCCTTATTCGTCACTGGAACAGGGTTAAGAAGCATTACCAGATTTAACAGAACAAATACAAACAATCACATAATAATTTATCATAGACATCTTAATTTAATCATAATATCCCTTTATTGAGCCTTCGAGGCCCAAATCATGTGTTGGAAACAAATCGGGACTTAATCGAAAACTCAGAGAATTTTTTATAAAATTTCAAATTTTTCCTAAGTACACAGCACACATGCCTGTGTGCCAGGCTATGTGGACTCAAAATGAGCCTTATACCTCAAGTTTACCAACCCTGCAGATCTTGAATCTCAAGCAATACAAAAACCAATAATTCAACTAATCCAAAACACATTCAAATATATTTTTAAACATGTCAAAATAAACAATCTAATAAATTAACTAATATATTTTGTAAACATTTTAAATATATTACAAAACAATCCACCATTTACTATAAAAGATTAATTCTAAATTCATGCCAAAGTTAACCAAAATTTATCTATGTTATATTCTTTCACTCATTAACACAACATACCATTATATATTCTTAATATAACACATATGTTATATATATATATATATATATATATATATATATTCAACCCATTTCACATTATAGCATCATTACATTCATTTCCCAAAATGACAAACATAACATCCTAGGTACATGCCATTTACTAAAAAGAAAATATACTTCACCACTTGAGTTCAGGATCGACTCTGGATGCTGATTCAACGTTCTGACTTTAACCTAATTTGCGCACGGAAACAAACCGTACGCTGAGTATAAACTCAATGATATTTCTATAATCCGAATAAATTTATAATACTTAAACATATAATTACGCATAACAAAAACTATTCAACAACAATAAAATTTCATAATTATATTGTTCAATACACTTCAATTATCATATCTTTTATTTCAATCATTTAATTGCTATTTATTAGCAATTCACAATAAGATATTCAAGGCAATTTCAATATCAATATCCATTTCATGAACCCATGATTCATACAATTCCATGCATTTCAATTACATATTCCATTTCAATGTTCATTCCAATTTATAATCAATATCTTTCAATATCAATCAATTGATCAAATTATTCACAAACCCCTATTAACACAACTCGGACTCAGACAGATACATGAATCCAACCAGAGCACACTAGTACGACACTCAGTGCCTCATCGGTCATGTCGAAGTAAAACAATACAGTACTCAGTACTTCATCGGATTTATCCGAAGCAATAATAATACGACACATAGTGCCTCATCGACTCGAAATCGAAGTATCCCTGAACACTTCCAATCCTATGACATGCCGACTATATCTACCTTAACACGACATTGTTAATAGAGTATTCAATTCACTTTCAATTTTTCAATCAATACACATTTCAATTCAATAATCCATACAAATTCATAATTCTAATTCAAATATTCACACTTACTCGCAATTCAATTCAATACCACAATATCAACACTTACTTAAATTTTCACTTACCACACATATCATTAATAAATACATTAAATAATTATTAAATTCGGATTATAGAAATACAAATCGTATTTTCTGAGCTGATCTTCGTTGACTTTTTCCTTTCCTTTCTTAGCCGACGTCTCTGGTACCACGTTAGCTACGGAATTTAAACAATTAAAAATTATCAATACAACACAATTTTATATCAATTATTTCAATTTATACAAAACTTTTGCCTAAATTTCAATTTAGTCCTTAAATCTAATCAACTTTTTCTCTTACGAAACCAATTCCATATCTCAATTGAATGTCCACTTTAATCTAATTTCAACTCCCTAATTTTGCCATAAAACTCTAATTTTGAATTTCTTTCAATTTAGTCCCTACTACTTAAAACTTATAATTTGTTTTACAATTCAATCCTTTTCTCAATTCTAACTTAAAATTCAATAAATTCAAACCCTAATTCTTCAATTAATTCAACATAACCCACATCTAAAAATCAACTAACATCTAAAAATCAACTAACTTTCAAAATTTCCAATTATATCAAGTAGTATTTTGTTCTAGGATTCTAAAAACATCAAAATTACAAGAAAATGTATTAAATTGACTTACCACTTAAGCTTCAAACCTTAAAATCACTAATTTCCTTTTTTTTTCTTTTCTTTTTTCTCCCTGTTCTTCTCTGTTTCATTTCTTTATTTCTCTTTTCTTTGTTTTATTTACTTTAGTTTATTTATGTTTTATTATATTATATTATTATATTATTATATTAATATATTATTATATTATATACTTAAGTATAAAGTATAAATAAATACGCATGGAATAATATTTTCCATAAATTTGTTACTTATTTCCTTATGCTTTATTTGCTAATTTAGTCCTTCAAATTTTCTTGATTCTATAATTGAACTTTCACCCTTCATTCAATTTAATCTTTATACCTACTTAACCTTAATTCAAACTAATTCACCTAATTAAAATCTAATTAACCACACAACTAACTTTATAAATATTTTTAATAAATATTTACAAATCCGCTTTTCTAAAACGGAGACCGAAAATACACTTTTCGATACCCTTAAACTTGGTCGTTACAATATGTAATAATAAAATAACATAAAAATGTTTATATAAATTTTTTCTTAAGAATATTCATTCAAATTTGTCATGATAAAATAAATTTTTTGTTGGAATAGTCTAAGAAAAATTAAAGTCAGTATTTTAATTGAAATAGTTAATAATATTAAATATTTAGACTAACTAATGACATTGTAAAAGTTGAAGGATAAAATTATGTCAAAAATAAGGTGTAGTAAACGCTAAAATTGAAAATTTATCATTGTCTTATAATATAAAAAAAATGAAGCAAGGTAAACCTAAAAGAAATAAAGTGATACGTAGACCCTTAGGGCAATAAATAATGTATAATCACGTAATTTTTACTCAAGAAATTAATAATATTAACTATTTGAACTAATTAACAACATTATAAAACCATAGGGACTAAATTACATTAGAAATTAAAGTGTGGAAGTTAAATCTCAAATTTATGCATGATAGAAGGGTCAAAACTGAAATTTAACCATTTTTTTAGAACTGAAAAAAAGGGTAAACATTGACGTAAACCTAAAAGGAATGAAAAGCCATATGTTTGTCTTTAATATTTTTAAGTTATTCAAATTATATATAATATAATCATGTAATGTTTTAATTGAAAGTTATGTATTAACTATTGAACTAATTAATATAATTATAAAAGTATAGGGATCAAATTATATTAAAAGTTAAAGTATATATATTAAATCTCAATTTTAAGCGTATTATAAGGATCTAAAATTTAACCATTTGTGTAAAATGATAAAATTAAAAGAAAGGGAGCATAGTGAGAAAGCCACGCGTCAACCAAAAAATTGCATCATACAACCAATAGCAACCAATCACCAAGCTAGAGACAACCACAATAAAACCAACTTGGATTCATGGATGATCACCTACGAATGACAATATCAATGAAACAGAACATTGCCCGAATCCTGCATAAACAATCAACCAAATAACCACTCGTTAGCAACATCTACTGTCAAACAAAATTTTAGCATGATTACCACTTAATTGAGGGTGAGTTTGGATGAGTGGTGGAGTATGATGCGGTGTGTTTAATTTACTTTTTGTCTACGTTGTAGTATTGTTATAATATCTAATCTTATCGCCACCATTATTTTTATACTTACAGCAGGTAAACGTACTGCCCATCCGAATACATGCCGAAAGGCCTTCAAAGCATTAACTACGGTCAAATAAAATGTCGATTATTGCTAATTGATTCATCATCACCTTTTAGTCATGGGAGACAACTACACCTACACATTACCAAGAAATTGTAACTTTGTTATAGATAGGTTCGGTCTTGGTGATTTTTTGAGAGTGCAATCGTCTAGGGCCCAAGGTTGGAAAGGACCCAAAAAATATTTTTTCGGTTTTTAAAGAGAGAAAAAAAATTTCAAATTAAAATAAATTAATTAAATGTCTAGGCTTTCAATTTTTACCATAAATACTTTATTTTCTAGGGCTCTAAAATTTTTTCAGCTTTTATTATATTTTATTTTATAATTTTTTGTTAAAAGGGGCTCAATTTATTGTTTTGCTTAGGGTCCTAAAAATATAAAGAACGAATCTAATTATAGAGGTAAAAACAATAAGTAACATATTTGAAATTTATGAACAAGAATAACACAAAAGCATTCCTTCAATGAAACACCTTGGCACTTAAATCACATAAAACACCATGCTCAATCCATGAAAGGATTTTTCCATATATGATTGCACCAACCATCCTCGTAAAGGAAAATGCACAATCTTTGCCTTGCCTTAAGCAAAAATAGAACGAGCTTAATAATAACCAGACAAAATTGAAAAACACAAATCATCACAATGAACATATTTGAACTCCAAAAAACATAATAATAATTCCAAAAAGCAAGAATAGTTGGGTCTTTGAAACTTTGTCCAAATACCATATTCCTTGAGCTAGTCGCCAATAAATCAAAACATCTATTCATTTCAATACTGTTGTAAGTATTGCAATATCACTGACGAGAAGAAACAGAAAATGACTGTAGTGGTAGTCCTTATCTAACATATCTCACAATCAAAATTAGACAATCGGGGGTAATTTGTTCATTATTTTTAGGTTTGTAATCTATTAAAAAAATGTCAAATTTAGCTAAACCAAAAAAAGTTAATGTATACTCAACGCATTTTCATGTTTTTCAATTTTTCTCTTCATCTTTTAGGGTTTTAATCTTCTACTCTATAATTATAGCGTTTAGTTTATGTTTTCATCCGTTTTTCTTAATTTCAAGAATATTTAGTTAAGTTAGTTATCACTATAACTAGTGGTTATTTATTGATTTTGTACCTTAAACTCTTTTTATTTTCAATTTAATCCTTAGTTTCAATATAACTCAATTTCCTTTTATTTTCATCATTAAAATATTATTTTAAGTGTTTTTTTTTACATTTCCTTTGCTGCCATTTTCATTACTTTCAAGCTTTTCTCATTTTTATTGTGTTTAGCTTAGATTCATATTTTATTTGATTATTGTGTTTTTGTTTGCTTAAATATGATTTTGGGTAACTAAATCTGAAGTGGGAGGTTGGTGGAAATGTTAGCTGGTTAACTTTTGTTTCAGGAACTAAATTGTAAAAATTAGACTAAATCGAATAGATTTTAAAGCTTAGGATTGACGCCCTAAGGAAAAATTAAGATAAGTGAGATCGAGAGGAGATCTTATCGGGCACCAATTTGATAGTCTCGGGTTAGTTGGGTGAGGTCGAGAGATAAACAAGACTAATTCATCTAACTTGGTAAAATTGAGGCCGATATGTAAAATTGAGTCATTTTAGGAGTTTAAGCCAGTTAGTTCCCTAATTCAAGGGTTAACTAGCTGCATGGAAGTCAATCAACCACTACTTTTTATTAATTGGTTAAGTTCATAGTTTTGATTATTTTACGATTTAGTCCTCTTTAGCGATTAGTTAGTATATTAACATAATTAACCTCATTTATGGCCTTCCGTACTACAAAGCTTAGTGAGTAGTTGGCTAGACTTCCTTAATTACACGTCCATAGTTTAGAAATCGCTTAATTGTCGACTCCTGTGGGTTCGATCCTTGGAATACCTTGGTGTTCCATTGAATATTATAAATATTACAACTAACTTGTCACATTTACAGATACTGCTTTATTATTTGATTGTGTTAGTGTTGATTTTGCACCCTGATGTTTGCACGTCGGCGATGCAAGCAGTCACCTTGCCACCATCTTCAACCAAAAGGGCCAAGGACGGGTTTTTTACCCAATTGGGTTAAAAAAAAATTTAAAATACCAAAATAGGGTGTCAGATACATTATTTACGGAAATGGGTTGTTTTTTTGGGTCGAGCCTACCGACAAAGCGCGACCCATTTTTTTAATAATATAATTTATTTATTTTTTTAAATATTATTATTTTATTATATTTTAATAATTTTTAAATTTTTAAAATTCAGTCGGGTCAAAATCGGGTCGAGCCAGACCCGGAGGCGCGACCAGTCGCTCCTGCTGCAGAGGCGCGACTCCCCTGCAGCCCGCCACGTGTCCCTGCCCCCACCCCCCATGCCACCTGTAGAGACAGAGAGAAAAAAATAAAATGCTATAATGGGGGACCATATAAGCACTGGTCCCCCAATTTTTTGGATGCAGCAGCAAAGAGAGAAAAGAAGAAGAAGAAGAAGAAAAAGAAGAAGAAGAAGAAGGAGAAGGAGGAGAAAGAAGAAAAATGTTAGTAATTTTTTTATAATTATTTTAAGATTAAAATGTTAGTAGTTTAGTGTTCTGTGATAATTTTTAGTGTTTGTAATTATTTTAAAATTAAAAAAATTACATTTCAAAAAAAGTAAAATATTAGTAATTTAAGAGTGTTATATAATTATTGTGCTTGAATATAGTTTATTAATTGCTAATTTTTGTTTTTGTTTTAATACTACTTGTCAAGTCTTGCTTTATTTGTTTTTAATTTAAACTTTTTTTGTTGAATTTTCAAGTCCATGATTTTTGTTTTACTTTTATCTAACATCCTATTTTGGTGTTTTAATTTTTTAATCTAGTTGGGTAAAAACCCCATTATTTTGCCATTGATGCTCGATTTTGATAGCTTGATGGCAGCCTCCTTTAAATAAATATATAAAAAATCAATATTTTGCCGCTTATTGTCCATTTCGGATTTACTTGGAATCAATATTTTTGTATTTTATTTTAAAAAACTTTACTAGCATTCACTTCATTGTTAACAAAAAGTGAGAAATATAGTGGCTAATACATTCTAAAAATAAAATAAAAATTTATACCTATGTAAAATGTATAAACTTGAGAGTTAATCTTTTCAAATATTCTTAAATTATAATTTAATTTAATTTCAAACTTTTAAAATTAATTAAATTTACCTATGTAAAGTGTTAAAAATAATTCTTCTAAATTTTATAAAATTTAATCAAAACTTAAGGAAAAATAAAATATTTTTAAGAGTAAAATAGACTATTAATAAATTATGCTTATATTTTAACTTGTATAAAACACATAACAAGAGAATTAATATATATTAAAGAATTAAACACATTAATATAAATGATATGTTAAAATGCATTTGGTTTTATGATTGGAAGTAATGTAGTACTTGCGGTTGAATAGATGCATAATTGACTAGTTGAAAGTGAGTATATGAGAAATAAGTTACTTTGAATATGGAAAGATGTTGAATAAACGATCTAAAGAGAGTAAGAAATAGAATTAAATAATTCAAGAGAGTAAGAAATTTTAATGTAATTTTAATGTAATTTTGATATAATGTAAATTTATAATTTTATTTATTTGATAATTTTCATTGCGATTTGCAAGAAATGGGTTCGTTGATTGATAATGAAAATAAGGGTCACATATCGAGTAACATTAATGAGATGGTAATGAAAATTTTATTTGATAGTCACATTATTTCTTGAATGAAATTATATTGTATTAACCATTTCGTAAATATAATAATCTCAGGTCGAGTACCGCGTATTGAGGGGTCGTATTTATAATGTAGGGTTTCAGCCGGATGAACGCGTAATACCGTTCTTAGAGTTAGCGGGGTTCGGATTAGCAGCATTGATCCGGACTTTTGATCTGCGATATGACTTAATTTCTGCTTTAGTCGAGCGATGGCGTCCGGAGACGCACACATTTCATTTGCCATGCGGGGAGTGCACCATAACTTTAGAGGACGTTGCAGTACAGCTAGGGCTCCCCATCGACGGGAACGTGGTCACGGGCGTAAGTTCAATCTCGAGGCCGGCTCGCCTTTGCTACGAGTTACTTGGACACTCCCCAAGTGAGGGGAAATTTGCCACATTGCGGTTTTCATGGCTAAAGGCCAATTTTGAGCATTTACCCAATACTGCCACTGAATTGGAGGTTATGCAGGCTGCTCGAGGTTACATTATGCACCTTATAGGAGGTGTACTCGTGCCGGATTCACACGGTAGTGAGGTCAGTTTGATGTATCTACCGCTACTGTCTAATTTGCATAACACGCGTTCATACAGTTGGGGGTCTGCAGTGTTAGCCACGCTGTACCGCGAACTTTGTCAGACGACAGATCCTTCTGCGATGGACATAGGTGGATGCCTTATACTGCTGCAGTCTTGGGCACTTTATCGGATGCCATTCTTGGCATCCATTAGTCACCAGCCATATATATTTTCACTTGTTAATAGGTAATGAATCTTTACACGTTATAGCAATTAATTGAATTTTTTAGGTTATATTGTTCTAACAATTTGTTTCCGTAGATGGAGCACGAATCCGGGTATCGGGAGGTCATACATGGTTCCGATATATAGTCAGATGATCGAGAATCATTCTGGGGAGGGGGTAGGTTTTTTCAATATCAATTTAATTTTATTATTTTTATCTCACTCAACTCACGTTAATATGAAAATGTTATTAACTGTGCAGTTCATTTGGATGCCGTATTCTGTTCCTAAGATTATGGCTGTTATTCCCTCGCATGCATACGTCCACTCAAACTTATGGTGCATTAGCGCACCCCTTATCCATTTTCAGACGTTGGAGTGGTATCATGGCGATCGAGTACTCCGACAATTCAGTTGTATACAATATATCCCGACACAACCAGTACGATTGCCTACAAAGCTTCATGGCATGACTAGAAGGGGGATGCATTGGGCAGATTGGGGAGATGTGCATGAAGAGTATGTTACGATGTGGAACAACCGGTTTTGTAGGATACCTCCGATGGATTGTTGTTTGGATTTACGGCCCTCGACACAGTACCTATAGTGGTACTATGAGAAGGGGAAACCATTTTTATTTGGTGGGCGGTCGATGGTAGTTCCCCCTCATACGACACGGATTGGGCAATATTTTCTAGATCCGCATCATGCACCAGCTCGGAGCGAGCGAGCGAGCGAGCAGAGCCGGAGGCGTCTTTGGACCTAGAGCGGCGGCCAGAACCGGAGCTACACTCAGGGACTAGTTCTTATCATCCAGATTTGGGGGCCGATGACTATTTCCCAGGCTCTTTAGCCCAGGGATATTATTCAGATTTTGATATATTCAGCCCACTGCCACATCTGCACTCTACTCCTCCCGGCTCATATCCACCATCGTACTCTACTCTTCCTGGCCCATATCCAGCGCCGTTCTCTACTCCACCCGGCTCGAGTTCATCAGTGGCATTTGAGACATTCTCTACACCCTTACATATGGACGAAGAGAACGTTGATCGTCGTAGTCGCCCACAACGTGAACGTCGAGCTCTAAAAAGATATAACCCTAGAACCACACCATCAAACCATCAATTTTAAGGGGTTTTGTAATATATTGAAAGGATAAGATTATTTTTTACCCATTTTCACAACTTGTCGTTTCCAGTCTGCATTCTTATAATCTCAATAGAAGTTAACCGCGATTTGCCAGTACAAGAAATCGGATCTCCATGGCACACCAAAACGCCTAATGGCGCAACTCGTATTTATTTATGTAATGAATATTTTGGCATTTTAATTAACAATTTAATTTTTTTGCAATTTAAATAGTTAACTTTGTATTTATGTAATGACTTTTTTGCCATTTTATTTATCAATTTTATGGTTTTTTATTTATTATTTAAATAAATAAACTTTATACTAACTATGTAAGTCAAATTAGATTAACTGCAACAAATTGTTGACAAATTTACGATTCAATCCTTTTAACATGTCATGAAACTACATCTCAATTTCTACCCGATTGCGACGATTGTCCAACATGGTAGTTTCGGAACGGGCATTTACTTCGATTATGACTGGCTAATCTGCATACGCCACACAGCCTTTCCGTCGATTTCTCCTAATGTCCATTTCATTATTTAATTCGGATGATTATGGATTTACCTTCGGGTTCCTACGTAACCCTTTATCTGGAACAAGCTCGAAGGTCGTCGGAGGTACCTCCCAAGTAGATAGGTCAGGAAGCATGGGAAACTCGTTCTCCCATACACGTAACGTGTGTGCAAGGGTGTACACTTCATCGATAAAATGTTCTACATTGAGTGAGACTTTAGCACAAGCTGCTACAACATGTGCACATGGATAATGAAGTGTTTGAAACCTCCTGCAATCGCATCGTCTATTTCGAAGATCAACTCCGTAGGATCTAGGTGGTATACCTGGTCGATGACCGATAGTCTCAGTAACTCGAAACGTTTCATTACGTCGTGAATATACTTCTACAGTCATTGACCTTGCCATCCGACGGTTTGCAGCAATTGCATCCCTGACATCTTCTACAAACACGTATCCTGCCTCTATTTGGTTAACTTGTTGTTGACCCATTCTTGGCATTAAGGTAGCCAACCTGTAGAATGTAGCTGAGAAGACAGATGAAATTGAAAGATGTCGTGTTTTTAACAACACAGCGTTGATCCCCTCCACCAAGTTTGTGGTCATTTGACCATAACGAAAGCCCTCGTCAAAACTTTGAGTCCATTGCCACGGCTCCATAGTACCCAACCACTGTCGGAAAGATGTGTTTGTTTGACCCTCCATGTTGCTCTCAAGTCGAGTCATTCTTTGGCGAAAAATGTGTGGCTCTAACTCGTACGCTGCATATGTATTAAGCAAAGATAAGTTATAACACTGCCCTAAAACATTAAAACTTATATTGAAAAGATAAAGCAATCCTTTACCCATTCTCACAACTTGTCTCTTCCAGTCTGCATTCTTATAATCTCGATGGAAGTTAGCCGCGATGTCTTGGGATGCAAGAACGGATCTCCATGGCATACCGGAACGCCTAATGGCAGCAATTAATCCTTTCCCTCTATCAGAGATGATGCAAATATTATTGTTGCTAATAACATACCTCCGTAGGTTGGTAAGGAAGAATTCCCATGATTCCATGTTCTCCTTATCGACGATGGCAAATGCTATCGAAGCACGCCTCGTTGCCGTCTTGAGCAATCGCAAGAAGTAGGATCTGTATATTTTCCATATAGCCGTGTCCCATCTACTTGCATAAACGGCTTGCAGTGGGGAAATGCGCACACATGGATCAAACGTCCGAACATTCGATGAAAAATTCTTTTTCCGGATTGTAGTTGGTCATCTCGCCCGTAATAAGGTCGTGGTTCGCAACTCAATGATACCCCACGTACGCACTCCCTCATAGCGGCTATGATACTCGATACAATTGTTCCATTGCCATTTGTTTAGCTATCCATGCCTTTCGGTATGATACTCGACATCGAATCGTACAGTATTTTAACAATCAAGATCAAACTTTAATGGTAGGCATGTCTTTCACCATTGGCATGATACACGATGATAGTTTTGGAATCAAGTTTTCGATGATCTTCATCATACGTGTTGAAGTGCATGTGTGAGGCCCAACAAATTTTCGTATCTCCCACATCTGCGACTTCTGGATAAATGCAGCTCGTATCCGCCAATTGCAGCCTTCCGCCGACCTCCAACACTCTCTAATATATAATGTCGGTTTAGCAACTTTATAGTCTACTGATATATTCATGCTATACCGCTTAATGGCAAAAACACATTCTTCCTTACTTTCGAATCTTTGGCTTACGAACAACTCCTCAGAATCAGAATATACAGCTATCCAGTGAGCAGGTAGTATTTCAGGGTACTCTAGAAACTCAGCTGCGTGCGCTGCATCGGGGTCTATCCGAGACATGTATACCCCAGGATTATTGTGTATCGCAATACGACGAATCTGGTTCCCGACTGAAGACGTGTTAACGTTTCTATCATCATTAACGCCTTCGTCGTCAATATCATCCGGGACCTCGTCTCACGTCGGGACCACTCACTATCGACTTCGTGATCGAAGGATCACTACTATGGTATACATCATCACCAACCACATCGGTCTCGGTGTTGCATTAAGATCAATGTCGATCCTGTATAGTTGATTGGCTATCAACGTACGATATCGGAACCACCATACACGGCTCTTAAGCTCTATCTTCTTCACCTAATGAAGTGGGATCTTCAGTTGCCTCTATACCAGCTAACTCAGCAAATAACTGAATCGGTGCATTTTGGTTGCTTCGAGTCCCACAATAAAGAGCGACCATTGTCTCCACGTCTTCATCGTCTACGACTTCCATTTCGGTGAATTTTATGGGATCCGTCGAAACTGGAAACTTGTAGAAAAGTTTCGACATCCTTCTCCCACAACGTTTATAAATTTTTTCACTAATTTTTTCCTTCATATCATCAAACGAGATATTTTTACTAAATCTCATTGCTACTTGTTTGCGACATTCAAATATATATCCCACGGTTGTTGTCAAAATTTCTCCATCGAAAAAAACACATACAAAAAATTGATTCTCCATCTTCAATACTAGATCTGTTAAAAAATTTTCAAAATTTTCAAAACAGTTTCCAATAGAAAAAAAATACATAAAATTTTTAATGCAAAAATTTTCATTCATAAGCTAACAAAATTAATAACCTAACAAAATAACTTTCAAATAATAAAATTACTAACAAAACTTTACATTCTATTTACAAAAAAAAAATACTAAACTACCTTATCCTCCTCCTTGTTTTCTTTTCCTTTCTTTTTTTTCTTCTCCTTATCTTCTTCTTTCCGTTCAACTTTCGTATGCTAAATTTTGTGTATATGAAACCATTTGATTTTCGAGAGTATATATAGGGAAAAGTTAAGCACGTGGGCCCCACCACAACCATATTCATTTGCGTCTCGAGAAAGGCTCGATTAGTCGCGCCTCTCAAGTAGGCGCTAATCAGATTCAGATTTATACATAAGTAATACTAACCCTAAAATAAAAAATAATATTTTATTTAAAAATTAATATAAAATAATCATTTGCTTTGTCCGATAGCGCGAATGAAAAAACCCAATTTTCAGATATAATTGGGTGACAACCTATTTGATAAATAATTTTTTAAATTTATTTTAGTAAAAACCCTAAATAATTATTAAACTTAATAATTTTTTTTCTTTTCTCTTAGGTGGCATGGGAGGTGCAGGCGGGGTGGGGGGGGGACACGTGGCGGGCTGCAGGGGAGTCGCGCCTCTGCAGCAGGAGCGACTGGTCACGCCTCCCGGTCCTGCTCGACCAGTTTTGACCCGATGAATTTTAAAATTTAAAATTATTAAAATATAATAAAATAATAATATTCAAAAAATAAATAAATTATATTATTAAAAAATGGGTCGCGCCTGTCACGTAGGCTCGACCCAAAAAAACAATCCATTTCCGTAAATAATGTATCTGACACCCTATTTTGATATTTTAAATTTTTTTTTAACCCAATTGGGTAAAAAACCCGGCCAAGGACTTTAGAAGTTATTTTTCCACTCGTTCATAGTCTTTAAGGAGGGAAGGACATAGGCATGATAGTCAGCGACCTCAGACTACCTCAATTGCTAGTACCGAGGGCATGAGAGATGTATCTACGCCTATTTGTGAACGTCATAGAAGGAGGCATCCAGGTGATTGCTAGAAATTGACGGAAGCCTGCTTTAAATAAAGTAGTAATATAAATATAATCATAGTCCAATATATATAATCTAAATATAAAATCCATAGTCCAAACATAATCCGAACATTAAGAAAATATTTAGCCCAAACTAAGTAGTAATAAACTAAACACAATCAAAATAAAGCCAAAACATAGTCCTAGACATATTCCTATAAAGCATCACCTGTATAAAATTGAAAACAAAAACTGTAATTAAATTAATAGTAACTCAATAGTAAAATCAATATAAAATAATAAAGTAAGGACATAATTTATCATAATTATTTCATTAAATTGATAACGATAAACAAGTGATCGATTTCACGAACATGATAATTTTGGATCACTACCAACATTAGATACCAAAAAAGTAGTATGAAAATGAATACCTTAGCATAGGAATGCTTTCTCGTGAAATGGAGATAGCTAGCTTACTTAGAAATGTCAAATTTGTTTATGTTTGCAGAGAAGTTAGTACCAGTAAAAGTTCCTTTGTCATAAGTGTATTGTTGATAGCTGTAGGGATGTACTGGTTTCTTCATTGGACACCATCTCCTACAGGTTTCCTTAAGTTTAAATGTCAATGGAGCTACTCGAGGATGCCTAGGATCAGCAGGTTGTGGAGGAGTTTTTCGAGATAACAAGGGTGTGGCTATTGCTTTGTTTTCTAACCTTCTTGGTTCTACTCTCCCACTTACTACCGAACTTGTTGCCATTAAATTGGCCACTTGCTTTTTTGATCAATCGGCAAGAAGATGTGATAAGGGGTTGATCATTATTGAATCTGATAAGGGGTTGATCATTATTGAATCTGACTCTAGCTGCTACGGTTGTTTCTTGGTTTACTAAGAAAGATGATCGACCATGGAAGCTATGGTGTTTGTTTGATGATATTGATCGATTTTTTTCAAAGATTGGTTTAATTAGTTTTCACCATGTTAATCGTGATTAGAACTCCATGGCACACTCTTTTGCTAAAGCTGGCACTGAAAGAGTTTGAACACATTCAAATTCATCATTATTACAATAGCATCGGTATAAACTGAGCTGAAGTTTAAATAGAAAGTAACTATACTTATTTGTATGTGTTTAGGTATACTGTATTATCAGGAATTGGATTAACTACTTACATCATCCAACTTAGTTTGATTGTTGGTTTCCAGCATCAGCCCAAAATGGATATTAGGGAGGTTCGCCCACTATAATATAGGAATAAAAGATAACAAAGAGGTCGTGAATAATCATAAATATTTTATAGGAAACCTTAAAAACTAATGTCTATGTTCTGATTGATGGAGTTTTTGCAACCAAGTGAACTTCAGCAGTGCTGGATTGTTGGCCTTGATCCTTTGGATCTCCTCTCTACACCAATTCATAATTACATACATAGTAAAGCATGCAGCAGTTATATATATATAAACACATATATATATTACAAATAAAAGTTACATGCAATTTGATTAATTCTTGTGAATTAGGTATTTGTTTAAATAATCACTAATCATTATAATTGATTAATTCTTGACATGTGTCATTGCAATTTGCATGACTTAAGAACCTAATTTGATGCAAACACACACCAGCCTATATCTATATATATAAAATCTAATTCCTTGTCCATTACACTCCTCTTGCATGATAGTTTTATGAATATAAGTGCGTTTCAGCTTACCCCATTATTTACAGCATTATCTTAGTCTCACCAGCCCACCTCTGACAATATTAATTCATCAGTAAAAATCTGAATGGAAAATTTTGCCTATAAATAACACCTTTCAAGCTTCCAAGCTTCAAACAAATTACAATGTCTTGTTCAAGAATTACCTCCTCTCTTTATCTTCTAACCCTTGCTTCCCTTCTCCAAACAGCTTTTGGAGCTGAGCCTCTTTTCCATACTTGTTCAAACACTGGAAATTTCTCCGCCGGCAGTCCTTATGAAGCCAACTTAAAGCAGCTCACTGAGTACCTCTCTAATCAAGCTCCTCCTTCGTGGTTCGGGCTCCGTTCCATAGGTCAAAACCCAAACCAAGCATATGGGCTCGCACTTTGCAGAGGCGATGTGAGGAGCGCGGATTGTAAAACCTGCGTTGTTGAAGCAGGTAACGAAATACGTAAACGCTGCCCTTACAACAAAGGTGCAATCATCTGGTATGATTATTGTCTTCTCAAGCATTCAAACATGGAATTCTTCGGCAAGATTGATAACCAAATTGCGATCTACTTGTGGAACCCGAATAACGTACCCGAGTCATATGGTCGACAGGCCAAGGAACTGCTGAGTGCATTGGCTACCGAAGCTTCTGTATATCCTAAATCATTTTAGGCCAGTGGAGAGATGGAGGTGTACGGGGCTGTGAAAATCTATGGGTTGACTCAGTGCACCCAGGATCTTTCAAGCTCTGACTGTAAGAAGTGTCTTGACGGTATAATCGAGCAGCTCCCCAGATGCTATGATAAGAAAGAAGGTGGAAGAGTGATTGGTCCCAGCTGCAACTTCAGATTTGAAAGATACCGCTTTGTTACTACTTAAACCTTTTAGGGCAGAAAAGGAAGAAGTAGACCACGAAATATCAACTTCATATAACATATATATATATACTATGTTTCAAGTGAATCGTAGTAAACAAAAATTTATATGTAAAGTGAATAGTGGCCTATTATCCTTTAAAATTAATTTTTTTAATATTTTTTCTGTTAAATATTTTAAGCAAATAAAGTTAAGTTTTAAACACATAGAATTGTTTACGGAGTCAACATACAACTAGTAAATTCTTTTACAAAAATAAAATTACTTAAGTACGTTTATTACTTTCATGAAAATGCAATATCATAATTCTAAACACAAGATTTACAATAATCACTCTATCAATAACAAATTCTAAATAAAATATTAAATTTCTAATTAGTATTCAAGAAATTCAAAATTATAAATACAACCAATCCTAATTTCTTCAAGGATTTTTATTAATCAACCTTTAAAAATTATTACTCAATCACGATGTCGAAATCTCATACAAAATTAATATTCCAAAATCGTTTAATAAATAAAACACTAAATGTGCATAAAAATCTTAATCGATCACATAAAAAGTAACGATCTTAATTTTCTAAAAATTAATCATTGAAGTTGGAAAAAAAATTATCAATAAATCAGAAGACTTACTTGAAAGTGCCAAAAATTGAACATTTAACTTGTAAAAATTTTAGAGAGAATGTGAGAAAATAAAAGAGAAGTGATGAATGTTGAAAGAATATAAATGACTTTTGAGTTTAGTTGGGTTGAGAGAAATTCATTTATTTTTATATAAAATAATTTGTTTTATAAAATAATTTTTTTGAAAAAATTAGCAAGCCTTTTCAAAATTTTTAAAATCAATTTTTTATGTGATTATTTTCAAATACCTTGCGGATCAATGTACTAAATGTATAATTAAATTTTTGTTAAAGTTTTTTATGTGGGTCAATTGACTCCATAGTGATATGTGTGGCTCTGCCACTGCGGTGCTCTATCAAGACTAACCATTTTTTTCTATGTTTTTTTTTTAATAATCATAGTTTTAGTTCATTTCAAATAATTTTGTCGGGATAGGATGGTATTCAAGTAAAGTTCTCTCAACAATTTTAATTTTAGGATTCAAATTTGGTCTAAATGTTTGGAAAAAAAAAACCGCTCCTACTTCTCTTAACAAACTCAACTTCTAGATTCGAACTTGATTTCAATTTCTCAAATCCTATAACTATATATTTATCTAGTAGAGATGACATTACGTGACTAAATTAATTCAAACCCACAATTTTTAATGCCTTTAACAACAATGTTTCAAGTTAAAGAGGGATTTTCCTACATGTTCTAGATGGTGACATTTAAGGCAATTATACATATAAATTTGTAATGTATTGTAATGGCAAGAGAAGTCTACAAATAACAATAATAATAGTGAAGGAGTAATAGGCAAAAACTAGTTAGGTTTGCATGAGAAGGAGAGGCATTCAGAAACAGCAGCGGATATCATGTTAGCACATATGTAGAGATTCAAAATCTTATGTTTTCACTTTCCACAGGCTTTTTGTGAGAGAGAGAGAGAGAGAGAGAAGAGGGAGAGGGAGAGGGAGGGAGGGGGAGGGGAGGAGAGGGAGAGAGGAACAAAATAATGACCTTAGCCAAAAACAAAACATCATATATAAGATAACCATAGATACCCATTCTTTGATCAAGTATAGGGCATCCATCAGCACAAAGTTCATGACAGTAACATTAAACTTGAATTCAATGGGATATAGATCATCAAAAGTTCTAGCCCGACACTATCCATTGTGTCATTAGGATCAATAACCTTATGCACTTTGGTAATCATGGTAGTAAATTTCACATCATTATAAATTCGGTTTCCACGTGCCTCGCCTACAACTGGATAATATAAAAGGAATTATTTTGGCCTTTGAGAGTTAACCCGTATCTCATCCCTATCATCGGCAAGAGAGACACATTCATCATTGTTAAACAAGCAAAAATTTGATATAGCCATTTTTGTAGTAACTCTCATGACTTCATCAAACCTAAAGCCAAACTCCATATCTAATGAAAATCCACACATTTTCTCCGAATTTGGATAACCATTACGAAACTCGTAAAGTGCAAGAAAAATGAGGAGAGGAAGAATATGACCCACAAGTGAATCATCATGCTGCATTTTATGTGACCACTTAGTGTTGCGGCATAAGGACTCCCCTAATAGGAATGGAGGCAATTGAGGATGGTTTGGAACAATTCAAAATTTCAGAGGCATTGTCATGTTATCGAAAAGGGCACATCAAGTAACTTAAGATGGCTAGGGAAAACTAGTAGTAAAACCTCCAAAGGAAAGGTTGCCCACATTTGCTTAGAAGCAGCTTTGCATATACTTGTTGGCAAGCTAATGTTATTGAAGACAAAAGAAAGTGCAAGAGATGACCTAAATCGACCAAATCCGCATACCGTCAACTTCTCACAGAAAATTTCATAAAAGTTTAAATTAAAAGATTTTTTTCTACTAAAAATCCTTATATGACTTCTGCATCTTGGAACCTAGACCTTACGTAAGATTGCCATTTAAATAACACGAAGATAGTTAAAGTTCACATACTTAAACCTTTTAAGAATATCATATCCATCATCACTCAAGAAGTATGGTAAGCTATCCTCAAAATTGAAAATGGTTCTCTGTGAGCTACATCAAAATTCAACATCAAATCCCATGAGGCACAATATCGTTGAGCTTCAATCTTCCCTAAAGACATTAGCCTAATCAAAATAAACCTACCAAATTCATTTAGCTCGCACACCAACTTTGAGAGATCTCTGCTCAAAAAGGGTTTGCAAAGCATTGAAATTCCTGTAGCAACATATCTTTCATTGGCTGAAAAAGGCCCATAACTGAATAACTTAAACTCACAATTCCAAAATGATCCCAACATTATGTAAAAATCTAATTTAGTTGCCTACTGATATGTATCATTCCTAGATTGTGACCTTAATTTTAATAACCTAATCACATCAATGAAGCATGGATTATCTAGATCATGAGCCCAACAAAACAATGGCACCATTGGCGTACACATATCACAAAGAAGCAATAAACCTTTGGAAGCCAAAACACACTGAAACCCATCAGCTCCTGCTTTAGAAAATGATAGGAACAGATCCTCATCAACTACAACATAAGAGCTCAACATCTCAATCTTACCTAAACAAATTACATTGCATTCATCATGTGTAAAATCAAGTAATAAAGCAACATATGATCGGGCAACAACTAAGATCCTAGGATGCAAATTGAACTTAATACCCAACCATTTATAATTCTTTGCACCATTTAAATCGTCCCATAAAACTCTAAGTTCACTCCCTTTAACATAGCCATTGAGTTTCTGATAATTAACACAAGAAACTAAATCAAACAAGAACAATGCACGATTTTCTAACAAAACTACACTTTCTTCAGGTATGAGTCTACTGCAACAAGCACAGACAATTGAGGAACTATTGAATAGCTCACTGCCTAAGTAATCCAAAGTAGGGTTTTGCAAGGGTTATCAAATCTAACCGAATACCAATGAATAGAATATCGACTAGAAGCCATTAAATTCCCAACAACAGAATCACCTAAAATCCCGTCAAAATCATCAACTTCGTTTGCTACTGGCACTCTACTGAAGAAGTATTCATTTGGAGGAACCTTACCCATCACTGCACACCTATCATTTGTCCCAATTATGGCTTGCCTCACTCGTGTCCCTGATATTTTTTATGTAGTTGAAATAGTTGAAATACCATTATCAGGTTCACCCTGTTCCTGTATCGAAGGAACTTTGAACATCAGATCCGATTGAAGCGCTTGAATTTTGACTTGCGCAGACAGACCTTCTACATTCATAACTGATGCATGAGAGAGAGCAACAGTCGTGCAAATTTGATAGAGTTTATTCTTAAGGATCGCGTGGTACTCATCTGTGTCACTTGGTATCGTCGATGCCGAATAGGATGGTGGAGAACTACGATTATTATGATTTTTTAGCTCCACTACACCACCATTTTCATCACCAAATTCAGATTTGGAAATCGGCATTTGAGGTACCATTAAAGACGTAGTAATCACATTCTCACTCGCATATGACCCTTGGATCGCCATACCAGTATTATAAAACTGTATATTAAGTTGGAAACAATCATTATAAATATTACGGCCCTGTCAAAACCATTTTTTTTAGAGGGGTCGAATTTTATTTTAAGAAAATGAAAATAGGAGTCGCCACTAATGTAACACCCCTTACCCAAGACCATCGTCGGAGTCGAGCACGAGGCGTTAACTGACTTAACTTACTAATTCGGGGCATAAAATTTGCTTTTAAAATTAATTTATTTTCATTCATTCAATATGTCCCTAAAAAGGGCCCTCGAGACCTTAAAACATGCAATTGAAATGGTTCGGGACCAAACCGGGAATATTAAAAATTTTTCGAATACTTAGGCCAATCAAAACAATTTATTTCATTATTTCTCATAAAACTGCCCACCTACGTCATAGTCACTAAATAAATCATAACTCAAGTCAAAAAACTCAAAATTTAAATTCGTGAATTTTCCCTGAAACTAGACTCATATATCTTCTTACTAATTTTTCTTCAGAATTTTTGGTCTAGCCAATTAGTACAGTTTATTAGTTAAAGTTTTCCCTGTTGCACTATTTGACTACTCTAACCACTCCTCACTACTAATGAATTTTCTCCCTGTACGGAATTCAAATAACCATGCTATTTGTTTCTCTTGAAAGTAGATTCACTAAGGAATCTAGAAATATAAACTATAACTCCTAATTCTTTTTGTACAATTTTTAGTGAATTTATAAAATAGGAACAGGGGATTTAGAAATCGCTCTGACCCTATCTCACTAAGATTAAAATATCTCTTGATATACACTTTTTTTGCTTACTCTGTTTCTTTCATATGAAAATAGACTCAATAAGATTTAATTTTATATCTCATTCATTACCTAATTCTATTTCTACTATTCTTGGTGATTTTTCAAAATCACATCATTACTACTGTTCAATACTGTTTTAATGCTAATTTCACTTTTTCATAATTTCTTTGTATTAACTACCATTTAGGCATACATAACACCGAAACATATTCTTCATTAGCCATTTCAATAGGTAATCATTATCAAATATTTACATACTATTCTTTAGCCATATCATAAGGACATACACGCAAAATGGCTAAGTCCCTATACATGCCATAAACTAGAACGTTTGTAAACAAAGATACCCATTTGGTAACTTGATAGTCGATAGTGTGACGTGATCTCCGACGACCTCCAACCTGAGCTTGCTTTTAAGTACTCTGAAACATGGGAAAGTGAAAGAAGTAAGCTTATAAAGCTTAGTAAGTTCACATGTAAAATAATAAGCATTAGCAATCAATATAGCTTACTACTATGCTGTCATAATTTGCTTAAATAATGTTTAGTTCTTACTTTCCCATCTTACTTGATAAACCGTAATTTATACATATTTTTACCCCATGCTTGGCATATTTATGAATGATTTCTCATTGGTTTTAGTGAATCTGATGCTCCTAATCCTTTAATTTCATGTTTTATACTCAGGAGAGCTTAGGATAGCAAAAGGAGCGAGAAATGGGCCAAAAACGGACAAATTGGGCTTAAATCGGTGTTTCACACGGCCTAGGCACTTCCACACGGGTGATCCACACGCCTGCGTGTGCCACATGGGTGATCCACATGCCCGTATATGACACACGGGTAGATCACACGCTCGTGTGTCATGGCCGTGTTGACTAAGAACCAACTCAGTATTGCACATGGCCTGAGCACCTTCACATGGGCATGGCACACGGCCGTGTCTTTGCTGAGCCCAAGCCTAGTTCCATTTGGAAAATGGCACTTTTGAGGATTTTGAAGCATTCTAAAGCCTATATAAATACCCTAGAAGAGGATTAGAGAGGACACACGGAGTTGGAGGCAGAAAATACTCAAGAACAGCCATTGAAATCACCTCAGAGCCAGGATTTACATCAAGACTGAAGATTTCCATCCAATTTCCTAGAAGTTCTTTGGGTTTCTTTATGTTTTGTTGTTTTCCAAACTTTGAGATGTTTTCCATTATTATGAACTAAACTCCCTAAATACCTAAGAAAGATGAACCCTATGACGAATCTTATTACTATTTGAATTATATGATAAAGACTTATTCTTATTCTTAATTGTGAGTTCTAAATTCTTGTTTTAATATCCTAGGGTATTAATTTAGGTTTTGATGTGCTTATTCAATAGAGCAAAAGTCCCTGTTTAAGAGTAGATCATTCATAATTAAGCGGAGTTGAATGCGATCTTAGAGATAGGACACATAAATCTGCCGGATTAGAGTCAAATCTGATAAGGGAATCTATTGATCGAGTTATTGTGACAATAGGGGTTTTAATTAGAAAGAGATTTCAATTAATCAACCTAAAGTCAGTTGTTCTTAGTCTTGAGAGAGATATTAATATAAATTAGGGATTTCTACGGATTAAGTTAAGTGAATAAATTGTCTAATTCAAAAGTAATAAGTGAAGTCTAGGTGGATTATTCCTTGGGTATTGTCTTCTCCATTGGTTTTTCCTAAAGTATTTTCCAAACTTCATTTTTGTCGTTGTAATAGCCCAAATTTGACCGGGCTGAAAGAAAAAAAATAAAAATTAAAAATGTCCATTTAAAAAGTCCAAATTAGAAGGTCCTACCCAGCAGACCCACTGCTACTACCCAGCAACCCAAATAAACCCAATAACCCCATAGCCCGTTACAGTGACCCAATACACCAATACAGTCATGGCCTAAATTCTTAGCAGGCCCAATGAACCCCAAACACATATCAAACCCTAGGGTTTCTTCCCTCCTCGCGCCGCAAGGAGTTTCTAGAAGCTTCGGGCACTTCAAATGGCATGACCTTTCATCTCAATCATCGCCACCAAGCACGCTGTGACTTCTCGACTCTGTCATCAATCGACGCGCCACCATCAACGCGCAAGATACGCCAGAATCTGGTGTTGGTTCCATCAGCGTGCAAACCTCAGTGATTAAGCGAGATTCTCGTAGGTTACCTGCAAACAAAAGGAAACTAAAAAGATTTCAGCAGATCAATCAAAGATATGATACAGCAGACAAGAAATGGAAAGAAATCAAAGATTTCTTTCCAGTTTATGTAATCACAATCGTGGCTATAAAAGCCCGAAATCAAACCATTGTAAAGGACCGGATTTTTGAAAATAGAAACGTACTTATATATTCGACTCAGAGAGAAATACAAACAGTTTCCAAAAGGTGATTTAATCGTGTACCTTTTTTATTTTAGCATGCATACATAAATTGTTCTAAGCAAAAATTACTGAGGTTTTACAAAGGAAAGAAAGTTACTTGTATTACACTTGAAAAAGGGAGGGTTTTTAACCCTCCGACCGCCGTACGTGGCGGCGCGTAGGCGTGTGGGGACTGGTGGATGGAGACTCACAGAACTCTGATGACCGGCCCCTAGTCCTCTTCAGAGGATTTTTGTTTTTTTTTTCTAAAACGATATTTCAAATGAATTTTAGGCCTTAGTTTTGGATTAAATAACCCTAACAAAATGACATCGTTTTAGCTTAGTCTAATAAGCTTAAAACGATGACGTTTTGAAGCCCCAGGATCCGCGTGTTGACCCGGTTACCCGGGGAGGATCCGCGTGCTTTGAAAACTGGGCTAATTGCTCATTTGGTCCTCCTTTTTTTTAATTATTTATAATTTCATTAATATTTATTTGTAATTTAGCCTTAATGTTTCAATTCCATTTCAATTTAGCCCTCACAGTGTTTTGAAACCATATTAAGGGAAATGACGCTGTTTTGGGAATAGGGCGATTTGCCCAATGAGTCCCTTTCATTTTACGCACGTTTTAAATTGGGCCTTAATTCATTTTTATTTCTTTTAAATTTGTCTCGTAATTTTGCTGCACTTTCAATTTAGCCCTATATATTCATTTTTTTTATATATATATATATATATATATATATTCTTATATGTAGACATTGTTTTATTTTTTTAAAAAACCTTACTTTTATATTATATACTATAAGATTATTTTTATCATACATTATTATTATTTATCGTATATTATTTTTCACAAATTATTATTATTATTATCATTATTTTTATACATTATTAATATATTTTACTTGTATTATATATTTATTAATTATATATATATGTATTGTCCTTACATATATACTTTTGTTATTTTATATCATATCTATTATAATTCTTATTTCCTATATATTCAAATTATGTTTTATTCTATAACGTTTATTATTTTTATTCTATATTACTTATTATTTTTTTATATATGTTATGTATATATTATTTATTATATTATTTGTTATTCATTATATTACTTAAAATTTTAAAATTTGTAAATTGAATTATATTTCTAACTCATATTATACACACATTAAATTATTAATTATTTACTTATTATGTGTTATTTTATTTTAAAATGATATTTTATGTGTTATAAATTCTTTTATATACTCTTTTCTATATATTTTTAAAAAAACCAATATATTTTATCATTCTTTTATAAATATTTTGTTATTATATTGTATAGCAAATACTATTTTAAGATTATTGTTAAATTATGTTATTATTTGTGTTATATGTATATTTTGTTAACAATAACTCATTTCATTTTATATATCATGTATTATATGTTATTCTATATTTATTATTTGATATTACATTTCATGAATATGTAAATTGATATTGCATATTGTTTATTCATTTTCAATACATGCTATATATATATATATATATCTTTGTATGCATATTGTTAATATTTGCCATGTATGTATGATCTTTATGCATCTAGCACGATCTTTATATTGTTGTCTCCATTCTGTTTAAATGCATGTATCATTTACCTACTACAATAATGTGTTATTATTTATAATATAATTCCATTCATAACACATCATTTTTTTAAAAAATAAGGCCCAAAAGTTTTCAAAAAAACATAAAGGCAATGCTTGGTGTTCGGAAATTTCGAGAAAGTAGTGCCCTAACTTATTGGGTTGCAACTTTTCTCGTTAAGTTCGAATAATCAAGTACCCTTCTTAGTTTTTAAATGTTTGCAAAATGTGAGCGACTGTCTTGGGATTGCACAACAATATGTCCTAACTTATTGGATATAGCGTTTTGTTGTTTCGAGATAGGGATTTCTAAAAAGCTAGGTTAATATCAATACGTTGATACAAGTGAGCTCTAATCTCAAAAAAATTAAAAACATTCTAAAAAGGATTGCATCTTAAAATTTTTAAATCTCCGAAATTAAAGACACTTGATAATCAATTGGGTACCAATCTTTGGGCGTTACGAGGGTGCTAATCCTTCCTCGTACGTAACCGATTCCCGAACCCGTTTTCTGATTTCGTAGACCAAAACTAATGATTTTAAAACAAAATGTTTTAAAGGTGATCCAATCACACCTAAAAAGATTGGTGGGGACTCCCGTTTTCGTTTTTTAAAATCAATTCCTATTTTCCAAAACTCGATTTGAAAATGGTTTCGACAGTCATAATCTTAGTTAATTAGATAATTAGTTTTAGGTTAAAAACACACTTTAATTCCTAGGCTAGATAATAAAAAGATAGTAATTACTAGTACTTTTAGTCCTCGTGGATACGATATTTCCGGTCGCACCAGAACTATACTACTATTTGATAGGTGCGCTTGCCTTAAGTCGAATTTTTAGTTAGTTACACGACCATCATTACTCATCAGTAACCTTACCAAAGGCTTAGAATAAAAACCTTACTTAATAGCTTGCTTAAATACCTGTAACATCTCACTTAACACATGAGTACTCTTTCATAATATAGGCATATTGCCAATCATGTCATAAAGTGTCACAAGTATAACTGAAAACTCATCACTTACTTAATACTTGATAATCTCAATTACTTACAATCTCAGTATTAAATAAGCCTTAAATGTATACCTGCACTATTTCTTTATGTTCTCACCTTGTCGTTTCTTTGACTTACTCTTTGGATTACTTGGGAACCTTTTCCTTTTTGAACTTACCATTGCCATGTCTTGACATGGTCTTACGTGGTATCCTTGCCTTATGAACTCACCAATGCCATGCCTTGGCATGGTCTTACATGGGACCTTTTTCTTATAGTAACTTATCAATACCATGTCTTAACATGGTCTTACATGATTTCCTTGCCTAATAGAACTTATCAATGCCATGCATTGGCATGGTCTTACATGATATCCTTATGTTACCAAATGCCATGTTCCAAACATGGTCTTACATGGTAACCTTATCTTAATGCCAATGTCACATCTTGATGTGGTCTTACATGGAGTCCTTAATCAATGCCAATGCCATGTCTTGACATGGTCTTACACGGAATCCTTGCCTTACTAATGCCATGTCTTGACATGATCTTACATGGTATCCTTAACCGTCAATTCCTTCTTAAATGTCATGTTATGAACATGGACTTTTTCCTTCAATTCTTCCTTAATTGCCATGGTACAACCATGGACTTTGAGATGTCAATGCCTTGTCAAGTCATGGCTGAAACATACTTGTTCAAATTCTCAAGGTTAGTTGCATAACTTAATAATAACAATACTAATAACAATAATTGCATAATAATAAAATGCTACTCAACTTACATACTTACATTCTCAATCTCATCATATCATCAACTTAACTTATTCTCATCAAAATATGCTAGTCAATACTTTCTTGTTATCATACAAAGCCATAACACAAAATATGGTCATACATATAAATTATACAAGTTATCCTTCCAATATCGAATTATTATCGAACATTAATCATTATATCTGAAACTCAAAACTAAAGTATTTATGGCCAAAATATCAATTTATCATTCAAATATGCATAATTAAATGCTTATTAAACATATGAATTTACCTCGATACCAAAACGACCATTTTACCAACTTTCTCGATTTTTGGTTTTTCTCCTATTCTAGGTCCAAATCTCACTTTTTGTGATTATTGAGCTTGGAAAGCTTGGAAACCCTAATCATAGCTTCCCCCATGCTATATTCGGCTTCCATGAAGAAGATGGACCAATTTTGGCTTTATTTTCCCTTTTTAATTCTTTTAATTACTAAATGGTCAAAATGCCCTTAAAGGCTTTTCTTTCAAATTTGTCATATTCTTGCCCATTTTTGTCCAAACTTAAATATAATGATATAATTACTAAATAAAGACCTCCACTTTAAGAACCCATTTCAATTAGATCCCCTTTATTATCTAGAACACATATTTTACTAATTTTACAATTTAGTCCTAATTATCAAATTAGGCACTTATACATAAAATTTCTTCACGAAATTTTCACACAATTATTCAATCAATGAATAAACCTTAAAACTTAATCGGAATAAATTTTTTTGACCTTAGATTTGTGGTTTCTCAACTACTATTCCGTTTAGGCCCTATTTCTCCCCTTTTAGGGATTTTCGTCCCCAAAAATCTTACCTACAAATGGATTCGAATTTGATTTCCAGCAACACTTTCAAATTCTCATTCAGCCTTGGCATACCCAACATTTTACTTCTTAAACTAAGGCTCTGAACTGGAATACCTACTGATAAGTAACTGACCTTATTTTATCATTAACCTCATACTCTCTGATGAAACGCAACTAACTCTTCTTTTCTTACCAAAATGGAAATTCTCTGCCACTAAAGTACTTTAAAAAAAAACTTGTTTCTCTTTTGAGTGTCAATATTCTTAGTTTCTCTCTTGAGTGTCAATATTCTTACCTTTAGAATCTGTATACAATTTTTGATAATCTGTCTCTGATTTCTGTAATTAATTTTCACTTTCCTCTAATCCTTTCTGCTCAATTTAATTCTGCAAATTTCTCTTCCTCAATTCAACTATCAGTACAAAGGTGACATGCAGTAACATTTAGCAATCTCATGGTCAAAACTTACTGGAGCTTTCTTCTAAAGTCACTGTGCAACCCTGGATTTCCAACCATAACTGTAACATCCCGAAATAGGGCCTAAACGGAATAGTGGTTGCGAAACCACAAATTCGAGGTAAAAAAATTTATTTTTTTATTATTTTGAGGTTTATGATATGTTTTCAAGATTGTATGAAAATTTCGTGAAGAAATTCTATGCATAAAGTGCTTAATTTGAATTAGGGACTAAATTGAATAAATTGTAAAACTTGTGTTCTAGAAGTATTTTGCATAAAATTGAATTAGATTATTAATTAGAGGTCCTTAAAGAGTAATTTTACCAATTTCTAAGTCTATGGACAAAAATTGGACATGGATGGAATTTTGGAAAGTTTAGTAGTAAGGGCATTTTGGTCATTTAGGGTAAAATGAATTAAAATACAAAATTAAAAGCCAATTTTCTCATCTTCAACCCCATGGCCGAATATAGCAAGGAGAAACCATGGATAGGGTTTTCAAGCTTCCAAGCTCGATTGTAAGTCCGTTCTAGCCTCGCTTTTATTGATTTTACGTTTTGGAGTCCAGTAGCTCGATTAAGCTTATGCTAGCAATAATTCAACCTAGGGTTCATATTTGGAAAAATACCCATAAGGTGAAATTTGTGTATTTTGGTGTTTTATGATAGAATATGAGATTTTAAATTATGTTAGACAACTTGTACTACTCGGTTTTAAGCAAAAACGAGTAAAATGACTTAATTGGTAAAAATACCTAATAGTCATAAGTGCATGTTAGAGTGTGAATTTGATGCTGCCATAGAAGGGAAAAATGATCAGCATGTCATAAAACATAAGAAAATAGGCTGAATTTTAATTTACGAGCTTTATGCAAAAGTGTAAATATGCAAAAGTTTAGGGCAAAATCGTAATTTTTCCAAAATATGATTTTGGGTCAATTTGAATAATGTGAGTCCTAATTAGACTATATTTTAAATGATAGAGCAAGGAAAACTGAAATTCGGGCTAAAATGGGGAAAATACCAAGTTGTGGACGAAATGGTAAAAGTAGCTATTTTTGCATACGAGGTAAGTTTACAATAAATAAATGTAATATTCTTTTATTTTACATTATTATTTTCAATTTCAGCATTTATATACTTATTTTTTGAGAATATTTAAAGTCGAATTAAAGGCTAAGTGATGAGAAAAAGCATTAGGAAGCCCGTTTGAACCTTAGGAATGTTAGGATATTGGGGTTGACAGATGATGTAAGGTGATGAAATGAGCCATGTAAGTCCATATCATATATATGGCTTTGGAGACAGGAATGAGCCATGTAAGCCCATATTAGATATATATATATATATGGCATTAGAGACAGGAATAATTCATGTAAGTCCATGTCGAAGACATGGCATTAGGTGATATTGATGAGCGTGAATGACCCTAGTATCCTTAGTATTCCGAGTGGTTCAATGGGTCATTGTACATGTTAAATTACAGTGAATTATCAGCAAAAGGGAAGGTAGATTATATTTATGAATAGTAAAAGGTCAGTAAGAAAGAAGGTAAATGAGTAAAGAATAAGGTAGAAAATGAGAAGTAAAGAAAGTTTATGAGGCTAGGTGACATTATGTATAATTATTCATTATGTTGAATGTTGTAATTTATTTGCTTGTAAGCTTACTAAGCCTAGTGCTTACTCTCTTCATTTTCTTTTTCTTATTGTTCTTATCAAGCCACTCGAGGATCGAAGGAAACGTCGGAGACCGATCACACTATCGAAGAAATCACATTGGTATAGTTAGACGTTTCGTTTTGTGTATGGCATGTATAGGAACTTGGTTTCTTTTGATATGATATGATCAATGAATGATGTGTAAATACTTGCTAGTGATTAACTAATAGAAGGGCTGATGATATACATGTTTAATAGTATGTATGAATAAGTAGTAACTATCACATGAAAACTAAGAAAAATGTAAAAGTAACTTAAAAACAGATTCAAGTATCAGAAATAACGTAATTTTGAAAAATCACAAGGAATTGTAGAGACATGGGTTGATGGTGAATAATATATGAAGCTAAAGCTCATTGTGTCTATTTTCATATGGATTAAGCAAAACAGGTAAAGGTTTTGTATTTTATAAGATATCTGAGTTTTAGTGAAATAGGGCCAGAGCGATTTCTAGATCCCCTGTTTCAACTTTAGAAATTCACCATAAATTTTAAAAAAATAATTAGGTGGTTTACCTTATATGGTTAGAATCCTTATTGAATCTAGTTTTAATATAAACAAACGGTATAGTCATATGATTTTTGTACAGAGATAAAAGTGGTTCGTAGTAAGTAGAGGCCAGTGCAGTCAAATTCTGAAACAGGGGTAAGTTTAACTAATAAACTGTACTAATTTGCTAAGTCAAAAAATTCTAGAAAAAAATTAGTAGATAGATATATGAGTCTAGTTTCATAAAAAATTTATGGATCTTAATTTTGAGTTTTTAAACTCGAGAAATGAATTTTTAAAAGTAACCATGATGCAGAAAAACAGTTTATTCCGAAAATTAAAATAAGTGGTTTAGAGTTGTTTAAAAGGTAAGATAAGTTTAGTAACACCTCAAGCTTGACTCCGGTGAAGATTTTGGGCGTGGGGGCATTACAATAACAACTAAAATTTACACTCTGAATGAATTGACAACCTCAAAATGAATAACTCAGATAATCATTCAGTAGAAAAACTCATTCGTACTGAGAAGAATACACAAGCTTCTTCGAGTAATCAACCATAGCTCATTTAACCTTTCGGTGATAATGCTAATTTTGTTGCACAAATCTTCGAAATACCCTCACATTTTCACACAAACATCTATACTAACTATAATAGCTTCTGAGATACTTGAAAATCAACTTTAACTCTCTAAAAGTTCAGGTATCGGATTCAAAGTCTGGTACATAACATTTCACACTCTTACTAGTATAACTAAATCAAGTTATCATCCATCTCTGTACTTCTCAAATAATCAAATAATTATCACTGTGCTAGGCATCATAACTACTGCAAAATCTCTTGATTTCTCATTAATACATTTCTAGAAACCATAAACTCTTTATTCAAACCAAGCTGAATCATAATGGATAATTAAATTGTCGATATCTTCAACTGTTTATACTTTATTAGCATGAATTCAAGCCAAACTAAACCTCATACAATGAGAACTTTAACAATCAGACAACTTGGATTTGCAAAAATATACCTTTGATGCAACCATTCTGATATACGTATACAACTTTGTACCATAACCTCTAGAATATGCACTATTTACTCAGGTCATTTATCTATTTATACATGAAAAATCAGCATTTACCTCTAAAGCCATGAATAATTCAAACATACATATAACTCAATCAACTGCTCAATTGAATCAGTCTCAACTAAAAGACAATAACTTTTGAAAAACTGTTCTTCTCTATGCTGTCATGATATCTCAAACATACATTCTGTCATGATTTCTTCAAAGAGCTAATCACAAATCATTATTACTGCATAACTCGAAAGAACATAGCATTCAGTCTTTAACTCACTGATATATATATATATATATATATATATATATTAAGATTATGCAAAAAATGAAAATCAATACACATGTCTGAACTGAACTACACTAAGGCCAGAATACTCATACTACTCAAAATCATAACGCCATAATAAGACTGACTTCTCAATTACTTTAGTAAATAATGTCCCGGGTGAAATTAAAATATCTTGATCATCTGAGATATTTAAACACAAATTTCAATAACAACCAGTGCAAAAGTAGAATCTTTATACCTCTGATAACTATACCTCTGTACTTTCATTATTAGGCCGGAACTCGTAATCACCATAAACATAATAAAAAGAAACCATTTTCATCAATAGAGAACTTTCTGCTAATGTCTCATGGCTGATACTTTGAACAGTAATTTATTAATAAAACCGAGATAATAAAATCTCAGAACATGGAGCTACACAGAATTCTTGGTAAACACATCTCATGTAGAACAGTTAAGGTTTCAATAGCATCTCAGAAAATTTCCAAAAGGAAAGGATAATACTCACAAGCACTGGGAACAACTATGACAAAAGCCATAAAATTTTCCTTTACTTTCATTAAGCAATAGTTAACAATACAGATCACTAACATCATACAGATCTTACTGTCAACCTTCCATCTGCATGCTGAAGTAGAAAACTGGAATAGATAGAGCAATATCAATCACAGCTCAAACAAACTATAATGCTTTCATTTGTCTGTAAATTTAACTAACAGTCTCATACTGCATGAATTGCATCTATGATCTTGCATATATTTATATATATCTCTGAAAGAAATGTACACATATAATAGTTGAAAAAGATTTTTCTATAATTTCTCAACTATAAACTCTACATTCAACTATTAATACGGCTAAATTATTATTCCTCTGTCTAATTCTGTCATTACTGAATTCACATTATCCCATTCACAGTTGGAATTTATTCGGAAGAAAATCTAGCAATCATATATCTTACACATCATACTTGAATGAGTGCATTAGCTGAGCCTGACCTTTCTTTTACTGTGACACTTTAGTTATCCGGAAGATTTTATTATTAACCTGACATCCTTTCTGCAACTGTGTTCATTTGCTAAATCATTCTCGACTCTGATTACATCGTCAATAAATTTGTCACTAAACTCTTTAGTTTTCCACTTTAGCCTATTCAATTTGAATTTCATGAAATCTCATTCTGAATTACCTTATTAATAAGGGGGGTGAGGTTGTAACACCTTTGACTTACCTCTTACATACTCATGCATATATCTTAACACTCATCATATTAAAATATTATCACAATTATACAATTTGCTTCAAGCAACTTAACATGCACGTTCATAATACAATGACTTCATGATCATCTTATGCAAATTAGTGCACTTATACATGCATTAATAAATCTTAAGTAAAATTACTCATAGCATTCAGTTAACTTCTCTAGTTATACATATAGCATCATACAAATGCCAATTTAACATGAACACTTATCTCAATATAAACTTTCCTTTCATCTTATCTCATCCTTTATATTTCCCGAACAATTCTCATTCATAATTTATTCATTATCATATAAACATCATGAACCATTATTTTTACATTTTATGAGCCTCAACTCGTCATAAACATACTATCTGTACTATCAAACTTAGCTCGGTTGGAGTGCGCATTTGTCTGACAAAACATTTTATATCTGGGTTGGGAGTCGTCACACTATCATAGTTCAATATGGCATGTATAGCTAGACTCTTACTCATACTGAATATTTCAAGAACCGGTTAAACCTTTGCTCTGATACCAATAAATGTAACACCCCTTATCCTAGACAGTCGCCGGAGTCGAGCACGAGGCGTTACCTGACTTAACTTACTAATTCGGGGCATGAAATTTGCTTTTAAAATTAATTTATTTACATTCATTCAATATGTCCCTAAAAAGGGCCCTCGAGACCTTAAAACATGCAATTGAAATGGTTCGGGACCAAACCGGGAACATTAAAAATTTTTCGAATACTTAGACAAATCAAAACAATTTATTTCATTATTCCTTATAAAATTGCCCACATGTATCATAGTCACTAAATAAGTCATAACTCGAGTCACAAAACTTAAAATTTAAATTCGTGAATTTTTCCTGAAACTAAACTCATATATCTTCTTACTAATTTTTTCTCAGAATTTTTTGTCTAGCCAATTAGTACAGTTTACTAATTAAAGTTTCCCCTGTTGCACTATTTGACTACTCTGACCTCTCCTTACTACGAATCAATTTTCTCCCAGTACAGAATTCAAATAACCATGCCGTTTGTTTTTCTTGAAAGTAAATTCACTAAGGAATCTATAAATATAAACTATAACTCCTAATTCTTTTTGTACAATTTTTAGTGAATTTATAAAGTCAGAACAGGGGATTCAGAAATCACTCTGACCCTGTATCACTAAGATTAAAATATCTCTTAATATACACTTCTTTTGCTTACTCTATTTCTTTCATATGAAAATAGACTCAATAAGGTTTAATTTTATATCTCATTCATTACCTAATTCCATTTCTACTATTCTTGGTGATTTTTCAAGATCACATCACTACTACTGTTCAAAACTGTTTTAATGCTAATTTCACTTTTTCATGATTTCTTTGTATTAACTACCATTTAGGCATACATAACACCGAAACATGTTCTTCATTAGCCATTTCAATAGCTAATCATTATCAAATATTTACATACCATTCTTTAGCCATATCATAAGGACATACATACAAAATGGCTCAGTCCCTATACATGCCATAAACTAGAACATTTGTAAACGAAGTTACCCATTTGGTAACTTGATAGTCGATAGTGTGAAGTAATCTCCGATGACCTCCAACCCAAGCTTGATTTTAAGTACTCTAAAACATGGAAAAGTGAAAGAAGTAAGCTTATAAAGCTTAGTAAGTTCACATGTAAAATAATAAGCATTAGCAATCAATTTAGCTTACTACTATGCTGTCATAATTTGCTTAAATAATGTTTAGTTCTTACTTTCCCATCTTACTCATCGGTAACCTTACCAAAGGCTCAGAATACAAAACGTACCTTACGTAATAGCTTGCTTACATACCTGCAACATCTCACTTAACACATGAGTACTCTTTCATAATATAGGCATATTGCCAATCATGTCATAAAGTGTCACAAGTATAACTGAAAAATCATCACTTACTTAATACTTGATAATCTCAATTACTTACAATCTCAGTATTAAATAAACCTTAAATGTATACCTGCACTATTTCTTTATGTTCTCACCTTGTCGTTTCTTTGACTTACTCTTTGGATTACTCGGGAACCTTTTCCTTTTTGAACTTACCATTGCCATGTCTTGACATGGTCTTACGTGGTATCCTTGCCTTATGAACTCACCAATGCCATGCCTTGGCATGGTCTTACATGGGACCTTTGTCTTATAGTAACTCATCAATACCATGTCTTGACATGGTCTTACATGATTTCCTTGCCTTATAGAACTTATCAATGCCATGCATTGGCATGGTCTTACATGATATCCTTATGTTACCAAATGCCATGTTCCAAACATGGTCTTACATGGTATCCTTATCTTAATGCCAATGTCACATCTTGATGTGGTCTTACATGGAGTCCTTAATCAATGCCGATGCCATGTCTTGACATGGTCTTACACAGAATCCTTGCCTTACTAATGCCATGTCTTGACATGATCTTACATGGTATCCTTAACCGTCAATTCCTTCTTAAATGTCATGTTATGAACATGGACTTTTTCCGTCAATTCTTCCTTAATTGCCATGGTACAACCATGGACTTTGAGATGTCAATGCCTTGTCAAGTCATGGCTGAAACATACTTGCTCAAATTCTCAAGGTTAGTCGCATAACTTAATAATAACAATACTAATAACAATAATTGCATAATAATAAAATGCTACTCAACTTACATACTTACATTCTCAATCTCATTATATCATCAACTTAACTTATTCTCATCAAAATATGCTAGTCAATACTTTCTTGTTATCATACAAAGCCATAACACAAAATATGGCCATACATGTAAATTATACAAGTTATCTTTCCAATATCGAATTATTATCGAACATTAATCATTATATCTAAAACTCAATACTAAATTATTTATGGCCAAAATATCAATTTATCATTCAAATATGCATAATTAAATGCTTATTAAACATATGAACTTACCTCGATAACAAAACGACCGTTTTACCAACTTTCTCGATTTTTGATTTTTCTCCCGTTCTAGGTCCAAATCTCACTTTTTGGGATTATTGAGCTTGGAAAGGTTGGAAACCCTAACCATGGCTTCCCCCATGCTATATTCAGCCTCCATGAAGAAGATGGACCAATTTTGGCTTTATTTTCCCTTTTTAATTCTTTTAATTACTAAATGACCAAAATGCCCTTAAAGGCTTTTCTTTCAAATTTGTCCTATTCTTGCCCATTTTTGTCCAAACTTAAATATAATGGTCTAATTCCTAAATAAGGACCTCCAATTTAAGAACCCATTTCAATTAAATCCCCTTTATTGTCTAGAACACACATTTTACTAATTTTACAATTTAGTCATAATTATCAAATTAGGCACTTATACATAAAATTTCTTCACGAAATTTTCACACAATTATTCAATCAATGAATAAACCTTAAAACTTAATTGGAATAAATTTTTTTACCTCGAATTCATGGTTTCGCAACCACTATTCCTTTTTGGCCCTATTTCGGGATGTTACAACCAATTCTTTTTTTTTAGGTGTGATAGGGTCACCTTATAATTGATTGTTTTTATAAAACGTTTTGATTTACTAAAATAACAATTTTGGTCCATGAAGTTTGAGAAAACGGGTTTGGGAGTCGGTTACGCACGAGGAAGGATTAGCACATTCGTAACGCCCAAAATTGGTACCTAATTGATTAATTAATGTCTTAACGTCGGAAGTTGAAAACCCGAAAAGAATTAAAAATAAGATCCTCTCTTTTTTTATGTTGATTTTTTACGAAGAATTTGCTTGAATAAATCGAAACGGATGCTAAAGACCTTTTTGTCCTGAAGTAATAAAATGCCATATTCAGTACGTTAGGTCACAATATTTTAAACCCTCGAGAATAAGTTTGTCTTTTGATTTTCAAAACTCATGCATTTTAATCTTAAAAGGTTATTCGGTCATTTGGATCAGATGAGAAAAATTGAAACCCAATATGTTAGGGTATGACTTCTCGAGTTTCCAAATGCGGAACATTGCCTTATTTTAAAAATTTTCTTTTTATGAAATAATAGCAAATATGAAATTTAAATCGATGTGTTATTTATTTTGTTTGAAGTATAATAAAATGACACATTACGAATAAATACATTGGGACCTAATTCTCGATATGATTTGAACGAAATAGACTAAAATGGTAATATGAAACATGGAACAAGAATATATGAATAAAATGTTATGTTAATGAACGTCTACAATATGGAAATACTAATAAATAAATCCTAGTATACATAATGCAATAATCACATACTATCACTTTAATACCAACATGAACAATCGAAGGAGAATAAAATAAAATAAACAACTAATAACTTCAATGATAACAAAAATACTATAGGCACCAAGCAAGACAAAACCAATTTTAGAGTACAATAAGGACTAGTGAATAAATAAATAAATCCACAAGCAGATATTGAAGAAAATAGTTTGTAAAATATTGAAAATAGAAGAGTAAATTAAAATATAAATAAAATTAATGGAGCAATTATTAGATAAATACACAATAATAATAATAATAATAATAATAATAATAATAATAAATATTGAAAATAAAATTGCAAATTAAAATGTAAATAAAATTAAGGAGCAAATTTAAAATAAAAATATTAAAAATAAAAGAGCTAATTTAAAATATAAATAAAATTAAGGAGAATAAATATACAATAGATAATAATAATAATAATAATAATAATAATAATAATAATAATAATAATAAATATTGAAAATAAATATAACAATACAAGCATAAAGTGCACCATAGATAAAAAAGCAAATACAAATATAAATAAAATAAATAAATAAGTAAAATAAAGTAGAAATAAAATAATAATAACAATCTAAAGAACCCAAATTAAATAAATAGGGACTTAATTGACATTAAAATAAAATTAAAAGGTATAAATTGCAAATAAAAAAAGCTGACAAGGCCCAGAATATAATGCGCTGAAACTAGCAATGACTAAATGGGAAAATATCCCTAGTCCTTATGTGATGCATTTCAACTCGCAAGGCCATGGATTAAATTTAAAATGAAATAAAATTAGATGGGCAAATTTAAAGAAAATGAAAAAGAAAATAGGATTAGATTGAAACAACCCAGAAAAGTGGAAGGGTCAAGGGCATAAATAGCCCAATTTCTGAAAACACGCGGATCCCCATGGAGTGGGTCGGGTCGACGTGGATAGGCCCTAAACGGCGTCGTTTTGGCGCCTGGGTTCCTAACCCAAAACGGTGTCGTTTTGCTTCTTTATTTGAACCAATTTTTTTTCTAAAAAAAAACTTTATTTTTTCCTTCTTCATAAAAAAAGAAAAACAAAATTCTCTCAAAACCCTCTCCTCTCTCCTTCAAGTCCCCTAAGGCCGACCATGCTCCGGTCATCGGACCACCATGGCGGCCACCGGTCGCCAGCGACGGCGTCGCCGTCCACAGTGGCTGAAAAATAGAAAAAGGCCATTTTTTGGCCTTTCGACTCCTCGAGCCCAAAATTGACGTCTTTCATCAGAGACGACGACCTCGGCCCCTCCACGACAGTGCAAATGAAAGTAAAAGGGGTAAGTTTTTATTCTTTTTCTTATTTTCTTTAAAAACTAGTAAAAAATGTAAAAGAAAAGAAAAATAAGTAAATAAAAAAAAGACCACCTTTTTCTTCTGTTAAATGTCGTATTTTCTTTTGTATTTCGATTTCTCTGTGTGCATTCGTAAAAAATACAACGATGTTTTTATGGCTTTTATATATCCGAATATAAAAAAAATGATAATACATTTTGTCTGTCATTTGTGTTGTTATCCTTTTTGTTTTTTTCTTATAGGTACGGAGGAGGCTACGTGGAGGTGTATGGAGTTACGAGTGCAGAGGGCCTTCGTGGAGGGGCTGCGGCGATAGTTTGGAAGTGTTAGAGTTTTTTTTTTCTAAAAAGATAGTGGGACATTTGGGCCGTCTAGGGTTTTTTGGTTTTGGGTTGTGATCAAAAGGGTTCGATTCGACTCATCACCATCTATAGAGGATCAACTGAAGCTCTGATACCTTTGTTACGAACAAAAATCAAGAAGCAAAAAATGGCAGAAAAATGAAGAAAGAAATTCTAGAGAGGGGAGGAAGAGTTTGAGAAGAAAGAAGAAGAATAAAAAAAGCAGAGAGAGAATGAGTGAGTGAGAGAATAATTCCTCAACAATTTTCATTAACAAAAAAAAACGACTTCAGCCAAAAATTAGAATATCATATATAACAGAAGATAACAACAAAAAGAAAATAGTAGGATGAAATGCCCCATATCATCGAGACTTCAGCGCACCGTATCACTAAAGCAAAACACATCGTTTTGCTTGGTATTCATTTTGGCTAGTATCACTTTTCAACATGAGTATGTGAAAATTTCGTTGGTGGAGGCTACCAGAAGAAATAAACACTTGCATCGGTCATAATATAAAAGTACCAATTTCACATTTGCCCAAATCAACAATTGCATTACTAGGAAGGTAACTGGATCTTTGGTGTTTGAAATTAAGGCTGCCATTGAATCTGATATTGAATTCAAGCAATATATCACAAATTAAATTGTAATAGGCCCATTTCGCCCGGGCCCATTAGAATAAAAAATAGAAATTAAAAAAACCAAAAAAATAAAATAAAAAAAACACACAAACAAGAAAATCCAAATACCAATGTCCTTTTACAAATTTTACCAGCCCAAATACCCAAATTCATAAACCCCTAGCCCGTATAGCCCAAATTCAAAAAGAATTCCAACAGTCAAGCACCAGAAGCTTCTGGAACATGCCAGAACAGTGCCAGGGGGTTGGATCTCACGAGCGGTTTCCTCACACGGCTTCTTTCACGCATGCCTCTCCCCGCTCCTCCGTACGGATGATCCTGCAAAGAATACACGAGAAAGAGGCTAACAGAATACAACAGATGACAGCAAATAAAATGTATTTTTATTATTTATTTATTTACTCTGTAAATCGGCTATAAAAAGCCAATGATATGTACCTGCAAAAAGTACGCACACTGTATGCATACTATACGTTTATGCACATACACAGTGTACAGGCCAATTTTGGGCCACCCCAAAACCCAACTAACCTACCCTAACCTAAACAGCCCAATACCCATTAAGCCTAACTAATACATCAGCCAACCCAATTTCAAACCCCATTAAATCACTAACCCATTAAACCCCAAAACCCAACTAACCCACCCCAAAACCCAATAACTAAACCTACTCAAAACCCATACCCATCTCATCCTAAACAAGCCCAAACCAATACCAAATCCCTAGCCCAAGACCAGAATCGGGAAACCCTAGTCCCACTTGGCCTCGACTCAAGAATGCCATCGATCGAGTCTCCCACTCATTTCACGCGAGCTGCCAAACCACTTCCTCCTCTGTCCGAGACCAGGCACTACCCATACTGTCTGACACTCCCATCACTTGCACCTCCACACCTGCGAATAAACAAAGGAAGACAGGAAAGGAACAGAGAAACATGCAAAGCAAAAGCAAAACAAGCAGAAAGTAGTAGACGTAACATGTAATCGGCTATAAAGCCGAAAGAGAATGAATGTAATAAAGGGGGCTGGCCTTTCTTTCTCTTTTGTTGGCAGTTTTAAAAAATCAAAAAACAAGAAAGATCATCAAAAAGTCCAGAATCAAAATAGCAGTCCATTAATCGTTTGAATTCAATAGCAACGTTCAAAGCATACAAGTAAATCGAATACCAAAATCAAAGAATCGGAAGCTAAGAAAAAACTAAAGGTTATTTCTTTCTCCATTATTATTTCATTTTCGCTATAAAATCCATTTTATGCATATATACATATAAAAGTATAAAATATAAAAATAAAAAAATCAAATTATTTATTTTCTCGCCACCATGCGTGGCGGTGGTCACATTGCCGGCAGGCGGCCATGAAGCCTCGACGACCTTACGGTGACCCCGGCCGGAGCTCTCCCATTTCCCTTCTCCTTTCTTCCTTCTCTCCTCTCCTTTTTTTATTCCTTTCAGCTGAACAAATGAGAAAAAAAAAACAAAATTTTTAACTTATATAGGGGACCAAAACGGTGCGTTTTGGTCCCCCCCAAGTAAATAAAACGACGTTGTTTTGGAAGCGGGTCGGGTTGACCCGACCCGCACCAGGGAGGATCCGCGTGTTTTTCTTTGGAAGGGCTAATTGCACTTCTAGCCCTTCCGCTTTTCTGGGAGTTTACAATCAAGGTTTTTTTTTATTTTTAATTTGGCCCCATGGTTTTGCCCCGAATTCATTCTGGTCCCCACGCTGCGCAGCGTTTTAATACCTGGGTTTATTGCGCTTTTGACCCTCCAAGTTGCACGCGTGTTACAATTAAGTCCCTTTTCTTTGTTTTTATTTTAAATTGGCCCCATAACTTCGATTTTATTTTAATTTTTTTAGTCCTTTTCTTACCTTTTCTCATTTTTAATGATATTGTATTTATAATTACCTATTACTTTATTCTTATTTTATTTTTATATCATTATATTTTATCCACTTTTTATATTATTATTATTATTATATTATTTTTATTACTATGGTTTATCTTTACTTATATATACATATATATTTTTATGTGCATATAGCCTTTATATAGTTTTTTGATTACTTCATTTTAATATTATCGTTATCTTATTTTATTTTTATAATGTTTGTGTTTATGTTATTATATATGCATACGTTATATGTGTGTTTAAGGCCATGCATTTTATAATTATGTTATGTATATAGTTTGCATATTGCCCCATATATATATTTTAATATTATCTTTTATGTGTTATAGATATATTTCTAGTACCATTATTATATATATATTTATGTACATACTTATATATATTTATGTATATACTTATGTAATATGTGAATAGTTTTTATTATATATTATATTATTATGATCGTCTCTAATACATATTACGTATATTTTATATATTACGTAGGTATTTTAATGTTAATAATATATACTTATACCATTTCATGTACATATTCTTATATTGTTGGTTATATTTTTATACGCATTATTTCGTATATGTATATGATTTTATTTAATTGTTAGTTTTGTATACTAAATTCCTACGTATATTTCTCATGTTATTTTATATATGTATTTTCGTTGTATATGTATGTATTATATAAATGTTTTAATCTTATGTGTTTTGCACATACGTTATGTATATAAGATTTTAACACTATATTTTATATATTATTATATATATTTTAATCTTATTTGTCATATTTTTCTTTTACACTATTATATACATGTTTCTAATATTATATTGTATATTCCTAATACTATTGTTTATATATCTCTATATATATATATATATATGTGTGTGTATGTATTTGTGTAGTGTACAAAATAGTTTTATTATTATTCTTATCATTTCTAAGGTATGCATATACTATATATGTTCTATGTATGTTGTATGGATTTTTAATATCGCTAAATATATATGTCATCTTACACACGCATTCTTAATATTATTATTATGTGTATACATTCATTATTTTAATTTCGTGTCCAATTCTATTATTACATTATACCTTCATCTTTTCTAATATTATTGTCACCTCGATTATTTGTTTCAATATATCCCTAGCTCTTTCATTTATTGATTTTTATTTCATATTATTTTACTTTGCATTATTTCGAAAATCGTATTCTTGTTTTGCTAATTAATTTCAATAATCAAGGCAACATATCGATTTAACAATAAGTCATCGAGTTCATCGCTACGTTGGGTGAACGTCAATTGACTCGTGTTAAAGCGATATACCCTTCTCAAAAACCGGAATAAACTAAAATTTCTCGTTTTTTTCGGATCACAACTAAACTTTACATTGAATTCGCATTTTTGAAAATTAAGACAACATGTCTTTATGAGATAACAATTTTTGGTCGTCGCGAGGGTGCTAATACCTTCCTCGCGCGTAACCGACTCCCGAACCCTAATTTTCCTCTGGCTTTTAACGTAGACCTAAATTCAGCCTTCCTTTTGTTTTAAAAAAATGAATCTAATAGGTGTCCGATCACATCTAGGAAAAGGATCGGTGGCGACTCCCTCTTTATTTGAAAATCAAACTTCAGTTTTCAAACTTTTTCACTAGATCGCCACAATTAGCGACCCCAAACCAAAATTTTTACGTCGCTACAGCTGGCGACTCCGCTGGGGAGAATACTTGCGAGTCGAGTCGAATTAAACACGTTTTGTCAAAATTTTCAAATTTCTTTGTTCAAAGTAAATATTTGGTCGTGATCCGAAAATCTCGTTTTCAAAATTCATGCATTTGTATCATGTTGTAAATATTTCTTCTAACTTGTTATTTGGTTGTTTTTCAGTTTTCAATTTTTATGGTTTTAATTTTAGTTTAGTTTCTTTAAGTAAAACGTAAAGGTTTGTGAGTTTTTCCCTACCCATCGTGCACTTGCATTTTCGCATAACATGAGTTCTCTACCCGGGCTCCATCCGTTTAAGTGAAAGTAAACGCCACGCCTTCGTGAGTTAACTCGTCCCTCCGACAAAGCTAGTGAATACTTTCGGTTACATATGACTTATGCTTTCGTGAGTTAACTTGTCCCTCCGCATAGGCATAAGTAAATGTAATCCTCGAATTGAACTCGTGAGCTCGTGATAGGTTATGACCGAGGCTTCGTCTTGATCTTAGCAGATGATAGTACGAGCAATTCGAGTATTGCCTAGAACCGAGACTGCATACAACGAACCATACGAGCTATCCAATTAGAGCCATGCCGAACCTCTGTCCGTTTATAGTCACCAAAATAAGTACACGGGGAAAATGCATTTTGCCTTTCATTTACACTGTTTATGCAAAATAATTGGATTGGGTCGTTTAATTTGTTTTTTAAATTATATTTGTTGTGTTTACTAACCAAGTTTGTTTGTTTTTATTTTTATTTTCATCATGCATCATAGGCGTCATATTAGGAAGGTGTTGATTAAAAGTTGGTTGCCAAAAAACGGGTTTCTGATGGAGGAGTCAATTACACAAATAACCGAGAAGAATGCCGTGGTTCGGGACTGGTCTCTAAAAACTCAGAGAGAAAAGGGGGATAGTCTAGTGGAAGGGTGTGTCGCCAATTTGCCCGAACATATAACTGTAAATGTTCGCCAAAATAACTTTGAGGATTTGGTTCGAATTTGGAATCAGTGGAGTTCGAATTTGGTTCGAATATAGCTCACCTGATCACCATCCGTGTAGACGAACAGTTGATTCAAGCCATGGTTCGGTTCTAGGACCCAGCTTATCAGTGTTTCACCTTCAATCAAGAAGACATGACTCAGACCATAGAAGAGTATCTTGCTTTACTCGCGATCGACAATGTACAATTCGCAAAATATATGTGAAGGAGCCTAAGCCGATGACCTTCAAGAAAAAGTTAGTGAGACCGATGAGACATAATCGATGCATGGGCTGAAAAACAGATAAAGAAGAAGAATGAAACCATTTGCATTCCATGGTCCTCCCTACAAGATTTGGCTCTGAACCATCCTGGCATGCTGAAAAGGGTAAATTTATTCGCTTTGGCCATTTATGGTTTGGTTATTTTCCCAAAAGTTCTCGGACATCTCGAAGTTGCAGTAGTTGATTTCTTTGAAAGGTTAAAACAAAGAGTCAACCCTGTCCCGACCATCCTAGCCGAGACCTTCAGGTCCCTGAGTAGTTGTCGAAGAAAAGGGGAGGGACGATTTATCGGATCTGTAGATTGCTCAATGTTTGGATTTTGAGTCACTTACGGAAGGTAGAGCGCACCGTTCCATATGTTTTCTAAAACATTCTCCCGCTAGAAGCTTACCTCAAGAAAGAATGGCCGAAGGAAGTCACCGAGCAACATTGGGTATCAGTTTTTCAAAATCTTCTCGCCGAGGATATAACATGGAGAGCACCCTGGATCCATCCTTCAGTTCTGCCATACAAATGTGGAAGCCAAGATTGGGTACCTTTACTTGGGTTATGGGGAGGAGTTGGATATGCTCCGCTATTGGTCCAAAGGCAATTTTCTTCACGACAATTCCTCCCAAAGAATCAAGGATTAGCATATTCGAGTTAAGCTTTCATGGGTGAAGGATATATGAAGAGAGTTCGAGACACTGCAAAGTCTTGGAAGGAAATTCATTTCATGGAATTAGCTTTGTATGCTGATACCCTTACCCAAGATTACGGCATATGGAGGAAGTAACGGGTAAATAGTCAGCAAATCTCGTCAACAAACTACACTATCCAGAATCCTTTCTCGGAGGAAACGCCGTCTGAGCTAGAAATGGCAAGACAAGAATTCGAACGAGAAAAGGCCAAGATGTCTCGGGACCTTAGTGCCCTTCAAGAAAAAAACTATCAACTGAAGATTGAAGTTCAGGTTGAAAGGTCCAGAATTGAAAAAGTACAAAGAGAAGCTGAGATTGTGAAAAACGACTTAAGGGACCTTCATTTGGAAAACAAGAAATTAAGAAACACTATAAAGAATAGCGGGTTGGGCAAGTCGACAGCAGAATGGAAGGAAGAAATTAGCAATATCAAGGGAGGAATAGAGTTTTGGAAGGGAAAAGCAAAGAAAGAGGAGGAAAAGGCTGCGCGCGCTGTGATAGAGTTAAGAAGGAAGAACTCCGAGTATGAAATAGTGACTACAGAATTTGCGAATAGTCAGTCTGAACATCAAGAATTAAAAAGGAAAACACGATATCTAGAAAATATGTTGCAATCTCGTCAACAACAATTAGATAACCTCCTGAAGGCTTTAGAAGAAAAGAGTGAGCAGTACGATAAGGACATTCACGCGTATAAAGGAACTCTCAAAGAAAAAAAAATGCAACTCGACTTCTTGATCAATGAAATTCGCAAAGTGGCTATGCAAGTTGTTCAATTATCAGATGAAGCCTAAGTTCTCAGTTGCCAATTCCCTCCGAGCCAAAGATCGAACATATCAGAGTTTTTAGAGCAAGTGAAGAAACAAGGCAATGTGGCTAGGAAATTTGTGTAACCGTTGGAAAAATGGAAACTTTGTGTAATAGACTAGGTTGATAAATGAAATGCCTAAATATGGGGCTATCTTGAAATCAACACAAAATTCTTGCATGTTTACTCATAACTAACATTTATGCATCATTTATTCTTTGGACATTCATCCATTCATATACTCAGTCATTCATTCATCGCGTGTACATATCACCATAATCATCCACCGAAACTAAAGAACCGTATAATCCGCAGTTGCAAGATTTCAAATCTGGAACCACGCCATTCCTATAAAACACGCCGACAAGCTAGAGTAATGGAAGCTGAATTCAATGAGAGAATTGAAAGGATGGAAAGGGCTCAAAAGGAATTACAAGAGCAACTGGCCAAATCGCAACAAGAGACGAGAGACCTAATGGTGAGATCTCGAGAGGAATCACTCAAGCAAAGAGATCAGATGGCTAAAATGATAGAGATGATGACAACCTTGGTCAAAGGAAAATGCAGAACCCCGATGTTATGGAACCTCAGTCAAGAATTCACCACGATCAGGATCCACTCTATCCCCCGGGATTCACTCCACCGCCCGCATATACAACACAAAGAGGGTATACTCAAGGGGAACCCACTGGCTTGGAACATCAACCTATGCCACCTGCTCCACCCACTAATTTGGGGCAAGGAATATTCGCGTCGAACCTAGGGGCTAGTCCTGCTGATCCACTAGTTCCAGATCTGGATGACCCAGCAGAGGTAGCCAAGTTGAAATTGGATAACCATGACGCAAAATATAGGAGTCTAGAGGAAAGACTCAAAGCAATAGAAGGCACTGAAGTCTTCTCCGCACTAGGTGCCAAGGAACTCAGTTTGGTACCTGATCTAATTTTGCCCCCGAAGTTCAAAGTGCCTGATTTTGAAAAGTATGATGGGACAAGGTGCCCAAAAGCACATCTCATTATGTTCTGTCGAAAAATGACCAGTTATGTGAACGAGGATAAACTACTCATACATTGCTTTCAAGATAGTCTAACAGGGTCAGCTCTTCGGTGGTACAATCAACTTAGTAGAAAAAAGATTCGATCCTGGAAGGACTTGGCGTCAGCATTTTGCGATCAGTACAAGCATGTATCAGATATAGTGCCAGACCGTATGACCTTGCAAATGATGGAGAAAAAGCTATCAGAGACTTTTAGACAGTATGCGCAGAGATGGAGAGACGTCTCAGCTCAAGTGAAACCCCCACTAACAAAAACGGAGATAACTGTTCTCTTTATCAATACTTTAAAGGCACCGTTTTATGACAAATTAGTGGGAAGTGCCACGAAGGATTTCGCGGATATTGTAATATCCGGTGAACTCATAGAGAATGCCGTCAAGAGCGGTAGAATAGAAGGATCAGAAGGCTCAAGAAAAGCAGCACCTTTAAGGAAGAAAGAGCCAGAAGCCCACTTTGTGGGAACTGAGAGTCGTTACATTCCCAATTCGTATCCTAACCAACCCCGACCTCGAAATTATCCACCCCCGAATTTCTATTATCCCCCTCAAACCCCTTATTACCAAGCACCACATCTGTCCTACCCCATATACGCCACGAACAACCAAAGACCTGTCACCACTTTCCCACAAAACATGGTACCCGCCCAAAGCCAACCCAGAAACGAACCAAGACCAGCAAGGCATAATCCCGAGAGACCACAATTTACCCCCATCCCTGTGTCGTATGGGGAATTTTACCCAAAACTTTTGGAAAAACAGCTAATTTCTCCCCATTACATGGCACCCCTTAAACCTCCATACCCAAAGTGGTACGATCCAAACGCTAGTTGTGCATACCACGCAGGGAACCAGGGGCACTCTACTGAGAACTGTCTTGCTTTCAAAAGAAGAGTTCAAGGACTCATTGACGCGGGTATCCTACGATTCGATAGTGCCAGTAACGCCACGGGGAACCCGTTCCCTAACCATACCGAAGGGAATGTGAGCACAGTGGGGAAAGAGGATGAATGGAAGGACAGAAGATGTGTTTCAGAAATAAGGACGCCTCTGCAGAAAATCTGGGAGGTATTGGTTAAGAAAGGATTGCTCAGTCACTCTGATAGAATTTTTGGAGAAGAAGGTCAAAGTTTTTGCAATTTTCATGGGATTGTTGGACATGACATTCAGTCATGTGAGGACTTTAAAAGGTTACTTCAAGACCGGATGGATAATAAGGAGATCAAGGTCCTTAACAAGAGGGAAGATGCCAACGAAAGAGAAGTATGCGTCTCTGATAACCAATCATCAGGGCCCCCTTATAGTGCTGATCGACCATTGGTAATTTATTACGACGCGATGAGAGAGCCATTGAAACCACAGATGGTAATTGAAGTACCGTCTCCTTTCCCGTATAAGGACAACAAAACAGTACCGTGGAGATATGATGTTAATATCGTTACACCGGAAGTTGAAAAGTCCAAAGCCATAACTGAAGATATTGGGGAGGTAGGTCATTTTACTCGAAGTGGATGATGTTATTCTAAAGAAGTTGAACCGGTAAAGAAAAGTAGTGACTCGAAGCAAAAAGGGAAAGCAGTGATGCACGAAGTCGAAGTCGAGCAAGAAATTCCACCGTGCAAGAAACTAAAAGCACGTGAATGAGGAAGAAGCTCAAGAATTCTTGAAATTTATTAAGCACAATGAGTATAGTGTGGTGGAATAATTGAGCAAGCGAACAAAGACGAATCTCAGTTCTATCTCTACTGTTAAATTCAGAGCCACACCGGAATGCTTTATTGAAGGTGTTAAATCAAGCTTATGTGGCCAACAACATATCTGTCGAAAAGCTTGATAGGTGGGTAAACAATCTGAATGCGGACAATTTCATCTCTTTTAGTGATGATGAGATACCGCCAAATGGTAGAGGCTCGGTGAAAGCGCTGTATATCACGACCCGCTGCAAGGGCTACATAATACCGAACGTACTCATCGATAATGGGTCAGCGTTAAATGTTATGCCATTGGCTATGCTTTCCAGAATACCGATGGATTTGTCCTACTTAAAGCCCTGTCATTCCATGGTAAGGGCATTCGACGGGACGAGGCGCGAAGTCATGGGAAAGATCGAAATCCCTTTGGAAGTGGGCCCTTACATCTATGAGGTCGAATTCCAAGTCATGGACATTACACCCTCTTATAACTGCCTTTTGGGAAGACCTTGGATTCATTCTGCTGGAGCAGTCCTATCATCCCTCCATCAAAAGTTGAAATTTATCATGGATGGCTGTTTGGTCACAGTCGAGGGCGAAGAAGACATCGTCGCATCTATCTCTGCTAATGCGCCATACCTGGAAGTAAGCAAAGACGCAGTGGAATGTTCCTTTCGATCCCTTGAATTCATCAATGCCACTTTCGTCGCTGAGGAAAACAGAATTCCGATGCCAAAACTATCGAGAAATACCAGAATGGGTGTCAAGTTGACCGTGAGAAGGGGAGCTCGTGCGAGAAGAGGTTTAGAGAGACATCTGCAATGAATAGTTAGGGCTTTAAAGCCAGTGCACCACAAGGCCCGATACGGTTTGGGGTTCCAGCCTGACATGCGTCAAAGAAGAAGACAGTGGAAGAAGGATCAAGAGAGAAGAGTTGCAAGAACTTTGGGCCGAGAACCAGAATGGGAACCAATAGAGTACCCTCCTTTGTCAAAAACATTTACATCTGCGGGAATGATGTACCCTGGATAAGATGATTCACGAAACATGCTGAGGTTAATTGAAAGGGGTTTTCAGAATGTCATTATAAATGTCATTGACAAAGGGACTAGTGCAAGTAAAGATGTCTCGAGGATACGCCCTTGCCCTCCTGGTTTCATGTTGAACAATTGGACTGCCGAGGAGCTTCTTGTAGTTTATAAGTCTTCAGAGTAATGCTAAACATTAACTTTCTATTGTGTCCTTAGATATAATAGAATTCTTTTGTAAGAGCTTACATTCGCTCTTTATCATTTAAATGAATATCAATGAAGATGCATTTTGTCACGATTTTTCGTATTATCACTAATTTCATAATCATTTTCTCATTTCATAGTCTATCCTTACATTTGCCTCATTGCCATGACATAACATTTTGTTTGTTGTTTCCAATACTTGGATGTCCCTCTATAGCTTCCTTTTCCATTCAACTTTCAGGTGTTCAGATATTGACGACATGAATAAGCCCGTTACAAATCTTGAAATTGATTTTGAGAAGGCTGTTTGCTTAGGAGAATTTAAAGCCGAAGAAAATGCTGAAGATTATGTCTCGTCTCTTGAATTGTTAAGAATGGTGGAACAAGAGGATAAACAGATTTTGCCTCATGAAGAATCTGTGGAAACAATAAATTTGGGCACTGAAGAGAGGAAACAAGAAGTGAAGATTGGGACTTCTATTTCAGAGAATACCAGGCATAGTTTGATCACTTTACTCCGCGAATACAAAGATGTTTTCGCATGGTCATACCAGAACATGCCAGGGCTAGATGAAGATTTAGTGGTCCATAAGCTCCCATTAAAGCCAGAATGCAAGCCCATCTAGCAAAAATTAAGACGGATGATGCCCGAAATGCTGTTGAAAATAAAAGAGGAAGTCAAGAAGCAATTTGACGCTGGCTTCCTACAAGCCTCCAAATATCCAGAATGGGTGGCTAACATAGTCCCGGTACCAAAGAGAGATGGCAAAGTACGAATGTGCATGGATTACCGTGACCTGAATCGAGCAAGCCCAAAAGATAATTTTCCCTTGCCACATATTGACACGTTGGTGGACAACACAGGAAAACATTCATTGTTTTCTTTCATGGATGGATTCTCGGGGTATAATCAGATCAAGATGGCCCCTGAGGATATGGAGAAAAAAACCTTCATAACAATGTGGGGAACGTTCTGCTGCAAGGTGATGCCATTCGGGTTAAAGAATGCTGGGACAACATATCAGAGAGCTATGGTAACGTTATTCCATAACATGATGCATAAAGAAATAGAGGTCTACGTCGACGACATGATTACTAAATCCCGAGGGGAAGAAGAGCATATAGTGCACCTCAAGAAGTTGTTCGAAAGGCTGAGAAAGTTTTAGCTAAAGCTTAATCCAGCCAAATGTACGTTTGGGGCTACCTCGGGAAAGCTGCTAGGCTTCATTGTCGATGAAAGAGGTATCGAAGTTGATCCAGATAAAATAAAAGCCATCCAAGAATTACCACCTCGCGACGCAAAAGGAAGTTAGAGGATTTTAGGAGATTAAACTACATCGCCCGATTTATCGCTCAACTTGCTAACCAATGCGACCAATCTTTCGCTTCTTCGAAAACATAACCCGAGAGAATGGAACGAGGAATGCCGGTGGCCTTTGATAAGATAAAACAATATTTGTCTAGTCCTCCGGTGCTAGTACCGCCAACTCTGGAAGACCATTGATATTGTATTTGTTGTGTTCGAAAGTTCAATGGGTTGTATATGGGGCAACACGACGAGTCGAAAGAAAGAAAAGCGATCTACTACCTCGGAAAAAGTTCACTGAATATGAGGCAAAATATTCGTCCATTGAGAAATATTGTTGTGCTCTGGTTTGGGTAGCTCGGAGACTTAGACAATACATGTTGTACCATACGATATGGTTGATTTCAAAGCTGGACCCGATAAAATACATGATGGAATCGCCGGAACTATCAGGAAGAATGGCGCGATGGCAGATTCTCCTCTCAGAATATGACATTGCCTATGTAAGTCAGAAGTCGATAAAGGGAAGCGCAATAGCTGACTTTCTAGCAACTCGAACAACAGAAGAATATGAGCCTTTAAGATTCGATTTCCCAGACGAAGACTTAATGTGCATCTCAGAAATAGAATCCGAGTCATCAAAAGAGAAGTCATGGAAGATGTGCTTTGATGGTGCGTCGAATGCGTTGGGACATAGAATCGGAGCAATCTTGGTATCGCCAGAGGGGAATCATTATCCGTTTACTGCAAGACTGAACTTCTTCTGTACCAATAATATAGCAGAATATGAGGCTTGTATCATGGGGCTTCGCGCAGCTATTGAACGAAACATCGAAATCTTAGAGGTGTATGGGGACTCAGCCCTAATGGTTTATCAAATCCGTGGAGAGTGGGAAGTGAGGGATCCAAAATTGATTAAGTACAGTGATTTAGTAGCTGAATTAATCAAGGAATTCAAAGAAATAACTTTTCATTACTTCCCTCGAGAAGAAAACCAATTAGCTGATGCCCTGGCCACTTTGGCTTCAATGTTCAAAGTAAGTAAAGAAGCAGAAATAATGCCCCTCAAAATGAGCATATACGAGGTCCCTGCATACTGCTGTAGCATTGAAAAAGAAACAGACGGACGTCCATGGTTCCATGATATCTTAGAATATATCAAGAATCAAAGATATCCCGAACAAGCAAATGAGATCGATAAAAGAACAATCAAAAAAATGGCAACGGGATTTGTTCTTGATGGGGATATCCTATACAAGAGAGGGAAAGATCAGTTGCTCTTGAGATGTGTGGATGATGTTGAAGCTAGGAAAATACTTGAGGAAGTCCATGAGGGAATTTGCAGAACGCATGCCAATAGTCTCAATATGGCCAGAAAGATCATGAGACTCGGTTAGTATTGGTTGACAATGGAAAGTGACTGCGTCAATTTTGCAAGAAAATACCACAAATATCAAATCTACAGCGACAAAATTCATGTAGCCCCTTCGCCCCTTCATGTCATGACTTCTCCGTGGCCTTTTTCTATGTGGGGCATGGATGTTATAGGGCCAATTTCTCCAAAAGCATTAAATGGACATCGATTCATTTTTGTGGTTATCGATTACTTCACAAAATGGATAGAAGCTGCTTCGTTTGCCAATGTGACGAGGACTGCAGTTTGCAAGTTTTTGAAAAAGAAAATCATTTGCCGGTATGGTTTGCCTGAAAGAATCATTTCAGATAATGCCACGAATCTGAACAATAAGATGATGAAAGAAGTGTGCGAGCAGTTCCAAATAAAGCATCATAATTCCTCGCCCTATCGCCCAAAGATGAACGGGGCTATTGAAGCAGCTAACAAGAACATTAAAAGGATCATTGGGAAAATGACTGAGACATATAAAGATTGACACGAGAAACTTCCATTTGCTTTGTTTGCATATCGCACATCTGTGCGAACATCTACGGGAGCAACTCCTTTCTCTCTAGTCTATGGAATGGAAGCTGTGCTACCTATTGAGGTTGAGATCCCCTCTCTGCGAGTATTGATGGAATCAAAGTTAGAAGAAGCAGAATGGGTTCGAGCTCGATATGATCAGTTGAACCTCATTGAAGAAAAACGTCTAAGGGCAATTTGTCACGGACAAATGTACCAAAGAGAATGATCGCAGCCCATGACAAGAAGGTACGACCAAGAGAATTCCATGAAGGAAAACTCGTGCTGAGAAAGATTCTCCCAATACAAAAAGACCTGCGAGGAAAATGGGCACCAAATTGGGAAGGACCATACGTTGTAAAGAAGGCATTCCCAAGCGGAGCTTTGATCCTTACCGAGATGGATGGTAAGGAGCTACTGAATCCAGTGAACTCAGATGCCGTGAAAAAGTACTATGTTTGAAAAAAGGAAGTCAAGATGAAAACCCGAAAAAGGCATCTTAAAAAAAAAAAAGGATCAAAGCGAAAACCCGAAAAGGGCGCTTTGGTTAAACATAAAAGATTAGGATGAAAACCCGAGAGGGCGTTCTAATGAAGCAAATATTTGGCTTACAAGGCAAGGCGTTTTAAACTGTACGACAAACAGTGAGACTACAGTATTTGAAGCATCTCTGAAAGCTCGAAATCTTCTACGCAAGGAGCCAGACTCTAAAAGATTCTTGATTGAAGAACGTGAAGAGTTCATGTGTCGAATATCTAAAGCATTTGTATCCGTTGAATACAATCTCTTCTTTGTACATTTGTACTATCATTGGTTAACTTTCTTTGTTTGCCACATTTGAAATAAAGGAATATGAGATATCTTTTTTGTCCCTACCTGACCATTTTCATGCATCTCATTATGTGTTTATTTAATGATAAATAGTGAAATGACATACTCTAAACAAAAGAAATGTTAAGCATTACCTGGATGAAAATTTGATAAGTACAAGAGCCTTAAAGCAGGGACAAAATTCAACCAGGAAAAAGAGTGTTATCTGAGAAACGTCGATTACTCGTGAAGCTTGAAGACAGGTACATAGCGTAAAGAGAAAGTCAAGAGCCGAAGTAATGAATGCGGACCATCACAAGAATCGTGACGAAAAGGACATACGACAAACATGCTTAAGGAACACTGCATAATCATGTAGGCATAAAGGAATTTAAGACAGACATGTGCATATCATGATAACATCATGCATGGCATATACAGTTAATCCAATAGAGCAAAAGATGTGATGATAGTTGTATTGAATCAAAGGAAAAGACACATGAGTTCCACCAGATGATATGTTTTGGGTACTCTGAGGTATCTTTAATTCACTTTTTCAAAAATCAACTCATATTATAGAAATGAGTTGAGCCTCAGGTCACGCGCTGAGGTATTTTTAATTTATGTTTCAAAAAATTGACTCATATTGCGAGAGGTGAGTCAAGCCTCAGGTCACGCGCTGAGGTATTTTTAATTTATGTTTCAAAAAATTGACTCATATTGCGAGAGGTGAGTCAAGCCTCAGGTCACACACTGTATTTTTAGTTTATGTTTTAAAAATTGACTCATATTGTGAGAGGTGAGTCAAGCCTCAGGTCACGCTGAGGTATTTTAATTCCTTTTGTTTCAAAAATCAGCTCATGCACGCTGAGGTATTTTTAGTTTATGTTTAGAAAATCTCATATTGCGAGAGGTGAGTTGAGCCTCAGGACACGCTGAGGTAATTTCAATTTCTGTTGTCAAAAAAAAACCAACTCATATTGCGAGAGGTGGGTTGAACCTTTTAATTTCTACTTTTTCAAAATCAACTCATATTGTGAGAGGTGAGTTGAGCCTCAGGACACGCTGAGGTAATTTCAATTTTTGTTTTTCAAAAATCAACTTATATTGCGAGAGGTGAGTTGAGCCTCAGGTCACATGTCGAGGTATTTTCAAAATCTGCTTGTCAAATTAAGTTTCAAAAAGATTGACTCATATTGTGAGAGGTGAGTTGAGCCTTGGCTCACGCGCTGAGCTATTTTCAATTTCCATCTTTTAGATTATGTCTTTTAAGGAATCAGTTCACATTATGAGAAATGAGTTGGGCTCAAGATTACATGCCGAGTAAAGAATAAAGATTGAAGTTGATGAAAGACACCAAATGTGGCCTCCCTGAAGTTGCAATGGAGCAGGTCAAAGTTGCAAGTCTTGACTCCCTGAAGTTGCAGTGGAGCTGATCGAGAATATCAGATCTTGCCTTGCTAGAGTTACAGAAGAGAAGATCGCAAATTTCATCTCACAGAAGCAATAGAAAAGTAGATCAAAGCTGTAGACTTTATTTCTCTGGAGTTATAATAAAGCAGATTGAAGACACAAATCTCATATCCTTGAAGTTACATTGGAGTAGATTGAAGCTACAAGGCATATGTCAGAAGATGTAGTGGATTGAATCTAAAGCTACAAAATGTAGTGGACTAGAAGAAGACTATTTGAACAAGAAGAGCACCAATGAAGTCAAGACTCGCAAGACAGGGCAAAATTGGCCTTTCTTTGTGTCTTTGCTCTATTCTCGTTACACGACAATAAGCAAAGAGGGGCAGCTGTACAGGCCAATTTTGGGCCACCCCAAAACCCAACTAACCTACCCTAACCTAAACAGCCCAATACCCATTAAGCCTAACTAATACATCAGCCAACCCAATTTCAAACCCCATTAAATCACTAACCCATTAAACCCCACAACCCAACTAACCCACCCCAAAACCCAATAACTAAACCTACTCAAAACCCATACACATCTCATCCTAAACAAGCCCAAACCAATACCAAATCCCTAGCCCAAGACCAGAATCGGGAAACCCTAGTCCCACTTGGCCTCTGACTCAGCAGCTGCCACTGATCGAGTCTCCCACTCAGCCCCCACGCGAGCTGCCAAACCACTTCCTCCTCTGCCCGAGACCAGGCACTGCCCATACTGTCTGACACTCCCATCACTTGCACCTCCACACCTGCGAATAAACAAAGGAAGACAGGAAAGGAACAGAGAAACATGCAAAGCAAAAGCAAAACAAGCAAAAAGTAGTGGAAGTAACATGTAATCGGCTATAAAGCCGAAAGAGAATGAATGTAATAAAGGGGGCTGGCCTTTCTTTCTCTTTTGTTGGCAATTTTAAAAAATCAAAAAACAAGAAAGATCATCAAAAAGTCCAGAATCAAAATAGCAGTCCATTAATCGTTTGAATTCAATAGCAACGTTCAAAGCATACAAGTAAATCGAATACCAAAATCAAAGAATCGGAAGCTAAGAAAAAACTAAAGATTATTTCTTTCTCCATTATTATTTCATTTTCGCTATAAAATCCATTTTACTGCATATATACATATAAAAGTATAAAAATATAAATAAAATAAAATAAAAAAAATCAAATTTTTTACCTTCGGTGGCCGGCGCCGGCGCGGGCGAGTTTCCGGCGACCTTCCGGTGACCCCCCTGGCCGGAGCTCTCCCCTTTCCCCCTTCTCCTCTCTTCCTTCTCTCCTCTCCTTTTTTTTTTTTTCCTTTCAACTGCACAAATGAGAAAAAAAAACAAAATTTTTAACTTATATAGGGGACCAAAACGGTGCATTTTGGTCCCCCTCAAGTAAATAAAATGACGTCGTTTTGGAAGCGGGTCGGGTCGACCCGACCCGCACCAGGGAGGATCCGCGTGTTTTTCTTTGGAAGGGCTAATTGCACTTCTAGCCCTTCCGCTTTTCTGGGAGTTTACAATCAAGGTTTTTTTTTTATTTTTAATTTGGCCCCATGGTTTTGCCCCGAATTCATTCTGGTCCCCACGCTGCGCAGCGTTTTAATACCTGGGTTTATTGAGCTTTTGACCCTCCAAGTTGCACGCGTGTTACAATTAAGTCCCTTTTCTTTGTTTTTATTTTAAATTGGCCCCATAACTTCGATTTTATTTTAATTTTAGTCCTTTTTCTTACCTTTTCTCATTTTTAATAATATTGTATTTATAATTACCTATTACTTTATTCTTATTTTATTTTTATATCATTATATTTTATCCACTTTTTATATTATTATTATTATATTATTTTTATTACTATGGTTTATCTTTACTTATATATACATATATATTTTTATGTGCATATAGCCTTTATATAGTTTTTGATTACTTCATTTTAATATTATCGTTATCTTATTTTATTTTTATAATGTTTGTGTTTATGTTATTATATATGCATACGTTATATGTGTGTTTAAGGCCATGCATTTTATAATTATGTTATGTATATAGTTTGCATATTGCCCCATATATATATTTTAATATTATCTTTTATGCTATTATAGATATATTTCTAGTACCATTATTATATATATTTATGTACATACTTATGTAATATGTGAACAGTTTTTATTATATATTATATTATTATGATCGTCTCTAATACATATTACGTATATTTTATATATTACGTAGGTATTTTAATGTTAATAATATATACTTATACCATTTCATGTACATATTCTTATATTGTTGGTTATATTTTTATACGCATTATTTCGTGTATGTATATGATTTTATTTAATTGTTAGTTTTGTATACTAAATTCCTATGTATATTTCTCATGTTATTTTATATATGTATTTTCGTTGTATATGTATGTATTATATAAATATTTTAATCTTATGTGTTTTACACATACGTTATGTATATAAGATTTTAACACTATATTTTATATATTATTATATATATTTTAATCTTATTTGTCATATTTTTCTTTTACACTATTATATACATGTTTCTAATATTATATTGTATATTCCTAATACTATTGTTTATATATCTATATATATATATATATGTGTGTATGTATTTGTGTAGTGTACAAAATAGTTTTATTATTATTCTTATCATTTCTAAGGTATGCATATACTATATATGTTCTATGTATGTTGTATGGATTTTAATATCGCTAAATATATATGTCATCTTACACACGCATTCTTAATATTATTATTATGTGTATACATTCATTATTTTAATTTCGTGTCCAATTCTATTATTACATTATACCTTCATCTTTTCTAATATTATTGTCACCTCGATTATTTGTTTCAATATATCCCTAGCTCTTTCATTTATTGATTTTTATTTCATATTATTTTACTTTGCATTATTTGAAAATCGTATTCTTGTTTTGCTAATTAATTTCAATAATCAAGGCAACATATCGATTTAACAATAAGTCATCGAGTTCATCGCTACGTTGGGTGAACGTCAATTGACTCGTGTTAAAGCGATATACTCTTCTCAAAAACCGGAATAAACTAAAATTTCTCATTTTTTTCGGATCACAACTAAACTTTACATTGAATTCGCATTTTTGAAAATTAAGACAACATGTGTTTATGAGATACCAATTTTGGGCGTCGCGAGGTGCTAATACCTTCCTCGCAGAATCGACTCTCGAACCCTAATTTTCCTCTGGCTTTTAACGTAGACCTAAATTCAGCCTTCCTTTTGTTTTAAAAAAATGAATCTAATAGGTGTCCGATCACACCTAGGAAAAGGATCGGTAGCGACTCCCTCTTTATTTAAAAATCAAACTTCAGTTTTCAAACTTTTTCACTAGATCGGCACAATTAGCGACCCCAAACTAAAATTTTTACGTCGCTACACACAGAATATAGAAAAATCAGGGATATCAAAGGTGATCTCAAGTTTTTTTTTCTTTTCTTTTCTCTTTCGATTTATCTCTTTGGTTGGCACGATTTTTTGTTAAGAAATAAGTTGATACCGATGAAAACCCAAACGTCTCGGGAATGAAGAGACTCGGGCGAGGGTCGAACGTTTTCTTCGATTTTTATTTATCTATTTTTTTTGGTTTTCTAAGAAGTAAAATATGATTTAAGGTTGTTTTAAAACAAAAAAAAAAAAACGAATGAGAAAGGATGGCTTACCGGATCTCCATGGTTGCGACTTGCGTGGGCAAGGATTTTGCCGTTGATCGCATGTCGTCAGCCTTTGATGGAGCTATTTGCATGTCGGCTGCTAGCCAAGTGAAACCCTATCAATTGGGGGTTAATGGCTGCTATTACTTCTAAGAAATAATTAAAAGCAGGTTATGTTTGAAGGAAAAAGGGTTTAAAATCACCTATAAGGCCAAACGACATCGTTTGCTAGCCATGAAGGTCCACGCATTGGCCTGAATTGTGAATCGGATCTGCGCCAATTTTGTATAAGTGGGAAATTTATGCGCTAAGTCCTTTGCATTCGCGCGGGGCTTCAATTGCATCTGTTTCTCTTTGTTTTGTTTTTTAATTTGGCTCACTGATTTGAGCGCGTTTTCATATTAGTCCATGATACAGTACTGCGTTTTGGGGCTTGGGAAAATTTACAATTTCGGTCCTCATACATTTATGTGCATTGAGCATTGGTCCATATTATGAACAATTTATTTGCAAATTATCCTCTCTATTTTACTTCAATATTAATTTGGTCCTTTATTTGTACAATTAGTTAATTTAAAATACATTTAATATGTGTATGCCTTAATCCAAGTTAATAAGTCTGTTTGCTACATTTGTATAATTATTTTTAGATTTTTCTTTTGACATTATGTTTCCTATTCCTCTAAGTATTTTATATATATTTGTATACTAATCATTGTTTTAGTTTTTATAATAACTACTATTTTGCATGTTGTAAATTTTTTTATATTACATTATTTTAATACCTCATTAATAAGTGCTGTCAATATATTTATATACAAAATTATTTAAAATATTTCTTGACTTATGTCTCATTTACATGTTTTTATGTACATATGATACTGTTTTGGAAATCCGTCTTTGTATTTATAAAATTGTTATTTTAAAATGTGTCTCCATATTATATTATCCTTGTACGTTATTTAGTATTTCTTTTAAATATTTTTAAGTAAAATGGTATGTATATAATTTTCTAATTTCACATGTATTTATTTTTATACGTATATTTTAAAATAAAAAATCTATCATGTGTGTTATACCTTGCCATGTATTATTATTTATTCATATTCAATATATTTTTAAGTTATCATTAAGCCTATATTTTTGTGTTTATATTTAATTTACATACATTATTAAAACCATGATATTTTTAAATATATAGTTTTTTCTTTTAAAATTTTGCACCTAATTATTTTTATTAAATGCATAGTATATGATAAAATTAAGTTAATTTTATAATTGTATTTTTATTTCATGATATTTTAACATTTAATTATTTCCAAAATATATATATATAACCTATATTAAATTATTTTATTATAGTCTACATTATTGATTTCAAATGAATATTTCTTTTAGGTATATTTTTCTTCTTTTCTCTTTAAAATTATTCATGTGTATAATGTATTTTTCTGGGAACCATATTTTAAATCGTACCACTTATTTATTGTATACATTCTCATATTATCTTTAGGTATTACTTTATATATATATATTTTATTACCTATATAACTTATATATTTACTTTGTTTCTTTCATACATTATTAATTTCATTTTTTTACAAATAATTATACCCAATTTTACTTGTATTTACATGTTTCATAAATTTATTATGTATATTATTTTATATCATGTATTGCCATTCCTTCATATTTAATACATTATTTAAGTTATCATGTGAATTATCAATTTTGAATGAATTTGTTTTTAAATATTTCATATATAATTCGATTTAAACTTTGTATTTTATAATAACTATTTCAATAAACATGTATCCCAATTTTATGCAAATTTGTCAACTTGTATATATATAATATATTATATGATCATTAATTCATCATTATGTTGAAAATGTCTTATATTGAATTCTAATTCCATTTTGTTTCATACATGTTTTTTGTGCATCATTTTATTTTGTGTCATGTGTTAATTATCGTGTATATTATTTTTGTATTAATTATTCACTAAAAGAATTTTTGGTTACATTATACTTAGAATAATTGCATATAATTGTTGGATGTATTAAGTGAGGTTTATTGTACTTTGTGTATATTATGGCATATTCATCACCCTTTTTTTTATGTTTTGTTACAATGCATTAAGTATTTCATCTATTTTAAAACAAATAAATGTATTTTGAGCAAATTTCCAATTTTCTTTATCATTCAAAAATTCTGAAATAAGGCAATATCCAATATTTGGGGAATTCAGAAAGTCATGCTCAATCGTATTGGGTATGATTTTTCTGGTGAACAAAATATTTGGATAACCTTTTATAATTTTAGTGTACGAGTTTTCGAAAGTCGAAAATCAATCGCGTTTTAAAGGTATAAGGGATCGTATATAATCGTACTGGGTATGAAACCGCATATCTTTGAAACGAGAGAATTTTGACTACTAATTTAAATTATCCAAATATTTTAAAAAAGAGTCATACTTTGAAAAATCTTTTCTTTAAAGAAAAACCTTTTGATATGAGGACAGCATCAAATCAATTTGGTACCAATTTTTGGGCGTAATGAGGGTACTAACCCTTCCTCATGCGTAACCGACTCCCGAACCCGTCGTTATTTTACATGAACCCAAATTTATTTTACATAGAATAAAATATTTTAATAGGTGACCCAATCACACCTAAATCAAGAGATTGGTGGCGACTCCACGTTTTTGTTTTCAAAAGTCGATCCCCATTGTTTTTCAAAATAAAAAAGGGTTTCAACATAAATTTAATTTTTTTTTAAAAAAAAATTGAAGGTTTCTTCTCTTTCTAATTTCTTTCTCTTTTGTTTTTGGAATATTGTTGCAAATGGTTTAGAAATTGATATTGAAGAGACTTGAATTGTGTTGAGAAAATATTGTAGAAAATGATAGGTTTTTATTTAATAAAATCTCTCTTTTATTTGAGGTTGATGTCCACTAAACTAACTAATAAATTGATTAAGGTGATTGTAATATCAATTAATAGTATAACTTTGGTAAGTATATATATCATCCCTTTCAAGACTACAATTACTAGTAATTATCAAGTTTCTATTATTTAACCTAATAATTCAAATGATTGATTAAAAATAAAATAAACTATCTAAATTAACTAATGAATACACAAAAGAATAAAACACAAAAACAATCAAGTACCAACCAAGTGACAAAACAATACCTAGGTAAGGATCCACCTAAATTTCATCTATAATTCTCAATTTAATTTATGCGATTTCTTTTTTTTATTTAAATTTCATATATAGGGAAGATCCTATTGTCTATTAATGGTGACATGGCAAGTCATTACCAACTAGTTGTCATCATGAAATGCGTTGGGGACATACATGGTGGGACCTTCTGTTATTTCTTTTGAGGTAGTACGTGATTATTATGTTTACGTGGACTCCAGTGACTCTTAAAAGGAGTTTTCACACTTAAAAAAGTGTTCACTCTAAAAAGCAGGTGGCTTAATATTGGATGCGTTCCCATTTGCAACAAATGGTCTTTATGGGAGGCGGAGCAACTGGTGACAATCTGAAGAATGAGAGGTAAATTAAGATCAATTTGATTCAACTCAGTTTTTTATTTAATAATTTTAAAAAACAAGTTTTTTATTTAAATTTAATTTACTTTTTCAAAATCTAATATTAATATGAAAATATTTTTAATAAATGATGAATCGAGTTTGTAGGTAATAAGAAAAATTCACTGTGACTAGTGCAGGTTATGGGCAATTCTATTTAGCAAATTAAAACAAATGGTTGACAAATATGTGTGGAGAAACATTGATGAGGCTGACAAATGTAAGGTTGACGATACTGAGTCAACTCTTTACATGATTGGTTCACTTATTACATTAATTCTTCAAAGTTGAATTAACCAAAAATTGCTGCTTAAAATCTAGCCTAACTTATGAAAGTTAAAAACAAGAGCAACTTTCGCTTTATATTCATCAATTCAATTCATTTAAATAAGAAAATGCAAATTCTAGAACTTGTAACCTATTTGAAAATTCATTCAATCTGATAAAAGAGTAACATTTAAAATAGAAATAATAATTTAACATTTATAATTATTTCTAAGAGAGAATAAGATGCCTAAAAATATATATATATATATATATATATATATATATATTTACAAAAATTGTTGGGAATCGACCCGTATAAATAACAAATAAGAAAAATAAAGAAAAATTAAAAAAATCAAACACAAATATCTTAAGTGAAAAACCCTCAAAGAAGAAAAAATAATGAGCAAATGAGATATTGACTTTTCACTAAATGAGTAAACAAATGAATGTACAATATGGAGAAAATAAACCTATATGTACAACATATACCTTACTCAAAACCCCAAATGCAAAACTCAAAATCTAAAAGAGCAAATCAATAAATAAAACCCTAAACCTCATAAAGTACTCACAAAAGGAGTACAAAATACTCTTCATAATTATCACGAAACTCTCACCAAAACTCATATGCGACTACGTCTTGTCATATTCAAATAAAAATCCTTGTTGATTGGCGTCTTAAAATAAAGATACAAGGTCCCTTTATATAGATTAATATTAGAATTTTAATTATACTAAAATATCCCTAAAATAATTAGAATTTAACGAGAAAAAAATAACAGAATTTAGATATAATGAATATATAACAACAATTATTATTATTGTAATTTGTTTTCATTGATCATATCCTGTTACCTCATTACACATTGAACTTGTAAGCTTCCAATTCCTTTCAAACATAAACTTTATTCCATTTAATACACTATATAGTAACAACCTTTCGACAAATCTTAAATGTATTTCACTTGAACTTAATCAGCATCATGTATCAAACGCTCAGTATTTTTAAATTAAAATATAAATTTCAACACTCAATATTTAATAATTATCCATGGATCATGCACGTTTAACCAATCACTAAATATTATAATTAAGTAATTAATTCCTTACATAAACCATTGCAATTTGCATGACTTTAGAACCTAATAATGATGCAGAATACACTTAAAAAGGATCTATATTGTAATTCTCACATCCCCCATGATAGTTTAAGTGCGTTTTCAGCCTAACCCATTACTTACAGCATTATCTTAGGGCCGCCTCTCAGCCGGCGTTTGAAAATTTCTCATTACCTTAATTAATTCATCAGTAAAAATAACTGAAAATGTCAGCCTCTTCAACCCTTAGCCTATCAACCTCCTCCGTCAAACCTGGATAATTTTTCCCTATAAATAACAGCTTTGCATGGCCCTAAGGTTTAAACAAATAAGCTACATTACATACAATCTCTGCAATGTTTTCTTCAAGAGTTGCCTCCTTTGTTTACCTATTAGCCCTTGCTTTCCTTGTCCAAACAGCTTTCGGAGCTGACCCTCTTTTCCATTTTTGTTCCAACTCTGGGAATTTCTCTGCCTATGATCCTTATGAAGCCAACTTAAAGGAGCTCACTGGCTACCTCTCCATTCAAGCCCCTCCCAAAGGGTTCGGCCTCGGTTCCATAGGTCAAAAGCCTAACCAAGCTTATGGCCTCGCACTTTGCAGAGGCGATGTGTCGACCCCGGATTGTAAAACCTGTGTTGTGGAAGCAGGCAGTGAAATACGAAAACGCTGCCCCTACAACAAAGGTGCAATTGTCTGGTACGATAACTGTCTTTTCAAGTATTCAAACATGGAGTTCTTTGGCCAGATTGATAATCGAAACAGGTTCTACATGTGGAACTTGAACAACGTGAGTGAACCCCAGTCGTTCAATGCCAAGACCAAGGAACTGCTGAGCGAGTTGGCTAACCAAGCTTATTCAAATCCCAAAATGTATACCGTCGGAGAAACGGAACTGTACGGATCGAACAAACTTTACGGGTTGACTCAGTGCACCAGGGACCTTTCCAGCACTGAGTGTAAGAAGTGTCTTGACGGCATAATCGAGGAGCTTCCGACCTGCTGTGATGGAAAAGAAGGTGGAAGAGTCGTTGGTGGCAGCTGTAACTTTAGATATGAAATTTACCCTTTTGTTAATGCTTAATTAAACCTTTGTGATCGTTCAAAAGAAAAACTATATATGCTCTGCAATAAATAAAGTTAATCTAATCATATATATATATATATATATCAGTAAGGGAAGCCAATTCTTTGGCTGATTCACTAGTTATGTCTGGAAAGCATAGGAGATTAGCCTTAAAGTTGCCTGGAAGGTATTGGCCTGGCCAATCTACTTATGTAATGCCTTTAGAGCATTTTGCTCTTTTTAGTAGAAATTGCCTTAGCAAAAAAACCAGTGTTTTTGGAATTGGGTATTTATACTTGAATCATATGAAGTACGTAAATCTATAGATATGTATGATCAAATTTATTTGCATGAAGTGAATTTATAATATCCTTGTTCATATGAAATAAGAAGAAAATAGATGGGAGCAAAGGTGATTTAAAAATATATTTTCTTTCCATTTGAGTTTTTAATTAGTATCTATATTATTATTAATGTAAGAAGAAAAAGTTAAGAGGGAAGGTGATTTAAAATCTATTTCAAGATACAATTCAAATCTATACCAATGCAATTCAAGTCAAACAAATCATTTAAAATATTATTAAAACAATTATAAGTATTCCTCATCAACTTTCGAATAAGATAATTTTGGTTTATCATACTGGTGGTATATAAGGGTAATTAATTAGATAATAATATGTATAAATCAATTCTTTTTACAAGTTTGAATTATGTATTAATTTTTAATTATTAGATTACAAAGATTCTAGATATTGTTTCAAAACATTGACCATAATAACAACTTAAACCACTTACAAATACAATTGTGATGTTTGGCTCTTCAATTGTTTCTAGAAATTGGCTTTGTTATCAAGGTCTTAAAGTAGAGACTTGTCAAATGGAACCCTCCATTACATGCAATTATGGAAGAGATGAATTGATATGTCAAACAAAGTTGGTAACAAGGTCCATTGCATATATTATCATTTATTAGAATACTTTTACACGTTCAATACATTCAGCTATTGCAATATTATCATTTATTAGAATACTTTCACACGTTCAATACATTTAACTAGGGGTGTTCAATTGGTTAATCGACCAGTTAACTGACTCGAACTACCATTAACCGAATTAACTGTCCTTTTTAAATCCTTAACTGTTAATCGAACCAAAATTTTTTCAAAAAAATTTAATCGAACTGAACTTTTTCGGTTAATTCGGTCGGTTAACCGAATTAACCGAAATTTGTATATATATATATTATTTTTGGTTAAAACAAGTATAAAACATATAAAAAATTAACCAACTTAACCGACCGATTAATTTATATTTCTAAAAAATTAACCAAACCAACCGAATAATCGAATTCAATCGGTTAACCGAATTAATTCAATTTTACCCGAAATTTGCACACTTCTGCATTCAATTAAGGTTAAGCAACTCTAGTGTATCTGTACAAGTCATTTTCCAAGATGACTCAAGAATCAAACCACAAAACAAAATGATGTTGTCTATATCTACAAACATGCGTGTGGATACCAACGCCTGGTTAGTGCCCATCCTTTTCCAACCATGACAAATCCATTTGAATTGGAAGTAAAAATATGATCCTACTTAATATCGTAAAATATTAAGAGCATTCAACGGCCTTTGGAAGTTCATAACTCCAAGAATCTTTTAAAGCTGGAGAAGAAATTAGGTGAGCAATTAGAAATACTGGAGCAAGAGGAATTACAATGGGAAGCTTGTATTCAACCGGGGGGCGACTATTTCAAAAACGCACTGTTCGGAGCATATTTCCAATTTCTCCCATTAAATCTACTCAATTTTATATAAATTGCAATTGATTTACCATCACTCGATGAAAATTTAGTTTCAAAGATATGCTCACGACTTGATCGTCGTGGTCATTGCACCTACAATATAATACATGCCCTTGGGGGGCCAGAGGCCCGTATTTGCAGGTCGGCAATCAAGCAACAGACACATGTGTCGCTTGTAGTCCAAATTTTAACTTAGAACTATTCAATCATAATTCAACGCATGATCGAAATATTAAAAAATTAATCTTAAATTAACAAGCATAAGAAAAATAAATCAGAAAAAAAGTGAAAAAGGAAAAAAATTAAATAGCGCATTTTAATATGCTTAAGATGTATAATATATATTTATGAAAAATTGTTTGATACACTTAAAATAAAGGTTTTAACTTGATAAGTGAAATTAAGAAAAAGCTACGAAAAAATAAAAAAAAGATATAAGAAAGTTTTTAACCGAGAATTAAAAAAGACGTCAAATAATAATTGAAAAGATTGAATCTTACTTATTACATTAAAAGTTCTAGATATGGTCGGAAAACTTTGAGGACTATCAAAAGTAAAACACATTCAAATCCAGTTGTAATGTTTGACTCTTCAATTGTTTCCAGAAATTGACATTGTTATCAAGGTTGAAAGCAGGATATCGTAGACCAATTTTGCATGGCTATAAGATTTGACAATTATAGCTTCAACACTACTTTTATGAAATATATAGCTTAAACCATTAATATCAACAAAAGGTTTTATTAGTTGGATCAATTCGGGCTTAAATTTATTTTTTATATTAATATTATTTATAATTATCTTGATTCGATTTAAAAGTATACATAAAAATTTTGTTCAATCCCATTTATATTTATAAATGATTAGTCCCATATAATTTTAAAAATAATTAAAATATATTATTTTTCTTGAATATTTATAAATTATATATATACATTTCTTTTACAAACATTATATATTTTTATTTTGTTAAATTTTAAATAGAAACAACTTATATAACATATTATCCCATATTTAGATTTAGAATATTAAATATAAATTACATATTACATCAAATGAAAAATGAAAATAAATCTCTTAAATGGCGTTTTAAATATGAGAACTCAAACTTAGTACATAATTTAAATAGATTATATTTTTAAATCTTCAAATTTAGATAGATAATTTGTAATGACCTAATAGTCACGGGTATCGAAACTGTACTTTCGGGTTTTGTTTTTGTAAAATGGATTCGTAAATAGTTAATTAGGTTTTGGCTAGGTAAATTAGTTTGAATTAAGGAATAATTAGGTGTAAGGATTAAATTGAATAAAGGGTGAAAGTTTAATTATTAATTAAAGAAGAGTAAAGGGATTAAATGGGGAAATAAACCATATGTAATACTTGTATGGTAATAAGTAAATACAAGTATATAAATACCATACATATGTATAAAATATTAATATATGAATACTTAATATTTAAGTATATAATATAATAATATATTATTATTATAATAATTAAGTAAATAAACAAAACAATAAAGAAATAAAATAGAAAAAGAATTGAAAAGAACAAAGGCAAGAAACGAAACAGAGAAGGGAAAAGGAGAAAGAAAAAAGAAAAAGAAAAAATTAGGGTTATAAGGTTCAAACTCAAATTGATAAGTCAATTTAATCCATTTTTTTGTAAATTCTATGTTTTTAGAATCCTAGAACAAAATACTACTTGATTTGTGTTGAAATTTTAGATTTTTAGAATTGGGAGACAATGGGGATCGACTTTTTAAAACGAAAATGTGGAGTCGCCACCAATCTCTTTATTTAGGTGTGATTGGGCTACCTACTAAAATGCTTTATTCATGAAAAATCAAAAAGTGGGTTCGGGAGTCGGTTACGCATGAGGAAGGGTTAGCACCCTCATTACGCCAAAAAATTGGTACCAAATTGATTTGATGCTATCATTATATCAAAAGACTTTTTAAAGAAAAGATTTTCTAAAGTATGACTCTTTTTAAAATGTTTAAATAGTTTAAATTAGCAGTTAAAATTCTCTCGTTTCAAAGATATGCAGTTTCATACCCAGTACGATTGGATATGATCCCTTATACCTTTAAAATGCGATTGATTTTCGACTTTTGAAAACTCACATACTAAAATTAAAAGGTTATCCAAATATTTAGTTCACCAGAAAAATCATACCCAGTACGATTGAGCACGATTTTTCGAACTCTCCAAATATTAGATATTGCCTTATTTCAGAATTTTTGAATGATAAAGAAAATTAGAAATTTTCTCAAAACACGTTTACCCGCTTTTAAATAGAATGCTTAATGAATTGTATAAAAACATTGTCAAAAGAAGGAATTAATGAACATGAAATAATAAAATACAACAGTCATAATTAATAAATCCAACAATTATGTACAACTATTCTAAGTAAAACTTAACTAAATTCTTAACCATGCATAGTTAACTATCAATACAAAAATAATATACAACAATAGTTGACATGACACAATATAAAACAATCCACAAAATATGTACAAAATAAAAGGGAATTAAAGGTCAATATAGTATAGGATATTTTCAAAAATAAAATGAATTAATGAACTCATAATATATATATATATATATATATATATATAATTTGTAAGTTGATATATTTGTAAAAAAATAATAATTTCTATGATGGTTGAAATAATCCGTATGGAATAAAAGTTTGAATCAAATTATATGCACATTATTTAAACACCAATTCATCTCAAAAATGACAAAATACATAGTAACTTAAACAATGTATAAAAATTTGAAGTAATTATAAAATACATGATAAGATATAATATACATAATAACTTCATAAAACCCATATATATATAAATAAATTTGAAAATATTTGTTTATAAAAATGACATGACATTGATAATGTATGAAGAATTAAATAAATATATCAATAATACATAAGCAAATTTAGAAAACATAATCATATACTCAAAAAAGGTAAAAAACTATATTTACAAAATACTCAAATTAGTGATATATATCTATGTGCCTATATTTAATAAGGAATTTTGAGAACAAGTATAATGTAATCTTATATGTAACAAATTGATTTGAGAGTGATGGAACATATAAATCATACATACATATGGATGGTGAAATATGAAAATATATACAATAAATAAATTACATGATTTACAATGTGGTTCTTAAAAGAAATATATTATACACATAAATAACTTAAAATATATATATATATAGGAAAATATTTACATAAAGTTATATAAAATAATAACATGTACTATAATGAATTAATAGAGGCCATACATATGTGAAGACACCTTTAGAAATAGTTATACTTAAACAATCTTGGAGTTAGAATATGAATTAAAATTAACTTAACTTTACTATAAGATATACATATGAAGAAATTTTAGACATATTTGAATGTTAAAATAACATAAAAAATATGAATTTTAAAACTAACTTAATTTTATTATATATTATACATTTACTAAAACTAAAAAAAACAATTAAATACAAATTTATTATAAAGCTATATATATAATAAGAACAACAAGGCTTTAATAACATATGTAGATTAAACATAAATACTAAATATACTTAATAAACATTTAAATATATGGATGAATCCAAAAGAAATTACAAAATATCATGAAATTAATAGCATACACAAACTAAAATGAATTATAATACAAATAGTACAGCAATTATTAAAATAATAGAATAAAAACAGAAAAGATTACAAAATTCAGCTATCAAAACTGTAACGCCCCAATTTTCGGGAATCCTGTGAATGTTGGCATAGGTTTAATTATGTTAGTGGGCCTCTAGAAAGCCCAAACTTAAGATAGAACCCGACAATTTTAGTTAATTTTTGTTCCATAAGAAAAAGGGGGTGAAATTATGAAATAGGACCTATGTGAAAATGTTTGAAAATGCTATAGATTAAATTGAAGTGGCCAAATAAATAGGAGTGCAAAATAGGAGGATTTGCATGACAAACCTCCCATTTTACATGAAGTGGCCAGCCATCATGTTGTTGTAGACAAAATGTGCACTTGATATCCATAATTTATGGTACAAATTGATATAAATTGATAATAGGTTAGGTAAATGTTCCATGATAATAGGTTAGGTAAATGTTTCATGATAATGGGTTAGGTAAATGTTTCATGATAAGAATTTCATGTCTTTTGTATTAAAGAATTAAATGGATGAAATATAAAGTTTTATTAAAAGAAAAAGGGGTGAAAAGAACAAAATTTTGTCCATCTTTGTTCATCATAGCTGAAAGTTAGAGAAAAGAAAGGAGAGGAGAAAGCTCTTGAGTATTCGGTCATTAGGAGGAGGAAAATTGAAGGTAAGTTCTTGGTACCTTGCTTCTTATTTTGAGGTTCATGAGTTCATCTTGATTCTACCTTAACTCTTGAAGCATATTTTGGTTTTTAATTGTGTTGTGAGCATTTAGTCATGAATTAAAATGAAGGAAATGGTTGTTGTTTCATGTTCTTTTGATGAAAAATGGAAGATAGGTGAAGTTGAGCCAAACAAATGAGCATGCATGTGCCTTAGATGTTAAAGGGAAAAATCAGCTAACATGTTGTGCTTTAAAATGATGAAATGGAGATTATACTTAAGTAAAATCATAGATATGTGATGATTGATTGGTGATATATTGATTGGTGATATACATGTTTAAATAACATGCATGCAAGGTATGTGTGAAAGAGTGATTTGGTAATAAATCTGCTTGGGACAGCAGCAGTAATGTGACTTTGGAAAATCACCATAAATTGTGGGAGATGAATTAGAAGCTGAATAAATTATGTAATTAAAGCTTATTGAGTCTAGTTTCTAATGAAATAAACAAGAACATATTTTGAATTCTGTACAATGAGAAATTTGATTCGTAATTAACAGTGGTCAGATTAGTCAAACAGTGAAACATGGGAAACTTTGAGAAAAATCTGGTATTGATTGGCTAAACCAAAAATTCTGAAAATTTTATGGATAGAAGATATATGAGTCTATTTTTAGGGAAAATTAACAGAACTTGATTTGGAGTTTCGTAGCTCCAGTTATAAATAATTTAGTGACTATTGCTCAGGAAGACAGCTTGCAGTGAAATTATGATTATGTGGTAAACATTGACAAAAATTTGTTAATGAGTTGCTTATTGATTTCTTATAAGCTTACTATAATCTATAGGTGTGGTTGGCCGAATATTGTAAGGGGTTAATACGTAGTTCGTATTTGAATAGTTAGATTAACTTGTTAGTAATCCAATTGTAGGCGGTTCATGTGTGGATCTCGTCAGCATATCGTCGCAAACAGGTGTGTAACTAACACCCTCTTTTTTTAGTCTAGATCGGCAAAAGCCGAAAAGCCGAAATGCCGAAAATCGGTATTTTGTAGATTTTGAGTGTGTGAATGCTCTGAGGTAAATCGATTAATGTTTTTGGTAAGCTGCAATGTTTGGACGCAAAGTGCATGATTTCGTGCCCTCGATATTTTTGGGCTTAATGGGCCAAAATTGAATGATGGGCCAACGGCCCAATTCAAGAAGAGCCCTCGCACGTGATTCGTTAGTACGTGAAAAGTAGGAATATGCATGAAAAACCCTAAAATAGATAAATTACTGAAATACCTTTAAAAGTGAAAAATTTACGCTTTTACCCCTAGGAGATAAATTACCAAATATCCCTAGGTTAAATTGACTTAAATGCATGTTTGATCGTTGTTATTTCTTGCATGCCATGTTGTTATTATCGATGCATGGGACTGGGATATAGACGGAGGAAGTACTGAAAGTGGCTTGTCCACGTCTTGGAGGCTTTGCCTCAATTTATCGTTAATCGAGCAAAGAATGCAAGAACTGTGAAGTTGTTGGGTGGGTTGAGCTATCCCCACATGGAGTGTATGGCTGGTACGGGTGGAGTGTAGTGGTTGGTGGGTTGAGTAGTCTCCCAAATGGGCTTGCATATGTTATTGATGTTGCATGTATTTTGAAATGGGCCTATGGGCCATCATTATCTGAATAAGGGCTAAGGCCCGTTTATTGTAATCTGAAAAGGGCTCGTCCAAGACCACTGTTATTACTGAATGGGCTTAGGCCCAATAGGCTTGAGCTGACTTGGGCTTTGAATGGGTTTTCCTTACACACCTGAGTTTCTCCAAACTCACCCCTTTTATTTTCATCCACGCAGAAATCCCCAACCACAGTGGGCTTGGAGTCGTTAGGGAATTTGAGTGGCCACCCGCTCGAAAGTTTGATTTTCTTCCGTGAACTGGACATCCTTTTATTTACGTTTGAAGTTTTGGGTTTTAAATGTAATAAGGCCGCTTAATTATTTTTGATGGTTTTAATATGTATTACTAAGATAGGTATTACTTATTTTAACTGTTGAAATTGGATAGCTTTAGGAGCGTTTTCAAAAAACAACAATTGATTTCAAAATAACACGACAACAAGCAAAGCTTCCGCAATGAAAGTATTTTCCAAAATTAATCACTTTTCCTAAAATGACTTAATCAAATCGGTTTCTAGAAATATCCATGACGTTAAGGTGTGGCAATGGCGGTATGCATGTCTAGGATTGGATCCGAAAGGAGCTTGGTACTTAGCAATCCGATGGACTCACCACCTCTTTTCCGGTTTCCTACCGGTGCACGACTTCCATTCACTTTAACCCTTAATGAATTAATCTTTTGAACATCAAGTACGATTTTCTGGACTTAGAATGAAATTTTTTTTTAACGTTTTTGATGTGGCATGCCGGATCCGGCCATAACTTCTGGGCCGGGTTTGGGGTGCTACAAAAACAACATAAAATATCACAACCAATGATTAAGCATGTAAAAAATGTATGTGCAGTAAAATAAAAAAAAAATAAGACTTAATTGAAACAAAATTGAAACAGGAGAAACAATTTACAAATGAAGTAATTGAAAAATAGGATTAATGTGCCATGCGGACAAACATGCAGGGACCGAAATCGAAAATATCCCGCACCCAATAATATTGCACTAAACCGCGGATCAAAGTAAAAAAACGCACAAATTAGAAGGTCAAATTAAAAAAACAAAATAAATAAACAGGACGCGATTGAAGGCTCCGCGCAAAGGGAAGGACCTAACGCGGAAATTGACCATTTAAAAGAACAAGGCGCGGATCCGAGTATTCCAATAGGCTAGCGCGCGGATCCTTAAAAGCATGGTACAGCACCATTTTTTGCACAATGAATTTAAAACCCTTTTTTTATCCTTTTTTTCCAAATGCTGCCAATCTTCCAAACAAAGAACCACAGCCCCAAAATTAAAATTGCTAGGGTTCTTTACATCTGCCAGATTCACCATTTTGTTTGGCAATCGACAGTATACCACCATGAATAGATCCATGCCACGTCCATGAAAATGTTGTAAGATACTTTCCTTTTCTTTTCTTTCGCAAAACGTTTGAATCCCCTTTTTTTCTTTTTTTTTAAAAAAAAAACAGATCGAAATTAAAAAAAAATGAACCCCAATTCAACGATGTTCGACCCTCGCCCGTATCCATATATGAGATGTTAGCTTTCATTGGTGTCGATTCAGGTGCTTTCTCTTTGTATTTCCATACCAAAATTATATGCTAATTAAAACGAAAGAAGAAAATGTTTGGGAAATCACCTTTTAAGTTTTGGTAGCTTTTTCTTGTATTTCAGTATGGGTATATGCGTATAGCATGCTTAAATTTTGCAGGTACATATCATTGGCTTTTTATAGCCGATTTACAGAAAAATAAATAAATAATAAAAATACATTTTATTTGCTTTCATCTGTTGTATTCTGTTAGCCTCTTTCTCGTGTATTCTTTGCAGGATCATCCGTACGGAGGAGCGGGGAGAGGCACGCTTGAACGAAGCCGTGCGAGGAATCCGCTCGTGAGACCCAACCCCGCACTTTTTCGCACGCCCAAGCTTCGGTGCTTGGTCTGGAATTCTTTTTGAATTTGGGCTATACAGGCTAGGGGTTTATGAATTTGGTTATTTGGGCTGGTAAAAATTTGTAAAAGGACATTGGTATTTGTATTTTCTTGTTTGTGTGTTTTTTATTTTATTTTTGGTTTTTTAATTTCTATTTTTATTTTAATGGGCCCGGGCGAAATGGGCCTATTACATAGATTATATTCATGTTGAATAATTTAAGTGTTTGGGACTAAATTGATGGAATTTTAAGTTAGAAATGGAAAATGGATTGAATTGTAAAATAAATTATAAATTTTGAGTAATAGGAATTAAATTGAGAAATTTTTGAAATTTAGGGTTTTATGGTGAAATTAGAGAGTTAGGTTTAGTTTTAAGTAGAAATTGAATGAAAATATAGAATAAATTGTGAAGAAAATAAAATTAGTTTTGGTTAGGGACTAAAATGGAATTTAGGTAAAAGTTGAACAAAAATTGAAATATTCAATGTGATATTGTATTGTACTGATGAATTTCAATTGTTTCAATTCCGTAGCTAATGTTGTGTCGGAAACTTCGGCTAAGAAGGAAATAGAAAAAGTCAACGAAGAGTAGCTCGAAAATTACGGTTTGTATTTCTATAATCCGAATTTAATTATTAAAATTATTGTGCTTTGATTTCTTATATATGGTAAGTATGGAAGGTGAGAATTATTGTGTTTTACAATTGAGATAGATTGATTTGGTGTGTGATGAAATTGATATGAATATGTGATTATTGTGGAAATTGAATATTGGATATTTGTTATACTTGAAAAGTGTATTGAAACTCTATTAACTATATCGGGCTGAGTCGGATATAGTTAGCATGCCACAGGATTGGAAGAGTTCAGGGATACTTTGACGTCGAGTCGGTGAGACACTGGGTGTCACATTATTACTTCGGATAAATTCAATGAGGTACTGGGTGCTAAACTGGTGTGTTCTGGTTGGATCCATATATCCGTCAGAGTCCGAGTCATGTTAATAGGGTAATTGAATAAATCAGAGTTATGATTGACTTTGAATGATGAATTGAAATATGGACCGAGACGTATGAATTGTGTTCATATTGTGAGAAGCTATCTGGGATAGCAAATTGAAAAGAATTGAATGAGTTATAAATGCTTTATCTATGAAATGATTAATTATATGATTATGCATATCGTATGTTATAATGTATATGATTTAATATTTACTTAAAGCATTCAGATTATAGAAATACCATTGTGTTCATACTCAGCATACGGTTTGTTTTCCGCGTGCAGATTAGGTGTTAAAGTTGAACGTCAATTCAGCATCCACAACAATCTCGATCTTATAACGTGGTGATGTTTATTTCTTTTTGGTAGTAGCATGTATCTAAAATGTTTTAATTGTCATTTTGAAAAGTGAATGTATATGATATTATAAGATGATATTGGTTACTCATGTAAATGATTATGTATGTTATTTTGAGGCTAAACTATGGCATGCTTAAGTTAGTAAATGAATGATCATAATATATATATAGATTATTTTGAATTGAAATTAGTATAAACTTGGAATTAGTTTGTATGGTGTTAAATGGATTGTTTTGATAATATATGTAAAGTACCTATGAATGTACATTGGTTAGGTCATTAGGTTGATTGTTTGGACATGTTTTAGATGTATTTAAATATGTTTTGGATTGGTTGAACGATTGGTTTTTGAATTGCTTGTTCAAGATTGCAGGGTTGGTAAACTTGATGTATAAGGTTCATTTTGAGTCCACACGGCCAGGCACACGGGCGTGTGACTAGACCGTGTGAGAAATACGGCTATCATATGGGCGTGTAGTTCAGTTGTGTGTCCCCTGCAATTTTAAAATTTCAAAACAGAATGCTCAGGTAATTTCACACAGGTAGAGACACGGGCATGTGTCTCAGCCGTGTAAGACACATAGCCTAGCACACGGGCGTGCGGCTGGCCATGTAGCCTAAGTCAGAGAGTTATGTAACACCCCAATTTTCGGGAATCCTGTGAATGTTGGCATAGGTTTAATTATGTTAGTGGGCCTCTAGAAAGCCCAAACTTAAGATAGAGCCCGACAATTTTAGTTAATTTTTGTTCCATAACAAAAAGGGGGTGAAATTATGAAATAGAACCTATGTGAAAATGTTTGAAAATGCTATAGGCTAAATTGAAGTGACCAAATAAATAGGAGTGCAAAATAGGAGGATTTGCATGACAAACCACCCATTTTACATGAAGTGGCCAGCCATAATGTTGTTGTAGACAAAATGTGCACTTGATATCCATAATTTATGGTACAAATTGATACAAATTGATAATAGATTAGGTAAATGTTCCATGATAATAGGTTAGGTAAATGTTCCATGATAATGGGTTAGGTAAATGTTTCATGATAATGGTTTAGGTAAATGTTTCATGATAAGAATTTCATGTCTTTTGTATTAAAGAATTAAATGGATGAAATATGAAGTTTTATTAAAAGAAAAAGGGGTGAAAAGAACAAAGTTTTGTCCATATTTGTTCATCATAACTGAAAGTTAGAGAAGAGAAAGGAGAGGAGAAAGCTCTTGAGTATTCGGTCATTAGGAGGAGAAAAATTGAAGGTAAGTTCTTGGTACCTTGCTTCTATTTTGAGGTTCATGAGTTCTTCTTGATTCTACCTTAACTCTTGAAGTATATTTTGATTTTTAGTTGTGTTGTGAGCATTTAGTCATGAATTAAAATGAAGGAAATGGTTGTTGTTTTATGTTCTTTTGATGAAAAATGGAAGATAGGTGAAGTTGAGCCAAACAAATAAGCATGCATGTGCCTTAGATGTTAAAGGGAAAAATCAGCTAACATGTTGTGCTTTAAAATGATGAAATGGAGATTATACTTAAGTAAAATCATAGATATGTGATGATTGATTGGTGATATACATGTTTAAATAACAAGCATGCAAGTTAGGTGTGAAAGAGTGATTTGGTAATAAATCTGCTTGGGACAGCAGCAGTAACTTGACTTTGGAAAATCACCATAAATTGTGAAAGATGAGTTAGAAGCTGCATAAATTATGTAATTAAAGCTTAATGAGTCTAGTTTCAAATGGAATAAACTAGAACATATTTTGAATTCTGTACAATGAGAAATTTGATTCGTAATGAAGAGTGGTCAGATTAGTCAAACAGTGAAACATGGGAAACTTTGAGAAAAATTTGGTATTGATTGGATAAACCAAAAATTCTGAAAATTTTATGGATAGAAGATATATGAGTCTATTTTCAGGGAAAATTAACGGCACTTGATTTGGAGTTTCGTAGCTCCAGTTATAAATGATTTAGTGACTGTTGCTCAGGAAGACAGCTTGCAGTGAAATTATGATTATGTGGTAAACATTGACAAAAATTTGTTAATGAGTTGCTTATTGATTTCTTATAAGCTTACTATGATCTGTAGGTGTGGTTGGCCGAATATTGTAAGGGGTTAATACGTAGTTTGTATTTGAATAGTTAGATTAACGTGTTAGTAATCCAATTGTAGGTGGTTCGTGTGTGGATCTCACAAGATATCGTCGCAAATGTGTGTAACTAACACCTCTTTCTTAGTCTAGATCGGCAAAAGTCGAAAAGCCGAAATGCCGAAAACCGGTATTTTGTAGATTTGCGAGTGTGCGAATGCTCGTGAGGTAAATCGATTAATATTTTTGGTAAGTTACAATGTTTGGACTGCAAAGTGCGTAATTTCTGTGTCCTCAATATTTTTGGGCTTAATGGGCCAAAATTGGAATGATGGGCCAACGGGCCCAATTCGGTAAGAACCCTTGGTACGTGATTCTATTAGTACATGAAAAGTAAGAATATGCATGAAAAACCCTAAAATAGATAAATTACTGAAATACCTTTAAAAGTAAAAATTTACGCTTTACCCGGAGGTAAATTACCAAATACCCTAGGGTTAAATTGACCTAAATGCATGTTTGATTGTTGTTATTTATCGCATGCCATGTTGTTATTATCGATGCGTGGACTGGGATATTGACGGAGGAAGTATCGAAAGTGGCTTGTCCACGCATCGAGGCTTGCCTCAATTTATCGTTAACCGAGCAAAAAGGCGCAACTGTGGAGTGTTGGTTGGGTGGGTTGAGCTATTCCCACATGGAGTGTATGGCTGGTACGGGTGAAGTGTAGTGGTTGGTGGGTTGAGTAGTCTCCCAAATGGGCTTGCATATGTTTACCGATGTTGCATGTATTTTGAAATGGGCCTATGGGCCATATCGTTATCTGAATAAGGGCTATGGCCTAGTTAATTGTAATCAAAAGGGCTCGCCCAGCACCACTGTTACTGAATGGGCTTAGGCCCAATAGGCTTAAGTGACTTGGGCTTTAAATGGGTTTTCCTTACACATCGAGTTTCCCCAAACTCACCCCTTTTATTTTCATCCACGCAGTAATCCCCAACCATAGTGGGCTTGGAGTTGTGAGGAATTTGAGTGGCCACCCGCTCGAAAGTTTGATTTTCTTCCGTGAACTGGACATCCTTTTAATTACGTTTGAGGTTTTGGGCTTTTAAATGTAATAAGGCCGCTTATTTATTTTTGATGGTTTTAATATGTATTACTAAGATAGGTAATACTTATTTTAACTGTTGAAATTGGATAGCTTTAGGGCGTTTTCAAAAACAACAGTTGATTTCAAAATAACACGACAACAAGCAAAACTTCCGCAATGAAAGTATTTTCCAAAATTAATCACTTTTCCTAAAAATGACTTAATCGAATCAGTTTCCTAGAAATATCCATGATGTTAAGGTGTGGCAATGGCGGTATGCATGTCTAGGATTGGATCCAAGGAGCTTGGTACTTAAGCGGTCCGATGGACTCACCACCTCTTTTCCGGTTTCCTACCTGGTGCACAACTTCCATTCACTTTAACCTATAATGAAATTATCTTTTAAAACACTAAGTAGGTTTTTCTGGATCAACAATATAAAATGTTTTGAACGCTTTGATGTGGCATGCCGGATCCGGCCATAATTTCTGGGCCAGGTTTGGGGTGCTACATTTAGTGGTATCAGAGCCTAGATGACAACAACTCGGCTGTGGAATGGGTTTACAAAAACAAAGATTTTTGAAAGCAAAAATTTTATAAAGAATGCGAAAAACTTGATTTTCAAAATTTAGATCTTTAGAAGGTGACATTCCGAATCTCCAGCTCAAGACTGTAAGTATTCTGAATTTTTCTGAATATTTTTCTAAATTATTTGTCTGTACTAAAACCCTACTAGGACACTCTAGATAGGATGATACTGAAACCATAGGAAAATCTGATAAGAGATTGAAACTGTAGCTAGACTTCGATTCTGCGAAAATAAACTCTGAACTACTGTCTGATTTATAAAACATCTGTAATAAACACTGGAATATTAATTGATGCATAAAAATTCGTAATCAAGATAAATCGATATGAGTACAAGAGCTACTCAGGGAAGAGGCCGTGGTCGAGGCCGAGGTAGTACTCAAGCTGGATCTTCGTCTTCTGAACACATACCCACTAGAGCAGCACGACCACCACCGACGGATGAGAATGGGCCGTATGATAGAGCCGCCGAGGATGATGCCCTGTCACAGGCAATGTTTCTTGTTCTAGAAAGAGTTGCCGGGACAAGTTCGGGCAACGAAATTCGAGGATCTATTTCTGAACGACTTCGGGCTAACGGAGCGGAGATCTTTAGGGGCGTGTCTGGTATAGCCCCGAATGTGGCGGAATATTGGTTGGAGGCCACAGAACGGATTATGGACAACTTGGAGTGCTCTGAGGAGATTGTGAGTGGGGTATCTATAGTAAGTCCTTTGGGTCACTCGGTTAGGATAGACAAACTGTATAGGAATGTACCCTTAGAAACTCAAGGCAAGGTTTTTCCTGGAGATCTGATGGAGTTACCGTTCGGAGAGTTTAACCTCATTCTGGGAATGGATTGGCTTGTTAAGCATAAGGCAACTCTGGATTGTGCTGCTAAACGAATAGTGTTAAGAACTACAAAGGATGAGGAGGTTATGGTGATAGGTGAGAGAAGGGATTATTTGTCCAATGTGGTGTCAGCATTAAAAGCCGAAAAGTGGATTCGAAAAGGTTGTGAGGCCTAATTAGTATTTGTAAGTCAGTCGGAAGAGGAGGGACTGACAGTGGATAAGGTTAGGACCGTAAAGGAGTTCCAAGATGTTTTTCCGGAGGAGCTTCCAGGATTGCCTCCGAACCGAGAAGTTGAGTTTGGAATAGATTTGTTGCCTGGAATGGCGCCTGTGTCTATCGTACTGTATAGGATGGCACCGAATGAGTTAGTGGAGTTAAAGGCTCAAATTTAAGAGTTGTTGGATAGGGGCTTCATTAGGCCAAGCGTGTCTCCATGGGGAGCACCGGTGCTATTCGTGAAAAAGAAGGACGGTACGATGCGGATGTGCATTGATTATCGCCAGTTGAACAAACTGACGATTAAGAATAAATATCCACTGCCAAGGATTGATGATCTGTTCGACTAGCTTAGAAGAGCTTCTGTATTTTCCAAGATCGACCTTCGATCTGGATATCATCAGTTAAGGGTCAAGGAGGCAGATATCCAAAAGATGACATTCAGGACTCGGTATGGTCATTACGAGTTTCTGGTTATGCCATTTGGACTAACGAACGCTCCTGCAGCGTTTATGGATCTGATGAATCGTGTGTTCCAACCATTTTTGGATCAGTTCATAGTCGTCTTTATTGACGATATCCTGGTATATTCTGAAACTGAAACGAAACATGATGAGCATCTCCGTATAGTGCTGTAAGTATTAAGGGAGAAGGAACTATTTGCTAAGTTCAGCAAGTGTGAATTTTGGTTGAGGGAGGTAACCTTCTTAGGACATGTGGTCTCTGCTGAGGGGATTAAGATGGACTCTCGGAAAATTGAAGCGATTTTGGAGTGGAAGCCGCCTAGGTCAGTGTCGAAAATACGGAGTTTCCTAGGACTGACAGGATACTACAGAAGGTTTGTGGAAGGTTTTTCTGTGATAGCAGCACCTCTGACAAAACACATAAGGAAAGGAGTACCGTTTGTATGGATTAAGAAACAGCAGGAAGCTTTTGAGAAGTTGAAGAAAGTTCTGACTGAAGCACTTGTATTAATTTAGCCGGAGTCTGGGAATGATTTTACTGTGTACAGTGACGCATCATACGTGGGTTTGGGCTGCGTGTTAATGCAAGAGGGTAAGGTGGTTGTATATGCATCACGATAGCTTAAGCCTCATAAGGGAAACTATTTGACTCATGATTTAGAGTTGGCAGCAGTGATATTTGCACTTAAGATTTGGAGACATTACTTGTACGGAGAAAGGTGTATTATATACACTGACCATAAGAGTCTTAAATATTTGTTGACTCGTATGAGTGAACCTTAGGCAAAGGAGATAGATTGAGTTGCTTAAGGATTATGACTGCTCGATCGAGTATCACCCAAGTAAGGCTAATGTGGTAGCCGATGCTCTAAGTCGTAGAAAGTCAGATGTCGATCCGAGAGTAATGTTTGCTCGTCTAAGTCTCGTATGATGATGGAAGTCTGTTAGCTGAGTTGCAAGTGAGGCCAACTGGATGGATCGATTAAGGAAAAACAGTTGAACGATGAGTCTTTGGTCGCTCGTTTTCAACAAGTTAAGGAAGGGAAACTTCGAGTTTGGGAGTCGAAGAGACGACGCAACAAGAATACCTCATCTGTTTGATTAGGTAAATTTCGAGGACGAAATTTCTTTAAGGAGGGTAGAGTTGTAACACCCCAATTTTCGGAATCTCGTGAATGTTGGCATAGGTTTAATTATGTTAGTGGGCCTCTAGAAAGCCCAAACTTAAGATAGAACCCGACAATTTTAGTTAATTTTTGTTCCATAACAAAAAGGGGGTGAAATTATGAAATAGAACCTATGTGAAAATGTTTGAAAATGCTATAGGCTAAATTGAAGTGACCAAATAAATAGGAGTGCAAAATAGGAGGATTTGCATGACAAACCACCCATTTTACATGAAGTGGCCAGCCATAATGTTGTTGTAGACAAAACGTGCACTTGATATCCATAATTTATGGTACAAATTGATACAAATTGATAATAGATTAGGTCAATGTTCCATGATAATAGGTTAGGTAAATGTTCCATGATAATGGGTTAGGTAAATGTTTCATGATAATGGTTTAGGTAAATGTTTCATGATAAGAATTTCATGTCTTTTGTATTAAAGAATTAAATGGATGAAATATGAAGTTTTATTAAAAGAAAAAGGGCTGAAAAGAACAAAGTTTTGTCCATCTTTGTTCATCATAGCTGAAAGTTAGAGAAGAGAAAGGAGAGGAACAAGCTCTTGAGTATTCGGTCATTAGGAGGAGGAAAATTGAAGGTAAGTTCTTGGTACCTTGCTTCTATTTTGAGGTTCATGAGTTCTTCTTGATTCTACCTTAACTCTTGAAGTATATTTTGATTTTTAGTTGTGTTGTGAGCATTTAGTCATGAATTAAAATGAAGGGAATGGTTGTTGTTTTATGTTCTTTTGATGAAAAATGGAAGATAGGTGAAGTTGAGCCAAACAAATGAGCATGCATGTGCCTTAGATGTTAAAGGGAAAAATCAGCTAACATGTTGTGCTTTAAAATGATGAAATAGAGATTATACTTAAGTAAAATCATAGATATGTGATGATTGATTGGTGATATACATGTTTAAATAACAAGCATGCAAGTTAGGTGTGAAAGAGTGATTTGGTAATAAATCTGCTTGGGACAACAGCAGTAACTTGACTTTGGAAAATCACCATAAATTGTGGAAGATAAGTTAGAAGCTGTATAAATTATGTAATTAAAGCTTAATGAGTCTAGTTTCAAATGGAATAAACTAGAACATATTTTGAATTCTGTACAATGAGAAATTTGATTCGTAATGAAGAGTGGTCAGATTAGTCAAACAGTGAAACATGGGAAACTTTGAGAAAAATATGGTATTGATTGGATAAATCAAAAATTCTGAAAATTTTATGGATAGAAGATATATGAGTCTGTTTTCAGGGAAAATTAACGGCACTTGATTTGGAGTTTCGTAGCTCCAGTTATAAATGATTTAGTGACTGTTGCTCAGGAAGACAACTTGCAGTGAAATTATGATTATATGGTAAACATTGACAAAAATTTGTTAATGAGTTGCTTATTGATTTCTTATAAGCTTACTATGATCTGTAGGTGTGGTTGGCCGAATATTGTAAGGGGTTAATACGTAGTTTGTATTTGAATAGTTAGATTAACGTGTTAGTAATCCAATTGTAGGCGGTTCGTGTGTGGATCTCTCACAAGATATCGTCGCAAACATGTGTGTAACTAACACCCTCTTTCTTAGTCTAGATCGGCAAAAGTCGAAAAGCCGAAATGCCGAAAACCGGTATTTTGTAGATTTGCGAGTGTGCGAATGCTCGCGAGGTAAATCGATTAATATTTTTGGTAAGTTACAATGTTTGGACTGCAAAGTGCGTAATTTCTGTGCCCTCAATATTTTTGGGCTTAATGGGCCAAAATTGGAATGATGGGCCAACGGGCCCAATTCGGTAAGAACCCTTGGTACGTGATTCTATTAGTACATGAAAAGTAGGAATATGCATGAAAAACCCTAAAATAGATAAATTACTGAAATACCTTTAAAATTAGAAAATTTACAGTTTTACCCCAAGAGGTAAATTACCGAAATACCCTAGGGTTAAATTGACCTAAATGCATGTTTGACTGTTGTTATTTACTGCATGCCATGTTGTTATTATCTGATGCGTGGGACTGGGATATTGACGAGGAAGTACTGAAAGTGGCTTGTCCACGCATCGAGGCTTGCCTCAATTTATGTTAATCGAGCAGCAAAGGTCGCAATCTGTGGAGTGTTAAATTTGGGTGGGTTGAGCTATTCCCACATGGAGTGTATGGCTGGTACGGGTGGAGTGTAGTGGTTGGTGGGTTGAGTAGTCTCCCAAATGGGCTTGCATATGTTTCTTGATGTTGCATGTATTTTGAAATGGGCCTATGGGCCATCATTATCTGAATAAGGGCTAAGGCCCGCTTTATTGTAATCTGAAAGGGCTTTGGCCCAGACCATATTACTGAATGGGCTTAGGCCCAATAGGCTTAAGCCGACTTGGGCTTTGAATGGGTTTTCCTTACACATCGAGTTTCCCCAAACTCACCCTTTTATTTTCATCCACGCAGTAATCCCCAACCATAGTGGGCTTAGAGTCGTGAGGGAATTTGAGTGGCCACCCGCTCGAAAGTCGATTTTCTTCCGTGAACTGGACATCCTTTTAATTACGTTTGAGGTTTTGGGCTTTTAAATGTAATAAGGCCGCTTATTTATTTTTGATGGTTTTAATATGTATTACTAAGATAGGTAATACTTATTTTAACTGTTGAAATTGGATAGCTTTAGGCGCGTTTTCAAAAACAACAGCTTGATTTCAAAATAACACGACAACAAGCAAAGCTTCCGCAATGAAAGTATTTTCCAAAATTAATCACTTTTCCTAAAAATGACTTAATCGAATCGGTTTCCTAGAAATATCCATGACGTTAAGGTGTGGCAATGGCGGTATGCATGTCTAGGATTGGATCCGAAGGGAGCTTGGTACTTAAGCAGTCCGATGGACTCACCACCTCTTTTCCGGTTTCCTACCTGGTGCACAACTTCCATTCACTTTAACCTATAATGAAATTATCTTTTAAAACACTAAGTAGGTTTTTCTGGATTAACAATATAAAATGTTTTGAACGCTTCGATGTGGCATGCCGGATCCGGCCATAATTTTTGGGCCAGGTTTGGGGTGCTACAAGTTACATGAGGTTAGACACGGCCTGCGGCATAGGCGTGTCCTATGGTTACACGAGCGTGTCCCTTGACCACACGAGCGTGTGTGCCCTGCATGTAACAGCCCGATTTTGGGCCTAGTCGGAACAGTGGTTTCGGGACCACTATTCCGAGGCCAGAGAAAATTATTTTAGTATTATTTTATGTGTTATAATATAATTTTATAAGTGCATGTAAATTTTGGTAAGTTAATTTTAGCGATTTCTAGTCCAATTTCGAAAAAAGACTAAATCGCGTAAAAGGTAAAAATTGTATTTTAGTGCCTAAAGGTGTTAATAGACTAGAGAACTAAAATTGGAGGCCTTTAAAGGGCAATTGGACCCTTTTTAAGTGTGTGGCCGGCCAATGGGAGACAAAAATTTAAAAAAAAAAACAAAATTTATGGGATATTAGGTGACTTTTGACCAAATAAGTAATAAAATAAAAATAGGATGATATCATCCCTTTTTCATCTTCTCTCCACCGATTTTTCCAGCCAAGAAATGGGTTTTGAAAGCTTCATATTTTCAGCAACTTTGAGGCTTAGCAAGTAAGTGATTTTAATGTCTTTCTTGAAGATTTTTACATTTTTGTAACCCCTAAAGCATGAGCTTTCATAAGAGGGGACTATTGTGCAAAATGATGAAGAGTCTAGGGTTTTTCCATGAGAGTAAATGTGTTGTTTGTTGTGTTTTTATGGAAGATTATGAGTTCTAGTTGTCTAATAAACAACTTTTGTGAAAGAAATTGCATGAAAACACCTTAAAAAGGGCGAGATTACTAAGTTGTAAAATGAGTTGTAAATGTGTGAAATAGTTGAAATTATGAGTTGCTATAGTTATGAAAATGGTTCACTCAAGGAGTAAAGAAATGTGATAAAAATTATTTTACGAGCCTAAGGGTAATTTGGTAATTTTGGTAAAATATAGGGGCAAAATTATAAAAATAGCACAAGTGTGTCAATGGACTAATTTGATCAGTACATTGTTTTAATAAGTTGAATGTGATGTTTTAGATGATGAAAATCGGGATTTGGACCTAGAACGGAAAGAAATCGATTAAGGGATAATTACGTCTTTTTTTTTTTTTTACCTTTGTGGTATTGAGGTAAGTTCGTATGTAAACAATACCATGTTATACATGTATTTAAATGTTATCATCACATGAATTGTACAAATATTAATGTGTATGTGATTAATAGAAATATGATAAGACAAAGCTTTAATAGACGAGGAAAAATCCCGTTTGAACATTTGGAATAGAATAGGATACGAGTGACATGTCACTAGGAATTATGAGTCTAGATGACTAGCTCGAGAGTGAGCATTGAAATGTCATGAGATATGAGGTAGCTTTAGCTACAATTGAGGCACTTATGTGCAAAGGCTTTTCCGAGTATCGAATTAGTATTCCAAGTGTTCAACGGGTAATCCAGGGAAAGAGTTGATGATGGTCCCAATGAGGTAAGTCATTGGTGAGTATGCACTTGAGTTATGTTACGAGTTGTGCAAGTATGTATACTAAGCCTATGAGAATGCCTTAATATGTGATAATCTATGATGCATAATATGCGTTCTTACCATGATGGATGAAATGATGTTGTATTAATTTTGTGAACAATGATCATGAATGAGTAACTTAACCTTGACAGATTTGAGTTACTGCAGTAGTGTAACTTTGAAAATACACTAAAAATAGTGGAAAATGAGTTAGAGGCAGAACAAAATATGGGATTAAATTTTAATGAGTCTATTTTTACATGAAAGAAACAGGGGAAGAAAAAGAATTCTATATTATGTGATATTTGAATTCTTGTAAAACAGGGTCTGAATGAATTCGAGATCCCCTGTTCTGATTTTAGAAATTCACCATAAATTTTACAAAAATTATTAAGAGTCATACCTTACATGCATGGATTCCTTATTGAGTCTATTTTTACGGGAAACAAACAGCATGGTCATTGGAATTCTGTATAGGGAGAAATTCGGTTCGTAGTGTATAGGGGTCAGAGTAGTCATACCCTGAAACATGGAATACTTTAACTAATAAACTGTACCAAATGGCTTGACCAAAAATTTTGAAAATTTTATGGAATAAAGATAAATGAGTCTAATTTCAGGGAAAATTTATGGAACTTAATTCGGAGTTTCGTAGCTCCAGATATAAATAATTTAGCGACTATTGTGCAGGAAGACAGCTTGTCGTAAACTTGAGAATATGTTGTAAACATTGATAAAACTGTTTGAGTTGCTTATAAGATATTGATTAGAACCATATGTGAATTTTGAATTGTGATGTTAGGAAATGATATATAAGTGGTTTTGATATGATGAAATTGATGTACAAGATATGTATATGTGGTGAGGCCGAAATGGCTAATATTAAATGTGTGCAAGTTATCTGAAGGGCCTTTATGAAAATGTGTGCTATCTTATTTGTATAGTGAGGCCGAATGGTTACTTAGAAATGTAATATGGCTGAGTGGTTATTTAAATGAAAGCAAAGTATATGATGTATTAGCAAGTAATGATAAAAGCATTATCTTATATATGTGCTTGTGTATGTGGTGTGGCGAATGGGCAAGTGTGAAATGTACATATGTTTATGTGTATATAATGTGGCGAATGACCAATTATCAAATGTGGGTATTATTAGATATTTGATGAGGCCAAATTTAGTAAAAAGTATATAAAATAAATTGTGCTGAGATTGTATCCGGGTTTAAAGTCCCGTAGGCTTTGTCTTTGGTGTTATGTTCGGTTTTATACCTCGCAGGCCAAATGCTAGTGAATTCGATAAAGTATATGACTACGAGATCCTATGCTAAGATGATAAATTGAACTCAGATACACATTAAGTGATTCGGTATGTGATATATATATTATTTATGTGAGATTGATCTGACGAGAATAAAGAATGTGTAATGAGAAGTATATGAAAAGATGTGGTAAATTCATATGTATATTTGTATATGTGTGCATTCAGTTATTATGCAAAGTTACAAGATAGTTTTCGATATGCCATTTAACTATGAATGTTGAAAGTAAGTGTGGGTAAGAAATGATACACTAGTGAAATTTGAAAGAATTAAAGTTAATCCGGAAGCTTGTAAATACTATGTTTATATGAGTTAGAGTATAAACGGAGTAAAATGAAATGTGTTTGTGCATAATCGGCCAAATAGTATTGTACTCAGAAAGTGTTATGTGATTTCGAACATTTGGTTTGTTTTTAAGTTCAACTGTTTAAATTGCTTAAGACTTACTAAGCTTATGAAAGCTTACTTTGAATGTTATGTTTCTCTGTTTATTTTTGTAGATCGTTGACTCTTACTATTAGCACGGGGATCGTCAGCACTTCGTCACACTATCTACTATTGTGGTTATCATGTGTTTTGGACTTAGCTTATGGCATGTATAGGTTAGACTATAAGTAGAATGATATTTTGACTATTGTATATAAGCTATGCGAATATGGCATCTTATAGAAGTTTACTTTTATAAGTTTTAAATTCAATCTTTGTTTGTATCTATTAGTTATATATATAAATGATCTTTTATTTAAGAAAAGGCTCAAATTTTTACTGTTCTGATCCGATTCCTAATTTCAGTAACGCCGTCCTATTCCATGACGGCTACGGGATAGGGGTGTTACACTGCATCTAGGAAATTTTTTGAAATTTTACGAAAAATTTTCGAAGTACCCGATTAAGTTTCGATTTGTTTCTAACACATATTTTGGGCCTTGATGGCTTAAAAGAGGGACTATATGATTAAGTTACGATGTGTATGTTAGATGATTATAAAATGTTTGTATTTGATCTGAAAATTTTGGTAATGCTCCGTAATTCTGTTCCGATGACGAATAAAGGTTAGAGGGTGTTACATAATTTGACGCTTGAATGGGTCTAACATCAATACACATGTAGAACATATAAATTAATAAAAATATATTAATTTAATAGAATTTTATTTATGAAATTCTTAAAGAAAAAAATAATGCGATTTGCTTCATTAATTAGAATTTTAGGAGAATGAAAAGGTCGCTTATCCTGTATACAAAGAAAAATATGAATGAAGAAACAAAGCTATATCTTGATTACGATTAGACCTGCTCATGGGTAGGGCTATCTGGCCCGGCTCGAAGGCTCGCTCGAAATGTGGGAGGGTTTGGGCAAAGATATAGGCCCGAAAAATGAGCTTGGACAAAAAAAATGAGGCCCGTTTAAAAATGGGTCGGGCCTCGGGTAAGGTATTTTTGTCCCGGGCCAAGCCTAGCCCGGCCCAAATTCACTAAATGAAAATAAAATTCTACTATTTTTTTTTTGTTTTTGAATGTTATTTTCTTGTTGTTTTCTTTCTATTTTGCTACCATATTACTATTAGTTGCTCCTATTTTGTTATTATTATTTGGATATTGTATAAAACTTATTTTATTATTAATTTTTTATTATTTTAAAGGCATTTGTTAATTTTATTATTATTTTAGAGATATTTGCTTGTTAAGTTGCATTTATCTTAGTGCTTTTAAGTCTACATATTTTTTAAAATTTATTTTTAATTTGTTGGAAAATATTTATTTTGATTTTTTAGTATTTTTGATGTATAATATATATTTAAAAATTATATAAAATAATATAAAAATAAATACAGGCGGGTCGGGCTGAGTAGTATTTTTATTTGGGTCAGGCTTGGACAAAATTTTAGGCTTATTTTTTTGGCCCAGCCCGGCCCGAGTCCAATGAATAGGCCTAAATTTTTAGTTTAGCCTAGTCCGAACCCAGCTCGGCCCGGCTCATGAACACCTCTAATTACGATGCATTTGTTTCTTTCTTGTTTTTGCTTTTTGTTAAGTCATGCAATCAAACAAAAATAATGGATAAAAAATGGGTGTTGGGTACTTTTGATGTTTGATAAGAAAAATAAAAATACCATTCCTGGGCTTACCTGCCTCACAATTGAAAGCTCCTGAACCCACCAATGAGGCCTACCACTCAATGCCAAACTCCTATAATGCCACTAATCCAACACTTAAAAACCATAGCCTATGTTATGTTTCCTCTTTTTTCTTTTTTTCTTTTCTAAACCCAATTGAAAAATAGAGGTTCTTAATTCAATTTTTTAAATAAAAATTAAATTATTTATTTTATTTAAAACTATCACAGTCATATTTTTTTTAACTAATTAATTAATTTAATCAAGGGTTAGATGAGATGATAATGGTATCTCCTAATCAGTGGTCGAGAGTTTGATTCTCGCCTTAAGTATGAAGCAACTTTAAAACTCGTGACTAGCATCTACCCCTTAATGAACCTATAAAATCCAAATAATTTGTCACTAGGTTTACTTTAGTAGATATAAATAATGACTGAATATGAAAGAGAGAGATAAGGGAAGGGATATGTTGATGAGGAGATTTCTGGTTAACAGCAGCTCAAAACTGATCCTCAAACAAACCTTAGCCCAATGAGATAGCACAATCACAAAGAGAGGCTCCTCTTCACTTTGCGGCTATCCAATTTCAAAGGAGGGTGTGTTTTATTTTGGATATATTTCTTAAATTAATTTTAACTACATTTTTGTCATAGAAAAGATAGCTACTAAAGTGGTGATGTGTTTAGAAATGGTGCAATTGGTGTTTACGGTATGGATAAGATATTGAGTTGTCATTCTCATCATCTTCCCAATTAGACCCAACTTATTGTTCCACCTACGTAACAATTACTTCAGTTTGTTTCAATCTTTCAATAGGTGAAGATCAAGGAAACCCATCTGGCTATGCATAACGAAAAGCCATTTAGATTAGACTTTTTTAATCATTTTTTTTCTCATTAGTTCACGTCTGTTTCAAGATTTAAAGGTACATATTAGGTCGCATATCAAACGTGGGAGGAATGGACCCATTTGGTGGGGAGTGGTTCGAGACGTAAAAGGGAAGTGTGTTGGACACTCTTTGTTTCCAAAGGGTCACTCATCACCTTTGGGGCTCAACCAGCCATTGCCAATCTGAATAAAAAGCTTTTAACCCCACCAGCCGCAACCGCTTACAGCACTAGGAATGGACACATTTCTTGTGGGGTTTCTGCATGGACACAATGAACATAAGAATTACGCAAGTGCACATGCATTTGATTTGATTTCACCCCAATCAACATAAAATATTATTTCTTAAAAAATAATAGTTTGCTATAAATTTAATCTCATTATATAAGTTAATCACAAAATTGATTAGACAATGAAATAGAAATGAAAAATAGAGAAAGTAAAGAGAAATTTGTTAACGCAATTTAAAAATAATTTTACTCTATGAAGCATCGATCAATGAATTAATCTTATTTAACAATTTTCAACTTTATCTATTGGTTTAAGCTCAATTTATCCTTATCCAAAGATATAATTGCAGCTCCATATCAACCCCAATTGTTACAAACCACTCACCTAAAAGACCTCACTTACATATTTTTATTAACTTCTCCAATAAAACCTAACATAAGAGTGCAAAAATACCAAATAAAAGACACACAAATAACCAACCAAAATCACTCCAAAAGCACCTTCAAATGTCTAGCATAACAGTCTATTTATAGGCTAAAATCGACATCTTCTCCATGTAATCTTGGTAAACTAAAACTTTCAATTATAATATGAAGATAATTCTTGAATTATCTCCGATAATTATCCAAAATAAATTAGAATTAATCTCCTTAAAAAACAGCCCATAAGTTTTCCAAGATAGATGCAAAGAATAAGCATAATAAATCTCATCCATAAATCACACCCTAGACGTCCATTTGCTTACGGAAACATCACATGAAAAAACTCAAGTTAAATAAACCAATAAAACACCCAGTTGTTTCAACATCTTGATTGATCAGACATCTAGTCTTCAATGCTTGGCCAATATTGGTCCTAACAATCTCTTTTTGGTGTCCGACAAGGTTTTAATAAATCAAACTTGCAGGGGGCGAAGCCAAAAATTACTTTTGGGGTTTAGAGATGAATCATAAATTTTTAAGAAGAGCAAAGTGCAATATTACCATTATACTAACTTGTAATTTCATATATTTCAAAGGGACTAAAATATAATATTACCATTTTAGAAAGTTGAAGCCCGCTGCCTACCCGTTTTCTACACCCTGCAGACTTGTATCAATTTTTGGTTGGATAAATTCAACCAACCAATCTGATTTTAGTTAAATAATTTATAAATGATTAACTTACTTTGGACTCAGGGGTCAAATTTAATGTCTGTTTTCATACAAACAAAACTAATAATTGAAGGATAATGATAAATAGAGAATGGGATGGTCAAAATTCAATGGTTAGTAGCACTTTAAAAGATGGTGATACGTATGAACCCTAATCACTTAATTAATCAAAATTTGTTACATGTCAATGTCATTTGCAATTTGGTTTTAGAAGAGGATTGGATCAAACTTATATTTTGCATGAAATTTGGTGGGATGTCATTACCATGAGATCATGACATTTTTATGTCTATACATCAAGATTTTGATGCCCGTGAGTCCATATTGCATCAAAATAAAAGAGGTTGCCATTCATTAAATTAATAAGATAAAAATAAATTAAGGTTAGAATATTCTTAATTTAAATTTAAATAAACAACTATTTAAGCTAACAACTTATAGTTTTCAAGTTTACTAACAACCTTTTGCTTTATGACAAAAACTCACCAATCATTTTATATTGAACAACTTCTTGGTACTATATATCTTAATTTCAACCTAATTATCATATCTTAAAATTTCTCCAATTTTTTCTCGTAGGTGATAAGAACCGACGGTGCTAAGCAAAGTAGATATATATAATAATCAACCTAATATATGATAATTTAAAAATATAAGATACATTTTAGAAAAGACAGACTGATTTAGACAGAAAAATCCCAATTGACCCCTTTCATAATAATACCACCAATAAAATATAAATTCCCATTAACATCTTCTTTTTCCAAAGCAAGGATTAAAATTACAAATAATGTTGAAAGCAACATCAAGTATATTGAGGAATAATTTTATATAATATGATTAAAATAAATAGAAAATCAAAAGATGAGATATGTGAAACACTTAAGAATGGTATAAGAAGAGTATACAGTAGTTATTTTGGAAATTTTATTTTAACATAAGAGAGTAAGTCCACAAAATATCATTAATAAGCACTTTTTAGGCCCACAAATTCACACACAAAAATCGAATCCATGTTTTAAATGGATTGAAATTGACCCACCAAATTCTCCCAGTGGCTACAAAAGTGTAACGATGTAGACTTCAATGGTTAGCTAAAATTTGTGTTTATGTGGCATACTCATCCATATTCTTAGAGAGACAACGTTTTTAAGTTTTTATGGCTATCAAAAATTCCTATCTTCTTCTTTGGCATATAATTAAAAGATAGCCACAATTTTTCCATCTTTTCCTGAAACATCAAAGATATTTCGATGGGATAAATGTTCATGTTTTCACATGAACCCATCTAGTTTTGCTCTCAGAATTCAAACTTAATATCAATTTTCTCAGGAATGATTATATGATGCAATTGAGCAAAATAAAATTTTGCATCCCTCTTTATATTGGTAGGCAATAGAGGTGGATTCATGGGAGTAGAAAAGCAAATCAATACATGAAGTACAATCATCTTCTCCTGCAAAGAAATGTAAACGATCAAATCAAATAGAGTTAAATAAAAAATTATGATCATGAAAATTAAGTCCAATAAAAATATATATCTTTTTTTAAATTACGTAATTTTTTTTATATATTTAACCTTTTAATCAAAGGATAAAAAGAAGAGATTGTTTAAATTTGAACTCGAAACATGATATTAATAAAGATGATTAAAGTATCATGAAGGCACTTGTACTAAGAGTTAGATTGTATTTAATTCATTCTACTCAAAAAAATAGACAGCTTAGTTCTTATACGTTAGATCAAAGAGTAAACTAGTTATTTTGTACCATTTTGTTAAAATTTATCCATATTTACCAATAAAAAATAGTCAATGTATGTTAGTGTGAGATTCACATGACATGTCACATGTTATTGTCTAGTTATTTTATCATACAATAAACAGATGAAATTTGTAATAAAAAGAACCAGGTTACTCTTTAACCTAACATACATAAATGAATTAGTCTATTTTTAAGTAGTGAAGTAAAATAAAACCTAATTCTTAGTACAAGATTTTCATAATACTTTTACCCAATAAAAATTTAAGCAACATAAATTGTGGGTTTAATCCTCATTTAAAACTTGATAAATTTATTTGCTTTCATCTTTTAGTTTTGGTGGATGAAGAAGCACAATATGAAGGTAGATAGATATACGTGGAAAGGTTTGTATGTATCCTAAAAAAAAAAATGGCATCCGAACATTTACTTAATCATTAAAAAAAAGTAGAATTCGAATCTCTCTCTAATAATCTAGTTTATATTGATGTTTCTTTTCTTAATTAAAAAAAAAAAAAACCCAAGTAGGACCTAATTAATCATGATTTTTTGCCATAGCAAAGGCATACATGGCTATTGATGAATACCCACATATAAAATGTGTGAAAAGGCATGCCCCATTTTGTTCCAAATATTCAAACAAATCTGCCAAACTAATTTCCTTTTAATTTCTTCTAAAAGCAATTAGGAATTCATGAAGATGGAGTGGACGATACAATACACCATATGGGTTTCAAATCTACTCCGTTTTTCTTTCATCTCTTTTTTTGTCTTTGTTTGGATAAGATAAGGTCCCGACAATTGCCAGTTAAAACAAAATAGATAATGTCATGCAAGAAGCAGCATAATCTATCAATAATTAAAACTTGTATTCTCTTTATTTGGCACAATACAATATAAAAAGCATATATAAATATATGAATGTATCTAAATTATTAGTAAGTTAATTTTAAAAACTTATAAAATGATTATTGAATTATTCAAAATTTTTCATTTAAGTCATCAGATTATTAAAATTGTTATTATATGTTCTTCTCTATTCACAAAACCTACACCAATTGAAAGCTCTTGATAAGTGCTAAAAGTACCATGTTTTAATCTCATTCTTAATGCGTTTTTGGGTGATTATTGGTGAATTTTATGCTCATAATCCTTTAAATTCATGTTTTTATGCTTAGGAGAGCATTTGAGAGTGAAAATTGGAGCACGCTACAGGAGCCACACTGGTTGACCCCTTCCACACGGCCTATCCACATGACCATGTGGCAGGTTGTGTCAATTTTGCGAATTTGCACTCTGAACTACGGAAAAACGCGATTTTTAGGTTTTTCGAGCATTCTAAGACGTATATATGACAAATATAAGAAGATAAAAGTGAGCCGTTATAGAATATTCAAGAAAACAACTTGAACAACACAATTGAAGCTGATTCTTGTTAAGATTAAAGATTGTCAGTTGATTTCTTAGGAGATCATAATGAATTTCTTTATTTTTTTCGGTTATATTGTCTCTTGGGTGTTTCTATTTTCAAGCATGAACTAATTGTCTAAATACCTAGGGAGATGAACCATATGATGGATTCTATCGTTTGATTTTTATTTTACGCAATGAATACTTAGATCTTGTTCTCAATTATATGTGCTTAATTCTTGGATTGATATTTCTAGATTATTAATCCATGTTTGATGTGTTTAAATCAAAGGAGAAATAGATCTTATTTTAAAGTAGATCTTGCGTAATTAAGTGGAGTTGCATGCAATCTTAGAAATAGGACAACATAAATCTATCAAGTTAGAGTTAAATCTAATAGGGGAATCCATAGCACGAGTTAATGTGATAATAAAGGTTTTAATTAGAAAAAATTTCAATTAATCAACCTAGAATCAGTTGCTCTTTCATGGGTATTGTTTTGCTTCTTGGAAGCTTATCGGTTATTTTCATGTTTTGTTCTTTGTCGTATTCATTAGTTAATTAATTTAGTTAATTTTAGTTTTTAATCAACCACTCGATTTATTTGGTTAAATAATAGAAATACAGTAATTACTAGTATTTTTAGTCTTCGTGGGAATGATATCTTTGCTTAGTGTAGCTATACTATTAATTGATAGGTGCACTTGACTTAGTTAAATTTTTAGTTAGTTTCGCGACGCATCAACTCTTAATTTCCTTCTCTTCTACAGTCTATTTTTTTTTCCATTAAACAACTTTGAACGTCATGAATCTGTAAATCAAAATCCAAATAATTTTTTTCTTTGATTTCAAACATTGACCGTCAAATAATCTTGGACCTAAAGCATGTTCTTCTACTTATCGATGGGTACTGATCTATTGTACCACTTGTTGAATCGTTGCTTGAAGCTCACTAGTTTGATTTCTTTTAAAAAAAAAATTTACAACCTAATAACTTAAATAAAAACTTTTGAATAGTTAGTGACCATTTTCTAACTTTTTAGAGAAGTAAACTTATTAATAATTTAATGACTTTGAGTGTAGTTTACCCTAGATACTATTTGGTACATTCTTGTTTTTGTTCTATATTTGCTACTTTTTTTAATATAATGTTGTATCATATTTTAATTATTTATTCATTATGTATTTTGTCAAACTTAAAAATATGATTTATTATCGATTGAGTATTAACTCAAATAACAAATTTGTTATTACAAAGAACGAGGTGAACGTAAATTTGAGCGCACTTTAACTTATTTTACTTCCAATTTAAGAAATGATAAGGAATTATAAATAGAAGTGAGTATTAAATAATATATATATATGTATTTGCATGATTTCTTACCTAACATAACAAGATCAGTAAAGTGATTATTCTTATCTAATTTTAAAGAATTTGATTCGAAATTTCAAGTTTAATTCAAATAATTTTGTTCAATCAGATTAAGCTGAGGTTGTTGTTTAGTTTTAATGTTTATTTCAATTAATTCTAATTATAAGTTTTACCTAAACAAAAATAAAATAAAAGTAATGACGGTAAATAGTTGAATATGAGTTATTTGGTCAGACAGCAAACATAAATTAGGTGCCCTTTCTTTATTTCCTAAATCAATTATTGTATTGACTTTGCACCCAAATTATTGGATTGGTTAGAGAAATTTCATATATTCTTGTTGAAAAATGGAACTTACTTATATATTTAAAAATATATTTTGATCTGTTAAATTAATTATCTCTAATTCTTAAACCAAAATTAAATGCCCATATTTCAGAAACTTCATATATATATATATATATATATATATATTTTTTTTTGGCTACCCGTCATATAATTGAATATGATTCATATAGTGAAGAATAGATGGTTTTCGAAGTGGTTGGTTCATGCAAATAAAATAAAAAGGCAATAATTGTAGAAGCAATTTAATTTGTTTGGCACGTTGCTTCCTATTTCTATACTTGACCTGTTTTACACCACAAAATCCTTATATCCTAATTAATTAATATTATTATGAAGGTTTGGCTTTTGTACTTACCTTGCCCTCCTCATAAATCCCTCAACAAGTTTAATTAAAAATTATACGTTGAAAATCAGATTTATATTACATAAGGTTAAAAATACACCAAATTCGAGATAGGATAAATTAAAAAAAAAAAATGAAGCCATGACCCTTAATATGCCTAAATGTGCAATTTGGGAGACATGTGCAGAGTATTCGAAGGTCAAAATGGTGCCATCATCCTTGATATGGCTAATACGATTAGGAACTAGTTTAAGGGAGGATGCTTGGCATTCATTTTCTTTGTTTGGAAGGGGAGTGAAAAGATAGATACAAATGGTAAATTCTTTATTAAATCATCTCATAGCCTGTTTTAAATGTTGGATTCAAATTTTAAAAAATTGTACAATAATATTTGGATTAACTTCTATTCCAATTAATTTTATTTCTCTAGAAAGTATGTCACAAAAGCATATATATTCGCCAAAAAGGAATTGGCAAAAACATCTTTGGATGTAGTATTGGAATGTCTATAATATTGAACCAAAGTTCCTTGAACATTTATTTGTGGTTTGGAGCCATTCTTTTTATGAATACAAAACTAATGGATTATTCAATGATTAGGACAATATGACTTAAAAAAGCGAATTTTTATACATTATTAATTTTGTAAGAAATTTAAAAAAAACAAAGAACTGAAACTTAATCCATTAAGAACTTTAATTATAATAAGAAAATTGTACAATTCTATATTGAAAAGTAAACTTTATGATACATAAATAGAAAAGAATATGATTGATAAATTTTTAGTGCGTAGAAAAGATAATATTTGTAAGAAATGATGTTAATATCATATAAAATTATAATAAAATTCAAGTTAGAATAAATTTAATTAACATCCACAAGATTGAAACTCTAACTCCAACCTTCCTTGTATCTCCACTGCTAATAATGCATCATTAGCAGATTAATATAAATAAAAAGGTTAGGAGCTAAAGTCCAATGAACCTAATTCAAATAAATAGCGTGAGGGATATTAAGACCAAATACTGAAATGGGAGACGAATGGATGTATTTGCACGCGCTTACGATACACGTGCAGTGAAGTGGTTATAATAATTTATTACACTGGTTTGCCAACTAACTAATTAATGAATGAGAGATTTAAGAGGATAGCGAGTAGTCACTACTCGTATTTCGTTATACCACTTTATAAATAAAGTTCCCTTTTTTGGGGCCATATTTAAATAAAGTTACATGCAGAACCAGGTTATTTGCGGTCAACATGAGTCTTGAGTTTATCCAGCTGCTTAGGATCCACATTCTTGTTGGCAAAATTTTAGGTCCTTTATTTAAGGTTGAGATTTAAACTCACGTTCAAGGTGGACTTAAATAAAAAAAATATTAAATTTGAATTCAATTTAATCCGTTAATATTAAATTTTATACTTAAATAACACTAATATAATTACAACTTAGTAATTAAACATATTTAAAATAGTAATAAAATTAACAATAAAATAAAAGTTATATAATATCTAAATAGTAACAATAATATAATAACGGAATGGTAATAAAACAGCAACAAAATAACTAATTTGAGCTAAATTGAACCCAAGTAAAAAAAATCTTACCCAATGCTTGACCTATTTAAAAAACAGATCATTTTATTTTCAAAACTATATTTTTATCTAAACTCTCTCACTTTTCAAACCAACCTTCAAATTTAAATAAATAATCAATCATAATCAATTTAGCAGCACAAAAATCAACTTTTAATGCTTTTATTTTTCTCACAATCACTGTTAACCTAATCTCTTTTTAACTATGCTTTTGATTGTCTTAAACATCATTGTGCCTTAAATCACATAGAGTGACGGTTTTAGAGAGCAGATTTGGTGTGTTTCAACATGGAAGCCTCAAATTTAATTCATCCACCTCGAGGAGTAGTTGTCTTCACCATCATAAACGGCCTTAACATTTTTAATGTTGTATAATATTTCTATTATCTTTCATTTCGTTTTCTCGCTATTAATCACATCATATCAGCTAAATAATTTATGTATTATTATAAGGGCAAATTACAAAGACAATTATTTTATTTACTTCATTTTATATTTTAGTCATTTACGTTATTATTTTATTATAAAGTGATCACTTTATTGATAAACTCTATTACTTTTTTAACGACAGTCCTACGCGACAATTCAAATAGATTTTAAATGTCAATTGAATGTTCAGTTACTGAGATGAAAATATAATTTAATCTGAATTGCCACTTAGGACATCCAAGTTGACATTTAAAATCTATTTAAATTGCCATGTAAGACCAATGTTAGGGAGATAACGGAGCTAACGATAGAATGATCACTTTATAACAAAATAATAACATAAATAACTATAATATTTCAAATATAAATAATTAAAATATAATCTAAGATAATAAAACTAACTATTTTTATAATTTATTCATATATTCGAACATAATATAATCATAATATAATTTTAATTTTTTACCTCATAATTATAATATACTTTTAATTTTTTACCTCATAATTGTAGCGCATATGATATTATTATAATATGTTTATATCGTATTTAATATTTCCACGCGAACGTTTCTACTCCTAGTGCCTGCTGCCAGCCCCTTTTCCACTTTTCCTGTATTTCACACTACTTTTAATTTCTCACGCGCGATAATAGCGAGTGGAAAAAGAGGAAGATAGGCTATGAAGGCTTCCATTGATTAGGAACCGACTCTTAATAGCGATTGCGTAGAGAATCTGTGTGTTTTACAAATTGAAAAAAGGGTGTAGAAAGAAAGGATATCAGGTTTTTAGTTTATAAGTAAAGCCAAGCATCCATTTAACTTTATTACATTTTTTAAATAATAATCAAGTTAAATTATTCAGAAAAGAAAATTGATGGTCTTGCTTTTTTGCCTTCAATGGATTCAAGCATCCGGCGTTAAGTTTGCAAAAAAAAAAAAAAAAAAGAGGCAGTGAGAGGCGCCGAAGAGTGGTGTGTCAAAAGGCCTACACGAAAGGGTCCCCACATTTCACTTTCAGTTCCTCAGTTCTTCCCTGTTTAAATGCAGCTGCAAACCACCTTCACTCTTTGCAAAAATCAAACCTTTTACATTTCTGTAACCCTAAAAGAAGAAAAAGTTAATAAGAACACATACATTGTAATGTGTTAGGCTTTTTTAGCTTGTTTTCCTCTTATATAAAGGTCAAAGGTAATGGAGAACTCAATTGGACAAACAAGCACATAAGCAAAGCCTGTTTGGTTTTTCTTGTCTCTCTCCCCCTTCTTTTATTCTCAAGAATAAAGTGTAGAAGAGAAAAGCATAAGGCAAAAAGGGCATTGCTTTTTTTTTCTTTTTTTTTTTTGTGTGTGTGTAAAGAACGAGTGTCATTTGTTTTTTTGGCCATGGCAATGGTCTTAAACTCCAAGCTTCCTGTAGTGTTGAATGCTTTGTTGGTTGTTCTGTTAGCAATATCCGGGGTTTGTTTAGTTTCTGGTTCTGTTTCCTATGACCATAAAGCTATCACCATTAATGGGCAAAGAAGGATTCTACTTTCTGGATCTATTCACTACCCAAGAAGCACTCCTGAGGTAATTTCTTTGTTTCATTTTTCTTTTTCTCTCAAATGTACTTATTCGGGTCTCTTTTAATTCACCAAAAGTCAAATTTTTATTACGGCTTTTTTTCCCACGCATTTCATCTTTTGGGTGCCTTTAAAGTTTCCTTCTTTCTGTATGCATAGTTGCATAGCTGTATATCATTCTGTTAATCTATTATGTTCAAGTCTGCTATTTTAATTTTTCCCCTAAATTTTCTTTTGTTTTTCTCTGTAGATGTGGCCAGACCTTATACAGAAGGGTAAAGAAGGAGGGCTGGATGTGATTCAGACATATGTTTTTTGGAATGGACATGAGCCTGCACCTGGCAAAGTAATTAAAGAAAAAAACATGTTCTTGAAAAGAAAGCATTTTTTTTTCTTTACAGAGATTGTATTTTTGGTAATTGCATAAGAAATTCTGAATTTTCTTTCTAATTTTGGTTATTGTAGTATTACTTCCAAGGAAACTATGATTTGGTCAAATTTATTAAGCTGGTGCAGCAAGCAGGCCTCTATGTTCATCTCAGGATTGGTCCTTATGTCTGTGCTGAATGGAACTTTGGGTAATGTTAAAAATATATTATTTTCTAATAAATAAAAAGAAATTCAGGATAAAGTGCAGTTCAAGCAATGACTTTTATTTAAAATTTCTCAGGGGTTTTCCTGTTTGGCTGAAGTACATTCCAGGTATCATTTTCAGAACAAACAATGGACCTTTCAAGGTTAGCTTATTTCCACCCATCAATCTGAAGTTCGTTGTATTTATCTAGTAACACAAAATTGATTTTTGGGGAGGAACTAACTTACTCATTAAATTACTACAATGAAGGCTCAAATGCAACGATTTACAAAAAAGATTGTGGATATGATGAAAGCTGAAAGGTTGTATGAGTCTCAAGGGGGTCCTATTATTCTATCTCAGGTAGGCAAATTGGTCCCTATCTGGAAACTGTTGTAAATTTTCTCAGCTCAAGATATGGGACATTAGCCATCCGTTCTTAGTTTAAATGTCAATTCATTGGAATACGATGATGGACTAAAGAATAGTGTCTTTTATAATGTTTGGTTTTGACAGATTGAAAACGAATACGGGCCCATGGAATATGAACTCGGTGCACCTGGTAAAGCTTATAGCTACTGGTCAGCCAAAATGGCTTTGGGACTAGCCACTGGTGTTCCCTGGGTCATGTGCAAGCAAGATGATGCGCCGGACCCTATTGTACGTATGCTATATATTTTATCTTTTAAACCATTTCTTTAACCTTTTCCTTGGCATGTTTCATATTCAGTCCTTATTTACCTTATATTGTGTTCAATCATCTTTAGTGGGGGTTGCTAGTGAACAGTGTGTTGTCTACTTGTTGGTCATGGTAGAAATGAATTATTATTTTTCATTGCACATGGCTCAGATTTTCTCTTTCATAATCCTGTCTGATAAAGTGTCTTTATTTTATTCCTTTTAGACTTTTGGTTTTCATAGTCATCTATTAATGACCATGTTCCGTTCATCAATTATTACTTCACCCATTTGAACTTACATAGTTTGTGGTGTTGATGAAAAATACCTTTGCCTTTTTAATGCTTCGAGATGTCAAAGCTGTGGGGTATTTCTAAGCTGATATCCAATTGCGTAGAAGCACAGGGATAGATGTTTGATTGAACATTTTGACTTATTGGAATAAGCTAGTCTTACCATGTATATGCGCATGGTGAGGTATGCATTTGAATTCTTCATTTTTAGCCTTCTCAACTTTTTGTATTCTTCCTACAGATTAACACCTGCAATGGGTTCTACTGTGACTACTTTTCTCCTAACAAGGCCAACAAACCAAAGATGTGGACTGAAGCCTGGACAGGCTGGTAAGCTCAAGTTTTTGCCCTTTCCGAGAGATGATGTTTTGTGGCTCTTCCATTCAAGTTCAATTAAAAGTTATCTCCTAGCTGATGGTTCTTTTTATTTTATGGTGTAGGTATACTGAGTTTGGAGGGGCAGTTCCTTACAGACCTGCTGAAGACTTGGCATTTTCAGTTGCGAGGTTTATACAAAAAGGAGGATCGTTTGTTAATTATTATATGGTAATCAAAGTTTGTGTGTGTGTATTTACCAAGATCAATCACTGGAAGAGTGAATCTTATATGTGGCTTTTGTGTTATCAGTATCATGGAGGAACAAATTTTGGCCGAACTGCTGGGGGTCCTTTCATTGCTACTAGCTACGATTATGATGCTCCTCTTGATGAATATGGTATGCAAAAAGTGTAAATGATGGCTTTTTAAAGTCAGCTATCCATCTTCTCGTTCCTATTATCCATTCTATGCTTTTTAGAATTATAATAGGGTGGCTTAAGACTATAAGTATATCTTAAGGATTAGTTCCTTGAGATTGTCTTGAAGGAGAAACATTTCTTTTCATGCAGGACTGAAGAGGCAACCCAAGTGGGGTCATTTGAAAGATTTGCATAGAGCAATAAAGCTTTGTGAACCAGCTTTAGTATATGGAGACCCGACCATGATTCGACTTGGAAATTATCAGGAGGTTAATATGATTCCTATTTCTATGAACCTTAATCCTATGCCTAATTGGTTTGTACGCAGAACTTAAATATAAATGCCATTCTCCATTCTAAACATACAGGCTCATTTATTCAAATATAAGGCTGGAGGTTGTGCTGCCTTCCTTGCAAATTACAACTCGAGAGATTATGCAACAGTTTCCTTCAGGAACAATCACTACAACCTACCTCCTTGGTCTATCAGCATTCTTCCCGACTGCAAGAATACTGTGTATAACACTGCAAGGGTGAGAATAAAAGATTTTGATGAATTTGAAATCAGTTTTTTCCCTATTTTCAGCAATGCTATGTGTCAAGATTAATTTCTAATTAGGTTGATCAAATTTGATATCATAACATGCTATTTTTGCAATATATCCTCTTGCTTAATGTTGAAGCCTTTGTGTAAAACTAAAACAATAAGACTCCCAGCAAACGTAGTTTTAACATTTGTGAGAAACTCTTCCTAATAGATTGGAGCCCAAATTGCTCGGAAGAAAATGGTTCCTGTTCCCATGCATGGAGGACTCTCTTGGCAGGCATACAATGAAGAGACTGCTTCAGATGCTGACAGTTCATTCACAATGGCCGGGTTGTTGGAGCAGATAAATACAACCAGAGATGCAACTGACTATTTGTGGTACACAACAGAGTACGTAGTACATAGCAGAACTTCGTCATCTGTCTTTTTATTACCGGTACTATTTCTTTCTAATGTTCTTTGTGTTATGTTTCCATCCCCAGAGTTAAGATTGACTCCCGTGAAGGATTCTTGAGGAATGGAAAATCTCCTGTTCTTACTGTCTTATCAGCTGGCCATGCTTTGCATGTTTTTGTCAATGGTCAACTGTCAGGTGGGCTGACTTGTTGGTTTTAGGTTGCTTTTTGACTACTTCAGATGTCAGCAATATCTTGAAGCTGTAACTATAGTGTTACGTGCTTATAACTTAGGCTTTCCACTTAGGTCAATGTTTTGGAATGTTATCCTTGGGAAAAATGGAAAAGCAGTTTCCAAATCATAATGCTTGGCCATGCAAATTACTGCAAAACATTAAATTTCAATAATCAGTAAACTAAGTTGACAAAGACCATATACATACAGAATTTTAGGTGTCTTCGGTTTATTTTAGATTACTTAATGTAGGTCAATAGTACTATTGTGGTTTGCAGTGCCTACTTGTTAAGGATGGTTAGTATCTTGTCCCCTGATATTTTCTCTTTCCATTTATTTTATTTTTCAGGAAGTTCCTATGGAAGTCTAGAATTCCCCAAACTAACATTCAGCCAAGGTGTTAATTTGAGAGCTGGTATCAATAAAATTTCACTTCTGAGCATTGCTGTTGGTCTCCCGGTATGTTCTTTTTCTCTCTCTCAGCTGACAGCTTCATGCCAATGGATTTTGTTTATGAATTATTAATTTTGTGGTTTTAAATGCAGAATGTTGGTCCACACTTTGAGACATGGAATGCCGGTGTTCTTGGCCCAGTTACACTGAATGGTCTCAATGAGGGAAGGAGAGATCTCTCATGGCAGAAATGGTCTTACAAGGTCTTTTTCTTGTGTATTAGCTTTTATTCTTTGGTTATCCTGGTGTGCTAAATAATCATCTGGTTATTTATCCACTTGCAGATTGGCCTTAAGGGAGAAGCCTTGAATCTTCTTTCGCTAAGTGGTAGTTCATCCGTGGAGTGGGCACAGAGGTCTTTTGTCTCACAAAGACAACCACTGACATGGTACAAAGTACGTATCTCAAAATGAAACTGAACCATATGTTAATATGAATTGTAGAACTCAAAATGCACCTGCATGTCTCCTTTAGTCTGCTTTTTCTGATACTCTTTTTAACTTTGCAGACAACTTTCAATGCTCCAGCTGGAAATTCTCCATTGGCTTTAGATATGGGTAGTATGGGCAAAGGCCAGATTTGGATAAATGGAAAGAGCATTGGACGCCACTGGCCTGCATATAAAGCATCTGGAAATTGTGGTATCTGTAGTTATGCCGGAACATTTAACGAGAAGAAATGTGGAACTAATTGTGGAGGGGCCTCTCAAAGATGGTAAGCTAGAACAAAACCAATCTGCTTTGCTGTTTGTCCGACAATCTAGGAGTTTTCGATAGACTGACTTATGGTTACTAACTTAATATAGGTACCACGTTCCTCGTTCATGGCTCAACCCAACAGGGAATTTGTTGGTTGTGTTTGAGGAATGGGGTGGAGATCCGAATGGAATTACTTTGGTACGCCGAGAAACTGACAGTGTCTGTGCTGATATCTACGAGTGGCAACCGAACCTAATGAATTACCTGATGAAAGCCTCTGGTAAAGTCAACAAACCCCTAAGGCCAAAAGTGCATTTAGAGTGCGATGCTGGGCAAAAAATCTCAGCAGTTAAGTTTGCCAGTTTTGGAACACCAGGAGGAGTCTGTGGAAGCTACCGCGAAGGAAGCTGTCACGCTCACCACTCTTATGATGCTTTTACTAGGGTATGATACTTTCTTACATTAACGCTTTGCTTTTTGGTTCATTGCTACATGAACATTGACATATGTTTTCGTGCTTTCAGCTTTGTGTTGGACAGAACTTCTGCACAGTGACTGTAGCACCCGAAATGTTTGGAGGAGACCCGTGTCCTAATGTGATGAAGAAACTCTCTGTGGAGGTCATTTGCAGCTGATGAACACATCAGAAACATATGAAAGAAACAAATCATTTTCTCTATATCCAACCCGTCACTCCGTATTCTTGTCTTTCAAGTAAATTAAGATCGCAACCATTTATTTTGGCTTTTACAGGGTGAAGTTGTACAATTATACAACACGCCCCTTGGCAAAAAGCTTATTAGATTGTGAAGTGATTGCAGAATAAGCTCTATGTATATACACAAATACGTATTCCTGCATGATATATAGAAAACCGGAAAAGCAATGGAAATCCGTAGAAGCTGCGCATTGAGACAAAGTACCGAGTCCATGCGCAAAGTGTTCTGTTGTTTAGGATAAGCAGGGAAGCCTCTGGTTTCTGGTAGTAAATGAGTGGATTGTCTTGTAGTCTTATATATTTGAACAATCTGGGAAGCAATCTTATCATTGTTTTGTTCTGGAAGATAATAAAATCATGTCTTTCATGATCTCTGATCTGATAATTTTATTCATACTGCGTATATTAAATGATAAAAAATAATGTGTATAAACCCGGAAAGGATATTCTTTTGATTTTTTTTTTTAATTCTTGATGTCAAAGAGGTAAAAATAATGATATGTTCAAATCTAATTTACCATACTGTAAGTACATCAAATATAAATATTGTTGAGTAATATTTTTTTTCGTGTCGTATTAAGTGAAACGCAAGGGTATTTATGCATGTTCCTATTGCTATTGTTACAACTCACAGTAGGGTCCATTATCTTGTCTTGGTCTTGGGGTCGATGACGTTGATATTCCTTGTCTTTGGTGCAGACATTCCTTGGGCATCCCTTGCCTTATTGGACACGCGTCTGTGGAGCACGCGGTTTTTTTTTATCTTGGGACTGACACCTCTAGGGAGTCTCGTACCAACTAGTCACGAGCGGGGGTCCCTTGTAGGGCTCGTGATCCCTTCTACGGACATAGCACGCGACCCTGTTCTTGCAAAGCTTACGCGAGCTCTCCTTACGAGCTATCTTTGCGAACATCTAATATCCCAGTGGAGTCCCTAGTAAACTATCTTTACGGTGAACATTCTTCTTCCGGGTTGGGTCTATTCGGGTCAGAGACCCGGGCCCTATTGGGTCATTTGGGCTAACGGTTACCAAATCCTAACAATCCAGTCCCTCCTTAGTAGGCCTAAGGGACGTTATAAAGTGGCGGGCCTTAGGTCCATTTCGAACACAGCTTGTTGGGTACGACGCAAGTCGTCGTGCATAACAGCTGCCTTGCCATGTGTGCACCCGGGTAATGGATGCGCACATATGACTGTTGAGAGATGAATCGTTTCTTCTTACTTGTATCTGGGTCGTTAGTTCATTTTTGGCCATCCAAACAGTTTAAGAAACCTTTCTTAAAAAGGGGATCTTCAAGGGTTTAGGTTTCTTCACTGTTTGGTATTTTCTGCAATGTGGAATTGAGGTAATTCTCACAAATCTTTTCTACTTCTTAGTTTCTATTTCTGTTTTCCTTTTATTCAAATCATGGTGAGGATGAGAGAAGCCCAAAACCACATCGTTGTGGCCCGTCTGGTTCTAGTCATTATAACTAAGAAGCCCTATATCTGCATCACCACACCGAATGAAATGGAACGGGCTCTGACTGTACGGGGAATAAAGCTCTCCTACTTTGCCTATGAATTTTTCATCCCTTCGAGGTCACACTGTGTGTGTGAGGCAATGAAAGATAGTTTCCTTCTCCCGTTGCACATCCTAGAAGCGGGATTTCACCTACCCTTACATTCTTTCTTATGTAACCTCCTTAAAACTACAGCTTCACTCCTGGTTAACTATCCAGTTTTTCCTAGTGGCTAGCCATGGTGTACTTTCTCGATAGCTGTCAGCGTCGTGAAGTACCGATGCTCTCTATCTTCCAGCATCTGTACCAGTTGAAGGGGAGTGATGTGGGGGGTCAGCAGGGTTCTACTACTTTTCCAACTGTCGGAAGGCGCAGACGATCATATGAAATCAGTGCAAGAACCTTCGACTAAAACGAGGGAATTATATCCAAGTCCGTAGCATCCTTGGCGAGGACTTTGGGTTCCAAACCAAGTAGTCTTCCCTTAGTGAAGACATGTGCGCCTTATAAAAGGAGTCTTACCACTGATGAGGCTGTTGCGCAATTTCAGAGGTTGGATGTTGGTCGCGTACTAGCCCTCGAGGCGGTATTGATTGCTAGGAATGTCTTCATGTTCTGTCTGGAGAATCTTAACCCCAACAGTTGGAAGGTTGGCGACAATTAAAAGGTCGTACAGTCAGTTGGTGGGCGACCAACGATGAGTACTTGACCTTATGATTCTATCGATCAGTTGGGCATGATATTAACGAGGCGTTTGGAGGATCCTATGAACTTATTATACCATTATTGTAGGATGACGCTCCGTCCCTTCGCTCTTACTGAGTTCGAGCAAAAGGAGAGAGCTATAAGAGGTACTGACTTGTTAATTGCTTCTACTGATCCTAGGATTGTTGATGGTACAAAAGGCAATCGAGGCTGCGACTATAATTTCAGTGAGACTGACAACATCTTGCGAGAGCTTAACGAAGATATGGATATTGATGCTTTGATAGGCAGTGGTCACAAGAAGCATAAGACTTCTGTTGGAGCCGTATGTACTAACTATTCCAACGAAGAGGAGGAGAGCGGTGTTCCACTTGAGCAACGCCAAAAAAAGAAAGTCGATCATGGTGGCTTTGTTACTAAGGTCACCCCAATCCATTCTTCCTCTATGACAAGCTTGCCAACTGTTGCCTAAGCGAACTCACTGATTACCACCAATAAGGATACCCCTCTTCCCTTACTCCTGAGAACTCCCCTGTAGCTCCTACTATTGAAACATCGCCTATTAAGGCTGTGGAGGGCTTTTTGTCGTCTCTACTCCACTTGCTATTTGAAGTCAGTAATCTCGAACTAAGGTATACGGAGCCTACAATAAGGAGCTCGCGGACACCAAGGCTGAGATGAATAGGGTGCACGAGCTGTATCACAAGTGAGGGAGGAAAATGAGATAATAAATAAGAAACAGGGGGTCATCACCAAGTGCCTTGCAATTATGGAGATGAATGTAGAGGAGTACGAGGCTGAGCTTGTTTCAGAGAGAGAGAAGGGCATATAACTGCGGAGGTAGAGTTGAAAAGGGTCACCAAGAGCAGGTGGATAACACCATTCGAAAGCAAGATGAGGCTATGACAGCTTTCAAACAATATACATCCCAGAACATCCTGGGCTCCCTCCAGAAGTTCGAGGAGAATCTACTTCTTCATGCCCAGGTTGCTTGTGGTCTTTTTGGTGTTTGAAAAGTGGATTTTGATGTGCTTGCTGATATAGACATGAGTAGCCTGGGTTTTGATGTTTTCAATCATTTTGGGCTTGCTTGGGACTCCTTCGTGGCTATTTAGAAGGGCAAGTTTACCTAGAGGAAAGGGAGGGCTCTGCTACTTCGGACATGGCTCATTCTATTATCGGTGACGCTATGAACTCAGTTCCTCCTTCGGTGACTTAGGGTGCTACTGTTGTTTCCTCAATTAGCGAAGGTGTCGCTCTTGTTAACGCAAACTAGGATGTTGAAGGGTTGATAAGTAATAATGCGTTGGGGATGTGGATTTGCAAATTGTTCTTTACTTAAGAATTTTAAAATTCATAGTTGGAAATACGAATCCACGAGCTATTTTGTACTTAAGTTTTTTTTTAGCTGGAAGTATGAACTTGTGAGCTGTTTCATACTTAAGAGGTTATAAAATTCTTCGCCAGTGAGCTTTGTTTTTACAATTGGGAGCTTTAATTTCGTTAATTATTTTAGAAGCTGAGGCTTTTCGTATGCGAACTTTATTTTTACAGTTGGGAGCTTTGCTCTCACTAACTATTTTAGAGGTTGCGGCTCTTCACCTAGGAACATTGTTTTTACAGTTGGGAGCTTTGCTCTCACTAACTGTTTTAGAGCCTACAACTCTTCACCTGCGAACCTTGTTTTTACAGCTAGGATCTTAGCTTTCGCTAACTGTTTTAGAGGCTACGGCTTTTCGCTTGTGAACCTTGTTTTCACACCTGGGAGCTTTGCTCTCGCTAACTGTTTTAGAGGCTGCAGCTTTTTGCCTGCGAACCTTGTTTTTACCGTTGGGAGCTTTGCTCTCTCTAACTGTTTTAGAGGCTACGATTCTTCGCCTGTGAACCTTATTTTCACAATTAAGAGCTTTGCTCTTGCTAATTGTTTTAAAGGCTATGGCTCTTTGCTTACAACTTATTTTTACAGTTGAGAGCGAGGTTGTGGCTCTTCGCCTACGAACCTTGTTTTTACCGACGATAATTTTGTTGGAATGGGATTTTATTTGTGGGATAGAAATTCATACATAATACTTTTTGATATGTCGGGTATTCCAGGTTCACAGTATCATGGTGCCTTTTATTCTTGCCAACCTATATGCTCAATAACCTATTTTCTTCACCACTTCATACGGTCTTTCTTAGTTCAGAGCCATTTTCCTGTGTTGGAAAGCGGGTAGCCTAGCTTCAGTGTTTCTCAACACAAGGTCGCTTACTTAAAACTATTTTCTTCTAACCTTGAAGTTATAGTAGTAAGCTACTTGTTCGGCACGAGCTGTATTTTTAATTTCAGCTGTCTCTCTAAGCTCATCGATTAGGTCTAGGTTGAGTCTCAAGGTCTTATGGTTAGCTTCTTCGTTGAAGTGTCGCATTTTATTTGATCTTAAGTCTATCTATCCAGGAATTACGGCTTCTGTGCCATAAATGAGTGAGAAGGTTGTTTCTCCCATCACAGTATGGGGCGTGGTTCGCAATACCTACAAGATTCTTGACAATTCTTCCAACCAAGCCCCTTTTAGTTCGCCTACCTTTTTTTTAAGTGCTGCTAGAATTTTCTTGTTTATAGCTTCCACTTGGCCATTGGTTTGTGAGGTCTTCACCGAGCTTTGGGCCAAGGATATCTGAAGGTCTAGGCAAAACTTCTTAAATTTCACCTAAAACAATATATCATTGTTCATAATAACAGTATGAGGAGTTCTAAATCTACATATAACCGACTTCTACATGAGCGACTCTATTTACTTTTCTGTGATAGTTGCCAAAGTTTCTACCTCGATCGACTTGGTGAAGTAGTCTATAGCTACTATAATGAATTTTTTCTTCGTTGTGGCAATGGGGAATGGTCTGAGGATATCGACCCCCTAGATTGCAAGAGGCCAAAGTATTGTCATGATTTGGCGGGGTTCAACTGGTTGTCATTGTATTCTCAAAGGGACATCTCTGCGATGGCTTGGATTTTTTTCGGATTCACCTCTATTCCTCTTTCTAAGATCATGAAACCCATGAACTTACCGACTTACACGCTGAAAGCATATTTCTTTAGATTAAGCTTTATGTTGTGGGCTCTCAATGTTGCGGATGCTTAAAAGAGGTTCCGCACATCTTTCTTAATGGATTCAATCTTTACCAGCATGTCATCTACGTACATCTCCAAGTCGTGGCCTATCTGCTAATTGAATATCATGTTTACCAACCTTTGGTAAGTTACACTCGCGTTCTTGAGCCCAAATGGCCAGTAACAAAAGAGACCTTTGGTGATGAATTTTTTTTCTTAGTGGTCATGGTCTAGTAGAATCTGATTGTAGGCCAAAAAGGTGTCCATGAAGCTCATAAATTTGTATCCAGTGGAGGTGTCAACTAGACGATATATTAACGGTAAGGAGAAGCTATCCTTGAGGCATGCCTTGCTCAGGTTGGTCAAGTCGATGCATACCCTCCATTTGCCTATCGCATTTTTAACCATTACCATATTCGAGATCCAGTCCAAGTACTCTATCTCCCTGATAAATCCGATGGCCAACAATTTGGAGACCTCTTGCCTCACTGCCTCTATTACTTATGCCTCTAGGAGCACATTCAACCTATGCATAATTACCCGCGGATCTACGCCTGGCATATCTATTACGGACCATGCAAAGACGTCTGAATTCCCTCTCAAGCATTTGACCAACATTATTTTTTCTTCCTTATTTAGTGCTAACAAGATCTTAACTATTTTTTCTTTGGTGTTATAGAATAGCTGTAGGGTTTTAGTATGTTCCGTTACTTTGAGTTTATTATCCCGATACTCTTATCTTACATCTAGATCGTCTAAATTGATGACTTGGCTCATTAATTTTTCCTCTTGTGAACTTTTCTTCTAGGTTAAAGGCTCATTTGCCTGCCTAACAAATAGCATGTGACATTAGCTCGCCATGCGCAGGTCGGATCGCAAGAAACCGACTCTGGTGCTTGTCAGGAATTTGATCTTTATCAAAAGGTCGTCATCACCATCTTCGTCATCCTCATGATTGGTCTTCCAAAGATGACATTGTATGTTATCGGGTGGTTGACTATATAGAATTAGACACACTTTATGGTCGTATGCTCGCTGTCACCTAAGGTGACCAGTAGCATGATCACGCATTTTACCTCGATAGGGTGATTTGTAAAGTCATATAAGGGGCTAGCATCAGATAACAACTATTTTTTTAAACTCATTTTCTTATACGCTTCCCAATATATGACTTCTATCGCGCTACCACTATCGATAAGTATCATTTTAACTTCGAAGCCTGCAACCACAGTCGAAACTACTATTGGGTCGTTTCTCTTCTCGTCACAAATTGGCTCCTTGTTGTTGCTTCCAAACTCCACACTCTATTTTTCCTAGTGTCGCAGCTTCTTCGGAGCACTGATTGACATCACACCTCTCATTTATGCTCATCGTTTTGCGCTTAACTAGACCCAATCGTCATTAGTGCCTACGATTACATGAATGGTGCCTCGCACCCTTTGCTTACCCTTGGGATTCAGTCCTCGTAAGGTTTGACCTGGCTGCGGACCTCCCTGATTTACAAACTCAACAAGTTTGCCATCCTGGACCGCTTTTTCTGTGATGTCTTTTAGCATGAAACAATCTTCTGTCTTATGCCTTATTTCATCATGGAAAGTACATCAGTCCCTAGAGTTTGTCCTTCTACTGACACTCTTTCTCGGGGTGGTTTAGGAAGGATGCTTAGGCTTTTTACTTGGTTGAGGATGTAGGCTCACGTGGCATTCAATAAGGTGTAAGCCTCAAACCTACCTTAGGGAGGGTAACGCCCGCGTATTTTTGCTAAGGCCTCTGCGGGTTTCTAAGCGTGTCGTTTTGGGCTAAAGTCCTGTGCGGCCTATCGATCTTGACATGTAGGGACTGGTTGATGGGGGATTACCTACCGCACTGTCCCTCTCTACTTCTAGGTTATCGGTCTTCCCTTTGAAAATTGGCTCGTAACACTCTCTTAATTTTTTCTACCTCTACGAACTTATGGGCCCGCTCGTCCAGGTCAGCTAGCTTTGTGGCTTGTTGTCTGTAAATGAGTATTGTATGTGGTCGTTCTGCACTCCCATAATAAAGGCGTCTATTGCCCAGTAGTCTTCCAAGTTTTTTGTGTTAAGTGTAGCAGCATGAGACTTCTTTACGTAGTCTTGAAAGGACTCACCCTCCCGTTGCTTTACTGATATCAGCCTCATGAGTGTGTTCATGATTGTTCAATGGGCCTTGAACCTACCGAAAAATATTTTCCCCGGTTGAGAATTGAGCCTTATTGAACGGAGACACACCAATCCTTGACGCTTACTTTCAGCATTGTAGAGAAGGCCTTGCATTTGGCTGCATTCGAACACGTTCATATAGTCATTCTATTGCATCAGATAGGCTTCTGAGTCCTTTCTTCCTTTAAACATATCTTTAGGTACCTTGAAATCTCGAGGTAAACCCACTACTGCGGTTGCTGGGGTGAGTGGGTTTTTAGAGCAAAATAACCATTCCATATCTTGTGACTCAAGTGCAATGCTCGTACATTACGGCAAAACTTGTCCATCTCATTCAGGCACTCATTCACCTAGGTTTTCGGGGCTTCATGTTGGTGTTGGTATTTCCCTAGGACCCCAAGTTGTCAGCATATGCTTTTCTGCGTAATTTATTATTCTATCTTAGTAACTCTTGCTGGAAGGTTTGCTATTCCACAAACCATGCTTCTTGTGCGGCTATCTGTTTCCTCATGAACTTCATCATCTCCTAGAGGGTCAAAAACTGCGGTGGGCGTGGTTGCTGGTTGAGAAAAAAAGGGCATTCTCTAACCCAAGGAGAGATTAAGGTTTATCGAAGAGGAAGGCCTTCGATAAACTGCATTGTCAAGGTTTTCGGGTCAATCAATGAACCAACTAGTGAACAAGTTTGTCTCGTCGTATCGGGGGCTAGAGCCCGACGCTCCTACTTAACCGGATGAGGGGATAAAAGGTAAAGTCTCGTTTAGGTAAGTCATTTGGTTTTTTAGTGTTGAAGAGAACTAAATCAAACTGGAGAAAATCTGTTGGTCGGAAGTAGTCCATATTCATTGTATCAAGTATTGAATAATATTTTTCTCGTGTTGTATTAAAGAAAATATAAAGGGTATTTATACATATTCATATTGCTACTATTACAGCTCACAATAGTGCCCACTATGTTGCCTCGGTCTTGGGGTTGATGGCATTGACATTCCCTATCTCTAATGTTGACTTCCCTGAGCATCCCTTGTCTTATTGGACGCGTGTCTGTTGAGCACGCGGTCCGTTTTGATCTTGGGACTGACACCTCCAGCGAGCCCCGTACCTGTTGGTCACAAGCAAAGGTCCCTTGTAGGGCTTGCGATCCCTTATATGGACATAACTCGAGACCCTGTTCCTGTAAGGCTTACGCGAGCTCTCCTCGCGAGCTATCTTTATGAACATCTAGCATCCTAGTGGGGTCCCCAGCGAACTATTTCTACGTCGAAAATTCTTCTTCTAAGTCGGATACTCGGGCCCTATTGGGTCATTTAGGCTGGCGATTACCAAATCCTAACAAATATAAATTCATTATTCATGGTTAAACACTCAGATTAGTGAAGTTCTTTTTTTTACTAAAATATTTTTTTTATTATCTCAAAATTATAAGATGGAGTAAGTAACAAAAGTTAGTTAGAAAATAAGGTTTAAAAATTAAAGGGACTAAGTAGATAATCTAAGCGGCAAAGTGAAAATGGAAAATATTACACCATAAACTCTCCCATTTTCAACCTTTCTCTTCAATTTGTTGAGCAATGCATGTAGTGTAACAAACTGAGTTTAATAGGTGTTGGAAAACGTAATTTCATAATTAAATTTTGTAAAACCGAGTTAATGAAATTATGAATAGAATAATTTGTGTATTTAATTTGAAAATATATATTGTTGGAAAGTCGAATAGTTAAACAAAAAAGTGAATAATTTTAATATAGAGACTAAATTGAAAAAGTACAATCATTATTGAATTTTAAGCTAAATCAATGCATGTGGCTTATTTAACAATTATGCAAGAGACTTAATGGTTATTTGACCATTAATAAATAATATTAGTGGGTAGATACGATTATATTCATCTATTATCACTAACTTGTTTTTATTAAAGTTAACTTTACATTAATAATTAGTTAATGGTGATTAAGTAAGCTTAATTAAGTAACTAATCTAAGTATAAATATCAAATATTAGTGGGAAAGAGACATGCTTTCTCTCTCCAAACCGTAGCAAATTTAAGAGATAAAGAAAAGTCTTTCATTTTCCATTCGTTCACCAAATTAATTAAGGTAAATGAATTTTCTCTTCATGAGTTTTACAAATTCTTAATCATATAAGCTTGGTTTAACATGCCTATGAGTTAGAATTTTGAATTGATTAGTGTTTATCAAGTTGTCATTAAAGAGCTGTTCGGATTAAAGCTTGAAGATGATGGATGTTTAATTGTCAAGCTTAGATTTTGTTAAGATTGTATTTGAAGATAGTGAAATTAGATTGGAATTAAAAGTTGTTAATTTTTTATATTAGGAACTAAATTGAATAAATTAAAAGTTGTTAAGAAATTATGCTATAGATTAAAAGTATGAGATCCCTAGTGAATAAATATAAAATCGAATTTTGATTTGATGCTAAATCTCAAGATATATGAGCATTTCAGATATAGATATAGGAACTAAAATGAATACAATACAAATTATACTAGATTGTTGTGCTTTCATGCGTTTGTGCGAAACTAATATTATTTCTATTATCGAATTTATCATACGTAATTAAAGATGACATTAGGCTGTTTCGAGATAAAGGAAAGGCAAATGTCGTAGACAAGTAGTCTATTCCGATTTATGCTTTCATGATTTGATTTTAATATATATAACTTGATAGGTGTTAAATTGAGCAAAGTAATATTTAGATGCTTGTCTCATGATTTGGTAAGTATATGCATTATGGCTAATAGATGAATATATATATGTATGATGATATGAATAAGATTTTTTGGTGCAAAGATTTGAGTAGGAAATATTAAGTGATTTTATGCAATGGTATATAATGATTTGAGTGTGATTTGAAATTGTTACATAATGTCCTTTAACATGAGAATTATATATGTTTTGAAACATTAAATATCCTATTAACGGTCTTGGATAAAATCAGGTCTAGTTGGCATGTCATATAATTTAGTGTATGGGGTTTTACTTCGGCTTATATCGATGACGCGTGGAGCACACATTTTACTTCAGACATATTGATAAGGTGCTAGTCACATTTATATATTACTTCAGTTTATACAGATAAGGCGTGAAGCGCATCATACTTCAAATGTACCGATGGGACACTAAGTGTCAAGTATATTGGTTTGACAGTTGACTGATTCGTGTATCCGATGAGAAGCATAAGTGATTTTGCTTCACTTTGAAATCCAAGAAGTAGCATTTATGTTTTATGCTGGACCAGTTGGGGTGACTACTTTTAATTACGGCATCCAACACACACTCACATGATGTCAATGCTCAACTCAGCAAAATTCGAATTTATTTATGACTTCAATCCCAACATTTGTTCCAAAAAAAATTTCAAAACCCCAACTAGTAAAACCCTAAATTCACTAAAATCGAAATAACTTAGAATTCAAAAATTCAAAATCCAGCCTGCCTGCCACCTCTACTTGTATGCCTATCCTTTTGATGTGTTATAGTGTATTTCAAATATTATATATGTATATTAAGTTTTATACTTTTTAGGGTTTATATCATGATTTTACTTTTATATTACATCCCTTTCTCCATTTTGGTATTTAGAATTTTTTTTTGGTGCAATTTTAATATTTAAACTATACATTCGTTATAGATTTTAGTCTAAAAAGTTAATAGCATTGAATAAATTGGTGACATACCCAGTTACGGACAACGCACTAAGGATTTACATTTTGATTGTGTTGTCCAGTTATTGACCGGTCAATGAACCGACTTCAGTTTTATTTATATAATTTTATTTTGACATTTTTATATTTTTAAAATTTTAATTAATTTTGTCACTTTTAGTATATATTTTACTTTTATAATTTTACCTTCTATTCTTTTTTGAATTATTTATATTTTATATAATGTTTTATAATTTATAGTTTGTATATTATAAAATGAATTTAATAAATTTATATATATATTTAAATATTATAAATTTCAATTTTCATTTTTTAATGGATGCAAGATCATCAATTGTGATATATAAAAGAATGACATGTGATGAGTTTTCATAAATTAAGTATATCACAAATAGATATAAAATATATAAAAATTAAAATAAGATTAGAAATAATTTAAATATCAAAGTTAAAAAAAAAAACAAGTATAGTTAAGCCGACTTAATTTTTTTTCCTTTATGGGCGCTTTGCCTTGATGTTCTTATTTTACACCATGTTAGATTGTTTATTATTTTTATTGGACATTTATATGTATGTATACCTATTAGATTAATACACTAAAAATAAAGTAAAACATTTTTAAGAAAAACAATAAAACATTTTTAAGAAAAACAATATATAACAAATAAATTTTATATATATTGAAAGTGCTTTTATTATTTTACATATTTATATATTTGTAACATAATTTTATTTTATATTCATAGGAGATTTTAAGGGTTAGCAAGGATCACCTTAAAATAAAAATTGCTATTTAAGTTTTTTAAAAATTTTAAACTTTTAATTTAATAAAGGTAAAATTGTACTTTACCCCTAAATTATAAAAAATTTTGATTTAATCCTTTACAATTATAAAGATTTAGACTATTAAAATTGAAATTTCATTTCGACTCCTCTAATATTTACAAAACCCGATAGATAATATTAAAATAAACGAGTAAACTATAAAATTAGCCACTTTTGTTTGTCTTAGATTATATTTTAGTTACTTATGTTTGAAATGTAACGTTTTAGTCACTTACGTTATCGTTTTGTTACAAAGTGATCACTCTACTGTTAAACTCCGTTACCTCCCTAATGGGAATCCTACATGGCAATCCAAATAGGTTTTAAATGCCAGCTTTGATGTCCAATTGTTGGGATGAAAATAGATTTTTAATTAAATAAATTTAATTTGGACTGCCACATAGGACTGTCGTTAGGAAGGTAACAAAGCTTAATAATAAAGTGACAACTTCGTAATAAAACAATAACGTAAGTGACTAAAATATAACATTTCAAACATAAATGAATAAAATATAATCTAAAATATATAAAAGTAACTTTTTTATAGTTTATGTTAAAAAATCTTATATAAATGGATAATGATAATATTAGTAATAGTTGCGAGTAGAATTTATGCTTAGACTTATGTTCTGATTTTCTTGTCAAAAGGATTAGCTAATAATATCTCTATATTATTAAATTAATAATTATCATTAAACCAATATTACAATTATATAACTGTAGCGACGTAAAAAAAAAATTTAGTTTCGCTTGGTCGCTAATTGTGGCCATTTATTAAATATTTAAAAATCAACTTTCGATTTTATTAGCAAAGGGAGTCGCCACCGATCCTTTTTTATAGGTGTGATTGGACACCTAATAAAATTATTTTAAAACAAAAATAAGGCCAAATTTAGGTCTACGTGAAAGTCCAGAGAAAAATTGGGGTTCGAGTCGATTCTGCGAGGAAGGTATTAGCACCTCTCGACGCCCAAAATTGGTATCTCATAAACATTTGTTGACTTGATTTTCAAAAATACTAGTTCAATATAATATTTAATCGTGATCCGATTGAAAATGAGAATTTTAGTTTTCGATTTTTTTAGAAAGGGTGTCCTGCTTTTTAACACAAGCCACTAATTTCACCCAACATAGCGATGAAATCGATGGCTTAATATTAAATCGGTACATTGCCTTATTTTTGAAATTAATTAAAACATGAGAAAAATATTCCTAAAGTGAGAAATTAAAAATAGATAAAGGACTTAAAAAAATGATATCATTAATGAAAAATATTAACATGGAATACTAGAATATTAGAATAACAATAATAATGATATTTACAAAATAAAAACAAATCATGTACTAATAATAAAATAGGAAAAATGATATATTTGGTAATAATAATATAAAATAATAATATGTACATAAAAATACATATATATATATGCATATAATAAAAGTATGTAATAATAATAATAATATCTATAATAAAAGAAAATATTAAGAAACGTATATAAAAAAAATATATACATAAAAATTTACAACAATAATATAAAATAATGATATGTACAAAATATATATATATACATATGTACATAAAATATACACTAATATAATAATAGTTATAATAATACTAGCAATAGTAATAATTTGTAATAATAATATATACACAATATGGTATTTAAAATATATATATATATATGTATATATAATAATATTTAAGAATATATACATAAGAAATATATAACTAATGGCATTAAAAAATATATATACATAATATATATAAAATACATATATATATATATATACGTATTAGAAATGATAAAAAAATTATTAACACACTACATAAGTAAATGAAATATAATAATAATACTAAAATAATTAATTTAAATAGTAAAGTAACTAAAAAGAATTAAATTGAACTAAAACAAAATATTTGGGGCAAAATTGAAATAAAAATAAAAGGAAAGGACTATATTGAGCATGCGGAAATAGTGGGGCCAAAACACAATTAATCCTCCCTCAAAACATAACATAGCAAGAGGGACAAAATCGCAAAGCGCTACATACTTTAAGGCCAATTTTGACAAAAAAATCATTTTGAAGAGAGAAAGAAAAAAGAAGGAGAAAGAAGAGAGAAGGAGGGGGAAAGGAAATCGCAAGGGGGCGGTCACCGGCCGATCGTCGACCATCATTGTCATGCCACCGCCCACGGTGGCGGAAAAGGTAAAAAATTTTTCTTAACAATATATGTATATATAAAGAAAGAAAAAAGCAACACAAAAAAAAGAAAGAAAAAAGATTCGAAAGAAGAGGAAAAAAGAAAAAAATGCAACCTTTTTATTGATGTTTCTTTTGTGTTCAAAATTTGAAGAGATTTTTGTGTTTGTCTCCTTTTTCAATCTTTGTAAAAATCCCCCCCTTACATGATTTTTGAATGGCTTTTTATAGCCATCTTTTATATGATTTTCTATTATTTCTTTTTCTATTTTGTAGGTGGTGGTGGTAGACAATGGATATCAAAAATGGGAGGAAAAATGGGACAAGTGGGAAAGTGGCTAGGTGGCTAGGGTTTCTTGGTTTTTTTGGGGGGGGTTAGGTTTTTCTTTTTTTTTTTTGGGTTAGGTTTTTTCTTTTTTTTTTTTTGGTTAGGTTTTTTTTTGGGAGGGCTTAATGGGCTTTTGAATTGGGTTTAATATTTGGGTTTTGTAATGGGTTTGGGTAGATGTAAATGGGTCATGGGTTAAGGGTTTTAGTGGGTTTAGAGGTTTGGTTGGGTTTTGATATAATCGGGCCCGGGCAATTTGGGCTTCTAATTGCCCTCTTTGCTCATTGTCGTGCAACGATAATAGAGCAAAGACTTTCAAGGAAGACCAAACTTGCCCGGTCTTGCTAGGTCTTGACTTGCTTTGGAACTCTTCTTGTTTAGTTAGTCCCTTTTCAGTCCACCGCATCTTGTAGCTTTGGTTCAATCCACTGCAAATTCGGAGATATGCCTTGTAGCTTCAATCTGTTCCAATGTAACTTCAAGGATATGAGATTTGTGGCTTCGATCCGCTTCACTGTAACTCGTAAAGATAAGATCTACAACTTCAATATGCTCTTCTATCGCTCGGTGAGATAAGGTTTTGGTCTTCTTCTGCGACTCCGAAAGGCAAGATCGATGCCTCGATCAACTCCATCTGCAACTTTAAGGAGACAGAATCGACGTCTTCAATCAGCTTCAATCTTTATTCTCTACTCGGCATGTGATCCCGAGCTCAACTCATTTTTCGCAATATGAATTGACTCTCTAAAAAGACATTAAAAAGCAGAAATTGAAAATAGCTCAACAAGATGAGCCAAGGCTCAACTCACCTCTCATAATATGAGTTGATTTTTGAAACTTAACTTGAAAAGTAGATTTTGAAAATACCTCGATATGTGACTGGAGGTTCAACTCACCTCTCGCAATATGAGTTGATTTTTGAAAATGAAATTAAAAGACTCAACTCAACTCTCGCAGAATTAAAAAGCTCAACTCACCTCTCGCAATATGAGTTGAATTTTTTGAAAAAAAAAGAATTGAAAATAGCTCAAAGACGTGAGCCAAGGCTCAACTCACTTCTCGCAATATGAGTTGATTTTTGAAAGCAATTTGAAAAACAGATTTTGAAAATACCTCGACATGTGACCCGAGGCTCAACTCACATCTCGCAATGTGAGTTGATTTTTTTGAAAAATATAAATTGAAAAAAATACCTCAGTGTGTGATCTGAAGCTCAACTCACCTCTTGCAATATGAGTTGATTTTTTGAAAGACGAATTGAAAATAGCTCGGTAGCGTGAGCCAAGGCTCAACTCACCTCTCGCAATATAAGTTGATTTTTGAAAACGAAATTGAAAATACCTCAACGTGTCTTGAGGCTCAACTCATTTCTCGTAATATGAGTTGAATTTTGAAAAAGAAATTGAAAATGGAAATTGAAAATACCTCGGCGTGATCTCGAGGCTCAACTCACCTCTCGCAATATGAGTTGAATTTTGAAAATATAAATTAAAGTAAAAAAATACCTCGCAGTGTGATCTCAAGCTCAACTCACCTCTCGCAATATGAGTTGATTTTTTGAAAGACGAAATTGAAAAATGAAAATTGAAAATACCTCGGCGTGTGATCTCGAGGCTCAACTCACCTCTCATAATATGAGTTGATTTTTTGAAAGATGAATTGAAAATAGCTCAGTAGCGTGAGCCAAGGCTCAACTCACCTCTCGCAATATGAGTCGATTTTTTTGAAAGGCGTAAATTGAAAACGAAAATTGAAAATACCTCGGCGTGTGACACGAGGCTCAACTCGCCGCTTCATAATCTGAGTTGACTTTTTGACAATGAATTGAAATTACCTCAGCGTGTCCTGAGGCTCAACTCACCTCTCGCAATATGAGTTGATTTTTTTTGAAAGGCAGAAATTGAAAAACGGAAATTGAAAATACCTCGGCGTGTCTTGAGGCTCAACTAATTTCTCACAATATGAGTTGAATTTTGAAAACAGAAATTGAAATTACCTCAGCGTGTCTTGAGGCTCAACTCATTTTGAACAGAAATTGAAATTACCTCAACGTGTCTTGAGGCTCAACTCATTTCTCGCAATATGAGTTGAATTTTGAAAACAGAAATTGAAATTACCTCAACGTGTCTTGAGGCTCAACTCATTTCTCGCAATATGAGTTGAATTTTGTTTTTGAAAGACAGAAATTGAAAATACCTCAGCATGTCTTGAGGCTCAACTCATTTCTCACAATATGAGTTGATTTTTTGAAAAATGAAATTGAAAATACCTCAAGATGTCTTGAGGCTCAACTAATTTCTCTAATATGAGTTGAATTTTGAAAAGAAATTGAAATTACCTCAAGATGTCTTGAGGCTCAACTCATTTTGAACAGAATTGAAATTACCTCAACGTGTCTTGAGGCTCAACTCATTTCTCAATATGAGTTGAATTTTGAAAACAAAAATTGAAATTACCTCAACGTGTCTTGAGGCTCAACTCATTTCTCGCAATATGAGTTAAATTTTTTTTTTGAAAGACGGAAATTGAAAATACCTCAGCATGTGAACCGAGGCTTAACTCACCTCTCGCAATATGAGCTGATTTTGAAAAAGTACAAATTAAAAGGTTCAACCCACCTCTCGCAATATGAGTTGATTCTTGAACAACATAAATTGAAAACAGAAATTGAAAATACCTCAGCGTGACCTGAGGCTCAACTCACCTCTCGCAATATGAGCTGATTTTGAAAAAGTAGAAATTAAAAGGTTCAACCCACTTCTCGCAATATGAGTTGATTCTTGAACAACGTAAATTGAAAACAGAAATTGAAAATACCTCAGCGTGACCTGAGGCTCAACTCACCTCTCGCAATATGAGCTGATTTTGAAAAAGTAGAAATTAAAAGGTTCAACCCACTTCTCGCAATATGAGTTGATTCTTGAACAACGTAAATTGAAAATACCTTAGCGTGACCTGAGGCTTAACTCACCTCTCGCAATATAAGCTGATTTTGAAAAAGTAGAAATTAAAAGGTTCAACCCACCTTTCGCAATATGAGTTGATTCTTGAACAACGTAAATTGAAAACAGAAATTGAAAATACCTCAGCGTGACCTGAGGCTCAACTCACCTCTCGCAATATGAGCTGATTTTGAAAAAGTAGAAATTAAAAGGTTCAACCCACCTCTCGCAATATGAGTTGATTCTTGAACAACGTAAATTGAAAACAGAATTGAAAATACCTCAAGTGACTCGAGGCTCAACTCACCTCTCGCAATATGAGTTGAAATTAAAACACAAAATTGAAAATACCTCAACAGCGTTCTCGAGGCTCAACTCACCTCTAGCAATATGAGTTGATTTTGAAAAACAAAAATTAAAAGGCTTAACTCACCTCTCGCAATATGAGTTGAAATTAAAACACAAAAATTGAAAATACCTCAGCGTGCCCCGAGGCTCAACTCACTTCTCGCAATATGAGTTGATTTTGAAAAAAAAAATTAAAAATACCTCAACGTGTCTTGAGGCTCAACTCATCTCTCGCAATATGAGTTGATTTCCCTTGAAAAGCATGAATTAAAAACATCAAAATACAAAAACCTGTCCTTTGGTAGAACTCGGGTGTCTTTTCCTTTGATTCAGTGCGACTCTCATTCAAGATTTCTTGCTCTACTGGGGTACCTGTATATGCCATGTATGATGTTATCATGATATGCACATGTTTGTCTTAAATGCTTTTATGCCTACATGATTATGCAGTGCTCCTTAAGCATGTTTGTCGGATGTCCATTTAGCCACGATTGTTGAGGATCTGTGTTCATTGCTTTAATTCTCGACTTTCTCTTCAGGCCTTATACCTGTCTTCAAGCTTCACGAGTAATCGACGTTTCTCAGATATCACTCTTACGCCTCGATTGAACTTTGTTCTTACTTTGAGACTCTTGTGCTTATCAAATTTTCATCCAGGTAATGCTTAACATTTCTTTTGTTTAGAGTATGCCATTTCACCATCTATCATGTAAATAAACACATAATGAGATGCATGAAAAAGGACAGATAGGGACAAAAATGATATTTCATATTCATCTATTTTAAATGTGGCAAACAAAGCAAGTTAACCAATGAGAGTAAAAAATGTCAAAAAGAAAGAAAGGATCGTATTCAACGGATACAAATGCTCTAGATATTCAACACATGAACTCTTCCTCGTTCCTCAATCAAAAATCTTTTCGAGCGCGGCTTCTTGCGTAGAAGATTTCGAGCTTTCAGAAATGCTTCAAATACTGTAGCCTCACTGCTTGACCTATCGTTCGACTGCTAGGTTTGTTTCATTAGGACGCCCTCTCGGGTTTTTATCCTAATCTTTTTGTACTAATCAAGACGCCCTTTTCAGGTTTTTGCCTTGATCCCCCCCTTTTTTTTTTTTTTTTTTTAAGATGCCTTTTTCGGGTTTTCATCTTAAGCATAATATTTCTTCACAGCATCTGAGTTCACTGGATTTGACAACTCTTTCCCATCCATCTCGGTAAGGATCAAAGCTCCTCCTGAGAATGCCTTCTTTACGACGTACGGTCCTTCCCAGTTTGGTGCCCATTTCTCTCGCAGATCTTTTTGTATTGGGAGAATTTTTCTCAAAGACGAGTTCTCCTTCATAGAATTCATTGGTCGTACCTTTTGTCGTGGGTCGCTATCATTCTTTTTGGTACATCCGCCGTGACAAATTGCCTGAGACGCTTTTCTTCAATGAGGTTCATTGATCATATCGAGCTTGTACTCATTCTCGCTTCTTCTAACTTTAATTCCATTAAGACTCGTAGAGAAGGGATCTCAACCTCGATAGGTAGCACAGCTTCCATTCTATAAACCAGAGAGAAAGGAGTTGCTCCCGTAGATGTTCGTACAGATATGCGATATGCAAACAAAGTAAATGGAAGCTTCTCGTGCCAATCTTTAAACGTCTCAGTCATTTTCCCAATGATCCTCTTAATATTTTTATTGGCTGCTTCAACAGCCCCGTTCATCTTTGGGCGATAGGGCGAGGAGTTATGATGCTTTATTTGGAATTTCTCGCATACTTCCTTCATCATCTTGTTATTCACATTCATGGCGTTATCTGAAATGATTCTTTCAGGCAAACCATATCGACAAATGATTTCCTTCTTCAAAAACCTGCAAACTGCAGTCTTGGTCACATTGGCAAACGAAGCAGCTTCTATCCATTTTGTGAAGTAATCAATGACCACAAAAATGAATCGATGTCCATTAGAAGCTTTCGGGAAAATAGGCCCTATGACATCCATGCCCCACATAGAAAAAGGCCATGGAGAAGTCATGACGTGAAGGGGCGAAGGGGCTGCATGAATTTTATCGCCGTAGATTTGACATTTGTGGCATTTTCTGGCAAAACTAATGCAGTCGCTTTCCATCGTCAATCAGTAGTAACCGAGTCTCATAATCTTTCTGGCCATACTGAAACCATTGGCATATGTCCCACAGATTCCTTTATGGACATCTTCAAGTATCTTTCTGGCTTCAACATCATCCACGCATCTCAAAAGTACTTGATCCTTTCCTCTTTTATCGGGATATCCCCATCAAGAACAAATCCACCGCCATTCTTCTGATTGTTCTTTTGTCGTTCTCATTCACTTGTTCAGGATAGCTTTGATTCTTGATATATTCTAAGATATCATGGAACCATGGCCGTCTATCTGCCTCTTTCTCAATGCTACAACAGTGTGCAGGGACCTCGTATATGCTCATTTTGAGGGGCATTATTTCTGCTTCTTTACTTGCTTTGAACATTGAAGCCAAGGTGGCCAGGGCATCAGCCAATTGGTTTTCTTCTCGCGGGAAGTAATGAAAAGTTATTTCTTTGAATTCTTTGATCAATTCAGCTACTAAATCACTGTACTTAATCAATTTCGAGTCTCTCACTTCCCAATCTCCACGGATTTGGTAAATCACCAAGGTTGAGTCTCCGTATACCTCTAAAGTTTTGACGTTTCGTTCAATAGCTGCACGAAGTCCCATGATACATGCCTCATATTTCGCTATTTTATAAGTACAGAAGAAGTTCAACCTGGCAGTGAGTGGGTAATGGTTCCCTTTTGGTGATACTAAGACTGCTCCAACCCCGTGCCCCAATGCGTTTGATGCACCATCAAAGCTCATCTTCCATGACTTTTCTTTTGGTGACTCGCATTCTTTTTCTGTAATCAAATCTTCGTCCGGGAATTCAAATCTCAATGGCTCATATTCATCCATTGTTCGGGTCGCCAAAAAGTCAGCTATTGCGCTTCCTTTTATTGACTTTTGACTCACATAGACGATGTCGTACTCTGATAGTAAGATCTGCCACCGTGCCATTCTTCCTGAGAGTGCAGGTGATTCTATCATGTACTTTATTGGATCTAGCTTTGAAATTAACCATGTCGTATGATACAACATGTATTGCCTGAGTCTCCGAGCTACCCAAACCAGAGCGCAACAATATTTTTCAATGGATGAGTACTTTGCCTCATATTCAGTGAACTTTTTACTGAGGTAATAGATCGCCTTTTCTTTCTTTCCTGACTCGTCATGTTGCCCAGTACGCAACCCATTGAATTTTCGAACACTGTCAGACACAAAATTAATGGTCTTTCCGGAGTTGGCGGTACTAGTACTGGAGGACTAGACAAATACTGTTTTATCTTGTTAAAAGCCACTTGGCACTCCTCATTCCATTCTCCGGGATTATGTTTTCGAAGGAGTCGAAAGATTGGGTCGCATTGGTTGGTAAGTTGAGCGATAAATCGGGCGATGTAGTTTAATCTCCCTAAAAATCCTCTGACTTTCTTTTTATGCGGAGGTGGTAACTCTTGAATGGCTTTTATTTTATTTGGATCAACTTCAATACCTCTCTCGCTGACAATGAAACCAAGCAATTTTCCTAAGGTAGCTCCAAACGTACATTTGGCCGGATTGAGCTTTAGCTGAAACTTTCTCAGTCTGTCAAACAACTTCTTTGAGTTCACTACATGCTCTTCTTCCCTGGATTTAGCAATCATATCGTCGACATAGACCTCTATTTCTTTATGCATCATATCATGGAATAACGTCACCATAGCCCTCTGATATGTTGCCCCTGCATTCTTTAACCCAAAAGGCATCACCTTGTAGAAGAATGTTCCCCACATCGTTATGAAGGTAGTTTTCTCCATATCTTCCGGGGCCATTTTGATCTGATTGTACCCCGAGAATCCATCTATGAAGGAAAACAATGAATGTTTTGCCGTGTTATCCACCAACGTATCAATGTGTGGTAAGGGAAAATTATCTTTAGGACTTGCTCGATTCAGGTCACGATAATCCATGCACATTCGTACTTTGCCGTCTTTCTTTGGTACCGGGACTATGTTAGCCACCTATTCTGGATATTTGGAGGCTTGTAGGAAGCTATCATCAAATTGCTTCTTGACTTCCTCTTTTATCTTCAACAACATCTCAGGCCTCATCTATCTTAGCTTTTGTTGAATAGGCTTGCATTCTGGCTTTAATGGGAGCTTATGGACCGCTACATCTTCATCCAATCCTGGCATGTCCTGATATGACCATGCGAATACATCTTTGTATTCGCGGAGCAAAGCAATCAAATTATGCCTGGTGCCCCCTGAAATAGAAGTCCCAATCTTCACTTCTTACCTCCTTTCTTCAGTTCCCAGATTTATTGTTTCAACAGATTCTTGATGAGGCAACATCTGTTTATCCTCTTGTTCCACCATTCTTAGCAAATCAGGAGACGAGACATAGTCTTCAGCGTTTTCTTCGGCTTCGAATTCTCCTAAACAAATAGCCTTCTCAAAATCGATTTGGGACTCAGAACGGGTTTGTTCATGCTGTTGACATCTGAGCACCTGAAAGTTGAATGGAAAAGGGAACTATAGAGGGGCATCCAAGTATTGAAACCAACAAACGAAATGTTATGGCATGGGATGAGGCAAATGTAAGGATTGGCTATGACATGAGAAAATGATTATGAAATTAGTGATAATGTGAAAGATTATGACGAAATGCATCTTCATTGATATTCATTTGAATGATAAAGAGCGAATGCGTGTTTACAAAAGAATTCTATTATATCTAAGGACATAACAGAATGTTAACGTTTGAGCATTACTCTGAAGACTTATAAACTACAAGAAGATCCTCGGCAGTCCAATTGTTCAACTTGAAACCCAGGGGACAAGGGCGTATCCTTGAGACGTTTTTACTTGCGTTAGCTTCTTTGTCAATGACATTTATACTGACATTCTGAAGACCCCTTTCAATTAATAACAGCGTGCTTTGTATATTATCCTGTCTGGGGTATATCATTCCTGCAGATGTAAATGTTTTTGACAAAGGAGGGTACGTTATGGGCTCCCATTCTATTTCTCGGCCCAAAGTTCTCACCATCCTTCTCTCTTGATCCTTCTTCCACTGTTTTCTTCTTTGACGCATGTCCGGCTGGAACCCCAAACCGTATCAGGCCTTATGGTGCACTGGCTTTAGGGCCCTGACTATTCCTTGCAGGTACCTTCCCAAACCTTTCCTTGCTCGGGCTCCCTTTCCTACAGTCAACTTGACACCCATCTTGGTATTTCTCGACAGTTTTGGCTCGAGAATTCTGTTTCCCTCAGCGACAAATGTGGCATTGACAAATTCAAGAGATCGGTAGGAACATTCCATAGCATCTTTACTCACTTAAATATATGGTGCGTCGACAGAAATAGATGCTACAATGTCTTCTTCTCCCTCGACAGTGACCAAACAGCCATCCATGATGAATTTCACCTTTTGTTGAAGGGATGATGGGACCGCTCCAGCAGAATGAATCCAAGGTCTTCCCAAGAGACAATTGTAAGAGGGTGTAATGTCCATGACTTGGAACTCGACATCATAAGTGTAAGGGCTCATTTCCAAAGGGATTTTGATCTTTCCCATGACTTCGCGCCTCGTCCCGTCGAATGCCCTTACCGTGGAATGATAGGGCCTTAAGTAGGACAAATCCATTGGTATTCTGAAAAACGTGGCCAATGGCATAACATTTAACGCTGACCCATTATCGATGAGTACGTTCGGTATTATGTAGCCCTTGCAGTGAGTCGTGATATGTAGCGCTTTCACCGAGCCTCTACCATTTGGCGGTATCTCATCATCACTAAAAGAGATGAAATTGTCCGCATTTAGATTATTTACCCACCTATCAAGCTTCTCAACGGATATGTTGTTGGCCACATAAGCTTGATTTAACACCTTCAATAAAGTATTCCGGTGTGGCTCTGAATTTAACAGTAGATATAAAACTGAGATTCGTGCTGGCTGCTTACTCAATTGTTCCACCACACTATACTCACTATGCTTGATAAATTTCAAGAATTCTGAGCTTCTTCCTCATTCACGTGCTTTTAGTTTCTTGCAGGTGGAATTTCTTGCTCGACTTCGACTTCGTGCATCACTGTTTTCCCTTTTTGCTTCGAGTCGCTACTTTTCTTTACCGGTTCAACTTCTTTAGAATAGCATCGTCCACTTCGAGTAAAATGACCTACCTCCCCAACATCTTCAGTTATGGCTTTGGACTTTTCAACTTCCGGTGTAACGATATTAACATCATATCTCCACGGTACTGTTTTATTGTCCTTATACGGGAAAGGAGACGGTACTTCAATTACCATCTGTGGTTTCAACGGTTCTCTCATTGCGTCGTAATAAATTACCAACGGTCGATCAGTACTATAAGGACAACCTGACGATTGATTATCGGAGGTACATACTTCTTTCTTATTAGCCTCTTCGCCTTTATAAAAAATCCCAATCTCCTTATTGTCCATCATATTTTGCAGTAATCTCCTGAACTCTTCGCAGGATTGAATATCGTGCCCCTCAATACTATGTAACTCACAAAAACTGTGACCTTTTGCATCTTTTCCTTCAAATACTCCGTCAAGACGATAGAGCAACTCTTTTTCAACTAGTACCTCTCAGATTTTCTGCAGAGGTGTTCTTATTTCAGAAACCCATCTTCTACTTTGCCGTTCATTTTCCTCTCCTACTGCGCTCACATCCCCTTCAGTGTGGTTTGGAAATGGATTCCCGGTTGTACCGTCAGTACCATCAAATCACAAAATGCCCGCATCAATGAGTCCTTGAACTCTCCTTTTGAAGGCAAGACAGTTCTCCGTAGAATGCCCCTAATTCCCAGCATGGTATGCACAACTAGCATTTGGATCGTACCATTTTGGGTATGGAGGTTTAAGGGGTACCATGTAATAGGGGGATATTAACTGTTTCTCCAAAAGTTTTGGGTACAATTCCCCATACGACACAGGGATGGGAGTAAACTGCGGTCTCTCGGGATTAGGCCTTGCTGGTCTTGGTTCATTTCTGGGTTGGCTTTGAGCGGGTATAGTGTTTTGTGGGAATGAGGTGATGGGTCTTTGGTTGTTCGTGGCGTAAACGGGATAGGAAGGAGGTGGTGCTTGGTAGTAAGGGTTTTGAGGGGGATAATAGAAATTTGGAGGTGGATAATTTCGAGGTCAGGGTTAGTTCGGATATGGATTAGAGGCATAACGGCTTCCTATTCCCACCATGTGGGCTTCTAGTTCTTTCTTCTACATAGGTGCTGCCTTTTTTGAACCTTCTGAGCCTTCCATTTTACCGCTCTTGACGGCATTCTCTATGAGCTCATCAGATATTACAATATCCGCAAACTCTTTCGTGGCACTTCCCACTAATTTGTCATAAAATGGCGCCTTTAAGGTGTTGATAAAGAGAACGGTTATCTCCGTTTTTGTTAGTGGGGGTTCCACTTGGGCCGAGACGTCTCTCCATCTCTGCGCATACTGTCTGAAGGTTTCTGATGGCTTTTTCTCCATCATTTGCAAGGTCATCCGGTCTGGCACCATATCCGACACATGCTTGTACTGCTCGCAAAATACTGACGCCAAGTCCTTCCAGGATCGAATCTTTTCTCTACTGAGTTGGTTGTACCACCGAAGAGCTGACCCTGTTAGACTATCTTGAAAGCAATGTATAAGTAGCTTATCCTCGTTCACATAACCGGTCATTTTTCGATAGAACATGATGAGATGTGCTTTTGGGCACCTTGTCCCATCATACTTTTCAAAATCAGGCGCCTTGAATTTGGAGGCAAGATTAGATCAGTACCAAAGCGAGTTCTTTGGCACCTAGTGCGGAGAAGACTTGGTGCCTTCTATTGCTTTGAGTCTTTCCTCTAGACTTCTATATTTTGCATCATGATTATCCAATTTCAACTTGGCTACCTCTCTTTGGTCGTCCGGATCTGGAACTAGTGGATCGCGGGGCTTGCCCTGGGTTAAATCACGAATATTCCTTGCACCAGATTAGTGGGTGGAGCAGGTGGCATAGGTCGTTGTTCCAAGACTGTGGGTTTCCTTTGAGTATACCCTCTTTGTGTTGTATATACGGATAGTGCAGTGAATCCGGGGGATAGAGTGGATCCTGATCGTGGTGAATTCTTGACTGCGGTTCCATAACATCGGGGTTCTGCACGGGTCCTTTTCCTTTGACCAAAGTTGTCATCATCTCCATCATTTTGGCCATCTGATCTCTTTGCTCGAGTGATTCCTCTCGAGATCTCACCATTAGGTCTATCGTTTCTTGTTGCGATTTGGCCAGTTGCTCTTGTAATTCCTTTTGAGCCCTCTCCATCCTTTCAATTCTCTTATTGAATTCAGCCTCCATTACTCTAGCTTGTCGGCGCGTTTTATACGGATGACGTGGTTCCAGTCTTGTGGTATTACAACTGCGAATTATATATTTTATCTTCAGCGACCGAGTATGGGATATGCAATGTATGAATGAATGCATGAATGTCAAATGAATGTCAGTCATGAATGAATATGCAAAAATTTGGTGTTAATTTCAAGATAGCCCCTATTTAGGCATTTCCTTAATCAAAGGAGTATTACACAACGTTTCAGTCATTCGTATAATTGACTCCTCCATTAGAAACCCATTTTTGGTAACCAATCTCTAATCAACACCTTCCTAACAAGATGCCTTCGATGTATGATGAAAAATAAAAATATAGACAAACGACCTTGGTTAGCGCAACACATATAAACAGAGAAAAACTGTGGAAAATCTAACAAATTAAGCTACTTGGTCCAGTGGACTCGATTCCCTTGCTTAGAAAGCACAAATGTAAAAGAAATAGAAGGTAAGATGTGCTTTTCCTGTGTACTTATTTTGGTGACTACTAAACGAGCGGAGGTTCGGCATGGCTCTAGTTGGGTGGCTCGTATGGTTCACTATATGCGGTTTTGGTTCTAGGCAGTACTCGAATTGCTCGTACTATCATCTCGCTAAGATTAGCACGAAGCCTCGGTCATAACCCATCACAGCTCACGAGTTCAATTCGAGGATTACATTTACTTATGCCTATGCGGAGGGACAAGTTAACTCACGAAAGCATAAGTTATATGTAACCGAAAGTATTCACTAGCTTTGTCTTGGAGGGACGAGTTAACTCACAAAGGCATAGCGTTTACTTTCACTTAAAGCAGACAGAGCCGGGTAGAGAGCTTATGTTATGCAAAATGCAAGTGCACGGTGTGTGGGAGAAACTTGCAATCCTTCCATTTATTTTAAAACTACAAAACTAAAACGAAAGATAAAACAAATTAGGAGATACGTATGTATGATTTTTTCGAAAACAAAACTTAAGGATCATGATTAAATATTAATTTGAACACGGAAATTTGAAAATTTTGACAACACGCGTTTAATTCAACTCGACTCTCAAAAATGGAGGTCCCTAGTGGAGTCGCCAGCTGTAGCGACGTAAAAAAAAATTTAGTTTCGCTTGGTCGCTAATTGTGGTGATTTATTAAACATTTGAAAACTAACTTTCGATTTTATTAGCAAAGGGAGTCGCCACCGATCCTTTTTATAGGTGTGATCGGACACCTAATAAAATTATTTTAAAACAAAAAGAAGGCCAAATTTAGGTCTCACGTGAAAGTCCGAGAGAAAAATTGGGGTTTGGGAGTCGATTCTGCTTGAGGAAGGTATTAGCACCCTCGCGACACCCAAAATTGGTATCTCATAAACATTTGTTGACTTGATTTTCAAAAATACGAGTTCAATATAATATTTAATCGTGATCCGATTGAAAATGAGAATTTTAGTTTTCGATTTTTTTTAGAAAGGGTGTCCTTTTTTAACACAAATTTAATTTCACCCAACATAGCGATGAAATCGATGGCTTAATATTAAATCGGTACATTGCCTTATTTTTGAAATTAATTAAAACATGAGAAAAATATTCCTAATGTGAGAAATTAAAATAGATAAAGGACATAAAAAAATGATATCATTAATGAAAAATATTAACATGGATAACTAGAATATTAGAATAACAATAATAATGATATTTACAAAATAAAACAAATCATGTACTAATAATAAAATAGGAAAAATGATATATTTGGTAATAATAATATAAAATAATAATATGTACATAAAAATACATATATATATATGCATATAATAAAAGTATGTAATAATAATAATAATAATAATATCTACAATAAAAGAAAATATTAGGAAATGTACATAAAAAAATATATACATAAAAATTTACAACAATAATATAAAATAATGATATGTACAAATATATATATATATATATATATATACATATGTACATAAAATATACACTAATATAATAATAGTTATAATAATACTAGCAATAGTAATAATTTGTAATAATAATATATACACAATATGGTATTTAAAATATATATATATGTATATATAATAATATTTAAGAATATATACATAAGAAATATATAATTAATGACATTAAAAAATATATATACATAATATATATAAAATACATATATATATATACGTATTAGAAATGATAAAAAAAATTATTAACACACTACATAAGTAAATGAAATATAATAATAATACTAAAATAATTAATTTAAATAGTAAAGTAACTAAAAATAATTAAATTGAACTAAAAACAAAATATTTGGGGCAAAATTGAAATAAAAATAAAAGGAAAGGATTATGTTGAGCATGCGCGAAAATAGTGGGGGGCCAAAACACAATTAATCCTCCCCTCAAAACATAACATAGCAAGAGGGACTAAATCGCAAAGCGCTACATACTTTAAGGACAATTTTTGACAAAAAAAATCATTTTGAAGAGAGAAAGAAAAAAAAAGAAGGGAGAAAGAAGAGAGAAGGGAGGGGGGAAAGGAAATCCGGCCAAGGGGGGCCGGTCACCGGCCGATCGTCGGCCGCCGTCGTCGGAGCCGGCCACCGCCCACGGTGGCCGGAAAAGGTAAAATTTTTTTTCTTAACAATATATGTAAATATAAAGAAAGAAAAAAGCAACACAAAAAAAAAGAAAGAAAAAAGATTCGAAAGAAGAGGAAAAAAGAAAAAAATGCAACCTTTTTATTGATGTTTCTTTTGTGTTCAAAATTTGAAGGGATTTTTGTGTTTGTCTCCTTTTTCAATCTTTGTAAAAATCCCCCCCTTACATGATTTTTGAATGGCTTTTTATAGCCATCTTTTACATGATTTTCTATTATTTCCTTTTCTATTTTGTAGGTGGTGGTGGTAGACAATGGATATAAAAAATGGGAGGAAAAATGGGGCAAGTGGGAAAGTGGCTAGGTGGCTAGGGTTTCTTGGTTTTTTTTTTTTTTTGGGTTAGGTTTTTTTTTTTTTTTTGGGTTAGGTTTTTTTTTTTTTTGGTTAGGTTTTTTTTTGGGGAGAGCTTAATGGGCTTTTGAATTGGGTTTAATATTTAGGTTTTGTAATGGGTTTGAGTAGATGTAAATGGGTCATGGGTTAAGGGTTTTAATGGATTTAGAGGTTTGGTTGGGTTTTGATATAATCGGGCCCGGGCAAATTGGGCTTCTACAATAACAATTAAAACTTAATTTAGCACTACAATATTTTGAAGTAGTATCTTTAATTTTAGTATTCTTTGTTAGATTTTGATAGTCATTTTAACATTAATAAATTAAAAGTATTAAAGAATTGGTTTTTTTTCATTCGCTATTCTTAGAGACCATGATGAGGTAATAATATTATATTTATATTTTAAAATTAGATTAGTATTTAGTGCACTAATAATATATATTTTTTATTTTACAAATAATATTAAAAATTGTCACGTATTTCTTTTTAAAAGTATTTCTTTTTTATATATTTTACTATATACTGTACTAAATATTTTTTATTAAAATTTATTTATATTTAAATAATTTATTTTAAAATTTGAAGAAAGCAAAATTTAAGCAAGGAAATCTAATGATGTTATGGCAAAACTCAAAGACGTTTATGACAAAGAAATCACTTATACGTAAGAATAAAGATGGAAGAATAAAAATTATGTATGTGCAACGTCTCTAACTGTCATGCATTGTACATACATAAATTTTAAATATTACATAATTACTTAAATTATCATTTGAAATTTATTTACTTCTAGAATATTATATAATTAACTATATTAATTGCAAAAATAAAAAATTAAATGTATATATTCATGTTGAATGCACTTGATGAGAAAACTAGCATTTGATAACATTGACATTCTATAATTCTATACCTTATTAATGAACCAAAAATATACATCATTTAAAGTAAAGTTAGTTGAATTTATATATATATTTTTAAAAATGGATGCGAATGACATTTTGATTTAATGATAAAGTTGAGAGTTTAAAACTTTAAATCTTATTTTTATTTTTTAATTTTAGATACCAATGAGTAGGAGCGAAGCGATATAAAATTTAGTTTAAGGAAAAGAAAGGCAAGATAAGAATATAAATTGTGGGGAAAACTTAAAATTTCATGCTAAAAGGGTCAAAATATATTATAACTGTTATGAATATTTTATTAAGTGGATATCCATCATGATCAAAATAAAAATTTAATGTACTTTAAATTCTAATAGTTATTAGAATTAGATCTCTACTTCTTTTATACTTCTTATGCTTGTAAATAGAGACCCTGATGAAACATTGTAATTATCCCCTTGATCAATAAAGTACATTATCTATTACTTTCATATTTTCTTTGTTCTTTATTCTCTCCATCTCTCTTTATTTTATAACACGTTATCAGCACAATCTTGCTCAAAGTGATAGTTCCTTTTATCAACGATCAAATTTATCCTTCATGATTTTCAATATCTTTGACAGCAAGATACAAAGTTTTTACAGGAAGTTTCTTTTATTTAATGTTTCATATCTGATTATCATTTTTCATTCTTCTTCCATTATACGTTATTATTGTTTTGATTAACTTATTTTAGTTTTTTTTTTAAGGGTGGTGAAAGATTTGATACTGCTATCTATATGAAATTGAGAAGTAAGATTCAATCTCAAAATGGATTATGGTTCTTATTCCTGGTCTTTGATTTATTGTACAAGCATAGGTAAAGTATAGATTTGGTAAGAAACTTTTATATTTCGACCATATTTTCTTTTTCAATTAATGTATGACTACTATTAATTTTCATTTAACATAAATTTCACGTTCTGATGGTGTTTGATATTTGCCTTTCTGGGTTAATTTTTTATGTAAAAGACATAATTGTTGATTAGATATGTTTGCTATTAATATGATATGTTTTCTATATTATTATTATTTTGGTAAGGCATTCTTTTGAAGTTTTTTAATTAAGTTATATTATGCATAATATTTAGATGTTTTGATAATTAAATTCTTGTTATTAAATATTTTTGAAATTTTAATTATGGTGGAAAGTGTTACTAACCTACCATTGCTGATTAAAGGAAATTTGATAGGATCTATTGAGTCTTATTAACTTGCTAATGTTTAATGATTGTATGATATCTTTTAAATTGAACTTATAAATATTTTATTTAGAGCAAGATAAGATTTTATAATATATATGTGGTATTGAAATTTGATACAATGTGTATCGGATAATTTTCAAGCATCGTACATGAAAATTTTGATTATTTATTAGATAATTTTACTATTAGATTATAAATGTTATTATGAAAACAAAGTTGTTTTACTACTTGCACTAGTGGTTGTGATAATAGTCAAGGTGATGACGATGATGTTAAAGATCTCCAGGTATATTTTACTATGATTTATTTATTATACCATATTTATTATAATTGGATACTAATCATGACAACATGAATAGATATATTTTAATTTAAAATCCACACATGTTTACATTGGTGATTATGAAATAAAGAATTTATTGGGACGTTTATAAGTCTGTCCTACTAGATTTGTTGCATTCCCCGAAGTGAATGTAAGCATAAAGAAAATAAAATATATACTAATGGACCACTAAAAGTGGGAATATAGTAATAAATAAGAGAACAATGAGAGTTCTCAAGATAAATTTTCAAAGGGTAAAGATAACTTATGTTATCAATGTGATATGAAAGATTATTGGCCATATATGTGGCGTATGCCCAAATATTTTGTTTCTGTTAATATTCTTTGAGGAATGATATGAAAATGTAGTAATGAATTCTATCATTATAGATAGAAAATATTTACCTTATTTGATACTGAAACAAACCAATATTATTCCAATATTTGGTAGTACAAAATTAGTCGAAAGCTCCAAAAGAGCTAATTTATTAATACCTTGTGATGGTTAATCTATTGGTTTTAAAAGATATTCATAATGGATCTCATATTGAGATTGTGAATGAGAAAAATATTAGTTTCATAAGAATAAAAAAATGGGATTTCTAACACCCTATAACCAGTCTAGACGTTTAGACTAAGTTTGGAGAGTTACACAATTAGTACTAGAATAATTACTATCATCACACATTCAAATAAGAACATTCATATCAGTTGTTCAACATAACAAGCAACAGAAACATATGATCTTCAAAAATTCCATAAAGTGCAAACTCCTAATGGTAATAGTTACGTAATATAAAAGGTTGACCGAGCTTCCGCATCACCGACCCGATCAAGGATGTGAATCACCTGAAACCCAACCAAAAACAGAATGAGTTGTGAACTCAGTGCGTAATCAAAGTCAAATTAATCAGTTCGTATTCATTTGTTAATTAGTAATACTCAGAGATTCGGTTCGATAGAGATCCTCTTTCACATTTCAGATTTAGAGTAATTCAGTTGAACACAGTCATATGTGAATGTAGATCATTCATATATATACATATATCATAGTTCATATCCTGATGCAGATATCCCTAAACCCCCATCGTTTACACACTATCTTCAACCATCCCAACACATCATTAAGGACATTCAATATCCATCCGACCCTACACACCGCGAAGTGTCCACTTGACACATGTTCAGTAACACAGCTTAGCTGTTAGTCATATTGCGTCTAGCACCAAATTCAGACTGTTTGCAAAGTGGCTTAACCACTATTTCAATACAGATCACTTCTTTCTTCATAATATCTCAACCTATGCATATGCAAGATACATATATTCATAGTGCACATACAGTTAACACATCTATGTGTCAGCACAAAGTATCAGAGAGTACTAGTTTAATTGAATTCAGATCCCTCATATAATAATGAAATTCATTAACAATCATAGTTCATACTTACGGCCTGAAAAATAAATTTCGGACTCACATTATACGCCCACACAGCTGTGTCCTTGCCCATGTGGTTTACATGGCCTGGCACACACCCATATCTTCAGTTCGTGTGGTTCTAATCTGCAAATAGAGAGTTACATGGCTTGGACACACGGTTGTGTCCTTGCCCATATGATGCACATGGCCTGAGCATACGCCCGTGTGCTTTACCCATATGGTACTAAGTCACAAACAGTGAGTTACATGGCCTAGACACAAGCTTGTGTCTTGTATCCATATGAACCCTGCACCATCTTAGCCACACACGTTTTGGTCACACACCCGTATGCCATTCTGTATGGCCGCAATTCGACAAACAGTGAGTTACATGGTTGGATGCACGGCCTGTCACACGCCCGTATAACTCATACGGCCTATGCACACGCCAGTGTGCATGGCCATGTGACGTCAACAACCACTATTTCCATCGACCAAAACTTGAAAAAATGGAGTTTTTCGATACGCACCTGAGACGATTCCAAACGGTAACAACGTAGAGTAGTTTTGAAGCCTACAACAACCATTAAACAACACAATCAAACCAATTACTCAACTGCAACGCACACTTATTCTCAAAATGTTTATGTCGAAACTTTCGACACAACTTGTAACAGAAACCATACTTACCAAAGATCAACAACAATTACTCAAACCAGCGTGATGAGGTTCGCTATTTCCAATATCCCTACCTATTAGTGAAAACAACAGATAAACTATCAGAAATTTCTGTAGCCCATTCAAACCACAATTCCTATTCATGCGATAAAATGCAATAAACCAAAATTAAAATTCAACGATTTGATATTGAACTTACTCTACAATGAAAGTTAACAACGTAACGTTAATTATTTTGGAATCCTTGTGACAATTCAAGAGGAAAAAGGAAAAAGAAGAAAATAAAAATGAAAGAGGAAGAAGGAGAGAATGGGAGAAGAAAGAAGAAAGAAAAAAGAAAAAAACTGAAAAGATAATTGGAAACTAAAGTTAATTGATTTTCAATTAACTCTCATTTAAATTTCTCACAGTTAGTAAAAATATTCTCTCCACGCATAATACGGGATTCAAACTCGGAACCAGACAGAATACAGACAGATGCTTAACCAGTGAACCAACAGTCTCATTCTTGCTATCCTTTCACAACTAACTGAACATAAGTGGGTAATGCATGCTTGTGGTTTGATTCTAAAACAACCAAAACTTTAATGATGCGACTCAAACTCCAGACCTTAAATTCAATCACAGAACACAGAACTACAGATACAGAAATTAATTACTGTAGATTTTTCACAAACAAGTCCTTAAGATTTTGGGGCGTTACAGGATTGGGTTATTAATTTATAATCTTTGAGATATTATTTTGTCATCATCCCTATTAAAAGGGTTGAGAGCAAAATATTTTATTCTGAAAGATCTACTTATGAGTAATAGAATATGATAATTCTATCTAAAACTCGTTATGGTTGGATGCACTTGAAGTTGCAAGTTTTTTTAAAAACTGAGTATAACTCTACAGTATTCAGAATAAGTTCTCAATTAAAATTACGTGGAAAATATTACTGATTAGAACTTACAAGAGAAACTTATTGTAAAGCCCTCATGCCCGAGACCGTCGCCAGAGTCGAGCTTGAGGTGTTACTAAACTTAATTTATCATTTAAAGAATTTTAAATCAATTATTCCAACTTTCGCAATAAACTGTCAATCTGCGACATAGTAGCTTAAAAATTCATATCTCAAGTTACGAAACTCAAAATTAAGATCTGTAAATTTTTCCTGAAACTAGACTCATATATATATCTACTAATTTTTTTCTAGAATTTTTGGTTAGGCCAATTAGTACAGTTTATTAGTTAAAGTTTACCCTGTTTCAGCATTCGACTGCTTTGACCTCTGTTCAGTACAAACCACTTTTCTCTTTGTAAAGAACTCAAAAGACTATTCTGTTTGTTTCTATTAATACTAGACTCAATAAGGAATCTGTACATATAAAGCATGACGTCTAATTATTTTTTTTACAATTTTTAGTGAATTTCTAAAGTTAGAACAGGGGATTCAGAAATTGTTCTGGCCCTGTTTCAAAAAAAATTAATTATCTTATAAAATATAACTCATTTACCTATTTCGTTTCCTTCATATGAAAACATACTCATCAAGCTTCGATTCCATAACTTATTCATCATTTAATTCTGTTTCTACTATTTTTAGTAATTTTTCAGATTTACGTCACTGCTGTGGCAATATTCTGTTTTATAGCAAATTTTACTTTACTATAGATTTTCATGGACTAAATAACATTTTAAATATACATGACATCAAATATGATTTAGATTGGCCATTCCAATGGTTAATCATTTACAAACCCTTTTCTTACCAAACCATAACCATATTATAAGATCATTTACACAAAGTGAGTATAGTGCTATACATGCCACACTCAAAATGTACAAGCCATTTTACCAATTTAGGGCTTTGGATAGAGTGAATGACCCTTTGACCTATCCCGATTCTCAAGCCGGCTTGTCAAAACTACAATGAATGAAAAGGAGGGAGTAAGCATAAATGCTTAGTAAGTTCACATGCAAATAACAAGTAACATGATCATGCAATCCAACATAAACATCATTAAGACACTCATGTCATAAGAATACTTACTATCTTACCACAATTTTGTCTTACCAAATTCTCAACCAAGGATTAAACTCATACCTGTTCATTTTCACTTCTTCAACACGTTCCTCATTGAATCACTTTCTTTTTAAGTACTCTCTCTATTCTCTTATGATTCTCCCGTTGAACACATTGGAATATAATTTCGGATACGTGGATAGTGTGCACGTAAGTGCTATACTCATAGCTAAACAAGCTCAATAGCTTCTAAAATCTATGTAGTCAAGCTACCATATAACCCACCCATAAACGAACTCGGACTCAACTCAACGAGCTCGGGCGTTCGCATCCATAAATGAACTCGGACTCAACTCAACGAGCTCGGATGCGTAGTTACATCTCACGAACTCGGACTCAACTCAACGAGTTCGGAACTCAACCATCCTAATGACATGTCACTTGTACCCTAATCTATTCCCAAGGTTCAAACGGGATTCTTCTCAATTACACATTTTGATCGCCTTCTTCGAAATATAGAAACCGATATTTGCTAGCATCTCATACTTATCAAGTTGTTCATATAATTTGTATATTATCAAACAATAATTCACAAAGCATAATATTTCATGGTAATAAATATCATATCATATAAATAACATTAAATCACTTAAAATAAAAATTATGTTACTTTATTTACACATGAACTTACCTCGATACAAAATTTTAGCAATCAAGCCTATTCCTCGTAAACTTTGTTTTTCCCTCGATCACGACTTGAATCTTGTTTCTCTTGATCTACAATATCAAATTAATTTATTTAATACATACATTCATCAAAACATCCCCTAGTACTAACTTTGGCAAAATTACCATTTTACCCCTAAACTTTCACATATTTACACTTTTGCCTCAAGGCTCGTAAATTAAACCTCATCCTATTTTCTTATGTTTTATGCCATGCTGATCATTTTTCCCTTCATCAAATTCACACTCTAACATGTACTTATGAATATTAGGTATTTTTACCGATTAAGCTATTTTTTTCGTTTTCACTTAAAACCGAGTAGCACAAGTTGTCTAACATAATTTAAAACCTCATATTCTATAATAAAACACAAAAATACACAAATTTCACCTATGGGTATTTTTTCAAATATGAACCCTAGGTGGAATTATTGCTAGCATAAGCTAAATCGAGCTACTGAGATTTCAAAAACATAAAAATCATTAAAAACGATGCTTGAAATCACTTACTATGAAGCTTGGAAGTTGAAGAAACCCTAGCTATGGAGATAGGTAAGGTTCAGCCAAGGTAAGAGAAGAAGATGAACACATTTTGGCCTTAATTTCCCTTTTAATTAATTTTAATTACCAAATGACCAAAATACCCTTAATACCTTTCTTTGAAAATTTTCATGTATAAGCCCATTTTTGTCCAAAATTTTAGAAATTGGTCAAATTACTATTTAATACCTCCTCATTAATATTCTAAAGCAATTTCATACTAAAAACTTCTCGAATGCAAGTTTTGAAAATTATTCGATTTAGTCCCTAATTTCAACTTAAGCACTTTATGCATAGAATTTTGTCACGAAATTTTTACACAATCATGCAATCATATCATAAACCTCAAAATAATTATAAAATAATTATTTCTATCTCGGATTTGTGGTCACGAAACCACTATTCTGATTAGGCCCTAATTCGGGATATTACACTTATGTATAAAAAGTCATTAGTTATGTACTTGTTGTACATCTGGAAAATAAGATTCACTCTCAAAGTTTGATATTAATATATATTTGCATTTGAAGATTTTGGCATATTCCCTGAAGTGAATACTACATATAATTATTTGGAAATTATATTTATTGACTTAGTGCCATTATAAAATTCACATTGATTTAGACAGTTCCAGTAGTAAATGTCACAATATTACTTATATGTGGATACAAAGAAAAAATAATAACAATAAAAGTATCAATTTGTCACAATTTATATTGACATTGTTAGTACAATTGAAATGCATGTTAAAGTAAACCAGAAGTTTACTGATACAAATGCATTTACTACTTGGCGTGACCAGTTAGACCATCCTAGATCATATATGATGCGAAAATTAATTGAGAATTCATATGAACATTCGTTACAAAAATTAGAAGATTCTTTAATTTCAAGAATTCTCATTTGTTGTTTGTTCTCAATGAAAATTGATTCTTAGAAACTCACTAACGATTTAATGTCTTGCATTTCTGAAATGAATATGGGCTCATTCATCCACCATGTAGATGGTTTTGATATTATATGATTTTGGCAGATGCATCTACAAAATAATCACATATGTGTTATCAATTTGCAACCTGTCATTTGCAAGATTGCTTGTTTAAATGATTAATTTTAGATTATGCAATTAAAACAATTCTTCTTGCTAATGTTGGTGAGTTTACATCCCAAGTTTTTAATGATTATTGCATGTCAATTGGGATAAAATTTGAACATCCTATAGCTCATGTTCACACACAAAATGATTTAGTTGAATTGTTTAACAAATGTCTCAAACTAATAGTTAAATCATTACTTATGAGAACTAAACTTTCTATTTTAGCATGAGATTATGTTGATTTATATGTTGTGCACATCAAGCCAATAAGTTATAAATACTCCCATTACAATTAGTTTTTGATCAAGAGCTAAATATTTCTCATCTTTGAATTTTTGTATGTTTATATGTTCCAATTGCTCCACCACAACACAAAAAGATGAGTGAATACTCAAAGAAAGTTGGGAATATATATTAATTACAAGTTTCTTTGTATTGTTAGATGTTTTGAATTCATTGGAGATTCAGTTATGACATTATTTGTGATTACTATTTTGATTCGATAGTTTTCCCAGCATTAGGGGAAGAGAAATAATAAATTGTAATGAGTTAGGGAGAGAGTAATTTGAACCAAAAGTTCAATAATAATAACTCATTACAAGTTAACTATTAGATGTATTTACAAACTTAATGAGAATAACCAGGTGTTATATAGATTGATCGATTCTAAAGATGAAAAATTCTTCTAGATGGTCAAATAGTGGAGGCGGGTACTCTAAGAGAGACCCAAGACATAACTAATAAGTAAAACTCTAGAGAAGATTCAGGTACTTGAAACTAAATTTTAAAATAATAAAAATAAGAGATCTTGATAAGTTATGTCAATTTGAGAAAATGTGGAACCGAATAATAAAAGTGGTTGACAATGATTTTGCATGCAATATTATTATTGAAATAATGAAATAAAAGGAGAATCCTGAATAAATCTATTGAGAAATATAGATATAGAATAAATTGATCAAAACAAAAAGACACAACTCAAGTACATTTAAATTCATGGAGTTTTTGGACCAGTAGTCCAAAATCTAAAGGTATAAAACTAGGAAGGGTGTAATTGAAGTAGTTTTGCAAAAGTGGAATAAAAATATGAAGTATTTCGTTAAGTCCTGGCATTGATTATGAAAAGATATAATATTCTTTTGTAGTGGATGCAATAACCTTTAGATATATTATTAAATTGACAATTCATAAAAGATTTAACTTGCGTCTAATGGTTATTGTTACAACCTTTTATGAATCACTATATAGTAAAGTTTATATTAAAATCCTAGAAGGATTTAGGATGCTAGAAGCATCTTGAAATTCTTGAGAAATTGCTCGTTTATATGAATTGAAATAATTTGAATATATGTGGTAAATTTGACTTAGTGGATACTAATTGAAGGAGGATTATAAAATGATCCAAAATACCTATTTGTGTTTTTATAAAACAATTATGATTAAAGTTTGTTATGATTATTGTTGAATCTCCTAAAGAGATCAAAATATATTTTCCCAAATTTCCCTCACTCATGACTTTTAAAAGAATGGTGATATAAATGGTTAGCAATACATTCAAATAGTCATTTGAAAAACTAGTATTTAAGATTGACTACATAGAATATGATGTGATGTTTTCACGAGGGGGAGTAAATACGCGTTGTACGCTTTTTCCCTCAACCGAGGTTTTTTCCAATTGAGTTTTCTTGGTAAGGTTTTTAATGAGGCAGCATATTATGCGTATTATAGGTCGTGTACTCTTTTTCCTTCATTAGGTTTTTATCCTATAGGGTTTTTCCTAATAAGGTTTTAACAAGGCACATTATCTACCAATGGACATCCAATGGGGAGTGTTATGAATATCTTATTAAGTGGATGTCCATCATGATCAAGATAAAGTTTTAATGTACTTTAAATTCTTATAGTTATTAGAATTAGATCTCCACTTCTTTTATACTTCTTATGCCTATAAATAGAGACTCTACCGAAGTATTGTAATCATCCCCTTGATCAATAAAGTACATTCTCTATTACTTTCATATTATTATTTTTTTGTTCTTTATTCTCTCCATCTCTCTTTATTTTATAACATCAACAATAATATAAGAATCTAAAATTACAATAAACCCACTTTATCCGAGGGGACATAGAACTTACTTGCCTCCCTTTGAATTAGGGGCTGGAGAGGGCCCTGCTTGCTGCTATTAGATTCACCCATGTCATTTGCTTCCAAAATTAAAATGAAAAATAAATAAATTCAAAATAATATTCATGGTACCACGGCTCTTGTTTGTCCCTTTGGATTTGTCCCTACCAATGAGACATTAGTTTAATGTTAAGGTTGAGATTCTAGAAATTTTGGATATTATTCTGATTATAATTATGATTATGTTATGCTATGGTTAATTCTTGTTATAGTTATTTGAATGCATATTTTTGATTTGTAATTCTAATTATATTTGTACTCATAACTTCAAAAAGAAGATGTGTCGTAATGTAATTTGTTGAAACTGAATAATTATAATGTATTGTAAGTACATTAAATATAATTTCATTATTTATATGTATGTAGAAATCATATATTTAAAATACAAGTGTGCGTTTGAATATAACATGCAATAAATAATTAAACGTAATGTTTAAAACTAATTAATAATAACACATGCAATATGTACAACATTAAAATGAAAAGGATTAGATTAAATTAGGAGTAAAAAGAAATTTAAACCGTAAATAAAACAAATTAAGAACATTAAATACGTTAAATTGTTGATCATGGCGTTGTCATTAATCTTAAGTTAATATGGAGTTAACTTGTGACACCAACTCAATCAATAACATTATCAATATATATACAATTGATGGAATCAATAAAGTATTCATAATACAATTAAAATGTAAATATTAGATTAAAATAAAACTTTAATTTAGTGGTGAAGTTAAAGATTTATTGATGTAAATGGCATGGGTTTAAATCCCACTATGTAATTTTTATTGGTTTTATAAAAACTAAAGTACCTTTGAATCTCGTGACACCAACTCAGGAATTAAATAATATAAATAATAGTATAGATACACAATATAGGTGGGAGAAAAAATTTTATGTTAAAAAAATTATTTTTTAAATATTTACTCAATAATTATTATTGCTGTGGTGGTAAAGAATTTGCTTATAAATTTTTGAACACGTATTCATAAATTAAATATGTTAATTTGGGTTAGTTTATTCAAGACGCGAGGCACATGATAGAGATTTCATCAATGTGAATTTGTGTTTGCCTTTCGAGAAGGAAACAAGTTGATACACCAATTAGCAAAAGCAAGAAAACGACTTGAAGGAGATAAATATTGGGTCGATGACTTACTTGGAGCTTTGATGTCGATTGCCTTTTGAGGAATGGTAGTGGATAGACCCACTAGACTAATCGACAATTGTACGCTTGATGAATTGAGGGGTGACATGGTGTATTTGCTTTTAGGTCACGATGGCCTCCATCGAATGGTGTGGAAATGTGAGCGAGTCTGTGGGAGCTGAGAAGGCCCCTTGATTTTTTTCAGCTAGTTGTTTTGCTTTGTTAACGGTTTTATTTTTTGCCCCTGTTTTGTTTTTGTTTTTTTAGTTGGCCTTTTCGCTGGTTTTCTGGTTACTTTTCTATTATACCAACAGGGCTTCATTCATGAATAACAATAAGTTTTATATAAAAAATATAAAATTATGAAAAAGATAAAAGCGTCATCAAAATAATAATAGTAATAATTTAATAGACATGATAAATTAGTCTTTTCTCAACTGAGTTGGTACATGTTTAACTCGTGGCACCAACTCAGTTAGGGACTTAAATAATACTATAGACTTTTAGTAATGAAAATGAAAACATAAGAAAAGAAAAGACTATCCCACAAACTCGTTCAGTCTTCTGCCTTTCTCTTCAACCTATTGAGCAACACATGCACAGCTCTCTTCCACCCAAAAATGATCATTTTTTAGAGAGAGTCCATGTTGATTAAGAAGATGCTCAACTTAATTTACTTCTCTATGAACATGATGGAAAAAAACAAGAATAGAAAATAACATAAAAAAACATAACTATTTAAGAAAGCAATTAATTACGAGAATATAAATTATGACCTCACATGTTGACCACCGCATGATTCTACCTTGAGATCAACCAATTTAATTCCCATTACCAACAATCCCCGTAATGTGATTGTTTTACTCAAGTAAAAAAAGAAGAAGATTTTTTTAATTTTTTTTTAAAACTTTAGATGTCAATGAGTAGGAGCAAAGCAATGAAAATTTGGTGTAGAGGTGGAATAAGAAAATAAATGGAGGAACTTGAAAATTTCATGAAAAATGGATTAAAAAACAATATGAAAACGCAAAATTACAATAAATCCACTTTATCCAAGGGTAGCCCTTACTTGCCTATTTTAGATTTGCCTTCTGTACATTGGCATAAAAAAAAATACAAATTCAAAATAATATCCAAGGGGGCTAAGGCCTTGCTTGCTCGTTTTGGATTCACCCTTGCCCTTTGGCATCCAAAATTAAAAAAAAAAAAAAATCAAAATAATATCTAGGGGCTAGGACCCTACCTACCTCCTTTTGGATTCTCTTTGCTAACAAGACATTGGTAAATACTATCCCACGAACTTTTACAATTTTCTATTTTTCTCTTCAATCTGTTGAACAATGCATGCAGGGTTTTTATGTTGAGTAAGAAGATTCCCAACTTAATTTACTTTACTATGAATATTGTAGAATAAACAAGAATAAAAAATAACACAAAAAGAAAAAAGCATAACTATTTAAAAAATAATTAATTACGAGGATACAAATTATGATATCATAAGATGGCAACTACATTTATTCTGCCCTTTGATCAATGCTTTAATTCCCATTGCCATTAATCCCTTGATGCAAGTAAAAATATGATTATTTTCGGCAAGAAAATAATTGAACATTAATATAAAAAATAAATAAGCAAATATATCACACACATATATATCAATTTATGGCACATGAGTGAAAAAATATAACTAAGACGTTTAAGTTGAAATCTTATTACATGTTTATTTTTTCTACATATTACATAAAAGATAAAAAGATAAAAATATTTTTATTGTAATATTTCTTACTTTGTAAAAGGAATGAATTGTTAGTGATTTTACAATTAAATCGAAACTTTGTTGATGGGTGACATTAATGTAACTAAATATTAAATGAGTAAAAAACTATAATAAAACTTAGATATTATTGTGGTGCGTTAGGTTCATATTTACATATTTTAAAATTGGTTTAAAGGGTAAAATTAAGATATTAAAATTATAATATTTTAAGTTTAAAATTCATATATAAAGTTATAAAAATAACATTGTTATTTTATAAAAATAATATTTTAATAATTTCACAACTGAACTAAATTTATCGAATGTGACAAGGCTTAATCAATTGTGTAAGTGAAAAAAATTATAAAATAATTATATTGAGACAAACATTGATTTAAATCTTATTATAAAATGAAAAGATAAGTAGTGAATTATATAGATATGATAAGAAATCAGAATTGAGAAACAATTTTCATTTGTGCATTAGTACTAGGAAGGAACATAAACCTCTTTGTAACCAAACATCAAAACATTTTATCCCTCTCTCGCTCTGTATATTGTTTTGTCGTGATGACGCGTTTTAATGGCGGCTAAACCTTCAATTCTTCTTCTTCTTCTTCTTCTTCTTCTTCTGCCATAGTTTTCCTTTTTATCTTTTAAACAGACAAAAAAAAAAAAAGAGTTTATATATAACATTCCTTTTCCTTTCTTTGCCTTCCATATTTTTACTTTGCTTTGCTCCTATCCTTTCCAAATGTTTTTCTTCTTCTTTCTCCTTTCTTTCGTCCTCTCTTTCTTATTCTTATTCTTTTCTTTTCACTATAAAAAACTCCATAAACACCAACAACTACAAGAAGAAGGCAACCCCCAGAATGATTCTGCCCTTTTGAACTGCTGTTTTCCCGATATTGTTGATACGAGGGCACAAACCCGGGGAAACGACTCTACTCATTTGCCCCATACTCTTCTTTTACAGATTATGCCTTCCGATTCTGCAAAATGGGCTGGTTTGTTTACCGGGGAGAACCAACAAAAAGGGGATGCCAGTCGGGTCGGGTCGGATCGAGATAGGGAGCGGTGTGAATCAGGTGGTGAGGATCAGAGGACGAAGAAGAAGAAGAGAAGAGGGAAGAAGAAGAGATTGGATTCCAAAAGTGAAGAAGAAAATGGTGACGGAAGGTGTAGTTGTTCAGAGCAGGAGAATAAGAAAAAGGAAGAATCGGGTCGGGGGGATCCGGGTTGTCGGATCAAACCGGAGCTGGTTTGCTTGTATCCATTTACATCAACAGGTAGTGCTACGCAGAGGAAGATTAAGCAACATTATGACCAGCTTGTTAAGTGTCATCAAAACAAAGGATTAACATTAGCTCAGGTATCTTCTTTTTTTTGCCTTCTTATTATCACCTTAATTTTTTTTTAAAGTTTTGATGTTTTTCATTGCTGTTCTTTTTAGCTAGTAATAATCAAATCTTGTGTAGTTTGTTGCTTAAATATATGGCATATCTTGATACTAAAGCAAGTCTCATTGTTGCTTCATATTTTAATTAATGCTTTTTTAGTTCTCTAACTATCATTAAGCTATCTGGAGAATAATTTGGTCAGGTCTTTTCTCATTTCAATCAATATTTTAAAGTTTAAATATTTGTTTTCTTTGCTTAGGAGGTAAGACTATCCCATTTGTAATTTTATGAACTTGTGTTATATCTTTTCTGCAATAAAATGTTAATAAAGAAAGAGAAGAGAGGGAGCAGAATCTGAAAACTTTTGCTTGAATTAAGTGAGGAAATCTAGGCCACATTTGGGCATTACTTGCAAACAAGGGCTTATTGTAACCGTTACTTAAGACGGTCCTCGAACTATATTGTCGGTTCTAAGTGAAATGAACTTGAAACCGATGCTTACGTAGGGAAGGAATCAGTGAATTGAAATCTAGGCCACACTTGGACATAACTTGCAAAGAAGGGCTTATTGTAACCGTTACTTAAGACGGTCCTCGAACTATATTGTCAGTTCTAAGTGAAATGAACTTGAAACCGATGCTTAGGTAGGGAAGGAATCAGTGAATTGAAATCTAGGCCACACTTGGACATAACTTGCCAACAAGGTTTTATTGTAGCTGTTACTTAAGACAGTCCTCGAACGATTGTGGTCGCTTCTAAATGAAATGAACTTGAAACTGATGCTTACGTAGGGAAGGAATCAGTGAGTTGAAATCTAGGTCACATTTGGACATAACTTGCAAACAAGGGTTTATTGTAACCGTTACTTAAGACAGTCCTCAAACTATGTGGTCGGTTCTAAATGAAATGAACTTGAAACCAATGCTTACGTAGGGGAACGAATTGGTGAATTCCCATAAAGAACCAACCGCATAGTTCGAGGAAGGTCTTAACTAACCATTACAATAAACCCTTTTTTGCAAGTTCTTTTCATTTACGTAGCTTTGATGCGCTGGTTTCAAGTTCTTTTCATTTACACATGAAACTAGCTTTGATGCTGTTACAGATACATCGGATGTGAGATGTTGGTCTTAATTAAATTGCAAGTTGGAGTAACTAAAATTTTCTAGTACCGGAAAAGAACTAGAACGCTGGCTTTCTTTCTTGCTGGCATTTGAGACAGGCAGACAGACATATGTTCTCATTTTGATTACAGAAGTTTAGAAGATAGATTCTGAATTAGTCCCGAAACTTCTAGATTATGCATGAGTTAATCCTATGAGGATAGTTTAAAAGTTATGGTATCAAAGAAAGTTGCTTGTACATTGTGATCATAGTTAATCCTATGAGTATACCTTACAAATGAAAGTTGATTGTAAATAAATTCTCCAAGGCAAATTCTTAGGCTCACTCTCTTTATTTAATCTCCCCTGCCCTTTTTTTTATAAGGAAAATAAAATTCTGAATTCTGATACCTTCTATGGAATTTATTGTAGTTCTAATACCCACAATTGTAACATGCCATCCACCCTTTATGTAGGTGGGAGAATTTGCTAATTGCTTGATGGAGGCTAGGAATGAGTTGCAGCACAAGTAAGTACATAGTTATTGTCATGTTTTACTAAGCTACATCTTTATTTTGGCTTTTTGAATGTTTCCTTTTAGTTTTATTGTTATTGTTTCTGGAAAACATGCTGCTCGATTTTAATCTAATGTAATTAGCTTGCCCACATTTTTTTTTTCTTTCTTCCAAGTCCTTAACTACTTTTGTTCTGTTTGTTCTCAGAATATTGAAATGCTTTCTATTTCTTTCACTTCTTTAAGCTCGAACATTTTCTTAATGTTTTACCCTCGGCATCGGTTCCTATTCCTTGCCTCAAATTTCTACCATTAATCTGTTCTTTTAATGTTGGCTATCCTATTTAATTTACTGCTACGATCTTACTGCAGGTCTGAGGTGGTCAAACGTAGGTTCACAATAACAAAGGCTCTACTATTCAAAGCAGATCGATCATCATTTGATCGCCTGAGACAGCAAGTGAGCAACCATATGGAGATTTAACTTATGCTTTTGGTGTGAGCTGGTTGTTATCATTAATCTTGATTCCCTCTAATAAAGATTTGCATGTTTAGATATACAAGCTAGAAATGGAACAGAAGAGATTAGAAGAGGATGCATTTGTCTATAACTGGCTCCAACAGCAACTTAAACTATCTCCGGCTTATAAGAGGGTACAATTCAGAGCTTTATTTGTTCTGTCATAGCTTCGTACTGCTTCTGCAACTAGATGAGCAAGAAGGATTATTGAAATCTTTTTCTTCTCCCCTATTATGTTAATTCAGTCTCTTATTGCAATCAGAACAGACATTATCATGGTTCTAATCTCTCTCCCTGACTTCCAGATGCTGGAAGTTTGTACTTGCATGGAGTCAAAGGGCAAGTCCAGTGAGCCAATGGAAGACCCGGATCCTGAATTTGCTGACATTTCTTTTGAGGAGTTACTAGCTCAGGAAAAGAAGGATTCGTTTTGGTTGATTTCTCATCTTTTTAACTCCTGGTTTGTAAATTTTGTTTTCACCACTTACAATTTGACCTTTCTTCGAATGTTCCGTGCAGGCAGAAAAATGGGAAATCCAAATTAAGCTCAAACTGATGGCTTCATTTGTTTAGCTAACTTGACTTTAAACCACACCACTTTTTGTAGTATGTACCTTGAAATACCTAACGCTATTATTTTTCCCTAAGTTTTTGTAGCAAATCATTGTCATGACTTTTGTTTTTAACAGGCTCTCTTATGGAAGCTATTAAATGACAAAGCTCTCATCATTCTCCATCATGTTTAGCAGCCAACACTATCTTTCGAGATCGAGACATTGGCTTATTCTATAGCTTAAAACTTTATATAGCATCAATGTTGCGGGGGCTTTAGTTAATATGGTTGGAGGAGTTGAGGTGTGAGTAAAGCTAATTATATAAATATAGCTTAAACATCTGCATCAGCTATGAATAGAGGGGTTGGTGTTATTGTAGATTATACAGAACTTGAAAATGTATCCTACTCTTTAATATCAAGTTTACTGTTTTAACGTAGTTGATAAATACTGTTTTAACGTAGTTGATAAATGCCTTCAGTAGCTATTATGTTTAACTGCAGACTCATGTATGTATATAGTGTGTGCTCATGTCATATTATGTTCAAGGTATTATATAATTTACAACCTTGAGATAGAAAATATGAGGACCGATAATGGAGCAAGTAATAAACACCTAAAAATTAAAGGGACCGATACTCAGCAATAGAAGACTTTAGAGACTTTTATTAATTTAAATCACATTCTACATCTCTGAGTCTTTTGTTGTTCTCTTTAATATATTGAGCAACATATGCATGGTTTTTTTCCACTCAGAAAGGGATTGGCTAGTTCCCAACGTTAGAAGACTCTTAAAAGACTTTTAATAATCTAAATGACAAAATGAGAATGGAGAAACTATCCACACACTGTATTTTTCTTCAATCTGCAGTGCAACACATATAGGGCTTTCTTCCACCCAAAATTAATCATCGTCAAGGGAGGTAACATGTTTGATTAAGAAGATGCATGACCTGATTTGCTTCTGTACAAATATGGCGAACAAACAAGAATGGAGGATAACAAAGAAAAACCATAACTACTTAAGAAATCAATTAATTATTAGAATGCAAATTATGAACATATATGTTACCACCATATGATTTCCCCTCTCTTCTTTAAAAATTTTTGGATGCAAATAAATTCATAGAAACTTTGGACATTATTTTGGATATGATTCTCTGGAATAATTAATTCTTACCATAATTATTTAGATGTGTATTAATCGACTTAACTTGTGATTTATCCATAAAGATAATAGTACAATCAATATAATGTAGTAAGTAGTAAAAGTCAGTTAAAAAGTAACGCCTAGAAATTAAATAGATCAACAAATTTGCAACAACAAAAGAAAGAAAGAGAAGAGACTATCATACAAACTTTCTCAGTGGTCTGCCTTTCTCTTCAATCTGAAAACTTTTGAGTGAGAAATCTAAGAGTCAGTTGAACAACTTGCAAACAAGAGTTTACCGTGATCACCTTGAACTCTATGCTAACCATGTGGTTTCTTTAAGCAATAGTTTCTATTGAAACAATTGAAGGTCATTCGATTTATTAATATAAACCTCTATTTATAAAATAAAAAAAATAGAAATAATTTAAAATAATTCAAAACTAAGATAAAAAGATAATAACTAAAATAATTTAAAATATAAAATGGTTATCATTTAGATATAAAAAATAGCAATGATGCAGTGGTGAGATTGTGTCAATTATATTGCAACTTGGAGTAACTAAAATTTTCTAGTTCCGAAAAAGAACTGGATTGCTGGCTTTCTTTCTTTTATATTGCCAGCATTTGAGACAGGCAGACGAGACATAGGTTCTTATTTTGATTACAGAAGTTGAGAAGATAGATTCTGAATTAGTCCTGGAATTTGTAGATCATGCATGAGTTAATCCTATGACTATACTTTTATAAGTTTAATGTTTATTATTCGATTTGCAATTGTGATTGTATGTATGCATTATAAGTGCATTAAATATAAATTTATTATTTATATAACTAAAAGTGATTAACACTAATAGATTACTGAAGTTTCGTTTTTACTAAAATACTTTTCATTGCCTTGTGAAGATAAGAGAAATATCAAAATAATGGAGTAAGTAATAAAAGCTGGTTAGAAAATAATGCCTAAAAATTAAAGGAACCATCACCCCACAACAACAAAAAAAAAAAAAAAAAAAAATACTCTAAATCACAAAGTGAGAAAAGAAAAGACTATCCCGCAAATTCTCTTACTCTTTTGTTCTCTCTAATCTATTCAGCAATGTGTGCATGGCTTTCTTCCTCTAATAAGTTATTTAAGGCAGTGAATATGCACAATCTAATTTACTTTTATGCGAACACGGCAGAATAAACAAGAATGAAAGATAATATAAAAAAAATACAACTATTTAAGAAATCAATTAATTACAAGAAAACTAAAAATAATGACCCCATTTGTTGACACCATATGATCCCCCCTTAAATTTTGGATGTCAATGGGACCTCGGTTTTATACGATTATACTATGCAATGGTTAAATCTTGTTATAGTTATTTAAATGTATATTACATTATTTGTAATTGTGATTATATTTGTGCTCGTAACCAAAAAAAAATTATGTATCATCATTTGATTTATTGACAATATATAATCATACTATATAAGTGCATCAACCGTAAATTCATTATTTATATAATTATGCACTATAAGTGCTTCTAGTATCGTCGTATATATGGTTGATAGTTTCATGAAAATTGCTTGAAACGATTCTCTTTTGTTGAGGAAAACACCTTTTTTGAGGTTGAAAGATTTTTCATTTTTTCTTCTAGTTTTGGGGAGGCAAAATGATGGGTAGGTTTAGTTTTCTATTATCTGATTTTGTTGTTAGATTTTTTTTTTCTTTTTATCTTTGTTGAGACATTTTTGCCCCCAACTCAATAAATCTTTTGGTCCTTTATTTTGGAGAAAAATTATTGTCATAGTTATTCATATGTTTATTTGAGTTGCAATTGTGATTATATTTATACTTATAACTAAAAAAGATTTGTCTTCATGTGATTTATTGATAATGTAAAAGTAAGTCGTCAAATATAATTTCATTATTTATATAACTAAAATTAATGAACACTCATAGATTATTAAGTTTTTTTATACTAAAATAGTTTTTCATAACTTCGAAAAGATAAGACGACAATTAAAATAATGAAATAAAAATAAAAAACGATTAGAAACTAACACCATGAAATTAAAGGGACCAACTAGCTCCAACAATAGAAAACTCTACAATCTTTTAATAATCTAAGCCACAAAGTAAGAAAAGTAAAGACCATTCCACAAACTCTCTCAATCTTCTATCTTTCTCTTCAATTTGTTGAGCAACACATGCAAGACTTTCTTCCACCCAAAAATTGTTGTCATCGAGGGAGGGTCATTACAAGTAGGAGGATGTGTGACCTGATTTGCTTCTCTACAAACATGGTGAACGAACAAGAATGGAAGATAACAAAGAAGAACCCATAACTATTTAGGAAATCAATTAATAATGATAATACAAATTATGATTACACATGTTACCACCACATGATTTTTCTCTCTTTTTTTTTTTTTTTTAAATGTATGCCAACAAGACCTTGGTTTAATGTTAAGGATGAGGCTTTAGAAACTTTTGGCATTATTCTCGTTATCATTCTGGTTATGCTGTGGAATAATTAATTCTTGACATGGTTTATCCAAATGTATATTAACTTACTTTACAATAATGAGTATACGTACTTGTAACATAAAAAATGAGATGTCATCATGTGATTTATTGATAATATATAAGTATGCACTATAATTGCATCAAATATAAATTCATTATTTATATAGTGAAAATATTAGCACTAATAAATTACTACGTTTTTTTACTAAAATAACTTTTCATTACCTTAGAAAGAAAATAAGGCAATTAAGATATGGAATAAGTAACAAAAGCTAGTTGAGTAACACCTAGAAATTAAAGGGACCAGTTAGCTTCTAGCAACAAAAAAAGTTTAGAAACTTTAATGAACTAAACGTCAAAACAAGAAAAGAAAAGATTGTCCTACACACTCTATTAGTGTTCTACCTTTTTCTTCAATCTAAAAACTTTTACCTGAATCAAGTGAGGAAAATTAGGCCTGTAACACCCTTAACCTTTATCCATCGCCGGAACAGGGTTACAGAGTATTACTGGACTTTACAGACTGATTTACAAATATTTCATTACTTGTATTATACAGATCAAGAATCATTCATATAAACTTATATTGTTCTTTAGATAGGCCACCGAGGCCCAAACATACACTTTAGAAGTGAATTGAGACTAAACCAGACACTCAAGGAATTTTTCCCAAAATCTTTAAAAAAAAAATTTAAGAACAGGGGACACATGCCAATGTGGTCAAGCCGTGTGGCTCACACGGCCAGGTGACACGCCTGTGTCCCAGCCTGTGTTCGAATTAGGGTGGCTATTGACTTGGGTCACACGGCCAACCACACGCCTGTGTGCTAGGCCGTGTACGAAGTGCAGAGGTCACACAGCCAAGCCACACACCCGTGTGCTAGGCCGTGTGTAAAAACTTAGGCATTCTGTTTTGAAATTTTAAGGTGTAGGGGACACACAACTAGCTACACGCCTATTTGCCAGGACGTATGTCACACACGGCTGAGACATACGCCCGTGTCTCTGCCTGTGTGGACGAAAATAGGCCATTTTTCTCACCCTTTTTGACATCAACCTACACACAATATTTCAATACATCAAATAGGCCCAATCAAACAATCAACACAAGCCAAGAATCATGTTTTAAACATAATATATCATCACGAAACTCAATTGGCTAAACTTACTAGAATAACTCCCTTCATTGATTTACCAAAATCTACTACTAAATACATGCACACACACACACACACACATATATATACATGTCATACATAACCATACTTCAATTTAGCTCTTTTTCAATTCATCCCTATACATGCCATATAAACCATAAAGTGTATAACAAAATCTACCGGAGCAACTGGATAGTGTGACCTGACATGTTGATCCGATCCTTTGAACTTCTTGAAAATCTACAAAGAACATTAAAGACACAAATAAGCTTAATGAAGCTTAGTAAGTTTGTTGGCTTTAACATAAATTTTACCGAACATACTATAACAATTCATTTAGGTAAATCATTTCATGAACATTTCCTGCCAGTCACAACTCAATTGATGAATACACTTATTTGAGCTCAATAACAATAACAACTTAAATTCTTCCACATTAATTCCATGTGGCACTTACTAATCCTGATCAAACTAGAGAACATCTTACGGATTTGAGTACATTGTAAACAGAAGCCTGAAGGCTGCATAGAAGTACATAAGTGCTAATCAGAAACCCGTAAAGGTTAAATGAAAACCCATAAGGGTTAATCTGAAGCTCAAAAGAGCTAAACTGAAACCCAGAAGGGTTGAACTAAAACTCATATGAGTAGACTGAAGCTCATGAGAGCTAAATAGAAAGCAAACACGAAAGTTCGCAACAAATGCTGAACCCCGGTTTACTTGGGTAATTTTCCGTCAATTCCTCTTTTGCACTGAACGACTGTACTTAATCCCACGTTCCGTTCATTTTGAATATTTGATTTAATTTCATAATTTTTACAATAATTTTATTTTCAACAAATAATATGAATAAATACATATTACCATTTATCAATTTAACAAATAACATTAAAAATTTAACTATACGAACTTACATGAGTTAAATTGTAAGTTTCTAGTAGTTAGGGACTATTATGCTAATTTCTATTTTTCTCATTGATCTATAAGCTCTTGATTTAAAATAGAAAATTATTCATTCATTAGCACATATTTCAATTCTAATTCACTTTACAATTTATACCTCTCAATTTTTGAAATTGCACAATTACCCAAACTTTTACAGTTTTTACAATTTAGTTCCTCACTAATTAGCCCATCAAATGAGCTATTTTTTTCTCAATTAACACTTTATCTAAATATTCTAAACTATTACACAACCTTTCATAAACATCATTTAATACCAGACCCTAAGATTTAATCTTTTCACAATTTGGTCCTAAAATTAATTTATATTGAAATTACTTGATAAAATCATCACATAACAAAATTAAAGCTTCAATTCCATGTTAAATCATCATAAACATCCATCACTCATCAATGGTAACTTTCAAAATTACCAATGAAATCAAAAACTAATGAAATAGATAGTTAGACCTAATTGTAAAAGTTTTAAAAACATAAAAATTTCAAGAAAAGAGAAAGAATTGAACTTACTTGTAGCAAAATATGAAAAACCATCTTTTAGAGACCTTCTATGGTGTTTTTGGCTAAAGAAATGTGAAGAAATGTCTAGAGATTCAATTAACTATTTAATTTTATTTCTTTTCCAATTTTACCCCTTGTTCACTCTTATTCTTTGGTTTTTCTCGGCTTATGCTGCCCAAGCCTTCCACTTTGGGTTAATTTTCCCTTTTAATCCCCTTTATTAAACACTTGAGCTATTTAATCACTTTAGAAAAATTTGTACCTTTTTCAATTGTCTTTTTTAATTAATTAACTATCAAAATGTTAAAATTTTCTAACGAAATTTTAATACTAACCTATTCACACTCCGTAAATATTTATAAAAATATTTACAGGTCGGTTTATGAAATCAAGGTCTTGATACCTCATTTTCAAAACCACTTTGCCTAATAATTTCTTCTAAAACACAAACCACCAAATCAAAAATCTTTCTAAAATCACACTTAACTCATAAATAATAAATAATATAATTTTCAAACTCACTTGTCGGATTTAGTGGTCTCAAACCACTGTCTTCGACACCACTAAAAATTTGGCAGTTACAAGGCCACAGTTGGACACAACTTATGTAATGACCCGGATTTTACCGTTACAGAAAAAGTATATTTTCGGGTCTCCGTTTCTGAAAAATAGATTCTTAAATATTTATTAAAAATATTTATGAAGTAAAATGAGTAGTTAATTAGAGTTTAATTAAGTGAATTTAATTTAATTAAGAGTAATTAAGAAAAAGGACTAAATTGAATAAGGGGTAAAAGTTGAATTATAGATTAAAAGAAAATAAAAAGGAGTAAAAAGGAAATTATACAAAAAGTATAAATTGAGGCGGTTTACCGTGAAGAAAATCTAAGTGTAACGCCCTCTTACCCGAGACCGTCGCCGGAGTCGAGCACGAGGCATTACTAAACTTATTTGAGCACTTAAACAAATTCGGACAAGCTGTCCAACTGCGTCATAGTTGCTTAAAAATTCATATCTTGAGTTCCGAAACTCGAAATCAAATTCTGTAAATTTTTCCTTAAACTAGACTCATATATCTATCTACTAATTTTTTTTTTTAATTTTTGGTCAGGCCAATTAGTACAATTTATTAGTTAAAGTCTCCCCTGTTTTAGGGTTCGAGTACTCTGACCTCTCTATATTATGAATCAGATATCTCCCTGTACAGAGTTTCAATGACTATGTTGTTTGTGTCTAATAAAACTAGACTCAATAAGGAATCTATACATATAAAGAATAACTTCTAATTATCATTGTACAATTTATGGTGAATTTCCAAAGTCAGAATAGGGGATCTAGAAATCGCTCTGGCCCTGTTTCACAAAAATTTAAACTTCTCATAAAATATAACTCATATACCTGTTTTGTTCCATCCATATGAAAATAGACTAATAATTCTTCAATTCCATATTTTATTCATCATCTAATTGTATCTCTACTATTTTTAATGATTTTTCAAACTCACATCACTGCTGCTGTCTGGATCTATTTTATGGTAAATTTTGCCTATTTCATGGTTTCCATGGATTAGCTAGCAATTTAGCATATATAACACCAAATATGATCATGATTAGCCATTCCAATGGCTAATCATTACCAAACATTTCCATACCACTCAATATCCATATCATAAGACCATATATACAAAATGATTATAATGCTATACATGCCATACTCAAAATATACAAGCCATTACGCCATGATGGTATACGGATAGTATGAGTGGGCCTCCGACCGTTCCCGATTTCTGAGCTGGCTTATCAAAACTACAAGGAATGAAAAGGAGGGAGTAAGCATAAATTCTTAGTAAGTCCATATGAAATTAATAAGCAATTACCAACATGCTTTTAAGATAAAACACCACAATTGTACAATTATACATACTCAGCTTAAACTGTTTTATCGAGATACATTTACTAAATAATTTATTTCTGGAGCTACGGAACTTCAAATTAAGTTCCGTTAATTTTCATTGAAACTAGATTCATATACCTTTCTGCCATAAAATTTCCAGAATTTTTGGTTCATCCATTTAGTACAGTTTATTCATTAAAGTTTCCCCTGTTTCGCTGTCCAACAGTTCTGATCTCTCTTCACTAAAAATTATTTATCTCATAATTCGGGACTTGGATGATGTTCCCGTCTATCCCTCTTAAAAATAGACTCGATAAGGATTTTAAATATATAAATTAAAACTCATAATTATTTTTGTACAATTTCTAATGATTTTCTAAAATCAGAACAGGGGATCTCGAATCATTCAAACTCTGTCTCACAACAATTTAAATATCTTATAACATAAAATCCAATTGCATGCACCGTTTCCTCTATATGAAACTAAACTCATCAGGCTTTAATATCATATTTTATTCAGCCCTTAACTCAATTTCCACAATTTATGGTGAATTTCAAAATATACACTACTGCAGTAACCCAAAACTGCCAAGGCCATATTTATTCATTCACCACTATTATTCACTAAATCCATACAATATCATTTCATCCATCATGGTAAGAACACATAATTATGCTTCATAAGCATAGATCCATAATCTCAATGTCATCAAGTATCAAGAACTTATTCCAAATCGTGTCATTTTCATAGTATTCACCAATTCTTAATCTTTTCGGCCATTTTATATTTTCGCTCATAATCAAATTAGGGAACGATTACGAATTGAGTACCTCATTATCACAATGCCATAGTAAAACTATGGTCTTGCACATAGTCATATATCACATACCGAGGCCATAGCCCAGCCATGGTCTTACACGGATCACATATCACACCGATGCCATATCCCGGATATGGTCTTATCTGATAGCACATATCACACCGATGCCATATCCGGATATGGTCTTATACTGAAGCACATATCACATTTCTCCAAGCCATAGCCCAGCTATGGTCTTATCTGAAATCACATTTCACATGCTGCCATGGTCCAACCATGGTCTTTTCAAATCAATTCGTCTTAGCCATCGAATGAAAGTACTCAAGTCCGTTGTTCCATTTAATTTGTACTTTTATTCAAATATCATTTTACAATTATCACAGTTTAATGACATTTTATATGCAATAATATACTATATCATTCATGAAATTTTCATTTCAAAACATTAAATTACACATTGCATTATTAAAAATCATATGAACTTACCTCGATATAAAATATTAGCAATCGAGCTTATTCCTCGTAAACTTTATTTTTCCCTCGATCACGACTTGAATCTCGTTTCTCTTGATCTATAATATAAATTATTTCTACTCATTAGCATTTATTTGATTTCTATTTCACTTCACAATTTATGCTGTTCAAATTTCGAAATTGCACTTTTACCCCAAAATTTACAGTTTTTACAATTTAGTCCCTACTCAATTCACCCATAAATTGAACTAATTTTTCTCAATTAACACTTTATTTTATCATTATAAACTATTTCACAACCTTTGATATTCTGAATTTCAACACTAACATCTAATTCACAATTGTTTTCACAATTAGGTCCTAAATACCATTTTCTATCAAAATGACTTAATAAAACAACCTTAATATGAAATTAGAACTTCAATTTCATAATAATTCATCATAAACTGCCCTTAATCAGCCAGGGGAACTTCCAATTTCATCCACCAAATCAAAAACTAATGAATTAGATTATTGGACCTAATTGTAAAAGTCACAAAAACATAAAATTACTAAGAAAAGTAAAATTTAACTTACATGGTGCAAAAATATGAAAAACCAGCATAGGAGACCTGCTACGGCGTTTCGGCTGAGAAAGATGAAGAAATGTCTAGATTTTTCAATTACATCATTATTTAATTACTAACTTTTATGCTATTTCCAATTTTGCCCTTGTTCACATTGTTTTCTTGCTTATTTCATACCCAAACCGTCCAGCCATTAACCTTTGGGTCTAATTGCTCTTTAAATCCATCTTTTTAAATACTTAAGCTATTTAATCACATCTCACAAATTTTGCACTTAGTTCAATTTAGTCCTTTTCACCTAATTAATTATCAAACCTTAAAATTTCTTGTGAAACTTTAATACTAACTTATTTACACTCCATAAATATTTCTAAAAATATTTATGGCTCGGTTTATGAATTCTAGGTCTCGATACCTCGTTTTTATTCCGTTTTATCTACAACTTCCTATACTACATAATTTCATTTAATATCTAAATGACCAAAATGCCCTTACTACTAAACTTTCCAAAATTCCATCCATGTCCAATTTTGTCCATAGACTTACAAATTGGTCAAATTGCTCTGTAAGGACCTCTAATTAATAATCTAATTCAATTTTATGCAAAATGCTTCTAGAACACAAGTTTTGCAATTTATTCAATTTAGTCCGTAATTTCAAATTAAGCACTTTATGCATAGAATTTCTTCACGAAATTTTCACACAATCATGCAATCATATCATAGACCTCAAAATAATTATAAAAAAAATTCTTTCTATCTCAGATTTGTGGTCTCGAAACCACTATTCTGACTAGGCCCAAAATCAGGATATTACACTAAGATTTTTTTTATGTTTAGTATATTATTATATTATTATATAATAAAGATATTTTATGTTTTAATTATATTATATTATATTATATTATATAAACTAAAGAAACAAAAGAAAGGAAATAGAAATGAATGAAACGAAGCAGAGAGCGGGGAGAAAAAGAAAGAAAGAAAGGAGAAAAAGAAAATTGAAGGTTTGAAGCTTTAAGCTTTAATAGGTAAGTCAATCAAACTCTTTTACTTAATTTTGATATTTTAGAAGTTTTAGAATAAAGTTTTGATGAAATTAAGTTGATATTTTGAAAGTTATTAGATATCTAGATATTGTCCATGTTAAATAAAATGATGAATTAAGGGCTAAATTGATAGAAATTCAAGTTAGAAATAATATAAGGATTGAATTGTAAAGTGATTCATAAGTTTTATGCTTTAAGGACTAAATTGAAAGAATTTTGAAATTACGGTTTTATGATGAAAAATAGATAATTATGTCTAAGTTTGGTTAAAAATTGAGTAGAAATAAAGTATGAATTAAGATAGAAAAGTAAGTGAATTTAGTTAGGATTAAATTGAAATTAAAGTAAATCAATATTTTGTACTAAGACTATTTTGGACAGCAGCAGTAGTATAAGTTTGAAAAATCACCAAAAATTGTAGAAATTGAATTAGAGAATTAATAAAATATGGAATTAAAGCTTATTGAGTCTAGTTTCTTATAGAAGAAACAGTATAAGCAATTGAGTTGTAAATTATGAGATATAATGAATTTTGTAAGATAAGGTCAGAATGAATTTGGGTTTCCCTGTTCTGACTTTGGAAAATCACCAAAAATTTAAGAAAAATAATTAGAGGCTTAAAGTTATGTGTTTAGAATCCATAATGAGTCTATTTTCAGGATAAATCAACGGGAATATTATCCGAGTTCTGTATTGTGAGATAATTAATTTTTAGCGAAGAAGGGACGAAACTGTTAGACAACAGAATAGGGGTGAATTTAAAGAATAAACTGTATTTAATGGCTAAACTAAAAATTCTGAAAACTTTATTGTAATAAGATTTGTGAGTCTAGTTTCAGGAAAAATTAGTGGATCTTAATTTAAAATTCTGTAACTCAAGATATAAATTAGTAATGTATTAATGATTATGAATTGTATTAATTTCGTAGTCAATGTGGTACCGGAAATCTCGGATAAGAAAGGACAAGACAAAGTCAACTGGAGTTAGCTCAAAAATTACGGTTTGTATTTCTATAATCCGAACTTAGTTATTATTTGTCATATTTATATACATATGGCAATTGTTAGTGTTAGAATTATGATGTTTTACAATTGGAATGGATTGATTTTGGTATGCGATGAATTTATTGAATTTATATTGATTGAAATTATTTTGATTGAATTTATATTGATTGAATTATATAATATATATGATTTATGTAGAAATTTGAATATTGAATGAATGTTATATTGAAAAATATATTGATTGGAAATATGAGGAAATTGATATGAATATATGAGATTGTGATATTTGAATATTTGATATTGAAAAGTGAATTGAATTGTATTGAATTATGAATTAATGTGAATAATTGAAATATATTGTTGAATTGAATGAAATTGTATGAATTGTGAAAATGGGTGAATATATGTGATTATCAGAATGGTATATTGATGAAAGAATTATTAAATTGAGAAAGTGAATGAAATACCCTATTAACTAGTCGGGCTGAGTCGGATATAATTGGCATGCCATAGGATCTGGAAGTGTACGGGATTTGCCGGCTTTACTGATCAGGCACTTTATGTGTCGTATTTCAGGCACCTCGTGTGTCGTATTAGGCACCTCGTGTGTCGTTTTAGGCACTTTATGTGTCGTACTCTGATCAGGTACTATGTACCGTTTTAGGCACAATGTGCCGTACTGGTGTGTTTGGGTTGGAATCCGTGTATCCGTCAAAGTCCGGGTTTGTTAATAGGGGTAACTAAGTGAAAGATAAATCGAATAAATTTGATTGATCAAGCTATTGAAATGAAACGAGAAATTGAATTGAGAATTGAAAAATTATATGAAATTGAAAATATGAACCAAAGGTTCATGAAATGATTGGAGTTCGAATTGATGATATATGATGCCACTTGATGAATTGAAATGTGATTTGAGATATATGAATCGTATGTTTATAGTGAAAGCTATCAGGGATAGTAAGTTGATATGATATAAATGAAATTGATTGTTATTAAAATGAATTAAAATGGAATATGATTGATAAGTGTATAGTTGAATATAGTTTAATGATATTGAATTGTGAATAAATTAAGGAAAGCTATACCGAATAGTAAGTGAAAGAATGGAGTAAATAATAATGGATTTAGTTAAGAATTGAACAATTATGTTATTGTGTTTATTATATGATTTGTATAAAATTTATATGGTAAGTAGTTGAAATTTATCTATGAATAAATAATTGAATAATTGTAATTGTTATTATGATCTTAAGTATTTGTTATATTATAAATTGTTCAGATTATAGAAATACCACTTGAGTATACCATACTCATTGTGACGGTTTGTTTCGCATGAGTTAAGTAAAGATAGTACGTTGAATCAGCATCCCAGGATGATCCCGAATTCATTACGGTAAAGTATGTTGAGTATTGATAGTGGCATGTACCCAGGATGTTTAATGAGAGTCATTTAGGTTGTAGAAGTATTGATGAAATGAGTAAATTATGGTTGGCAACGGTATGTAGTATGAATTTTGAAATTTACTAAAAATTCGTAGTGATTCTAAATTAGTCCCGAATTGAATTTACTGTTCATATTGGACCGCAATGACCCATTAAAGGGACGACATCTTAAAACTAGGAGGTGTGTGAATATTTGTTTTAATTAATGACCGAAATTGGACTGTACTGACTGGTAATGTCTCGTAACCCTGTTTCGGTGACGGTATAGGGTTAGGGGACGTTACAACTTGCAAATAAGGGTTTATTGTAACGGTTACTTAAGACTGTCTTCGAACTATATAGTAATCTTGTGGTTGGTTCTTTAGGAGAATTCATGGATTCCTTCCCTTGTAAGCATTAGTTTCTATTGCAGTAAATAGAAGCTTATGAAAAGACTACACATTTCATGGCTTGCGATTTAATTCTTTGGAGAACACTGCAATGAGAGGATTGACTAATGTTGTTGGTGGTTGATATCCTAATTACGACCAAAGAAAAAAGGGTTTGTTAGCTAAGCCCAACATTAATAACTAGTTATCTTCAAAAGCCATGGCATTATGCTCAGCCTTCTGCCCTCATATTTCCACCAACTTCAAACCCAAACCTTTTTCTTCTTTTCTTTCAAAGCCTCTGTTTCTCTTTCTTTCAAGGTTTTTTCTTCCTAGGCCATTGATGCCTCACCCCAAGGTATTCCCTTTCTGGTTACTTCTTCCTTTACTTGTTTTCATGTTGTATTGTGTGCTTTTGTACAATTTGTTTCCTTTCGTCTTTGATAAGTGTTTCTTCTTTGAATTGTCATCTCCATAAGTGCCTAGGGTCATAGGTTATTTGTAACACTCCTTACTCGAGACTGTTGCCAGAATCGAGCACGAGGCATTACTAAACTTATTCTATCCCTTAAATAGGTTTAAATTGTTTATTTAAGCATTTCGAAATGTGCTGCCATTCTGCGTCGTAGTCGCCTAAAAATTCATATCTTGAGTTCCGAAACTCGAAATTAAGATCCGTAAATTTTTCCTGAAACTAGACTCATATATCTATCTACTAATTTTTTTCATAGATTTTTGACTTGGCCAATTAGTACAGTTTATTAGTAAAATTTTCCCCTGTTTCAAAACTCGACTGCACTAACCTCTTGTTACTACGAACCATGTTTCTTCCTGTAAAAAATTCATATCACTAAGCCGTTTGTTTATCTTAAAACTAGACTCAACAAGGATTATAACCATATAAACTATACCTTCTAATTAGTTTTGTACAATTTATGGTGAATTTCCAAAGTTGAAACAGGGGTTCCAGAAATCGCTCTGACCTTGTTTCACTAAAACTCAGATATATCATGAAATATAATACCTTTACCTATTTTTCTTATTCCATAAGAAAATATACATAATAAGCTTTAATTTCATGTATTATTCATCTTCAAACTATGTTTATACAATTTTTAGAGATTTTTCAAAGTTACATCATTGCTGTTACTTGAATCTGTTTTTAGGTTACTTTCACATTTTTCATAATTTTCATGTGATAATCACCATTCAATCATACATATTAATAAACATGCATATCATCGGCCATTTTATTAGCTAATCACTAGCAAGTATTTACACATCATTCATTGTTCATATTATACCAAAAGTGGCTAAGTTTCTATACATGCCATACACAAAACAAAACGTCTAATTATACCGAGTTATTTCTTTGATAGTGTGATCGGCCTCCGGCGTTTCCTTCGATCCCGAGTGGCTAGATAAGTACTATAAGAAGAAGAAAATAAAGAGATTAAGCACTAGGCTTAGTAAGCTTACAAGCAAATAAATCACAACATTCAACATAATGGATAATTATGCATAATATCATCTAACATCATAAATTTCTTTACTTCTCAATTTCTATCTTCTTCTTTATTCCCTTACCTTCTTTCTTACGACCTTTCCTTTTCATAAGTATAATCTACTTTTCCTTTGCTGTTAATTCACTGTAATTTAACTCGTATCCTGACCCGTTGAACCACTCGGAATACTAAGGATACTAGGGTCGTTCTGTCTATCAATATCTCGCCAATGCCATGTCTTTGACATGGACTTACATGAATTATTCTGTCTCCAATGCCATATATAATATGGACTTACATGGCTCAATCCTGTCTCCAAAGCCATATTTCTAATATGGACTTACATGGCTCATTTCGTTCGTCTCTGTCAACCCTAATATCCTAACATTCCTAGGGTTCAACCGGCTTTCTAACACTTTTCCTCTGTCACTTTACCTTAAATTCGACTTTAAATATTTTCATAACATAAATATATAAATGCTGAAATTGACAATAATAATGTAAAATAAAAGAATATTGCATTTATTTACTGTAAACTTACCTCGATACAAAATGTGACTAAACTTTACAATTTAGTCCTTTACTTTTCTTTTCCCGATCTACTCTCGAATTTCACTCTTCTTGATCTATAATAGCAAATTTAGCTTATTTAATATCAACATTTATCAAAACAACCCTTTACTCAAACTTTGGAAAAATTACATTTTTGCCCCTAAACTTTCACATATTTGCACTTTTTCCCCAAGGCTCGTAAATTAAACTTCATCCTATTTTCTTATGTTTTATGACATGCTGATCATTTTTCCCTTCTATGGCAACATCAAATTCACACACTAACATGTACTTATGACTATTAGGTATTTTTACCGATTAAGCCTTTTTACTCGTTTTCACTTAAAACCAAGTAGCACAAGTTGTCTAACATAATTTAAAACCTCATATTCCATCATAAAACATCAAAATACACAAATTTCACCTATGGGTATTTTTCCAAATTTGATTCCTAACTTAAACTATTGCTAGCATAAGCTTTATCGAGCTACCGGGACTTCAAAAACATAAAGATCATTAAAAACGGGGCTTGGAATCACCAAAATGCCCTTCCTTACTAAACTTTCAAAAATTCCTTCCATGTCCTAATTTTGTCCATGAACTTAAAATTGGTCAAATTACCATTTAAGATCTCCTAATTAATATTCCAAAATAATTTCATACTAAAAACTTCTAGAATGCAAGTTTTGCAAATTATTTGATTTAGTCCCTAACCTCAATTTAAGCACTTTATGCATAGAATTTTATCACGAAATTTTCACACAATCATGTAATCATACCATGAACCTCAAAATAATAATAAAATATTTTTTATTTTATTTATTTTTTTTACCCTAAATTTGTGGTTTCGCAACCACTGTTCCGTTTAGGCCCTATTTCGGAATGTTACATTATTATACAAAATGCAGTAAGAAGTATTGGGTGTCTTTCCAACAAGGAAAAAGAACAACTAGAGGAATTATTTGGAAATTGAAATTCATGGATTTGGTAATGGTTGAGTTTGTGTTGAATTAAGGTCCTAAGGATTCTCACTAAATTTTGAATTGCATGTTTTCATTTCATGAGTACTCTTATACAGTGGTGGATTGTGAGATTAAGTTTTAGGGAGCCTAGTAAAATGTTAAAAAATTTTAAGAGTTCAATGAGAATTTTTTTTTCAAAAAATTGGGGGTTTAATTAAAGTTTTTGTGAGAATAATGAGAATTTTCAAAAATTCTCAGAGAGCTTTGAAATTTAAAAAAAAAAATTTAAAAGGTATAATTAGAATTTTCAAAAATTTTAAAGAGTATAATTAAAATTATCTTAAAACTTTGAGGGAAAATGAAATTTTCTAAAAAAAATTTGAGAGGTCTAATTAAAATTTTCTAAAAATTTTAAGAAAAAAAATCAAATTTCCCAAAATTTGCCTCTAGGCCCGAAAAGGATCTGCCTCTGCTCACACGGCAGGGCTTTGATATTGATGCTAGCGTGGGAATGTAATATGCAAATGGTACAACTGCCAACAAGTTCTTACAAAGATGATGTTGAATATAAGAGATAAATTTTGAGGCGGAGTTGGTGTGGCAAAAAGTCTCATTAAACCTAGGTATCTCTTGGTTCATCTTCCTATTTAGTACTGCTAGAACCATCAATCTGAATGAATTTGTGTATTCCATTCACAATACAGACTTTTAATAATCTAAAAAGGTAAAGTATTATATATGCGTTTTGTTTTAGTCATCCAATTTAATAAAAAATTAATTTAAGTACTAACGTTTCATATTTTCATCACTCGTTATTAAATTGATAATAGAAAATCTTTTTCCAAAGGGTATAATAATACATTTACTCCTTAATACTTACATATTCTTTAAATTTAGAGTTGATCCTAATTCAATAAATTTAACCCTTCATATTTACAAGTTCTAACAATTTGATCATCAAACTTCTTAACCGAGTTTTTAGCTTTTAAAACATTAGCATTTTACATCTATAAAAGAGTAGATATAATTGATACACACACGTTTAGCTTGTGCAATTTATCCTAATAGTTGGATATATTAATTAATTGATGCACAAATTTAATTGTATATATCAATTTATGATTTTGTATAAATTGTATAATCAATATTATAATTAAGTTTAAATCATTTTATATAATTTGTGTTTCAATATATTATTTGATAAAATTAATGTCTTAAATCATTATTATATGTATATGGTATATATAATTTCCTAGATTAAACTTATATGGAAAGGTGTTTATAAAATTTATTTGTAAAAAATTTTTGTTTAAAAAAAGTGTTTCTAAAATTTGTTTAATTTTTAAGAAACCTGTTTTCAATTTTAAAATTTTAATTTTTATTAATCTATTTAATAGTTTAAATTTTAAATTCAGATATGCTATTTTGGAAAAAAAATTTAAGGCTCCGTTTGTTTGCCAAGTAAAATTTTTTAGAAAATAATTTCTGAAAAATAATTTACTTTTTTGGTGTTTGGATGGATGTGTGTAAAATATTTTACGTTATTTGGCAGATTTCTGAACATACTTCCTAAAAGCATTTTAAATTAAACAAATATATATTTAAGAATTTATTTATCTTTTCATTGTTTAATTGAGTTTATTATATATATATATATTAATTTTATAATAAGATAATATTTAAATATTTTTTCATCTATTTTATTATTTCAAAATTTTAAATTTTATACACTCAAAAATATTGTCATTTTATTTTATTTTAATAACATATTTAATTACAATTATTCAATTGAGATTACTTATTTATATAGTTAGATATTTTATTTTATTTTTATTTATAACTTTTTTTATTTTTATATAATTAAGTATTCAAATATTACACCTCAGGTTATTTGACACTTGGAAAATTTAATACAAAAATCCAAAACCATAAAATTCCAAAATCATAAAATAAAAAATAACGAGTACAAAAAAAAAAAAAAGACAAACAAGAATTTAAGCTACATAATGCAACATCAATTTTTGACTCAACCTTTAAGGTCACTTGAGTGTGGTGCGGTGAAACCGTGTCACTATGATTATCCAAACATCATGCACTACTTCAGTAACATGCAAAACGTGCCAAAATGAGGGTTCCAAACAAACCCTTCATCTATTTTTGGACTGAAAAATAGCGTTTCGAAATGTACTAAGGACTTTTCTCCTTCATGTTTTCCTCTATTTGGCATTTTCCTCCATCCTCTCTCAGTTTTTTGCTTCTTAAGCTTTTGCTGGTTCCACGAGAGGAGAAGGAAAGGTTTCTATTTGGGCTTCAATGGTGATATTACCTAATCTTATACCCCAAAAAGTGTTTGTAACAGTAATTATATTTATGATTAAAAACATTAATTATATTTATGATTAAAAAAAATTGTGAAGGGGCTATACCGCACAAAACAAAAAGTACAAGAACTATTTGTACAATTTGACCACATAAATAAGGCCCTCGCATTTCAAACTATGAATTTAACACTTGGCCATATACTGTACTAGAACTATCAACAAAATACCAGTCAAGGGAATTGATCCCATTGATGAACAAAGTCTTCTACTGTATTATTTCATCGTATCAACTTATAACAATACAATGCGTACTGCCCAATGCTACCAAACCAGAGCAATGAAGTAGAAAATGCCAAAAACATCAACTCCTCTATACAAAAGCATTATACTCAGTTGCTGTAACTTCTTCCACAAATCAGTTGTCCTTCAGCTTATAGACTGTGTCAACATATTCTTCAATGTCCCAAAGGAAAGAACCAAAGGTAACAGCTTCCAAAACTAACCTCTTCAAACTTGAAAAAGATGTACTGATCTGTAAGAGCTAAATTTTTCAGTGGTGTCGGAAACAGTGATTCGAGATCACTAAATCCGACGAGTAAGTTTAGAAATTTTAACAAATAATAATTATAGGCCAAGCGCGAACTTAAAAGAATTATTTTTAATTAGTGAATTTTGCGATTTTAAAAGAATTAATCAGGTAAATTTGGTTGAAAGCGAGGTATCGAGACCTCGGATTTATAAACCGAGCCATAAATATTTTTATAAATATTTATGAAGTGTTATTAAGTTAGTATTAAAGTTTAGTTAGAAAATTTTAACGTTTAGTTAGTCAATTAATTAAAAGGACTAAATTGAAAATAGTGCAAAATTTATTAAATTGTGATTAAATAGTTTAAGTGATTAAAAGGAGGGATTTAAAAGGCAATTGGACCCAAATTGTATGGGCTGGACGGTTGGGCAAGAAAATCAGCAAAAAGACAAGGAGAAACAAGGGCAAAATGGGAAATTTTACAAATTAAACATATAAAACAAGACAAATTTGAAAATCTAGAGATATCATCATTTTCTTCAGCAAAATGCCATGGGAGGTCTGAAAGCTGCTGGTTTTCATACTTTGACATATGTGAGTTCAATTCTTACCCTTTTCTTTGAGATTTTATGTTTTTGTGACTTACAATTAGGTTCAAGTGTTTAATTCATTAGTTTTTGATTTTATGAACAAAATTAAAAGCTATCATTGATAAGTGTTAGCTGTTTATGATGAAATAAAATGAATTTGAAGCTTTGATTTTGTTGTTTGATGATTTTATCAAGTAATTTCAATAGAAATTGGTTTTAGGACCTAATTGTGAAAAAGTTGTGAATTAAGGTTTAGTGTTAAAATTCTGATTTTCAAAGATTGTGTAATAGTTTAGAATGATGGAATAAAATGTTAATTTAGAAAAATTAGCTTAATAGATGGGCTAATTGAGCAAGGACTGAATTGTATGACCTTTGAAATTTAGAGGAAAAATGGTAATAAACATCTTGAACTAAAACAATATTGGACAGCAGAAGTAGACTAACTTTGAAAAATCACCATAAATTTTAGAAATCGAATTGTAAGATGAATAAAATAAGAAATTAAAGCTTATTGAGTCTAGTTTTTCATAGAATAAACGGTGTAAGCAATAGATTTGTAAATTATGAGATATAATGAATTTTGTGAGACAATGTTAGAATGAATTCGGGTTCCCCTGTTTTGACTTTGGAAAATCACAAAAAATTGGATAAAATTAATTATAGTCTCAAATTTATATGCTTAGAATCCTTAATGAGTCTATTTTCAATAGAAATCAATGGAAACATTATCCAAGTTTTGTACTGTGATATAATTAATTTTTAGTGAAGAGAGGTCAGAACTGTTAGATAGTGAAATAGGGGAAACTTAAATGAATAAACTGTACTAATTGGCTAAACCAAAAATTCATAAAATTTTATGGTGGAATGATATGTGAGTCTAGTTTTAGGGAAAATTTACAGATCTTAATTTTGAGCTCTGTAGTTCGAATTATAAATAATTGAGTGACTATGACTCGTGTGAATAGATTGATGTGAGCATTAATAAGTAAATTGTGAAATCGTACTTACAAGAATGTTATATACATTAAGGATGTAGAATGGAGAGGAGGAGGAGGAAAAATATATATGAATATTCAGTTAGCATGGCTAATTTGCATGTTTTAAGCTCATGGACTAAATTGAATAAAAGTAAAACTTTAGGGGGCAATTTTGTAAAAATGTCAAAAATGACTAAATTGAAGGGAATAAATTCTTTTCTTATCTAAATTAATAAATTGAATGAAATTATCAATTTAAGATTGGGTGAAATTTGGGAAAATGGTAAATTACCAATATGCCCCTAAATCTTGGTATTTCTGCAATTTAGTCAAGTAGGTTCGGATACCCTGAATGAGCATATAAATATGACAATTTAAGTATTGTATCATATTTTTTTATGATATTTTGAATTGAATATATGAAAAGGATGTTACATGAAACATGAAAATGAATACTAAATAATATAAATTAATTGAAATTATTCTGAAAATTTCGGTAATGCCTCGTATCCTATCCCGGTCTCAGCTACGGGTATGGGGTATTACATGATCACCTCATTAGTCTCCAGAATCCCTGTCTGCTTATCTCCAAAGAGTGCACAGCTGTGCCTCTCGATAAAAGGGTAAAGGATTTGTAAGGCAGTGCCAAAGCAGGCAGTTTATGGAAAGATACACATAACCTGGCACTTAATAAACTAAAATCTCTAGTTTTCATCTAGAATTTGTGAAAGAAAATTTCAAAACCAAAAGCAGGACAACAACAAGTACATTATAAAAAGTCATCAACATCGCATGAAACTAGAAAAATAGAGATCAGTATATATATAGGAACTCATAAGACCAAAACAGTTAAACTCCAACTAATTAATCCTATACGTTTCCATTTGAGAGAAAAACAAAATTCTATCTTTATTATCCCTGTAGAAGAATTTTTCAGCATTAACACACCTCGCCTGCTTCCTTATCAAAGCCATTGTTTTTTAATCAAACACAACAACAAATAGCGAGCGAAGGCCTTTTGTCCAATGAAATCAAGATTATAAATTATACAACAACAAGAAACAAAAGTAAAGTTTCAGTTCCAATAGCAGTAAATGAGCAGAATTAGAACTGAAAAACAAGTAGAAGTTGGAACACTAGAAAACTTAGGGTTATAAAAGAATTTCTAGTTTCTCTCTTCCAATTCAAAGAAAATAATGAAAATAATGTTGCAGTTGTAAATATTTTATAGCTTATTTTTACTATTGCTACAAATAAAGTTTTAACCCAAGCTTTAGATTTAAACTATAAAGATATCTTATAATCTAGCCTTAGCTTTAAACCTAAAAGGTAACTTAAATTTAAAATGATTTTGGACAGTGAAGAATGCACACTGAAAGCACTAATGGCTGCTCTGAAAATGCAATTGTGTGTAACTTGACTTAAAATTTGCGATTACAGATCTTCCAAGGCCTTTGCGGCCTCTAGAACTAAATAAATCATTTATGTACTATAGGAAACAAATTATGTATAAGATTTAGAATTCATTTAGTTTATCATTGTCGGTTGAATTGAAAGAAAGAGTAGAAAACTAGAACAATGGTAACAGAAAGGAGCACTGAGGAAGCAGCAGAAAGCTAATGTGAAAGGGAAGTGTATAGAATAGAATGTTGTAAGAGAGGGGAACACAGAATGTCAGGTTTGAGGGGAAGTATTGACTACAGACAAAATTTAACCCTACAAAGAAACGGGTATGTATTTCCCACAGACTACTACCCTGACTGCTCATCACATAAACTTATTGAGATGTGCCGACAATCTCAATCTAAAAGTGCACATATTTATTAAACTATAATTTTTTTTCCTAAAAGCTTCTCTTTCTTGTATCACTCAAAAGCATAATAGAAAATTAGAATTCTACTGGTTTATCTCTGCAGCCACAAGTGATGGAAGCTAAGATGTCTCGATATCATTAATTTTGTGACTACAGGTATAATATGCAAATTTAATTTTAGCAAAATGAGAAAAAAATATTTACATGCAAGACAACCATCATTTCACAATATTTCTTTAAGAAAACCTAAATATCAAAACACAATGGAGTAATGTTAGTTAATATGTCCATTCAATCCAAATAAATATTAATTTAGCAAACATCAGTCTAAAATTAGCTGGCAAATCAATTCCATTTGTCCCCTTTTTTCACTTTCATCAAGGGAAATGGACCAAATCATTAATTTTACCAAAACTCACAATTGTCATTTTAACCCAAAATAAGTAACAATAAGCACTGTGATCGAATCTGTAATGAAGAAAAATGGGTTCATGAAACTAGAGGACTTTTGTTTTATGGTCCTATTTGTCTATAAAAATGAGTAGAACTTCAGCTTTCAAGTTTGTTTAATAGATAGATATCCTGTCAAAATCCCATAGATATTATATAAACTACAGTTAACACATGTATCCTTTTTTCCCTTCCTCAAACCAGCTAACGACAAACCAAAGTTAAACATCAGAAAAGACAACACCCTTTCCTCATGTCAATTTTTTTCGTTCTTACCTTCAAGAGAGGAAGATGAACGCCAGTGCAGATTTTGACAATGAAAGGCGAAGATGGGGAAAAGCTTTGATGAACGCCGGTGTTTGGTGTTGAGAACTTATGTTGGCTGACGGCAAGCAGAAGATTAGGTGTCAAGGATGGGGGAAGGGGAAAGGGAAGGTGAAGGGGAAGGGGAAACAAAAAAGCGGTATTGGCTTCTAATTTTCCTGAAAATGTCTTACCGAATTGGAAAGGGTAAGACATTTTCCAAAATTAAGGGCTTCTTTTCCCGTGTTTTGTAATTGATTTTACCTTAGGAAATATTTTCAGCCAAGCAAACACTGGAAAAGGCTGAAAAGCTTTTTCGAAAAATGTTTTACTTCCAAACAAATGGACCCTAAGTGTGCTAGCTAAAAGATTAAATTAATTTTAGTTTATTAGTAGTTGGATGGTTACTAATGTAGTTTATCTTAAAAAGAATACTAGAAACTCACATCTACAAATTACAAAATAATTAAATATATTCCAATAAGATATACACACATCTAGCCTGTGCATTGTACAAGTATATTTTATTGCATTGGATATAAAAGGGTGTCTTTGTTTTCTTAGGATGTCCCTTGTATTGCTTACAAATTATATACTTATTGGGTTAAATGATAAAAAATTTAGATAACATTCTAAATTGATAGAATAGGTAAGTATTGAGGATTAAATGTGTTATTGTACCAATTAGAAAAAGGCTTTACGTTATCAATTTAATGGTAAGTGACCAAAACATGAATAAATTCAAATGTTAGTGCCTAAATTGAAAATATTTGAAGTTGGGTGACCAAAACAGGAACGTGAACATAGTTGGGTGACCATTTGTACAATTTACCCTAATCTAAATGACAATGTGAAAAGAAAAAAGAAAAGAAAAGGCTATCCTGTAAATTCTCTCATTCTTCTACTATTCTCTTTAATATATTAAGCAATGCATGCATGGCTTTTTTCCACTAAAAAATGATTGGTTGGGAGAGAGTCTATATTGAGTAAGAAGATTTGCAACCTAATTTACTTCTCTACGAACATGGTAGAATAAACAAGAACGGCTAACACAAAAAAACATAACTATTTAAGAAATCAATTAATTATGAGAATACAAATTATGACCCACATGTTGACCCCCACATGATTCCCCTTCCCATTTTTTTCTTTAATTTGGAAGTCAATGAGACTTTAGTTTGATGCTAAGGTTGAGGTTATAGAAACTTTGGATATTATTCTGATTATGCTATGTAATGACTAACATTTGTCATAGTTATCAGAATGTATATTATTTGAATTGTAATTATGATTATATTTGTATTTGTAATTTAAAAAAATTGATATATGATCATGTGATTTATCGACAATGTATAATTATGCACTGTGAATGCATCAAATATAAATTCATTCTTTATATAATTATGCACTATAAATGCTTCTGGTATCATCGTATGGCTAAAGTGTTTCTTGAAAATTGCTTGAAACGATCCTCTTGGTTGAGGAAGAAACACCATTTTTGAGGTTGAAAGACTTTTCATTTTTTTTCTTCCGGTTTTGGGGAGGCAAAACAATAGGTAGTTTTGGTTTCCTAACATTTAGTTTTGCCAGGGCAAAACGATGGATAGTTTTGGTTTTCTAATATATGGTTTTGGTGAGGCAAAAATGATGGGTTTTTAATATCTTGGTTTGTTGCAAGATGTTTCCTTTTATTTTTAATCTTTGTTTGTTGACTTGTCCAGATATTTTTGCCCTCAACTTAATAAATCCTTCCACAGTTTACTTTAAAATAAAATTTTGTCATAATTATTAATATCGATATTATTTAAGTTATAATTATATTTATACTTACAACTTGAAAGAAAACGATATGTCATCGTGTAATTTATTAATAATGTATAATTATGCACTTTAAGGATATTAAATATAAATTTATTATTCATGTAATTAAAAGAATTAAGATTCAGAGATTTTCTTTTATTAAATAGTTTAACACTTGTAGATTCTAAGTTTTTTTTACTAAATCAACTTCTTATTCTCCTGAAAAGATAAGAGGACAGTCAAGATAGTAGAGTAACAAAAATCAATTAAAAAGTAACACCTAGAAATTAAAGGGACCAACTAGTTTGCAACAACAAAAGACTCCAGAAACTTTTAATAATCTAAATGGCAAAGCAAGTAAAGAAAGAAAAGACTATCCTACAAATTCTCTTAGTGTTATCCTTTTTTCTTCAATTTGAAAATTTTTGCATAAATTAAGTGCGGAAATCTAGACTAGAGTTGGACACAATGATTACTTAAGACGGTATTCGAACTATGTGATAACCATGTGGTTGGTTCTTTATAGGAATTCACATCCTTCTTTTGTAATCACTTGCTTCTATTGAAGTAAATGGAGGCTTATGAAATGGTTCCACTTAATTTATTAATAGAAATCTCTATTTATAGAGATAAAATAGATAATTACATTTATAATGGAAATAAAATAAAATAAAACTTTACAATTAGATAAAAAATAATAACAACTTTATTTGATTTAGAATTGAAAGATTAGATTGATGTAGTTACAGAGAGGGTGAATGTGAGATGATGAACTAAAATTTTCTAGTACTGTAAAAGAACTAGATTGCTGGCTTTCATTTGACAAGATATAATCAAATGTTATTAAAATGTATACAGAAGATGAGAAGATAGATTTTGAATTAGTCCCACAACTTCTATAGAATTGGTGTTTTAACTGAGTTGATAAATACATCTCGATTGAATTAACAAAAGACAAAGTGAAAAACAGAAGATACTATTCTACTAATCCTCCCTGTGACCAATGAATGCATGCCGTTTTTTCACTAAAAATAATCAGTTGAGAGAGAGTTTATGTTTAAGTAAAAAGATGTGCAACTTAATTTACTTCGGACGTGACGGTATAAATAAGAATGAAAGATAATACGAAAAAAATATAACTATTCGTTACGAAAATACAAATTATGACACCACAGTATATTGACCACTATGTAATTCCGGTGTGTAATTATGCATGGTAAGTGTATCAAATATAAATTTATTATTTATGATTCATGTTCAAAGTTTATGGCTATGCTTCTTAATAATATTGTGTCTAAGATTCAAATCCGCGTTCTCCCTTTAAAAATGTAATATATCTTAGTATTGCCTCCAATAAATTATTATTTCAAAAAATTAATTTTTGTCACATGCATGGTTAATTGGTTAAACTTTAAATTTACCATATCAATTTTGAGTACAACACTTTAAAAAACTAGAAATGAAAAATTTTACCAATGAGAAAATTTTGCAGTGGAAATTTTTATTTCTGGTCTGCCATTTCTACTACATCGAAATTCAACCAATATTACCATAATTTAAAAAAGGAATATTTGTAACTAGTTTTGAAAAGGCAAGGGTCAGCTGAGCTCTGATTCTTTATCTGTTTATCCCAACACTTGCAGACAAAAGCAACGCATGGCATTGAAATGCGAACTTCTCACTTGGACTTTGTATTAAATTTTAAATTTTCCCAAAGATAAAAAAGAGGCTGAATGCCTTCCACTCTGTTAGCTAAGCCCAACATCAACAACTTGTTATCTTCAACAGCCATGGCATTGTGCTCAGCTTTCTGCCCTCGTATTTCCACCAACTTCAGACCCAAACCCTTTTCTTCTTTTCCTTCAAAGCCTCTGCTTTCTCTTTCTTTCAAGGTTTTTTCTTCTCAGGCCACTGATGCTTCATCCCAAGGTGTTCCTTTTTGGGGTTACCTCTTCCTTTACTTCTTTTATTGTTGTATTGTGTGTTTTTGTACAGTTTGTTTCCTTGCTTCTTTGAATTGTCCTCCGTAAGTACCTAGACTCATAGATTATTATACAAAATGCATTAAAGGGTATTTTGTGTCTATCCAACAAGGAAAAAGAACAACTTGAGGAATTATTTGGAATTTGAAATACATGGATTTGGTAATGGTTGAGTTCATAGATTATTATACAAAATGCATTAAAAGGTATTGGGTGCTAAGGATTCTCACTAAATTTTGAATTGTATGTTTCCATGAGTACTCTCATGGCAGGTCCTTCAATATTGATGCTAAAGTCGGAAAGTAATACTGGCTTAAGTTGTTTCATATCTGTGTATGGTACAATTGCCACTAGGTGCTATCTAACTCTTACAATGATTATGTTGAATGTAACAGATAAATTTTCAGGCAGAGTTGGTTTTCTGGGTCTTGGAATTATGGGATCGCCAATGGCACTGAATCTCATAAAAGCTGGGTATGACCTGGTTCATCTTCCTAATTACTACTGCTAGAACCATCAAACTGAAATGAAATTGTCTTAAAAGATGCTGCTTTCATTCACAACAGCAGACTGTAGTTTTCAGTTCTTAAGCACCGGAGATGATTCGACTCTAAAATCAATCTTCTAACATGTTGCAGATGTGATGTGATAGTATGGAATAGAACGAAAAGCAAATGTGATCCTCTCATCAGCCTTGGTGCAAAGTGAGTTTTGAATATCCCTGCTCTGAAATTAGGTTTTCATAGCATTACCATGTTGTTATCCTTAACAATTTCCCTCTTCTTCACGACATATTGACATGCATTCTTATATAACATGAGCTAATAGTAAATTAGGCGGATTGGTCATTCTGTTGACTGCCGGTAGACGTGCTTATAGGGTCAGTCACTTCCCTTACAAGACAACCACTTTATATTCTTTAGTGGATATGACTGTGGTCTATGTTTGCTTTTTCTGTCTCTTTTCTCAATGCATTTGCAAGCTGAATGAAAAGTGGCTAAAGAGGATACCTGACTTTATATATCCTCTACAAAAGAAACAAATGCATTCTATAATTCTTGTCTGAATCTTTCAGCCTTTGTGCTTCATCTGCAGAAGCAGCTTTGTGTTGTTATTGGTGTTTCTGACTAGAGCTTTTCAAGATAACCAGATTTAATCTTAAAAGTTATTGAATAAAAGGATTTTTTTTCCTGGGGTGCAGGTATAGTTCCTCTCCTGAGGAAGTAGCTGCAAACTGTGATGTCACTTTTGCCATGCTTGCCGATCCTGAAAGTGCAGTGCGTATGTTTCTGTTATAAATTTCATTGCTACATTTGTTTTGCTTGACCTATTATTAAGATCTGGCAACTCATTGTCGCTTTGTACCAGATTGATGTCGCCTGTGGAAAGAACGGAGCTGTGAGCGGAATGGGTCCAGGAAAAGGGTAACCTTTCTCCCATATTCTCATATGAAAGCATTTTAGTGTAAAACCGTCTTCTTCCTTTAGTTAGTTGAAAGGTTTCCAGACTTGAATTGATGACATATGGAATGGCATTGGCATTGACAGCTATGTAGACGTTTCAACGGTTGATGTTGCCACTTCTAAATTAATTAATGAACATATCAAAGCAAGGGGGGCATTATTTCTGGAGGTAAAAGTTACAATCAGGCTTTCTGCTTCCTATATTTCTTCCAACTCATCCTAAACACAAATAAATTGAGTATGCTTCAGCAGTTTGATAATGCTAAAATTTCTATTAACTAAGGTTCATTTGCTTCCTTTACAGGCTCCAGTTTCAGGTTCAAAAAAGCCAGCGGAAGATGGACAACTGATATTCCTTACTGCAGGTAAAAAGTCTTGCATTATCTTTTAGTATGCTAAGTATGATGTTGAATCTGATATGAAATAAATCCCAACAATGTAGCAAGATGCTAAATTATTTGCAACATTTGATGTTTGATTGTTATCATAGGTTAGCTTAGCTTCAAATGTATTCCTCTTAAAACTGAGGCAATAGCTTCCTCTTTCAGGTGACAGATCATTATATGAGTTAGTTTCTCCACTGTTGGATATATTGGGCAAGGTATTTTGTCTCGTCTCTCACAACACACAAATATTCATAGGTGGCATCTTGAAACCTGTAACTGAACTAGTCATTGCAAGTAATTCTTGATATATTTGTTTCTTCCCCAGTCAAGATTTTACCTTGGGAAGGTCGGAAATGGAGCCGCTATGAAACTTGTTGTTAACATGATCATGGGAAGGTTACGTGTAGTTCTTTAACCTTTAAAGTCCTTTGTTTTGATGCTTGGGATAGCTAGTATGATGACAATGCTTTTCTTTTGCAACTTTGTAGTATGATGGCATCGTTTTCTGAAGGAATACTTCTTAGCAAGAAAGTAGGACTCGACCCAAGTGTTCTAGTTGAGGTATTCCTGAGATCCAAATGCATAATTGGATGATTGAATGTTCTCTGTTGTTTTTTTGGGGGGGGGGTTACATTATCTTGTGGTATTGCAGGTGGTTTCGCAGGGTGCAATTAGTGCACCAATGTACTCGCTTAAAGGTCCATCAATGGTTAAATCCCAATATCCCACAGCCTTTCCCTTAAAGCATCAGCAGAAGGTATGTAAGTTACCCAAATAATCCAACATATTTCGAAAGACATGCTGTTAATATTCGTGTTATAACAGAAGCTAATGTTGACACAGGACCTTAGACTTGCATTGGGATTGGCAGAATCTGTTTCTCAGTCCACTCCAATTGCAGCTGCTGCAAATGAACTGTACAAGGTTGCAAAATCATATGGCCTCAGTGATGAAGATTTTTCAGCAGTTATTGAAGCATTAAAAGCTAAATCTCAGGACACTGCCTGACCGTATGTTTTTTGTTTGTCATTCTTGGGGTACAAAGCTGATTTAGACATGCTTTTTCATGTATCCACCTATCAATGAACTTGTATCCAAGATTCTTACCCTATATAGTTGATTTTAAAATAAAACTTTTTTGCATTTGTTGGAATTCAACCATCCAAAGTAAGTCACAATATTACATTCCAAAACCAGCAATAACCCCCACTTTGCCAAGACAAAGCCAATGAGCATAAAGCATTAACTACAGAGACTAATAAACAAGGGAAAATAACCATCCAAGGCTCTCAATTTCACATGGTTGAGAAAAATGGAAAGTAGAAGCTAAAATGGAGAAAGGAACTTGTCTCCAAAAGGCTCTTAGTTATTTACTGCAAAAATAGTAAATAAAGGTAACAATACTTATAGTTGTACCAGGGCATTTCTACATCAGGTTCTCTGATGGTGTCATGAAGATGCATTGCAACGCTTTTTTGGGGAGTAGATATCTGGAGTATCGAAATATCTACAGGCTAGATCACCAATTTTACTCCTTGCAGAGACTACTTAAAGAGTTAACAGTACTGGACTTCTAACAGTGCAGGGAAACTAACAAGCCAAGCCTACCTTCAATGACAAACAATAAAGTGATTGTAGATGGGTAATAAAAGTCTCAGTAGCAAGTATCTTCGACTTGACATAGTCCACATCAAGGCTTTCCCCTCATCCAGTCGGTAATTCGCATAGTTCTTGTTTTCTTTCTATATACTCATCTTAGTCGATTTTGACAGATGAGTAGATCCTCCTAACAAACCAAAAGCACGCATAGAAGCCAATTGTCCCAGTCAGGACGAAGAAGGCATATGAAACTATTACCATGTAGCCAAAATAAAGGAGGCCTGAGATAAGCTTTGTGATCTCCAACTTGGTAAAGAAGTAGAAAATAGAGTATAGGAAAAGGTAGAGAGCAGAGGAGCCAGCTGTCAAGTAAGATCTCCACCACCAATGGTAATCTTCACTGCACAACTGGAAGTAGCATAGCACAATTGTTATCTCGGCGCAAGTGATTATTAGAATAACAAACACTATGAAAAGGAAGCCAAAGATGTAATAGAACTGGTTCAGCCAAATTGACGTTAAGATGAAGAAGAGCTCAATAAAAACAGCCCCAAATGGAAGAATGCCTCCAATGAATATAGCAAAGACTGGCTTCATGTACCATGCCTGCTCTGGTACCTGCTTGGGAATTTTGTTGGTCTTCACAGGGTCTTCGATGGCTGGCCTTTTGAAACCCAAGTAACTGCCAACAAAGACTAATGGAACTGATATACCAAACCATAAGCAAACAAGAGCAAACATTGTCCCAAATGGCACTGCCCCAGAGGATTGCTCTCCCCAAATTAGTGCATTCAGTACAAAGAATACAACAAAGAGGATACCGGGAAACATAAATGCAGTTTTCAAAGTATTTCTCTTCCACTCTGTGCCCTTAAACATTTTGTATAGACGAGCTGAAGAGTAACCGGCAAATATTCCCATGAAAACCCACAAGAGAACCATAGCAGTCATAAGTCCTCCACGATTGGAAGGAGATAAGAAACCCAGCAATGCAAATATCATTGTCACAAGCGTCATAGAGAAGATCTGGACACCTGTACCAACATAAACACAGAGTAAACCATAATTGATTGGAGCCCTAAAGACATCCCCATGTACAAGTTTCCATCCTGTTTCTTCCTGCGCCTCATCTTGGGTTTCCAACTGATTATAGTTTGAAATATCTTTATACAATGTTCTCATCATGATCATGGCTACCATGCCAGAGAGGAAGAGAACAATCATCAGAGAGTTTACGATGGAGAACCAGTGAATCTGATCATCATTCATCAGAAGGTATGTGTCCCAGCGAGAAGCCCATTTGATATCACTCTCCTGCAAAAAGCCACAAGTTAACCTATACACTAAGACCAGCACTGAGAAAATACAGACTGGATAGGCTGGTAACTTGTTCAACTGAAAAGCAGGGTCCATCCAGTCCAGCACATCCCCAGAAACCAGGATCTAATGAACTGCTAGAAAACAGTTCAATCGGTAGCAGAGGACAAAAAACTGAATTAAACCTGTAAAACTGGTTTTTGTTATTTTTTGCTTTCTATTAAAATTATTTTTGAAAATAATAGGATTTGAATTTTTAACATCTTAATAACATATTAATGACAATATTATTAAGCCAAATAAGCATTTTTGTTAACCAGTTATTATATTCAACACTTAATGTATAAACGACATATTTAATATTTATTTTACATTTTAATTGAATAATCCAGTCAGACTAGCTGGATGTCACACTGGTTTGATATGAGGTCTGGCTTTTCATTTCATTGATAAGAAATACAGTGGAAAGAAAACAATGAAAGAAAGATAAAGGAAATGCAAATACCTTGAAAGTTATATCATATGTAAACACAATTTCCTTGCCTGCGTCAACTTCTTGTGGAACAGTACTACCTGGAATTAGATTTTTGGTGTCGTTATTGCATGTTACTATCTGGGGATTCTTCTCATCCCATTCTTTGTATTCATGGTTAATGCTGTAAATAAGAGTCACACAATGAACAAATAGTGGCATACGTAAGCCAGTTATTTGACAACCAACAGAAAATTATGATACTAACTAGTTTCTTATATTCCGTTTCACAAATGTAACATACTTCCAATACCTCTTTTTCAATAGCATATTTCAAAAGAAAAATGCAAATTACTACTTTAACTATATTTTAAAGAAAATCAAGAATAATCCATCTTTAAGCACATAGAAAACTCTCAAGTAGTTAAGAACTTTCATTGAGTACAAGTATTCAGAATACCTATTATGATGAGTTTTGATATTATGAAACAAAGAAATAATGGACGTAGAAGAACACATAAATTACATGGTGTGGCATATGTTGTATATTTTTTAAATCTTGAGTTATGATTCAATTGATCTTCATCAAGAATATCCAAGTAAAGCATACAACCAAAATATCTCGAAAGAACATTATATTTCGAGCAATATTAAACAGAAAACCTACATAGAACAATGCTTATGGCTAGTTCAAAATCCAAATCCACAAAAGCTACTAATTAACAAAGTTTGACTAAATGTCAAAACAAATGCAAAATGAACAAAAATAGACTGAAGAAATTGGTAGAAAACCTGTTAGGGGTAACCTCAAACCCAACAATTCGAGCAGCATCGGTCTCAGTATCCCTATGAAACATGACTCTGAAGCTCAAGTGGTTGTTGATAAAATACTTCTCCTCCTTGCTCTGTAAAGGCAAAATGGTTAAGATTAAGGTAAAGAAAACATAAAACTTTGGAATAATGCTACGGCCCCTGACCATACCCCAGCATAATTCCCTTTGAATCCAACACGGAAACCATGTTCATATGTTGTTGACTGACTTCCATCTCTCCTTTGTCTAAGAACAGCGACTGGAAGATTGTCAAGAATCCTATGCATCAAGTGCAGATAGTTCAGTATAAACAGGCAGCACAAACTTGTTAGCAGCAAAAGGAGAGGGAGGAGCATCGCAGAGCAACAAACAACAAAGGTAATAGAGGTTAAAAAAACACCATAAAGAATCTCCATGAAGAGAAAGGAGCAAGGAAACTGAATCATAGTCATCATCTTTGTTACTTACATATTAACTCGATATTCATCATTAAGTTTTTCCTTGAAATTCTTCGCAGATTCAGCATCAAGTTTTTTTCGACAGACTACTTTGCAAGGCTGATCCTCCCTCATTTCAAACTAAAGGAAAATGCACGATGAACAACAAAATAAGAATTACGGATATAAACTATTAAGCTTTTCATTATATACTACTTGTCACCAACAGCAAGTACATAACACCAAAAAAGGTAACAGAGGCTCACGGTGTAGACTGAATTCTCTATGCGGTCACCACGTAGTACCTCCCCCAAATTTTCAGCACTGTTCACAATCTTGGCTGGTTTACAGTAGTCTAAGTAGTAATGATCATATGGTAGTTGTGTCTTTGTAGATGACAATTTGTTCACCTTAACATACAGGGGATCACCCTGTTCAGAATCAGACAAAGGACAAATTAAAGGCATGATACAATTAATAAGCTAAAAGTAAATTACAGTGTTAAGGCATGATAAAATTATAAGCTATAAGCCATGTTAAAAACTCATCATAGCATCAAAATTAATGACACTACGAATTTAAAACTAGATCACTGTTAAGAATTCAAGCAATGATTAAACCATAAGATCCTTGCAAGAAAGCAATACTGGCCTTACACTTAAGGCAAAATAAGTTGCACATTGTTTATGAAAAAATGATATAGTAGCCAAAACAAGCAAGGCTATTACAGAGAAAGGAAAATCAAATCTACTTCTAAAAGGAAGAAAAAAAAAAGAAAGAAATGAAAACCCAAAAGAATAAAGAGCACAACACAGATCTGAAAAAAAAATTGAAACGCCAACACATTAAGATCAAACCATAAAATCCCAAAGATCCAACACCAATCTCCATTAACAAAATGAAAAAAGAAAAAACCAATGGAAAATCAACACACAACATTAATGATAAACTCAGGGAGGGGAAGAGAGAAAGAGGGGTACCCTTTGAAAATCACGAGGGGCGACCCCAGGGAGATAGAAGGATTGTGCAGTTGATGACAACAGCCAAAAAACGAAGGAGACATTCTTCCATTTCGTACCCATTTTTGCTACTCTTTTTGATTTCACTACTTACAGGAGATAGGATTGAAAAATGTCGGGATGGAATGGAGCTTTGAAAAATGGCGTGTCAAACAACTAAACTACACCATAGTGCATCTACCAATGACATGCTTTTTTTGGGTTTTTTCCTGAAGAGCCGATGCAATTTATTGCGTTCAGTTCATGGCCTGTTCCAAAATCCAACGGTCTAATTTGGATTTTAGTCCCCCATGTCTTTCTTCTTTAGCCAAATTAGTCCCCACTATCTACCATATTGAATTTTGAAATTTTAATATTTTTTAAAATTAGCATAAATACAATACTTAATTTTATCTATACCCCTCCAACCTCTTAAATCAAAGGAAAATAATATAAGCTTAAATGCGCTTAAATCTATATCTTTTTGTCACAATAATAATGATGTCAACAGAGTTAAAGGCTCAATTTTTATAATTTCTTTATTTAATTAGAAGTATTCTTGTCTGTTTTATGGTGTAAGCATAATCCTATTCCGACGAGATGTAATTCAAATAAAATCTTCTCGATAATGATGATTTCAATCCTCTAAATTGATAACATATTAGTTAGTGTCTAATGTAAATTTTCTTAACATAATTTTAAGTGTTTAACTAACGTGTAAATTTATAATTGATTGAATATAATTGAAAAGATTATAATGTGATATAGAATAGTAATAAAAATCCGTACAGAGAAAAACATTTAGCAATATTATTAATTTAAAAAACTAAAAATCTTAAATTTAAACCAACTAAGAAGAGAATTATATCAAAATACAAATCATGAGACGTTGGTAAACAAGGAAATGATGTGACTGATAATTTAATAGTCTAAAGTTTGGAATGTGCAACAAATGAAAAACAGCCTTTTCATGAGTGACGCTAACTTGGTCCACAGATTTTGTGATAAGTACCATAAACCACCCTATCATTTTTGTTGTTAACATAAACTTAGAGAAGAAAATCCATGACTTAGTCAGATGAACATATGGAGGTGCCAGGGTGGTCTGAAAACCATAAATTTGTATTTTAACTCTTTAAAATGATTCGAATATAATTCTATTTTATTGCAACAATCAATTAATCCATCACATTATTTATTATACTTTATAATATTTTTAGAATATTTTCAATTATTATTAAAATAAATTATCAAATTTTAATTTAATTATATGTTCCATTTAGCATCACTTTTTAATACAACCATTAATCATATCTTTTTGTTGTTAATTTGGGAAAATGAAATCAAAAGCACCCATAGAATAATAAGGAACATATCAAATTGACCCTTTTTTATTCTTAGTTCATCTACAAAGAGATGAACATATGGTGCAAGGATACTAATTTAAATTACAAGTGAAATTAAAAGGTAGAAATGGTCTGAAACTCTATCCATTTCTTTTTCATTGCAACGTTAACTTAGTCCATTTAAATGTCATCATTTGCCATACTTTGATGCCATTTTTGAAACTATATAATATAGTTTCAATTGATTTTAGCTGTCTTCATGCTCCAAGCATTCAACTCCAAAATCTTTATGGATTGGTTTCCATTGTTGAAAGCATACAAGTGGGCAGCCTCGTTAATTGCTAACGTGGGATAAACTCTAGATGTGATGCAAACTTTCCCACCTCCACCAAAGCTCTCCACTATGGAATGATCTATCTGTTTAAAAAAAAGGGGGGGGTCTCAAAATGATGAAATGGCTACATCAAAGCTCAGATGAAGAATCAACTAAAACTTACCAAGCTCCTCAATGACAACTTGTGATGTCGAATGTCTACATCTAGGAAAGCTCCATATGTTGTCATGTCGTTATCTTTTTTTTGGGAAGATCTGTCAGATAGATGAACAAAGCCAAGAGTTAATGAATTTAATTTGTTTAGTTTGGGAGAAAACTGAAAAGGGGTTTGAGAATGTTTTTTCAGACCTGGATTGGTCACTGCACATTAAAACCACATATTTGGTATGGCCTTTGAATATTCTGAAGAACACTGCAGTCCTCTCTTTCAGGCCCTCCGAAGCAAGAACTAGCAACCCAAATGGACCGAGACTCCCTATAACCGATGCACCCATTCGGGTACATAGGAGCTGTGGGTTAGTCCAGCTTGGTTCTAGCACCTCAGCTTTCTCAAAGTCTTTTATCTCAAACGAGACCTCAACATCTGCCTGTACAAATACGAACGAAAAGGACGATGAGTGAATACGAGGCACGTGGTGAAAACCCATTGTCTGGTTTTTATGACCAGCAACAATGAATAAAGAAAGTAGAAGCAAAACAAACTCACCTGTGTAGCAGTGACACCAGGTACTTCAATAACAGATCCTCCCTCGAGCAACTTGTTTGCCAAGCTAACGTGGTTTGCTCGTAGCTTTTCTATTTCAACTACTGGCCATTGCACCAATTGTTTCCCAAATTCATCCAGCCAAATTTTCCTAGGAATTGCCTGCAGAATGAGACACCATAATGGAGATTTGATTATAGACTTTCAACTTAATAAACAATCAATAACTAAACCAAAACTTACGTGGACTCCAGACCATCCTTTCTTGATATCATCAGCCGCACTTGATGATTCATTGATCCAACTCGTTAAGATTCTCCGATTCTGGACATTGTCAAAGAAAGTCTTGGAAGCATAATATTTGCCATAATCGTATCTCAACCCCGAATCACCCTCCACAGATCCCTCGTCCGGTGTATAAATGTCCTCGACATTGTCATACGAGCCAATAGTGTAGCAGTCATGCTTGGTATCATCAAAGCTAACCTTGAGCACATGCTTGACATTAGGGCCATTAAGAGAGGTGTCGACACCATTTTGGCCATGAAGTAGAACAGGAAAAAAATCAGGACATTCCCACATTCCAGTGTTGTCAGCAGAATGCAATGGGGTTTTGGATTGATACCAGTTTACAAAATTTTTGCTTTTGTAAAGGATGGCTAAGCCTTGGCGATTCACTTTGCTTCCAATGATGACCCTCCATTCCTTGTTAGGGCCTAACCAGGCAGTCGTTGGATCTCTAAATGAACTGGCATTGATATGATTCTGAGCAGTGGGTTGCATCAAAGGGTTTTTAGCAGATTTAACCCATTCTGTAAGGTAAGGGTCGGATAAATTCTTGGGGATGGCTAGATTCTGAACTTGTCTGTTTTGGGAGTCAATTCCAGTGTAAAGCATAGCTGGTTTGCCACTAGAGAGGATAGTGGCTGAACCGGACCAACAACCATTGATATCAGACGGCTGGGATGGATAAATGGCTGGCTCGTGAGGGGTCCAATTCACAAGATCTTCCGATGTAGAGTGAGCCCATACAATGTTGCCCCACACTGCTCCTTTTGGATTGTATTGATAGAAGAAGTGATAAAGTCCCTTGTAAATCATAACTCCTATAATTTGTATATAATACATTAGATATACAGAAAATCAGGAAGCAAAAGAAAGATAAGTAATAGTGGAAGGAAGTACTAACCATTAGGGTCTGTTCATCCAGAGGTAGCCATCAACCAAAGCATACCAAATGACAATAAAACAATAAAAAAAAAGAAACAAATGGTTAGATACAAAGAAAAGAAAATAAAAATAGGAATTGAGAGAATTTATTATGTGAACATATATCATATTACCATTAATCCAATTTTTGGGAGGTTGAAAATGATAGCCAGTTCTATAAGGTTGATTTACAGATGAAGAAGAAGATTGAAAAGTTTGAAGGTGTTTGTAAACATGGTGTGAAGCTTCAAGCTCCACAATACCCAAGAGAGCAAAGACAAAAAAGAGGCCAAGATTAGAGTTAGCCATTTTATGCTTTGGAAAGGTGGGACTGTGATGGGTGAGAAGTTGACAACACTATTTATTGGAGAAAGAAGTGCATAATTTTGCAGGATGAAGTGATATATATATATATATATATATATATATATATATATATATATATATATATATATATATATATATATATATATATATATATGGAAAATGAAAATTTAAAATTTTCATTAAAAGGTTAGTAGACAAGTTGCAAAGAACTTGCTGAATTTTTTTTAATTTTTGTCCAACTGATAGGCCAACTATATGGCAACATTATTATTTTATCATTTTATGTTAAACATTATTTCTTAAATATTTTAATATTGATTCAATATTTTATTTTATTAATTTAAAATATTTTTATATATATAATAATTAATTTTTTTACTTAAAATCAACAATTACAACGTTGAAATATTAATTATAAAAAAATAAAGAATGTAAATTAATACTTAATCTAAGAATAATTTTATTTTATTTAATAATTAATTAATATTTAAAAATTTTATTGCATATGATAAATTTTAAAATAAAATTTGGATGGGATGGCCAAAGATAGTGTAAAAAGTGCTTAAATATTAGGGTAGATGTCCCCAACTACAGCTTAGATTATAATTTATCTTCTAAAATTTAAAATGATTTAATTGAGAGTATTAATATTGTATTAATTAAGTCCCTTTGTTAGTTTAGTAGGTATTTTTTATATTAGATGTTCGATTAAATATGACTTGGAGTATATTTAAAATACATTAATCGAAATTTAAACACATATGGAACTATCATGTTGATAACTTGGATACAACGGATTAAAAAGAAGAAGAAGAAAAAATAGTCTCTTTTTTATAACATATCAAATCTAAATTGTTCATATAGTGAATATATGTGTGCTTTAAATATGCTTCATGTTAAATTTAATCGACTTGACTTTTAACACCAATTGTGACATTAAGTTAATAGAAAGACTTGATAATATAATATTAATATTTACGGAACTTGATTAATTTGAAATTTAGAATAAAGAGATATGGATAATTAATTTTAAATATGATGTAGGTTATTAAATTTCGTCAATTTTGTTGAAACTTCACCAATAAATAAATGAAGTTGATAATTAAACATTTTGAAGAATAAGCAAGTACCATGCTATAATAGGAAGAAAATCATGTAGGATCTTATCTAATATCAATAACATCTAAAATTAATTCCAGTTTTAGGGTTACCAAAATTCTCATTTACTACCAAAATATCGATTTATTCTGATTTATTACCAAAACAAGTTATCAAATTTTAGATTTTGGTTATTAAAAATACTTAATTTAATTATATGTTCCATTTAAAAACTAATTTAGCATTACTTTTAATACAACCATTAATCATATCATTTTTGTTGTTAATTTGGGGAAATGAAATCAAAATTAAGCACCCATATAGAATAATAAGGAACATATCAAATTGATCCCTTTTTATTTTTAGTTCGTCTACAAAGAGATGAACAGATGGTGTAAGGGTACTAGTTTAAATTACAAGTGAAATGAAAAGGTAGAAATGGTCTGTAATAACATGAAATTGTTTCTCTCTATCCATTTCTTTTTCATTGCAACGTTAAATTTGTCCATTTAAATGTCATCATTTGCCATACTTTGATGCCATTTTTGAAACTATAATATAGTTTCAATTGATTTTAGCTGTCTTCATGCTCCAAGCATTCAACTTTGAAATCTTTATAGATTGACTTCCATAGTTGAATGCATACAAACGGGCGGCCTTGTTAATTGCTAACGTGGGATAAACTCTAGATGTGATGCAAACTTTCCCACCTCCACCAAAGCTCTCCACTATGGAATGATCTATCTGTTTTTTTTTTTTTTTTAAAAAAGGACTCAAAATGATGAAATGGTTACTTCAAAGCTCAAATGAAGAATCAACTAAAACTTACCAAGCTCCTCAATGACAACTTGTGATGTCGAATGTCTACATCTAGGAAAGCTCCATATGTTGCCATGTCGTTATCTTGATTTAGGGAAGATCTGTCAGATAGATGAACAAAGCCAAGAGTTAATGAATTTAATTTGTTTAGTTTGGGAGAAAATTGAAAAGTGGTTTGAGAATGTTTTTTCAGACCTGGATTGGTCACTGCACATTAAAACCACATATTTGGTATGGCCTTTGAATATTCTGAAGAACACTGCAGTACTCTCTTTCAGGCCCTCCGAAGCAAGAACTAGCAACCCAAATGGACCGAGACTCCCTTTAACCGATGCACCCATTCGGGTACATAGGAGCTGTGGGTTAGTCCAGCTTGGTTCTAGCACCTCAGCTTTCTCAAAGTCTTTTATCTCAAACGAGACCTCAACATCTGCCTGTACAAATACGAACGTAAAGGACAATGAATGAATACGAGGCACGTGGTGAAAACCCACTGTCTGGTTTTTATGACCAGCAACAATGAATAAAGAAAGTAGAAGCAAAACAAACTCACCTGTGCAGCAGTGACACCAGAAATTTCAATTACAGATCCTCCCTTGAGTAACTTGTTCGCCAAGCTAATGTGGTTTGTACGTAGCTTTTCTATTTCAGTTACTGGCCATTGCACCAATTGTTTGCGAGATCTGGCTAGCCAAATTTTCCTAGGAATTGCCTGCAAAATTAGAGACCGTAATAGCGATTTGATTATAGACTTCGTAGCCGTCAACTTAAATTACTTAATAAACAAGCAATAACTAAACCAAAACTTACGTGAACTCCAGACCATCCCTTCTTGATATCATCAGCCACACTTGATGATTCATTGATCCAACCTGTTAAGATTCTCCGGTTCTTGAAATCGTCAAAGAAAGTCTTGGAGGCATAATATTTGCCATAATCGTATCTCAACCCCGAATCACCCTCCACAGATCCTTCATCCGGTTTATAAATGTCCTTGACATTATCGTACGACCCAATAGTATAGCAGTCGTGCCTGGTATTATCTAAGCTGACCTTAAGTACATGCTTGACATAAGGGCCATTAAGAGAGGTATCAACACCGTTCTGGCCATGAATTGGAACAGGGTAAAAATCAGGGCATTCCCACATCCCAGTGTTAGCAGAATGCAATGGGGTTTTAGATTGATACCAATTTACAAAATCTTTGCTTTTGTAAAGGATTGCTAAGCCTAGCTGATCCACTTTGCTTCCAATGACGACCCTCCATTTATTGTCAGGGCCTAACCAAGCAGTTGTTGGATCTCTGAATGAACTTGAATTGATTTGATTTTGAGCAGTGGGTTGCATCAAAGGGTTTTTAGTAGATTTCACCCATTCTCTAAGGTAAGGGTCGGATAAATTCTTGGGGATGGCTAGATTCTGGACTTGTCTGTTGAGGGGGTCAATTCCAGTGTAAAGTATTGCTGGCTTGCCCCCAGGAAGAATAGTGGCTGAACCAGACCAGCAACCATTGATATCAGATGGCTGGGATGGAAAAATGGCTGGCTCGTGGGGGGTCCAATTCACAAGATCATTTGATGTAGAGTGAGCCCACACAATGTTGCCCCACACTGCGCCTTTTGGATTGTATTGGTAGAACAAGTGGTAAACTCCCTTGTAAATCATAACTCCTGTAATTTAATAATATCATCTTAGAAATGTAGGATAATACATTAGAATTATACTGCAAATCATGAAGCAAAAAAGATGAAAAAGTATCAGTAAAAAAGTACTCACCATTAGGATCTGTTCATCCATAGGTAACCATTTGCCAAATTCCAAAGTCAAAGCAGATCAAATGACAATAAAACATGAAACCAAATAGTTAGTCGTACAAAGAAAAGCAAATAAGGAAGTGACCTGAAAGAGTTTATCATGTGAGGAAACATATATATTACCATTAATCCAATTCTTGGGAGGTTGAAAATGATAGCCAGTTCTGTAAGGTTGATTTGCTGGTGCAGAAGATAGAAGACCTAGAAGGTGTTTGTAAACATGGTGTGAAGCTTCAAGCTCCACAATTCCATGTCCAATCAAAAGAGCAAAGAAGAAAAAGAGGGCAACATTAGAGTTGGCCATGTTTTGTAGAGTGGGATTGGGATGGATGAGAAGTTGACAACTCTTATTTATAGGAGAAACAAAAAATGCATAATTTGGCAGGATGAGGATGAAAATGAAGTGAAATATACCTAGAAAAACGAAAACTGAAAGCTGTCATTAGAAAACTTGAAGGGGAAATAACAAAGAAATTGCTGACATTTCCGTTGTATTTTAGTCTGTCAAATCCATGACCGCATTAGTTTACCTGAAGATGTCCCTTTTAATATTGTTTTTATAACTCACTGTTTAATGGGTTGACTTTTATTATAAAAACCTTGATTAATCCAACCATGATGAATGAAACATAAACTAAAGTTGTGGGAAAATTACCTTAAAACCGCCTCTAAAGCTGCTACTTCTAGGGTTATATTTTTAGCAGCCTTAGATATGGTTATATATGTGGCTTAAATTAAGGCTTAATCTAAGCTTCTTACTCTTTTATCTATTAATAATAATAAAATGTTTAAATATAGCTAAGCAAGTAATATAATTTACTTGGCCAACACCCTCATGTGCTTTTCATCGAAATGAAACAGCCTCATGTGCTGATGGTAAGAATATTCTGGTGTTTGGCATCAACGACTAATGCCAACCAATATTATTTCTACTTTCAATTATATAATAATTTATTTGAATGGTAAATTAGGTTTGGGTTTTAAAAGAATAAGGCTAGCTAATCATATGGAAAATGCCTCTCATTTCGGTTAAATAAAGACACAAATAGAGAGTAATATCGCGATGACGAGATAGGGAAAAACCAGAAATGGCATTGAGACGACACGATTGGGGACGTCGTGACATGACAATAGTCAAATTCTGATTATTTGTCCCTGTTGAATTATGATTAATATAGATTATTTTAAGATTATTTAACCTATGAATTTAGCTTATAAATAGATCTTTTTCTACCTATAAAGATTAACCCATAACACATTTAAGTATTAACTTTTACAAGCTTCCAAGGAATTTTGAGTTTAAATTTTAAGTGTTCTTATTTTTGGGTTTCGAGATATAGTTTTTATCTTCATTTTTATACTCATTATTTTTGTCGATTTAGTGAAATTATATTTACCGTGATTTTATCCTCTTTAGAAGAATTTTTTCACGATTTGTGTGTTCAATTTTTTCAATTTCTTCGTTATTATTCTTATTTATATCCAACAAACCCTTTCCTATACCTATTAGACAACCATGTTTAAAAGTTTCACCTTACCTAATTTTGAACAATAATTTTGTAATTTCGCGTCTGAAATAAACAAATTTAAATCAAACAGGTTGATTTTTCCTTGGGGAGAGGAGGGGCGGGGCGGCTGCACGACTAGGGTTGACTATAAATATTTAAAAAAGTATTCATACTTTTATATCAATAATCTATCTATTTATATAATATATGTTTTGAACTAATCATCTTATTATTGAATTGATATTTAAAATAGTTATAATATTTAATTTAAAATTATTATTTTATATAATTGGATATATTAATAATAAAACACTTAGATAAATTATATATAGATATTACGTATATTACTAATTTTTATACCATAATAACAAAAGTAATCTAATTGTAAATGTCCTATTTGTTTTCAAATAAATATGATAAAAATTATTAATATAATTATAATTATCTTATTATTAATATTTTAAATAAATACAAAATAATTTTTTATTATTAATGCTATAATGATTATCATTTAATTAAATTTTAGATTCATATTAAATTATACTTATATTTGTAAAAGAATTGAAAGGGTAAACCAATGTGTTACAACTTAAAAGGTTACATTTGATTACAGAAAATATTTTCTATCTTCATTTTTCATAAAATAATTTTTAAAAATTTTACTCTAATTTGTTTCTTCATTTCTTTAAATTTGTATTTTAATTTTTTATTTTAACAATTTTTCAGTATATAATAATATTGTTGTAAAATTAATTTTTTTGTTAACTCAATAAATAACATAACAAGTAAAAAAAAGTTTCCAATGGCACCGTTATCAAAATAATGCAAAATGGTTTAATATATTATAAAAAATACTATAATTATTATGAAAGTTATTAAGTGGATGTTTAACCTTTAAACCTTTCATCTCTCTTAACCTTTAACCTTTTATTTTCTTTAACCTTTTAACCTTTAATTTTCATTTTTCTTAAACCTTTCATCTTTATATATTAAAATATAAAGAGTCTAATCTCCTTATATAGAGAGAAGTATGCTACTCATAAATATGATAAAAATATAGAATACAATAGAAATCTTTGTATTCTCATATCCATCTGTTATTTATTATTTTTGTTTATAATAATAATAAAAATAAAACAAATATTTTCAATGATATTTGGTCGCCAAATTTGAAACCCTTTTCTCCAAATTTGAAACCCTTTTTCTCCATATATTTTCAATGTTAACATTTTAAACATCTAATATATTTTATATGATTTAGAAGATTCACTTATGTTATATTTTATACTTCATTCATATTCATATAGATCTTTCAACCGTTAAATATATATTAATATAGATAATATTTTAGATTGATATGATAGAAAAATCAAATCGATAAAAAAATTAATTTCCTTATAAATTATGTAAAAGTGTCTCCGAATTTTATCTTTTATTTGGATATATGTATGAACCTCTAAAACAGAAACAGTGTGAGATAAGTTGTCCAAATTTCTCTATATTTTCAATATATGTAAGAAAGAGCAAAGAGAAAAAAAAAAAAAAAAAAGATTGACCATATATGGTTAACATTGGCCTATCTATGCTTTGCTTCGTTTCTGCAGGCAGCCAATGCTCTCCAAACCAAAACTGCTAAACAGAAGGTGTGGAGAAAAAGAAAGAAACCAGCATTTTCACCTTTCATTTCGGAATAAAAGCTGATTTGCTTTTGAATTTTTTTTGAATTTTTTTTCGAGATTTACAAGAAAGGGAAAAGAAAGTTGAAATTATAAAGTAATAAGAAAATGGTAGCTTTCTCAATGGTTCCATTTTTGGGCACAGTTCGATCTACACCTTCTTTAACGAGTTTGGCACCTTACAAGCGCCAAATATCAATACGAATCTCTCCAGTTTCTTTTCCAAGGAATGGGTTCTTTCCGTTCAGGAGGTTTCTTCAAGCTTGCCTTCAATCTAGTACGTACTTTCTAATTATTTTCTACTTTTTTTTTATTTGCCTTTTAATTGTGCCTGGTTCTTCTTATAATTTGTTTTACGTTTCTGTGATTAGGATGCAATTAAATTCGCGGTTTTCTTTTCTGGGTATTAGTTAGTTTTAATTGAACTTTTATTGGTTTTGTTTGTAATAAGATGGGAATGGTTGTTTTATTGTGATTAAGCTAGCTTGGGTTCACCTAGATACAAATTTTAGGCTCTTTTGGGTAATTGGTTATACATAGCTATCTCTTGAGTGTGGTATTATCTTGTTTCGATGGTATAGAGTGGCAATGGGGAAGCATGGTGGATCCATTACTCAACTTTATCTTTGGTAAAAGAAGTAGCTTGGTATTTAATACATTTGTTATGAAATAAGCTGACAGACTCGATTCTAACTGTTCTTTCTTTATGGTTGAAAGACGATGCTAATGAGGCTATAATGATTTTTACTTTGCTACTCTTTGGCACCTTATAGATTAGTTATGTTAGTGATAGTGCCTTGAATACAGGTTCTGCTACTATGGATACTAGAGAAAAGTTACCTGCAGAACATTCCGAGATCATTTTTATAGGGACAGGAACTAGCGAAGGCATTCCTCGTGTTAGCTGCCTGACTGACCCTGTAAAGAAGTGCCTGGTATACTGGCCATCCGAACTGATAACTTAATCATAAGTAGCTGTCCCTTGCTTTCTGTGCATTTGTTTGCAATTTCTTCTTTTACTGTTTTAAGACATTTATTGATTTTTTATTTTTACAGGTTTGCAGCAAAGCAGCAGAGCCTGGTAACATAAATCGGAGACGTAATACAAGCTTACTTATTCGTTATGGTAGGCCTTCTGGAAGATGCAACATTCTAATAGATGCTGGCAAGTAAGTGAAGGTTACTTTAATGAAATCAAGTATTCTTTTAGTAGTTAGTTATAAAAGTTATTGAAAATTCTAACGATGCTGGGGAAATTGTGATCCAAACAGATTCCATTTGGCACCAGACTGTGTACTGTTCTTACAGTTATTTTAGATGCTGGCATTTGACTGCTTCTGCTTTAGAATTGTTACAGTTAACATATAAAAGGAAAATTTTGAAAAATAAAGTACTTTTAAACTGACTCAATAAACCAGTTGATTGTTTTCTTTTAGCCAACAGAAAGGGCAGTGGAAACTTTTAAGTGAAAAGCTTAGAGGTTGACTACCTAAATTGGGATATAACCTTTTCAAAGTTTGATGCCTGTATTATGTTGTTGCCTTAAATGGAGAACAAAAGCAATCAAAGATTCTTGCTAGTTAGTGCTAAAATTGTTCCTGGAAATCACTATAAGACTGCCTAATGCTTAATGGCTGCTGAATTTTTGCTACCTTCTGCAATCCCTAGATAAAATTATCTAGTGTTGTTTCTCATCTGTGACTTTGTTTTGTAGGTTCTTCTACCACAGTGCTCTTCAATGGTTTCCAGAATTCGGGTTAGTTTAATACTAAAAGCATTTTGGTGTTATGTCTAGCTCTTAAGTCATTAGATGGTCCATGGTGTTCAATCCATTAACTCTTAGAGTATGTTCATTGCGGGGGTGAAGTTCTAGCCTTTTTGTTATCTTAGATGCTATTACATTTGCAGTTTTGGAATTTTTTTGTTGTAACTCTGAGATGGAATATGATCTAATTGTGTTGTACCATATTGATTTCATGCTCTAATGGCTGGAATATAACATAGGAATAGTCTTTCCTTGTCTTAAGCCTTTTCTTCTCACCTTCATGGAGTTGATATTTGATTGTAGATTATTATTATGATCATCAATGGGCTTTGGTGGCTGAGTTTAATGTATCTTTAGAATACTAGTTTATATGACCTGATGTTTTTTTATTTTTTATATTTACTTCAACCCTCCCCTTTTTAGTCCCATACACCTTGAAGTCATCAGACTTTCCATGGTATTTGAAGGGATGAAATACAACATTTGTATAGTTTCATTTGTAGCTTCAGTTATTTTAATTTGAAATGTTGATTTTAGTGTTATGTGATATTGAATGCGTCACCATGTACGGTAGGCACGATGAACCAACTAGTTTTCTTGTGCGAGTTTGATTTTTCAGTGTTCTGTCAAAATGTGGTCTCATGTTATAGTTCTGGAATTCAGTCAAAAAAAACTTAATATTTGTTGGTTATAGACATAAATGTAAATGTTTTCTCAATGCCTATACTAACATTAACCATAATAATATAAAATGTACTTTACATATGATTTTCTAGATGGTGCAAGCATTCACTCATTCTGGAGGCCATTTTGATGCTTCCTTAAGTGTAAACTTTAGTAAAACTCAGGTTTATTATCAAGTCCTAAAGGTCATTAAGCAAAAAAGACCAGTGGAGGAATGTTTTTCTGATTATCTTATGGTATATATGTCGATTGTCGTGTATTTTCGTTGTTGTAACTAGTTGCATTTGTGTCAGGATAAGAACAATTGATGCGGTTATAATTACACATTCTCATGCTGATGCAATTGGAGGTCTCTGACATGAACACTTTCTAATATTTCTCTCTAAATAGTTAAACCTTTCCACGATGATGTATTAAGTTTTTGCTAGTTTTCTTTTACATAGAAACACACATTGTCTAACACAAATTTTGTCTTAATTTCCCAGGTCTTGATGATCTACGTGACTGGACAAACAACGTGCAGCCAAACATCTCAATTTATGTTGCTGAGCGCGATTTTGAGGTCCAAAATTCTGTTCTACCTCTTTCCACCATATCTTGAACATATGATTTTGTGATGGCAATGTGTGTGTATATATATGTTTGTCTGTCTGGTAATAGATATATCCTGCATTTTCTGTAAGTTGTAGTGATAAATGGGAAGTAATTAATAACATGAAATGATACAAACAGGTGCTAAGCTAGTAATATTCTCAATAAACTTTATAGTACTACGCATAATGGATACTAGAACTATTTCTGAGTAGTTCTATAGCTGTTAGTTTTGATAATAAGGAAATTTGAGCTATTATTGCCACTCAAGATGTTGGAAAAACTAATCCACAAACTAATATTATTGGATGATTCAAATGATTTGTTATGCATGAATTATTTGTCTTTCGTTGATATTCAGATTGTATAATATCTTCTGTAACAATTTCAGGTGATGAAAAAGACTCACTATTATTTGGTAGATACAAGTGTGATTATACCTGGTGCTGCTGTCTCAAAGCTGCAATTTAATATCATACAAGAAGAACCTTTCATCGTTCATGATTTACAGGTGATTCTTGTTCACTCAGTACGGATGGTAATTTCTTAGTACCATATGCATTCTTGAAACTGTAATAATGGGTTTAAGTTCAGTTTTGACTGTAGAAAAGTGAATCAGGCCCTAGAGACAGTTTGCCTTTGTATTTGGCTGCTACTGTCCTACCATTATGTCATTATAAAAAAATGGTTGAGAAGTTTAGGGCTAAATTGCTTTTTTTCCCCTGTATTCTTACATATTGTTGATGAAACATGCCTAATAACCAATATAATATGTACGAATGCCGAGATGTATGAAATTAAGACACCAGCTCCCCTTCAACATTAATACATATCAGGTCATGTCTAGTCATAACCTGTATTCTCTGTGCAAACATTGTGCTTCAGATTACTCCTTTACCAGTGTGGCACGGCCGTGGTTATCGCTCACTAGGTTTTCGTTTTGGTGATATTTGTTACATCAGGTAACACTTTTATGTGAAAAGACATGATGAATTTTTATTTTTTCTCTACTTCATTCAGTTTTCACCTGAGCATTGTTCATCTGTTATTGACATTGCAGTGATGTCAGTGATATACCTGAAGAAACTTATCCTCTTCTGGGAAACTGCAAAATCCTCATTCTGGTCCTCTCTCTCTCTATATCTCCTTATACATCGACATGCATGCACAAGAATTTACATCCATATTCATTAATGCAATTTCTGGATACCTTATTGAGTCCATATGTAAAATGCTTTCTCAGGATGCTTTGAGGCCTGATCGATCTTCATCAACGCATTTCGGACTTCCAAGGGTATCTGCTTGTACATCTTCTGGTAAACAACTTTAAAATGCTAAAACTTACTCTCTCTTTTTCACTTGTTATTTTATCTTCAGGCTTTAGAGGAAGTACGGAAGATTAAGCCGAAGAGGACACTCTTTACTGGTAAGTCTCTAGTTTCAGGGCTATATCACTGCAATTCAATTCCATCCTTTTAAAGTGTTCCACAGTTCAACAATTTATTATTGCATCATTAGGATGTAATTTTTTTACTTTTCCATGCTTTACTGTTGTGATTTTATGGAGGCATGATGCATCTGATGGACCATGAAAAAGTGAGTGAATACCTGGAAAACCTGATGGAAACCGAGGGTCTTGATATACAACTCAGCTATGACGGATTGCGTATACCGGTATCACTCTAGCTTTGTATGTTTATCTGCCGTTGTTTTTTCGGTGAGAACATGTTATACCATAATCTGCAACTGAAAAGATTCAATGAGCTAACATTATATAACATAATTCTTGGGGAGCATTATGCTGATCCCCGTATACTTAGAATAAATAGAATTTTTTATTTTATATCTATTTATATAGAATCAATCTAAAATCAATCTATGGGTTTTGTTTATTTTATTTCGCGGAATCCCCCCCATCTCCATTTCTCCATGATCTTGTTTTGCACTTGTTCTATTATTGGAGGAATCAAAGTATGTTAAGCATTTTTGTTTTTAGTTTGATATTGATATTTACTTTCACCATTTTCCTTTTTGTACAAGCAATGTCACGGCTCGAAGATAAGGGATGGGTAGAGAATTAGATAACAAATGTAAGGGGGAATGTAATTTTCTCAAGGATGACTCTATACATTTGATTTTGATTGAAGGGATGGATCTCAAAATTATGCATGAATTTTGATTCAATAAATTTTTATTTGATTTCAACCGTGGTTAAAAATAAATACATGAAATTTTCATTTTAATTTTATTATACATATTTAAAAAATAAATCCATCAAATTATTTTCATATTGGATATAATTATTTGTGTATGTAATATATAAACATAAAATGATACTATATTAATAATTGTTTTAATCATTTTTGAAAATTAGGTCAAATCAAAATTTCATAATAAAATTGTACATTAAACTAAAGTTCATGAATAATTTTGAGCTTTTATCCCTTTAATATGTAAACTTAGTCTTCAATCTATCCCTTTGTCGTCATCTTGAATGAATATGAATTTTTTAATTTATGATACAATTAATTAACTTTTTAAATTTTATTATTTTATTCAACTTCGCAAGAAAAATAAAATAAATAGAAGTAAAATGATAATAAATAATAAAAAGATATTTATTAAAATATGATCAATATAATTTACTTTCTATTGAAATTGTCCACTTCTATCTTTACAAAGTGATTGTCCAATTATAAATTTTCTAAACGAATATAAAATTACAATAATAAGTAATAAGAAGTTATTGTAAAATTGAATAACAAAACTAAATTTAAAATATAAATATAATAATATTACTTTATTATCAATAAAATGATTTTTCAAACTAAATTTATATCAGCATAAAACTAACTTATGCAGTATGTATAATTAAAATTTATTTTGAGTTATTTAAATTTTGGGTAAATCATAAAAATAGTCACTTTTGTTTGTTTCATGTTATATTTTAGTCACTTATGTTTAAAATGTTACGTTTTAGTCACTTATGTTATTATTTTGTTTCGAAGTGATCACTCTTCCGTTAAGTTTTGTTATCTCCCTAACGGTAATCCTACGTGGCAATCCAACTAGATTTTAAGTGCCAACTTGGATTTCCTAATGGGATGAGAATAGATTTTTTATTAAATAAATTTAATTAATTAAAAATTTTAAACCCTAAATCTTAGTTAAAAAACTGTTCATCTCTCCCTTTTTCTAGTTTTCTTTTTCAATTAACTAAAAAAGTTATTATCATCAAAAAAAATTATTCACATACAAAAACAAAAGAGGATTCAATGGAGGGTCCAGGTATGTCTTCTTCACTGACAAATTTATGTTCTAAAACTTAAAATGAAGTGGTTGTCGACAAATAAGAAGATGGTAATCGTTTTTGTTCCTAGTCATTGTATTTTCCAATTCTTCACGTTCTTGAATAATTAGTTTCTCAATCCGATTTTTTCTGATCTGAATCGACTTGTTTGTTCACAATCCCTTTGTGGGTATCCCTTTTTTCTGATCTGAAATTCTTTTAGTTGTTAATATTCATATCAAGAATTTTAATTAATTAAATTTTTAATTAAAAATATATTTTCATCCCATTTAGAAATCCAAGTTGACATCTAAAATCTAGTTGGATTGCCACGTAAGATTACCGTTAGAGAGATAACGGAACTTAATGGTAGCGTGATCATTTTGTAACAAAATAGTAACATAAGCGACTAAAACGTAACATTTCAAACATAAGTGACTAAAATATAACTTGAGGCAAATAAAAATGACTATTTTTATAGATTACCCTTAAATTTTTTTCTTTTTGAGAAGAGTACAATTTCAAGTATAGAATAAGTATAAAGATATGTTCAACCAATTACAATGTAAAATTAACCCAATACAGAGCACAACAAATGAAGAATTGAAAATAACCCACATACAACACATACACATACACATAGTCATACATTATAATTATGAATAACGAGACTCGAGCCTGAATAATAAATGAAAAGAGATATATATTATAAAAAAAGTATAAAATTATTAAAAAATATTTATAATATACTTTGTTCCTCTTAAACTTAATGCAATTTAACTAAAATGATTATAATTTTAATAAAGATTAAATTAAAATAATAAGAAAGAAAGGATATTATTTGCCTTTTGTCATTGCTTATCATTTCGGCCACACAATGTAACTGTCGTTTCAGCTAATAATTCAGTGCTAAAATGAGAAACCCGTAAGTGAATCAACCTTTGTATTTTCTATATATATGGGGGGGGGGGGGGGGGAGATAATCCGAATGATAAAAAGAAATAAAAAAAAATGTACATAAAATTGAGATGATGATGCATTAAAAGGTGTAGAATTCCGTTAAAAAGGCCAAATCATGGCTGCTTTTTGCTTCCTGGGTGATATTGACATGGAAGTCAACTATAGTGTGTTTTATTTGTATTTAATAATTTGCCCATGTTCTGCGTTGAATATAAAGCTTAATTACCTTGACAATCATTACATTTATGACCACTACGTTCTTCTGCTTTTACTTACTCATTATTTTCATTTTTCTCCACTCACCATGCATGCAAAACGATAATATCGACTTGGGTAGTAAAACTGACTGTCAGATTGAATGAAATTAATTTTTTTGAGTTAATTGAGTTAATGAGTTATATTTTATCATGTTAATTTAATTTAATGTTTTTAAAATTAAGTAAAATTATTCGAATTAAATTAAAAAATTAAACATATCAAATTAAAATCTTGTTACAGTACAATTAATTCTATGTTAGAGTAATTAAATAATCTGTTTTGTAGCACGGTTAGGGTTTCTTGGTCTGCTTTGTAGCACGGTTTCTTTCTTAGGGTTTGGTTAGGGTTTTCTCAAACAAGGGATTGGGATCTCTTGGTCGATAGTAGCGGCATGACTAGTGATAATGCAGTGGTTAAAGATCTCGCTACTCTCAATATTTTGGATGAAGAGGAAGTTCTATTGGTGTTGTTGGGTGACCACCGACTATGTAGAGTATCTTTATGATTTATGTTTGGTGGGGAGAGTCCTTATGGATAGCGTGGTGCACTTTCCGGTGTTAAAAAACACTTTAGCGGATTTATGGCATCATTTGCGGGGGGTTTCAATAATGGAATTGGAGGATAAATGAATCCTTTTTAGGTTTTATTGCGAGATAGATTTACAGAAAGTTGTGGATGGTATGCCCTGGTTCTTTAATCGAAATCTTATTGTTTTTCATCAGCTAGTACGAGGCGAGGATCCTAGCATAGTTCTCCTTTGGGAAACGGTGTTTTGGGTACAAATACACAATCTACCAAATGGTTTCATGACGGAAGGAATGGCTCATCAAATTGGGGATTTTATTAGTAGGTTTTTGGATTATGACACATCTTTGGTGACGAGGGGGTTTGGTCAATATATAAGAATACGAGTTTCTATTGATGTTCGACTTCCACTTAAGAGAAAGAAAATAATAGGTGCTGTTCAGAGCAGTTCCTCTTATGTGGTGTTTCAATATGAGCGACTACCCCTGTTTTGCTTTCTCTGTGATCGCCTTGGCCACAGGGAAAGCTTCTATCAGGTTCGGTTAACATTAAGAAATCAACAAGTGGAGTTTGGATGGGACGTTTCTTTAAGGGCGGCTCCAAGAAGGGGAGGGCAAGCGGTGAGTAAATGGCTGCGGGAGGAGAATGGAACCGATATGTGGGCTAGAATGGATATTGATGGGGAAAGCAGGGAAAGGGTATTTGGAGTGGATGTAACAAATAGGGGTGATCATAGAGAAAGAGGGGGGCTTGGGGGACGGTTTAGCCGACAGATTCGGCTAGTGACAGAGAGAAGCATACTTGATATTTCGAAAAATGTTATAAGAGAGGGAGAGGGCGTAGGGATGGAAGACTTTCCTATTGAATTTATTGATGGCAAAAAGAGATAAAGATTTCATTCAGAAGTGGGTAACGGTGAAAGGAAAATGGGTTCGAAAAATGTGATATCGGTGGCCACAGATAAGTTGGCTGACCGGGCACAATGAAAATCCTAAGTTGGAATGTCCGTGGACTTGGGCAACCACGGACAGTTAGATCTCATGCATAAGTTGAGACAAGTTCAGCTTCGAATTTTGTTTCTCATAGAAACAAAGGTGTCGGGTAGAAGAACGGAAGTAGTAAGAAGAAAATGTGGGTTTGTTCATGGAATTGATGTTGATGCGGTAGGGACGAGGAGGGGTTTATCATTAGGTTGGAAGGAGGGGGTGAGTTTATCTCTAAGGAGTTTTTCGAAAGCTCACATTGATATGGAGGTGGAAGAAGCAGCTAAAAGGGTTAGGTGGAGATTTACAGGTTTTTATGGTTCACTAGTAGAACAGGATAGAAAGGAGTCATGGTACTTGTTGAGACACTTAAAGCGTGGAAACAATAGGCCATGGTTAATTACTGGAGATTTTAACGAAATTCTATTCTCGTATGAGAAACAAGGGGGAAGAGTTAGGGAGAAAAGACAGATGACTGCGTTTAGAGAAGTTTTGGAAGAATGTGAGATAAACAACTTGGGGTTTTTTGGGCAGTGGTTTATATGGGAAATGGGTAGGCTGATGACCAACAATATCAGGGAAAGACTGGATAGGGGAGTGGCGAATCCAAAATGGTGGGATCTTTTTCCAGGATTTAGGGTAAGCCATCTACAATATAGTTTCTCTGATCATTGTCCGGTATTGGTAGACACGGAAGGGGATGGTAGATTGCGTTTTAAAGAACAACAAAGGCATTTTAGATTCAATGCTGATTGGATTTTGCAGTCAGGTTTTGATGAGCGGTTGGTTTTGGAATGAAATTTAAATCATCAGGATTTTCTAGTAAAACTGAGGGAGGTGGGGTTGAGTTTGAGTTCCTGGGTAGCCAAGTTTAAGAAGTTTCGAGAACGTCAAACACTGGAGCTAAATGTGAGATTAAGTTATTTAAATGCCTGCGAGATAAGCGATGAGGTGTTGGAGGAGATCACAGAGGTTAAACTTGCTCTGAACCTTGAAGTCGATAAGGAGAAGATCTTCTGGGAACAAAGAGCGAGAGTCAATTGGCTTCACATAGGAGATAGGAACACGTCCTTTTTTCATAGGTGTGTTTCTAACCGAAAGAAGATGAATATGATTAGAGTACTGCTAAATGGTGCTGGGACGTGGGTGATGGATTTTGGTAAAGTTTTAAAATTTGCAACAGATTATTTTAAAGACCTGTTTTCGTCTACAGAGATCGGCGATTGTGATCGCTTATTTGAGTCTTCTGTTCCATGCATAACGGAGGACCTAAATAGGGATTTAATGGCTGAGTTTAGAGCAGAAGAGATTGTTGTGGCTATGAAACCTAACAGCCCTCTAAAAGTATTAGGTAGGGATGAGTTTCCAGTACTATTTTTTCAAAAATACTGGCATATTGTTGGGGAGGATATATTAAGTATTGTTTGGATATGCTAAACGGCCGAAGAGATATAGGGGAAATCAACAAAACAAGTATTGTGCTGATTCCTAAAGTAAGTTCACCAAATTCAATGAGCCAATTTCGCCCAATTAGTTTATGCAATGTTATTTACAAAATTATTTCGAAGGTGCTAGTTCATAGATTCCGCAGTGTCCTACATTATTGTATTGAGGATACCTAGGGGGCATTTGTTTCAGGAAGGCAAGTTATTGATAACGTCCTTGTGGCTTATGAAATTCTGCACACGTTTAAGAAACGGTGAGGGATGTCAAAGAAGGGCTTTGCTTTAAAATTGGATATGAGCAAAGCGTATGATAGGATTGAGTAGGGATTTTTACGAAAAATAATGCGTAGCATAGGCTTTTGTGAAGAATAGATTGCTCTAATTATGAAGTGTATCTCCAGTGTGGTGTATACAGTGGTAATAAATGGAAGACATGGAGAAGACTTTCAGCCTCACAAGGGATTAAGGCAAGGGGATCTGTTAAGTCCGCATTTGTTTCTCATCTGCGCTGAAGGTTTCTCACGACTTATAGCACTTGCTAAAGCGAATGGAAGGATTTCGGCAACAAATGTGGGTAGAAGTAACGTTTCGGTGTCCCATCTCTTTTTCGCTGATGACAGTATGCTGTTTAGAGAGGCCTCCATTGAAAGGGCTTCTAATTTGAAGAATGTGATTAAGGAGTATGAAAGGTTGTCGGGGCAATTGGTAAATTTCGATAAATCTCTTATCTATTTTAGTGGGAATATAGGCTCTAACATACAGCACCAGGTGGGTAGAATTTTGGGGGTTCAGATTTCAAATAACCCAGAAAGGTATTTGAGATTGCCAACTATGATAGGACGTCAGAAAAAAAATGCTTTTGTTGACGTTAAAGAACGTTTTGTCAAACTGTTGCATAACTGAAGTATGAGGGTCTTGTCGACAAGAGGTAAGGAGGTATTTTTAAAATCTATTTTACAGGCTATACCGATTTATACAATGCAATAATTCAAATTACTTATCCTTCTGTTATGAACTAGAGAGTATCATGAATAAGTTTTGGAGGCGTAGTTCTAAATCAAATAAGGGTATCATTGGTGCAAGTGGCGTGACATGTGTCTTCTCAAAGCGAAGGGAGGGATGGGTTTCAAAGATTTATCGAAGTTCAATTTGGCATTGTTAACAAAACAAGGTTAGAAAATTCTTACGCAACCAGATTGCTTGCTTGCTCAAGTAATGAAAGCGAAATATTTTCCAAAAGGAGACTTTATGAGTGCAAAGTTAGGCTCTTACCCTTCGTATACCTGGAGAAGCATTTGGGGAGCTCGAAAACTCCTTGAGAAGGGGCTCGGTTGGCTGATTGGAAATGGGGATGCAGTAAATATATAGAATGATGTCTGGCTGCCAAGACTTAGAAACGGACGAATACAGGGTCAACATATAAATATTAGGTGTACAAAAGTGTCAGATTTAATCGACAAAGAAACCACTACCTGGAAGCAGGACACAATCCAGGAGCTATTCAGTGAGAAGCAGCTTGCAAGCATTCTGCTAATTCCACTGCTACGTAGTGAACCGAAAGATATCTTAGTCTGGAAGGGTGACAATACAGGGGTGTATACCGTTAAAAGTGGATATAAGTGGCAAATTACAGCTACGGGGCCTAATTCTCAGACTAATTTGCTAGTTAATTTTTTTACAAAACTATAGAGTCTCTAGATACCAAGCAAAATAAGAATACATATGTGGCGAATTGCTAACGATTACATCCCTACTTTATACAATATAAGAACTCCTAATTTGGTTGTCAACATACTTTGCCCGGTTTGTAAAACAGCAGAGGAAACCGTCAGTCACCTGTTCAAAGACTGCTCCTTCATGCAGCAAGTATTAAGAGGGTTGGGGGTGATAGTTGTAACATGCAATGAAGATCCTAATTGGAAAACGTAGTTAGCAATAGAGTTCAATAATCTGAACATTGAGGAATGTATAAGCAGAGCTATTGCCTATTGGGCTATTTGGTATAACCGTAATAAGATTTACCATGATGGAGTCCGAGAGCAAGTTAATGAAGTTGTTGGTTTTGTGCAAGCCTATTGCACAGAGATAGCCGCACTGGGGGTGGTACTGTAAGGAGTCCAGGTAGTGGCTGTAATGAACCGAAAGTTACGGTATCGGAAATTGAGTCTTGAGTACTGTTTCCGTGAAATTTATTCATGAATATTTATTAGAAATATTTATGAATTATAGTTGAATGGTTATTTAATGTTTATTAAGTTAAGTAGCTTGAATTTAGAATAGTGACTAAATTGCATACGGTATAAAAGTTTAATTATAGATTAAAGATTAGTAAAACGGACTAATCTAGCAATTAGACCCTAAGTGCCATGTGTGTGAATGTATGATATAACATGTGTAATAGTTGGTATATATGTGTAATAGCTATAAGATATTTTATGTTATAGCTATTACACATGTTAATTTTATATTTATTATAGGTTAATAATAATATAATATAGTATAATGAATAAAGAATAATGAGTAAAGAAACATAGAAAGAGTTACAGAGAGCAAACGTGATAAAGAAAGAAAGAAAGAAAAAAGAAATAGAAAAGGGAAATTTGAGGATTAAGGCCCTAAAGTTTAATTGGTAAGTTGTTTTAGCTCATTTTCTTATGATTTTTATGTTTATGGATGCCTAATTCAAAGTTCTACATGTATGAGGTTAAAATGAAGAAAAATAGAAAATTTTAGATATTGATTTAGTTGAATAAATTGAGGTTTTATGGGTTAAATTGATAGGAATTGAAGTTAGAAGTGAAAATTGAGTGATTTATTAAAAGAATTCTAAGTTAGGTTTAAATAGGGATTAAGTTGAATAGAGCTCAAAATTTATGTTTTATAATGAATTTTATGAGTTAGAAATTGTTAATGAGTTGATTAAAAGAGAATATGAAGCTTAAGTTAAAGAAAAAAAGATTAGTAATGGAAAAAGGACTAAATTGGAATTTTTGTAAAAGTTTGATAGAAAGTGAAAATGTGTTTTATGAATTAGTATATTGATGATTTTAATTGTATGATTGTTAGTAGCAAACGTAGCACGGATACGCCATCAAAGAAGGAAAAGAGAAAGTGAACGAAGATATCGATTAAATTCGATAAATAGTGGTTTGTATTTCTATAAACCGAGATTAATCGTTATTGCTATATTTGATATTTATATTGTATGAAAATGTGAATCAGGTAAGTATTTTTACCATATTGAAATGAATGTGATTTTGAATACCCTATTAACGATTGTCGGGCTAGTCGGATATAGTTGACATGTCATAGGAATTGGAAGTATTGGGATATTTCGACATTGAGTCGATGAGACACTATGTGTCGACTCATCGTTAAAGTTCGGATTTGTTCCGATGAAGTACTTTGTGTACTATAATGTTAAAGTTCGGATTTGTTCGATGAAGCACTATGTGCTTATCCCGAGTGTGGGTTGGATCTGTATCCGTTAGTGTCCGAGTTATGTTAATAAGGGTAAATAAAGTAAAGGTTATTAAAGTCTTGATTGATATTGAATAATAGTAATAATGTGTTTGAATTACCATGTCTTAAAGTTGATTAAGCTATTGTTTATAGAAATACCACTGAGAGTATTCTCAACGCACGGTTTGTTTCGTCATGCAGCAGCTAGGTCTGAAAGTATAAGGACTCAAGATACAAGCCGATCCCCAAACTCAAATTGGTGAAGTTTCTATCTTTTGGAAAATGGCATTGTACTTAGGATGTCTTTTGGTTATTTTGAAAGTATCTAAGTTGTTAAATGATATTTTGGTATGTTTTGTAAATGTTACCAAAACCTTAAGTATGGTATGTTTTGATATGTTAGTGAAGAGTAATAAGAGGAATTGTTGGTAAATGTTGTAGAGAGAAGAAATGAAGATGTTATAAACTTAGTTATCAACATTTTATACTAAAACAGATTTGGACAGTAACAGTAGTCCAACTTTGAAAATATACCAAAAATAGTATAAAGTGAATTAGATGATGAATAAAATATGTAATTGAAGCTTAATGAATCTATTTTTATATGGAAGAAACAAAATAGGTAAAAGAGTTTTATTTTATGAGATATTTACGTTTTGGTGAAACAGGGTTAGAACAATTTCTGGATTCCCTGTTCTGACTTTAGAAATTCACCATAAATTGTGTATTAAGAATTAGGACTCAAAATTTATTTGTATGGATTCATTATTGAGTCTATTTTTAATTTAAACAAATGGCATAGTCATTGGATTTCTGTAAAGGAAGAAATTTGATTCGTAGTGCACAAGGGTCAGAGTAGCCGAACCCTGAAACAGGGGAGACTTCTTCTAATAAACTGTACTAATTGGCCCGACCAAAAATTCTAGAAAAAAATTAGTAAGTAGATATATGAGTCTAGTTTCAGGGAAAATTTATGGAATTGGATTTCGAGTTTCGTAACTCGAGATATGATTTTTTTAGCGACTGTGACGCAGATGGATAGTTTACTACGAAAACTGTTTAAGTGCTATGATAAGTTTTGTAATGTCTCCTGCTTGACTCCGGCAACGGTCTCGGGTAGGGGGACGTTACAGTGGCAGTTCTGAATAGAAACCATCGAAATGAGATACCATAAAAATCAACTTCGACGCCTCGTTTAACTACCAAACGAGAAGCTCTTGTTCAGGAGTTATAGCAAGGAATAAGGATGGATTGGTAATGGGAGCGTGTACCTGTCCATGGGAGAATATATCAGATCCAGTGATGGCTGAGACACGGGCATATTTGTAAGCCATCTCTATGGCTGAGGACATGGGCTTCCAAGATATTTGCATTGAAGGAGATACGTTAACGGTAATCCGGAAGTTAACCTCTGAAGGAGAAGATAAGTCTGAGATTAGCAGTCTGATTAGCGAAATCAAGGGAAAATTTTCCAGATTCAGAAGAACGAGATTTTTGCATGTACCAAGGGAAGCTAATAAGGCGGCCCATGGGATGGTGATGGAGAGACGGCGGTATGTAAGCCCCCAATACTGTATTGAGGAGGTTCCGCAGGCGGTGGAAAGACTGGTGGCTGGAGAAAGGCGAGTTAACAGAGAGGAAGGAGAGAGGGTAAGCTAGAGTCCAGACTGGAGGCAGATTGTTTGTCCGATGAGCTCGTGAGACCGGCTGAGGAGACTACTTCAATAGTTTTGATACTGGGAGATTATCGGTCGTTGTGGGTAGCTGATACAGAGAGATTGGAGTTTGCCGAAAGGGAAACTGAGTTTTCAGGTCTATGGTTGTCTAGTCTAGTCATTTCATTTCCATTTCTGTGTGGTTAAGAATAAGTTTAATTTTATTGCTTTGTTTTAGTTAGTTTTTTTAATTCTAATTTATTAAAAGCACCGTTTCGGTGTCCTATAGGATACAAATAGGTGTAGGTTTAGTCTTTTTAGGCCTGATATATTTATTTCTTTCCCTTATCAATACAAGTATCAGTTCTGATTTCAAAAAAAAAAATTTCTATGTTAGAGTACATAAATTTGAAACAATATATATATATATATATATATATATATATTTGAAAACCATTTTAAAGCAATAAAATAAAAATATAAGATATTTTAGTATGATAAACTTGAGTCATTAATTAACTTATTTAGCTCCCAAAATTATTGTTTTAGAAAAATCTTAAAATTTGAGCTTTCATTATATGTTCTTTAGAATTTTTTAAAACTATTATAAATTTTTGAATTTTTATAAATATTTTGAATTTTTGAAAATTATTTTGATTTTTTTGTAATTTTGTTGAGAGAGATCAATTTACTTATTTTCAAAATTGACAGAACCAAAGGGTATTTACACCAATATATTATTGTTTTATTCAAATTATTCAAGTTATTCAATTGTAAAATTTAACTCGATTTATTCAAATTTAATCGAATCACTTGAAATTCAATTTTTTTCCAAATCAGGATTTACAAGTACATCTTAAACTATTATTCCTTAAATTATTTCTAATTAAATTATGATTAGAATCATGGTGAAGGAAGAATTTTTTTTACCCAATGTCAAATTGAAGTAAAATTTTCTTTTAATGAAAGTTTATTAAAATTAAAATATGATTTTATCATTATTTTAACTTATAATTCTCAACACAAAGCAATATGGATTTTCTTCCTAGATTGCTAATTCTGCTTTAAAATCCTTTGAACCATTGGTGGATGCTTTAAGAAAATATTGTAAAATCACTTTTGATAATAAAAATAATGTTAAACAGAAGGTTTCTGCCCATCAAAATATTTTTAAAATTGCTTTTGAAGACAAATACTAGGTGTTTTTCTAAAGCATTTTCAATATAATTTTAAATTAGTCCACAATTAATTATGAATTAAAATTTATAATTTACATAATAATAAATTTAGTCTTCAATATTTATAAATTGTTGTCAATTTGGCTCTTATTTTCTTATGAGCTAAATTTGACCATTAACATTTAAAAAACAATCAAATCACTTCTATATAACGGAAATGCTGACTAAAATATTAATTTTTTTAATGATGTTGATATAGCAACTCGTGTAGTAACCTATGTGTACTTTATGCTAACATGGCACTATTTGTCTTATATGTCATGTCATCAAATAATTTAAAATTTGCAAAATATAAAAAGTTTATAAAAATTCAAAAAAATAGCTTGAAGTACTTGTGGATTGCCATGCGAGTTGTTGTTGGAGATCGACCCAATTAAGCAACGAATAAGTAAAAATAGCAGAAGAAATTGAGAAATTGAACATACAAATTTAATGTGAAAAAAACCCTCCAAAGTGGATAAAAAACCACCGGCAAAGATAATTTTACTATAATGGCAAAAGAACGAAGATTACAAAAGATGGAGATAAAAACTAAGCCTCGAAAACCCCCCCAAAAAAACTCTCAAAACGTAAACACAAAATTCTCTAAATGTGTTATGTGTTCTAATATCTAATGAGTGATTTTTTAAGGTTGTAAAAGAGAATATTTATAGGCTAAACTCATAGGTCAAAATATAATAAAATAATCTAGACTAATCAAAGTTTGATTGAAACAAATAAACAGAGTTTAACTAGAAGATTATTTCTCAAATTTGACTGAAATAGGAGTCATACTTAACAAATCTCCACCTTGACTCATATTTCCACAACGCCATCTTTGCCAAAGCCTACCACGGGCCTATTTTAAACTATGTAGGGAATTAGCTTAGCCAAATATGTGCTTAGAAACTGGAAGACTTCTAGCCTTCGACTTGTACACTACCAAATCAAAACTAATCCAGGTCTGATTTTCACAAATACAGTGCTTTAACTTTTCAAAACCTGCATTTAAAAGAGAACTTCTCTTCAACAAAACGGCCATACTTTTTCCCCCATAACCAAGTTGTCTCCGCTCCAAACAAGTTGACTTCGACTCCGTAACGGACGAGGGACGTCCAATTTCACCAGTCACTGTAGAACCTTCCAGAATATAAAGATTGTCGGTTCTTTTACCTTTTAATAAAATGAGAGCTCCATGAGATACTTTAATGTCACTCGACTTGATGTTGATTCTGCATCCTTTCAAGTTTAAAATACTCAAGGAGATGAGATTCTTTCGTAAATCGGGTACATACCTGACATCTGAAAGTGTCCTAATCATCCCATCGTGCATCCTAATTTTAATAGTACCAATACCAATTACCTTACTGGATAAATCGTTTCCTATGCGCACAACTCCACCTTCAAATGAACTGTATGTGGAGAACCATTCACTATTAGGACACATGTTGAAAGAACATCCCGAATCTAGGATCCACTCGGACGTAAGCTTGAAGTTATCACTTGTTAATACTAACAAGAAATCATCACCACTTTCATCGGCCATATTAGCACCAACTATGTAACAGCCCCTTTTTGATAAAAATCGAAACAATGGTTTCGGAACCACAAATCTAATTTCGGAAAGAAAATTTATTTTAAAATTATTTTATGGTCTATAGTATGATAGTAATGTCGTATAAAAATTTTGTAAAGAAATTTTACCGATTACATGTTTAATTTGATAAAGGACCAAATTACACAAAGTGTAAAAGTTGAGTTTTAATAGCTAAAGGGATTAAATAGCTATGAAATTCAAAATTTGAGGTCCTTAAATGGTAAATAGACCATTAAAAATGCTTAGTTGTTAAGGATGATTATTCATCCGTGGAAAATAAAATAAAGAAAAGGATGAAATTGAAAAGTGAAAAAAATAAAGATAATAAATGATAAAAAGATGAAAATATCATCAATTTATCATTTTCTTCCCCAAAAATACATAGAAACCCTAGGAAATAGAAAGCAAGCTTTCTTGACTCAATTAGATATGTTTTTTTGTCCCGTTTTTAATAATTTTTATATTTCTGAGATCGTAATAGCTTAATTTTGCTATCTCAGGGACTAATTTGTAAAGTAATTAAAGTAATAAGATTTTTCCATGGATGAGTATGCTGAAATTTTAAAATTATGATAAAAAATGAAAGGTTGGTGATAGATAAATAACTTTTACAAAGAGAATTTTGATGAAATTATGATTTAGGGACTAAATTGAAAATTTGTAAAATTAATGGAAAAATTTTAATTTTTTTGAAATATATGGGCTGCTATTGTGACATGTAAAAATCGGTTAGGGTTGGAATAAAGATTAAATTGCATGAATTTCATTTTCCGAGCCTAAGGACGAAATCGTCATTAATATAAGTTTAAGGGCAAAACGATAATTTTGCCTAAGATGTGAATTGGACTGAATTGAGTATGAATTGTATTAAATTTATGTTAAATTTACTTGTATAAATCCGGATAGACCAAATTCGGAGTTAGAACGAGGAAAAGAGAAAATGTCGGATTAATAGATTTTACATACACGAACATTTATTGAGGTAAGTTCGTGTAACTAAATTGTGTATATTTATATGCTTGAATTGAATATGTTTATGTGAATTGTATAAATGTTATAAATAAATGAAATGATCACATATTCGACAATGCCCGAAAAATGTCAAATTCCGTTTGAATAAATGAAAATCGATGGATACAGGATTTCTCAGTTTGGTTGTGGTCTTGCATATGTTGCAGACAAATCATAGCTCAAAAAAGCGTCCCGATATTAGCCCTCTCGAACTTCCTGTTATAAGGTTCTTGCTAGCTTCCCATTATAGCTCTTCGGAGCGTCCCGATAGGTTGTGATCCTACATTTGTTGTGGACACATCTTAGCTCTTATGAGCATCCTGATTATAGGCTCTTCATGAGCTTCTCATTAAATTGGCTCTTTGTAAGCTTCCTGATAGTGCTTGTTTAAACTTCCCGATATTGGCTATCCGGAGCTTCCCATTATATGGCTATCTATGAGCTTCCCGATATGGTTCTTTGTGAACTTATCAATTATGGCTTTTATGAGCTTCCCGTTATATAGCCCGAATAAGCTTCCCGATATGGTTCTCTGTGAGCTTCCCGATTAATGGCTCTTTGTGAGCTTCTTATTATATGGCTCGAGAGAGGATTTCCCGATTATGTGCTTTAATGAGCAACCCCGAATATGAATTGACGATTTTTAATTTGTACATTTTGAGTGTATTACCTGTGTATCCATTGATGTTTTCAATGATTCAATGGGCAAAATCCTGACATGAGGATATATGAATTACGAAAAGAATTATTACATGTATTTGCCTAAAAATACATGAAAAATAATGATACATGATATATGGAAATATGGAAATATGGAAATATGAGATGATGATATATGAACATGGAATTTGTTTGATGAATATGTTCATCTTTGATTATAGATTTTTACACCTTGAGTGTAATACCGTGTGACATTGATATTTCAAATGATTTAGTGAGTAAAGTTCTGACATAAAATAATCTGAACTCCACACGAATTATCATGAAAATGCACTTCAAATACATGGGTATGATTTGTATATGTTATTTGAATTCATGATGTAAAAAGTATATGTATATGGGAATTTGGTTATTATTGAGCACATACATGTTTCTTAATGTTTATATGAGATAGTATGACTTAGAAATGAACTATTACTCGTAAGAACATGAAGTACATGGAAATAACATTACCTAATATAATGATGTATGAATTGGTTGTTACATGAATGTGGATCATGCTTGATGACTTTGTTCATCCATGATCAAGGACTATTATATGTGATTATTTGGCTAACATGATGAGGATATGTGTTTAGGGCTTGTGACCAAATTGGTTGATAGTGCCTTGCATGTTTATTTTGAACATAAATATATGGTAAGTTATTTACCATGTTATACGAAGTTACTAAGCATTTCATACTTACTTTGTTTTATTTTCCCCTGTTCTATAGTAATTCGGAAGCTCGTTGGACTGGAAACTTAGGGGAGATCACTCACACTATCCATCAGCCCAGAGGCGAAACCAGAAAATTTTTTTAGGGGGGCCGGATGAAATTTTAATTTTCTATAGTTTATATCTTTATAATTTGTAAATGATTAAATCAAATTTTTATAATTTTAGGGGCCAAAGTGAAATTTTACCTTTACTAATTTAAAATTTTTAAAAAATTTAAAGGGCCAAAAATATAATTTTACATTTTAGGGGGGGCCGGGGCCTATGCTAGCCCCCCTAGATACGCCCCTGTATCAGCCCATCTTGGTATATATGATAAATTAATTATGGTTATAATGGCATGTATAGGTTAATTAACCAATGTTGGCATATAAATGTTTGGGTTATAACTAGCCATTGGAATGTCTTGTGATGAACATGTTTTGATATGTATAAATGAGGCTATAACATGTTTGGTGTGTGCTTAAATGGTTGAATGATAGAAATCATGTTGGCATATTGATGATTAATTCTAGCACATTTGGTAAAATATGCATATATGTGAACTTGATAAGTTAAGTAAGTTTTGTATGTTTGGTTACATGATGGTAAAGTATCATCTGAGGTGCTTAAGAGCACATTGGTTGTATGTGATGTTATGTCATGCATGAGACTCGGTTATGACTTAAATTAATTGCTTTAAAAATGGCTTGTGAATATGTTAAAGTATTGGTGTAAAAGGAAGACAAATTGGGTAAGAAATGTGGCTTGGAAAATAGCCTATTTTTGTCCGCACAGGCAGAGACACGGATGTGTATCTCAGCTGTGTGTGACACACGGCCTAGCACATGGGCATGTGACCTGGCCATGTGTCCCCTGAATCTTTAAAATGTCAAATCAGAATACTCAGAATTGATCACACGGGTGTGTGAACTGGCCGTGTGACCCCTACACCTACACACGGTTTAGCACACAGGTGTGTGAGTTGACTGTGTGACCCAAGTCAAAGAGTTACATAGCATAAGACACGGGCGTGTCCCTGGCCATGTGAGCCACACAGCTTAACCATATAGGCGTGTGACCCTTATACCTAAATTTTTTTTTAAGATTTTGCGAAAAATTCTCTAAGTACTGGTTTAGTCCCGATTCGTTTCTAATGCATGTTTTGGACCTTGAGGGTTCATAGAAGGGACTTTATGTTTGATTTCTAACATGAATACTGTATAAAATGAAATATTTGTTTACTTGATCTGTATATTCCATAAATGCTTTGTAACCCTGTTCCGGTAAAAGATACAGGTTAGGGATGTTAAAAGCTATATCTTCCTCGTTACTCTGAGCAGCTCTTTTAGTTCGCAGTTTATAACAATTTGCTTTGACGTGACCTAATTTTTTACAATAGCGACACCTTTTGTCTCGTTTCTTTAATGCTACCAAAACGGAAGCTTGGCTATCTACCTTGCTATCCAGACCAAACTCATTGTCGAGTTTGTCTCTACTCAATAAATGACCCTTCATATCTTCGAACGAGAGTTTGTCTCTATCATAAATCAAGGTCTCCCTGAATACTTGTATGAAGGGGGTAAATGGTATAATAATATCATAGCCTAATTTTCATTGTCAATCTGAACCTAAACTTTCTTTAAATCATTTAAAAGAGTAATGAATTGATTGATGTGATCTCTAAGAAGCTCACCTTCATTCATGCGAAATGTAAATAGACATTGTTTTAACACTAAATGGTTAGCCAGAGACTCAGTCGCATAAAGAGTTTCTAACATTTTCCACAAGGCGGATGAAGTCTTCTCCATCAATACCTCCTGCAATATCGTATTCGCGAGGCACAACTGGATTGCAGACAAAGCCTTTTCATCAAGCTCTTCCCATTCTGTTTGATTTAGATTCTCAGTTTTTTTCCCGGCAACAACCCTTTTTAACCCGGTTTAAACTAGAATTGCCATCATCCGAACTTGCCACAGATTGAAATTTATCTCACCATCAAACTTCTCAATTTCAAACCTTATTTCTGGCATCTCTAAACAGGTTGATCTATGAAAATTGAACTAGCTCTGATGTCACTTGTTGTGGATCGACTCGATCAAACAACGAATAAGTACAAATAGTAGAAGAAATTGAAAAATTGAACACACAAATTTAACGTGGAAAAACTCCTCCAAAGAGGATAAAAAACCATGGGAAAGATAATTTTACTATAATGGCAAAAGAACGAAAAGCACAAAAGATAGAGATAAAAACTAAACTCCGAAAACCTGAAAACAAAGAACCCTCAAAACGTAAACACAAAATTCTCTAAATGTGTTATGAGTTCTAATCTCTAATGAGTGTATTTTCTAATGTAGTAAAAGAGTCTATTTATAGGCTAAATTCATAGGTCAAATAATAATAAAATAAACTAGACTAATTAGAGTTTGATTTGAAATAAATAAATAGAGTTTAACTAGAAGATTATTTCTCAAATTTGACTAAAATAGGAGTCATACTTAACAATTGCCAAATTTAAATTTTTAATATTTTAGTTAGTTTCCTATTAAAAAAACAATTCGACTCTTTTTGAAGGTTGATGGTTAAATTCGACTCATTTAAAAAGGTTAATAGCTAAAAAAAAAGATAATGATCAAATTGACAAAATATATAAACGTTAAGGCTAAATTTATCGTTATGTTAAACACTTATTAAGTGAAAGTGAGATATAGGTGTAGTACTTTGATTAAGTGGAAAAGTGAAATGATGGAAAATAAGAAATAAAATAAATTTTAAATGTGCATAGTAAGAAAGAAATGTAAGATGAAAGAAAACGGAAAAATGATAATTTCTTATCCTAATACATAAAAGTAAATCAATTCATATTAGAATGGTAAAAAGTAATTATTATTTTCAGTGTTTTCATTTTCTTCGTCTCATTTTTCAACGCTAAACAATAAACAAAAAAATAATTACTTTTACTTTCAAATTTTTCATTTTTCTACTAGCCACACTAATAAAATGAAATATATATATATATATATATATATATATATATATCTTTATATATTTGCTTTTCTACTCCTTCAACTTTTCATTTTTTCAATATTTTAGTAGGAGTCATCGTAAAATGGTAAGAGGAGAGATATAATCTCAGATTAAGCATTTTTAAATAAAAAATCATTTCTCTAAATTTTTAATTTTACTAAATAATAAGTATTTTTTCTTCTCATTTTTCCGTAATTTCTACTAAATACACAAATAATAATAGTTATGTTTATTGATAAAATTTCCATCTTACCAAGCTAAGCAAAGCCCAATAAAATATAATAGGAAATAGCTTTTAGCATGCTTGTAAGGAATTTAGTCAATGGACCAATCATGTCACCGTAAATGTGCAAAAGCTGTAAGAGAGGTATGCCAAGAGAATAATATAAAAACTATAAATTTCAACCTTTTTTATTATTATATATTTTAGATACATAATTAATAATAATACAATATTTTTTTGAAGAAATAAAATTGTTAAATATTTTGTGAGTCTATCTCTTGTAGAAGTTAATTTACATATTTATATGATACAGTTTTTAGATGTGACGTATTAGTTAAATTCTTATGCATGTTAATACGTATTTTATTCTAAAGTCAACACACATTTTAAATATAAATTCGTTTGTTTGATAATACTGAATCCACCACATGTAAATTATATAGACTATAACTACTAAAGTAAAGAAGGTTAGGTTAATATTAATTGGATAGTGGATGGGTAATAACCAACACCCATAACAAAAATATAAATTATTAATGTGTAAATTTATTTGATATATAAAGCATATTATCATAGTGGTCCTGATTTTGAGGTAAAACGAAACTGTATCAATATTATATTGTTTTATTTTTGTACTGACTTGCATTAGTCGTATCTCATTGTGTCAATTTATATATAAACAAATTTAGATATTAGATATTCATAATTTTGAAATTTATGTTTATATATAAACAAATGTAAGTTTTCATGTGTATATAATAACTATATCTTAATAGAAAAATTAAAATAAATATATGTTTTGAAATTATCCACAAACTAATATATCCAAACGTAATTGTATTAATGGGATTTGAAAAATTTTTTCTAAGTTAATCTTGAATTTGGTGATTATTTTTATATTGGGGCTTAAACTTTTTTTTATCTATGTTAGTTATTGGACTTGACAATTGTTTCTATATTAGGCCTAAACTTCAAGGATTTCAAGGAAATATTAGGGACTAACTTGGGAAAAAAAGTTTCAAGTCCTACTGTAAAAACAATTGTCAAGTTCAATAACTAACTTAAATAAAAAAAAGTTTAGACCACAAATTAAAAATAATTGCCTAGTTCAAGCCCCAAAAATTTATTGGCATGAGGTACACGCAAATTGCTATGTACGCTGCCATGTTAAAAAAAATTAACATTTTAGTCAATATCTCTATTGAGAAAACATCAATTCAATTATTTTTCAAAAAATTGATAATCAAATTTGACTCTCTTTAAAAGGTTGAGAGTTAAATTTAACTAAAAAAAGAATAAAGAACAAAATTAACAAAAGATGTAACAGCTAAAGACTAAAGTTGAGATTATACCAAAATATATAACCTTTAATTATTTTCTTTACCCAAAATACATAAAATTAGAAATCTTAGTTAAAAAGATAGAGCACACTTTTATGATTCTGCATTTTTGGTGAGACTCTTGTAACTTTATTTTTGGCTTCTTTTGAGTTTTTTACTGAATGAGAGAAGGGTGGAGGTGATTACACAAAAACATATACATTTTTTCTTACTGGTAGATAAGAACATATACTTTTATGAGTAGAAAAATTAAAGCTTTGTAAAAAAAAAGAAAAGATAGGAAGGATATTTAATTTTGATTATATTATTATTTATAAGATGGTGGTGGGAAGAGAACAGAGGAAAAGACAGAAAGGGCAACGTCAGAGTTACCGTAAGGTTCCCTCTTATTTTGGTTGTTGTTGTTTGGACTGCTTTGGGATATCACACTATACGCCTTACGGAGGGATCTCAATCTCATCCTCATCTCTCTCTCTCTCTCTCTGAGTTTTATGAGCTCAGTCTTTTCTTTTCATAATTTCTTCATATTTATATGGTTATACCTAGTAAGATTTTATTGAAAGGTGAAATCATGAAGCTTAAAAGTGGATAGGGAAGTTCTCTATAACCTCTACCCGCCTAGTTATATACCCCTCTCACACACATATATATTTATATTTATTGAGTGTTTGCCTATAAAACAAAAAGAATGGTTCCTTTGGGTTTATGCCAAACAAAGAAAAACAATCAAGGGTCTCTATGATTAGGATTATGGGATTCATTCACATATATGTTAAGAGTAGCTACTTGAGTCCATAACTAGTATCTATATTTTCTTTTCTCTTTTATCACTTAAGGTTTTTGTTTTTTATCTATGGATTTTCTGTAACCAAGATCCATGGTTATTTAAGAGAAGATGATGAAAGGTTATATAGTCCACCACCAACAACAAGAAGTTATGGAAGAGAATATGTCTAATTTGACTTGTGCATCTGGTGAAGCCAGTGTTTCTTCAGCTGCTGGTGGAACCAACTATTCTCAACAATACTTTAGTAACCCACCAGCTCAAGCTCAGCCAGTTAAGAGAAAGAGGAATCAACCAGGCAATCCAGGTTTGTTTGGGTTCAAACTTCACAACCCTTATCTTAAAACACCGTTACTTTTATTACATTTTTTTTATTTGTTTTCTTAACTAAGACTTTTGTTTTTAATCAGACCCAGATGCAGAAGTGATAGCTTTGTCACCTAAAACACTAATGGCTACAAATAGATTTGTGTGTGAGATCTGCAACAAAGGGTTTCAAAGAGACCAGAACCTTCAGCTTCATAGGAGAGGGCACAATTTGCCTTGGAAGTTAAAGCAAAGAACAAGTAAAGAGGTGAGGAAGAAGGTATATGTATGTCCAGAAGTCAGCTGTGTTCATCATGACCCATCCAGGGCACTTGGGGACTTGACTGGTATCAAGAAGCATTTTTACAGGAAACATGGTGAGAAGAAATGGAAATGTGACAAGTGCTCCAAGAGGTATGCAGTTCAATCCGACTGGAAAGCTCACTCCAAGACTTGTGGCAGTAAAGAATATAGATGTGACTGTGGAACCCTCTTCTCAAGGTATAAAAAAACAACTAATCCCCTCCTATAATCATTTTTGGGAATTAATGTAATAACATGAACATTAAAGTTACTTTTAAACACAACAGTCAAAATATCCATTTATTGAGGCATGCACTTGAGTAAAATTTTGAAATTTTAAGAAAGGTTTTTTTGCCAAATCTTTGTCTGATACATTGAAGAATTCATTGCACTACACATGTAGCAGTTCCTACTTTCTCACACCCTAGAGGCTAGAGAGAGATAGAGGGATATGCCTGCTTGCAGCCTGAGTGCCTGCCTGGTGTAGTTTATTTGGTAATTTTGTTTGCACCAGCCCAAGTGGACAATCTGTCCCATGTATATGCTCTGAGTGAAATGAAACATAAATAAAAATAATGGGACGCAGAAAGAGAAAAGTCAGAGACAAAGTCAAATGTTTCTGGCATTGTCATAATAGCAGTTCATGACTGGTTTGGGTTTTTGTTTTCTTCTGTTTGTGTTTCTGGTTTTTTTTTTTTTTTCCAGGAGGGATAGTTTCATTACTCACAGAGCCTTCTGTGATGCATTAGCAGAGGAGAGTTCAAGAGCGGCAATCATGGGAGCCAACACTTTTCAACCAGGCTCATCTCATACAAATTTACAAGTACCCCAATTCAATCCCCATGACATCCAAGCATTTTCACTTAAGCAAGAGCAGCATCAAAGGTTCACTCCTCTCAAGCCTGATATTCCTCCATGGCTCGCGACCCAACCAATGCTAGGGGCTGGGGCTGGTCTTTCCTCATCATCATCTTCCATTTTCTCCCCTAGTTTAACACTTCATGAGAATCCCACCCCTATCCCTACTCTTGATCCGACTCTTCCTCCCTACCATCCAACAACAGTACTTTCCCCACACATGTCAGCTACTGCGTTGCTTCAGAAAGCTGCTCAGATGGGTGCAACCCTGAGTAACAAACCTGGCTCATCATCCGCGCCAGCTACTACTACTGCTATGAGACCCCACCTACAAACTCACGTGTCTGCTGATTTTGTTGCCAGCACCAACAACAACAGCACAACAGCTGGCTTTGGTCTCAACGTGTCTTCACGTGAAGAAGTCTCTATGGGGAGTGGATTTATCCATGGTTCGACTCATCATGCAGCTGAAAGCTCAGGTGCTCCTCCACCTCCTTCCCTTCTTCTACAGGGCATGATGAATTCTTTGTCTTCTCCCATTGGATTTGATTCCACTTCCTTTGATGATATTGCATTTAGTGGGATTTTGAACGCAAAGAACAAGAGCGGGACTCTCATCAATGAATCATTCTCGAAAACAACTGCAGCACCCAAAAATGGCACTGGAAATAATAATGACCATGAAAGTAGAGCGGGTGGTAGTACTCAAGGTGAAGCCTTGAGAAGAGATTTCCTAGCTCTTTGACCTTTCTCCCATGTCTAGTTTCTCAACATTGCTGATGTTAGGAACTGCATGAACAGTTGGATTCCATGATCAACAAGGCAGCCAGTCTCAAAACCATGGAAAGTTTTAGGTAATATAGAAAAACATTTCAAATACTATATCTTAAATTTTATACTCTCTTTTGATTTATTCTGCCTTTTCCCCTTTATCTAATCTCCTCTACAATCTTTCCAAAGATAATCATGTTACAAATTTTTGTTGTTGGTATAGTATGGTTTTATATAAATAATAAAACCTTGCATGCAAAGCAAAAACGTAAGGTTAATAGTATAGCAAATATTAAAATATGATAAATTAATATTGGGTGATGTTATGTTATATGAAATTAAAGCAACTTGTTGACCATGATGAATATGACATCCAATCAATGAGTTTAGTCTTGTAATGTAATCATATATGGTGTTTAGTTTTTGCTTTCTTGATCACCTTTACGTGTAAGTTGTAGCTAGGAAAGGGAAAACCATGTCAAATTAATTTTTGTTTTATTTAATAGCTTAGAAGGAAGGCTACCTATATCCTTTTATTTAAATCTTTTTTTTTTTTTTCATTTGTGGGAACGTTATGATTATGATTCAAATAATAGATAAGTAGATGTTATGTCATCATGATTAAGAAACATAAAATCTATTTCTCTAATTTCTTACTTCTCATCATTAATTAAGATTTTTAATAATGATGAATTTTCTTGTAACTCAATTTCCAAGCGGGTTTAGTGTGGGATGAAAATTACTGAGTTGCTATATATACGACCTATAGATGTAGCAAAGTTAATATATATTTATATTTGGTTGGATGGTGTCCTAGACCAAACCACAGTACCTCAATATAGACCAAACGAGAACTGACAAATAAATGTTAATGATTGGGTAATAGACTCCCATATTTCTAATGTTTTATTTTTAAATATTTATTTTGTTATAATTTCTTATTTTTATACCATACTTAAAATTATTCATAATTTTTATTTAACTTTACATAATAACACATGTTATTCGGGATTACCTGATATATATTTACAGTAAAGCACTTGGACAATTTAGGATAGTATATATCTTAGGTGGCATATCTTAAAGAATAACAATGGAATACTCTACTCATTTTCACTTTTAATATTAATAATGAGGTGGATCCACCATTAATTATTTTAAAATTCATTTCTATAAAATCAGTTTAAAAATGTTTTTTTTATAATTTCTTTTCTAAAAACATAATGCTTAAGTAGTTTTTGTAAATTAATAATACATTAAATAATTTTAATTTATTTAGTAAAACACTTTTTAATTTTGTTTTCAAATTAAAATGTTTTTCTTAAAATAGTTTTAAAATATTTTCTTTTCAAATTACTATAAAAAATAAATATTCTTTAAAATCTAATATTAACAATGATTATTTTTAAATTAAAATAAATAATTAAAAATATATTTAATATTAAATATAATTAGCTAGAAATAAAAGTAAATTTCCAACACAAAAATTTACATATAATTGTGATCTAAGTTAAAGAGAAATGATTGTATGACACTGTGATTCCACGTCATCCTTATCATTTTTCAATAGGAGAATGGCAAATCAAAATTTTCCTTCTAATATTCAACTTTTTATCCTAAAAAAAGTTCAAATCCAATTAAAAATGGTAAAAATCAAGAGGAAAAATCTGATTTATCATTCTCTTATTGAAAAAAGATAAAGATGATGTGCAACCACAATTTCATACCACCTCTTCTCTTAAGTTAAGTTATATTATATAACACTATTTCGCCCGAAGTCTTTGTTTGCAAAGTTGAGGTCTTATTAGAGTCCATTTTTGATAAGTTGATTTATTTTAATTTGAATATATATATATATATATATTATAATAAAAAGAATTAATCCACTCAATCCCAAGTTAGAAATAGAGTTGACAGGGAATATGAAAAAGCAAAGATATACATTTAACTTTAAGTACAAAAGTAATTTATTTGCTCACAATTATTTGGCTTTTTACTATATTAAATCAGGGCAAGTTTTCATAACTTTATAATGTGAAGGCTAAGACTTTCCATTCTAAGTAAACTCGTGACGCTCCCATTAGCTACCATTGTCCATATTCATGGTGGCCCACCAAGCTCCTTGGATCTCATATTCTTAAAATTTTCACATTTTTCTATTTTTACAAATCATGTGAAGGCTTTTTTATTAAAATATCCACGATTTTAATTATTTATAAAATGATCTATTTTAAAATTTATCTACGTAAATAATTCGTTTTAAAAATAATTTTTCTATAATTTTAAATTGTTTTGCCTCTAGTTTTAAAAACTTAAAACTTAATAATTTTGGAATTTTTTAGAGATGTATTTGGGTAATTTAAATAAGAATTTTATATAGGTTTTCAAGTTTATTATTTTTAAAAATAATAAAATTTGAAAATAGTTTATTTTAGTATTTTATATTTTTAAGGACTATTTAAATTTAATTTCAAAAGGGAACAAACCTAACATGCAAATAGACAAAAAAAATTTAAAAATCATTTAATTGGTGGTGCGCCAAAAGGAATGGCGCCAACCCTTTTTCATTTAATTGTTTCATCAAGTTCTTGAACGTTTTATATAATTATACTTAAGTCTAGTGCTGCCAATGGCAACAGCGGCACCTAAATTTTTTTTTTAATTGGAAGTGGTGATGCCAATGGCAATGGCGTCACTGACACTTACTATTCAAAATGGGTCATTTATGCACATAATTTCAAAGTGGGTCATTTTCATAAATAATAAAAAATTTTGAATCATTTTATATATTAAAAAAAAGCCTTGTGTGAATTTCAATATCCATGTATATCAACCACTATTAAAGTTAAAATTCAAAACTTATATTTATATATATAGTTAAGATTTTATCATAGTTGATGAGAAAATGTCGATTTTTTTAAAAGATATTTTATAAGGCATGAGTTTAAATTTCACTAGTGTAAATGTTGAGATTTCTTTTACAAGTAATTATGCGCATCTATCACGAGGTTAGAGCTTTAGTTTGATAAACCAACGAGTAAAAAAGCCATAGAGAAATAACACGCACCAAGTATTTGAATAAATGCTCTTAATATATTCTTTAACTCAAGAACGAAATAATTGAAAATGAAGGGGAGGGCTCTATTTATATTTGAACTCTCACAAATCCAACGATACAAATTGAATTACATCAATGGCTAAAAATAGTTCTCATCTACAATAAGAGAGTCCTTGTAACATCCCAAAATGGGCCTAAACGTTAAGACCAAATTCGAAAAATTACATTTGTAAGATTGAATTCGGAAGATTACATCGGCTACCTAATGGACCCAATAATATCAAAGTTTATAAAACAGTCTTTTTAAAATATTTGCTTATTTTAATATAAAAACTTAGTGTATTATCAAAAGGTACAATATCTTTCAAAAACTAGATGATTTTAATAATTAATTTCACGGAAAGTGATTTTCAACATAGTTTTAATGAAAACCATATTTCATGAATAAATAATTCAAAATTCATGTTTTATTATCCTAAAATCAAATTAAATGTCATGCAAGTTATATAAACCCAAAACCTAAGTCTCATGTCACAATTTAAAAATAACACAATACAATCTCTAAAAAATAGAAAATGCAAATAATAAATCTAAGATGCTTTAAATAATGAAATAAAAGAAAATATTCTGACCCGAGCTGTAATAGCCCAAATTTCAGCGATGTCGAAAATAGTGGTTTGAGACCACCAAATCTGAAAAATGAACTCGTAGATTATATTATTTAATATTTATGAGCCAAATGTAACTTTTAAAAGATTTTTAAAATAGTAAATTGTGTTTTATAAAGATTTATTTGGTCAAGAAATTGAGAAAAAAAAAGTATCGAGATCTCGGTGTTATAAAATAAGCCATAAATACTTTTATAAATATTTACGGAGTGTCAATAAGGTAGTATTAAAATTTCGTTAGAAATTTTTGACGTTTGGGTGATTAATTAAATAAAAAGAACTAAATTGAAAAAGGTGTAAAAGTTACTAGAAGGATTAAATAGCTCAATTGTCAAATGAGGAAGGACCTAAAGTGAAAATAAGCCTAAAGGAGATATTTTATGTGGAAATAGCTATAAAAAATCAGGAAATTGGTGAAATAAGGGCAAAATTAGAAAATTGCCAAAATTAGCTAAATAAAAATGGGACCAAATTGGAATATCTAGAATTCTCTTCATTTTCTCTTCATTTTCATCAGCTGAAAAATAGCCATGGAAGAGGGTTCAAGTTGATTTTCATACTCTAGCTTCATGTAAGTTTAATTCTTGCTTTCTCCTTGAAATTTCTAAGATTTTGGACTTTTACAATTGGGTCCAACTTACTATGTCATTAGTTTTTGATTCCATGGCTAATTTTTAAAGTTTCGATGGATGAGTGCTGGAAGCATATGATGAATAAATATAAAATTGAAGCTTTAATTTTGATATATAATGATTTTATCAAGTAAAATTGATGGAAATTGATTTTAGGACCTAATTATCAAAGAGTTTGGAATTAAGATCTAGTACAAAGTTATGATTTTCAAGGGTTATGAAGTAGTTTAAAATGATAGACTAAAGTATTAATTGAGAAAATTTAGCTCAATTGAGGGGGTTAATTGAGCAAGGACTAAATTGTATGAACTGTGAAATCTGGGGTAAAATGGAAATCAACATTTTGCATTAAAACTGTTTTGGATAGCAGCAGTAGCCTAACTTTGAAAAATCACCAAAAATTATAGAAATCGAATGAGAGAATGAATAAAATATGAAATTAAAGCTTATTGAGAAGGGATGGAATTGTAAATCATGAGATATAATAAATTTTGTGAGACAATGTCAGAATGATTTCGAGTTCCCCTGTTTTGACTTTGGAAAATCATTAAAAATTGAAAAAAAATAATTAGGGGCTTAAATTTATATGTTTAGAATCCTGAATGAGTTTATTTTCAAGAAGAACAAACAGGAACATTATTCGAATCCCGTACGAGGAGATAATTAATTTTTAGTGAAGAAGGGTCGGAACTGTTAGACAGCAGAACAGGGGTGACTTTAAAGAATAAACTGTACTTATTGGCTAAACAAAAAATTTTGAAAATTTTATGGTAAGAAGATATGTAAGTCTAGTTTCAGGAAAAATTATCGGATCTTAATTTGGAGCTCCATAGCTCAAGTTAAAAATAATTTAGTGACTATGACACGGATGGACAGCTTGGAATATAAATATAAGTAAATAGTGAAATTATAGATAATGTTACTTATAAGCATGTTATATACATTAAGGAAGTGAAATGGAGAGGAGGAAGAGGAAATATATATGAGTGACTTATGCATAAATTGATCACATGCTTGATTATATTTGGTAAATGTTAAACTTTGTTAAAATAAAAAAAATCATGTTTGAATTAAATGTTATATATGTTAAAGAATAATTTGAATATTTGATATTGCCTAATAAATGAATATTCAATATTACTTAATAAATGTCAAGCCAAATATAAAAAAAAATATGTTATAAGTGGAACATGTGTGAAAGAATGTGGCAAGTATTTTCATGTTATTGAGCTCATTTACATGAATTTGTCATTTGAAATTGTGATAGACAGGAAGAAATAGTGAATGGCATGCTTATGTATGGTTATATGTATTTATCTGAAACATAAGAGAATGATGGTTATATATTTGATATATGGAGACATGAGACTATGATATATGAACATAAAATCTATTTTATAAATGTGTTCATTCATAATTATAGAATTGTGCAACTCAAGTGTACTATTTGTATAAAGATAGTATTTCAAATGATTTGATGAGTAAAGCTCCAATATGAGATAGTCTCAAATCAAGGCAAATTGTTATGAAAGCATATTTAAAATACATAGATATGATTGTTATAAGTTATGTGAATAAATGATGTGTAAAAGTATATGCATATGAGAAATTTAATGAAAGATGAGCCTATACATGTTTCTTGATATTTATATGAATTATATGATTAACATTGTGATAAGAATAAGTATTAGGGTTTATGATCAATTCGAATAATTATGCTTTGCATAATTATGTTGAATATAGAGAAGCGGTAAGTTAATTATCATGTTATACGAATTTATTAAATATTACATGTTTACTTTGTTTTACTTTTTCCTCTAATTAATAATGATTCGATAAGTACCGGTAATGTCTCGTACGCTATTTTGATGACGGATATGGGTAGAGGGTGTTACACGAGCCCTTCGGATGCCGTGTCTACGTCTTAACCTAGCGAGTTATTTAGAAAGATGGAAATTAAAGGAACTGAGCTTAAGAAACTTAGAATGTGTCTAATCATAAGAAAATTAGTGTGAAACAGTAGACATAACATACAAAATAACAATTTTTAGAGTAATCATATTTGTATAGCAATTTAGAATTCACGGTATTAGTTTTCAGATTAACACATCACTATAATATTTCAACATCCACGGTTTTGTATACACATGCTTATGTATGACAATGCAATTTTAGTTTATTAGAAAATGTCCTACCCAACTTCGCTACACACCACACTATGAGTTCCCCAGAACTCACCCAATCTTATACACCGAGTTGTGGATAAACCGCCACTAATTCGCAGATAAACTGCCACTTTGTTTTGTAAAAATTATGAGTAAACCACCAGTATTTTCAGATAAAAACATTTAAAGATAAAATGCCACTTGGTTTGTGAACAAACCACATATTTGCAAATAAACTGTCATTGGGTTGTGGATGCACAACATATTTGTAGATAAAAGCTATCACTGGGTTGTGGACGAGCCACCATCATTTGCGGATTATTAAACTGTTACTCTTCCTTCGTACATATCATCCCCATGCAGTGCAATATGACATGCTTTGTAATAGAACAATTCAACATTAGCAGTCAACATGCTTAACATGTATTCAACACTAGCAGTAGACACGCTTAACATGTACTCAGTAGGGTGGTAACTATAACAGCCCATTTTCAGTAAAATCAAAACAGTGATTTCGGGACCACAAATTTGAGGTCAGAAGGAAAATTATTTTAATATTATTTCATGGTCTACATTATGATTGAAATATTGTATAAAAAATTTGTTAAGAAAATTTTACTCGTTACATGTTTAATTGATAAAAAGATCAAATTGCATAACATGCAAAAGTTGAATTCTAGTAGCTAAAAGAATCAAATAGTTATGGAATTCAACATTGGAGGTCCGTATATGGAAAATAGACCATTAATAGGAGTTAGTAGATAAGTATGATGATTCATCCATGGAAAATTAAATAAAGAAAAGGATGAAATTGGAAAGATGAAATAATTAAAGATGATAAATAATAAAAATATAATATATCATCATTTATTATCATCTTTCCCAAATTAAAAACATGGAAACCCTAGCCATGAGAACTTGAGTTCTAGCAAACTTATTTTACTCAAATAGATCTGGATAGACCAAATAAAGAATTAGAACGAGGAAAAGAGAAGGTATCAAATTAATAGATTACAAATACACGAACAGTTGTCGAGGTAAGTTCGTATAACTAAATTTTGTATATTTATATGTTTGAATTGAATGTTGTATATGTGAATTGTGTAAATGCCATATATATGTAATTGATCACATACTCGATAATGCTCGACAAATATTAAGTCTCGTTTGAATAATTGAAATTCGATGAATATAAGGTTCCCGAATTAGTTATGGTTCTGCATGTGTTGCGGACACACCACAACTTAAAAGAGCGTCCCATTATTAATTCTCATGAGCTTTCCGTTATATAGTTCTTATGAGCTTCCAGTTAATAGCTCTTCGGAGCATCCCGATTGGTTGTGATCCTGCATGTGTTATGGACATACTGCATCTCTTATGAGCGTCCCAATATATGGCTCTTCAGAGCTTCTCGATAAAAGACTCTTTCATGAGCTTCCTAATTAAAGGCTCTCCGGAGCTTTTCAATATTGGATCGCTTGAACATTCTCGTTATTGGCTCGTATGAGCTTCCCGTTAGTGGCTCTCTGGAGCTTCCGGTTACATAGCTCACATGAGCTTTCTGTTTACATGTTTGCATGAGCATTCATGTATATGAATTGACGGATTATAGTTTTGTACACCTTGTGTGTACTTCCTATGTATCCATCGATATTTTCAATGATTCAACGAGTAAAATCCTGACATGAGAAAAATATGAGTACTAAATGAATCATTTCCTGTATAACCTTGAAATACATGGAATTGATATATGTGAATACAAGATGTGGGAAATTTATGAACATGGGAATTTGATATTTGATGACTACCTTACTTGATGAGGATATGTGTTTAGGCTATTGGCCAAATTGATTTAGATGTATTTTGTGTACTTACCTTATATGTAAATGAATGGTAAGTTAATTTTCCGTTATATGAACTTTCTAAGCTCTAAAGTTTACTCTATTTATTTTCTCTTATTTTATAGTACTCAGAAGCTGGTCGAAGACACATCACACTATCCATCGGCCCATCTCGGTACAAATATAAAACTAATTTTAGTTATAATGGCATGTATAGGTTAATTGGCTAATGTTGGCAAGTAAATGTTTTGTTGAGATTAGCCATTTGAATGGCTAGTGTTTGGTACATTTTGATGTATATATATGTATATGGTATCATAAATTAGGTGTGTGTGTGTGGATGAATGAATGAAAGTGAAATGGAGATTGAATATGCATATGAGTATCAGGTAGACATGAAAATAAATTGTAACTTGAGGTGCCTAAAGTCACATTGGTTGAATGTGGTAATATGTCATGTTTAAGACATGATTTTGGCATGTTTTGAGTGTTTTGATTTGGTTTGTAAATGTGAAATTTATTGTGATAGGTTGATGCCAAAATTGGGTGAGAAATTTGGCTTAGAAATGACCTTATTTCGTCTACACGGGCAAAGACACGGGCGCGTGTCCTTTGAATCTTAAAAATTTCAAAATAGAATTCTCAAAATTAATCACACGGCCTGGTACACGAGCGTGTGGCTTGTCCGTGTGACCCCTGAACCTATTTAATACAAGTTATTATGTTCACACGGCCTAGAACACGAGCATGTGACTTAGCCGTGTGACCTAAGTCAAAGAGTTACAAGGGTACAGACACGGGCTGGGACACGACCGTGTGCCCTATTTCAAATGCTCACATGGCCTGAAACACGAGTGTGTCTCTTGACCGTGCGAGCCACACGGCCTGGCTACACAAGCGTGTATCCCCTACACATTAGAAAAATTTTAAAATTTTTAAAAAAAAATTTTAAGTACTCGATTTAGTCCCGACTTGTTTCTAATGAATGTTTTGGGCCTCGAGAGCTTTTGTAAGGGACTTTATGATTGATTCCTGATATGATTGTATAAATGATATGAATTATCTGTATTTTAATTTGTAAATTTCGATAATACTCCGAAACTCTATTCCGGTGACGGATATGGGTTAGGGGTGTTACAGTAACCATATAAACACTAACAGTTCATCAGTATTACAATGACAGTAAGCATGTAATATTCACTTCTCATACGATATAACAATAGCACTTTAGTCATTAAATCACGAATTCTAGAATAACATAATATCAAGGACTCAATTGAGTAAATAAAAACTTTAAGAACAATTTCGGGAATAAACAAGAACTAAACTACACATCATAAATTTCTATGCAAAACTGTAAAAGAGGAATCACATGGCCGTATGGTCCAAGTTGTAACACCCCAAACTCGGCCTAGACGTTATGGTCGTATCTGGCAATGTCACACGATAGTGTTTTTGAAACCTCGTTGTTACGATGAAAACATTTCATGTTATTATCTTTAGTAAACCTTTTATTAAAACTTAGTAAGTCATTTTTATTCCTTTAAAACATTTATTTTGAAACATCCCTCGTTGCGGAAGCTTTAATAAAACAGTCTAAATGATCATGCATTTAGAAAATACTTTAACTTTTTGAAAACTGAATTTCCTATGACCAGCAAGTATAAATCCATAAAGTAAAATAAATAAATAAAAACTCAAATTTAAAACCAAAGTCCCAAAAGGTCCTTAAATTACAAACCAAATAATCAATAATAATCAAATTATAAATCGTAAATTGAAAACTATGAAGTCCAAAAATTATTGTGATCACTACTGAGTCCTTCGTCGCACCGATCCGTCTAAGTTTGAGGATTACCTGTGCACACTAAACAAAGAGGGTCAGTTTAAGTAAAATCAGTGTGTAATCCCACAGAGACAAACAAACAATCAGTATTCACAGTGCACAGTTGAACAGTTTTGGGCCTAAGCCCTTTTCATTATCAGTGATAGTTTGGGCCTTAGCCCATCTCAATACAATGTCAAAAATAGAGTAGGGCCTTACCCCATCACAGTATCAGTAGCAGTAATAGTTATGCAGTAACAAAATCCTACCCATCCAGCCTCTATACACCATCCCCGTCCAACCCTACACTTCATGTGGGGATTTAATCAACCCATTCATCCCTACACTCCAAGTAGTACCAAATGCGACACAAAACAGTAGTTTGCAATTGAACTACCAGTAAATTAGGCTTAAAGCCTTTCAGTACACTTCCTCCGAATAACAACCCCTAACCCAATGCAATGTAACATATAATGGATGATATACTATTATGCAATTTCCATACATATATTTAGTTCAGATATTAACATGCTCAGTACAGATATCATTCAGTCAATTTCACATATTTAGGGGTCTAAGTAGCACTTATCGACCTTACAGTAGGTTCACAGTCGACTTGGGCAACCCGTGCAACCTTAGAAACATTTCGGTAAAAATGGGCTTACACGCCCATTTTATCTGCCCGTGTGGGCCAACACGCCCGTGTGACCCAATCGGCCCAAATTGGCCTTGGCCGTGTGATTCATTTTTAATGTAACCCATGCTAGCTAAATATTCGTATATATTTTCACTATTTACTTATATGTTTATTCAAAGCTGTCTACTTGAGTCATTGTCACTAAATTATTTATATCTTGAGCTATAAAACTCAAAATTAAGATCCGCTTTTTTTTTTGAAACTAGACTCAAATACCTTTCTACCATAAAATTTTCAGAATTTATAGTTTATCAAATAAGTACAGTAAAATCTTCAAATTTATCCATATTCTATTGTTTGACAGTTTCAACCTTTTCTTACTAAAAATTATTTATCTCTTAGTACGAAATTTGGATGATGTTTTTGTTTGTTTCTATTGAAAATAAACTCATTAAGGATTTAAACATATAAATTTGGGCCCCTAATTAATTGTTTTATAATTTTTGATGATTTTCCAAATTTAGAACAGGGGAACCCGAAATCATTCTGACCTTATCTCACAAAATTTATTATATCTCATAATTTACAATTCCATTACTTAACTGTTTCTTCCATGAAAAACTAGACTCAATAAAATTTAATTTCATATTTTATTCAACCTCTAACTAAATTTCCACTATTTTTGATTATTTTTCAAATTTAGACTACTGCTGCTGTCCAAAACTATTTTAGTGCAAAATGTTGATTTCCAAGTTTATAACACCCTTATTTCCTTTCTCTACAATTTTTTTTCGCATCATTTTCTCTTATTTCTCTTATTTCGGTAGCAAAAAATTTCGGCTTTTCGCCAAATCGTATTTTCTGCGTTTCGGGTATACACCTGGTATCGTTTCTGATGCGTAAGCACTCCTAAGCCTCCAGAACCTAAAAATATTCGACTAACATTTCTTCAGATTAATCACTTAATTCGTTTTTAATCAACCAATTTCGGAAGGAACTCGACTAAAAACCTAACAAAACCCTTACCTAGCTTGAGTAATCATGACTTCGCACAATCACAGTGTCGATTCAAAACCACCAGCCCCTTGATTAGCTCCTGAACACCAAAAAGGAATCCCCTTTTAGAGATTAACCCAAAAACGATTAACAATAGACAAAACTGTTACTTACCGAACACGCGCAACCAATTATGAACAACTGGATCAATTGGAAAAAGAAACGGAAAGGGAAAAAATAATGGAAATTTCAGCAGCAACTAGGGGAAAGAATCGACAGAGGAGAGAAAAGAAGAAGAAGAAGAAAACGTCAGAAAAAGTTTGGGGAATTGGAGAGAAAACCGAAACTCTATTATTATTTTTTATTTTTTTTACAACAAAAAGATAATCAAATTATTTTCTGATAACTTCTCCCCAATTATCTCCTAAAATTCTCCCTATTAACCCACTAAAACACAACTACTCAGAGTTTTGCCCCAACACAACTCTTAGCCAAAATTGGAGCGAAAATACTATCTCCACACCATTACTGAGAATTGAACACAAGGCCTCCAACACTCCAACACTCCACTTGATCACCAGATCAGCATACCCATTCTAATATATATTTACCAACAATTAAACTTAAGCCCTTTGCACAATGTTAAGGCTTTATTTATAAAAATACCAAAATTTTCCCAAGTAAGGTTTGAACTTGGGACCTCTCACATACACCTAGAACACTTAACCACTAAAGCAAATACTCAATTGTGTGCATACATACACGAAATAAAAAATTAAAATTTTGGGGCGTTACACAAGTTGTGTAACAAACTGTGGCCATATGGAAGGATTATATGACATAGTTTGTGTTATTAGTCATTGATTGAGGTGTTCTAGCTCCATGAACCTGACACCTTATCAAACTTTCAACAAAATCAAGGTTTTGGGGAGACACTTCTTAACCTTCTTTTGAAAGAATTAGATATCTCTAAAAAAAAAAACAAATCATATAATGCAAATATGAAAAAGAAAACCATAAAATGCAAATTAGGCATGGTAAATTAGTTTTTTCTATTAGAATTACTTAATAAAGTTCATTTAAATGACCTAATTTATATTAATAATAAAATTTCCAATTATGTAATTTGATCAATTAAAAAATTATAAGTTACATGAAAGTTGGTATTATTTTAATGATTTAATTTGATGAATTTAAAAGTTTGTGACTTATATAAAAATTGAAAGCAAGTTTAATAATTTACATTGTAAATTATCCATCCACCATATTCATACTTTTGAAAAGCACCCATTTTTCTCTCTTTTACTTATGGGATTTCAATTTTCATAGTTTACAACTCCACTCTATTACTTCACTATCGGAATTGTTGAGGCTCAATTTTTTAAAAGGATTTTTAGTCTGTTTACTCTATTACTTCACCCATTTCCACCCAAACCAATGATCTAATGCCCTCACACTCCCAACCACTCTAAAAACAACTTTCTTTTTTAATTTCCTTTTTCAGCCTTTCTAATTAGCCTTTTTACTTAAATAATATAAAAATAATAATTATTTACGAATAAAAAAGGAAAAATAAATTAATTACAAAAATAGGTAATTGTTATAGTGTTCTGATGGTGTCGCTTAACATATTGGCAGCACTAGATTGAAATGTGATGACCTAAAATATTCAGGGACTTGATCTGTAAATATCTCATTTTAATTAGCAGGAAAAAAGTCTTTGGGGACCTAACAGTGGTGGCACCAAACTTTAAATAGGGTTAATTTCTTTTTAAACCCCCATTGTTTATTATTTTCTTTTATTCCCTTTTAACACAAAAAATAAAGATAAAGGGGCCTCTTACCAACTAGACCAAAAAAAAGTTTCTACCAAGAAGTATTTTTGTAAAAAAGCCGATTCCAACTGGAAATAAATTTATTTATTTTTAAAAATATTTTTTTGTTCAAATTATTTTGACATAGCAGTTAACAATATTCATAGTAATTTTCTTTCGCTTACGTTATTTTTGGAAACTATAAATTTAACTAATAATTATAATTTATACATAATAAGATTTTTCTAAAGCTTTTATAAGTATAAATTTATACCGTATCCGTATCCGTAATTCAAATTGATAATAAAATTATAATTATTTTTAAAGAATAAATAAAACTTATTTTTAGTTGAATCGATTTTTTATAAAAATAATTTTGGTAGAAAATTTTTTTGAACTAATTGGTAAGAGGCTTCTCTATTTTTGGTGTTAAAGGGGAATAAAAGAAAATAATAAATAAAGGGGTTTATGAAACAATTTATCCCATTTAAAGTTTGGTGTGGTCACATTGTTAGGCGGCACCCTTAAAACCTTTTTTTCAGCTGCCAATCAAAATGAGAAATTTATATATCAGATTCCTGAATATTTTAGATCATCATATTCTAGTCTAGTGCCGCCAATATGTCAAGCGGCACTGTCAGAATACTATAGCAAATGCCTATTTTCGTAATTAATTTATTTTCCATACTTTTTCGTAATTGATTATTATTTTTAATCATTTAAGTAAAAAGCCTTCCTTTATTTGACTATTTCTTCTTTATTTAGGTGGTGTTTAATAAATTAAAAATTAAGTATTAGTTTTAAGTTATAAAATTCATTTAGTACATGAGTGAGTAATTAATATCTTGGCAGTTTATTTTTATTTTTTATTGCACAACAGTCTTAAGCATATGATATGTCTCTCTCTTTAAAATATTTTACTATACTTTATATGACACTTATCAACTTTCTAACATTGCTTGTAGAGTAAAAAAAACTCCACTAGTAGTGTACTAAACTATTTCCTTAATATATTACTTAAAATTAAGTATAATATATAATTGAATTGTTTAATAAATATAATTTTTAAATTTTAAAGATAAAATATTTAACATATAATGTTAAATATAATGTTAAAATATAACAATAATTGAAAAAATAAGTGATAAATAACCCTTTTATCTATTTATTATTTCTAATTGTTTCACGAGAAAAGATTGTATAAAATTGTAATTCCTCGTCAACTCTATCCCTTTGGAGGATGATAAATCATATTTTTCTCGATATTCAATATTTTTAGTTTGGATTTTAAATTTTGTCGAAGGAAAAATTAAATATCATGAGAAGAAATATAATTTGTCATTTTCCTATTAAAAATAAATAGGGATAACGTGAAATTATAGTTTCATATAATCTCTTTTCTTATGTTGCAGCATATTTCTTTGAAGTATCCTGGGTAATGATTTAATCGAGGCAGTTCAATATTTTTTCAGCACTTCAGAGTTGTTGCCAGCCTTTAATGCCACAACAATTCCTCTCATTCCTAAATGTCAAAGTCCAAATCACATTAAGGAATATAGGCCAATCTCTTGCTGCAATATAGTGTATAAATGTATCACAAAAGTTTTGGTTAAAAGGATTAATCAATATTTGCCAATATTATTTCTTCTTGTCAAAGTGCTTTTATTAAGGGTAGAAGTACCATTGACAACACTCTCTTTGCACATAAGCTTGTCGAAAGCATATTTCACCAACATGTGTTGTGAAGGTGGATTTGCAAAAAGCTTTTGACTCCCTTAATTGGTCTTTTAATCTTGGCGAGAAAATGGGTTAAATGGATTGCTGCATGCATTACCACTCTTAGATATTCCATTTCTTTTAATGGCGGGCCTGTTGGCTATTTTACGTGTGGTAGAGGGATAAGGCACGGAGATGTACTATCTCCCTACTTTTTTGTTATCTCAGTGCATGTTTTATCCAAACTTCTTGATGTGGCACAACGTGTGGAGTCTTCATGTTTCTTCTTAAATGCCTCAGGCTTAAACTTACTCATCCGTCTTTTGCAGATGATCTTCTTATCTTTGCAAAAGGTTCAACTAATTTTATTTTGGAGGAATTTTATTATCTTTCTGGTTTGCAATTGAATGTTGCGAAAAGTGAGTATTGTTTTGTTGGCGTTTCTGATGAGGAATTGGATATTATCAATACAGTTACTGATTTTCAGTTAGGAAAGATATTTGGGAGTTCCACATTGTAGTCCTTTACGACTACAATTAATAGTTGGTCTTCTAAGCAATTAAGCTATGCTGATTTATAATATCCAACAGCCAAGCTTACTGGTGTCGACAATTTCTTTTGCCAAAATGAGCTCTTAAGAAGATTAGTTCTAGGTATTTCTAGAAAGAGAAAGATAGTGCAACTTTTGGAGCAAGAGTCAGCTAGCAGAAGATTTGTTCACCTAAAGTTGAGGGTGAGTTAGGTTTGAAAAAACTTGAAGATTGGAATCAGGCTTGCATTTTGCAACATGTTAAAGCCATTCTTGCTAGCTAAGGGTCTTTGTACTATTGGTTCTCCAGGTTGTTGGAACTAGAAAAGACTACTTAAGATACGAAAGGTGGCCGCGACTGACTGCAGGTAGTAATATCTCTACTACCAAGTTGAGGGAGGAGATTAAAGATAAAGGAGAGAAGGGTAGTTGGCAAAAGTTGATAAGGTTTCCATTACACATTCCCAATTAAGCACTTTATTTTTGCTTGGATGGCAATGATGAACAGGCTTCCGCTTAGAGATAGATTACTTTACGCGGAAGCATGAACATAGAAATTAATTGTTTGCTAGCTTTGTTCCAACGAAGCAGAAACCCCAAATCATATTTTCTTTGAATTGGCGCTTCTCTAAGCAAATTTGGACTTTGTGATATTTGAAGAGCAGTTGGGACTTGGATTCAAGAATTATGTTCAACTGTTCTCAAATTCAACGGCAAATATCTTATTTCTATTATCCTTTACAAACCACACCTATACTAAAATATACATATTTTTCTATTTTGGCATCTAAACTTTTTTTTTTATTTCAATTTAGTACCTAACATATGTCAAAGTTATGTTTTTGAACCCTGTTTTAACGGACATTAAGAAAAAACCGTTGAGTAGATTCAGCCAATGAAAAAGTACCATTAGGCATATTGTGACCAATGAAAAAACGTCACTTGACGTTCCTTTATAAAATATATCTTTCTTTTCTTTTAATAAAATATGTATAAAGTGTAAAAATTAAAATATATATAATCTAAAAAATATATGTCAATTGTAAAATGGAAAGAAATTATAAAATAATCTAAAAATATGTGAAATAATTAAATATATAAAATTTAGAAAATATATTAAATATAAAAATATATAATTTATTAAAATGAAAAGGAAGTATAAAAAACATATATAAACTATAAAATTTAGAAAATATAGAGGCATGGCATTGTTGTTCGGTTACCCTCTAAGTCCAATACAAATTCATATTGATTTCACTGCTTTGTCTAACACTTAAATATACTTTGATTGTTTTATGTTGCAATTGTTTCCCAAAAAAATGATTACAGAAATCCAATTTCGACTAACTTATATTAAGGTATCCGTTTAATGCTTTAACCCATCATCATCTTTTATATAGAATTTTATGTAATTTAGATTTTATATGTTTTATTATATATTTAATTATTTTGTATATATATTCCAGATTAATTTTATACTTCCTTTTCATTTAAATAAATTATATTATATTATCAACTAGTCTTAATTTGATTGGCAACAATATTATTATCAAGTATAGAAAAAGATTATGAATAATTTTAGACATTATATAAAAAATAAATATTATAATAAAAGTTAATTTAAACATTTTTCATTAAAAATATATTATTTATCTATTATTATGTATTATCTTAAAAAATTAATTTAAATGTCGATTTTTGTGACACTCATCCCATTTCTCTTACCTCGTGGCAGAACGTAATTGGAGAAAATGGTGAAGGGGCATGTAGGGTACGAAACCAAGGGCCCGCAAATCTGTCTCTAACTGTGCACCGGCAATGGCGCGCGGCAAAGTGGTAAAGGAAACGAGGGAGCTACCCATAGCCAGCCATTGAGAGAATGACGATGGATACGTCCGCAGGAGGTGGAAGCTGGACTACGATCCCAAGCGTCCCACCCCACAGTAACGTATCTACTCCCTCAAATCAAGACCCTCCATACCTCTCTCCACCTCCACCATCACAACAAGAAGTGCAGCAGGATCAACATCATCAGTCACTACCTTCTCACTTTCACCTCTTACACGTATTCCTTTAATCAAAACCATAACCTTATCACTCTTTATACTTTCTTTTTGTTTATGGGTTTGTTTTGGGGGTGCAGTTGGTCGAGAATTTGGGTGATGCAATTGATAATGGAACTCGGAATCAACATTCTGATGATTTGGTTTGTTTGGTTTTTTTTTTTTCCCTTCTTTTAAAATTTAAAACTGGTTTATTATTTGTTTCGAAGATTACTGATTTTCTACTTGGTGGGTTTTCTGAAAGATTAATGAACTGAACAATCATTTTGAGAAGTGCCAACAGCTTTTAAACTCGATTGGGGCATCAATTAATACCAAACCTATGGTAAATTATCTACTTATATTCTCTTGTTTCTTAACTTAAAATTTCTGTTCATAAACTGTGATATTGATAAAGCTGCATGTCTAACATGAAAGTTTTTACTCACATATTCTTACATAGTTATGAGAGTAACCCGATACATAAAATGTATTAATATATATTAGTGTTAGTGCTTCTTCCTGTAACTTAATTTATAGTTTTTGGATTGTAGACTGTTGAAGGACAAAAGCAAAAGCTGGAGGAAAGTGAACAATTGTTAAATCAAAGGAGGTTAGCAATTGGTCCTTGATTTGTGTTTTTCTTTCCTGCAACTTAAGTATTTAATGTGTACATTTCGTTTTTCTTCCAATTCAAGGGACCTAATTGCCAACTGTAGAAGCTCTGTTGAAGATCTTGTTAAGACTGAGCCATAATGCACAGGTAAGAAAATGCATACAAAACAATTTGACATAAATATTTGCTTGCAGTACTGTTCACTGTAACGTATCAATTAAGATTTCAATTTGAGTAAGAACTGCTCATTAACATTCTTTGTTTCAAAGATTCAATTTCATCGACCTAGTTTAAAAAGTGTCATTGCTTCTTTGTGTACTCTTTTTTGTGTTTTGTGTGAAAGAAGCAAGTAACAGAGTGTTTAGTCTTATAGATACTGTGGGGTTTCAGTGAGGGCATATTAATCAGGGTCAGGGCAAGGGAAGTTGTCTGGAATCAATATAGGGAAAAACCATGTAAATGCTAGTGTTTATCTTCACAACAAAAACAAAACGAATCTTACCATGAAACAGGTTTTCGAGTAATGAACAGAAAAACCGGACCATGGCAAGAAGTGTTTTTCAATCTTGGAACTATTGTGTCTGTTATTCTGCAGGTCTACTGTTTAGATTACATTATGATGCACTAATGAAACTTGAAACGGTAAATATGCATGATTTTTGCTGCATGTTTTTCTTTTGTATATGTTCAATCTTATGTTAGATTTATTTGATAGTTTATTTCGATATTGAGCTTTTAGTCTCATTACTTAGTTAATTTGGACAATTTGGTAATTTTTGAATTGAAGTATTCAAGTATCTAAATTAGTTGACATTTGTGTTTTAAGGTTAATATATGTAACTAGATATTTCATGTAATTGATTGTTTGGAAAAAAATAGTTGCTTGTACATAAATAAATAAATAAAATGAAAAATAAATAAATAAAGGCTCAAGTTATGAGTGAAGATTTCGAAAACGTGACCGAATTTAGTAACCGGGGTAAGGTGTTTGGGTTGTCATTTCATCTCACGTTAAAAGGTTCAAGTGAAAAATTGAGAACTTATAAGCACTCCACTAACCGAGCCTTAAAAAAAAAAGACTGTTTGAACTGAGTAACTGGGATAGGGTGCTTGGGTTGTCATCTTAGTTCGCGTAAAAAGGTTTGACCCTGTTTAAAATTTTTTATTAATGCGTGATTAATTAATATCTTGCAAATTATTGGATTCAAACTCAATTTAGTAAAATGATTTAGTTTACATATTTTAGTTTTATGACACTTGTTGATCAAACTATATATTCTGAGCATTTATTTATTTTTACTTATGTTGTTTGCATTGATTATGGATGCGAAAAAGAGGCTCGATTTTTAATAAATTGTAGAATAATTTCTAATGTTTGAAGAAACCATATGCTTTAGGGCAAGCATGAGATGAGCTGAATAGGGGGATTTGATAACATATTGGGAAAATCTATTTGTGGATGTTATAAAGATTATTGTTCAAACTTTGCATTGTAGTTGTTTATCATTTGTCTGCAGAGCCTGTGTCCTTTAAGAGTATCAAAGAGAGGATTTAAATTCTTTTCCTTGATTTTGGAATCATTGGCCAACAATTTTGTTACCACTTCTTAAGATAAAAGGTTTTATCTATTGTCATTGAAAACTCTTTAAATGATAATTTCAAAAACACTTGCAAAGTTGTTCACCACTGTTCTAGAGCTGTTGGGTTGGATTGTCTACATGTTTGCACTCATCCTATGATAGATTTGCTTTGCTTATGCTGTTCTATATTTGCTTTCTTCTTTGGTTCTTTCATATTGATGATTGTTTTCTTCCTTGAATTTCAAACTACAGCTTGCGACAACCGGTACTTCGCTTTGCTGCATTCAGGTCAAGTGCTCGTTCTGTTGAAGTCCGGAAGTTCGACAACAGAATCCATAGAACTTGTAGTTATAGAATTAGATCATATTCATTTCTTTGTTTTGTCAAGTCCAAAACTCTTAATATCTTGTCTACCTTGCTCCTTTTATCAAGATTTCGTTTGGAACATGATCATGTTCAAATGCAATCTTTTCCTTTTTCTCTTTTTGGTGCCATTGAAGTTTATCGGGATCTGAAATCTCGTTTGTGCTGGGGCCTGGATGTTCATAAAGTTTCTAGTGGAAGTGAAATTAAGATTAATAAACCTTGTCCACTGTATTGCATTCAAGTTATTCACTCTCCAAGTTGATAATTTTAGATGATTTCCGTTTTATGTTTTCATTTGCATGAAAATTTTTATGAGATACCTATTTGACACGGATTCAAATTGTATTATCTCATTATCATCTCACTATCATTTTTAATATTATATATGATAAAAAGGGATTGCATTTGCAAGCTATTATAATAAGACACATCTTTTATATGAAATAATTAAAATAAATCCCTTACAAGTCATCATTTTGCTTAACCAAGGTGAAAAGAAAATCAATTGGCTTTCTCATAAGAAACTAGTGATTAGAAATTTCTGGAAAACAACAGAAGATTGAAGAAACAAAAGGGGCAAAGACTAATGCGAAAAGTGGCAAAAGATAAAAAGTACCAAATTTAGCAAGACATTAATATGTTGAAAAAAAGAGGGTCATTACAAAAATTTCAAAAACTCCATAAAAATAGTTAAGACCATGAATCTATTTTAAGCTCCCATAGATAAACAGATAATGTTTTTAAGTCAAATAGTGTGCCAACTTACCCAATAAACAATCCAAAAATATCCATTGATAACAGAATTTGTTTAATTTTCCTTCACTCTTTGGACCCTTTCTCCTTCATATACCAACCTGTCTTCCATTCCTTTCATTTCTCTCCATCTCTTATTTTCTCCCTTTCCTTTATTCCCATCCCATACAACCCTCCAGAAATAAACATTTTTCTGTAAAAATACATAAAAAATAAATAAAAACAAACAAAAAAAAACTGCACCATCCCCGGCGGCAACGCATCCGATATCTCATTCCCTTTCAAAAACAATAAGCAAAAAAGAGAGAGCCAAAAATATGAGCATTTCGAGAACTGGTAGTAACGGTACAACGCAAGCTTGCGCTGCATGTAAATACCAACGTAGGAAGTGTGCACCGGACTGCATTCTCGCCCCATATTTCCCTCACGATCGGCAACGACAGTTCCAAAACGCGCATAAATTGTTCGGGGTCAGCAACATCACCAAGATCATTAAGAACCTTAACCCTCCCGAAAAGGACATAGCCATGCGTACGATCGTGTTTCAGTCCGACGCACGAGCTAATGACCCTGTTGGAGGTTGTTATAGGATCATTCAAGAGCTTCAACGACAAATCGAATACAGCCAGGCCGAACTTGACCTGGTTTTCAATCAGCTAGCCATATGCCGTGCACAGGCCGCTCAACAACAACATAGCGATTTAACGCTATGTTGCGATATGATCAACCCCCAGGATCCATTGAACTCGTATAACTCCAACTATTATTACGTCCAAGAACCTCACGAGGAACTGTTTGCGGTGAACGATAACAACCAACAACATCAGTTGCAAGAAAACTATGATCATTCATGGGGCATACAAGAATCGACGACAGCATTGTCGACATTGAATATCAAGCAGAGTTTTATGAAACAAAGTGAACATAATGACGTACATGAGGATGAAGTGAAGCATGATTATGGGATAGCTTGTGAAAGGCATGAGATGAAGTTTGAGAACGATGATATAGTTGAAAGGAGGTTTGTGCCATCCACACAATTAGTTATGTCATCTTAATCACATTTTTTTGTTCATTCTTACGAATGAATATGATCCATATTCAAATTAATATAAGAGAGAAATAAATGACATTCACATAAACCCTTTTTTTTTGTTGATATATTATATGGGTGTCTATTTTGCTTTCTTTGTCGCAATGTAGTTGATCTAATTATTTGAAATAATATTTTTCCCAGTCCCAATTCTCTCTCTCTCTTTTAATAACTGGTCATCTTTCTTTATTAGAGAAGACATATATATACCTACGTGTATATATATATACAAATGGTTCTACTTGTGTTATAATGTAGTGTCTGCATGCCTAGGTCTGTGAGTTTCAAGTTGATTATATTAAAAAAAATTAATAGTTTTGTTAACAAAATTAACAAAATGTCCTCAAACCTCTTATCATCTTTTCATCTCTAAGCAGACACCTTTGGGTATAGTAGTAGCGTAATTCAGTTAGAGCTCGATTTTAACTTTAAATTTTAAGTTCAGTATTCAGCTCTAACTCAATTAAACATTTATTTTAAAATAGAATTTTAATAGAAATATAATAGAACTATTTAAACTCAATTAAGTTTATTTATTAATTTTGTAATTAAATTGAATTTGAGCTAAATATGATGACTACTTTAGCAGGAGTGACTTTTCCCGTTAAGGAGAGAGTTTTAGCTTTCCAACTACATGACTTTTGTCTTTACCCAACAATCAGATCATTATGAACTAACGAAGGCATTTTTAAATGCTTATCAAGACTATAAGAATAAATTCTTTTTAAAAAATAAAAATTAAAATGAGTAAAATGCTATTTGATAAATTTAAAATCTAAGTATTAAAAAATAAATGCTTAAAACTTAAGTATTAAATTTAAATATAGATTTTAAATTATAAAATTATATTTTTATTTATAAATATTTTACTTTATTTTAAAAATATAAAATTTTGTATATAAAATTTTCCATAGAATAATATAACATTAAAATAAATAAAATAAATTTAGAATATTCAATTAAAAATATTCTCGGTTAAATGATAAATAGATTTTATTTACTTATTATTTTCATTTTAAAAAATATTTAATTTTAAATTATCAAATATGGAGAAAAATAAATTATTAAAAAAATTCCCTAACTTAAAAGTACATAAATTAGAACAGGCGGTCACGCAAAAGGGTTAGAAATTGAAATTTTGGAATTCCCAAAATGTCAAAATCATGAGTTGATGAGGTGTCCTGTTTGCCAATGACAGTATCTTTCACACGTGCCCTCTTTCATTTATCCTTTTATGCGTATGCTTTCTTAAGATTCATAAAAAAATATTATTTTATACAAAACACAATCATGAATGATAAATAAGTCAGTTATGTGCCAAATTATTTGGAGTTATTTGATACCTAAGTTTATATTTGCTATTTTTACATTAGTTATGAGTTATGACAATCTCATATGTGGTTAATCATCATTATAGCACGCGATAGGTATAAATAAATATAAAAATATATTAAATTAATAAAAGATAAATTATTTGATACACTTTTAATGTTATATTAATAAAGATTGAAGTTTTTTGAAGGTTCAGCTTTGAGTCTTACTAATTGCATTTACGATGTGTTGGTCTCTTTTTCATTATATGCATATGCCTTACGAGGGTCTTGTTCAGTTTCTTTTCAAATTAACCAAATCTTCATCTGTTGTGTATTGTCTTGGTTGAATCTACATATCATTATAATTGGTTAGATATATATATATATATATTTATACTTACACTCACAAATATATTTAAGCGTCAACTATATAAATAATCATCTAACTAATAGCGTGTTTTTGTTTAGATTATTCAAGCTTAAAATTTTTTATTTTAGTCACTAATGTTATTGAAATTTAATATTTTGGCCACTCATCCTCTAAATCACTAATAAAATGTTGATGAATCATTTTCATTTTCATAATAACAAATTTGGCTATCTAATGTTTATTAATACTATCAATTTGGTCTTAATTCTTAAAAGTTCAACAAATTTAACCCTCAACTTTTACGTATTATATCAATTCATTCGACTCTTATAAATTCAAAAATAAAAAAACTTTTAAAAATAAAATGATTTAAAAGTTCAGTTTTTGATAAAAATACATAAAATTTTATAAAAAACTTATAAATAAATGAATATATATATTTATTATAACATTTATTTATTAAAATAAGAATTTTATAAATAAAAAATTAAGGAAAAATATGAAGAAGACATAAGCAGATTCAGGTTTTCTCATTTTTTAACATTAACGACCACCATGTTAAGGTTGTATACAAAATTATAGTATGAGGTTCAAACGGGTAAGAATCAATATCTTTAGATTGTTACCTAGAACAAGTTTGTTGCATTTGAGGTTGTGCTTGAAGGCAGGTATGATTAAGGATATATAGGTAATGATGAAGTCTTGGAGACCCAATAGGTGGAAGACCATGTCGGTAGCTCCACGATAAATTCCTCGTTTGATGGCATGATGAGGGTGTGAAAATCAATGAATTGAGCAAAGGTGGTGCAAAGCATTCGAAAAATTTGACAAAAACCAAGGAACAATGCTAAACATATAATATATAAATTATTATTTATTAAAAAATTAAAGAAAGGAAAAGTTTGAATTTGGTTTAAGTTTGATTTGTGGGTTTTTTTAAAAAATATTTATAAAATTATTATTTTAATAAATAAATTTCATATTAGAAAAGAAAAAATTAGATATTCATTTATTTATAAATTTGTATGTATTTTTATCGAAAGATGGAACTTTTAAATAATTTTATTTTAAAACTTTTTTAATTTTAATTTTAAATTTTAAGAATTAAGACTAAATTGACATAATATATATAGTTATGAGTTAAATTTGTTGAACTTTTAGAATTAAAACTAATTTGATAAAATCTATAAATATTAGATGAATAAATTTATTATTATACAAATAAAAAATATAGCCACATCCATACCCTATTAATAATTGAAATGACTAAAATAATAAAATAATAAATGGTGACTATTTATACCGTTTACCCTAGTAGTAATAATCTAAAAGTAGAATTGGAAGAAATGGTAGAAAGCAGGGAGAATGGGACCCTGTTCTTGAATATCACCCACCACAATAATTGTGTACTCGTCCTTTGGAATCTCCTACCGACACTAATATTCTCCATAATATTTGATTAGTAATTTGCATATTTGTTTTATTCTCTTAATTTTTATATGAAAATTAATACAACATAATTTTTTAAAATCTTGACATGACAACCGCTATCAAACACGTAGACAAAATTAATTTGGGGACACAGGTGCTTGGAATTTAAGCAAAGCCAGTAAGTCATAAATTTTATGCATGAAAAAGTCACTTTTTTTTTTTCTGGCTACCTAATTATTTCTACTTTTTGCATGTGAAGAAAAAGATAAGGAATGTTCAAAATTCCTTTATAATACCTAAGACAAAGTAGATTTAACTTTGTTTACCATTGTAAGTCTAAATTTTTAATTAATTATGTATATTACCATTAGGTACAATCAAATGCGGGGTTTCATTTTTAATGATTATTGTCGGTGGTAAAATGGAAGAAAATAAAATAAAATAAAAATTAGCCTATAGTAAGACTTAGGTGTGGTAAAAAATAATTTAAATCCTAACAAATATTAAAATAGAATAATTTCACATTTATTGTAATGTAATAATAAGAGACTTTTTGCAAAGAAATTAATTTATCAATTGTAGGTCAAAACTCCATAAATTTCCACCACTTAATTACAAATTTTGACACATCTCTTCAATCAAAATTACCCTCTACTGGGAAAAAGATGTAAAGAATTGAACCAAGTTATATTAAGGAGAAGACTATAAAATTTCCCCAATGAACCAAGGACTAAAAACAAAACAAAAGAGCCAAAAAGATAATAAGAAAAAATTATACATCACTGTTTTCTATACCCTATCATTACAATCAATCACCAAATTTACACAAGATATAATAATCACCCAAAAAATGAAAAAGCACAAATTTCTTAAAACAAAAACAACACCAAACCTTTTTCTTCTTCATTCTTTCTAATCCTCAGCTCTCATAATCATAAAGTCCATTTCCAGATCTTAATCCTCAAATCAACCTTACACTTTGCATTAGAAGTTGAAGCTATTGTTGCTGATTTCCCCTTGGGAGCAGTAGCTTTAATCCCTTCACAAGAAACCCTAATCCCAACCTTGGGGGTCTTCAGTGCTCCCATCTTTGCTTTCACTTTAGTGTCCAGCTTTATCTTTAATGGCAGACCCTTCTTGCTCTTCAAACCACTCCTTAACTTGCCAGCTGACGCCTCATCAAGTTCTTGCCTGTTGCTACTTGTTATGGCAGCTTTCAAAAGAGTCGTGTTTTTATTGCCATGCACGAACGAACCCAAGGAACCCTTCCCTATGTCGATCTCGTCGTTTGTGATAAGAGATATGGTGATTGGGTCGTAAATGTAGATGAGCTTTTTGTTAGGGTTTTTGGCGGTGACGTTAAGGTGGATGTTGGTGATGACCTTGGAAGCTGAGGTTACATTAAGGGTCGAGACCTTGAGGGAGGAGACCGTGAAAGTAGGGCGGTGGGGACGGTAAAGGACGTATAAGATAGCACCAGCTATGGCGACTAGGAGGATAAGAACAAGGATAAGTATTGTGGTCCAAAGGCAACAAGAACAACAGCATGAGCGGCGGTAACGGTGGCGCTTGGTTTGTGGACGGTATAGAGGGCGAGAGGCTCCATAGAGTTGAGATTTAGTGGCGGGAAATGACGGGTTGGCGGCAGCGGCGGCGGAGGTGGTGGTGGGGGCGGTGCCATTTGTGGGTTGTTTGGATGAAGGGTAAACCCTGTCAGTCATGGCAGGGAAGAGAAAAAAAAAGAAAGAAGAAAGTGTTTTGTTTTGGTGGGGGAACAGGAAAATAGTAGTGTGTGGAGCTTGCTTTCTTTATGTTACTACTTAAATGATGGGAATGTTGTATAGGCGCGTGTGTTTAGAGAGTGTGATTTTGGAGAGAAGGGAATTGTTTTGGACTTTAAGCAAACTGATGAAAAAGTAATCGGTGGGGTGTCTTTGTGGGTTGAAGCTATTTTGACTAAACAAAACCCAATTAATATAAAATATGCAAAACTGAATTTCACTATTTCGCCTTCCTGCTATTTTGTGTGGTATTTTAATTAGGTTAGATAAAAAAAAAAATAATTCGATTTCATCATTTTTATTAAAAATTAAAGTAAGATAAATTTATTTATATTTTCTGGCCATCCACATAAATTGAATGAAGTGTTAGGAAAAGAAAGAAAAGAGAAGGAAGGTGAGATGGGAAAGTGAGAGACAGCAATGTTGTAACTACAACTAAATGAAAAAGCTATTAGCGACGCGCTTGCTCAGGACAACATGGATTTAACACGTAAGTTGAGTACGTGTGTCTTTCTCATATCTCTTGGTATTACACTAACCAGTTCAGTGGAGATTATGTTTTGTATACAGGCTGGGAACAAACAAAAAAAGTTTTGTACGCAGGGAAAATAAATTTTGTTAGTTATTTAGGGGTTTGATTCGACTGTCACGATTTAATAAAATTAATAATACAAAGAAAATATAAACATAAAATCAAGAGTTAATTAGTTTTTAAAAAATGAAATATTGTGAATACAAATTAAGTATGAAAGTTGGAGATTTGAGACAATTCACACCATAGTTGTGCGAAAAGTGATGGGAGTGGTTGTCTATGGGAATGGGTGGTTTTCTGGACTTGGTTAGAAGGGTCTCGTTACCTAGAAAGATGTGTTGTCATAATAGACTTTTATATTCCTTGAGACAAGTGTCTATCACAATTAGCTTATAAGACTCATTATACTGCCTAAAGGCTGTCAGAAAATGATGTTGCCAAGGCTCAATATAAGAGGTCACAATTGGGTTGTCCTTTTTGAAAATTGAAGTGACAAATTTTCACGGGGACAAGTTGCGTGTCTTAGGAAGCCAAGTGCCAATTTGCTAAGAATCTTTCATTCTATATGATCCTGTCTTGTCCATTAGACAAGTTATATTGGGAAATGATATTGCCAAGGCTCAATATAAGAGGTACGTACTCATGAGGCTGTCCTTTGAAAATTGAAGAGACAATACCTTTGAGAAATGTCTGGTTATACTGCTTGAAGGGGAATAGCCCTAATGGGTTAAGACTAGGAGATGTTGAGTGCAAAAAAAATGGCTCAAAAAAAAAAAAAAAAAGCTTGCCCCCTAATGTAAAAGATAAATTAGCAAAGATTCTCTCTAGCACGATAGATGAGCCAAAAGACTTGTAAGTGCTCATTGTAAGGGCCCAAAATGAATTTGGAAATATATGAAGTCCAAATATAAGACTGCTGATGATGAGGATTTCAAAAATATTTATGAGAATGTTGATGATGCAGGCACATCCCAAGCTACTGCTGTTAGTGAAGATGAGGACAATTTTGAAACATGGATGATTAATAAATCTTTGTACGATGAAGAGAATGTTACCTCTATTCCTTTTAATCAAACCCTTTGAATATAAAATATCCTCCTCCCAACTAGGAGAGGCAAAATTAAATTTCTTTTAGAGATCAAAATTAAATTGTAATTTTTACAATAGAAAAAATATAATTTCATTATTTTGATAGATAATATTTTATAAATTTTAAAAATTAAATTGATTTTTATATTTTTAAAAATTTTAAAAAGAACAAATAGAAAAAAAAAATTATTTTAGGAAGTTGGGTCCTGCCAGCACTTCAATTTTGCCACTGCCGAAGAGCTTTTGAATTCTTCTTTTTATGCTACTACTGATAGTTATAGTTTGTGTTACATTCTTATTTTTATTTGCACATAAAACTAATGTTGAAACTAACATCTTTCTATACAAAGTAAGATGTGTGAGGTTGTTTTCATTTGGATAGGGATTTAGGGGCTGATAGGACTCCACCCTCCTTAAAATAAAAATTTTTATTTTGATTTTTAAATTTTTAAAATTTTAAATTAATAAAGGTAAAATTATACTTTGACCTTTTAAAATGATAAAATTTTAATTTAATCTTTTAAAATTATATTTTAATATCGTAAAATTACAATTTAATTTCAACCTCCTTAAAAAAACTTTTTAACTTCCCCTGCATCAGGAAATTAACAACCCCACAAAAAGCAAAAGAGCAGCACTGATCTTGAGAAAGGCCAACAAGAGATGAAAAAAGCTCCTAGGCTTTTCAACATAGAGGAAGTTAGAAATTTATTATTCGAGTTGGTAAAATAAAAATTTAAAAATTTAGGGTCCAAAGTAAAAAAAAATAAATTTAAAAAGGCTAGAATTTTATAAAAAATAATTGCCTGCGTCCCTACTTTTCAAGTGCGTCATTGCCTTCAACAGGGTTGCCTCCTTTTGTAACAATTTGGTCAACCACAATACTCATGTTTCCAACAAGACAATCAATCAATTGTGGTACTTATAATTTGTAAAATTAAAAACCACTTCAAATTGAAATAAATTTATCTAAAAATGCTACCATTTCAAGAATTAAAAGATATTATAAATTAAAAATTAATTGATTTTAATAAATATAATAATTTAATTACTATTTGGATCAATATAAGATTCATTAATAAGTTATTAAGCAGTTAAAATAATTAATTATAAGTAAACAATTCTTAATTATAAAAATATATATTGTCATAATAAATAACAAAAACAGACAATTTACATACCAAAACGACTAAATATGAAATAATTTCTGATTTAACTTAAACATCAAAGAGTAATCGAAGCTTTAACTTATTTGAAATTTTTGTCTTGTTAGCCCACTTTTTTCTGTAAGACAGTTCTAATCTCAATCTATAGATAACGATATTGTGTACGAAGTTGTTACACATCTATGCTTGTTTTAAACACGACAGTACACTTGTGCAATTAAGTCTGTTCTTTACTCCATCAATATTCTCAACGACAGCCGTTTTTCCTCGTTAATGTTGTCTCAAAGTACCTTCATCTTCTTACCCGACCAATATTTCCTAATCTCTAATTCAGTTAAACTTTGAAGCTGATTACATCTAAAAACACTTTCTTAATCTTTAATTTACATATATAAATAAAGCTCTTGTTGTTAACCAAATAAACCTTTAACTAAACTCTTGATATAATTTTTTTTTTTTTAAAATAACAATAAAAAAGACTTGAATAGTTGATCAATTTGCTAGTGTTTTAGCCTAAATAGATTCGATGCTTCAAAGGTATAAAAAGGATCAAAGTATGGAACCTTAAATCTCTGATTATAGGACACTGAAAACATCAAAAGCAAACACATAGCTAAGCCTAATGTCCGAAAATATTTTTCCCTTTTTTTGACTTCTCATCAATCTTGGCACCAACCATTAGTAGAGCACAGTCAACATGACAGAAAAATAAACAGCACAAATCAAAAGAAAACACCAAATTTCCTATTTCTCTACAAACTTATCACATTTCATTTCCTACTCCCACTACTACCACAAACAAACGCCGGTCCTTACACACCAGCAGCTTTGCCTAGTCTTCGTCTCAAAATCTTGACTCCCATATATCTGCATAAATCCAAAAAGAAAATGAGTGTGTGCCCTTGCCCTACCACTTTTGTACATAGTTGATTAATGCTTTGTGTTACTAATCAAATGTGCCTTCAATGCTTACCTGCCCATCATCAAGACAGTGCCTTGAGGGTTAGTTCCGGGGGATTCACTAAATGTGGAGCCATCCACGATCCGGAGTCTTCTGGTTCCAAGAACTTTGTGGTTAGGGTCCACCACCTTCCCAACAAGGCACCCTCCATGGTAATGCCAGATTGTGATTACAGTGTCTTTGCAGAACTGTTCTAGGGACTTGGTGTCATTAGTATGCTTGGGTATAAGGTTAATGTTAGCCTTGACACTCATGTTAAGAAGCTTCTCTACGGTCGGTTTGTCACACTTGGTGAAGTTCGTGAATCGGTCCGATTGTATAACCTTGGCAGCCATCCGGATCCCATTGACGCATCTGCCTAGGTCGCGGGGGTGGCCGAAGTAGTTGAAGGTAACCGAAGGGTTGTTGTCGATGTTTGTGTTGATTAGGTTGAGGTGGCCAGTGGAAAGGGGCATTGCAATCTTCTCTAAAATGAAACCTCCCTTGAAAGCCTCACGTGGAAGGTCTCGTTTCCTTTTGATGAATTCTTCAATGGCTTGTCGTGTTCTTTGCTTTGGTGGAACTGTTGAGAGTTGCCCTATCTCAGCAGACAACAATCCATGATGACAATGAATGCTGTCCTGGGACTGTCCGAATCCACTGCTAGCTTCGACGTAAACACCCATCTTGGTAATGCCAACAGTTTGTATCAGAGATTGTTCCACAGAACGTGTCATCGGGACGAAAACCGAGTTCATCGGGTTATCAGCCATGCCCTTTCCAACAAACTCATTATGCAACACCATGGAAATGTTCAACCTCTGTAGTTCAGCTTTGGGTCCAATGCCACTAAGCATTAGCAATTGAGGAGTCCCAATTGCACCACATGATAAAATCACTTCACTCCTTCGATTATTAGTCAAAAATGCCTGATGTTGGTTCCCGTTTTCATCTTTGAACATCACTCCCATTGCCTTTGGCCTCTTCCCTGCTGATTTATCGAATAAGACTTTTTGGACAGTGGCATACACTAAAACAGTAAGCATTTTCGGGTTAGCAGAAGCAAGAAGCTCAGCCGCCGTATGACGACGGCCAAATCGGTCGAAAATGGTGCCTCCAACTTTAGTTCCATAGATATGGTCGTAGGTGAATCCATTATAAGGTGAGACCCCAACATCTAAAAGACTGTCCTTGAAGGCATCTTGCCATGGTGCTAGTTTAGGCTGGTGAACAATCTGTTTCTCCACCCATGGATAGGACTCGTTCACTAGCCTAGCATCCCATCCTACTCTCCGTAAGAAACTGCAACATTTGAGCCATAAATTTCATAAAAATAAAAAATAAAAAATTGTATTTAATCCATTTGGTGGTGCTTGTGCCCTAGTAATCATAATCTTAGTAGGGTGTACCAAATTAAATGTATAGGGCAAATAATGAAGTACAAATAAATATCATTGCTTTCTATTTTGGATTCTGTACTAGACCTTACCTAATCATATCTCTGAATCAAGCAAATTAAGGCAGAAGGACCACTCAATATCACATCCAAACATTTAATAGGTGACACAATAAAAGGGACAAAAATTTAAAGAAAAATAAGAATATTTAAAAGAAGAAAAGATGACTTCATTGAAATTTGAAAGGAAGATGGAATCATTAATGGGTTCTTTTTATTTTTCCAGTTTTACAATTCATAACAAAAACCTAATCAATTCTTCTTGATAACTGAAACATCTACATCTTTGATTTTAATTAAAAAGAAAATTAAATGGGATCACCAACTAATTTAAGAATTTTGGCGATATGGGGGACCCTAAATACTTAAATACTTTCTTGTGGACAATACTTAATGATTTTCAGGTTTCACATGTATATAGAAAAGTCAACTATTGTTGGACCAAATTCTCTTACATTTGAACTTTTTTCTTCAACATCAGGATAATTTACAGTCACTTTCAGAGATCATTAGGACCTTAATGCAACCATATTAAGTTAAAATGTAAAAAAAATCAAACAAGAAACTCATATGAAACAAAAAAAAAAAAAAGGGGAAGAGGAGACACTAACATACTCTGAGTTAGCTCTGGTATAAAAGCCAGCATTAATGCAAGTGCCACCACCCAAAACCCTAGCCCTAGCATTAATAACACCATCGGTGGAAACGAAAGGTTGGGAAGCAGAGGTTGGGGAAGTGTCAGCCAAGGCGATGTGGAAGTTTCTGAGGAAGGAGACGTTGGCATTTGAGAAGGGAACACCACCTCTCTCCAACATCAATACACTGAAGTTTTGAGACAGTGTGGCTGCTAAGGGACACCCGGCTGTGCCACCTCCCACGATTATGTAGTCGTACCTAACTTCATCGTTACTCGATGATGAGAACGATGACGATGATGAAAATGAACTCGCCCTTTTGATGAACGGGTACCGAAATTCGTAGAAATCCCTCGCACCTGAATTAATTTTGCAGCAAAATTTTCAAATTGTTTATACACATATTTTGTGACGTGCTATACTTTCGTCACAAAAAAAAAAAAAATTGGTGCTTTCCGTCGCAATCCAACACCTAGTGAGAACTATTAGTAGTTTAATTGAAACTATTAGTACTAGAAAAAATGAGCGATTATGAACATAACTGATAATTCATTTCAAATGAAAAGACTCAAAAAAGAAAAAAGAAAAAAAGAAGAGGTTGAAATGAAAAGATATCTAACTACCCCATTTAATTAAAAGGAAGTAAATTGTAGAAAAATAAAACAAAAGGAAAATGGGGGATCACAGTTGACATTAATTTCTTCCCAAATTTTCCAGAAACAAAATGCATATTATATTGAAGAAGGAACATATGTAAATAAAATTATTTTCAGATTGTTTTCTCACCTATAGATTAAGAAAAACTATATATACCCAAAAAACGAAACAAGAAGGAGATGATTATATATATATATATATATGCAGAAACGTTGGAGAAAGATGGAAAAAGAAAAAGAGATGAGAGAAGAAGGGAAAACCTTGAATAGATGAGAGAGTGTTGAGCCAAAGAACCAAAGAGATAAAGAGCTTCACCGCCCCAACAAAAGCAGCCATTGAAAGGCCTCAGCACAACAACAGAAACTCAGAGCCCCCAAAAAAAAAATATATTAATAACTTCCAAAGATAAACAAGTTCCAGTATGTGGCTTTCACCGGTTGGCCTTGTTTTGTGTGTTTAACACTCAGATAGTTATATATATATATCTACACACACAGAGTTGAAGCCTTCAAGAGTCAAAAGCTGATCAATGATGGATGAATATAAAAAAACCACCAAGATACAGTATGGCTAAGCAAATACAACACAGATTATATATATAATAATGAGAATATATATATATATATATATATATATATATATATATAAGGGTATTGCAACCAACAAGGAATGCAGCTATCAACAATATTTAAAGCTCACTGAATCAAGAGGGTAGCTGGTGTAAGTCATTAATGGTGAAATTAATGTCACAGTTGGAGTAGGAGAGAAACCTTGGCCTTGCATTTGGCCCTTGGGTTTAAACATCCTAACTAATTAATTTTTAGGCCACCTCAGGTAACCCCTCTCTCTCTCTCTCTCTCTCTAAATTAAAGAAAAAGAAAAAAGGTTGTCTAAAAAACAAGAGACCAACTCTTTTCTACACATTATAAACAAGAGACCAACTCTTTTCTGAAATATCACTTAGAAGTTATGTTGTTTGTTTATGTTAGGGTTCGAGATTTTTAATTATTCTTTTTAATAATATCGTTTTTAAAGTTCGAATCCGTATTCTTTCTTTAATAAGAGAGAGATATTAAAGCGAAAAATTTTACTTAAGGGTGCAATATGTAATTTATATAGTAAATTTAAATCTACAAGTAATTAAGTTATTGATAATAAATATGAGTGATGGTTGGATAGTGTGGAATTTGGAAACTAAATTGACAGTTAGAAAGAACTAAAGGAGGATGATATGATTAAAAGTCAAAACATTCACGAGGGCCAAATAAAATTATTAAGCTTTTATAACTTTATACTATACTGAATTAGAAATTAGAAAATTGAAAAGGATTGTTAAAGTTAGTGTTTCCACATGAAAGTCTTGGCCTTATTATTTCACAACTTGGGGTACCATTAATGTTTTCATCAAAATCATTAATTTCAACATAACCCATGCGTATAAAATAATATTTTTATTTAATTAAATTATTTATATTAAAGATTTTTACCAAAATTCGTCCACAAATTAAAGTCATTAGTCTAAGTAGGAGTATTAATTAGGATTAGTTAATGGAAATATTATTGCATTCCAATAATGGAACACTCATTTTAGGACACTTTAGCATAGCTATGCCATCCAAAACAAAATGTATCACAACACTACTATTATTTGTTTCCTACTTTAGTTAACATATAGGGTTACCATCTAAAAAAATTATTTACGAATTTTACAAAAATTAATTAATTTATTAAATTTTAATCATCATTTCTATTATACACATAGCTTTAAATAAATGGTTTTTGTTAATTTATTTATATAAATTATTGAATGTATATTTTAAAAAAGGTGGTTGAATTTATGCTACCCATACCATTAATTTCACTCATAGGACCTTGGCTCATTATGTTGAAGCATTTGACAGCTCAATAACTCTGATCACCTGTCTCATCCTCAGCCCCTCTCGGTTCCGTAAACATACATCATTCAATAACCTTACCCCAACTTTTACACTTAGGGAGCGAAATGGTGATTTCTCATATTAGTTTTTTTTTTTATAATTTCCCTCTCCTTATGTAATTAATCTAACATGTTTTTCCATAAGGCAATCAATGTAATTATAGTTTTCAAGGTAAGCTTTCTCTCGTTTCCAATCTAATTTAGTTTTATATTATTTGTGCAGGTATTTGAAGTCTTATTATCACAAAAATTACCACGTTTTGCATTTGTTCTATTATTGTTCGAGTAAGAGTTAAAACAAGTGCAAATTATCATAATTTTAATTGGTATCAAAATTTAACTTCAGACATATTTGAAGGAGATTTTAATTACGGTTTGTAGTAAATTTTTTTTTTTAAAAAAAGGTTGTTCTATCTCACGTACATTTTTAGTGATTGAAGCACTAGATTCAAGGAAGCTTACCTGCTATCAATGATAGATAATTGAAGTAGGTTATGTCAATTGAATCAAGCCTTTAAGAACGATAATGTTGAAGTCAAAGTTGAAAAATATAAAGCTTATGGAGGAAATCAACGAAAAGATTATGTGATTGTTTATCTTAAGAAGGCTAATGCGAAGTAGTCAAAATTATCAAGGAAAAGAATGAGATGATTGCTAAACGAATGCAACTTTGAAAGAAAATGAGTAAGAATTCAATAATGTCAAAATAATTCTCAAAAAATATGAAAGCCAAAGTTATGAAATCTCTGCTATTCGAACCTAATAATAGTGAACTTGGTAAGAAACCTATATCTCTTACGAATTTTGTTAAATCTTAGTATATAGTTGCTACTTCTTCCTTTAAGATAGGTAAAAAGAAGAATCAAAAGCTTGTTTGTTACTATTATGAAAAGGCAGGGCATATTAGATCTCACTATTTCAAGTTAATGAATGATTAAAGATGGAGAAATATAAGGAATGTTTAGTCTAATGTTTACAACTATTGATAGAATAATACCTAGGCAACAGCATATATGTAACAAGGAGAAAGGAAAAATCATATGTTATTTTTGTGTGGTAGCTGGACACATTAGGCCTCATTGTTATAGAATGATGCATGATGGGAAAAAAATTCAAGGTTATTGCAAAACTTATTATAACAGTGAATGGAATAAAGAGACTACGATAAAGGTTGGTTTGGATAAAAAAAGAAGATCAATCACATCTTAGCTATAAAGATCAGCAAGTTATTGATGCTCAAGTCTGGACGTTTAAATTCAATTATGTACAAATTATTTGTATTAAGTCTTGACGTTTATCTTTTCCAATTTTAAATACAATGTAAGATATATATATATATATATATATGTTTAAAATGGCTTAAAATGTCATTTGATACCCGATTTGACAATTTTTTCTAATATGATATTTATGTTTTTTCTTATAATACGGTACTTGTGTTTGCAAAAAGTTGTACATTTTAGTATTAAAAGGTAACGAGATGTTAACTTTTTCATATTTAATTAGGATTTTAGGGTTGATTTAATAAAAGTTAATCAATTTTCTTTTGGTATTCTTCAGGTCTATTTTACAATCTATGTTCAAGATTCATGACTGCCCCTACCAATAATGCCATCTCTAAGGTTCGAATATCTGCCTCACCTTAGGAATGCAGTGTGTATAACACCCCTCACCCTTATTCAACGCCGGAATAGGGTTACGGAGCATTACTGGACTTACAAAATAATTAAACATCCATTTAACATACATTTCTCAATTCAAGCATTATCATTCAATCTCAATCAATTTGTCCCTTATACGAGCTTATGAGGCCCTAAACATGCTTTGAGAGTGATTCGAGACTAAACAAGTAACTCAAGAAACTTTCACGAAACTTTGAAAATTTTTCTAAAAACAAAGAATACACGCCCGTGTGGCCAGGCCATGTGAAACCAGACAAGCTTGTGTCACAAGCCGTGTGGACATTCAAAATGGGAGCACATGGCCATGTCCCAGCCCGTGTCCGACCCCGTGTAACTCTCTGACTTGGGTTATACGGCCAATACACACGCTCGTGTGGCTAGTCTGTATGCATTAAATATGGCCATACACGCCCGTGTACCAGGTCATGTGTTAGGCCATGCCAATCCTATAGGGTATACTGACTTATGCCACACGGCCAAGTCACACGCCCGTGTGTGAGGCCATGTGGAGCATACTGACTTGGTTACAAATTCAACACCAGGGGACACACAGTCGTGTAACATGACCGTGTGTCACACACGATAGAGACACACTCCCGTGTGGACAAAAATAGGCTATTTACTAAGCCAGCCACCCTATTTTTACATACCTGCACAAGCATAATTTGCAACACTTTAAAACTCAATAGGCAGCAAATCCATAACATTTCATACACATATTAAATCAATTCAACTACAATCATTTTTAAATTCAATATTCAAACGATATAACCAACCGAACATGGTATTCAAATACCTAAGTTATAATCAAACATTTTCCATTCATATGCCTATCATAAATCAAGACAACATTTGCATATTTCCATTCCATTTACTACTGATCTTGAGGTTTCGTGACAGGTTTTAAATATTTATAATTACTCATTCTTGAACTAACTATTATCGTGATGTAGGCAAATGTACCTATCGAATAGTAGTATAATTTTAGCAAGACCGGGTTGTCAAACCCAAAGGAACTAAAAGTACTAGTAATGACTGTCTTTTTATTATCTAGCCTAAGAATAATGGGGTTTGTTTTAATTAACTAATTATCTAAACTAAGAACGCACAGAGAAAAGAATTGGGGAATTACTTTCGGGAAAATTGATTGACTTGAGACAATACCTAAGGAAAAATCCACCTAGACTTTACTTGTTATTATGGCTCCGAATCGGACGATTTATTCATTCAACTTGTTCTGTAAAGATCCCTAAGTTATGTTATTATCCTTATTCAAGACTAATAACGTCTAATCCCTAGATTGAATAATCGAGACTTTTCTCTAATTAACACTCTAAGGTTGCATTAACTCGATCTATGAATCCTCTTATTAGGTTTCACCCTAATCCGGCAAAATCTTGTCACCCTACTTCTAGGCGCGCAATCAAATCCTCTTAATTATGGCAAATTTACTCTTAGACATGGTCTATTCCTCCTCTGAATAAGAGCGTGTCTTGTGTCAGTATCCTGGGATATCAAAACAAGAATTAAGAACACATAATTAATAACAAGTTAAATATTTATCATACGATTCAGAAAATAATAACAAGATTCGTCTTAGGTTTCATCCCCCTTAGGTATTTAGGGGTTTAGTTCATAACTAAATAAGAAAACATCTCAGAAGAATAAAGAATACAAAACATAAAGAAAACCTAAAACTCCTGAAGGGAAATTGAGGAGAGATCTTTAGTCTTGATGATGAATCCACCTTCTAAGATAGATCAATCGGCTTCCTTAGAGTAATTCCATACTCCCCCTTCTCCGCCTCCTTTTTTTTCCTCCTCTAGGGTGTATTTATAGGCTTTGGAATACCTAGAAGCCCTAAAAAGTGGACTTTTTCGAATTAGACTTAACTTGGGCTCGGCAGAGACACGCCCGTGTGTGATTACTTCAGGCCGTGTTCGAGCCTGTTAGAATGGTACGGGCGTGTGTTATACCCGCGTAAATCGTGCTTCAATTCTGCCAGATTGACATGGCCGTGTGGTCTGCCCGTGTGAGGAGGTCCAGGTCGTGTTGATCTCGTACTTTGGCCCATTTTCTCAGTTTTTGGCCCATTTCTCGTTCTTTTCGCTCTTCTATACTCTCCTAAGTATAAATCATGAAATTAAAGCATTAGGAGCATCGAATTCACCAATTCTTATGGAAAATCATCCATAAAACGCGTTAAACATGGGGTAAAAATATGTATAAATTACAGTTTATCAAATACCCTCACACTTAAGCATTTGCTTATCCTCAAGCAAAATTCTCAACTCATAATCAAAATAATTTCTCCTCAACTTATAATTCTTATCGATAATATCTCAAAATAATCCATAGGTAATTATACATTAAGAATTCAACTAAAAGAACATTAAAGTTTCAAACATTCCAAGTTGAGTATTTAATCATGCAAACATAAGTGTCTCTCCGTATCTAAGTAATTACCTTTGATTTAGAATATCACAGAGTTTCACATCCTCACTAAAGATTCACTCAAATCACTCAAAGTGTTTAAGGACAATAAATGAAGCACTCAATAGTCAATAATGAAAAGTCATTACCATAGGCTTGCATGAAAATCAAATCTCCACCACTATAATTTAAGATGATACATCAATCAAAAGGTCTTTAGAGGGTTGTAGTGAGGCTTGTAGTGAGGCTTGGTTAGGGGGTGTGGTCACAAGCTGAAAGAGAGGGTTAGAATCGAGATTGAATTGAAAAATTGCCAAACTATAAAAAGAGTTAATCTTCACTTGCGTACAACAGAGCTTCTCTCAGAATATGAAAGTACAGATATGTATACATAGTTTTTTTTTTACAAGAACAAGTTAAAATAATATAGACTAACTATTAAGAGCAAAACATAGCTAGGCAGCCCATTCAACTCAAATCTCGACAAAAATAGGGATTAATATAGGGGATTTCAACAATAATGGGTTAAAGGTTAATATTAAGAGTAATACAAGAAATGACTTGTTAGGCTCAAGGGGGTTTACTAGGGGTTAATTGTGGAGGTAGGCTTTTCATGGCATGAGTGGGTTAATCCTAAGTGCCTTAATCATTTTGATATATCAAATCAAATGGTGTGGTCTCGACATGCATAATCAAGCAAGTTCTAGAATAACAGTTCAATACTGATGCACTCAAAAGAAATAATAAAAGTGAGCATGAAAGAATTAATAGATGCTCAAAAGGCTTAAAAATATCACAAAAATTGTGGCTTTTTTGATGTTTAGACTCGTGAAATCCAATTCAAATTAATACCTAGACTTGGGGAAACAACCTATAATTTTAAATTCTTAAAAATCAACTTATCATGCTTGATTCTCTAATGTCTTAAAGTTTAAACAATCAATGCATAAATGCCTATGTTTTAATTCAAGAAATATCAATCAAAATCATAAATCAATTAAAATTTATCCTAAATATGATATGAAAGTTTTTCAAGAGAAGAAGGTGATTATTTAGGGATTTTTCTGATAATGAATGAATGCCCCCCACTTAAGATGTACATTGCCCTCAATGTACAAAGATAAATATTAGAGTATAAAAATAAGATAGGGAGAGAAGTGAAACTTCCTGTATGATGAATTCCTCGAACTAGAGTTTTGGAGAGTGATCGGTTCGAGAGTGGAGGGGGATACTCCGGCGGTCGTAAAGGTTCATTAGGCTATAAGTCCTGCGCCAAAAGAATATTATATCTAGTAGTAGCTATGGTCGTGGTAGAGCAGGATATGGCAGTCCTGGAAAACCTTTCCCGGTGGAGTTTTAGTTCCTATGTGATGATGAGCTTAAGAGCTCTATATAACTGTGATAAAATCAGTAACTTTTTAGGGGATATTAAGAAGAATAAGTACTCGAAAAGAAATAACCGAAATTAATAATTAAAAATAAAATTCTAAAATCTAACAAAAATAAAAAGTAGTTTCAATAAAAATTAAAAATATAAAATAATAAATAAATATTTCTAAACATTTTCATCGTTGGATGATTCGCGATGTGGGATTGGCGATGAGATGTGGAGGTGCTAACAAATCTGCTTAGAGTAGCATTAATGTTGTCAAATCGTTGAAAACACTATTGCTCGAATAGGGTGAAACGCTCAGAGATGTCAGCATATGAAGTCGTCGTATGAACTGGACGAGCGGGTGGTGGTGGCTTAGTTGGTGGGTCCTCGTGCTGTGGGGGGACATCATCAGGAATGTCCTCGTAGGCCTCCTCCTCGGTATATTAGGCGAGACGATACTGGGGAGGGTAGGTGCCTCAGCGCCTCTCGATCATCCTCATGCTAAGCATGCTTGAGATGCCTTGTGGAGACATTTAGCCGATGAGGGTTAGGGATGATTCTTGGGTCGGGCCAGCCTAGTCACATAGGGACCAATGGAGATGACCCCCTTCCGATGCCGCTCTGTCTGGTGCTGAATCGCAAGGGAAATGAAATAGGCAAGGTCGATGACGTGCCCTTGCGACATGCACCATAAGAAGTAGACGTCGTGGGTGTTGACGACGCCAGTGCTTTCTCACCTCCCTGTAATCGTGTGAGCTAAATTAGCGTGTTAGTACCTCTGGGATGGTAGTAAAACTAATGCCTTGGAGCGGCTAGGATTGTACGAGGCCGTGCTAAAGGCCAAAGTGTGCCAGCACTTCCAGGGAGAGATATGTATGTGGTGACTGAGAGCATGTAGTTCATTCTCCTCGCGAAATTTCTCCGTATATAGGCCTAGAGCAGCACCGAACTCTGGGACGCTTAGCTGGCGGATTAATCTGCCTAGGCGAAACTGGACCGTGCCGGGATCATCATACCTTGCCATTACGGTCTAGAGATGGAATGTTGAGCATAGTTCCATCGTGAGCTCGAGGTATGTCAACTCGATAATCCCGAAAAAAAGCTCCCAAGGGTCGGTGGTTAGGAGAGCCCGAATCGCGTCAGCCATCTAGACTTGTTCAACGGCAGCCCAGTCGATGCAGCGGTCCGCAATTAAGGGTCGGGCCCGAAGTATTTGGAATAATTCTTCCTAGTGCCCTCGGGGAAACTGTAGGAGAGGGTGATGGATTTTCGCAGTTGCGGAAGAGGACGCTCACTTTCTCTTCTTTGAAACAGGTACGGCGGTTTTCTTTCCTCTTGACGATGACATGGTACTTGCGATTAGAATCATCAAGTCATCTTGATGAGTGGTCGAAGTAAAAGGAATACAATTTACAACTAAAAAGCAGACTTTCAGCCACAACCAAACATAATTAATATAATAATTTCGTGACTTTGTCATTGTATGTAGTAATGGCATATGTAAAAGAATGAAGCTTTCCTAACAACATGAAATGTATAAGAAATAATTGAACAATGCAAATTACATGAGAGATATTGGCATGGGAGTATCATGAGGATAAGCATGGTAAAATCATGGGTATGAAGTTTCCTAATCACTTGATTTAACATGCAATATATAATAACTAACTAAAAATGCAAACCAAATGATAAAGTAATGAACAAAAATGGAAGATAGTTCAAAAGAAATGGAAATTATTGTAATAATAAGCATTAGTAATAAGTAAAATAGAAGTGAAAAGAGTAAACAAACGCTAAGGGAGAGAGATTGAGCGTCAAAAATGAAGTTGAAGGCGGCGCACCAGCGTGGCAAGGGGCCGTGTGGAGTTGTAGCAGCTAGGTTAGGGTTTTTAAATGGGGAAGAAAATGAATAGTGCAGGGCATTTATAGATTTTGGGGCACACGGCCATGGCACATGCCCGTGTCCCCTAATTTCAGCCCGTTTGATTTGGGAATTTCAAATTTAGACGCATCTGACATTTAGTACACGCCCGTGTTCCTCGGGTGTGTGGATTCACACGGCCGTGTCGCACGATCGTGTCTAGCTTTGTTCGCTTCTCCTACGCCCGTGTGTTCAATCCCCACGTCTGTGTTATTTTAACAGGTTTGACCATGGGTGTTAGACACGGGCGTGTCGCACGCCCGTGTTGTTTTAGCAGGCTCGACCACGGCAGTATCGCACGGCTATGGCGTTTAATCGTAGCCCGTGTTGGGGAAATCTTTTGCCCTATTTTCACACGGCCTTAAGCACGCCCGTGTGCCTGACCGTGTCTCTGTGGAAACACCTGTATTCAAGATTTCTATTAGTAAGTTAGGAGTTAAATACCAAAATTTAAAGAAATTAATATTGTTAGTGCTCGGGTTACCTCCCAAGAAGCGCTTATTTATAGTCTAAGCTCGACTTACCTCTCCGTTGTATGGTCATAGTGGTTCGAGGAGTTTATACTCCTCATTCCTACTATTAGTCTCATCAAAATAAGGTTTTAAACAAGTGTTGTTTACCTTAAAAGTGCCGAACCTAGGATGACTCACCTCCACCGTACTGAATGGAAAAATACTGAGTACCGTAAGAGGTATTTCTTCATTTGGTATGGTGGTGACAATGTGTAGATTTGCGGCATCTAGTAAGACTCTATTACCAACCTTAAGTTGATTTGGAGAGGTATCGAGCTCGTTTTGGCGTAGTTTCAGTTTATCGTATGTTCTTAGTTTGTGCGTCTGCCATTCATCGAGTTCCCCAATTTGTAATCTTCGATCTTCATGAACAGGTTCTCTACTGTTGCTTGAGAGCAACTCATGTGCTTCCTTCAGACTCATTTTCTGCAAAGTAGGTTGTACCATATTGTTAGTTTTAGCAGAATGGTTTAGATGATCACCTTCAATTCCTGATGTGTTGCTAGAGTTTCGAGCTTGAAGGGTGATTGTTTCGTCTCCCACTCGGAGTGTGAGTTCACCTGTGCCAACATCAATGATGGTTTTAGCAGTTGCTAAAAAGGGCTTCCCTAAAATCAAAGGGGTGTTATTATCCTCCTCTATGTCTAGAACAACGAAATCAACGGGAAATATGAACTTATCTACTTTCAATAGTACACCTTCAATAATACCCCTAGGAAATCTTATAGTTTTATCTGCCAATTGAATGCTCATCCTAGTTTGTTTAGGTTTCCCAAGACCTAGTTGCTTAAACATTTTGTAAGGCATGACGTTAATACTAGCCCCTAAATCAGCTAATGCATGATTTATATCTAAACTACCAATTAAGCAGGGAATTGTAAAACTCCCAGTATTTTTCAATTTGTGGGGTAGCTTATTCTGTAGAATAGTTGAGCAGACTGCGTTTAGCTCCACATGCGACGCTTCGTCCAACTTCCGCTTATTTACTAAAAGCTCTTTTAAAAATTTCATTGCATTCGGCATCTGCAACAGAGCTTCAATAAATGGTAAGATTATATGTAATTTTTTCAAAAGTTTAAGGAATTTACCGAATTGTTCACCTGAGGTGTCTTTCCTTATCACGTTAGGATATGGGACACGAGGTTTATATTCTTCATTCACCGTTTTGTTGTGACTTACCTCACTTTTACCTTTGCTCACCACAGTTTCTTGCATCAATTCTGGCTCGGACGCAATGAATCATTTCTTATCTTGAGTACTAATTGCGTTGAGGTGTTCCCATGGGTTAGGTTCAGTATTACTTGGTAAGCTACCTTGTGGTCGTTCGGAGATTAGTTTGGTTAGCTGGCCTATCTGAGTTTCGAGTCCTTGGATCGATGCTTGTTGATTTTTAAGTGCTGTCTCAGTATTTTGAAAACGGGTTTCTGACACTGATATAAACTTTGAGAGCATCTCTTCAAGGTTTGGCTTCTTTTCTTGTTGGTAGGGTGGTTGTTGGTAGCCCGGAGGATGTTGTGGTATTTGATTTCCTTGACCGCCCGACAAGAAATTGAGGTGGTTCCTCTAACCTGCATTATAAGTGTTACTGTATAGATTGTTTTAAGGTCGAGGATTATTACCCATGTAATTTAATTGCTCGTTATCCATGTTGTGGCCATAAGGTTGGTATTCCAAATGGTTTGTTCCACCACTACTTGCTTCGCATTGCATTACTGGGTGAACCTGTGAAGAATTAAGAAAACCATCAATCTTTTTATTTAAGAATTCTACCTAATTAGAGAGCATGGTGACAGAATCGACGTTATAAACGCTAGCTGTTTTCGTTGGCTTTGTCCTCATGACTTGCCACTGATAGTTATTCAGTGACATCTCTTCTATAAACTCATAGGCATCTTCCGGTATTTTATTGTTGATGGTTCCGCCAGCAGCTGCGTCAACCAATTGCCAAGTCGAAGAATTCAGACCATTGTGAAATGTTTGTACTTAGAGCTAAAGCGGTAACCTATGGTGAATACACCTTCTCAAAAGGTCCTTGTATCTTTCCCATGCACCGTAGAGTGTTTCTGAATCCATCTGCACAAAAGAAGAGATATCATTACGTAACCTAGCCGTTTTAGCTGGCGAAAAATATTTTAGCAAAAATTTTTCGGTCATTTGTTCCCAAGTAGTGATAGACCCTCGTGGTAACGAGTTTAACCACTGTTTAGCTTTGTTTCTCAGTGAAAAGGGGAATAACTGAGGCGAATGGCATCATCATAAACGCCGTTAATTTTGAAAGTGTCGCAAAATTCCAAAAAAATTCGCCAAGTGAGTGTTGGGTCAAAAAATTCACCATCAAACTGAACAAACTGCTGTATCATCTGAATTGTGTTAGGTTTTAGTTCGAAATTATTCGCAGTAATAGCAGGTCTAACTATACTTGGCTCAGTTCCTATTAAAGAAGGTTTAGCATAGTCATACATAGTGCGTGGAGCAGGATTTTGATTAACCACAATTGCAGGAGGTAGTTGATTGCCTTGGTTTTTAGCCATCTCTTCTGTTGGGGGTTGAGTATCGTCTTCTTGCTCGTTCTCTGTGTATCTTAAGCTTCGCCTTGTTTCTTTTTGGTTTCTACGAACTGTGCGATCGATTTCTTTGTCAAACAGTAATGGTCCCGACGGGTTTCTTCTAGTCATAAACTATGAAAACCTGCCAAGAGAAGGAAAAAGAAAGTTAATAAATAATAATATTAAATTAAATTGCAAGAAAAATAAATGGATAAAGTAATAAAAATTGAGTGTTCCTAATATTTCAGTTCCCCGGCTCCCCGACAACGACGCCAAAAACTTGATTGTAAGGTTTCGTGATAGGTTTTAAATATTTATTATTACTCGTTCTTGAATTAACTATTATCGTGATGTAGGCAAGTGTACCTATCGAACAGTAGTATAGTTTTAGCAAGATCGGATTGTCGAACCCAAAGGAACTAAAAGTACTAGTAATGACTGTCTTTTTATTATCTAGCCTAAGAATAATGGGGTTTGTTTTAATTAACTAATTATCTAAACTAAGAACGCACAGAGAAAAGAATTGGGGAATTGCTTTTGGGAAAATCGATTGACTTGAGACAATACCTAAGGAAAAATCCACCTAGACTTTACTTGTTATTCTGGCTCCGAATCAGACGATTTATTCATTCAACTTGTTCCATGGAGATCCCTAAGTTATGTTATTATCCCTATTCAAGACTAATAATGTCTAATCCTTAGATTGAATAACCGAGACTTTTCTCTAATTAACACTCTAAGGTTGCATTAACTTGATCTATGGATCCCCTTATTAGGTTTCACCCTAATCTGGCAAAATCTTTTCACCCTATTTCTAGGCGCGCAATCAACTCCGCTTAATTATGGCAAATGTACTCTTAGATAGGGTCTATTCCTCCTCTGAATAAGAGCGTGTCTTGTGTCAGTATCCTGGGATATTAAAGCAAGAATTAAGAACACATAATTAAGAACAAGTTAAATATTTATCATACAATTCAGAAAATAATAACAAGATTCGTCTTAGGTTTCATCCCCCTTAGGCATTTAGGGGTTTAGTTCATAACTAAATAAGAAAACATCTCAGAAGAATAAAGAATACAAAACATAAAGAAAACCCAAAACTCCTGAAGGGAAATTGGGGAGAGATCTTCAGTCTTGATGATGAATTCGCCTTCTGAGATGGATCAATCGGCTTCTTTGGAGTAATTCCTTACTCCCCTTTCTCCGCCTCATTTTTCTTCCTCCTCTAGGGTGTAGTTATAGGCTTTGGAATGCCTAGAAGCCCTCAAAAGTGACATTTTTCGAATTGGACTTAATTTGGGCTCGACAAGGACACGCCCATGTGCGATTACGTCAGGCCGTGTTTAAGCCTGTTAGAATGGCACGGACGTGTGCTATACCCGTGTGAATCGTGCTTCAATTCTGCCAGATTGACACGACCGTGTGGTCTACCCGTGTGAGGAGGTCCAGGCTGTTTTGATCTCGTACTTTGGACCATTTTCTCCGTTTTTGGGCTGTTTCTCGTTCCTTTCGCTCTCCTAAGTATAAAACACGAAATTAAAACATTAGGAGCATCGAATTCACCAATTCTTATGGCAAATCATTTATAAAATGCGTTAAACATGGGGTAAAAATATGTATAAATTACGGTTTATCAACTACTTACCAAAACACTAAGCTCTTATGAGCTGATATATCGGTAAGCTTATACGAGCTATAGTGAGTCCGCAACACATGTAGGATCTTATCCAAAACTGTAACCCTATTAACATGTCATTCGTATCCTACGACTTTATTCAAATGAGACTCGGTATTCAATAATTCTCATCAACCAGGCATTCAAACTCAATAATACCATTTACTCAATTATACTTTCATTTCAAATAATTTACAAGTATTTAAAAACATTCAATTCTAATTATATGAACTTACCTCAAGTTGCTCAAATGGAAATTATCAACTTTTAGTCCACTTTTCCTTTTCCCCGATCTAATCCCAATCTCGGCTTATCCTGATCTATAAATTATCAAATTTAGCATATTCAGCATTCGATCTATTCAATTTAGCCTATAATTTACAATTTGACAAATTTACACATATGCCCCTAATGTTTCATATTTTCACAATTTAGTCCTTATCATATAAAATTGCAAATTCATGTAATTTAGTACAAACCCATTTCTAGACGAATTTAACACATGTTACTAGCAGCCCATATTTTTAATTTATTCACACTTTTAACCACCACATTTCACATTTTCTCAATTTAATCCCTTTTTGACATTTTTGTCAAAAAATCACTTTACAAAAACTATTAAATTAACATTAAACCTTCCAAATCTATCATAATTCATCAAATTACTCAAGCATTCAACAATAGCAACATGATAAATCTTTAACAATTTCAAAATCTAGGGTACGGGCTAGCTAGAATAAGAAGCAACGATATCAAAAACATAGAAATCATTAAAAACGAGACCAAAATCATACCTAATTGAGCTTATAAATCAATGGCCGAATGAAACCTAATTCTTTGGCTTTTCTTCTTGCAAAATTTGACTAAAAGATGAAGATGGACAACAAAATTCATTTTTTTTATTTAATTGACCTATATTAACCAAATTACAAAAATAACCTTAATGAACATTAATTATTTCAAATTTACCAAGCCACTATCATAAAATATCATGTTAATGGTCTAATTACTACTTAAGGACCTTGAATTTAAGGTTCTATAGCTATTTGACACCTTTAGCTAATAGAACAACACTTTTGCATTTTATGCGATTTAGTCATTTTTCTCAAATTAACTATTTAAACGATAAAATTTCTTAACAAAATTTTCACACCATCATATATTCATGTTGTACATATTAAAATAATAATAAAATAAATATTTATACTTTAGATTTGTGGTCCCGAAATCACTGTTCTGATTTGACAAAAAACGGGTTGTTACAGTGTGCCTTACCTTTACAGCCAACATATGTTGGTTTAATCAAATCAACTTGAAAACCCAAAATAAATACTCAAAAATTAATATGTTTACCTTTAGGTATAAAAATGTATAATAACTTTTGTCAAATACATATATAATATTGAAGCAAAAAAAAAAAACAAAAATACTTGTTATACCCCAACCCAACTTGGACACATGGCACTATGATAAGCTACTTGAGAAGCACCTATAGATGTCCCTTCGCCTTACATTGTTCGACTGGTCACTCATGCCCCATTCTTCATCAAGCCACTAGCAAATCATCGGATTCTCTATCAGGGCATCTGATCTTTAGTGGGGATGCACCCACCACTAAGAGGAGACCTATAGGGGACCACTGAGGTGTAACAACCTTGTACTACCTCAGCAGATGGAATGTTAGAGCAGTGTCATACTTGATGACAATTCATCTGCCACCTGGCTGACCACATGAGTGGGCCACTATCCATATTGTTAATGACGAGTAGCGGTGTTCAAACGGTCGTAACTAAATTGAACTACCATTAACCGAATTACCCAAAATGTAAAACAATTTAACCATTAACCGAATTGAATTTTTTTTCAAATACATTAACCGAACCGAAATATTTCAGTTAATTCGGCCAGTTAACCAAATTAATTGAACACTGGATGAAAAGTAAAGAAAAAAGTAATAAATCAAAGACCAACCACAACATCAATGGCAATCGACAAAGAAGAAAAAGAACCCAAAATTCGATCATGACTATAATAAGGCAATGTCCAAACAAAAGTTTAACGAAATCCATAGATAGACACACATTAGCTCTTGTAAAATAATAAATAACTATAAAAATCAAACCAGAGTAAGGGATCAAAGAAAATCAAGCCTGTAAATCAACGAAGGCCAAATGAAACACAAGACTTATATAGATCTTTGTATTTTGTTCTAAACTAATGGATTTGGGTGGATTAGATTTTTTTTTAACAAGGGTTAAGGGTTTCTTGATTTCGCATTTTGAGGTCAAAGACAATTGAGTAGAAGCATGATTTTGAATGAGGGTGATTTGGGAGATTTTGAAACTATCTTTTCGGACAATGGTGACTGGTGAGTGTGTTAGGCTGCCGATAGTTAACATTAGGAAGTTTCTGATTTTAAGAGATTTAAGGATTGTCTAGTTAAGAATTAGGGTTGTTCAACAAGGGTGAAGCTAGAACAATCTTTTAGGAGGGGCCGAATGAAATTTTAATTTTTTATAGTCTATATCTTTATAATTTTTAAAGGATTAAATTAAATTTTAATAATTTTAAGTGGGCCAAAGTACAATTTTACTTTTACTAATTTAAAATTTTGAAACAAATTTAAAGGCTTAAATAGTAATTTTACATTTTAGGGGGGGGTCGGGCCCATGCCAACGCCCCTCTAGATTCGCCACTAGTGTTCGACATCTTGTTTTTAGTCTTTGGGGTATTTTATTAAATTATTTATGTAATATAAGTTAATTTTATAATGAAACTAATTACTAAGTTGACTTCGGTTTATAAATGCATATTTGGATTGAGTATTTGGGTTTATAGTAGGACCTCGGCTAGGGGGTGGCCAAATGGGTTAATATATACTATATATATTATTTATTATTTATTTTAATTAATTAGTTAATTTGGTTAATTACCCGATTTCAAACTGAATTAACCGATAATCGAAATACTAAAAAATCATTAATCAACCTCCAATCGAACTAAATTTGGCCACTTATTGATTAACCGAATTAGATCAGTTTGGTCAGTTAATTTAGTTTTAACTGAACTATGAACACCCCTAATAATATGACACTACTAGACATGGGACATTCTCCCTATAAACACCCCCAAGGAATTATGAAGAAAGGACATTTCTCCCCTTCAGCAACCTTAAGCATTTATCCTCACTACTCAGGCTCCATTACCTTTCCAACTTCACCTTATTCCCCTCTTACTCTAGTTCTCTCCTATTCTATGTGATTTGGCCTCCTTGCCACCACTATTACCTCCTCCCTTATTAAATATTTGTATCAACAATGCTCTATTAAAAAAATTGTTAAATTCGTACACTAAATAATATATTAAACTTTAAAAAGTTAAAATATTTAAAAATATATAATTACACTTATGTTGAATATAACATGATCTGACAATCACCTTAAATTCCAGATAACAGAGTCCATAAAAACCAGCTACTCATATCCAGCTGTAAAAGCCAAACAGAAAAGTTTCCTGCTAAATGTAACAACAAATCAAACAACATACTGTGAAAAATGTCAACCAACCGGTTTTGTCTTTTTATTAGCTGCGCAATAACATGTTTCACTACGTTTGCAATCCAACGAACAACAAACTAAAAGGGTGTGCATTTTACTTTTCTTATTAGTTTAAAATTAACTAGCTATTTGCATTGCTTAAAAAAATTTATATGAAATGTTATTATTTGTCTTTACCAACTAGCAAGTTGGGCAACGGGAAAAAGGTCTCATCCATAAGCTATTAAAGAAGAGGTACCAAATTGATGGGGGGTAGGAAGCAAGGACGGAGTCGAAGGCAAAGGCATAAAGAAACCTGTGAATAATTTAATATTTGGTCGATGACCGTACGCTGTGTGTTGTGTAGTAAATACTCAGCTTTACGTACAATTATAATAATGCCAATTTTAGTGGCAACTGGCAACCAATTACAGCTATGGATGAATTTAACTTAATCCACTTCTTAAAACTGTAAAATTAATTATACCATAGGAATAGGATGTTTCCCCTAACAAAGTAGAGCAGGAGAAATAGCTAAGTACATGGCATCTTCAGCTTAATTTAATGGTGACTTGTAGGGTTAGCTCCAACGTTAACAACTTCTTCTGATTCAACGAAATTAACAGACCGAATCAGTTGTTGATGCCAATCAAAGTAGGGAAGCTAGAGGTCAAATGGAACTTCAACATTCGGCTTTCATCATATACGAGTTTTGTCAAAATTTCTTTTGATTTAAGTCTTACCATATGGTGATCTTATTTGAATTATGGTTATTTGTTTGATCGTACATTGCAATGATTGATTCATCAAATATTTTAGACTAATCTTTTCGAGATTTGTAATTCTCTCTCCAAAAAATGTTAATTCAAAGGTTTTAATCGAAGTTTACTCTTTGAAAGTACAATATACTTTATCTATTCATATAAAACTTGTTGGTGCTATGATTATACTAGTAACTAATCATATTTCATCATATATGAGATCCACTAAATACTGAAAAGCAATTATTTTTCTAATAATGGGAAATGAGAAAATATTCAACTTATTAAACTTAAAATTTAACTTGGTTTGTTGGTACAATTATTTTTACAAAATGAGATTTATTCGTTTTTAATTACAAATTATATATATAAATGAAATATTTGAGAGAATTAAGGGACTCACGTAGTCTTGTTGAGAGATGTAATTTGCCCCCCTCCCCCTCCCCCGAAAAATAAATATTCTGAATTATTGGATTAACTCATTAATGTTGCAGTAATAATTTGTTTAACTCAACTCCAATTATGGAATGATTATTATGAGTTTGAAGGCTCACCCATGAGCTTATAAACCCTAGTTGTCAACTCTAAGTGTCTAAATAGTTTAATTTAATGCCGTTATCCATTTTTAACCTATCTTTAAAACTACATAACATTATTGGTTTTTTATCTTAAGAGAGAGAGAGAGAGAGAGAGGAGAGGATTAAACATTTTTTAAATAACTAAATTAAAAGTTTGAACAGAGTTTCTTTAATCATTGTTTAGAGCATATTTAGAAAAGCTTGAGCTTCACAAAAAGAAAAAAAAAAAAAAGTAGCATTAAGCGTACACTTAACCAATATATTTTCTTAAAGGTTTATGGACGTCCAAAAGCTTCATAATTGTAGAAATTTTTAGACTTCAGCTTAGGAAGAGTAGTAGAAGGTGGACCAATTAGGTTTAGATTGATTTACAACATTTTTTATGAATTCGAATTACTATATTTATTGTGAATTCATTTTTTTCTTAAGTTTTAGTCATTAATCTAAAAAATTTTCGCCACATCCTAACCCTTATTGAAACTTTTGTATCCGATTCGGCAGTAATCACTGAGATTACTATTCACGCTTCAATTTTCTATTTTTTCCCCTAAATATTATCTTATCATTTGACAATTGCTGCTATTCATCTTGATTCAGAGGTAAGTTTTGATTTTTATAGTTTCTATTCTTAGTTGTAAAATTTAATGAAACATTCTTATCATAAAAAGAAACAAAGTTGAATTTTACTAGTTGAACTTTTTTGCTTTTCAATTTTATATCAGAAGGCATATCATTAAATTAAATATACATCACACGATTGGGATGGGATTATTGAGTTTTTTTTAGTTATTATTAAAATAATTGTTTTTTAGTGGTGTTAGAAATAGTTATTTCGAACTATATTTTGATAAGTTAGTATTTATGAGTCAAGTATTGTGATATAGTGAATTTTGATTTGGTAATTTTATTTAATTAGATAATTAGTTAAGTACAAGTGGTTCAGTCCTAAATTTAAGTAGTTTTGAAAAATTAGATATCGGGACATCGTTTCTGTAAAAAGAGTTTAATTAAATATTTATAGATTCGTATTATAAGTGAATTGAATTTTGGTCCAGAAATTTTAGTGATTGGATTGTTTAATTAAAGTATAACGACTAAATTGTAAAAGTGGTAAAACTTAATCGCTATAGATTTTAAATAGATAAGGGATCAAAATGGAGAATAGACCATTTTCTAAAGTCCAAGCGGTGGTGGATGTCATTAAATCCCATTAAATCTGAGGTTAATTGCCACTAGACTCTAATTAATTAAGGTTTAATTGAAATATAGTTTGATTGATTAATTAAAGGACCAATTGAGCAATTGGACCATTTGTATAAGTCTAAACGGTTGTGGGTACCAATTGTATCCCACCAATTTTGCTAATCATTTTTAAAGTTTAATTAGTAATAGATTAATTAAAATTTAATTTAAAAGATCTTAATATTTACAATTTTACCAAGCTATATAAGTTGATTAAGAAAAAAAAAGATATTTTATCATCTTCTTCAACTTTCTCTTCTATAGCCGAATGTGAGAACTAAAAACAAGGGTTTGGGTTTCAAGCTTTACCTCATCGATTGGTAAGCAAATTCTAGTATGTTTCTTGTAATTTTTATATTTTTGAAATCATGGGAGCTTGATTTAGTTAACCTAGGGACTAATTTGTGAAGCTGTTAAATTTTAGAAAAGTTACCATTAAAGAATTCATGAAGTTTTTAGTGTTAATGGTTAGCATGATAAGTTTAATTGTTAGTAGAACTGAATTGTAAGTGCAATTTTGATAGTTTTGTCATTAAGGACTAAATTGTGAAATTTGCAAATAGAGGGGTGAAACTTATATGTTATATGTTGCTGGTATATTAGTTAAGGATGTTTTTGAGATAAGTTTCAAAATCAAAGCTCAAAATCGAAGGTTATGATAGTTTCGGTTTTAGGGACTAACTTGAGATAAATACAAAACTTGGAGAATTAGTGTATAAGTGAAACTGAGATATAGTATGATTTCTATAAGTTGTTAAATGATAATTGGATTAGTTAATTGAGACAAATTATGACTTAGATCAAGAATTTTAATAATCAGAGGACGTTCGAGGAAAAGGAAAAATTGCCAACTAGTTACTATTAGTTAAACCGCTATGATTTTGTCAAGTAAGTTCATACAGTATAATTTAAATTACTTATGTTGATGTATTATATTTGATTTGGTAATAATGATTGTTGGTGATTAGAATTATGTTATAATGTGAGATAAATCCCGATGAAATTAGTAAAAGTCTTGTATACAAGGTTACGGGTTATTGCCCGCAAGTTCCGAGCTTCAGCATGTGTTGTGGACTCAGGAATATAGGTTTATTAAGCCTTTGCCAAGCTATTTGTTGTGTAGGTTCAACCCTAACGGATAACCAGACAATATTATCTGATTCATGTAGTATGATTTCTATATGTTGTTAAATGATAATTGGATTAGTTAATTGAGACAAATTATGATTTAGATTAAGAATTTCAACAATAAAATGATGTACGAGGAAAAGGAAAAATTTTCGACTATTCCTTATTAGCTAAACGGCTACAGTTTTTTCATGTAAACTCATACAATATAATTTAAATTACTTATGTTGATGTATTATATTTGATTTGGTAATGGTGATTGTTGGTGATTGGAATTATGTTATAATGTGAGATAAATCCTGACGAAATTAGTAAAAGTCTTGTATACGAGGTTACAGATTATTGCCCACATGTTTCGAGCTCCAACATATGTTGTAGACTCGACAATATAAGTTTATTAAGCCCTGGCCAGGCTATTTGTTATGTAGGTTCAACCCTAACGGGTGACCAGACACTATTATCTAATTCGTTCCGATTATCTGATTTGTGTAGGTTCAATCTTTACGAGTAACCAGGCACTATGATTCATTATTCATGTAGGTTTAACCCAAACAAGTAACTAGACATTATTACTTTCACTGTGCACAAAGTTTTTTTACGAAGTTTCATCGGGTAATGTTATGAATGAAATGTGATGATATGTCATTTCATGTTGGCAAAGTAATGAATATGATTTGAATACAAAGTACAAGTTGATTGGAAATAAAGTTGTGAAAAATTGAGGTTATAAATGTGATTGATGTAACAGCCTAATTTTCAGTGGTGTCAAGAACAGTGATTTGATATCACTAAATCCGATGAGTGAGTCAAAAATTTAATTAGTACTTATAAGTCAAGTGTGAATATAGAAGTATTTTTGAATTAGTGAATTTGGTGATTTAAAAGAATTAATTAGGTAAATTGGGTCGAGAATGAGGTATCGAGACCTCGACTTCATAAATCAAGCCATAAATATTTTTAGAAATATTTATGGAGTGTTAGTGAGTTAGTTTTAAAGTTTCGTTAGAAAATTGTAATGTTTGGATAGTCAATTTATTAAAAAGGACTAAATTGAAAAAGGTGCAAAATTTGTAAAATAGTGGTTAAATAGCTTAGGTGATTAATAAAGAGGGATTTAAAAGGAAATTAGACCCAAATTAAATGGGATGGACGGTTTGGGCAAGAAAATAAGGAGAAATAAGGGCAAAATTGGAAATTTTGCAAATTTAACATATAAAATAAAGACAAAATTGAAAAATCTAGTGATATCATCATTTTTCTTCAGCCAAAACGCCATGGAAGGTTTGAAAGAAGCTGGTTTTTCATATTTTTCCATATGTGAGTTCAATTCTTGCTTTTTCTTTGAGATTTTTATGTTTTTGTGACTTTTACAATTAGGTCCAATTATTTAATTCATTAGTTTTTTATTTTATGGACAAAATCGAAAGTTACCATTGATAAGTGTTGGTTTTTTATGATGAGATAACATTTTTTTATGCTGAATTAACATGTATTTGAAGCTTTAATTTTGTTGTATGACGATTTTATCCAGTAATTTCAATAGAAATTGACTTTAGGACCTAATTGTGAAAAAGTTGTGAATTAAGGTTTAGTGTTGAAATTATAATTATCAAAGGTTGTGTAGTAGTTTAGAATAATGGAATAAAGTGTTAATTAAGAAAAATTAGTTTAGTTGATGGGTTGTAAAAGCTATAAATTTTGGGGTAAAAGTGTAATTTTGAAAATTGAAAGGCATAAATTGTGAAGTGAATTAGAACTAAAATAAATGCTAATGAATGTAAAATTTTATATTATATATCGAGAATCCGAAGATAAACATGGAATAGAGGAAATTTCTGATTAGTCCCTGAATTTCCATAACTTCTACAAATTGGCTCAGGTATGTTCATATGGATGAACTTGTATATTAATTGTTAATATGGGAAGGATGTAATGTGTTATATCAGATATTTGCTATTGAATTGTTAATATCGAGATGTGAAGGTGCTCAAGCCGTGTGTAATTCTGAGTTGGTTTTTAGTCAACACGATCATGACATATGGGCGTGTGGCCTACCCGCGTGTCACACACGGGTGTGTGGATTACCCATGTGGAACTGCCTAGGCTGTGTGAAACACTGAATTAGGCCCATTTTGCCCCTTTTTGGCCCGTTTCTTGCTCTTTTTGCTATCCTATGCTCTTCTGAGAATAAAACATGAAATTAAAGGATTAGGAGCATCAAATTCATTAACTCTTATGATAAACCTTCCAAAAATATGCCAAGCATGGGTAAAAATATGTATATATTATGGTTTATCAAAGTTCAAATTGAGGAAAAATGCAAGATTAAGTACGCTCGTGTTGTGACATATGATGAATTGATGGATAAGGCCATGGTTTATCCATGGAAAAGTGTGAAACGTAGGTATGGCAATTCCCATATCGAGTTGTGAAACACAAGTGTGGCAATTCCCATACCGAGTTGTGAAACTATGTGTGGCAATTCCCATACCGAGTTGTGAAACGTAGATATGGTATTTCCCATACTGAGTTGTGAAATGTAGGTATGGCAATTCAATGAGGAAAACCATATTGAGTTGTGAATCGTGGCATTGAGCAAATGACGTACTCAAATCCGTAAGACGTTCTCTAGTTTGACAAGTGATGGCAAATGATAATTGAAATTATGTGCTGAAATCTAATTTGATGTTTGAAATTGAGCTCAATGAAATGAATTCATCGTGTGAATATTGTGGATGGCAAGAGATATGTGTATAATACTTGTTTATTAAATTGCTATGGTATTTTGGTAAGATTTATGTTTTGAGCCTATGAACTTACTAAGCTTACATAAGCTTACTCCTGTGTGTTTAATGTTCTTTGTAGATTGACGTGAGGTCGGCGGATCGGATCAACACATCAGGGTTCATTATCCAGATTACTCCGGTAGAATTTATTATGCATATTAAGGTTTATATGTCATGTATAGGGTTTAATTGGAAGGAAGTGAAGGTGTTATAAACTTAGTTATCATCATTTTGCACTAAAATAGTTTTGGACAGCAGCAGTAGTCCAAATTTTAAAATTCACCAAAAATTATGGAAATCAAATTATAGGTTGAATAAAATATGAATTAAATCCTATTGAGTATAGTTTAACATAGATGAAATGGTGTAAGAAAATAATTTCAAATTATGAGATATTTTAATTTTTGTGAGACAACATTAGAATGATTTTGGGTTCCCCTATTTTGATTTGGAGAAATCATTAAAAATTGTACAAAAATAATTGTGGTTTATAATTTATATGCTTTAAATCCTTAATGAGTCTATTTTCAAAATAAACAAATAGGAACATCATACGAATCCTGTATGAGGAGATAACTAATTTTTAGTGAAGAGGGATTGGAACTGTTGGACAGCGAGACAGGGGAGACTTTAAGGAATAAACTGTACTTATTGGCTAGACTAAAAATTCTGAAAATTTTATGGTAAGAATATATATGAGTTTAGTTTTAGGAAAAATTAGCGGATCTTAATTTGGATTTTCGTAGCTCAAGATATAAATAATTTAGTGACTGTTACTCGAGTGGACAACTTTGATATGAACATAAGTAAATAGTGGAATTATGTGTAATTATTTTGTAAACTCCAGTAACATCCTGTAACCCTATTCCGGCAAATTGAGCTCAAAACCTTATATGTTAATGACGTGGTTTGAATCTTGATAGGTATACTTGTATTACATTGTGATTTTGTATGCGATATGAAATTGATGTAAATAAATGTTTATATTGTATGAGCTTATTAAGTATTTTAAATACTTACTCATGTTACTATTCTTTTTTTTTTTTTAGATTTTGGATGTCCAAAATGTGTCGATCGAATCAGTGAGAAACTCACGCCTATCATTTAATTTCGGTAGAATTTTGATATTTTGAAGCTGGTTACTTGTGGCATGTATATAGGATAGTTAATCTTTGCAATGATAGTGATCATGTTTTGGCAAATTAGTTTTGGATACAAGCTTATATTTGTAACTTAGTTGTGTTATGTGGTTGGTACCAATTTGACAATTAGAAAGTTTATGATAATGGTAAAGACTTGTATGATATTATGCTTATGAAATAGGTTGTGATATGAAATGGTTAAAAACTTTTATATGAATTGTATTTGAATTGAATTTATTGAATTGTTGGTGCTAATGAGGGCATATTGGTTGTATGTTAAAATGATTAGGTGATTTGCTGTTTTGGATTTGAATTATGAATGTTTTGGTGTTGGTTTGAAAAGCATGAAATGACATCATAGGTCACTTGAGGAAATGGTATGAAAGCTTGCTCAAATAGGTTATTTTTGTTGCACACGAGCTACCACACGATCGTGTGTCACACACTGTTGGATGACACAGCTGTGTGTTCAACACGTTCAGGGTGATATTTAGGTCATACGGCCACAGAGAGTTACATGGCCTAGCGACATGGCCGTGTAACCTTGCACACACGGTATGAGTTGTTTCACACAGCTGTGTGACCCTTGTTTTACTATTTACCTATCTTTTTGTAAAAGCTTCAAAATGGTCCTGATTTGGTTTCAAGCCGATTTAAGAGCTTTCGTAAGCTTGAATAAGACTCAATTTTTGTTTGTAATGCATGTTAAACATAATACTTGACTTGTATTTATTAATTTATTGAATGTTATTGATGAATATGTATGAGATTGTTCTATTTACAGTTGTAGCATCCTGTAGCTTGGATTCGATAACCAGATTGGGTAAGGGGTGTTACAATTGTTCTTTAGATATATTTTTTTTTAGTTTGATGAGGTAGTGCTTTTGTTTTTGGTGTTATGTATTTTTACTTGATTTAGATTTGTTTGAAATACTCGTGTATCTGTAATCTTGGACAGTATTGGGATTTTTAATAATACTTGATTTAACTTAGTAAAAAAATGCCAGATGTATATGGTCCACTAGATTTTAATTAATTCTTTTCCAATATTTTTTTAAATATTTCTTGTGTAATTGTGGTTTTAATTTGACATTTTATTAATATTTCATTTCCAAGTTTGGTTAATTCATAATTTTTATTTATGGAGATAAATAAAGAGGAAATTATTCATCTTGTCAAGAATGAAGATAACTTTGTTGAAGAAATAAAAGTGGGGTTGAAAGTGCATTGTGAAGAAGAGGCTTATAATCTTTATAATCAGTTTACTTTGAGTAAGGGGTTCAGTGTTTGGAAAGGAACTAAGAGACGAAGTGTGACTGAACCTATAAGGCAACGTGAATTTTTATGCTCGAAAGTCGGGTATCATGAATTCAAAGATGTTAGTAAAGTGAAAAAAAAATTAATCGTCTAGAGACAAGGACATGTTGTCAAGCTAAAATTCGTTTTAAAATAGCAAGTGTTTTGGTTGTTTCTTACTTCCATGATTATCATAATCACAAATTAGCAAGAAAAATTTTGAAAGGACTTGCAGATGTTCGTTTAGTGGTTGCAGCAGGAATTAAATAAACAAGTTCATATTTGTCTTTCAAGAAAGAGATTGAGTTTGAAAATATTACATTTACAAAGCAAGATTGTCATAATTTCTTACGAATTGAAAGAGATAGAATTATTGAAGCAGGGGATGCACAAAGCAATATCAATCTTTTCAAACATAAGCTAGCTAAAGATCCAATGTTTTTTTTTTTATTTAGTGCAAATGGACCAGAATAATGGAATAGCTTTTTTTAAAGAGATGAAAGATCAAAATTGGATTATTGTTGTTTTAGAGATGTTCTTGTGTTTGATACCATATATAGAAACCAATAAGTATAATTTGGTTTGTGCTCCATTTGTTGGAATCAACAATCATTGGAATACTATTTTGTTTGGTTGTGCCTTTTTATTAGATGAAACTACTAAGTCATTTATCTGGATATTTGAAATGTTTTTAGAAGCCATTGGGCTCTGAAAGCCAATAAGCATTTTTACTGATCAAGATCATGTGATAATGAAAGCAAGACAAATGGTGTTCCCGAGTCATCTCATAGATTATGTATGTAGCACATTTCAAATCATACTAAACAATATCTTGCTGGTCATTTTACCAATGCTAAGTTAAAACCTGAATTTAATAAATGTTTTTATGGATGTGAAAGTGAAGTAGGTTTTGAATCAAGTTGGGTTGTTATGATTGAAAATTTTGAACTTCAAGATCATGCTTGGTGATAAACCGTAATTTATACAGATTTTTACCCCATGTTTAAGGCATTTTATGGATGATTTTCCATTAAAATTGGTGAATTAGATGCTCCTAATGCTTTAATTTCATGTTTTATACTTAAGAGAGCATAGGAGAGCGAAAGGAACGAGAAACGGGCCAAAAACAGAGAAAATAGGCCAAAATACGAACTTAACACGACCTGGACTTCCTCACACGGGTAGACCACACGGTCGTGTCAATCTGGCAGAATCGAAGCACGACTCACACAGGTATAGCACACGCCCGTGCCATTCTAACAGGCTCGAACCCAGCCTAAAGTAATCGCACACGGGCGTGTCCCTGCTGAGCCCAAGTTGAGTCCAATTCGGAAAAGGGTAATTTTGAGGGCTTCTAGGCATTCTAAAGCCTATAAATACACCCTAGAAGAGGAGAAAAGAGGAGACATAGAATAGGGAGTAAAGAATTACTCCAAGGAAGCCGATTGATCCATCTCAGAAGCCGGATTCATCATCAAGACTAAAGATCTCTCCTCAATTCCCCTTTAGGAGTTTTGGGTTTTCTTTATGTTTTCTATTCTTTATTCTTCTGAGATGTTTTCTTATTTAGTTATGAACTAAAACCCCTAAATATCTAAGGGGAATGAAACCTAAGACGAATCTTGTTATTATTTTCTGAATCGTATGATAAATATTTAACTTGTTTTTAATTATGTGTTCTTGATTCTTGTTTTGATATCCCAGGATACTGATTCAAGACGTGCTCTTATTCTGAGGAGGAATAGACCCTGTCTAAGAGTACATTTGTCATAATTAAGCAGAGTTGATTGCGCGCTTAGACATAGGGTGACAAGATTTTGCCAGATTAGGGTGAAACCTAATAAGGGGATCCATAGATCGAGTTAATGCAACCCTAGAGTGTTAATTAGAGAAAAGTCTTGGTTATTCAATCGAGGAATTAGACGTTATTAGTCTTGAATAGGGATAATAACATAACTTAGGGATCTCTATAGAACAAGTTGAATGAATAAATCGTTCGATTCGGAGCCAGAATAACAAGTAATGTAACATTCCGAAATAGGGCCTAAACGGAACAGTGGTTGCGAAACCACAAATTGTGGTAAAAAAATAAAAAAAATAAAAATATTTTATTATTATTTTGAGGTTCATGGTATGATTACATGATTGTGTGAAAATTTCGTGATAAAATTCTATGCATAAAGTGCTTAAATTGAGGTTAGGGACTAAATCGAATAATTTGCAAAACTTGCATTCTAGAAGTTTTAGTATGAAATTATTTTGGAATATTAATTAGGAGATCTTAAATGGTAATTTGACCAATTTTAAGTTCATGGACAAAATTAGGACATGGAAGGAATTTTTGAAAGTTTAGTAAGGAGGGCATTTTGGTCATTTGGTTATTAACATTAATAAAAGGTAAAAAGATGATAAAATTGTATCATCTTCTTCAAGTTACCAGCAGAACCTTACCTCTCTCCATAGCTGGGGTTTCTTCAACTTTCAAGCTTCATAGTAAGTGATTCCAAGCCCGCTTTTAATGATCTTTACGTTTTGAAGTCCCTAGCTCGATAAAGCTTATGCTAGCAATAATTTAAGTTAGAATCAAATTTGGAAAAATACCCATAGGTGAAATTTGTGTATTTTGATGTTTTATGATGGAATATGAGGTTTTAAATTATGTTAGACAACTTGTGCTACTTGGTTTTAAGTGAAAACGAGTAAAAAGGCTTAATCGGTAAAAATACCTAATAGTCATAAGTACATGTTAGTGTGTGAATTTGATGTTGCCATAGAAGGAAAAATGATCAGCATGTCATAAACATAAGAAAATAGGATGAAGTTTAATTTACGAGCCTTGGGGCAAAAGTGCAAATATGTGAAAGTTTAGGGCAAAATGTAATTTTTCCAAAGTTTGAGTAAAGGGTTGTTTTGATAAATGTTGATATTAAATAAGCTAAATTTGCTATTATAGATCAAGAAGAGCGAAATTGAGAGTAGATCGGGAAAAGAAAAGTAAAGGACTAAATTGTAAAGTTTAGTCACATTTTGTATCGAGGTAAGTTTACAGTAAATAAATGCAATATTCTTTTATTTTACATTATTATTGTCAATTTCAGCATTTATATATTATGTTATGAAAATATTTAAAGTCGAATTTAAGGTGAAGTGACAGAGGAAAAGTGTTAGAAAGCCCGGTTGAACCCTAGGAATGTTAGGATATTAGGGTTGACAGATGTAATGAAATGAGCCATGTAAGTCCATATTAGAAATATGGCTTTGGAGACAGGATTGAGCCATGTAAGTCCATATTATATATGGCATTGGAGACAGAATAATTCATGTAAGTCCATGTCAAAGACATGGCATTGGCGAGATATTGATAGACAGAGCGACCCTAGTATCCTTAGTATTCCGAGTGGTTCAACGGGTCAGGATACGAGTTAAATTACAGTGAATTAACAGCAAAGGAAAAGTAGATTATACTTATGAAAAGGAAAGGTCGGTAAGAAAGAAGGTAAGGGAATAAAGAAGAAGATAGAAATTGAGAAGTAAAGAAATTTATGATGTTAGATGATATTATGCATAATTATTCATTATGTTGAATGTTGTGATTTATTTGCTTGTAAGCTTACTAAGCCTAGTGCTTAATCTCTTTATTTTCTTCTTCTTATAGTACTTATCTAGTCACTCGGGGATCGAAGGAAATGTCGGAGGCCGATCACACTATCAAAGAAATAACTCGGTATAACTAGACGTTTTGTTTTGGGTATGGCATGTATAGAAACTTAGCTACTTTTGGTATAATATGAATAATGAATGATGTGTAAATACTTGCTAGTGATTAGCTAAGAAAATAGCTGATGATATACATGTTTATTAATATGTATGATTGAATGATGATTATCACATGAAAATTATGAAAATGTGAAAGTAACCTAAAAACAGATTCAAGTAATGAAATGATGTAACTTTGAAAAATCACTAAAATTGTAGAAACATAGTTTGAAGATGAATAATATATGAAATTAAAGCTTATTATGTATATTTTCTTATGGAATAATCAAAACAGGTAAAAGTATTATATTTTATGATATATCTGAGTTTTAGTGAAACAGGGTCAGAGCGATTTCTGGATCCCCTGTTTCAACTTTGGAAATTCACCATAAATTGTACAAAACTAAGTAGAAGGTATAATTTATATGGTTAGAATTCTTGCTGAATCTAGTTTTGAGAGAAACAAATGACTTAGTCATATGAATTTTTTACAGGAAGAAAAATGGTTCGTAGTAAGAAGAGGTCAGTGCAGTCGAGTTTTGAAACAGGGGAAACTTTAACTAATAAACTGTACTAATTGGCTAAGTCAAAAATTCTAGAAAAAAATTAGTAGATATATATATGAGTCTAGTTTCATGAAAAATTTACGGATCTTAATTTTGAGTTTTGAAACTCGAGAAATGAATTTTTAAGTAACCATGACACAGAAAAACAGTTTATTCCGAAAATTAAAATAAGTGATTTAGAGTTGTTTAAAAGGTAAGATAAGTTTAGTAACACCTCAAGCTTGACTCCGGTGATGGTTTCGGGCGTGGGGGCGTTACATTTATTGGTATCGAGTAGGTTTTGTCGGTTCTCTAACAGCTAGTGTGAGAAAAGTCTAGCTATACATGCCATACTTGTATTTTAATAGTGTGACGACTCGACGATTTTTAAATATTTTGTTTTATTGTAATGGATCCCGAGTGAGCTGGTGATGATGATGTAGAAAGTAATGCCTTTGCTCCGTAGAAGGGTAGCGCCATCCGAGAATAGGCCGAGAATGATTAATCGGGAGGAGTGACTCGAGAAGCTCTCTTCCAAGCTTTGAATGATTTGTTTGCCGAGTTCGTTCGTACGAATCCGGCAGTTAGACCTCCACCCCCTCATGACTCTCAGGCTACCCATGTAGCTCAAGCTCCCCCAATCACAGGTACAGTGATAAGAGAAAAGCCACCAGTTGATAGAATCAGGAAACAAGGGGCAGAAGAGTTCCGAGCAACAAAAGATGATGATGCAGAAAGAGCAGAATTTTGGTTAGAAAATACTATCAGAGTCTTTGATGAGTTATCTTGTACACCCGAGGAATGTATGGAATGTGTAGTATCACTTCTTAGAGACTCAGCCTACTACTGGTGGAAGACACTTGTATCAGTTGTACCAAAGGAGAGGGTCACTTGGGATTTCTTTCAGGAGGAATTTCGTAAAAAGTACATCAGTCAGAGGTTTATTGACCAGAAGAGAAAGGAATTCCTGGAATTGAAACAAGGTAATATGACGGATCGATGAGATTCTGCTTAAATTATCGGCAACTTAACAAGGTAACAAGAAAGAACAAGTATCCATTGCCTAGAATTGATGATCTGTTTGATCAATTGAAGGAGCTCTTGTGTTTTCAAGATAGATTTGAGATCCGGATATTATCGGTTGTGAGTTAAAGAGTCGATGTCTTGAAGATCGCTTTCCGGACTAGGTATGGTCATTATGAGTTCCTTGTGATGCCATTTAACTTGACTAATGCTCCTGCCATTTTCATGGACTTAATGAACCGAATTTTCGACCGTACTTGGATAAGTTTGTAGTTTTGTTTATTGATGATATCTTGATTTATTCTCATGATGAGACCGAGCATGCGAGCATTTGAGAACGCTTTACTGATTCGAAAGATAATCGGTTGTATGTCAAGTTCAGCAAAAGTGAGTTCGTTACGAAGTTGGTTTTCTTGGACATATTGTTTCGTGAAGGTATTGAGGTTGATCCGAGCAAGATTTCAGCCATTGTTCATTGGAAGCCTCCTAGAAATGTATCAAAAGTTAGAAGTTTTCTTGGTCTTGCGGATATTATAGGCGATTTGTAGAGGGATTTTCCATGATAGCTACCCACCGACAAGATTCTTTGTGAAAGGATGTCAAGTTTGAATGGATGAGAAGTGTCAACAGAGTTTTGACAAGTTAAAAGCATTGTTGACTAAAGCTCCTGCTTTAGTGCAACTAGAACCGGTAAGGAGTTTGTGATTTACAGTGATGCGTCCATGAATGGACTTGGTTGTGTACTTATGCAGGAAGGGAAGGTAATTGCTTATGCCTCTAGACAACTAAAGCCACATGAGAAGAACTATCCGACACATGATTTAGAGCTAGCGCCATTGTTTTTTGTTGAAGATTTGGAGACATCATTTGTACGGTGAGAAGTGCCACATATTCACTGATCACAAAAGTTTGAAATATTTGATAACTCAAAAAGATTTGAATTTGAGGCAAAGAAGATGGTTAGAGTTGATTAAAGATTATGAGCTAGTGATCGATTATCACCCAGGTAAGGCAAACGTTGTTGCTGATGCTTTGAGTAGGAAATCTTTATTTGCATTAAGAGCTTTGAACACTAGTCTAGCCTTATCAGATGATGGTTTTATCTTAGCTGAGTTAAGAGCTAAACCGATGTTTCTTGAAGAAATTTGTGAAGCTAAAAAAAAAATGACAGTGAGTTGTTAACCAAAAGAGATCAGTGCAAGTCGGATGTAGAGTCAGATTTTCAGATCAGTTCTGACGGTTGTTTGATGTTCCGAGACAGGGTATGCATACCGAAGAATGATGAGCTTATTCGAAAGATTTTACAGGAAGCACATAGTAGTTCTTTGTCTATTCATCCAGGTAGTCTAAAGATGTATAATGATTTAAAAAAAAAAATGTACTGGTGGGTAGGAATGAAAAGGGACATTTCAGAGTTTGTTTTTAGATGTTTGATTTGTCAGCAGGTAAAGGCTGAACATCAGGTACCTTCAGGTTTATTGCAGCCTGTGCTAGTCCCTGAGTGGAAATGGGATCGAGTTACTATGGATTTTGTGACAGGATTGCCGTTTACACCGAGAAAGAAAGATGCAGTATAGGTTGTGATTGATAAGTTAACGAAGTCGGCTCATTTTATCCCAGTTCGTATGGATTATTCACTTGACAAGTTGGCCGAGTTGTATATGTCAGAGATAGTCAAACTACACAGGGTACCATTATCGATCATTTTAGACAGAGATCCAAGATTTACTTCACGATTTTGGAAGAAATTACGAAGGCTTTGGGCACAAAGTTGAGTTTTAGTCTGACTTTCCACCCTCAAACCGACGGTCGATCGAGAGAGTTATTCAGGTACTTGAAGATATGCTTAGATGTTGTGTACTGGAATTTCAAGGCAGTTGGGAAAAATATTTACCATTAGTAGAGTTTGCCTACAATAATAGTTATCAGTCGAGTTTGAAGATGGCACCTTATGAAGCTTTGTATGGACGTAAATGTCGCACACCTTTATATTGGACAGAGCTTAAAGAAAGCCGGATTTACAAGGTTGATCTAGTTAAAGAAATGAAGAAAAGTGAAAGTTATCGAAATTGTTTAAAAGCGACTTGAGATGTGCGTGAAGTCGTATGCAGATTTAAAAAGAAAAGAGATCGAATATCAAGTTGGTGACAAAGTTTTTTTGAAAGTATCCCCGTGGAAGAAAGTTCTCAGATTTGGCAAGAAAGTCAAACTAAGTCCATGTTTTATTGGACCGTTTGAAGTGATTGAGAGAGTCGGACCATTAGCATATTGGTTAGCTTTCCCGATTGAGTTAGAGAAGATTCAAAATGTATTTCATGTGTCTATGCTACGTCGTTATCATTCAGATCCGTCACATGTGATTTCTTAGACAAAGGTTGAGATTCAACCGGACATGACTTACTGTGAAGAACCCAGTAAAGATTCTAGCTCGAGAGGTAAAGCAATCAAGGAACAAAAGTATTGCACTTGTGAAAATACTATGGAATAGACATGGGGTAGACGAGGCTACATGGGAACCCAAGAGGCTATACAAAATAGTACCAAAATCTCTTCACGGTAAGATTTTGGGACGAAAATCCCTAAAGGGGAGAAATGTAACATTAGAAATAGGGCCTAAAGCGAACAAATGGTTGCGAAACCACAAATTCAGGTAAAAAAATAAAAAATAAAAAATATTTTATTATTATTTTGAGGTTCATGGTATGATTACATGATTGTGTGAAAATTTCGTGATAAAATTCTATGCATAAAGTGCTTAAATTGAGGTTAGGGACTAAATCGAATAATTTGCAAAACTTGCATTCTAGAAGTTTTAGTATGAAATTATTTTGGAATATTAATTAGGAGATCTTAAATGGTAATTTGACCAATTTTAAGTTCATGGACAAAATTAGGACATGGAAGGAATTTTTGAAAGTTTAGTAAGGAGGGCATTTTGGTCATTTGGTTATTAACATTAATAAAAGGTAAAAAGATGATAAAATTGTATCATCTTCTTCAAGTTACTAGCAGAACCTTACCTCTCTCCATAGCTGGGGTTTCTTCAACTTTCAAGCTTCATAGTAAGTGATTCCAAGCCCGCTTTTAATGATCTTTACGTTTTGAAGTCCCAGTAGCTCGATAAAGCTTATGCTAGCAATAATTTAAGTTAGGAATCAAATTTGGAAAAATACCCATAGGTGAAATTTGTGTATTTTGATGTTTTATGATGGAATATGAGGTTTTAAATTATGTTAGACAACTTGTGCTACTTGGTTTTAAGTGAAAACAGTAAAAGGCTTAATCGGTAAAAATACCTAATAGTCATAAGTACATGTTAGTGTGTGAATTTGATGTTGCCATAGAAGGAAAAATGATCAGCATGTCATAAACATAAGAAAATAGGATGAAGTTTAATTTACGAGCCTTGGGGCAAAAGTGCAAATATGTGAAAGTTTAGGGGCAAAAATGTAATTTTTCCAAAGTTTGAGTAAAGGGTTGTTTTGATAAATGTTGATATTAAATAAGCTAAATTTGCTATTATAGATCAAGAAGAGCGAAATTCGAGAGTAGATCGGGGAAAAGAAAAAGTAAAGGACTAAATTGTAAAGTTTAGTCACATTTTGTATCGAGGTAAGTTTACATAAATAAATGCAATATTCTTTTATTTTACATTATTATTGTCAATTTCAGCATTTATATATTATGTTATGAAAATATTTAAAGTCGAATTTAAGGTGAAGTGACAGAGGAAAAGTGTTAGAAAGCCCAGTTGAACTCTAGGAATGTTAGGATATTAGGGTTGACAGACGTAATGAAATGAGCCATGTAAGTCCATATTAGAAATATGGCTTTGGAGACAGGATTGAGCCATGTAAGTCCATATTATATATGGCATTGGAGACAGAATAATTCATGTAAGTCCATGTCAAAGACATGGCATTGGCGAGATATTGATAGACAGAACGACCCTAGTATCCTTAGTATTCCGAGTGGTTCAACGGTCAGGATACTGAGTTAAATTACAGTGAATTAACAGCAAAGGAAAAGTAGATTATACTTATGAAAAGGAAAGGTCGGGTAAGAAAGAAGGTAAGGGAATAAAGAAGAAGATAGAAATTGAGAAGTAAAGAAATTTATGATGTTAGATGATATTATGCATAATTATTCATTATGTTGAATGTTGTGATTTATTTGCTTGTAAGCTTACTAAGCCTAGTGCTTAATCTCTTTATTTTCTTCTTCTTATAGTACTTATCTAGTCACTCGGGGATCGAAGGAAATGTCGGAGGCCGATCACACTATCAAAGAAATAACTCAGTATAACTAGACGTTTTGTTTTGGGTATGGCATGTATAGAAACTTAGCTACTTTTGGTATAATATGAATAATGAATGATGTGTAAATACTTGCTAGTGATTAGCTAAGAAAATAGCTGATGATATACATGTTTATTAATATGTATGATTGAATGATGATTATCACATGAAAATTATGAAAATGTGAAAGTAACCTAAAAAAGATTCAAGTAATGAAATGATGTAATTTTGAAAAATCACTAAAATTGTAGAAACATAGTTTGAAGATGAATAATATATGAAATTAAAGCTTATTATGTATATTTTCTTATGGAATAAGCAAAACAGGTAAAAGTATTATATTTTATGATATATCTGAGTTTTAGTGAAACAGGTCGAGCGATTTCTGGATCCCTGTTTCAACTTTGGAAATTCACCATAAATTGTACAAAACTAATTAGAAGGTATAATTTATATGGTTAGAATTCTTGCTGAATCTAGTTTTGAGAGAAACAAACGACTTAGTCATATGAATTATTTACAGGAAGAAAAATGGTTCGTAGTAAGAAGAGGTCAAGGCAATCGAGTTTTGAAACAGGGAAACTTTAACTAATAAACTGTACTAATTGGCTAAGTCAAAAATTCTAGAAAAAAATTAGTATATATATATGAGTCTAGTTTCATGAAAAATTTACGGATCTTAATTTCGAGTTTTGAAACTCGAGAAATGAATTTTAAGTAACCATGACGCAGAAAACAGTTTATTCGAAAATTAAAATAAGTGATTTAGAGTTGTTTAAAAGGTAAGATAAGTTTAGTAACACCTCAAGCTTGACTCCGGTGATGGTTTCGGGCGTGGGGGCGTTACAAGTAAAGTCTAGGTGGATTTTTCCTTAGGTATTGTCTTAAGTCAATCGATTTTTCCCAAAAGCAATTCCCCGATTCTTTTCTCTGTGATTTCTTAGTTTAGATAATTAGTTAGTTAAAAACAAAACCCCATTATTCTTAGGCTAGATAATTAAAAGACAGTTATTACTAGTACTTTTAGTTCCTTTGGGTTCGACAATTCGGTCTTGCTAAAACTATACTACTGTTTGATAGGTACACTTGCCTACATCGCGATAATAGTTAGTTTTAGAATGAGTAATTATAAATATTTAAAACCTATCATGAAATAACGCGATCACTTGGCTCAAGAGATTATATGAGCTTTGAGAAAAATGGCACCCTGCCTTTAACATTGATTTTTTTTTCAACTTGAATTAGATCCCTTTAAAGAAGCGAGAGTATGAACAACATATTGCATCAGATTATGAATTGCTCTTTGTCTTTTATGAAGGTTATACAACATTACGTGGAAAAGGCAAAAGAATTTTGCCAAACAGAATTAAATCAAGACTTTTGATGTAAAAGTGGAGTACTAAGATAAGTTAATGGACATGAGATTTTAAAGCATGCTTCTGATGTTTACACCATTTCTATGTTTAAAAGGTTTGAAAAAGAGTAGATGGATAACATAGGCTTCAATTGCATTGAAGATAGTAGAAGTGAAATTCTTTGTATCAAGTAACTGAAGATGGATATGAAAGAGTTTACCGTGTGGAGTTGAGAAGATAGCCTTCAATTGCATTGACCCCTAAATGAGCTCAAATTGTCAAAGAGAAACTAATTGAGGCATTGCAATTAGTTGAGAAGGATATGGCAACTGTGCAAGAAGCTAAAGATTTGGAAAATTCAGAGCATATATCTTTTCAAGATGATGTTATTAGTGATACCAAAGGTAAATCAAGCGAAAAACCAATGTTTGATCTTGTAGATGTTAAGAAAAAGGGTTCAAGAAATTATCGGATGAAAAGCCAATTCAAAAAGTCAAAAAAAGAAAACAAAGAAGGTAACAAACTCTCAAAATTCAAAAGACAAGAAGAATATATCAAGTGAGTATGATTTCCCACGTTATTGTATTTGTCTCTATTTGTTATGTTATCCAATTAATTGATATCTTGATATTACATAAAAAAATTAAAAAATTGTTAAATTTTGCTTTGTTATACTTTTATTTGTATATTGTCATATTTAATTTTAACAAATAATTTTTATTTTGATCAAAGGAAACAAAATAAATCACTGATGTATGAAGATTCTCCATTAGTGTCTCTCTCAATGGTAGCTCAAATTTATCGACGGGATAGATGAAGTTAGGATTAGGAAAGGGTGATTCTGTTAGATACTGCTATACGATGTTTTTGTGTAGAAATCATGATGTATGAAACTCTAGGCCTTGCGGAAGGGACACTACAGTATCCAAGCATCAAGGTTAGGACCGCGAATGGAGGAACGAGTGGAGGAATAGAAAAAATAGAAAAATGGAGTTCTATTAAGATATCATCATACAATGTTGCTATGTGCAAGCCATGACGTGTGAAGCTTCGAGCCTTACGGGGGGAACACTTTGATGTTCGATGGAAACACAAAAATTTACATACTTTTTCATACCCTTTTTAACTTAAATTCATGCGAATTTGGTTAAATTCTTGTCCAAAAATAATTATTTTTTATAAAATAACTAAAGTACACTTAAAATATGAACATGTTTAATTTTAGTTAATTTCATAATTATTTTTGATGAATTTTGGTTATTTTCGACAGATTTGCACAAAGGGCAAAAAATGTCTCGGCAGACACTGCTAGAAACATTCGAACATCAAGGTGGAATGTGAAACAGATCTTTCAAGACGTTACTGTGAAGACAGTTATTAGGTTTCATAGAGCAACATTATAATAGTAGTCATCAAATTCTATGGGGCAACACAGCGACAATGGTAAGGTCCTACGGGGCGATACCTCAAAAGAGGTCTAACGTGTAAGACAATAGCTCGACTATGACAATTAGGGTAGTGCACTGAGATAGTAAACATGGAGACGTCTGCCAGGACATTAAATATGGGTGAAAGAGTGTAAGACCATGGCCTGGCTACAGCAACCAATGGAGTCTGCCAGGACATTAAATATGGGGTAGATCGCCTAGACAATAATTATGGCGAATCATACCTAAGAAAAAAAAGTTAGAAGAATAATGCAAGTGTTGGCAAAACGATTTTAAGGAATCTGCCAAACAAGGAGGGATACAATCTGCCGAAACAGTAATCATGAAAGCCAATAGGGCATATGATGACGACCCAATTAAGATCTGATGGGGAAGGATGCATTGTTAATGCATTATGGTCAGACAATGAAAGGGGATCTACCCGTAGGTCGCAGGTAAGAATGAGCCATTAAAAATTGCCAAGAAGTTCTACATGCTAGTGAAAAACCTTGGGAGGTTATTGAGAGATTTGCCTTTCACATAAGTTTTGTTGTACCTATAGATTAAGTAGGGAAGGTAAATTGTAAACACTCCATAGCGACGAATTGGAAAATAATGGTTAAATAAAACCCATCAACAAAAGAAGGCACTAAGTAGGTTAGTCTAAATGATAGATATGTCTGTCAAGACTATTCTTCTTCGAGGAAAATCAACTGCGAGTATATCCACCAAAGAGTAGTTCCATGGGAAACATCAAATAAGGGAGATCGGTAACTAGAATGGTAAACTCGTTATCCGTTTGCTGGAAACTATAAGTCCAAACGGTCAAATTACAAACAAACGTATCTCATGCTAAAACCAATGTATCATAAATAGGGTGGATTATGAAGAAGTAATTTGAAACAAGTTTTCCACCCAAATAGAGGGAGAATTGAGAATTAGTCCACCAGAGTGGCGGAGGACCTCATTAGTTAACTCGGTGGATGTAACGTCAGTAAGTCCTTCAGGAATATGGTAAGAAAGCGATTCCTTCATGGACTAAACAAATGGGTAATGATTGCCAAAGAGGACACACCAAAGGGACATTAGAAGGGGAGACCCAAAGACTACCTTATTAGGACAATGTGGAAAGAAGAATCCATTCTAGGACAAATGGAAGAAAGGATACAAGTAAAGAAAAAATAGAGTCCGCGGAGATGGTGAGACATCTAAGGAACTGCCAAAGACTGATTGAGGGTTGAAAGGATTGCCTAGGAGAAAATTGCTTAACAATCTATTCGTCAATAGATAGGATCAATAATAAATTAGAGGTCGCTATGTCGAGTTAAGAGAGATTTTCTGTAATGACCCAAAACTTACGGGTATCGGAAAGTGCATTTTTGAGTCTCCATTTTCATAAAACGAATTCGAAAATATTTATTAAAAATATTTACGACGTTAATTGTGTGGTTAATTAGGTTTGGTTAGGTGAATTAGCTTCAATTAAGGTTAATTAAGTATAAGGATTGAATTGAAGAAAGAGTAAAAATTGAATTATAGATTCTTGAATTATAGATTAGAGAAAAGTGAAGGGACTAAATAAATAATTAAACCAAATCTTGACAAGCGTATGCTATTTTTAGTGACATGTGGAATATTTATACTTATTATAATAATTATATACATTTATTTATTATTATATTATTATATTATTATAATTAAAACAAATAAATAAAGAAACAAAAAGAATAAAAAGAATAGAATAGAAAACGAAATAGAGAAGGGGAAAGGAGAAAGAAAAAGAAAAAGAAAAATTAGGGTTTTAAGGTTCAAACTCAAATTGGTAAGTCAATTTAGTTCATTTTCTTGTAATTTTGATGTTTTTAGAATCCTAGAACAAAATACTACTTGATTTATGTTGAAATTTAGAAGTTAGAGAATTTTTAGAAGTTGTTCATGTTGAATAAATTGAAGTGTTAGGGATTAAATTGATAAAATTTTAAGTTAAAAGTGAAAAGGGATTGAATTGTAGAATAAATCATAAGTTTTGAGCAATAAGGACTAAATTGTGAAAATTTGAAATTAGGGTTTTATGGTGAAATTAAAGAGTTGAAATTAGTCTAAAGTGGAAATTGAATAAGATATGGAAATAGTTTTGGAAGAAATAGAGTTAGTTTTGGTTAGGGACTAAATTAAATTTTTTACAAAAGTTGGATATAAATTGAAATATTCAATATGAAATTGTGTGTATTGATGATGTTAAATTGTTTTAATTTCCGTAGCTAACGTTGTGTCGGAGACCTCGGCATAGAAAGGAAAAGAGAAAGTCGACGAGAAGTGATTCGAAAATTACGGTTTGTATTTCTATAATCTGAACTTAATAATTAATTGTTGAATTAATTACTTGATGTGTATAGTAAGTGAATTGAGGTGAGTAATTGATATTGTGATATTAAATTATTGAATTGAATTGAGTTTATGAGCATATGTGAATATTTGAATTAGAATGAAAATTGTTTGAAATTGAAAAGTGAATTGAAACCCTATTAACTGTACCGGGCTAAGTCGGATATAGTTAGCATGCCATAGGATTGGAAGTGTTCAGGGATACTTCGACTTTGAGTCGATGAGACACTAGGTGTCAAATTATTCCTTCAAATAAATTCGATGAGGTACTGGATACCAACTTACGTCAGCATGGCCGATGAGACACTGGATGTCAATCTATTACTTCGAATTATCCGATGAGGTATTGGGTGACAAACTTGTGTGTTTTGGTTGGATCCGTGTATCCGTCCAAGTCTAAGTCGAGTTAATAGGGGTAAATAAACGAATTGGCAATATGAATGATTTTGAATATGAAATTGGAATGAGATATGGAATTGAATTATTCAAATGAAAAACAAGAATCATGGATTCAAGGAATGGATATTGATATTGAAAATGAATTGTGTATCCTATTGAGGAAAGCTTTTTGAATAGCAATTATGAGATTAAAATAGCAAGAGATGAGAATTGAAAGTGTTATGGATTATGTGTTTATAAAATTGGTTATTTGTTTGAATGATCTTTGTTATGTGTGATTAGATATATAAATATTATAAATTCTTGCTTAAAGAGTATTTGGATTATAGAAATACCACTGAGTTTATACTCAGCGTACGATTTGTTTTCCGTGTGCAGGTTAAAGTTGATCGTCGATTTAATATCCAAAGCCGATCCTGAACTCAAAACGTGGTGACGTATGTTACTTTTTGGTGATGGCATGTACCTAGGAATGTCTAAGTTGTCATTTTGAAAAGTGAATGTAAAATATGTTATAAGATGTTATTGGTTACTTATATATAAGTTTATGTGTTATGTTAAGATTATAAAATATTATATTTTGTTATGAAATTAGATTTGCTTTGAATGAAGTTAATTGAATTGGTTTGGATAATATATGTGAAGTACTTATGAATATACATTAGATAAGTCAATAGATTGATAGTTTTAACATGTTTTATGATGATCGCTAAAACTAACTAAAAATTCGTCTAAGGCAAGCGCACGTATCGAACAGTAGTATAGTTATGGTGAGATCAGAAATATCGTATCCACAAGGACTAAAAGTACTAGTAATTACTATCTTTTTATTATCTAGCCTAACAATTAAGAGAATTTTTAATCTAAAACTAATTATCTAATTAACTAAGATTGTGACAGAGATTAAAGTTGGAAAATACTTTTGGAAAACCGATGGAGAAGACAATACCCAAGGAGGAATTCACCTAGACTTCACTTATTACCTCTGAATTAGACGATTTATTCAATTGACTTAATCCTTAGGAAACCCTGATTTATGTTAATATCTCTCTTGAGACTAAAAACAACTAACTCTAGGTTGATTAATCGAAATCTCTTTCTAATTAAAACCCCTATTGTAGCATTAACTTGATCTATGGATTCCCTTGTTAGATTTGACTCTAATCAGAAAGATTTATGTCATCCTATCTCTAGGATTGCATGCAACTCCGCTTAATTATGAATGATCTACTCTTAAACGGGGACTTTTCCTCCACTGAATAAACACATAAAAAACCTGAATTAATATCCTGAAATATTAAAGCAACGTTAAATCTCACAATTAAGAATAAGGACAAATATTTATCATATAATTCAAAGAGTAATAACATTCGTCTTAGGTTTCATCTCTCTTAGGTTTCATCTCTTTAGGTATTTAGGGAGTTTAGTTCATAGTAATGGAAAACATCTCAAAAATTGGAAAACAACAAAACATAAAGAAACCCAAAGAACTTCTAAGAAATTGGATGGAAATCTTCAGTCTTGATGTAGATCCTTCTTCTGAGCTGATCCCGATGGTTGTTCTTGAGTGTTTTCTGCCTTCTATTCTTTGTGTCCCCTTTCAATCCTCTTCTAGCATGTTTATATAGATTTTAGAATGCCTCAAAACCCTCAAAATTAGCCTTTTCCGAGTAGAATTAGACTTGGGCTCGACAGGGACACGGTCATGCGCCACACCCGTGTGAAGGTGCTCAGGCCGTGTGTAATTCTGACTTAGTTTAGTGTCGGTACGGCCATGACACACGGGCGTGTGGATCACCCGTGTAGAAATGCCTAGGCAGTGTGAAACACTGAATTAGGCCCAATTTGTCTTTTTTTGGCCCGTTTCTCGTACTTTTTGCTATCCTTAGCTCTGCTGAGTATAAAACATGAAATTAAAGGATTAAGAGCATCAAATTCACTAAAACCAAAGAAAAATCATCCATAAATATGCCAAGCAAGGGGTAAAAGTATGTATATATTATGGTTTATCAAATATCCCCACACTTAAGCATTTGCTTGTACTCAAGCAAAATCCTCAACTCACAATTAAAATAAATCCTTCTCAACTTATAATTCTAATCAATAATGTTCGAAATGATCCACAAGTAATTATACGTTAAGAGCTTTAACTATAAGAACATTAAAGTTTCAAACAATCCAAATTGAGCATTTCAATCATAAAATTATATGTATCCCCCTTTATCTAAGTAATTACCTTTAATTGCAAATTGACAAGGTTGACATCCTCACTAAAGATTTACTCAAATCACTCAAAGTGTTTAAGGTTCAATCATTAAGCACTCAATAGTAAAAAAATGAAAAGTTATTACCATAGGCTTGCATGAAAATCAAATCTCCCCCACTATACTTGAGATGATACACGAATCAAAAGGTCTTTAACCAGGTTGTAATGAGGCTTGGGTTAAAAGTGTGGATAAAGGCTGAAAAAGAAAGTTAGAATCGAGATTAGTTTAATAGATTACCAAACTTAGAAAAACAAAGCTAATCGCTGAATTACAAACAAGTGCCAGAGTTAACACTAACCAAAACTAAGGAAGTGAACTTTTATCTCAATATGATAACTTATCCAAGCTCTTTAGAACAATATGTAATTTGAATGAATGTAAATATATATATATATATATATATATTTTAAGAATAAGAACAAGTACAATAATGGAAAGTACATAATAAGGAATAATTCAGCAACTGAGATGAACGAACATAGTTAGGTAACTAATCAAATCAAATCTTGATAAAAAGAGAGTCAATGAAAAGGGAGAAATTCTTAACGAATCGAAAAGGGTTAAGTTGAGGGTTACTATTAAGGGGAAAATCAATAAATAGTAGTTAAGGCTCAAAGGGGTTCACTAGGGGTCAATTATGTGGGTAGGTTTTTTGTAGAGTAAATGGGTTAAAACCTAAGTGCCTTTATCATTTTAGTATATCAAATCAAAGGTGTGGTCTCGATATGTATAATCAATGCAAGTTCTAGAATAGCAAATCAGTGTTGACACACTCATAGCCAATAAAATAAGTGAGCAAGAAAGATATATGCTTTAAAAGGCTCAGCATCTCACGACAATTATAAGTATTTGATGTCAATCCTGCAAATTTAAAACTTCAAGATAATGCCTCAATTCAAGGAAATAACCTAGCAATTTTAATTCTCAAAAGTCAACTTATCATGCTTGATCTTCTAATGTCTAAAATTTTAAACAATCAATGCAGAGTTACCTATGATTTAATTCAAAACATATCAATAAAAATCATAAATCAATTAAAATTCATTCTAATAGTAATATGAGAGATTTATTTGAGAACAAGATAAAAATTCAAGGATTTTCTGATAATCATAAATAACCTCCCCACACTTAAGATGTACATTGTCCTCAATGTACAAAGTTAGATGATAATAATATAAGCATAATATTAGAAGGGAAGGAGAGAAGCGAAACTGCCCTGAATTTTTGGATGAAATCCTTGGAATAGTAAAAGCCAGAGTTGTGGATAAGGCTAATGAAAGGTATGATTCTGAGTTGCTAATAAGAAAATAAACACAATTGTGGAAGAGAAGTAAGGGATCACTCGATAATAACCATAAAAATAAACATAGTTCAAAATATAAAACATAAGTCTTAAGAAAATTAAAGAAAAGAAAAAGAAAAAGAAAAAGAAAAAGAAATAAAATAAATGGACTCAGAGGTCCTCATCATCAGATGCGTCAGCGTCACGAGGCGGTGGTGGAGGCGAGATGTGGAAGTGCTAGCAGATCTACTGTAGAGTTGCCTCGATGTGGAAGTGAGTGAGTTGCTCGGATAAATCGGTTAAAGTTGCTGATCGCTTGATTTCATGATAGGTTTTAAATATTTATAATTAACTGTTCTTGAAACTAACTATTATTGCGATGTAGGCAAGTGTACCTATCGAACCGTAATATAGTTTTAGCAAGACCGGATTGTCGAACCCAAAGGAACTAAAAGTACTAGTAATGACTGTCTTTTTATTATCTAGCCTAAGAATAAAGAGGTTTTGTTTTAACTAACTAATTATCTAAACTAAGAATTCACAAAGAATATAATTGGGGAATTTCTTTTGGGAAAATTGATTGAATTAAGACAATACTTAAGGAAAAATCCACCAAGACTGTACTTGTTATTCTGGCTCCGAATCGGACGATTTATTCATTTAACTTGTTCCATAGAGATCCCTAAGTTATGTTATTATCCCTATTCAAAACTAATAACGTCTAATCCCTAGATTGAATAATTGAGACCTTTCTCTAATTAACACCCTAGGGTTGCATTAACTCAATCTATGGATCCCCTTATTAGGTTTCACCCTAATCCGGCAAAATCTTATCACCCTATGTCTAGGCGCGCAATCAACTCTGCTTAATTATGAAAAATGTACTGCTTAAATATGAAAGTACAGATATGTATACATAGTTTTTATTTTTTTACAAGAACAAGTTAAAATAATATAGACTAACTATTAAGAGCAAAACATAGCTAGGCAGCCCATTCAACTCAAATCTCGACAAAAATAGGGATTAATATAGGGGATTTCAACAATAATGGGTTAAAGGTTAATATAAGGGTAATACAAGAAATAACTTGTTAGGCTCAAGGGGGTTTACTAGGGGTTAATTGTGGAGGTAGGCTTTTTCATGGCATGAGTGGGTTAATCCTAAGTGCCTTAATCATTTTGATATATCAAATCAAATGGTGTGGTCTCGACATGCATAATCAAGCAAGTTCTAGAATAACAGTTCAATACTGACGCACTAAAAAGCAATAATAAAAGTGAGCATGAAAGAATTAATAGATGCTCAAAAGGCTCAAAAATATCACAAAAATTATGGCTTTTTTGATGTTTAGACTCGTGAAATCCAATTCAAATTAATACCTAGACTTGGGGAAACAACCTATAATTTTAAATTCTTAAAAATCAACTTATCATGCTTGATTCTCTAATGTCTTAAAGTTTAAACAATCAATGCATAAATGCCTATGTTTTAATTCAAGAAATATCAATCAAAATCATAAATCAATTAAAATTTATCCTAAATATGATATGAAAGTTTTTCAAGAGAAGAAGGTGATTATTTAGGGATTTTTTTGATAATGAATGAATGCCCCCCCACTTAAGATGTACATTACCCTCAATGTACAAAGATAAATATTAGAGTATAAAAATAAGATAGGGAGAGAAGTGAAACTTCCTGTATGATGAATTCCTCGAACTAGAGTTTTAGAGAGTGATCGGTTCGAGAGTGGAGGGGGATGGTCGTAAAGGTTTATTAGGCTATAAGTCCTGCGCCAAAAGAATATTATATCTAGTGGTAGCTATGGTCGTGGTCGAGCAGGATATGGCAGTCCTGGAAAACCTTTCCCGGTGGAGTTTTAGTTCCTATGTGATGATGAGCTTAAGAGCTCTATATAACTGTGATAAAATCAGTAACTTTTTAGGGGATATTAGGAAGAATAAGTACTCAAAAAGAAAATAACCGAAATTAATAATTAAAAATAAAATTATAAAATCTAAAAAAAATAAAAAGTAGTTTCAATAAAAATTAAAAATATAAAATAATAAATAAATATTTCTAAACATCTTCATCGCTGGATGGTTCGCGATGTGGGACTGGCGATGAGATGTGGAGGTGCTAACAAATCTGCTTAGAGTAGCATCAATGTTGTCAAATCGTTGAAAACACTACTACTCGAATCGGGTGAGACGTTCAGAGATGTCAGCATATGAAGTCGTCCTATGAACTGGATGAGCGGGTGGTGGTGGCTGAGTTGGTGGGTCCTCGTGCTGTGGGGGGACATCATCAGGAATGTCCTCGTAGGCCTCCTCCTCGGTATATTAGGCGAGACGATACTGGGGAGGGTAGGTGCCTCGGCGCCTCTAGATCATCCTCATGCTAAGCATGCTTGAGATGCCTTGTGGAGACATTTAGCCGATGAGGGTTAGGGATGATTCTTGGGTTGCGGTGTTGAGGAGCCCGAAGTGTCGCGCCAGCCTAGTCACATAGGGGCTGTAGAAGCCCAAATTGCCCGGGCCTGATTTCATCAAAACCCAACCAAACCTCTAAACCCATTAAAACCCTTAACCCATGATCCATTTACATCTACCCAAACCCATTACAAAACCCAAATATTAAACCCAATTCAAAAAAACCTAACCCCCCCCAAAAAAAAACCAAGAAACCCTAGCCACCTAGCCACTTTCCCACTTGCCCCATTTTTCCTCCCATTTTTGATATCCATTGTCTACCACCATCGCCTACAAAATAGAAAAAGAAATAATAGAAAATCATGTAAAAGATGGCTATAAAAAGCCATTCAAAAATCATGTAAAGAGGGGGGATTTTACAAAGATTGAAAAAGGAGACAAACACAAAAATCCCTTCAAATTTTGAACACAAAAGAAACATCAATAAAAAGGTTTCATTTTTTCTTTTTTTCCTCTTCTTTCGAATCTTTTTTCTTTCTTTTTTTGTGTTGTTTTTTTTTCTTTCTTTATATATACATATATTGTTAAGAAAAATTTTTTTTTTACCTTTTTCGGCCACCGTGGATGGTGGCCGGCGGTGGCTGGCGACGGGCGGCGACCGACGATCGGCCGGTGACCGGCCCCCCTTGGCCGAATTTTCTTTCCCCCCTCTCTTCTCTCTTCTTTCTCCCTTTTTTTTCTCTCTCTTCAAAATGATTTTTTTTGTCAAAAATTGGCCTTAAAGTATGTAGCGCTTTGCGATTTAGTCCCTCTTGCTATGTTATGTTTTGAGGGGAGGATTAATTGTGTTTTTGGTCCCCCACAGTTTTATGCGCGTTCTAATAGGTCTTTTCTCCTTTATATTTTTTAAAAAAATTAGCCCCAAAGTTTTGATTTTAATCCAATTTTGGTCCTTTTTCATTTATTTTTCGTATTCACCTTAGATTTCATATTATTTTGCTATTTAATTCAAACTTTAAATATTAATCATGTTATATATGTAATATTGTTATCACTATTATTTTTATATATTGTTATTATTATTTTATATTTAGCTATATATATATATTATTTATGTACATTTCCTAATATTTTCTTTTATTGTAGATATTATTATTATTATTACATACTTTTATTATATGCCTATATATATATATATGTATATTTTTGTACATATTATTATTTTATATTATTATTACCAAATATATCATTTTTCCTATTTTATTATTAGTACATGATTTGTTTTATTTTTATTTTTGTAAATATCATTATTATTGTTATTCTAATATTCTAGTATTCCATGTTAATATTTTCATTAATGATATCATTTTTTTATGTCCTTCATCTATTTTAATTTCTCACTTTAGGAATATTTTTTCTCATGTTTTAATTAATTTCAAAAATAAGGCAATGTACCGATTTAATATTAGGCCATCGATTTCATCGCTATGTTGGGTGAAATTGCTTGGTTTGTGTTAAAAAGCAGGACACCCTTTCTAAAAAAAATCGAAAACTAAAATTCTCATTTTCAATCGGATCACGATTAAATATTATATTGAACTCGTATTTTGAAAATCAAGTCAACACATGTTTATGAGATACCAATTTTGGGGTCGCGAGGGTGCTAATACCTTCCTCGCAGAATCGACTCTGAACCCCAATTTTTCTCTCGGACTTTCACGTAGACCTAAATTTGGCCTTCTTTTTATTTTATAATAATTAGGTGTCCGATCACACCTATAAAAAGGATCGGCGGTGACTCCTTTGTTAATAAAATCGAAAGTTGGTTTTCAAATGTTTAATAAATCGCCACAATTAGCGACCAAGCGAAACTAAAATTTTTTACGTCGTTATAATTGGCGACTCCATCGGGGACCCTTTTGAGAGTCGAGTCGAATTAAACTCGCGTTGTCAAAATTTTCAAAGTTCCTTGTTCAAATTAACATTTAGTCGTGATCCTTAAATTTTTTATTTTCAAAAAATCATGCGTTTGCATCGTGTTGTATATATTCTAACTTGTTTTATCCGGTTGTTTTTCAGCTTTAAATTTTTGTGATTTTAGTTTTGGTTTAGTTTTTTAAATAAAACGTAAAGGTTTGCAAGTTTCTCCCCACACACCGTGCACGTGCATTTTTGTTGCATAACATGAGCTCTATACCCGGGCTCCGTCCCTGTTAAGTGAAAGTAAACGCTATGCCTTCGTGAGTTAACTCGTTCCTCCGCACAGGCTAGTGAATACTTTCGGGTTACATATGACTTATGCTTTCGTGAGTTAACTTGTCCCTCCGCATAGGCATAAGTAAATGTAATCCCTCGAATTGATCTCGTAAGCCTATGATGGGCCATGACAGAGGCTCTGTACTAATCTTAGTAGATGATAGTGCAGACGATTCGAGTACCCATCTAGAACCAAAACCGCATATAGTGAACCATACGAGCCATCCAACTAGAGCCGTGCCAAACCTCTGTTCGTTTAGTAGTCATCGAAATAAGTACACGGGAAAAGCACATCTTACCTTCTATTTCTTTTACATTTGTGCTTTCTAAGAAAGGGAATCGAGTCCACTGGACCAAGTAGCTTAATTTGTTAGATTTTCCACAGTTTTTCTCTGTTTATATGTGTTGCGCTAACCAAGGTCGTTTGTCTGTATTTCTATTTTTCATCATGCATAGAAGGCATCTTGTTAGGAAGGTGTTGATTAGAGATTGGTCGCCAAAAACGAGTTTCTAATGAAGGAGTCAATTATACGAGTGACCGAAACATTGTGTAATAGACTCCTTTGATTAAGGAAATGCCTAAATAGGGGCTATCTTGAAATTAACACCAAATTTTTGCGTATTCATTCATGACTGACATTCATTTGACATTCATGCATTCATTCATGCATCCATTCATTCATTGCATATCCCATACTCGTTCGCTGAGGTTAAAACGTACAATTCGTAGTTGCAATACCACAAGACTGGAACCACGTCATTTGTATAGAACGCGCCGACAAACTAGAGTAATGGAGGCCGAATTCAATGAAAAGATTGAAAGGATTGAGAGAATTCAAAAGGAATTACAAAAGCAGTTGGCTAGGTCACAGCAAGAGACGAGAGACTTAATGGTGAGATCACGAGAAGAATCACTCGAATAGAAGGATCAAATGGCCAAGATGATAGAGATGATGTCAGCTTTAGTTAAAGGAAAGGGACCCATGCAGAGCCCTGGCATTGAGAAATCTCGATCAAGAGTTAATCACAATCAAGACCCGCTCTATCCCCCCGGATTCACTCCACCATACGCCCGCGCAGCACAAAGAGGGTACACCCAAGGAGAACCCACAGACCCAGAGCTACGGCCGGTGCCACATACTCATTTAGGGCAAGGAATATTCATATCAAAATTCTGGGGCTAATCCTGTCAATCCAATTGTTCCAAATTTGGACGATCCAGCGGAAATATCCAGGTTGAGAATGGACGATCATGAGGCTCAAGAGAAGTATAGGAGCTTAGAGGAAAGACTCAAAGCAATAGAGGGTACTGAAGCCTTCTCGCACTAAGTGCCAAAGAGCTCGCTTTGGTGCCCGATCTAGTTCTCCTCCAAGTTCAGTGCTCGATTTGAAAATTACGATGGCACGAGATGTCCAAAGGCGCATCTTGTCATGTTTTTTCGAAAAATGACTGGTTACGTGAATGAAGACCGGCTAATCATACGTTGTTTTCAGGATAGTCTAGTAGGATTGGCTCTTCGGTGGTACAACCAGCTTAGTAGGGAAAAGATCCGATCTTGGAAGGACTTGGCATCAGCATTCTGTGAGTAATACAAGTATGTATCGGATATGGTACTGCATCGGATGACTTTGCAAATGATGGAGAAAAACCATCGAAACTTTTAGGCAAGATGCAGAGATGGAGGGATGTCTCACCAAGTGGAACCCCATTAACAAAAACGGAGATAACCGTTCTTTTCATCAACACTTTGAAAGCACTGTTTTATGACAAACTAGTGGGAAGTGCCACGAAAGACTTTGCGGATATTATAATATCCGGTGAGCTTATAGAGAATGCTGTCAAGAGCGGTAGAATGGAAGGTCAAGAAAGTTCAAGAAGGGCAGCGCCCATGAAGAAGAAAGAACCAGAAACCTACATGGTAGGAATGGGAAGTCGTTATGCCCCTAACCCATATCCAAACCAACCCCGACCTCGAAATTATCCACCTCCGAATTTCTATTACCCTCCTCAAACCCTTTACTACCAAACACCGCCTCCTTACTCTTCTTACCCCGTGTACACCACAAGTAACCTGAGACCAATCGCCACATTCCCACAAAATACAATACCCACCCAAGGTCAACCCAAAAACGAGTAGAGGCCAGCAAAACCCAATTCCGAGAGACCACAATTTACCCCTATTCCTGTGTCATATGGGGAACTGTACCCAAACTTTTGGAGAAGCAATTGATATCCCTGCATTATATGGCACCATTGAGGCCCCCATACCCGAAATGGTACGACTCAAACGCTAGTTGTGCATACCATACGGGAAACTAGGGACATTCCACGGAAAATTGCCTAGCCTTTAAAAGAAGAGTTCAAGGACTAATTGATGCGGGTATCCTACGATTCGATAGTGTCAATAATGCAACTGGGAACCCGTTCCCTAACCATACAAAAAGGAATGTGAACACAGTGGGGAAAGAAGATGAATGGCAAGTCAGAAGATGTGTTTCAGAAATAAGGACGCCTCTGCAGAAAATCTAGGAGGCACTCGTTAAGAAGGGATTGCTCTGTCGCCCCGACGATAATCTCAGAAAAGAATGTCAGTTTTTTTGTGATTTTCTTAGAATTGTAGGGTACGATATTCAATCATGTGAGGAATTTAAAAGGTTACTTTAAGATCGAATAGATAATAAGGAGATTGAGATCATTAATGAAGGAGAGACCAATGGGAAAGAAGTATGTGCCTCCGACAATCAATCGTCAGGTTATCCGTATAGCGCCAATCAACTATTTGTAATTTATTATGATGCAAGGAAGGAACCGGTGAAACAAAAAATGATAATTGAAGTACCGTCTCCTTTCCCTTACAAGGACAATAAAGCAGTACCATGGAAATATGACGTTAATATCGTCACACCTGAAGATGAAAAGCCTAAAGCCATGACTGGAAACGTCGGGGAAGTAGGTCACTTCACTCGTAGTGGAAGATGTTATTCGAAGGAGATAAAGAAGAACAGTGACTTGAAACAGAAAGGAAAAGCACCGATGCACGTGACCGATGATGAGCATGAAACTACGCCTGAACAAGAAGCTAAAAATCCTGTGGACGAGGAGGAAGCACAGGAATTCTTAAAATTTATCAAGCACAGTGAGTACAACGTGGTAGAACAATTGGGTAAGCAGCCAGTGCGAATCTCGATATTATCTCTGCTGTTGAATTCAGAACCACACCGAAACGATCTGTTGAAAGTGTTAAATCAAGCTTATGTGGCAAACAATGTATCCGTTGAAAAACTGGATAGATGGATGAACAACTTGAATACGGATAATTTTATTTCTTTTAGTGATGATGAAATACCGCCTAATGGTAGAGGCTCAATGAAAGCATTGCATATCACAACCCGTTGTAAGGGCTATATAATACCGAACGTGCTCATCGACAATGGATCGACACTCAATGTCATGCCTTTGGCCACACTTTCTAGGATGCCGATAGATTTGTCCTATCTAAAGCCCTGCCATTCTACAGTAAGGGCATTCGATGGAACAAGACGAGAAGTTATGAGAACAATCGAGATCCCTCTAGAAGTGGGTCCCTACATATACGATGTTAAGTTTCAAGTCATGGACATTACACCATTATACAATTGTCTCTTGGGAAGACCTTGGATCCATTCTGTTGGAGCAGTCCCATCATCCCTCCATCAAAAGGTGAAATTTATCATGGATGGCTGTTTGGTCACTGTCGAGGGAGAAGAAGACATTGTAGCATCTATTTCTACCGACGTACCATATATTGAAGTGAGTAAAGACGCTATAGAATGTTCCTTCCGATCTCTTGAATTTGTCAATGCCACATTCGTCGCTGAGGGAAACAGAATTCCCGCGCCAAAATTATCAAGAAATACCAGGATAGGTGTCAAACTGACTGTAGGAAGGGGAGCTTGAGCGAGAAAAGGTTTAGGGAGATATTTGCAAGGAATAGTCAGGGCTCTAAAGCCAGTGCACCACAAGGCCCGATACGGTTTGGGGTTCCAGCCGGACATGCGTCAAAGAAGAAAACAGTAGGAAAAAGATCAGGAGAGAAGGATTGCGAGAACTTTGGGCCGAGAAGTAGAATGAGAGCCCATAACATACCCTTCTTTGTCAAAAACATTTACATCTGTGGGAATGATATACCCCGGACAGGATAATATACAAAGCACACTGTTATTAATTGAAAGGGGTCTTGTAATGTCGAGATAAATGTCATTGACAAAGGAAGTGAGGCTATTAAAGATGTTTCAACGATACGCCATTGTCCTCCGGGTTTTATGTTGAACAATTGGACTGCCGAGGATCTTCTTGTAGTTTATAAGTCTTCAGAGTAATGCTCAAACATTAACATTCTATTGTGTCCTTAGATATAATAGAATTCTTTTGTAAGAGCTTGCATTCACTCTTTATCATTTAAATGAATATCAATGACTATGCATTTTATCACGATCTTTCGCATTATCACTAATTTCATAATCATCTCCTCATTTCATAGCCTATCTGTACATTTGCCTCATACCATGCCATAACATTTCGTTTGTTGGTTCCAATACTTGGATGCCCCTCTATAGCTTCCTTTTCCATTCAACTTTCAGGTGCTCGGATATCAACAGCATGAACAAACCCGTTACGAGTCCTGAAATCGATTTTGAGAAGGCTGTTTGTTTACGAGAATTTGAAGTTGAAGAAAATGCTGAAGACTATGTCTCGTCCCCTGACTTGCTAAGAATGGTGAAACAAGAGGATAAACAGATTTTGCCTCATCAAAAATCTGTTGAAACAATAAATCTGGGAACTGAAGAAAGGAAGCAAGAAGTGAAGATTGGGACTTCTATTTCAGGGGGCACCAGGCATAATTTGATAGCTTTGCTCCGTGACTACAAAGATGTATTCGCATGGTCATATCAGGACATGCCAGGATTGGATGAAGATGTAGCGGTCCATAAGCTCCCATTAAAGCCAGAATGCAAGCCCATTCAACAAAAGCTAAGACGGATGAGGCCTGAGATGTTGTTGAAGATAAAAGAGGAAGTTAATAAGTAATTTGATGCTGGTTTCCTACAAGCCTCCAAATATCCAGAATGGGTGGCTAACATAGTCCCGGTGCCAAAGAAAGACGGCAAAGTACGAATGTGCGTGGATTATCGTGACCTGAATCGAGCAAGTCCTAAAGATAATTTTCCCTTACCACACATTGATACGTTGGTAGATAACACAGCAAAACATTCATTGTTTTCTTTCATGAATGGATTCTCGGGGTATAATCAGATCAAGATGGCTCTTGAGGATATGGAAAAAACTACCTTCGTAACAATGTGGGGAACATTCTGCTACAAGGTGATGCCATTTGGGTTAAAGAATGCTGGAGCAACATATCAGAGGGCTATGGTGACGTTATTCCATGACATGATGCATAAAGAAATAGAGGTCTATGTCGATGATATGATTGCTAAGTCCTGAGGCGAAGAAGAGCATGTAGCGAACCTGAAGAAGTTGTTCGACAGACTGAGAAAGTTCCAACTAAAGCTCAATCCGTCCAAATGTACGTTTGGGGCTACCTCAGGAAAATTGCTTGGCTTCATTGTCAGCGAGAGGGGCATTGAAGTTGATCCAGATAAAATAAAAGCTATTCAAGAGTTACCACCCCCGCGCACGCAAAAGGAAGTTAGAGGATTTTTAGGGAGATTAAACTACATCGCCCGATTTATCGCTCAACTTACCAACCAATGCGACCCAATCTTTCGACTCCTTCGAAAACATAATCCCGGAGAATGGAACGAGGAGTGCCAAGTGGCTTTTGACAAGATAAAATAGTATTTGTCTAATCCTCCAGTGCTAGTACCGCCAATGCCGGGAAGACCATTGATATTGTATTTGACTGTGTTCGAGAATTCAATGGGTTGCGTACTGGGGCAACACGACGAGTCAGGAAAGAAAGAAAAGGCGATCTACTACCTCATCAAAAAGTTTACTGAATATGAGGCAAAGTATTCATCCATAGAAAAATATCACAAGGCCTCGGTTTGGGTAGCTCGGAGACTCGTGCAATATATGTTGTATCATACGACATGGCTAATTTCAAAGTTGGACCCAATAAAGTACATGATGGAATCACCCACACTCTCAGGAAGAATGGCACGATGGCAGATCTTACTATTAGAATATGACATCATCTATGTAAGCCAAAAGTCGATAAAAGGGAGTGCAATAGCTGACTTCTTAGCAACTCGAACAGCGGAGGAATATGAGCCATTGAAATTTGATTTCCCAGATGAAGACTTAATGTGCATTACAGAAAAGGAATGTGAGTTATCAAAAGGAAAGTCATGGAGGATGAGCTTTGATGGTGCATCGAATGCATTGGGGCATGGGATTGGAGCAGTCTTAGTATCACTAGAAGGGAACCATTATCCGTTCACTGCCAGGCTGAATTTCTTCTGTACCAATAACATAGCAGAATATGAAGCTTGTATCATGGGACTTCGTGCAGCAATTGAACGAAACATCCAAACTTTAGAGGTATACGGAGACTCAGCATTAGTGATTTATCAGATCCATGGAGATTGAGAAGTGAGAGATTCAAAATTAGTCAAACACAGTGATCTCGTGGAAGGGTTGATTAAAGAATTCAAAGAAATAACTTTTAATTACTTTCCACGAGAAGAAAACTAATTAGCTGATGCCCTGGCCACTTTGGCTTCAATGTTCAAAGCAAACAGAGAAACATAAATAATGCCTCTTCAAATGAGCATACATGAAGTCCCTGCACATTGTTTCAGCATTGAAAAAGAGATAGATGGACGGCCATGGTTCCATGATGTCTTAGAATATATCAAGAATCAAAAGTATCCCGAACAAGCAAACGAGAATGACAAAAGAACAATCAGAAGAATGGAAGCGGGATTCGTTCTTGATGGGGACATCCTGTACAAAAGAGGAAAAGATTAGGTGCTCTTGAGATGCGTAGATGCTGTTGAAGCTAGAAAAATACTTAAAGAGGTCCACGAGGGAATTTGCGGGACACATGCCAATGGTTTCACTATGGCCAGGAAGATTATGAGACTCGGATATTACTGGCTGACGATGGAAAGCGACTACATTAATTTCGCACGAAAATGCCACAAATGTCAAATTTATGGTGATAAAATTCATGTAGCCCCTTTGCCCCTTCACGTCATGACTTCACCGTGGCCTTTTTCTATGTGGGGCATGGATGTTATAAGGCCAATTTTTCCAAAAGCTTCTAATAGACACCGATTTATTTTTGTGGTTATTGATTACTTCACAAAATAGATAGAAGCCGTATCGTTTGCCAATATGACGAAGACTGCGGTTTACAGGTTTTTGAAAAAGGAAATCATTTGTTGATATGGTTTGCCTGAAAGAATCATTTCAGATAACGGCTTGAATTTGAACAACAAGCTGATGAAAGAAGTGTATGAGCAATTCCAAATAAAGCATCATAACTCCTCGCCTTATCGCCCAAAGATGAATGGAGCTGTTGAAGCGGCCAACAAGAATATTAATAAAATTATTGGGAAAATGACCGAGACATATAAAGACTGGCACAAGAAGCTACCATTTGCTTTGTATGCATATCGTACATCTGTGTGCACATCTACGGGAGCAACCCCTTTCTCTCTGGTATATGGAATGGAAGCTGTGCTACCTATCGAGGTTGAGATCCCTTCTCTACGAGTCTTAATGGAATTGAAACTAGAAGAAGTAGAATGGGTTCAAGCTCGATATGATCAATTAAACCTCATCGAAGAAAAACGTCTAAAGGCAATTTGTTACGGACAGATGTACCAGAAGAGAATGATCGCGGCCCATAACAAGAAAGTACGACCAAGAGAATTCTATGAAGGAGAACTTGTGCTGAGAAAGATTCTCCCAATACAAAAGGACTTCTGAGGAAAATGGGCCCCAAATTGGGAAGGACCATACGCTGTAAAGAAAGCATTCTCGGGTGGAGCTTTGATTCCCACTGAGATGGATGGGAAGGAGTTACCAAATCCAGTAAATTCAGATGCTGTGAAGAAATATTATGCTTAAAAAAAAGGAAAATCAAGATGAAAACCAGAAAAAAGACATCTTAAAAAAAAAAGAAAAGAAAAGAAAAAAGAAAAAGAGAGAGGGATCAAGGTGAAAACCCGAAAAGGGCGTCTTGATTAACACAAAAGATTAGGATGAAAACCCGAAAGGGCATTCTAATGAAGCAAACTGGGCTTAAAGAGCAAGGTATTTTGAATAGTGGGTCAAACAACGAGACTACAGCATTTGAAGCATTTTTAGAAAACTCAAAATCTTCTACACAAGAAGCCATGCTCGAAAAGATTCTAGATGAAGGAACGTGGAAGAGTTCGTGTGTTGAATATCTAGAGCATCTGTATCCATTAAATGCGATCCGTTTTCTCTTTATGAGACTTTCTCATTATCATTGGTTAATTTTCTTTGATTGCCACGTTTGAAATAAATAAATGTGAGGTATCCCTTTGTCCCTACCTGACCATTTTCATGCATCTCATTATGTCGTTTATTTTCATGATAAATAGTGAAATGACATACTCTAAACAAAAGAAATGTTAAGCATTACCTGGATAAGAACTTGATAAGTACAAGAGCCTCAACGCAAGGACAAAGTTCAACCAGGGGCAAAAGAGTGATATCTGAGAAATGTAGATTACTCATGAAGCTTAAGGATGGGTACAAGGCCTAAATAGAAAGTCAAGAGACAAAGCAATGGACACAGATCATCAAAAATCATGACGAAAGAGGACATATGACAAACAAGCCCAAGGCGCATAGTATAATCATATAGGCATAAAGGTATTTAAGACCAAAATGTGCATATCATGATAACATCATGCATGACATATCCAGGTATTCCAGTAGAGCAAGAGGATGTGATGATAGCTGTACTGAATCAAAGGAAAAGACATCTGAGTTCCACCAGTTGACATCTTTTGGTATTTTGATGTTTTTATTTCTGTTTCAAAAAAATAAACTCATATTGCGAGAGGTGAGTTGAGCCTCAAGACACATTGAGGTATTTTCAATTTCTGCTTTTCAAAAAAAATCAACTCATACTGCGAGAGGTAAGTTGAGCCTCAAGGCACGTTGAGGTAATTTTAATTTCTGCTTTTAAATTTATATTTTTCAAAAAAATTCAACTCATATTGCGAGAGGTGAGTTGAGCTTGAGGACACGCTGAGGTAATTTCAATTTCTGTTGTAAAAAAAAAAAATCAACTCATATTGCGAGAAATGAGTTGAGCCTCAAGACATGTTGAGGTATTTTTAATTTTTGTCTTTCAAAAAAATTAACTCATATTGCGAGAAATGAGTTGAGCCTCAAGACATGCTGAGGTATTTTCAATTTTTGTCTTTAAAAAAAAAATCAACTCATATTGTGAGAAATGAGTTGATCCTCAAGACACGTTGAGGTAGTTTCAATTTCTGTTTTTCAAAAATCAACTCATATTGCGAGAGGTGAGTTGAGCCTCAGGACACGCTGAGGTATTTTCAATTTCTGTTTTTCAAAAATCAACTCATATTGCGAGAGGTGAGTTGAGCCTCAAGGCACGTTGAGGTAATTTCAATTTTTGCTTTTCAATTTATATGTCAATTTTTGTGTTTCAATCTATTTTTCAAAAATCAACTCATATTACGAGAAATGAGTTGAGCCTCAGGACACGCCGAGGTAATTTCAATTCTGTTTGTCAAAATCAACTCATATTGCGAGAGGTGAGTTGAGCCTCAAGGCACGCTGAGGTAATTTCAATTTCGCTTTTCAATTTATATTTTCAAAAAATTCAACTCATATTGCGAGAGGTGAGTTGAGCCTCGTGACATGCCGAGGTAATTTCAATTCTGTTGTCAAAAAAATCAACTCATATTATGAGAAATGAGTTGAGCCTCAAGACATGCCGAGGTATTTTCAATTTTATCTTTCAAAAAATCAACTCATATTTGAGAAATGAGTTGAGCCTCAAGACATGCTTGAGGTATTTTCAATTTTGTCTTTCAAAAAAATCAACTCATATTGCGAGAAATGAGTTGAGCCTCAAGACACGTTGAGGTAGTTTCAATTTCTGCTCAATTTATGTTTTCAAAATCAACTCATATTGCGAGAGGTGAGTTGAGCCTCGTGACACGTTGAGGTATTTTCAATTCTGCTTTTCAAAAATCAACTCATATTGCGAGAGGTGAGTTGAGCCTCGGGGCACGCTGAGGTAGTGTCAATTTTTGTGTTTCAATCTATTTTTCAAAAATCAACTCATATTACGAGAAATGAGTTGAGCCTCAGGACAAGCTGAGGTAATTTCAATTTCTATTTGTCAAAAATCAACTCATATTGCGAGAGGTGAGTTGAGCCTCAAGGCACATTGAGGTAATTTCAATTTCTACTTTTCAATTTATATTTTTCAAAAAAATTCAACTCATATTGCGAGAGGTGAGTTGAGCCTCAGGACACGCTGAGGTAATTTCAATTTCTGTTGTCAAAAAAATCAACTCATATTGCGAGAAATGAGTTGAGCCTCAAGACATGCTGAGGTATTTTCAATTTTTATCTTTCAAAAAATCAACTCATATTGCGAGAGGTGAGTTGAGCCTCAAGGCAGGTTTAGGTAATTTCAATTTCTACTTTTCAATTTATATTTTTCAAAAAAAATTCAACTCATATTGCGAGAGGTGAGTTGAGCCTCAGGACACGCTGAGGTAATTTCAATTTTGTTGTCAAAAAAAATCAACTCATATTGCAAGAAATGAGTTGAGCCTCAAGACATGCTGAGGTATTTTCAATTTTTGCCTTTCAAAAAATCAACTCATACTGCGAGAGGTAAGTTGAGCCTCAAGGCACGTTGAGTTAATTTCAATTTCTGCTTTTCAATTTCTGTTTTTCAATTTTTTCCTTTCAAAAAAATCGACTCATATTGTGAGAGGTGAGTTGAGCCTTGGCTCACGCGCTGAGCTATTTTCAATTTCTGTTTTTATTGTCTATTTTTAGAGAGTCAATTCATATTGTGAAAATGAGTTGAGCTCAGGAGCACATGCCGAGTAGAGAATAAAGATTGAAGCTGATTGAAGACGTTAGATTCTGTCTCCTTAAATTTGCAGTGGAGTTGATCAAGGACATCAAATCTTGCCTTTCTGAAGTCGCAGAAGAAAAGACCACAAACCTTATCTCACTGAAGCGATAGAAGAGCAGATTGAAGTTGTAGATCTCACCTTTCTGAAGTTACAGTGAAGTAGGTCGAAGCCATAAATTTCATATCCTTAAAGTTACATTGGAATAGATTGAAGCTACAAGGCGTATATCATAAGATGCAGTGGAGTGAACCAAAGCTACAAGATACGGTGGACTGAAAAGGGACTAACTAAACAAGAAGAGTTCCAAAGCAAGTCAAGACCTAGCAAGACCGTGAAAATTTGGTCTTCCTTGAAATTCTTTGCTCTATTCCTGTTGCACGACAATGAGCAAAGAGGGCAATTGTAAGCCCAAATCGCCTGCCCGATTTCATCAAAACCCAACCAAACCTCTAAACCCATTAAAACCCTTAACCCATGATCCATTTACATCTACCCAAACCCATTACAAAACCCAAATATTAAACCCAATTCAAAAAAACCTAACCCCCCCCAAAAAAAACCAAGAAACCCTAGCCACCTAGCCACTTTCCCACTTGCCCCGTTTTTCCTCCTATTTTTGATATCCATTGTCTACCACCATCAGCTACAAAATAGAAAAAGAAATAATAGAAAATCATGTAAAAGATGGCTATAAAAATCCATTCAAAAATCATGTAAAGAGGGGGGATTTTACAAAGATTGAAAAAGGAGACAAACACAAAAATCCCTTCAAATTTTGAACACAAAAGAAACATCAATAAAAAGGTTGCATTTTTTCTTTTTTTCCTCTTCTTTCGAATCTTTTTTCTTTCTTTTTTTGTGTTGTTTTTTTTTTCTTTCTTTATATATACATATATTGTTAAGAAAATTTTTTTTTTACCTTTTCCTACGATCAGGATCTGGTGGGTGGTGGTGTTTACGACGGCGATCGACGATCGGGGTGATCGGCCCCCTTGGCCGGATTTCCTTTCCCCTCTCTTCTCTTCTTTCTCCTTTTTTTTCTTTCTCTCTTCAAAATGATTTTTTGTCAAAATTGGCCTTAAAGTATGTAGCGCTTTGCATTTAGTCCCTCTTGCTATGTTATGTTTTGAGGGAGGATTAATTGTGTTTTGGTCCCCACGCTTTATGCGTTCTAATAGGTCCTTTCTCCTTTATATTTTTAAAAAATTAGCCCCAAAGTTTTGATTTTAATCCAATTTTGGTCCTTTTTCATTTATTTTGGTATTCACCTTGGATTTCATATTATTTTGCTATTTAATTCAAATTTTAAATATTAATCATGTTATATATGTAATATTGTTATCACTATTATTTTTATATATTGTTATTATTATATTATATTTAGCTATATATATATTATTTATGTATGTTTCCTAATATTTTCTTTTATTGTAGATATTATTATTATTACATACTTTTATTATATGCCTATATATATATATGTATATTTTTGTACATATTATTATTTTATATTATTATTACCAAATATATCATTTTTCCTATTTTATTATTAGTACATGATTTGTTTTATTTTTATTTTTGTAAATATCATTATTATTGTTATTCTAATATTCTAGTATTCCATGTTAATATTTTCATTAATGATATCATTTTTTTTCGTCCTTCATCTATTTTAATTTCTCACTTTAGGAATATTTTTTCTCATGTTTTAATTAATTTCAAAAATAAGGCAATGTACCGATTTAATATTAGGCCATCGATTTCATCGCTATGTTGGGTGAAATTCGTCGGTTTGTGTTAAAAAACGGGACACCCTTTCTAAAAAAAAATCGAAAACTAAAAATTCTCATTTTTCAATCGGATCACGATTAAATATTATATTGAACTAGTATTTTTGAAAATCAAGTCAACACATGTTTATGAGATACCAATTTTGGGGGTCGCGAGGGTGCTAATACCTTCCTCGCGCGTAATTGACTCTCGAACCCCAATTTTTCTCTGGACTTTCACGTAGACCTAAATTTGGCCTTCTTTTTATTTTATAATAATTAGGTGTCCGATCACACCTATAAAAAAGGATCGGCGGCGACTCCCTTTGTTAATAAAATCGAAAGTTGGTTTTCAAATGTTTAATAAATCGCCACAATTAGCGACCAAGCGAAACTAAAATTTTTTTTATGTCGCTACAGGGGCCAATGGAGATGACCCCCTTCCGATGCCGCTCTGTCTGGTGCTGAATCGCAAGGGCGATGAAATAGGCAAGGTCGATGACGTGCCCTTGCGACATGCACCATAAGAAGTAGACGTCGTGGGTGTTGACGACGCCAGTGCTTTCTCGCCTCCCTGTAATCGTGTGAGCTAAATTAGCGTGTTAGTACCTCTGGGATGGTGGGAGAACTGATGCCTTGGAGCGGCTAGGATTGTATGAAGCCGTGCTAAGGGCCAAAGTGTGCCAGCACTTCAAGGGAGAGATATGTATGTGGCGTCTGAGAGCATGTAGTTCATTCTCCTCTTGAAACTTCTCCGTATATAGGCCTAGAGCAGCACCAAACTCTGGGACGCTTAGCTGGCGGATTAATCTACCTAGGCGAAACTGGACCATGCTGGGATCATCATACCTTGCCATTACGGTCTAGAGATGGAACGTTGAGCATAGTTCCATCGTGAGCTCGAGGTATGTCGGCTCAATAATCCCGGAGAAAAGCTCCCAAGGGTCGGTGGTTAGGAGAGCCTAAATCGCATCAGCCATCTGGACTTGTTCAACGGCAGCCCAGTTGATACAACGGTCCGCAATTAAGGGTCGGGCCCGAAGTATTTGGAATAATTCTTCCTAGGGCCCTCGGGGAAACTGTAGGAGAGGGTGATGGGTTTTCGCGGTTGAGGAAGAGGACGCTCACTTTCTCTTCTTTGAAGCAGGTACGGCGGTTTTCTTTCCTTTTGACGATGATATGGTACTTGCGATTAGAATCATCAAGTCATCTTGATGAGTGGCCGAAGTAAAAGGAATACAATTTACAATTAAAAAGCAGACTTTCAGCCACAACCAAACATAATTAATATAATAATTTCGTGACTTTGTCATTGTATGTAGTAATGGCATGTGTAAAAGAATGAAGCTTTCCTAACAACATGAAATGTATAAGAAATAATTGAACAATGCAAATTACATGAGAGATATTGGCATGGGAGTATCATGAGGATGAGCATGGTAAAATCATGGGTATGAAGTTTCCTAATCACTTGATTTAACATGCAATATATAATAACTAACTAAAAATACAAACTAAATGATAAAGTAATGAACAAAAATGGAAGATAGTTCAAAAGAAATGGAAATTATTGTAATAATAAGCATTAGTAATAAGTAAAATAGAAGTGAAAAGAGTAAACAAACGCTAAGGGAGAGAGATTGAGCGTCAAAAATAAAGTTGAAGGCGGCGCACCAGTGTGGCAAGGGGCCGTATGGAGTTGCAGCAGTTAGGTTAGGGTTTTTGAATGGGGAAGAAAGTGAATAGTGCAAGGCATTTATAGATTTTGGGGCACACGGCCATGGCACATGCCCGTGTCCCCTAATTTCAGCCCGTGTGATTCGCGAATTTCAAATTTGGACGCGTCTGACATTTAGTACACGCCCGTGTTCCTCGGGCGTGTGGATTCACACGGCCGTGTCGCTCGATCGTGTCTAGCTTCGTTCGCTTCTCCCACGCCCATGTGTTGAATCCCCACGTCTGTTTTATTTTAACAGGTTCGACCATGGGTGTTAGACACGGGCGTGTCGCACGCCCGTGTTGTTTTAGTAGGCTCGACCACGGCAGTATCACACGGCTATGGCGTTTAATCGTAGCCTGTGTTGGGGAAATCTTTTGCCCTATTTTCACACGGCCTTAAGCACGCCCGTGTGCCTAGCTGTGTCTCTGTGGAAACACTTGTATTCAAGATTTCTATTAGTAAGTTAGGAGTTAAATACCAAAATTTAAAGAAATTAATATTGTTAGTGCTCGGATTGCCTCTCGAGAAGCGCTTATTTATAGTCTAAGCTCGACTTACCTCTCCGTTGTATGGTAATGGTGGTTCGAGGAGTTTATACTCCTCATTCCTACTATTAGTCTCATCAAAATAAGGTTTTAAACGGGTGTTGTTTACCTTAAAAGTGCCGAACCTGGGATGACTCACCTCCACCGTACTGAATGGAAAAATACTGAGTACCGTAAGAGGTATTTCCTCGTTTGGTGTGGTGGTGACAATGTGTAGATCTGCGGCATCTAGTAAGACTTTATTACCAACCTTAAGTTGATTTGGAGAGGTATCGAGCTTGTTTTGGCGTAGTTTCAGTTTATCGTGTGTTCTTAGTTTGTGCATCTGCCATTCATTGAGTTCCTCAATTTGTAATCTCCGATCTTCATGAACAGGTTCTCTACTATTGCTTGAGAGCAACTCGTGTGCTTCCTTCAGACTCATTTTCTACAAAGTAGGTTGTACCATATTGTTAGTTTTAGCAGAATGGTTTAGATGATCACCTTCAATTCCTGATGTGTTGCTAGAGTTTCGAGCTTGAAGGGTGATTGTTTTGTCTCCCACTCAGAGTGTGAGTTCACCTGTGCCAACATCAATGATGGTTTTAGCAGTTGCTAAAAAGGGCTTCCCTAAAATCAAAGGGGTGTTATTATCCTCCTCTATGTCTAGAACAACGAAATCAACAGGAAATATGAACTTATCTACTTTCACTAGTACACATTCAATAATACCCCTAGGAAATCTTATAGTTTTATCTGCCAATTGAATGCTCATCCTAGTTTGTTTAGGTTTCCCAAGACCTAGTTGCTTAAACATTTTGTAAGGCATGACGTTAATACTAGCCCCTAAATCAGCTAATGCATGATTTATATCTAAACTACCAATTAAGCAAGGAATTTTAAAACTCCCAGGATTTTTCAATTTGTGGGGTAGCTTATTCTGTAGAATAGTTGAGCAGACTGCGTTTAGCTCCACATACGATGCTTCGTCCAACTTCCGCTTATTTACTAAAAGCTCTTTTAAAAATTTCATTGCATTCGGCATCTACGACAGAGCTTCAATAAACGATAAGATTATATGTAATTTTTTCAAAAGTTTAAGGAATTTACCGAATTATTCGTCTGAGGTGTCTTTCCTTGTCTCGTTAGGATATGGGACACGAGGTTTATATTCTTCATTCACCGTTTTGTTGTGACTTACCACACTTTTACCTTTGCTCACCACAGTTTCTTGCATCAATTCTGGCTCGGACGCAATGAATCATTTCTTATCTTGAGTACTAATTGCGTTGAGGCGTTCCCTTGGGTTAGGTTCAGTATTACTTGGTAAGCTACCTTGTGGTCGTTCGGAGATTAGTTTGGTTAGCTGGCCTATCTGAGTTTCGAGTCCTTGGATCGATGCTTGTTGATTTTTAAGTGCTGTCTCAGTATTTTGGAAACGGGTTTCTGACACTGATATAAACTTTGAGAGCATCTCTTCAAGGTTTGGCTTCTTTTCCTGTTGGTAGAGTGGTTGTTGGTAGCCCGGAGGATGTTGTGGTATTTGATTTCCTTCACCGCCCCACGAGAAATTGAGGTGGTTCCTCCAACCTGTATTATAAGTGTTACTGTATAGATTGTTTTGAGGTCGAGGATTATTACCGATGTAATTTAATTGCTCGTTATCCATGTTGTGGCCATAAGGTTGGTATTCTGAATGGTTTGTTCCATTGCTACTTGCTTCGCACTGCATTACAGGGTGAACCTGTGAAGAATTAAGAAAACCATCAATCTTTTTATTTAAGAATTCTACCTAATTAGAGAGCATGGTGACAGAATCGACGTTATAAACGCTGGCTGTTTTCGTTGGCTTTGTCCCCATGACTTGCCACTGATAGTTATTCAGTGACATCTCTTCTATAAACTCATAGGCATCTTCCGGTGTTTTATTATTGATGGTTCTGCCAGCAGCTGCGTCAACCATTTGCCGAGTCGAAGGATTCAGACCATTGTGAAATGTTTGTACTTAGAGCCAAATCGGTAACCCATGGCGAATGCACCTTCTCAAAAGGTCCTTGTATCTCTCCCATGCACCGTAGAGTGTTTCTAAATCCATCTGCACAAAAGAAGAGATATCATTACGTAACCTAGCCGTTTTAGCTGGCGAAAAATATTTTAGCAAAAAATTTTCGGTCATTTGTTCCCAAGTAGTGATAGACCCTCGTGGTAACGAGTTTAACCACTGTTTAGCTTTGTTTCTCAGTGAAAAAGGGAATAATCGAGGCGAATGGCATCATCATAAACGCCGTTAATTTTGAAAGTGTCGCAAAATTCCAAAAAATTCACCAAGTGAGTGTTGGGTCAATAAAAATTCGCCAAGTGAGTGTTGGGTCAAAAAATTCACCATCAAACTGAACAAACTGCTGTATAATCTGAATTGTATTTATAGGTCTAACTGAGCAATAGCAGGATTTTGATTAACTACAATTGCAAGAGGTAGTTGATTGCCTTGGTTTTTAGCCATCTCTTCTGTTGGGGGTTGAGTATCGTCTTCTTGCTCATTCTCTATGTATCTTAAGCTTCTCCTTGTTTCTGTTTGGTTTCTACGAACTGTACGATCAATTTCTTTGTCAAACAGTAATGGTCCCGACGGGTTTCTTCTAGTTATAAACTATGAAAACCTGCCAAGAGAAGGAAAAAAGAAGTTAATAAATAATAATAATATTAAATTAAATTGCAAGAAAAATAAATGGATAAAGTAATAAAAATTGAGTGTTCCTAATATTTCAGTTCCCCGGCTCCCCGGCAACGTCCCCAAAAACTTGATCGTAAGGTTTCGTGATAGGTTTTAGATATTTATAATTACTCATTCTTAAATTAACTATTATTGTGATGTAGGCAAGTGTACCTATCGAACATTAGTATAGTTTTAGCAAGATCGGATTGTGAAACCCAAAGGAACTAAAAGTACTAGTAATAACTGTCTTTTTATTATCTAGCCTAAGAATAATGGGGTTTGTTTTAATTAACTAATTATCTAAACTAAGAACGCACAGAGAAAAGAATTGGGGAATTGCTTTTGGGAAAATTGATTGACTTGAAACAATACCTAAGGAAAAATCCACCTAGACTTTACTTGTTATTTTGGCTCCGAATCAGACGATTTATTCATTTAACTTGTTCCATATAGATCCCTAAGTTATGTTATTATCCCTATTCAAGACTAATAATGTCTAATCCCTAGATTGAATAACCGAGACTTTTCTCTAATTAACACTCTAGGGTTGCATTAACTTGATCTATGGATCCCCTTATTAGGTTTCACCCTAATCTGGAAAAATCTTTTCACCCTATTTCTAGGCGCGCAATCAACTCCGCTTAGTTATGGCAAATGTACTCTTAGATAGGGTCTATTCCTCCTCTGAATAAGAGCGTGTCTTGAATCAGTATCCTGGGATATCAAAGCAAGAATTAAGAACACATAATGAAGAACATGTTAAATATTTATCATACAATTCAGAAAATAATTACAAGATTCGTCTTAGGTTTCATTCCCCTTAGGTATTTAGGGGATTTAGTTCATAACTAAATAAGAAAAAATCTCAGAATAATAAAGAATACAAAACATAAAGAAAACCCAAAACTCCTGAAGGGGAAATTGAGGAGAGATCTTCAGTCTTGATGATGAATTCGGCTTCTGAGATGGATTAATCGGCTTCCTTGGAGTAATTCCTTACCTCCTATTCTGTGTCTCATTTTTTTCCTCCTCTAGGGTGTATTTATAGGCTTTGGAATGCCTAAGAGCCTTCAAAATTAGCCTTTTCTGAATTGGACTCAACTTGGGCTCGGCAGGGACACGCCCGTGTGTGATTACTTCAGGCTGTGCTCGAACCTGCCAAATTGACACGACCGTGTGGTCTACCCTGTGAGGAGGTCCAGGCCGTGTTGATTTTGTACTTTGGCCCATTTTCTCCATTTTGGCCCATTTCTCCTTCCTTTCGCTCTCCTAAGTATAAAACATGAAATTAAAGCATTAGGAGCATCGAATTCACCAATTCTAATGGGAAATCATCCATAAAATGCGTTAAACATGGTTGAAAAATATGTATAAATTACGGTTTATCAAATATCCCACACTTAAGTATTTGCTTGTCCTCAAGCAAAATTCTCAACTCATAATCAAAATAAATTCTTCTCGACTTATAATTTCTATCGATAATATCTCAAAATAATTCTTAGGTAATCATACATTGAGAATTTAACTAAAAGAACATAAAAGTTTTAAACATTCCAAGTTGAGCATTTTCTTCTGAAAACATAGGTGTTTCTCCTCATTTAAGTAATTACCCTTGATTCAGAATATCACAGAGCTTCACATCCTCACTAAAGATTCATTCAAATCACTCGAGGTGTTTTAAGGATAATAAATGAAGCACTCAGTAGTAAATAATGAAAAGTCATTACCATAGGCTTGCATGAAAATCAAATCTCCACCACTGATAAATTGAGATGAAACATCAATCAAAAGGTCTTTAGAGGGTTGTAATGAGGCTTGGTTAGGGGGTGTGGTCACAAGTTGAAAAAAAGGGTTAGAATCGAGATTGAATTGAAAAATTGCCTAACTAGAAAAAGAGTTAATGATCTCTTGCGTACAACAGAGCTTTTTCTCAGAAAATGGAATTACTAATGTATATACCTAGTTTTTTTTTTTTTAAGAACAAGTTAAATAACATAGACTAACTATTAAAAACAAGCATAGCTAAGAAATTTATTCAACTCAAATCTCGACAAAAATAGGGATTAATTTAAGGGATTTTAATAATAATAGGCTAAGGGTTAATATTAAGGGTAATACAAGAAATGGCTTGTTAGGCTCAAGGGGGTATACTAGGGGTTAATCGTGGAGGTAGGCTTTTCATGGCATGAGTGGGTTAATCCTAAGTTCCTTAATAATTTTGACATATCAAATCAAATGGTGTGGTCTCGACATGCATAATCAAGCAAGTTCTAGAATAACATTTCAATACTGACACACTCAGAGCAATAATAAAAGTGAGCATGAAAGAATTAATAGATGCTCAAAAGGCTCAAAAATCTCACAAAAATTATGGTTTGTTTTTTATGTTTAAAACTTGTGAATTCTAACTCAAAGTAATACCTAACTTTGGGGAAACAACCTAAAATTTTAAATTCTTAAAAATCAACTTATCATGCTTGATTCTCTAATGTCTTGAGGTTTAAACAATCAATGCATAAATGCCTATGTTTTAATTCAAGATATATCAATCATCATCATAAATCAATCAAAATTTATCCTAAATATGATATGAGAACTTTTCAAGAGAACAAGGTAGTTGTTCAGGGATTTTTCTGATAATGAAATAAATACCCCCCCACACTTAAGATGTACATTGCCATCAATGTACAAAGATAGATATTAGAGTATAAAAATAAGATAGGGAGAGAAGTGAAACTTCTTGTATGATGAATTCCTCGAGCTGGAGTTTTGGAGAGTGATCGGTTCGAGAGAGGAGGAGGATACTCCAGCGGTCGTAGAAGTTCATTAGTCCATAAGTCCTGTGCAAAAAAATATTACATCTAGTGGTAGCTATGGTCGTGGTCGATCAGGACATGGCAGTCGTGAAGAACCTTTCCTTGTGGAGATTTTAGTTCCTATACGATTATTAGCTTTAAGAGCTCTATATAACTGTGATAAGATCAGGAACTTTTTAGGGGATATTAGGGAGAATAATTATTCATAAAGAAATAACCGAAATTGATAATTAAAAATAAAATTCTAAAATCTAATCAAAATAAAAAGTAGTTTTAATAAAAATTAAAAACATAAAATAAAAAATAAAAATTTTTAAACATCTTCATCGCTAGATGGTTCGCGATGTGGGTTTGGCGATGAGATGTGGAGGTGCTGACAAATCTACTGTATAGTAGCCTCAATGTTGTCAAATTGTTGAAAATACTGCTGCTCGAATCGAGGGGGGAGCTCAGAGATGTCAGCATATGAAGCCGTCGCATGAACTGCACGAGGGTGGTGGTGGCTGGGATGGTGGGTCCTCGTGTTGCGGATGGACATCATCAGGAATGTCCTCGTAGGCCTCCTCCTCGGTAGATTGGGCGAGACGATATTGAGGAGGGTAGGTTCCTCAGTGCCTCTCGATCATCCTCATGCTAAGCATGCTCGAGATGCCTTGTGGAGACATCTGGCCAATGAGGGTCAAGGATAATTCTTGGCCTGCGGTGTTGAGGAGCCCGAAGTGTCGAGCCAATCGCGTCACATAAGGTCCAATGGAGATGACCCCCTTCCTATGCCTCTCCGTCTAGTGCTGAATCGTGAGGGCGATGAAATAGGCAAGGTCGATGATGTGCTCGTGCGACATACACCATAATAAGTAGGCGTCGTGAGTGTTGACGACGCTAGTACTCTCTCGCCTCCCTGTAATCGTGTGAGCCAAAATGGCGTGTAGGTACCTCAGGGATGGTGGGAAAACTAATGCCTTGGAGCGGCCAGGATTGTAGGAGGCTGCGCCAGGGGCCAAAGTGTGCCAGCACTTCGAGGGAGAGAAATCTATGTGGCGAGTGAGAGTATGTAGTTCATTCTCCTCCTTGAACTCCTCCTTATATAAGCCTAGTGCAGCACCGAACTCTAGGACGCTTAGCTGGCGGACTAACCCGCCTAAGCGAAACTAGACTTTGTCGGGATCATCGTAATTCATCATTACGGTCTGAAGATGGAACGTTGAGCATAGTTCCATCGTGAGCTCGAGGTATGTTGGTTCGATGATCCCAAAGAATAGCTCCCAAGGGTCGGTGGTTAGGAGGGCCCGAATCACATCAGCCAACTGAACTTGTTCTACGGCAGCCCAGTCGATGCAGCGGCCCACAATTAAAGGTCGAGCCTGAAGTATTTGGAAAAGTTCCTTCTGGGGCCCACAGGGGAACTGTAGGAGAGGGTGATGAATTTTCGCGGTTAGACCCGCGGGAGATGACTCTCCCTTCCATTTCTTGGAAGTAGGTACGGCAGTTTTCTTTCCTCGTGAAGATGACATTGTATACCTGCAAGTGGAAACATCAATTCGTCTTTAATGAGTAGACAAGAAATAAAAATAAAAATTGCGACTAAATTCGAGAAGGAAAATGCATAAGTATGTTTAGCCACAACTACTAAATTTAATTAAAACAATAAGTTCAATGACCTATTTTTGTGGCAGTAGCATGGTGATATAAGTAAAAAAAATGGCAAAGAATGGAATGCAACATACTATATGAATGAAAAGCAATATCAACACAAAATGCATAATTATTTCAACTATCCTAGCCATGAATATTCACTTCTAACTAATTAAATGGAGTGAAGGAATCATGTAATGAGTAAGGTTTTAAACATGAGAAAGATGATAACTTGTTTTGTAATGACCCAAAATTCACAGGAACCGGAAAAAGTACATTATCGGGCCTCCGTCTTAGTAAATCGAGTTCGAAATAATTACTAGAAATATTTATGAGTCTAGCGATGTGTTTAATTAGGTTTAAATTAGGTGAATTTAGCTTAATTTAGAGTAATTAGTAAAAATGACTAAATTGAATAAAGGGAAAAGGTTCAATTATAGATAATAGAAAATAAAAAGGACCAAACTAGCAATTTTACCAATTAGCATAGATGAGGCGGCATAAACTGTAAAAAAATCTAAGGCTTTTCTTAGATATTTGTTATTGATTGATTAAATTAAATTATAATATATTATTAGCAACTGAAACAAATAAAAGAAAGAAAATAAAGTAAAGAACAAAGAAAAGAAAGCAGAATAGGCAAACGAAAAGAAGGGAAGGAAAGAAAGAAAGAAGAAAGAAAAGAAAAAGGAGAATTAGGGTTTGAAGGTTTGAAAGTTTAATAGGTAAGTTAATTTAGCCCTTTTACTTAATTTTAATGTTTTAAAAGCTTTAGAACAAAGTTTTGATGAAATTAAATTAATATTTTGAAAGTTATTAGAATTCTAAATATTGTTCATGTTGAAAAAAAAATGAAATAGGGGTTTAATTGAATGAAATTCAAGTTAAAATAGATATAAGGATCGAATTGCAAAGTAAGCTATAAGTTTGGTGTTTTAGGGACTAAATTGAGGAAAATTTCGGAATTAAGAAAATATGTTGAAAATTTAATAGTTAAATTTAAGTTTAAATGAAATTTGAATAGACATAAGGTGTGAATTGGTGTTATAAATTTGGTTATTAACATTTTACATCAAAACAGTTTTGGGAAGTAGCAATGGTCTGACTTTAAAAATTCACTAAATATTGTATAAATTGAACTAGAGGATGAAAAAAATATTTAATTAAAGCTTATTGAGTCTAGTTTCTTATAGTATAAATATTGTAAGCAATGAATTGATGAATCAAGAGATATTTGAAATTTTGTAAGACTGGTTTGGGGTGATTCCGAGATGCCCTGTTTTAACTTTGGAAAATCATTATAAATTGTACAAAAATTATTATGGAGTGTAATTTATATGTGTGAACTCCTTAATGAATCTAGTTTCAAAATAAGTAAACAAGAACCTTATTCGAGTTCTTTACAATGAGATAATTTATTTTTAGTAGAGAGAGGTCAGAACCGTCAAATGAAATAACAGGGGAGTATTTAATGAATAAACTGTACTAATTTTCTAGACCAAAAATTATGAAAATCTTATGGTGAGAATATATATGAGTCTAGTTTTAAGGAAAATTTATGGATATTAATTTGGAGTTTCGTAGCTCAAGATATAAATAATTTAGTAACAATGACTCAAGTAGACAGCTTAATGGTGAAATTATATATATACATTAAAAATGGTTAAATTTGCATGTTTAGGCTCATGGATTAAATTGAATTGTGTTATATTGATGATTATAAATTATTATTATTTTCATAGTTAACAAAGAACCCAAGACATTGGCGCACAAAGGAAAGGAGAAAGCTATCGAGGATTAAAACGAGAAATTCACGGTTTGTATTACTATAATTCAAATTACCTTTTATTAAATGTTTTATATCAATTCTATATTTAATAAGTGAATTATAAGGTAAGTATTGATATTTGAGTTGAATGAGAATTGAATTGAATGGTGAATGTGTATGTATAATTGAATTGTAAATTGATTTGAATGTGAAAGTTTTAATTGAAAAGTAATCTTGGAATGGAAATGAAAGTGAATTAAGAATAGAAATACCCTATTAACTAGTCGGGCTGAGTCGGATATAATTGGCATGCCATAGGATATAGAAGTGTACGGGATTTACCGGCTTTACTGATCAGGCACTTTATGTGTCGTATTTCAGGCACCTTGTGTGTCGTATCAGGCACCTCGTGTGTCGTATCAGGCACCTCGTGTGTCGTTTTAGGCACTTTATGTGTCGTATACTGATAAGGTACTATGTACCGTTTTAGGCACAATGTACCGTAATGGTGTGTTGGGTTGGAATCCGTGTATCCGTCAAAGTCCAGATTTGTTAATAGGGTGAATATCTAAGATGAGAAATTTAAAATAAATTGATTGATTATATTATTGAAATATTGAAAGAAACGAAAAAGTTGAATAGTGGATTGAAATTGAGATTGAAAATGAAAGGCATGAACTTAATGTTCATGTAGTGATTGAAATTGTTACATGTAATATGTGATGGAAGCGAAGAATAGATAAAATTGTATCATTATTATTAATTAATGAAAGTTTAAGAATGAATTGATATTTGTGAAATTAGATAGTTACATGTTTGGTAATTAAAATTCTTTATTGCTATTATAATTTGAATTATGGTAATACCATTGAGTACGGAATACTCAAATGCGGTTGTTTCCGTGTGCGAGTTAATAGAGTTCTGGTACCCGGTCCAAAGATCCGAACGATCCCGACTCCAGCAAATTTTAGGTGATGTTTTCTTTCTTAATTGAAAGTGGCATGTACTAGGTGATTTATAAGTTATATAGATATACTTGCAAAGTTAGTTATAAGAATGGTATACCATATTTTGTTATTAGTTTGATAAAATGGTAAATATTATATTATATAATTTGGTATAAGTTGGAATGAAAAAAATGAATGAAGTTATTAGTTAATTTGGATTAATATTATGAATGTTTAGTTATTAAATGACTATGTTAATGAATTGGTTATGATTTAGATATATTTAGGTTTAAATTGTTTTTGATTGTGCCATTGGTTTTGGATTAGGTGGTTTTTGGTTTGAATTTGCAGGGGGTTTTATATAAAAATTAAGAAAAAATGCTGTCGAAATTTTTGTAAAAAAATATATATTTATATATATATATTTCCCTGAATACTCGAACAAGTCCCGTTTCATTCCACTTTAATACTTGTGTTGGGCTTCGAAAGTCCATTATAGGGACATAGTTCTTCAATTATACTATGAATGTTATAATAATTGTAAAATATCCATAAGTTGTCTGATATATCCGGTAATGCCTCGTAGCCCTGTTCCGGCGACGGTTTGGGGTTAGGGAGTGTTACATTTGTTGGTATCAGAGCTATCAGGTTTAGCTGATTCTTGGGCTATATTAAGCTCGAAATTGAGTCTAGAAGTACATGCCACTTTTGAGTCGAAATTGAGTCGGGATTTTTGGATGCTGATCTATTTATTTGTTTTGTTTTATAGATTAAAGATGTCGGATGAAAGAATAAATGATACTGATGAAGAAATGCATACTGGGGAAGAAGAATCTTACGGGTTAGATGAAACTGAATCGGTAACACCTAGTATTACCCGATGAGAAACCAAACCTCCTAGAGCGAGAAAGAAGAAATGATAGAGATGATTCGATACAAATAGAAAAATTGCCGATGCACTACAAAGAATAGTGGAAATTGTTCTGCTATGACTTCGGCCCAATTCAAAGATGGGCCCCGATAAAGGAATTGAGAAAGTATGGTGCCAATGAATTTATGGGTCCGAAAGGAGTCGATCCATCTCAGAATGAAAATTGGATGGAGTCGACTAAAAGAATTTTACGACAATTAGATTGTACCCCCCGAGAGTGTTTGTTTTGTGCTGTATCGTTGTTACAAGAAGAAACTTACTTATGGTGGGAATCAGTGGTTCGACATTTACCAGAGAATCAGATAACTTGGGATCTATTTCAGAAAGAGTTTCAAAAGAAATATATCGAGAAATGTACATCAAGACAAGAAACAAGAGTTTTTGACATTACAACAGGGTGACATGTCAGTAATAGACTATGAGAGGGAATTCTCGAGACTCAGAGATATGCCTCGAGTTTATTCCAACTGAAGTCGATAGTTGTAAGAGGTTTTACGGGTCTACGAGATGAGATCAAATTACGTTGGTATCTCAACGACATGAAATGGTAGACTTGATTGAGCGAGCTAAAATGGTAGAACAAGTGTTGGGCTTTAATAAAAGACTCAAAGTGTTAGACCCGGTGGGAAGCGACGGAACTACTAGTTGGAACCTCAATGAAAAGACCAAAAGAATCTCGTGGTGGTTGGAGATTCGGTTTAGATCGAATGAGGTGGAAGAAGCCGGGGAAAGCAGACGATGGTATCTCTCGGTAGTATACGAGGTCCACCTCGAGATGTAGACATTCTAGAATGTGGACATTGTGGAAAGAGACATTTGGGTGAATGTTGGAAATTGACCGGAGGTTGTTTCCGTTATGGTCGATTTGAGCATTTTGTTAAAGACGTCCAAAGAATAAAAATGATACTCTGTCACATCACGTAAATCAAGTATCACCGCCGAGGTAGAGGTCTAGGTAGAGGTAGTTCGGTTGTTAGAGGATGAGCTGGTAGAAGGAGCAGTGATATTATTATTCAGCAGTCTGAAGCCAGGATACCAGCTAGAGCTTATGTGGTCAAAACTCGTGAAGAAGGCGATGCCCACGATGTGGTAACAGGTATATTTTTATTGTATTCTGAGCCTGTTTATGCGTTAATTGATCCTGGATCTTCACATTCTTACATTAATTCGAATTTAGTTGAGTTGAGAAAATTAAAATCCGAAATGTCTAGAGTGTCTATTGAGGTGTCGAGTCCGTTGGGGCAAACAGTGTTAGTGAATCAGGTCTGTCTAAGATGCCCGTTGATTATACAGAATAAAACTTTTCTGGTTAACTTGTTAATTATGCCATTTGGGGACTTTGATATAATTTTGGGCATGGATTGGTTATCCGAATATAGAGTGATTTTGGATCGTTACAAAAAGAGGTTCAGTATTCAGACAGAGGATGTGGATAGAGTTGAAGTAAGTGGCATCCGTACCAGTGGTCCGACACGCATCATTTCGGTAATGAAAGCTAATAAATTGCTTCAGCAGGGTTGTTCAGCATATTTGGCATATGTTATTAATTCTGATTCAGTTGGAAGTTAGTGTAGTCAGATCAGGACCGTATGTGAGTTTTCAGATGTATTTCCTGAAGAATTGCCGGGCTTACCACCTAATAGAGAGGTTGAATTTGCTATTGAAGTGTATCCGGGTACAGCACCAATCCCTATACCTCCATATCGAATGTCGCCCACTGAGTTGAAAGAGTTAAAGGTGCAGTTACAGGATTTACTAGATCGTGGATTTATTAGACTAAGTATTTCACCCTGGGGAGCTCCAGTATTGTTCGTTAAAAAGAAAGATGGTTCTATGCGGTTATGCATTGATTATCGACAATTGAATAAAGTGACGATCAAGAACCGGTATCCGTTGCCTCGTATAGATGATTTGTTTGATCAACTTAAGGGAGTTTCAGTATTCTCAAAAATTGATTTGAGATCTGGGTATTATCAGCTAAAGGTGAAGGAAAGTGATGTGCCTAAGACTGTCTTTCGTACTCGTTATGGTCATTATGAATTTTTGGTGATGCCGTTTGGGTTGACTAATGCCCCAGCTGCTTTCATGGATTTGATGAACCGCATTTTTCAGCCATATTTAGATCAGTTTGTGGTGATTTTTATTGATGATATATTGGTATATTCGAAGACAAAAGCAGAACATGATCAGCATCTTCGAATAGTTCTACAGATTTTACGAGAGAAACAGTTGTATGGAAAGCTCAGTAAATGTGAATTCTGGTTATCAGAAGTTGTATTTCTGGGACATGTAGTATCTGCAGACGGAATTCGGGTTGATCCAAAGAAAATTGAAGCGATTGTCCAATGGAAACCACCCAAGAATGTATCGAGGTACGCATTTTCTCGGTCTAATTGGGTATTACAGGAGGTTTGTAAATGGATTCTCAAAGATAGCACTACCAATGACTAAACTACTGCAAAAGAATGTTCCTTTTATCTGGGATGACCAGTGCCAGAAGAGTTTTGAGACTTTGAAGCAAATGTTGACAGAGGCACCGGTATTAACATTACCGAGGGAAAAGATTTTGTCGTGTATAGTGATGCTTCTCTAAGCGGTCTGGGCTGTGTATTGATGCAAGATGGGAAGGTCGTAGCTTATGCATCTCGACAATTAAAACCACATGAACGTAATTACCCGACGCACGACTTGGAGCTAACTGCAGTAATTTTTGCTTTAAAGATTTGGAGGCATTACCTATATGGTGAAAAATGCTACATTTACACGGATCACAAAGTCTTAAATATCTTACATCGCAGAAGGAGTTGAATTTAAGACGAGAGACGGTGGATCGAACTTCGAAAGATTATGATTGTATTATAGATTACCACCGGGAAAGGCGAATGTGGTAGGTGATGCATTGAGTAGAAAAGTTGGGGAATTAAGGGCAATATTTGCTCGACTTAGTATTAATGATGATGGAAGCTTGCTAGTGAATTAAGGGTTAAGCCGATGATGTTTGATCAAATTAGAGCAGCTCAGATGAAAGATGATAGATTATTGAAGAAAAGAGAAATGGTTCAAAATGGTACAACTAAGAGTTTTAGTATTGACGGGTATGATTGTTTGAGGTTTCAAAATCGAGTTTGTGTTCCAGCTAATTCTGAACTAAAAGAGTTAATTCTTCGAGAAGCACATGATAGTACTTTTGCTTTGCACCCTGGTGGAACGAAGATGTATTGTGATTTACGAGAATTATATTGGTGGCCTGGAATGAAAAGGGACATAGTTGAATATGTTAGTAAATGTTTGACATGTCAGCGAGTAAAGGCAGAACATCAAGTTCCTACGGGATTACTTCAGCCTATTAGCATTCCTGAGTGGAAATGGGATCTTATTACAATGGATTTTGTTACAGGATTGCCATTGTCAGCAAGTAAAAAGAATGCTATTTGGGTAATTGTTGATCGGCTTACAAACTCAGCTCACTTTATAGCTGTTAGAACAGATTGGTCATTGCAGAAGCTTGCAGAAGTGTATATTCGAGAATTGTTAGATTACACGGTATTCCGGTGTCAATAATCTCAGATCGAGATCCTCGGTTCAATCAAGATTTTGGAGACAGCTATATGAATCATTGGGTACTCGACTTAACTTTAGTACGGCTTTTCATCCGCAAGCAGATGGACAATCCGAACAGTAATATCTGATATTAGAAGATATGCTTGGGCTTGTATCATTGATTTGAATCAGGTTGGGAACGTTATTTGCCATTAGCTGAATTTGTCTATAACAATAGTTTCCAATCTAATATTCAAATGGCTTCGTATGAAGCATTATATGGTCAAAGGTGTCGATCACCGGTATGTTGGACTGAATTGAATGAAAGAAAAATTATTGGGCCAGAATTGATTCAAGAAATGTAAGAAAGCAGTTAAGAAGATTAAAGATAGATTGAAAGCGACTTTTGATAGGCGTAAATCATATGCGAGACTTGAAACGGCGAGACATTGAATATTCATTGGTGATAAAGTATTCCTCAAAGTATCACCTTGGAAGAAAGTTTTGAGATTTGGCCGAAAGGGTAAGTTAAGTCCACGTTTTATTGGGCCGTATGAGGTTGTGGAAAGAATTGGGCTGTTGCTCACCGACTAGCTTTACCTCGAATTACGAGAAAATTCATGATGTTTTTCATGTTTCGATGCTCCGGAGATATAGATCGGATCCTTCCCACATTATTCCTACTGAAAATATTCAAATTTGGTCTGATTTGACTTATGAAGAAGAGCCGGTTCAGATATTAGCTCGAGAAGTAAAAGAGCTGAGAAATAAACGGGTCCCGCTAGTAAAAGTGTTATGGAGGAGTCATAGTATGGAAGAAGCGACTTGGGAACCGGAAGAAACGATGAGAGCACAATATCCTCATCTATTCTCAGGTAAATTTCGAGGACGAAATTTATTAAGGGGAGAAATGTAATGACCCAAAATTCACAGCACTTAGGAAAAAGTACATTATCTGCCTCCGCCTTAGTAAATCGAGTTCGAAATAATTACTAGAAATATTTATGAGTCTAGTGATGTGTTTAATTAGGTTTAAATTAGGTGAATTTAGCTTAATTTAGAGTAATTAGTAAAAATGACTAAATTGAATAAAGGGCAAAGGTTCAATTATAGATCAATAGAAAATAAAAGGACCAAACTAGCAATTTTACCAATTAGCATAGATGAGGCGGCATAAACGTAAAAAATCTAAGGCTTTTCTTAGATATTTGTTATTGATTGATTAAATTAAATTATAATATATTATTAGCAACAAAAACAAATAAAATAAAGAAAATAAAGTAAAGAACAAAGAAAAGAAAGCAGAATAGGCAAACGAAAAGCAGGGAAGGAAAAAGAAAGAAGAAAGAAAAGAAAAAGGAGAATTAGGGTTTGAAGGTTTGAAAGTTTAATAGGTAAGTTAATTTAGCCCTTTTACTTAATTTTAATGTTTTAAAAGCTTTAGAACAAAGTTTTGATGAAATTAAATTAATATTTTGAAAGTTATTAGAATTCTAAATATTGTTCATGTTGAAAAAAAAAATGAAATAGGGGTTTAATTGAATGAAATTCAAATTAAAATAGATATAAGGATCGAATTGCAAAGTAAGCTATAAGTTTTGTGTTTTAGGGACTAAATTGAGGAGAATTTCAGAATTAAGAAAATATGTTGAAAATTTAATAGTTAAATTTGAGTTTAAATGAAATTTGAATAGACATAAGGTGTGAATTGGTGTTATAAATTTGGTTATTAACATTTTACATCAAAACAGTTTTGGGAAGTAGCAATGGTCTAACTTTGAAAATTCACTAAAAATTGTATAAATTGAACTAGAGGATGAAAAAAATATGTAATTAAATCTTATTGAGTCTAGTTTCTTATAGTATAAATATTGTAAGCAATGAATTGATGAATCAAGAGATATTTGAAATTTTGTAAGACTGGTTTGGGGTGATTTCGAGATGCCCTGTTTTAAATTTGGAAAATCATTATAAATTGTAAAAAAATTATTATGGAGTGTAATTTATATGTGTGAACTCCTTAATGAATCTAGTTTCAAAATAAGTAAACAAGAACCTTATTCGAGTTCTTTACAATGAGATAATTTATTTTTAGTAGAGAGAGGTCAGAACTGTCAAATGAAATAACAGGGGAGTATTTAATGAATAAACTGTACTAATTGGCTAGACCAAAAATTCTGAAAATCTTATGGTGAGAAGATATATGAGTCTAGTTTTAAGGAAAATTTATGGATATTAATTTGGAGTTTCGTAGCTCAAGATATAAATAATTTAGTAACAATGACTCAAGTAGACAGCTTAATGGTGAAATTATATATATACATTAAAAATGGTTAAATTTGCATGTTTAGGCTCATGGATTAAATTGAATTGTGTTATATTGATGATTATAAATTATTATTATTTTCGTAGTTAACAAAGAACCCAAGACATCGACGCACAAAGGAAAGGAGAAAGCTATCGAGGATTAAAACGAGAAATTCACGGTTTGTATTACTATAATTCAAATTACTTTTTATTAAATGTTTTATATCAATTCTATATTTAATAAGTGAATTATAAGGTAAGTATTGATATTTGAGTTGAATGAGAATTAAATTGAATGGTGAATGTGTATGTATAATTGAATTGTAAATTGATTTGAATGTGAAAGTTTTAATTGAAAAGTAATCTTGGACTGGAAATGAAAGTGAATTGAGAATAGAAATACCCTATTAACTAGTCGGGCTGAGTCGGATATAATTGGCATGCCATAGGATATGGAAGTGTACGAGATTTGCCGGCTTTACTGATTAGGCACTTTATGTGTCGTATTTCAGGCACCTCGTGTGTCGTATCAGGCACCTTGTGTGTCGTTTTAGGCACTTTATGTGCCGTATACTGATCAGGTACTATGTACCGTTTTAGGCACAATGTACCGTAATGGTGTGTTGGGTTGGAATCCGTGTATCCGTCAAAGTCCGGATTTGCTAATAGGGTGAATATCTAAGATGAGAAATTTAAAATAAATTGATTGATTATATTATTGAAATATTGAAAGAAACAAAAAAGTTGAATAGTGGATTGAAATTGAGATTGAAAATGAAAGGCATGAACTTAATGTTCATGTAGTGATTGAAATTGTTACATGTAATATGTGATGGAAACTGAAGAATAGATAAAAATTGTATCGTTATTATTAATTAATGAAAGTTTAAGAATGAATTGATATTTGTGAAATTAGATAGTTACATGTTTGGTAATTAAAATTCTTTATTGCTATTATAATTTGAATTATGGTAATACCACTGAGTACGGAATACTCAGCGTGCGGTTGTTTCCGTGCGCAGGTTAATAGGAGTCTGGAACCCCGGTCCAGCATTTGAACTATCCCGACTCCAGCAAATTTTGGGTGATGTTTTCTTTCTTAATTGAAAGTGGCATGTACTAAGTGATTTATAAGTTATATAGATATACTTGTAAAGTTAGTTATAAGAATGGTATACCATATTTTGTTATTAGTTTGATAAAATGGTAAATATTATATTATATAATTTGGTATAAGTTGGAATGAAAAAAATGAATGAAGTTATTAGTTAATTTGGATTAATATTATGAATGTTTAGTTATTAAATGACTGTTAATGAATTGGTTATGATTTAGATATATTTAGGTTTAAATTGTTTTTGATTGTGCCATTGGTTTTGGATTAGGTGGTTTTTGGTTTGAATTTGCAGGGGGTTTTATGTAAAAATTAAGAAGAAATGCTGTCAAAATTTTTGTAAAAAAATATATATATATTTCTCTGAATACTCGAACAAGTCCCGTTTCATTCCACTTTAATACTTGTGTTGGGCTTCTAAAGTCCATTATAGGGACATAATTCTTCAATTATACTATGAATGTTATAATAATTGTAAAATATCCATAAGTTGTCTGATATATCCGGTAATGCCTCGTAGCCCTGTTCCGGCGACGGTTTGGGGTTAGGGGGTGTTACATGTTTTATAAATGAAAATTGTATGATAGAAAGATGGAAATAACGTGAAAAATATAGATTACTATGATAAAAAGGATTATAAATTAGTGAAATAAAAGATAAAGGAGTAAACAAACGCTAAAGGAAAGAGATTAGGTGTCGAGAATGGAATTGGAGGCGGCGCACGGGCGTGGCAAGGAGGCCGTGTAGAATTGCAGCGGCTAGGGTTAGGGTTTTTGAGTAGGGAAGGCAATGAATAGTGTAGGATATTTATAGATTTTTGGGCACACGGTCAGGTAACACGCTCGTGTTCCCCAATTTTAGCCCGTGTGATTCGCGAATTTTGAATTTGGGCGCGTCTGACATTTAGTACACGCCCGTGTTCCTTGGGCGTGTGGGCGCATACAGCTATTTTGCACGGGCGTGCATGATGTAGTTCGCTTCTCCCACGTCCGTGTATGTAGACCCACGCCCGTGTCAATCTAACAAGTTCGACCACGGGTGCTAGACACAGGCGTGTCGCATGCCCGTGTTGTTTTAACAGGTTCACCCACGGTTTTTCCACACAGGCGTGTCTCACCCCCATGTTGTTTTGGCAGGTTCGACCTCGGCCATATCGCACGGCCGTGGCATTTTATCGCAACCCGTGTTTGGGAAAAATTATTTTCCTGTTTTCACACGGCCCTAAGCACGCCCATGCTCTTGGCCGTGTCCCTATGGAAAACCTGTATTCAAGCGCTCCGTTAGTAAGTTAGATGTTGAAGACTAAATTCTAAAGAAGTTAATATAGTTAATGCTCGGGTTGCCTTCCGAGAAGCGCTTATTTATAGTCTAAGCTCGACTTACCTCTCTGTTGAATGATCATGGTGGTTTGAGGAGTTTATACTCCTCATTCCTGCTATTAATCTCATCAAAATATGGTTTTAAAAGGGTGTTGTTTACCTTAAAAGTGCCGAACTTGGGATGACTCACCTCGACAGTACCGAATGGGAAAATGCTAAGTACCGTAAGAGTGATTTCTTTATTCGATGTGGTAGGGACAATGCGGGGATCTGTGGCATCGAATAAGACTCTATCTCCAACCTTAAGTTGATTTGGAAAGGGATTGAGCTTGTTCTGTAGTAGATTCTGTTGGTGTTCTCGGTTTATGCGTCCGCCATTCATTTAGCTCTTCGATTTGTAGCCTTCGATCCTCATGAATGGGTCCTCTACTATTGCTTGGGAATGACTCATGTGCTACCTTCAGACTCATTTCCTGCAATGTAGGTTGTACCATATTGTCAGTTTTAATAAAATAGGTTAAACGATCACCTTCAATTTCCGATGTGTTGCTAGAATTGCAAGGTTGAAGAGTGATTGTTTCGTCTCCCACACGGAGTGTGAGTTCACCTGTGCCAACATCAATAATCGTTTTAGTAATTGCTAAAAAGGGCATTCCTAGAATTAAAGGAATGTTGCTATCCTCTTCTATGTTTAGAATAATGAAGTCAATGGGAAATATAAATTTATCGATTTTAACTAGCACATCTTCAATAATACCCCTAGGAAATCTTATAGTTTTATCTGCTAATTGAATGCTCATCCTAATTTGTTTGGGTTTCCTGAGCCCTAATTGTTTGAACATTTTGTAAAACGTGACGTTAATACTAGCCCCCAAATCAGCTAATGCATTATTAACATCTAAACTACCAATTAAGCAATGAATTGTAAAACTCCCTGGATCTTTAAGTTTGTTACGTAGTTTATTCTAGAGAATAGCTGAGCAAACTACGTTGAGCTCCACAAGCGATGCCTCGTCCATCTTCCGCTAATTTGCTAAAAGCTCCTTTAAAAATTTCATTGCGTTTGGCATCTGTGGTAGAGCTTCAATAAACGGTAAGTTAATATGTAATTTTTTTAAGAGTTTAAGAAATTTACCAAATTGTTCATCTGAGTGGTCTCTCCTTGTCTCGTTGGGGTATGGCACACGAAGTTTATATTCGACATTCAACGATTTGTTTTTATTGTGATCTACCTCACCTTGACCTTTGCTTACCACAGTTTCTTTCCTCAGTTCTGGCTTAGGCTCAACAAATCCTTATTCTTTTTGAACATTAATCGCGTTGAGCTGTTCCCTTGGGTTAGGTTCAGTATTACTTGGCAAGCTCCCTTGTGGTCTTTCGAAGATTAGTTTGGAAAGCTGGCCTATCTGAGTTTTGAGCCCTTGGATCGACGCTTGTTGATTTTTAAGTGCTGTCTCGGTGTTTTAGAAACAGGTTTCTAACACCGAGATAAACTTTGTGAGCATCTCTTCAAGGTTCAGCTTATTTTCCTGTTGGTAGGGTGGTTGTCGGTAGCCTGGAGGTGGTTGTGGTCTTTGACTTCCTTGACTGCCCCACGAGAAATTGGGGTTGTTCCTCCAACCTGCATTGTAAGTATTACTATATGGATTGTTTTGAGGTCGAGGATTATTACCCATGTAATTTAATTGCTCGTTATCGATGTTGTGGCTATAAGGTTGGTATTCCGAATGGCTTGTTTCACCTCCACTAGCTTCGCACTGCATTACTGAGTGAACCTATGAAGAACTAAGAAAACCATCAATCTTGTTATTCAAGAGTTCTGCCTGATTAGAGAGCATGGTGACCGAATCAACATTATAGACACCGGCTATTTTCCTTGGCTTTGTCCTCATGACTTGCCACTGATAGTTATTCAATGACATCTCCTCTATGAACTTATACACATCTTCAGGTGTTTTATTATTGATGGTTCCGCCAGCAGCTGCGTTAACCATTTGCTGAGTCGAAGGATTCAGACCATTATGGAATGTTTGAACCTGAAGCCAAAGCGGTAACCCATGGTGAAGGCACCTTCTTAAATGGTTCTTGTATCTCTCCCATGCATTGTAGAGTGTTTCTAAATCCATCTGCACAAAAGAAGAGATATCATTACGTAATTTAGCCATTTTAGCCGGCGGAAAATATTTTAGTAAAAATTTTTCAGTCATTTGTTCCCAAGTAGTAATTGACCCTCGTGGTAACGATTTCAACCATTGTTTAGCTTTGTTCCTCAATAAGAAAGGGAATAACCGAAGACGAATGACATCGTCAGAAATGCCATTAATTTTAAATGTATCGCATAGTTCCAAAAATTTTGCTAAGTGAGCATTGGGATCTTCATCCTGCAAACCATCAAACTGAACAAACTGTTGTATCATTTGAATTGTGTTAGGTTTCAGTTCAAAAGTATTTATAGCTACAGTAGGTCTAACTATGCTTGATTCAGTTCCTGTTAAAGAAGGTTTAACATAATCATACATAGTGCGTGGAGTAGGATTTTGATTAGCCGCAATTGCAAGAGGTAGTTGATTGTCTTGGTTTTCAGCCATCTCTTCGGTTGGGAGTTGAGTATTGTCTTCTTGCTCATTCTCTGTGTACCTTAGGTTTTGCCTTATTTCTCTTTGGTTTTTGTGAACTGTGCAATCGATTTCTTCGTCAAAAAGTAGTGGTCCTTACGGGTTTCTTATGGTCATAAACTATAAAAACCTGCCAGAAGAAGGAAAAAGAAAATTAGTAAATTAGAATAAAATTAAAAATAAAATTAGATTGCAAGAAAAATAAATGGCTAAAGTAATAAAAATTGAGTGTTCCTAATATTTTGGTTCCCCGGCAATGGTGCCAAAAACTTGATCGCTTGATTTCATGATAGGTTTTAAATATTTATAATTAATCATTCTTGAAACTAACTATTATCGCGATGTAGGCAAGTGTACCTATCGAACAGTAGTATAGTTTTAGCAAGACCGGATTGTCGAACCCAAAGGAACTAAAAGTACTAGTAATGACTGTCTTTTTCTTATCTAGCCTAAGAATAAAGAGGTTTTGTTTTAACTAACTAATTATCTAAACTAAGAATTCACAAAGAATAGAATTGGGGAGTTGCTTTTAGGAAAGTCAATTGAATTAAGACAATACCTAAGGAAAAATCCACCTAGACTGTACCTGTTATTCTGGCTCCGAATCGGATGATTTATTCATTTAACTTGTTTTGTAGAGATCCCTAAGTTATGTTATTATCCCTATTCAAAACTAATAACGTCTAATCCCTAGATTGAATAATTGAGACCTTTCTCTAATTAACACCCTAGAGTTGAATTAACTCGATCTATGGATCCCCTTATTAGGTTTTACCCTAATCCGGAAAAATCTTATCACCCTATGTCTAGGCGCGCAATCAACTCCGCGTAATTATGACAAATGTACTTTTAGACAGGGTCTATTCCTCTTCTGAATAAGAGCTTATCTTGAATTAGTATCCTGGGATATCAAAACATGAATTAAGAACACATAATTAAGAACAAATTAAATATTTATCATACAATTCAGAAAATAATAACAAGATTCGTCTTAAGTTTCATTCCCCTTAGGTATTTAGGGGATTTAGTTCATAACTAAATAAGAAAACATCTCAGAATAATAAAAAATACAAAACATAAAGAAACCTAAAACTCCTGAAGGGGAAATTGATGAGAGATCTTCAGTCTTGATGATGAATAGGGCTTCTGAGATGGATCAATCGGCTTCTTTGGAGTAATTCCTTACCTCCTATTCTATGTCTCATTTTCTTTCTCCTCTAGGGTGTATTTATAGGCTTTGGAATGCCTAAGAGCCCTCAAAATTTGCCTTTTTCGAATTGGACTCAACTTGGGCTCAGCAGGGACATGCCCGTATGCGATTACTTCAGGCCGTGCTCGAGCCCGCCAAATTGACATAGCCGTGTGGTCTGCCCTTGTGAGGAGGTCCAGACCGTGTTGATTTCGTACTTTGGCCCATTTTTTCTGTTTTTGGCCCGTTTCTCGTTCATTTCGCTCTCCTAAGTATAAAACATGAAATTAAAGCATTAGGAGCATCGAGTTCACCAATTCTAATAGGAAATTATCCATAAAATGCGTTAAACATGAGGTAAAAATATGTATAAATTACGGTTTATCAATTGCAGCAGGAGGTCAATGACTCAGTAGTGGTGGTGGTGGGTGTGGGTCCCCTTGAGGGGGAAGGACATCATAAGTAATGTCCTTTGGCTCATCCTGGTCATCAGAGTGAACGAGCCTGTACTGAGGGGGGTCGAATCCACGGTGTCGCTCGATTATCCTTATATGGATCATATTAGATATTCCTTGAGGAGACATCTGGCCTACTAGTGTGAGTGTCGATGACATCTCTGGAGTGTCAAAGAGGCCGAAGTGTCAAGCGAGACGAGTCACGTAGGGGCCAAGGTAGATAGGGCCCCTCCTATGACGATCTGTCTAATGGTGAAGAGCGAGGGCAATAAGATATGCCGAGTCAAATACATGACCAGTCACCATGCTCCATAAGAAGTAAGCATCAGTGGTGTTAATGACACTGGTGCTATCTCTCTTCCCAGTTAAGGTATGAGCCAAGATAGCATGGATGTAGCGTAGTGCTGGAGGAAAAGAAGTTGCCTTTGAGCAACTTGCTTTATAGGGAACAATTTTCGCTGTAAGGTCGGTCCAACAGCAGGAGGGCGAGTAGTGTATGTGACAGTGAAGATGTAAAAAATTCTCGAAAACTATAAACTCCTCCGTGTAAAGGCCCAAAGTAGCTCCAAACTCTGGTACACTCATGTGCCTTACGAGTCCAGCAAGTCTAAAAATGATAGTACCAGCCTCGTCATGTGTATTCATCACAGGCTGTGGATGGAACGTAGTGAAAAACTCCATGGTCAACTCTGAATAGGTGGACTCGATAATTGAAAATAATCAATCCCATGGGGCAGTATCGAAATGGAATCGAGCAAGGTGAGTAAGGTGAACCTGCTCCAAAGCGGCCCAATAAATACAACGGCCCACACTTAGTGGTCGCACGAGCAAAAACTGAATCAAGTCGTCCTGTGGGCTGGAGGAGAATTGAAGCAGCAGGTGAAGAGTTTCAATCAAGACGCTCGAGGAGGTTGCACTAAGACCCTTCCATTTTTTCGAAGTGGGGACGGCAGTCTTCTTACCTCGTGTGTTTGTCATTATAAGCCTACAAAATTAGAAGAAAGGATTAATAAAAAAATTCAGCATTTAAATAGAATCCAAATAATCCTTAATAGTAATCTATTCCTAAAACCGCATATTCAAATATTAAAAACATGCAAAATTCAAAAGTGAAATATCAAATGACAAAGAATCTAAAATTAAGATGCAATGAATATTAAAAATGAGTAATAAGTCAATATACTCTATGCATTAGCAGGAAACATATATGACTAAAATAATGAGCTAAATATGGAGTCTCTAAAAGAATAGCAGCAATTAAACTTTAATAGAGTTAGTCTAAGCTAATCTGCAGCAAAATAAACATCAACTCAAAGACATTATAAGACAAAACTAAAGTGCAGAAGAAGATAGAAAGAAAGATAAAGAAATCAGATGCAAAACAGAATAATAATAGTATTAAATCTTATACTGATAATAATAATAATAAAAAAGAGAATGAGTCATAGGGGACCGACGATTATGGCTGGAGTGTCGCGGGTTGACAAGGAGCTGCGGTGGGAAGAAGGGTCTGGTGGTTTGGTCGTGTGGCGGTGGTATGGTGGTTTAAACAGAGCTGGTCTGTGGGGTGTGATAAAAATAGGGGAAAAAGGGGTAGGGAGTAAGAAGGAAAGAAAGGGAGGGGAAAGGGAAGAAGGGATTCGACCGGCGGTGGGCGAAGGTGGCTGGAGTAGGGGGAAAGGTTGCGGCGGCTGGGGGTTGAAGAAGAGAGGAAAAAGACAAAAGTGAAGGAAATGTTAGGGTTGGGGGGTTAAAAAGGGGACACGATCGTGTGAGGCCCATGACACTACCGTGTGGCTCGAGTTTAGCCCGTGTTTATCGTGAAAATTTAAGTGTCATTCGCCACACAGCCTGGGGACATGCCCGTGTGTCTAGGCAGTGTGCTTCATTGTTCGCTTCTGCCACGTGCGTGTGGTATACCACACATCCGTGTGTCCGAACAAACAGCCGTGTGCCTTGCTCATGTAACTCTCTGACTTATTTGAAAATTAAAAATTTTGGCTCCAATTTTCACACGGCCTAGGACATGCCCCTGTGTCTTGGGCGTGTGCTTCAAACGGCCGTGTCGCACGGCCATGTTGATCGTATTTATGGCCGTGTGGCTCAATACTTGGGGATTTTTAGCCCTGTTTCCACACGGCCAAGGACACGCCCATTTGTCCAAGCCGTGTGGGTTACTGTTCCTGTATAAAAAACACTAGAAATAGTTAAAATAAACTAGTTAGTGGTGTTAGTGCTTGGGTTGCCTCCCGAGAAGCGTATATTTATAGCCTAAGCACGACTTACCTCAATTTCGTGTTGTCACGGTGGGTTGAGGAGTTGAAACTCCTCACCTCTGTTATCAATTTTATCAAGATAAGGTTTGAGTCGAGTATTATTTACCTTGAAAGTTCTGAAGTCAATATGTGTTACCTCGACTGTACCATGTGAGAAGATATTCAGTACCGTGAAGGGAATTGTTCTATCTATATCATGTTCTAAAGTAGCAATTCTAGGGTCCTTTTCATCTATAGCAATTCTAAGGTCTTTTTCATCTAACAATACTTTGTCCCTAACCTTAAATTACGTTGTTTCATTCCTACGCCTATCGGGGTGCCGCTTTGATTCATCGTGTGCTTTTAGTTTCTCCTTGACATGTGTTCGCCATTCGTCTAGTTCATCAACCTGAAGCCTTCGTTCTTCATGAGTCGCTCTATTTTTGTTGCATGGATTAGAATGAGGCTCATCACGTTCTTTCTATTGGACTCCTGCAAAGGAGTTTAGTTGCAACATTATTCAAATTAACCGAACTTAAACAATCATCTCGATTACTATATATTTTAGCTGAATCACAAGCTTGAAGTTTAATCGCATCATCACCTACACGAAGTATTAATTCACCTGTGCCAATATCGATGATAGTTCTAACAGTTGCTAAAAAGGGCTTTCCTAAAATTAAAGGTACGTCACTATCCTCGTCCATGTCTAGAATAACAAAGTCAACGGGGAATATAAATTTATTAATTTTGACCAGCACGTCTTCAATAATACCCCTAGGAAATCTAATTATTTTATCTGCCAATTGAATGCTCATCCTAGTCTGTTTCGGTTTCCCAAGACCTAATTGTTTAAACATTTTATAGGGCGTGGCATTAGTACTTGCCCTTAAATCAGCCAAAGAATTGTTGACAGTTAAACTACCAATTAAGCAAGGAATCATAAAACTCCCTGGATCCTTCAACTTGTTGGGTGGCCTATTCTGTAGAATGGTTGAGCAAACTGCGTTCAACTCTACATGCGATGCATCATCCAACTTCCGCTTATTTGCTAAAAGCTCCTTTAAAAGTTTAACTGTGTTTGGCATCTACGAAGGAGCTTCAATAAATGGTAAGTTAATATGTAAATTTTTTAATAATTTAAGGAATTTACCGAATTGTTCGTCTGTGTAGTCTTTCTTTGTCGCATTGGGGTATGTGATCGCGAGGTTTCATGATAAGTTTTAAATATTTATAATTACTCGTTCTTGAACTAACTATTATCGCGATGTAGGCAACTGTACCTATCGAATAGTAGTATAGTTTTAGCAAGACATTGTCGAACCCAAAGGAACTAAAAGTACTAGTAATGACTATCTTTTTTATTATCTAGCCTAGGAATAAAAGGGGTTTTTATTTTAATTAACTAGTTATCTAAACTAAGAACACACAGAGAAAAGAATTAGGGAATTTCTTTTGGGAAAATCAATTGGCTTAAGAGAATACCTAAAGAAAAATCCACCTAGACTTTACTTGTTATTCTGGCTCCGAACCGGACGATTTATTCATTCAACTTGTTCCGTAGAGATCCCTAAGTTATGTTATTATCCTTATTCAAGACTAATAACATCTAATCCCTAAATTGAATAACCGAGACTTTTCTCTAATTAACACTCTAGAGTTGCATTAACTCGATTTATGGATCCCCTTATTAGGTTTCACCCTAATCCGGCAAAATCTTGTCACCCTATTTCTAGGCGCGCAATCAACTCCGCTTAATTATGACAAAAGTACTCTTAGACAGGGTCTATTCCTCCTCTGAATAAGAGCATGTCTTGAATCAGTATCCTAGGATATCAAAACAAGAATTAAGAACACATAATTAAGAACAAGTTAAATATTTATCATACGATTCAGAAAATAATAACAAGATTCGTCTTAGGTTCATTTCCCTTAGGTATTTAGGGGATTTAGTTCATAACTAAATAAGAAAACATCTCCGAAGAATACATAAAGAAAACACAAAACTTCTGAAGGGAAATTGAGGAGAGATCTTCAGTCTTGATGATGAATCCGGCTTCTAAGATGGATCAATCGGCTTCCTTGGGGTAATTCCTTACTCCCCATTCTGTGTTCAAGCCTGTTAGAATGGAACGGGCGTGTGCTATGCTTGTGTGAGTCGTACTCCAATTCTGCCAAATTGACACGGCCGTGTGGTCTACCTGTGTGAGGAGGTCCAGGCCGTGCTGATTTCGTACTTTGGCCCATTTTCTTCGTTTTTGGCCCGTTTCTCGTTCCTTTCGCTCTCCTATGCTCTTTAAGTGTAAAACATGAAATTAAAGCATTAGGAGTATCGAATTCACCAATTCTAATGGAAAATCATCCGTAAAATGCGTTAAACATGGGGGAAAATATGTATAAATTACGGTTTATCAAATACCCCCACACTTAAGCATTTACTTGTCCTCAAGCAAAATCCGCAAGTCATAATCAAAATAAATTCTCCTTAACTTATAATTCTTATCGATAATATCTCAAAATAATCCATAGGTAATCATACATTGAGAATTCAACTAAAAGAACATAGAAGTTTCAAACATTCCAAGTTGAGTATTTAATCATGCAAACATAGGTGTCTCTCCGCATCTAAGTAATTACCTTTGATTCAGAATATCATAGAGTCTCACATCGTCACTAAAGATTCACTCAAATCACTCGAGGTGTTTAAGGACAATAAATGAAGCATTCAATAGTCAATAATGAAAAGTCATTACCATAGGCTTGCATGAAAATCAAATCTCCACCACTGTAATTTAAGATGATACATCAATCAAAAGGTCTTTAGAGGATTGTAATGAGGCTTGGTTAGGGGGTGTGGTCACAAGCTGAAAGAAAGGGTTAGAATCGAGATTGAATTGAAAAATTTGCCTAACTAGAAAAAGAGTTAATCTTCACTTGCGTACAACAGAGCTTCTCTCAGAATATGAAAGTACAGATATGTACACATAGTTTTTTTTTTAAGAACAAGTTAAAATAAGGACTAACTATCAAGAACAAAACATAGCTAGGCAATCCATTCAACTCAAATCTCGACAAAAAATAGGGATTAATTTAAGGGATTTTAACAATAATGGGTTAAAGGTTAATATTAAGGGTAATACAAGAAATGGCTTGTTAGGCTCAAGGGGGTTTATTAGGGGTTAATCGTGGAGGTAGGCTTTTCATGGCATGAGTGGGTTAATCCTAAGTGCCTTAATCATTTTGACATATCAAATCAAATGGTGTGGTCTCGACATACATAATCAAGCAAGTTCTAGAATAACAGTTCAATACTGACGCACTCAAAAGCAATAATAAAAGTGAGCATGAAAGAATTAATAGATGCTCAAAAGGCTCAAAAATCTCACAAAAATTATGGCTTTTTGATGTTTAGACTCGTGAATTCCAATTCAGAGTAATACCTAGACTTGGGGAAACAACCTATAATTTTAAATTCTTAAAATTCAATTGATCATGCTTGATTCTTTAATGTCTTAAAGTTTAAACAATCAATGCATAAGTGCCTATGTTTTAATTCAAGATATATCAATCAAAATCATAAATCAATTAAAATTTATCCTAAATATGATATGAGAGCTTTTCAAGAGAACAAGGTAATTATACAGGGATTTTTCTGATAATGAAATAAATACCCCCCACACTTAAGATGTACATTGCCCTCAATGTACAAAGATAGATATTAGAGTATAAAAATGAGATAGGGGGAGGAGTGAAACTTCCTGTATTAAGAACGGATGATATCTTTGGATTGGCTAGATCGAGTATTGGAGATACTTTGGATGGCAAGATGGATTCTAAAAGTAAGCTATTTTTTTTTAAAAGGAGAACAAATGAATCTTAAAAACGATTGAATCTTAAAAACTTAATAAAATAAAAATAAAATAAGATAATTATTCTAATTTTTCAAGTGGCACGGCCGTAGCACACGCCTGTGTGGGCCGCGGTTCGGTCGTGTTTGTCGTGAAATAAGATGTCACCACACGGTCTTATCGCACGCCCGTCTGTCGAGGCCGTGTCGCTACGTGATCGTATCGCACGGTCGTAACTGGCGTGATTCGCTTCTTCCGCGGTCTTTTAAGTTTTCGCACGCCTGTGTTATTTTGATAGTGTTGTCCATGGGTGCTAGACACGGGCGTGTCTCACGCCCGTGTTTATTCGGCAGATTCGACCACGGTCATATCGCACGGCCGTGGCATTTTATTGTAGCCCATGTTTGGGGAAATCTTTTACCCTTTTTTCACACAGTCGTATCACACGGCCGTGTTTCTTCCCCTGTTTGGCCATGGCTTTAGGCACGCCCGTGTGCCTGGCCGTGTGTGCTGAAAAACTTTGCAATTCAAAGATAAAGTTAATGATTTAAAGTGTTAGAAATTAAAAATAAAGAAATCAAAATATGTTAGTGCTCGGGTTGCCTCCCGAGAAGCGCTTATTTATAATCTAAGCTCGACTTACCTCTCTAGTGAATGGTCAGAGTGGTTCGAGGAGTTCGTACTCCTCATTCCTGCTATCGATCTCATTAAAATAAGGTTTTAATCAGGTGTTGTTTACCTTAAAAGTGCCGAACTTGGGATGACTCACGTACACCGTACCGAATGGAAAAATACTGAGTACTGTAAGAGGGATTTCCTCATTCAGTGTGGTAGTGACAATATGGGGATATGTGGCATCTAGTAAGACTTTATCGCCAACCTTAAGTTGATTTGGAGAGGTATCGGGCTTGTTTTGGCGTAGTTTCAATTTATCACATGTTCTCGGTTTGCATGCTCGCCATTCGTCTAGCTCCTCTATCCGTAGCCTTCACTCTTCATGAATGTGTTCTCTATCATTTCTGGAACATGGCTCGTGAGCTTCTTTGAAGCTCAATTTCTGCACAGTCGTATTGTCAGTTTTAGTAGATTAGTGTGGACTATTACCTTCAATGTTCGATGTGATGCCAGAATTACGAGATTGAAGGGTGATCGTGTCATCTCCTACGAGAAGCGTGAGCCCACCTGTGCCAACATCATTAATTGTTTTAGCAGTTGCTAAAAAGGGCCTCCCTAAAATCAAAGGGGTGTTATTATCCTCCTCTATGTCTAGAACAACGAAATCAACGGGAAATATGAACTTATCTACTTTTACTAGTACATCTTTAATAATACCCCTAGGAAATCTTATAGTTTTATCTGCCAATTGAATGCTCACCTTAGTTTGTTTAGGTTTCCCAAGACCTAGTTACTTAAACATTTTGTAAGGCATGACGTTAATACTAGCCCCTAAATCAGCTAATGCATGACTTATATCTAAAATACCAATTAAGCAAGGAATTGTAAAACTCTCTGGATCTTTTAATTTTTGGGGTAGCTTATTCTGTAGAATAACTGAGTAGACTGCGTTTAGCTCCACGTGCGACGCTTCATCCAACTTCCGCTTATTTACTAAAAGCTCTTTTAAAAATTTCATTGCATTTGGCATCTGTGACAAAGCTTCAATAAACGGTAAGTTAATATGTAATTTTTTCAAAAGTTTGAGGAATTTACTGAATTGTTTATCTAAGCGGTCTTTCCTTGTCGCGTTAAGGTATGAGATACGAGGTTTATATTCTTCTACGCGGTCTTTCCTTGTCGCGTTAAGGTATGGGATACGAGGTTTATATTCTTCATTCACCGTTTTGTTATAACTTACCTCACTTTTACCTTTGCTCACCACAGTTTCTTGCATCAATTCTGGCTCAGGCGCAATGAATCCTTCCTTATCTTGAGTACTAATTGCGTTGAGGTGTTCCCTTGGGTTAGGTTCAGTATTACTTGGTAAGCTACCTTGTGGTCGTTCGGAGATTAGTTTGGAAAGCTGGCCTATCTGAGTTTCGAGCCTTTGAATCGATGCTTGTTGATTCTTAAGTGTTGTCTCGGTGTTCTGGAAATGAGTTTTTGACACAGATATAAACTTTGAGAGCATCTCTTCAAGGTTCGACTTCTTTTCCTGTTGGTAGGGTGGCTGCTGAAAACCATGAGGATGTTGTGGTCTTTGATTTCCTTGGCCTCCCCACAAGAAATTAGGATGGTTCTTCCAACCTGCATTGTAAGTGTTACTAAATAGATTGTTTTGAGGTCGAGGATTATTACCCATGTAGTTTAGTTGCTCGTTATCCATGTTATGGCCATAAGGTTGGTACTCCAAATGGCTTGACCACTACTTGCTTCGCACTGCATTACTGGGTAAGCCTGTGAAGAACTAAGAAAACCATCAATCTTTTTATTCAAGAGTTCTACCTGATTTGACAGCATGGTGATTGAATCGACTTTATAAACACCGACTGTTTTCGTTGGCTTTGTCCTCATGAGTTGCCACTGATAGTTATTCAGTGACATCTCTTCCATAAACTCATAGGCATCTTCCGGTGTCTTATTGTTGATAGTTCAGCCAGCAGCTGCGTTAACCATTTGTCGAGTCGAAGAATTCAGACCATTGTGAAATGTTTGTACTTGGAGCCAAAGTGGTAACTTATGGTGAGGGCACCTTCTCAAAAGGACCTTGTATCTCTCTCATGCATCGTAGAGAGTTTCTAAATCCATCTGCATAAAAGAGAAGATGCCATTACGTAATTTAGCCGTTTTAGCCGGCTGAAAATATTTTAGTAAAAAATTTTCGGTCATTTGTTCCCAAGTAGTAATTGACCCTCGTGGTAACGAGTTCAACCACTGTTTAGCTTTGTTCCTCAATGAAAAAGGGAATAACCGAAGACAAATCGCATCATCAGAAACGCCATTGATTTTAAATGTATCGCAAAATTCCAGAAAGTTTGCTAAATGAGCGTTGGGAACTTAATCCTGCAAACCATCAAACTGAACACATTGCTGTATCATCTGAATAATGTTAGGTTTTAATTCAAAAGTATTTGCTCCTACAGCAGGTCTAACTATGCTAGATTCAGTTCCTGATAAAGAAGATTTAGCATAATCATACATAGTGCGTGGAGCAGGATTTTGATTAACCGTAATTGCAGGAGGTAGCTGATTGCCTTGGTTTTCTGCCATCTCTTCGGTTGGGGGTTGAGTATCGTTTTCTTGGTCGTTCTCCGTGTATCTTAAGCTGCGCCTTATTTCTCTTTGGTTTCTACGAACTGTACGATCGATTTCCTCGTCAAAAAGTAATGGTCCTGGTGGGTTTCTTCTAGTTATAAACTAGGAAAACCTGCCAAGAGAAAGAAAAAGTAAATTAATTAGTAATAATTAAATTGCAAGAAAAAAATAAATGGCTAAAGTAATAAAAATTGAGTGTTCTTAATATTTTAGTTCCCCGGCAACGGCGCCAAAAACTTGATCGCGAGGTTTCGTGATAGGTTTTAAATATTTATAATTACTCGTTCTTGAAATATTTATAATTACTCATTCTTGAACTAACTATTATCGCAATGTAGGAAAGTGTACCTATCGAACAGTAGTATAGTTTTAGCAAGACCGGATTGTCGAACCCAAAGGAACTAAAAGTACTAGTAGTGTCTATCTTTTTATTATCTAGCCTAGGAATAAAAGGGGTTTTTATTTTAATTAACTAATTATCTAAACTAAGAACACACAGAGAAAAGAATTGGGGAATTGATTTTGGGAAAATCGATTGACTTCAGACAATACCTAAGGAAAAATCCACCTAGACTTTACTTGTTATTCTGGCTTCGAACCAGACGATTTATTTATTCAACTTGTTCCGTGGAGATCCCAAAGTTGTGTTATTATCCCTATTCAAAACTAATAACGTCTAATCCCTAAATTGAATAACCGAGACTTTTCTCTAATTAACACTCTAGGGTTGCATTTACTCGATCTATGGATCCCCTTATTAGGTTTCACCCTAATCTGGCAAAATCTTGTCACCCTATTTCTAGGCACGCAATCAAATCCACTTAATTGTGATAAAAGTCCTCTTAGACAGGGTCTATTCCTCCTCTGCATAAGAGCATGTCTTGAATCAGTATCCTGGGATATCAAAACAAGAATTAAGAACACATAATTAAGAACAAGTTAAATATTTATCATACGATTCAGAAAATAATAACAACATTCGTCTTAGGTTTCATTCCCCTCAGGTATTTAGGGGATTTAGTTCAAAACTAAATAAGAAAACATCTCCGAAGAATAAAGAATACAAAACATAAAGAAAACCCAAAACTCCTGAAGGGAAATTGAGGAGAGATCTTCAATCTTGATGATGAATCCGGCTTCTAAGATGGATCAATCGACTTCCTTGGGGTAATTCCTTACCCCCTTCTCCATCTCCCTTTTTCTCCTCTTCTAGGGTGTATTTATAGGCTTTGGAATGCCTAGAAGCCCTAAAAAATGGCCTTTTCCGAATTAGACTTAACTTGGGCTCGGCAGGGACACGCCCAAACTGAAAAAACTGTTGTATCATTTGAATCGTGTTAGGTTTCAGTTCAAAATTATTTGCAACAACAGCAGGTCTAACTATACTCTATTCAGTTCCTGTTAAACTAGGTTTAGAATAATCATACATAGTACGAGGAGTAGGATTTTGATCTACTAGATTTGAAGCAACCACATGAGATAGCGAATTATTCTGATTATCAGCCATCTCCTCGGTTATAGTATGGATATCGTCCTCTCGCTCTTCCTCTATGTATAGTAGGCTTCGCCTTATTTCTCTTCGATTTCTGCAAGCTGTGCTCTCGACCTCACTGTCAAAAAGTAAAGGTCTTGACGGGTTTCTTCTAGTCATAAACTATAAAAACCTGCCAGAACTAGAGAAAAGAAAATTTAGTAAATAAAAATAAAATTAAATTGCAATAAAAATAAAAATGGCTAAATTAATAAAAATTAAGTGTTCCTAATATCTTAGTCCCCGGTAACTGCGCAAAAAACTTGATGATCGCTAAAACTAACTAAAAATTCGACTAAGGCAAGCGCACCTATCGAACAGTAGTATAGTTATGGTAAGACTGGAAATATCGTATCACGAGGACTAAAAGTACTAGTAATTACAATCATTTTATTATCTAGCCTAATAATTAAGAGAATTTTTAATCTAAAACTAATTATCTAATTAACTAATATTACGATAGAGATTAAAGCTGGAAAATACTTGTGGAAAACTGATGGAGAATACAATACCCAAGGAGGAATTCACCTAGACTTCACTTATTACCTCTGAATTAGACGATTTATTCACTTGACTTAATCCGTAGGAATCCCTGATTTATGTTAATATCTCTCTCGAAACTAAAAATGTAACGACCCAAATTTCAGTGATATCAAAATAGTGATTTGAGATCACTAAATTCGACATGTGAGTTTAGATATCCGTAAGTAAAAGTTAAGTGTGGTTTTAGAAATAATTTCGAATTAGTGAAATTATGAATTAAAAGAAATTTGTAGATTAAATAAGATAAAAACTAGGTATCGAGATCTCGAATTCATAAACTAAGCCATAAATATTTTTATAAATATTTATAGAGTGTTAGTAAGTTAGTATTAAAGTTTCGTTAAGAAATTTTAAGATTTCGGTAGTCAATTGGGTAAAAAGGACTAAATTGAATTAAGTGCAAAATTGTGAAATGTGATTAAATAGCTCTAGTAATAATTAAAGGAGGACTAAATAGGCAATTAAACACCTATTATTGGACTGGACGTATGAGTTTGCAGGAAAAATAAAAATCAAGTGTGAACAAGGGGCAAAATTGGAAATAGGTTAAAAATTAAATTGTAAAATATGATATATTAGGTGAAATCTAGAGTTTTCTTCATTTTTCTTCATCCTCTCTAGCAAAAACACCATTGAAGGGTTCTTTTAAGCTGGTCTCTCATATTTTTACTACATGTAAGCTCAATTCTTGATTATTTCTTGTAAATTTTGTGTTTTCGAGACTTTTACAACTAGGTCCACTTATTTAATTCATTAGTTTTTTATTTCATGGGTAATTTTGAAAGTTTCCATGAATAAGTTCTGAAATTTTATGATGATTTATCATGGAATTAAGGTTTTAATTTCATTATATAATGATTTTATGAAGAGATTTGCATAGAAATTTATTTTAGGACCTAATTGTGAAAGTTGTTGGAATTAGGGTTTTGTGTTGAAGCTTGGAATGTCAAAGCTATGAAGTAGTTTGTAGTGTTTAGATTAAATTATATCTGAAAGGAATTAGTTTAATTGATGAATGAATTGAACAGGGACTAGATTGTAAAAACTAAAAAGTTTAGGGTAATAGTGTAATTTCAAAAATTTAAGGGCCTAAGTTGTGAAATAGAATAGAATCGAAATAGATGCTAATGAAGGAATTATTTTATAATTATAGATCAAGAAAACGAAGTGAATTGTGGAAAGAAAAAAATTCAAGAATAGTCCCTAACTTTCTACGACTTTTGCAAATTAGCCCAGGTAAGTGCATATGGAAAATTTAATGTTTTTTTATGAAAATATTATGGTTTTTAAGAATATTATTATAGATGAATACTATTGAATTGTAAAAAGTATCAAATAGTATTTAAGTAAAAAATACATATTATTTGGAACAATAAATTTGAGTGCTTCCATTCTGTGACCATAATGAATTGACGAAAAAGATGTGATATGTACTTCCGTATAAGACCATAGCTGGGCTATGGCATCGGTACAATGTGATTCGAGATCCTGTATAAGACCATAGCTGGGCTATGGCATCGGTGTGATGTGATAATGTGATTCCGTATAAGACCATATCTGGGATATGGATCGGTATGTTATGTGATCCGTGTAAGACCATGACAGGGCTATGGCTTCGGTGTGTGATGTGTGACAATGTGAAAGTCCATAGTTTACTATGGCAATGTGATAATGAAGCACTCAATTCCTTTATTGTTCCTTAATTTGACAATGGAAATAAATGAGAAATGGGCCCGAGGGAGTTAAATTTGTGAATAGCAACCTGGAAATTATCCAAATAAGTTTATTAATGAAATTCTGATTTGCAGGATGAATTAGATAAGCTAATAGATATATGATTGTGTACAATATTTGGTAAGATTTGTGTAATTATGCCTATGAGCTTACTAAGCTTCTATAAGCTAAGCTTCTATAAGCTTACTTGTGTATGTTATTTGTTTTATAGATTGACTTATATACATACGGAGGATCGGATCTACATCAAGGTTCACACTATCCAGATTTACTCTTGTAGATTTTGTTAAACAACTTTTTGATTTATATGGCATGTATAGGAGTTGATTTGATAATGTAATTGTGTGAATGAATAAATATGTAAAGTATGTTAAATGTGATGTTTTGTGTTTGAAAATGAAATATACATATTTTGGATAATTGTGTTTAGGTACAAGAAATGGATAAAAAGAATGTTATTCGATCAAGATTTATAAGTCAATGTTTTAGGCATAAATTAAGGGTGTTTAATATGTGAAAATAGCTTTAAAATAGTGAAAATTGAGGTTTTTACACGGCCAAGTCACATGGGCGTGTGCCCTGGCCGTGAGGTAAAGTCAGAATACCCCATAGGCAGGCCACATGGGCATGTCCCAGGCCACACGGGCGTGTGCCCCTATTTTCAAGGAAAATTTTCCAAAGTTCCCAGTTTAGTCCCAAATCACTTCCTAAGCATATTTTGGGCCTCGTAGGTCCAAATTAAGGACTTAAGGATGAAATTTGAGAATTTTTTTAATTGAAATACAGATTTATGAGTCAGTTTTATACATTTATTATTGTTTAATTCAGGTAGCACCTCGAACCCTGTTTCGGTGTCAGATATGGGCGAGGGGTGATACATTTATTGGTATCAGAGCTTCGGTTTAGCCGATTCTCGAAATATGTATCATGTGAAAAGTGTCTAGAATTACATGCCATATAAATCTGTGATTGTGCGAAAACAAGAACTCAAAAATATGATTTATGGATTCATGAATCAGTGGTATAATGAGAATGTGCGAAAAAGAAATCAGACTCAGCAACCTCCTCCCGCTATTTCAACATTGGTAGTACCCCCAGTTGCTCCTCCACCTCCCTCGACAACTGAATCTGGTAAACGTTCTCCATTTGAAAAGCTCAGAAAACATGGGGCTAAAGAATTTCGGGGAAGAATAGATGATGGCCCTGTCAAAGTTGAGTATTGGCTGCAAAGTATAATGAGGGTGTTTAAGCAAATGGCATGCTCACCAGATGATTACTTAGTATGTTCTGTGTCATTACTAAAAGAAGAAGCTTATACTGGTGGGAAACAATAGAAGCTATGGTACCGGCTGAGAAGATCACTTGAGAATTTTTACAAAATAAATTTAAGAAGAAATATGTCGGTAGAAGATATCTGGATAAGAAGAAAAGAGAATTTCTCGACTTGCGACAAGGAAACAAGTCAGTGGCTGAATATGAAAGAGAATTTGTTTATCTGAGAAAATATGCTCGAGATATCGTACCCACTGAGGAAGAAATGTGTATCAGATTCGAAGAAGGGCTAAATGATAAGATCAGAATGATGAAAGGGGGCACTGAGATACGAAAATTTGTTGTTCTATCAGATTGTGCTCAGAAACTTGAAGAAGTATATAATAGAAAGATGCAACGAGATAGAAGAAGTAAAGAATCTTTCAAAAGAAGTGCATCTAAGTCATTTTCAGCTTTACCAATGAAGAAATCTAAAGAGGAATTTAGTCGAGCCACTTCAGCACCTGAAAGATCGGGAAAGAGTAGACCAAGACAATCTGGTTATAAGGCATTTGACAGACCTGCTGTTAGCGTGGGTAGTGTACAAAATATCCAAAGGTCTAAGTGCCAACATTGTGGAAGAAGTCACCCCGGTGAATGTAGAAGTTAGGAGCTTGTTATAAATATGAGGCCACGGATAACTTTATTCGTGATTGTCCCCAATTACAAGTAGAAGAAGTGGAACAGAAGGAGAAACAGAAAACTCCTCCTCAAAAAGAAAGATGCTCTGGTCAGAGCATTGCTACCTGGGCTATTCGTTCGGGTATGAAGGATACTACTAGTCGATCAGAAGTTAGGGCCCCTGCTCGTACTTATGCCATTCAAGCAAGAGAAGAAGCAACAGCTTCGGATGTAATTTCGGATGTAATTGTCGAGAAAAATGAATTAGTTTGAAATGTCAGACAGAAGATATTATTTTGGTTGAGTCTGGAAATTTGGATGATACTGTTAGAATGATTTCATCAATTTCTGCTCGGAAATTGTTACGTAAAGGAAATGAGGCTTATTTAGCCTATATTCTTGATACTCGAAGTTCTAAATCAAAGTTATAGCAATTATTTGTTGTGAACGAATTCATGGGTGTATTTCCTGAAGAATTACCAGGTTTACTACCTGATAGAGAGGTTGAGTTTGTGATAGATGTGCTTCCGGGAATAGCTCCCATATTAATGGCACCGTATAGAATGGTGATAAACCGTAATTTATACATATTTTTACCCCATGTTTAACGCATTTTATGGATGATTTCCCATTAGAATTGGTAAATTCGATACTTAGGAGAGCATAGAAGAGTGAAAGGAACGAGAAACGAGCCAAAAACGGAGAAAATGGGCCAAAGTACGAAACCAACACGGCCTGAACCTCTTCACAAGGGAAGACCACACGATCGTGTCAATTTGGCAGGCTCGAGCACGGCCTGAAGTAATCACACAAGGGCGTGTCACACAGGCGTGTCCCTGTCAAGCCCAAGTTGAGTCCAATTCGGAAAATGCTAATTTTGAGGGCTTTTAGGCATTACAAAGCCTATAAATACACTAGAAGAGGAAGAAAGAGGACACACAGAATAGGGAGTAAGGAATTACTCTAAGAAAGCCGATTGATCCATCTCAGAAGCCGGATTCATCATCAAGACTGAAGATCTCTCCTCAATTTCCCTTCAAGAGTTTTGGGTTTTCTTTATGTTTTGTATTTTTTATTCTTCGGAGATGTTTTCTTATTTAGTTATGAACTAAATCCCTAAATACCTGAGGGGAATGAAACCTAAGATGAATCTTGTTATTATTTTTTGAATCGTATGATAAATATTTAACTTGTTCTTAATTATGTGTTCTTAATTCTTGTTTTGATATCCCAAGATACTGATTCAAGACATGCTCTTATTCAGAGGAGGAATAGACCCTGTCTAAGAGTACTTTTGTCATAATTAAGCGGATTTGATTGCGCGCCTAGAAATAGGGTGACAAGATTTTACCGGATTAGGGTGAAACCTAATAAGGGGATCCATAGATCGAGTTAATGCAACCCTAGAGTGTTAATTAGACAAAAGTCTAGATTATTCAATTTAGGGATTAGACGTTGTTAGTCTTGAATAGGGATAATAACATAACTTTGGGATCTCCACAGAACAAGTTGAATGAATAAATCGTCCGGTTCGGAGCTAGAATAACAAGTAAAGTCTAGGTGGATTTTTCCTTAGGTATTGTCTTAAGTTAATCGATTTTCCCAAAAGCAATTCCCCAATTCTTTTCTCTGTACGTTCTTAGTTTAGATAATTAGTTAATTAAAATAAAAACCCCTTTTATTCCTAGGCTAGATAATAAAAAGACAGTCATTACTAGTACTTTTAGTTCCTTTGGGTTCGACAATCCGGTCTTGCTAAAACTATACTATTGTTCGATAGGTACACTTGCCTACATCGCGATAATAGTTAGTTTCAAGAACGATTAATTATAAATATTTAAAGCCTATCACGAAATCACGCGATCAAATGGCTCTAGTTGAATTAAAAGAATTGAAAACACAGTTGCAAGAGTTGTTGGACAAAAGGTTTATCAAACCGAGTATGTCGCCATAGGGTGCACCTGTCTTGTTTGTGAAAAAGAAGGACGGTTCATTGAGGCTGTGTATAGATTATAGACAGTTGAATAAGGTAACAATTAAAAATAAATATCCTTTGCCTCGTATTGATGATTTATTTGATTAGCTTAAAGATGCTGCGGTGTTTTCGAAGATAGATCTCAGATCTGGGTATTTCAGTTAAAGGTAAAGGAATGTGATGTACCGAAAACAGCTTTTAGAACTCGATATGGTCACTATGAATTCTTAGTTATGCCATTCGGTTTGACAAATGCTCCTGTTGCTTTTATGGATTTAATGAATCGAATTTTTCAGTCTTACCTGGATAAATTTGTGGTTGTGTATATTGATGATATACTGATTTACTCAAGGACAGAATCTGAGCATGCTCAGCACTTGAGAATTGTACTACAGATTTTAGGGGAAAAACAGTTATATGCAAAATTCAACAAATATGAATTTTGGCTTCATGAAGTGGGATTCTTGGGTCATATTGTGTTGGCTAATGGTAAACGAGTAGATCCGAGCAAGGTGTCAGTAGTTATTAATTGGAAAACTTCAAAGAATGTTACGGAAGTGCGAAGTTTTCTTGGGTTAGCTAGTTACTACCGTCGATTTGTGAGGGATTTTTCAATGATTGCTTCGCCGATGGCCCGGTTGCTACAAAAGAATGTTGAATTCGTACGGTCGGAAGAATGCCAACAAAGTTTTAATCAGTTAAAGAAAAGGTTGATAGAGGCCCCAGTGTTGACTCAGCCTGAATCAGGTGTGTCGTATGTTGTATCTAGTGATGCCTCTCTGAATGGTTTAGGTTGTGTACTAATGCAGTTAGGAAAAGTTGTAGCATATGCTTGTCGACAGTTGAAACCACATGAGAGGAACTACCCTACACATGATCATGAGCTAGTCGTTATAGTATTTGCTCTAAAAATTTGGAGACACTACCTATATGGGGAGAAATGTTATGTGTATATAGACCATAAAAGTTTGAAATATTTAATGTCGTAGAAAGAGTTGAACTTGAGACAGAGGCGATGGTTAGAGCTATTGAAAGATTACGATCTTGTCATTGATTATCATCCGGGTAAGGCAAATGTAGTGGCAGATGCACTCGGTCGAAAATCGTCATTATTTCCTCTTCGGGCGTTAAATGCTCATTTGTCTATTAATGAAGATGGTTCTGTGTTAGCCAAATTAAAGGCAAAACCAGTATTCTTTCAACGAATTCAGGAGTTGCAAGATGAAGATCCGAAGTTGGTGCTAAAACGACAAATGGTTCAAGACAACATGAATTTACTCTATTGATAATGGTGGTATGTTATACTATTGCAATAGAATTTGTATACCGAATAATCCAGAATTGAAGAATGATATCTTATCAGAGGCTCATAGTAGCATGTACTCGATTCATCCGAGCAGTACGAAGATGAATTGTGATTTGAAGAAAATGTATTGGTGGCCAGGGATGAAACGAGAAATTTGAGAATTTGTAGTGAAATGCTTAATTTGTCAACAGGTAAGAGTAGAACATCAAGTACCCACGGGTTTGTTACAACCTGTAATGATTCTAGAATGGAGGTGGGAACATGTGACTATGGATTTTGTATCTGGATTGCCTGTAACTCCGAAGAAGAAATATTCAATTTGGGTGATAGTAGACAGATTAACTAAGTCAGCGCATTTTATTCCGGTCAGAATGAATTTTTCGCTTGAAAAATTAGCGAAATTTTATGTGTCAGAAATTGTGAGATTACATGGGGTGCTGACATCAATTATTTCAGATCGAGATCTGAGGTTTACTTTGAGATTTTGAAGTAAACTCCAAGAAGCTTTAGGTACCAAATTAAAATTTAGTACAACTTTTCATCCTCAGACTGACGGGCAATCAGAACAAGTGATTCAGATTTTGGAAGATATGTTGAAGTGTTGTATACTCGAGTTTAGTGGTAGCTGGGAAAAGTATTTACCTTTAGCTAAATTTGCTTATAATAATAGTTATTAAGCTAGTATCAAAATGGAACCGTTTGAAGCTCTGTATGGAAGAAAATGTAAAACTCCATTGTATTGGTCAAAATTAAGTGAATCGGAATTAGTGGGAGTGGATTTAATTCGAGAAACTGAAAAGAAAGTTCAGATTATTTGAGAAAGTTTGAAAGCTGCTTTCGATCGTCAAAATTTATATGCGGATTTGAAAAGAAAAGATACCAAGTTCAATGTAGGTGATCGTGTGTTTTTGAAAGTTTCTCCGTGGAAGAAAATTCTACAGTTTGGTAGAAAAGGAAAGCTTAGTCCACGATTTATCGGGCCTTATGAGATCACTGAGAGGATTGTTCCAGTAGCTTATAGATTGGCCTTGCCTCCAGAACTTGAGAAAATTCATAATGTATTTCATGTATCTATGTTGAGACGGTATAGATCAGACCCTTCACATGTGATTCCTCATACTGAGATAGAGCTACAATCAGATATGACTTATTCGGAGGAACTAGTGAAAATATTAGCTCGGAAAGTTAAAGAGCCACGGAATAAACGAGTACCATTAGTAAAAGTGTTATGGCATCGACATAGATTGGAGGAGGCAACCTGAGAGACAGAAGAATCTATGAGATCACAGTATCCGCATTTATTTTCAGGTACGAAATTTCGAGGATGAAATTTCCTAAGGAGGGAGAGTTGTAACGGCCCAAATTTCAGTGATATCGGAATAGTGATTTGAGATTACTTAATTCGACATGTGAGTTTACATATTAGTAAGTAAAAGTTAAGTGTGGTTTTAGAAATAATTTCGAATTAGTGACATTATGAATTAAAAGAAATTTGTAGATTAAATAAGATAAAAATGAGGTATCGAGACCTCGAATTCATAAACTGAGCCATAAATATTTTTATAAATATTTATGGAGTGTTAGTAAGTTAGTATTAAAATTTTGTTAAGAAATTTTAAGGTTTTGGTAGTCAATTGGGAAAAAAGGACTAAATTGAATTAAGTGCAAAATTGTGAAATATGATTAAATAGCTCTAGTAATATTTAAAGGAGGACTAAATAGGCAATTAAACACCTATTATTGGGCTGGACGGCATGAGTGTGCAGGAAAAATAAAAATCAAGTGTGAATAAGGGGCAAAATTGGAAATAGGGTAAAAATTAAATTGTAAAATATGATATATTAGGTGAAATCTAGAGTTTTCTTCATTTTTCTTCATCCTCTCCAGAAAAAACACCATTTAAGGATTCTTCTGAGCTGGTCTCTCATATTTTTACTACATGTAAGCTCAATTCTTGATTATTTCTTGTAAATTTTGTGTTTTCGAGACTTTTACAACTAGGTCCACTTACTTAATTCATTAGTTTTTGATTTCATGGGTAATTTTGAAAGTTTCCATGAATAAGTGCTGAAATTTTATGATTATTTATCATGGAATTAAGGTTTTAATTTCATTATATGATGATTTTATGAAGAGATTTGCATAGAAATTTATTTTAAGACCTAATTATGAAAGTTGTTGGAATTAGGGTTTTGTGTTGAAGCTTGGAATGTCAAAGGCTGTGAAGTATTTTGTAGTGTTTAGATAAAATGATATTTGAAAGGAATTAGGTTAATTGATGAATGAATTGAACAATGACTAGATTGTAAAAACTGCAAAGTTTGGGGTAAAGTGTAATTTCAAAAATTTAAGGGCATAAGTTGTGAAATGGAATAGAATAGAAATAGATGCTAATGAAGGAATGATTTTATAATTATAGATCAAGAAAACGAAGTGAATCGTGGAAAAGAGAAAATTCAAGAATAGTCTCTGACTTTCTACGACTTTTGCAAATTAGCCTAGGTAAGTGCATATGGCAAATTTAATGTTTTGTTATGAAAATATTATGGTTTTTAAGTACATTATTGTAGATGAATACTATTGAATTGTAAAAAGTATGAAATAGTATTTAAGTAAAAAATACATATTATTTGGAACAATGGATTTGAGTGCTTCCATTCTGTGACCATAACGAATTGACGGAAAAGATGTGATATGTACTTCCATATAAGACCATAGTTGGGCTATGGCATCGATACAATGTGATTCGAGATCCCTGTAAGACCATAGCTGGGCTATGGCATCGGTGTGATGTGATAATGTGATTCCATATAAGACCATATCTGGGATATGGTATCGGTATGTTATGTGATCCGTGTAAGACCATGGCAAGGCTATGGCTTCGGTGTGTGATGTGTGACAATGTGAAAGTCCATAGTTTACTATGGCAATGTGATAATGAAGCACTCAATCCCTTTATTGTTTCTTAATTTGAAAATGGAAATAAATGAGAAATGGGCCCAAGGGAGTTAAATTTGTGAATAGCAACCTGGAAATTATCCAAATAAGTTTATTAATGAAATTTTGATTTGCATGATGAATTAGATAAGCTAATAGATATATGATTGTGCACAATATTTGGTAAAATTTTTGTAATTATGCCTATGAGCTTACTAAGCTTCTATAAGCTTACTTGTGTATGTTATTTGTTTTGTAGATTGACTTATATACTTACGGAAGATCGGATCTACATCAAGGGTCACACTATCCAGATTCATTCCGGTAGATTTTGTTAAGCAACTTTTTGATTTATATGGCATGTATAGGAGTTGATTTGATAATGTAATTGTGTGAATGATTAAATATGTAAAGTATGTTAAATGTGATGTTTTGTGTTTGAAAATGAAATATACATATTTTGGATTAAAATAATTGATTGGTTGGGTTCTATTAGTGTATAATTTTGTTTAGGTACAAGAAATGGATACAAAGAATGTTATTTGATCAAGATTTATAAGTCAATGTTTTAGGCATAAATTAAGTTTGTTTGATATGTGAAAATAACTTAAAATAGTGAAAAATGAGGTTTTCACACGGCCAAGTCACATGGGCGTGTGCCCAGGCCGTGTGGTTAAGTCAAAATACCCCATAGGTAGGCCACACGGGCATGTCCCAGGCCACATGGGCGTGTGCCCCTATTTTCAAGAAAAATTTTCCAAAGTTCCCGGTTTAGTCCCAAATCACTTCCTAAGCATATTTTGGGCCTCGTAGGTCAAAATTAAGGACTTAAAGATGAAATTTGAAAAATTTTCTAATTGAAATACAGATTTATGACTCGGTTTTATACGTTTATTATTGTTTAATTCATGTAGCACCTCGAGCCCTGTTCCGGCGTCGGATATGGGCAAGGGGTGTTACAAAAAACAACTGACTCTAGGTTGATTAATCGGAATCTCTTTCTAATTAAAACCCTTATTGACGCATTAACTCTATCTATGGATTCCCTTATTAGATTTAACTCTAATCCAGCAGATTTATGTCGTCATATCTCTAGGATTGCATGCAACTCTGCTTAATTATGAATGATCTACTCTTAAATAGGGATTTTTCCTGCACTGAATAAGCACATCAAAAACCTGAAGTAATATCCTGGAATATTAAAGCAAGGGTTAAATCTCACAATTATAAGTAAGAACAAGTATTTATCATATAATTCAAAGAGTAATAAGATTCGTCTTAGGTTTCATACCTCTTAGGTATTTAGGGAGTTTAGTTCATAATAATGGAAAACATCTCAAAAATTGGAAAACAACAAAATATAAAGAAATCCAAAGAACTTCTAGGAAATTGGATGGGAATCTTCAATCTTGATGTAGATCCTCCTTTTGAACTGATCTCGATGGCTATTCTTGAGTGTTTTCTACCTTCTATTCTCTGTGACCCCCTTCAATCCTCTTTCAGCATGTTTATATAGACTTTAGAATGTATCAAAACCCTCAATATTAGCCTTTTTCGAGTAGAATTAGACTTGGGCTTAACAGAGATAAGGTCGTGTGCCACGCCAGTGTGAAGGTGCTCAGGCTGTGTGTAATTCTGACTTGGTTTAGTGTCGACACGGCCATGACACATGGGCGTATGGTCTACCCGTGTGTCACACACAGGCGTGTGGATCACCCGTGTGGAAATGCCTAGGCCTTATGAAACACTGAATTAGGCCCAATTTGTCTGTTTTTGGCTCGTTTCTCGTACTTTTTGCTATCTTGAGCTCTTCTGAGTATAAAACATGAAATTAAAGAATTAGAAGCATCAAATTCACTAAAACCAAGGAAAAATCATCCATAAATCTGCCAAGCATGGGGTAAAAATATGTATATATTATGGTTTATTATTTTAGGTGTATTTGAATATATTTTGGATTGGTTGAATGATTGGATTTTTGAGTTACTTGAGGTTCAAGATTGCAGGGTTGGTAAACTTGATATATAAGGCTCATTTTGAGTCCACATGGCTTGGCACACAGACGTGTGACCGGACCGTGTGAGATAGACGGCTAACACATGGGCGTGTGATTTGGTCATGTGTCCCCTGCAACTTTAAAATTTCAAAACAGACTGCTCAAGTATTTTTACATGGGTAGAGACACGGGCGTGGTCTCAGCCGTGTGAGGCACACAGCCTAGCACATGGCCTAGCGCAGGGACGTGTGGCTGGCCGTGTGACCTAATTCAAGGAGTTACACGGGGTTGGACACGACCTGAGACGCGGGCATGTTCCTTGACCATATGGGTGTGTGAGCCTTACACCTAGGAAAATTTTTAAGGTTTTGCAAAAAAAAATTTAGAGAACCCGAATAAGTCCCCATTAGTTTTTAATACATATTTAGGGCCTCGAGGGCCCAATAAAGGGATGATATGATTAATTTATGATGTGTATGCTAAGAGATTTGTTTAATGTTCGTATTTGATCTAAAAGGTCCGATAATGCTCCGTAACCCTGTTCCGGCGACGAATCCATGTTATATTTTCCCACATAAGAAGGGAGTTAATTGCATTTAGTTTTTTATAAGTGCTAAAAGTAACAAATTTTAACATCTTTCTTAATGCATTTTTGGGTAATTGTTCAATCTTAATTGTGAATTTTATGCTCCTAATCTTTTAACTTAATTTTTTAATGCTTAATAGGTATTTGGGGAGAAAAAGAAGCAAAAAATGAGAGAAAATCGAATCGTCGGAACAAGCTACAGGAGCCACATGGGTTGGACCATTCCACACGGTCAAACCACACGAACGTGTGGTAGGCTGTGTCAATTTCACAGAACTGCGCACTGAATAGCGAAAAATCACAATTTTTAGGTTTTTTGGGCATTCTAAAATGTATATATGACAAAAAATAAGAAAATAGGAGAGAGCCGTCAGAGAATACTCAAGAAAACAACTCGAAAAACACAATTGAAGCCTACTTTGAAGCAGATTTTGGCCAAGATTAAATATTCTTATTTTATTTCTTAGGAAGTTATCATGAGTTTCTTTATTTCTTGTGGTTATAGTATCTTGGATGTTTTTATTTTCAAGCATGAACTAATTTTCTAAATACCTAGAGAGATGAACGTTATGATGGATTCTTTCGTTTGATTTTTATTTTACACAATAAATACTTAATTTCTTATTTTCAATTATGTGTGCTTAATTCTTGGTTTAATATGTCTAGATTATTAATCCATGGTTGATGTGCTTAAATCGGTGGTTGAATAGACCCTGCTTAATAGTAGATCTTGCATAATTGAGTGGAGTTACATGCAATCCCAGAAATACAATAACATAAATCTACCAAATTAAAGTCAAATCTAATAGAGGAATCCATAGCACGAGTTAAAGCAATAATAGAGAGTTTAATTAGAATTTTTTTAATTAATCAACATAGAGTCAGTTGTTGTTATGCTCGAAAGAGATATTAGCATAATTTAGGGATTTCTACTGATCAATGTGGTAAGTAAAAGAAATTGTGTAATTTAGATTGATAGTGACAAATGAAAACTAGGTGAATTCTTTCCTGGGTATTGTTTCGCTTCTTGGTTATTAATCGATTATTTTCCTGATTTATTTTTTGTCGTGTTTGTTAGTTAATTTTAGTTTTTAATCAATCACTCGAATTATTTAGTTAAATAATAGAAAGATAGAAATTATTAGTACTTTTAGTCTTTGTGATGTCCACAAAACCAACTAAAAATTCAACAAAGGTAAGTGCACCTATCAATTAATGGTATATCTACATTGAGCATAAATATCGTTCCCATGAAGACTAAAAGTACTAGTAATTATCCATTTTTCTATTATTTAACCGACAAAATGGAGTGATTTATTAAAATTAAAATTAACTAAATTAATTAACTAAATAACATGACAAAGAATAAATTAAGAAAACGAACAATTAACAACCAAGAAGCGAAACAATACCCAGGAAAAAATCCACCTAGATTTCATCTGTCATTATCAATCTGAATTAAACAATTTCATTACTTAGTATCTTGATCCGTAGAAATTCTTAAATTATACTAATATCTCTTTCGAGAGTAAGAGCAACTGACCCTAGGTTGATTAATTAAAATTTCTTTCTAATTAAAACCCCTATTATCACATTAACTCGATCTATGGATCCCCTTATTAGATATGACTCTAATCTGGTAAATTTATGTCATCTTATTTCTAGGGTTGCCTGCAAATCCACTCAATTATGTTAGATCTACTCTTAAACAGAGACTTTTCCTCCTCTATTCAAGCAAATCAAACATGGATTAATGGTCCGGAAATATTAGACCAAGAACTAAGCACACAAAATTTAGAACAAGATCCAAGTACTTATTACGTAAAACAGAAATCAAAAGATATAATTCATCATAGGGTTCATCTCCCCTAGGTATTTAGAAAATTAGTTCATAATCGCAAATAAAAAACATTTCAGAGATAGTATAACCACCAAAAATAATTAAACTAATAATAAACTTCAAAGAAATCAAAAGGAGATCTTGAATCTTGACGGAAATCTATTTTCGAGTCGGCTTCAATGGTGTTTTCTGAGTTGTTTTCTTCAATATTCTTTGATGGCTTCCTCAATATTCTTATATTTGGTAAATATAGGTCTTAGTCCAAAATGCGATTCGTGAAATCCATACGGTCTAGAACATGGTCATGTGGCAGCCCGTGTGGTTCACACGATGGTGTGCCCAGACCGTATGGTTCCCAAAACTTGCTCCGATTTTTCGATATTCATTTGTTTTCACTCTTTTTCCTCTCAAATGCTCTCCTAAGTATAGAAACATAAATTTAAAGGATTAGGAGCATAAAATTCACCATTTTACATAAGATAATATCCAAAAACGCATTGAGAATAGGATTAAAACATGTTACTTTTACCACTTATCACTTCATGGGAACGATATCTTTGCTCACCGTAGCTATATTATTAATTGATAGGTGCACTTGTCTTAGTCAACTTTTTAATTAGTTCCGTGGACATCAATTTCTTTTCTTTTACTACCCCTGCGAGATGGGGTCTAAGTATAAGTAATCCAATTAAGAGACTTACTAAGTTCTTTTGGGATTTACTGAGGTGATTTGTGGTTGCAGGATTCATAGGATAAAGAACTTGAGAAGGGACCAAGCTAGACTGTATGGGATCAAGGATCATTGTTAGTAAAGTGTCCTGCCCATGGGAAGGAGGTACCTTTAGAGACTTCGTCATGGAGTCAAATATATTGTAACTATGTAATTTCCTTAGATTCTAGGATTGGGACATTGAACTTTTATTTAAAATTATTGCCTCTATTGTAAAGTTCTTTAAATAAATAGGCAATATAGTTTGATTTTAAAATAATTAGTTTGAATATTGTATATGAACCTGGTACAGTTGTGACACCCCATACCCTAATTTGGCAATTAGGTCAAGCAAGGGTGTAACAATGTGCCTTCTCTCTTTTCAGTTTTCAGATCCATTTTGTGGGTATCTTTGTTTTCTTCACAAGTTGTGATGGACAGATAACAGTGTTTATCATCATTGAAACTCCATTAGCCACCAACAATTTCTCTTAGAAAGTAGGTGGCTTTTTGTAGGTTTCTTAATTTGTTTCTATTTTGAAAATATTTTAGTATAACAAATTATTTCATGAATCAATTTCGACTCGTATTGTCTTAAGTTTTATATTTTTTTATTTTTTAATAAGTCTCCACTTTTACAAATTTTTGTTTGCTCTTGTAGCACGTTTTTTAGTCTTGCTTATACATGTAATCTTGCTTTTGCAAGTGATTTTAGGGATGGTTTTGTCGCTATCCTCTCTAGTTTGGTGCATGCTCAATTCTTTTGTTGGTTTTTGCCCACCGTTTTGGACCATTCGAGGCCGATTTCTTTATTGTGTTAAGTACTTGCAATCACTCCGGATATGCCGTGCTTGTGTTGTAATAGAGCCAATTGTCAACGTGTCATAGTGTTCTATTGATGCTGAGGCGTTGAAGCCTTTGTTGTGTTGATGAAACTTGTCCTTCACCACTTATGAAAAGTGTTTGTTGTTTTCTTTCCCCCGAAATATATGATCCCATTCATTGAATGAAATAATGAACTTCCCTTTCAAAAAAAAAATAATTTTTGATTTGTGTACACTAACGTGACTTAATTTAAACACATATAAATGTTTCTTAGTGTAATTAAGTACCATTAACTAAGTTGTCAAATTACTTAATTAACTTTGATTATCAAAGAAAACTATTGGATAAAAAAAGTGTCTTTAAATTTTTTAAGGGTGTAAAGTAAAATTATTATGAGTAAACTATAATAGAGGTCACCCAATTATGATTTTTTTTTGTCACTTAACTATGAAAAGTTACGAATGGTCACCCAACTATTAGTAAATTACTTTTTTGGTCATCTAACTACGAAAAGTTACAAAATGGTCATCTAACTATTTAATTTTGTCTTTTTTGGTCACCAATTGGCTAACGTAAAAATAGGAACAACCAAAAATTCAATAGTAAGGTGACCAAAAAAGAGAAAATTGAATAGTTGAGTGACTATTTTGTAACTTTTCATAGTTGGGTGACCAAAAAGGAAATTTACTAATAGCTGGATGGCCATTTTGTAACTTTTCATAGTTGAGTGACCGAAAAGGAAAAAAATCATAGTTGGATGACTAATAAAGTAGTTTACCCAATTATTATTTGAACATGATGTTTGCAGTTTCATGATAATTCACCTTCGAACTTTAGAAGTCCCACAACTATCATAAATGCATATACAATTACCATAAATATATATGAATAATTATAAGTATAATTACAATAATTTTGTATTCAATAGTTTTTAATGGTCGGTTAGGCGAAATCATCAAACTGTGTAGAGGTTTACAACAGAGAGATCCAGTCGGCCGGTACTTGTTTCTGATTTGCAATGAAGGCTTCTTTGCGATATTCAGGCTTGCAAGGAGGGAGGGTACGCTCAAGGAGATTAGAATTACAAGGGGTCGTCTTGGGTTAAGCCATTTACTTTTCGAAGATTATAGTATAATATTTGGGGAAGCCTCGGTGAGGGGTGCATTAGTGGGGAAGGAGATTAGCCATGCATACGAGCTGCGTTCCAGTCAGAACTTGGGGTTAGGCGCACTACCAATATCGATAGATACATTGGAATCCCTACGATGGTGGGTAGGAATAAAACGGTTGCTTTTTAAGGTCTAAAGGATTGGATTCGGAGTTGGATTCATTGTTGGAGCTCAAGAATATTGTTTCTAGGAAGTGTTTATCAAATCAGTTCTCCAAGCTATTCCAATTTACATCAAAGTTAGATGTCATTTTCAGTTAATTTTTATTATGTTGGAGTTAAATTAAAGTTAGATTTTAGGGTTTTTATTATGTTGGGTTAGATTTTTAAAAAAATAATTTAAGCATTGATATTGAGGTTCTTAAATTGAATTTTATGTCAGCATAGATATTTAGCTTTAATCCAATAATTGTTGAATGCATGCTTTTTAATATTTTTTTATGTTATATGCATTTTGAATTATTTTAATTAATTTCTAAAATAATGAGGCAATATCTCCAAATTAATTTAGTCCATGAATCTTTTCTCGTTTTGGGAGAGAGTTTGTTGATGTTTATTAATAACAGGATACTTTTTTACATGCTGAGTGAATTCATGAGTTTATCAATAAAAGATAAATTTTCGGCATTTTCATGGATACCAAAAATATTGGAAATTATTTTATTTCAAAATTTTAATTTACTTGAAAAATAAAAATTGTTTTATTATATGTAAACTCTTCAAGTGATCATAATTAAATATTAGATTTCAAATTTTAAATATCAATTTTTTTATAACATGTGATTAATAAGGTATCAATTTTAGGCACGTTAAGGGTGTTAAAACCTTCCTACAAATAATCAATTCCGATCCTAATTCATTTCTTTGGATTCTAACGCAGATTTTAAAAATATCATTTTTTTAAAAAATATTAAAAATTCTTTATAAAATGTGATTTTATAGGTAATCAATCACACTAAACCAAAAAAAAGACGAACGTGACTCTTCTTTTTAAATGAAATTTTATATTTTTCTTAAAACCAAAGTTAAGATGAGTTTTCTAAAAAGGGGTAGACAAAAATATTTGGAGTGGTAGGGACTTAATTGAGGCAAGAATTAAGTGGAGATGAGATATGGTACCTCCATTTTAGTCTGGAGTAGCAATTGGTTGCCAATGGTTGGTTCCTGCAAAATTTGTGGCACTACCTTGAGGACGGATATTGTATGCATTTCTGACTTAGGTTTAGTTTAGTTTAGTATTACTTTTGAGAAGTGCTTTTAAAAAGTATTATGAAAAAGTGATTTTAAGAAGTACTTTTGTAAAATTTAGTTTAAGATTTAAGTGTTTAATATTGCTGTCAAAAATGATTTTGATAAATAAAATGTCCATTTTAGACATTGTGTTATAAAGTAATAACTATGCATTTAAATAATGTTTAAATTAGTTAATATTATGATATCTTAGTAAGAATTTAAAAATAATTTATTATAATTTGTTTTGATATTTTAATATATGAAATATAAATTTTAAATATTTTTAAGCCATTAATATTAATTATTCATAACATTTAATTCAAACAAATAAACTATATTTTAAATAATAAAATATGACCAATAAAAATTTTAATATTATATATTATATATTTAAAATAAATTTTAATAAGAAAATAATTACATACACCATATAAATATTATATAAAATACGTTATAAGGGCTAAAATTGTCATTTATTCCTAAAGCACTTTTGTCAAAAGTAAAAGTTAAAAAAATTACTTTTACTTTCGAGTTGAAAAACACTTTTAATTCTAAAAATTATCTATTTAGTATTACTTCTAACTTTAAAAATACTTTTAACATCAAAAGCACTTTGAGAACTATTACAAAGGAAGCCTTAATTGTGGAAGGGGCCATCGTTGGACTTGGAATGAAGATTAAGATTTAGTGATTATTGCGTTTAGTGCTGATGAAGCTCAAAACAACATGTTGCTGTGGGGTGCAGACAATACCGATGAGTACTCCGTTAGCAGTGGTTATAAGCTACTTCTTATAGGGCTAAACAACCCTAGCGCTACATCTCAGCATGCGTTCCCAAATTATGCTTACAATTTCTATAGGAAGCTTTAGAAAATTGCAACCCTTCCTAAGATTAAGATTACATGCGGAGATTTGCTAATAACTATGTTACTCAAACAAGCATATTAAGAGAGTGACCTCTAATTGTGTGTACCCTAGGTGTAATTTAGGTCCATAAACTACAAGTCATGTGGTCAAAGAGTGATGGCTTGTAATGGCCTAAATTCAAAGTTATTGTAACAGTGGTTTCGTAACCACAAATCCGATATAAAGAGAAATTTATTTCAATATTTTTGCATGAAAATTGATATGATAGGAAAATCGTATGAAAATATTGATAGAAAAATTTTACCGATTTAGTGGTTAGTTAGAAAAAGAAATTATTGAAGAAATTGGGTAAAAACAAGGTATCGGGACCTCTATCTCGTAAAACTAAGTCAAAAATAATTTTATAAATATTTATGAAATGTTAGTAATGTGGTATTAAAATTTCGTTAGGAAATTTTAATGTTTGGGTAGTCAATTAAACGAAAAGGACTAAATTGTAATAGGTGTAAAAGTTGCTAGAATGATTAAATAGCTTAAGAGTCTAATGAGAAAGGATTTAAAAGAATGATATAAAACACTCATGTCGATAAAACAATTTGAGCCCCTTTTTCCAATGCTGAATCGATGACCTATGTATAAAGGGAGAAGAATTCTTTGAATTTGAAGAAAAAAAAGAAACAACTTTGCTAACATCTTCAAAAAGGTCTAAAGGGTAAGCTACATAACATATATATTGATCTTCTTCTCCAGGAACGGGCTCAATGTCGTAGCATCGCCCTTTGTAATGATCAAGGCTGGTAAGCCCATCAGATCCCAGAAAAACTAAAAGAAAATCGTGTATTGGTCCAGGCAAATCCATTCTGTGTAAAATAAGCCAACTTAGCACCTTTTGAGATTTTGAGAAGAGTTGATCTTTGGAGAGCACAGTACGTTCAGCCATGGATGCTTAGCGGGGATCCTCGTACATGGTGAATAACCAAATTCCAATTGAAATGAAATCTTTAGGATAAATCAATGCAATTTAGGAGGAATCAATGAAAGCGTAGTCTTGTAGTCGGCCCGGAATGCCTCTGTAGTCTTTCTAATGCTAATGCCTTCTTCCTTCATTCATTTTCTTTTAGTTGCGGTAGCTTCCGCGCCAGCAAGATACGGACAGCGAAGCCAAAGCAATACTAAACAAGCGAGTGCATGGCTCAGCGAACCTACTTACATTGGACCTAGCGCCCAGGTGGTTTGGCCAATAGTGGGCCAAGAAATCTTGAATGGCAATGTGGGCCCGGTTTCGCTTGGTGGGCCGGGAATGCCCGGCTTATCAATTTATCCGGTAAACTATTGGGGCTCTCTCTTACTTAATTAGTAGTTTGCTGTAATAAGAAAGGTGTTGCTATTCAACGATGCTGCAAACCCTCACAAATTGCGACTACTAATTTGTTCAGAATTAATCGAATTGAAGCTATAGTGTCATCATTTGCTGGACGGCAAGGGCATTGAATCAGTAGGAAAATTGATAAATTAAGGGTAAAATTGGAATATTGTAAAATTAACTAAATAAAGCTAGGACTAAATAGGAAATATCTAGATTTCTCTTTATTTCTCTTCAATTCCAGCAGCTAAAAATGCCATAGGAGGGTTCTCTAAGCTGGTATTCCATAATTTTTGCACCAAGTGAGTTAATCCTTGCCTTTTTATTGTAATTTTTGTGTTTCTAAGACTTTTACAACTAGGTCCTACTATTAAATTCATTAGTTTTTGATTTCATGGATGAAATTGAAAGTCACCATGGTTGAGTGCTGTAATTTTATGATGAAATAGAATGAAATTAAAGCTTTAATTTGTTTATGAGATGATTTTATTAGGTAATTTCAATAGAAATTGATTTTTAGGACCTAATTGTGAAAATGCTTGGAATTAAAGTCTATTGCTGAAATTCTGACTCCTAAAGGTTGTAAACTACTTTAAGGTGATAGAATAAAATTTTAATTGAGAAAAATCAGCTCAATTGAGAGGCTAATTGAGTAGGGACGAAATTATCATTTATTAAAAGCTTAAGGGAAAATTGTAATAAACAGCTTGCACAAAAACAGTTTGGACAGTAGCAGTAGACTAACTTTGAAAAATCACCATAAATGTTAGAAATCGAATTAGAAGAAGAAAAAAATATGGAATTAAAGATTATTGAGTCTAGTTTCTCATAGAAGAAATAGTGTAAGTAATAGATTTATAAATTTTGAGATATAATGAATTTTGTGAGACAATGTTAGAATGAATTCGGGTTCCCCTGTTCTGACTTTGAAAAATCATAAAAAATTGAATCAAAATAATTATGGGCTTAAATTTATATGTATAGAATCCTGAATGAGTCTATTTTTAATATAAACAAACAAGAACATCATTTGAATCCTGTATCAAGAGATAATTAATTTTTAGTAAAGAAGGGTCAGAACTGTCAGATAGCAGAATAGGGGTAAATTTAAAGAATAAAATGTACTTATTGGCTGAACCAAAAATTATGAAAATTTTATGGTAATAAGATATATGAGTCTAGTTTTAGGAAAAATTAACTGATCTTAATTTGTAGTTCCGTAACTCGAGTTATAAATAATTTAGTGACTATGACTCAAATAGACAGCTTTGAATAAATTATAAATAATAATAGTTGAATTATAGAGAATGTTGCATATGAACATGAAATGTATTAAATTGATAATTAAATTTATTTATTTAGATCCAGAAGATTCAAATATGAAGCTAGATCGAGGAAAGGAAAAAGTTCGGGATTAGTAGATTTTTTTTTGTTTACAAACAAGTATCAAGGTAAGTTCTTGTAACTTGAATTATATTCTTAAATTGCTTGAGATTGTATGTTATTGATGTGAATATGATTTGAATGTTCATTGATGTGAATATGATTTGATGTTCATTGTATGAAAATTAATGAAACATTGATATATTTGATAAAATGGGAAGAAATCCCGTTTGAATGAAAGGAAAATTCGATGGATCTCTCGAAAAGGAATTGACGGTAAAATGATCTAGCCGGATGGGTGATCCTATCTGATATAGCCCTCCGAAGAATATGTGTAAAATGGATTTAGCCGGACGGTAATCCGAATTAGGGTCTGAATTTAGCCTGGACTGGTAATTCAGATCAAGCTCATTAGAGTAATTGTCGTTGCAGGGATTTAGCTTCGACCGGTAATTCCGACAATACTCTATGAGTTTATATTGCAGGGGATTTAGCCTGGACTGGTAATCCCGCTGCAAGTTTGAGGTTTGCGGGAGTGTGCTCTCTGAAATGGAAATGTGCACACATGAATATAATTTGACAGACCCGGAATTGTATACTAAAAGTGTATCTCTAAAAAATCCATCGAAATTCCGATAAATTCAACAGGATAAATATGGAAAAATAACAAGGAAATGGAAATTATGATATTGATGAGCTCATCAATCATAGTATATATTATTAGTACATGGAAATTATTGTACTAACTTGAATGTTGAGTTTGTGCATGTTAGGGTAATAATGCATTGAATGGATATAGGAATGTTTATTGTATTGTATTGAAAATATTAGGTAAGTATAATTCTTGTTACATGAGCTTACTAAGCACAAAGTGCTTACTCTGTTTCATTTTCCCCTGTTTTGTAGTGTTAAGAGCTCGGAGGTCGGATTTGGTCGGAGACACATCACACTATCAACCTCAGGATTTCAGTATATAAAGAAACTTTATTTTGGAAATCAATGGCATGTATAAGCTAATAAAGTAAATGTTAACGTGAAATGAATGTAAAGTTAGCCATTAGTATGGTTAACAAACCTGGTTTTGGGTATGTGATGACGTTATTTTATAAATATGCATAAATTTATCTTGAAAATATGTTGAATTGGATTGGTTGATGTGGATTGTTTTTGGTTTAAAATTTCAGGAAAGGTTACATATCTATAAAGGGGTTATATTGAGTTAAAAAAAAATTAATTCGTAAACTCCGGTAATACTTCGTACCCTATTCCGGTAATGAATACGGGTAGGGGTATTACATTTATTGGTATCAGAGTCACGGTTTAGCCGATTCTAGGACCGATGTAGCAAATATGGGATTAGCTATACATGTCATTTAAATTATTATTGATAGTGTGATATCTCCTGACCATTTAAAATGTGTTTTTCTTATAGTAAATGTCTACCGACCGAGCTCAATCTGAGGAAGCTGGGAGTCATGCTCCGGCTTCAGTACAAAGAGAAGAAACTAGCAGTAGAAGGCCTAAGACAGAGGGTCGAGGGGAGGAGGCAAAAACAGCCTTCTTTCAAATGATGAATGAATGGTTTAGTCAATACTTAATAACTAACCCTGTAGTGCAGCAAGTTCAAGCTCTCCTCCTGCTCCTCCACCGGTTCCCAAAATCCCACAGGTACAGTCTTGAATCATCGAAAAGGAAAGCTCCAGTAGATAAAATTTGAAAATATGGGGCCGAAGAATTTCAAGCAGCAGTTGATGATGATTCCGAACGGGCTGAATTCTGGTTAGAAAACACTACTTGGGTTTTGGAGGAATTATCTTGTACACCAGAAGAATGTCTGAATGTGCCGTCTCACTGCTAAAAGACACAGCTTACCATTAGTAGAATACTAAAGCTTCTGTTGTTTCGAAAGAAGAAATTACATGAGAATTCTTTCAGACCGAGTTCAGAAAGAAATATATCAGTCAGAGCTTTCTCGATTAAAAGAGAAAAGAATTTCTTGAGCTGAAACAGGGTAACAGATCAGTATCTGAGTATGAAAGAGAATTTGTTCAATTGAGTAAATATGCTCGAGAATGGGTACAGTCAGAAGCTGAAATGTGCAAACGATTCGAAGAAGGGTTGAATGAAGACATTAAGCTACTGATCGAAATTCTTGAAATTTGAGAGTTTGCTATATTGGCAGAGAGAGCTTATAAAGCAGAAGAATTGAGCAAAGAAAAGAAATAGGCTGAGAGGGAAGCTCGAATTTTTAGTAAAAGACCGATGGGAAAATCCGGTTTTCGCTTCAAAGAAATTGAAGAAGTACAGGATCGTTCTACCTCACCTTTGGGTATTCGGTAGAGAGCGAGGTTCTCAACGCACTAATCCAAGACCTTCTACTCCATCAGTGACCAGTGTTGCCAGTGTTGGCACTCCTAAGCCGAGATGCCAGTACTGTAAGAAAGCTCATTTTGGTGAATGTCGATTAAAGAGCGAGGCTTGGTACCGATGTGGTTCTTTTGACCATTTCCTCAGAGATTGTCCAGAAAGGGGTGAAAAAGAAGCTGAACAGATATCGAAGCCGAGTAATCCAGTTTCGAGAGGTAGACCACCTCGACCATCTGGTAATGTCAATGGTAGCCGTGGAGCTACGAAAGATATTGCAGGCAGGTCTGAAGCACGAGCACCTGCTAGGACATATGCCATCCATGCCAGAGAAGATGCCTCAGCACCTGATATTATTACTGGTACATTTTCTTTACTTGATACTGATATTACTATATTGATTGATCCTGGTTCTATGCATTCATATATATGTGTTAAACTTGCAATTGTTAAAAATTTATCAGTTGAACCTACTAAATTTGTGGTTAAAGTTTCGAATCCCTTGGACCAGTCTGTGTTGGTGGATAAAATTTGTAAAAATTGTCCACTGATGGTAAGAGGTTATTGTCTCCCGGCTGATTTGATGTTACTGCCATTTGATGAATTTGACGTGATATTGGGTATGGATTGGTTAACCTAGCATGATGCGGTAGTAGATTATAGACAAAAATATATTGTGCTAAAATGTCAGAATGGTGAGTTGCTCCGGGTTAAATCTGATCAGACAGAGGGGTTATTTGATGTGATTTCAGTAATGGCAGCACAGAGGTATGTCAAAAAAGGGTATGATGCTTACTTGGCTTATGTACTCGACACTAAGGTATCTGACTCAAGGATACAGGCAGTGCTAATAGTATGTGAATTTTCCAATGTGTTTCCAGAGGAATTACCATGGTTGCCACCAGAAAGAGAAGTGGAATTTTTCATAGATTTGATTTTGGAAACTACTCCGATTTCCATAGCTCCGTACCGGATGGCTCCTACTGAATTAAAGGAGTTAAAGACACAGTTGCAAGAGCTTGTTGACAAGGGTTTTGTCCGACCGAGTCATTCACCTTGGGGTGCTCCGGTTCTGTTTGTGAAAAAGAAGGACGGGTCTTTAAGACTATGTATTGACTACCAGCAGCTTAATAAAGTAGCCATAAAGAATAAGTACCCGTTACCCCGGATTGATGATTTATTTGATCAGCTGAAAGGTGCTACTGTGTTTTCAAAGATTGATCTCCGATCAGGTTATTATCAGTTACGGCTAAAGGAGTCAGATGTGCCAAAAACAGCTTTCAGAACCAGGTACGGACATTATGAGTTTCTGGTTATGCCGTTTGGGCTAACTAATGCAACTGCAGTATTCATGGATTTGATGAACCGGATATTCAAACCATACTTAGATAGATTTGTTGTAGTATTCATTGATGATATTTTGGTTAATTCTCGGGATGAAGAAGAACATGCAGAACATTTGAGAATTGTGTTGCAAATTCTGCGAGAGAAGCAGTTATATGCTAAATTCAGTAAATGTGAATTTTAGCTTCGAGAAGTGGGTTTTCTTGGACACATTGTATCTGCCGAAGGCATCAGGGTAGATCCAAGTAAAATTTCAGCTATTGTCAATTGGAATCCACCAAAGAATGTATCTGAAGTTAGAAGTTTCTTGGGTTTAGCTGGTTATTATCGGAGATTTGTACAAGGATTCTCTATGATAGCTTCTCCGATGACTCGATTATTGTAGAAAGATGTAAAGTTCGAGTGGACTGATGAATGTCAGCAGAGTTTCAACCGATTGAAAGATCTACTAACAAAAGCACCTGTATTAGTGTAGCCTGAACCGGGTAAGGAATTTGTTATTTATAGTGATACCTCATTAAATGGTTTAGGTTGTGTCTTAATGCAAGAAGGTAAAGTAATAGCCTATGCTTCAAGACAACTTAAACCACATAAAAGAAATTACCCAGTACATGATTTTGAATTAGCTGCTATTGTATTTGCACTGAAGATATGGCGGCATTACTTGTACGGTGAGAAATGTCATATTTATACTGATCATAAAACCTTGAAACATTTGATGACACAGAAAGATTTGAATTTGAGACAGCGCAGGTGGCTGGAACTGATAAAGGACTATGATTTGATTATTAATTACCATCCGAGTAAGGCTAATGTTGTAGCTGATGCTTTGAGCCGGAAATCTCTGTTTGCTTTACGAGCTATGAATACCCAGTTATCGTTGACTGATGATGGTTCAATCCTAGCAGAATTAAGAGCTAAACTGACATTTTTATAGCAAATATGTGAAGCTCAGAAGAATGATGAGAAGTTACAAGTTAAACGGGCACAGTGTGAGTCAAGTAATGATTCTGAATTTCAGATTGGTTCTGATGGTTGTTTATTATTCAGAGGTAGGGTATGTGTACCGTAATTGAGCTCATCGTAAGATTCTACACGAGGCTCACAGCATTACTATGTCTCGTACATCCGGGAGTAATAAAATGTATAATGATCTAAAAAGATGTCTTGGTGGTCGGGAATGAAACGTGATATCTCCGAGTTTGTATCAAGGTGTTTAATATGTCGCAAGTTAAAGTGAACATCGGTACCTTCGGGCTACTTGACCAATTCTTGTCATTAGGAATGGAAATGGGAAAGAATCACTATGGATTTTGTATCGGGGTTACCTTTGTCTCCGAGGAAAAAAGATGCTATTTGGGTGATTGTTGACTGATTGACAAAGTCAGCTCACTTTATTCCGGTACGTATGGATTATTCTTTAGATAAATTAGCTAAACTATACATATCTGAGATTGTCAGGCTACATGGAGTACCTGTCTCTATTATATCAGATAGAGATCCCCGATTTACGTCTCGTTTTTGGGACAAATTGCAAGAAGCCTTAGGTACTCAGTTGTATTTCAGCACTGCATTTCATCCTCAGACAGATGGTCAATCTGAGCGTGTAATTCAAGTATTGGAAGATATGTTACGATGTTGTATACTAGAGTTTGAAGGTAATTGGGAGAGGTGTCTACCTTTGATTGAATTTGCTTACAATAATAGTTATCAGTCCAGTATTAAAATGACTTCGTATGAAGCTTTGTATGGTAGAAAATGTAGAACACCGTTATATTGGACAGAACTCAGTGAAAGAAAGATACATGGGGTTGATTTGATCCGGGAAACAGAAGAAAAAGTAAAGGTTATTCGAGATAGTCTAAAAGCAGCTTCCGATCGTCAAAAATCATATGCCGACCTTAAACGAAAAGAGATTGAATTTCAAGTTGGTGACAAGGTATTCCTGAAAGTGTCTCCTTGGAAGAAAGTCCTCCGATTCGGTCGAAAGGGTAAACTGAGCCCAAGATTTATCGGGCCATATGAAATCATAGAAAGAATTGGACCGATCGCTTATCGATTGGCATTACCACCGGAACTTAAAAGAATCCATAATGTTTTTCATGTATCTATGTTACGACGATATCAATCAGATCCTTCACATGTTATTTCTCCGACAGAAGTGGAGATTCAACCGGATATAACTTACGGTGAAGAATCGGTCAAGATATTGGCACGGGAGACAAAAGAGCTTAGAAATAAAAATAAAAATTTGGTGAAAGTATTGTGGCAAAAGCATGGGATTGAGGAAGCGACATGGGAACCGGAGGAGGCAATGAGGAAACAATACCCAAATCTCTTTACTAGTAAGATTTTCGAGGACGAAAATCCTTAAAGGGGGGGAGAGTTGTAATGGCCTAAATTCAAAGTTATCGAAACAGTAGTTTCGTAACCACAAATCCGATTTAAAGAGAAATTTATTTCAATATTTTTGCATGAAAATTGATATGATAGGAAAATCGTATGAAAATATTGATAGAAAAATTTTACCGATTTAGTGGTCAGTTAGAAAAAGAAATTATTGAAGAAATTGGGTAAAAACAAGGTATCGGGACCTCTATCTCGTAAAACCAAGTCGAAAATAATTTTATAAATATTTATGAAATGTTAGTAATGTGGTATTAAAATTTTGTTAAGAAATTTTAATGTTTGGGTAGTCAATTAAACGAAAAGGACTAAATTGTAATAGGTGTAAAAGTTGCTAGAATGATTAAATAGCATAAGAGTCTAATGAGAAAGGATTTAAAAGGAAATTAGACCCAAAATTTATTTGGACTGGACGGCAAGGGCATGAAATCAGCAGGAAAATTGATAAATTAAGGGTAAAATTGGAATATTGCAAAATTAACTAAATAAAGCTAGGACTAAATAGGAAATATCTAGATTTCTCTTCATTTCTCTTCAATTCCAGCAGCTAAAAACGCCATAGGAGGGTTCTCTAAGCTGGTATTCCATAATTTTTGCACCAAGTGAGTTAATCCTTGCCTTTTTCTTGTAATTTTTGTGTTTCTAAGACTTTTACAACTAGGACCTACTATTAAATTCATTAGTTTTTGATTTCATGGATGAAATTGAAAGTCACCATGGTTGAGTGCTGTAATTTTATGATGAAATAGAATGAAATTAAAGCTTTAATTTGTTTATGAGATGATTTTATTAGGTAATTTCAATAGAAATTGATTTTTAGGACCTAATTGTGAAAATGCTTGGAATTAAAGTCTATTGCTGAAATTATGACTCCTAAAGGTTGTAAACTAGTTTAAGGTGATATAATAAAATTTTAATTGAGAAAAATCAGCTCAATTGAGAGGCTAATTGAGTAGGGACGAAATTATCATTTATTAAAAGCTTAAGGGAAAAATGGTAATAAACAGCTTGCACAATAACAGTTTGGACAGTAGCAGTAGACTAACTTTGAAAAATCACCATAAATTTTAGAAATCGAATTAGAAGAAGAAAAAAATATGGAATTAAAGCTTATTGAGTCTAGTTTCTTATAGAAGAAATAGTGTAAGTAATGGATTTGTAAATTTTGAGATATAATGAATTTTGTCAGACAATGTCAGAATGAATTCGGGTTCCCCTGTTTTGACTTTGAAAAATCATAAAAAATTGAATAAAAATAATTAGGGGTTTAAATTTATATGTATATAATCCTGAATAAGTCTGTTTTTAAGAGAAATAAACAGAACATCATTTGAATCCTGTATCAAGAGATAATTAATTTTTAGTGAAGAAGGGTCAGAACTGTCAGACAGCAGAACAGGGGTAACTTTAAAGAATAAACTGTACTTATTGGCTAAACCAAAAATTATGAAAATTTTATGGTAATAAGATATATGAGTCTAGTTTTAGGGAAAATTAACTAATCTTAATTTGGAGTTTTGTAGCTCGAGTTATAAATAATTTAGTGACTATGACTCAAATAGACAGCTTTGAATAAACTATAAATAATAATGGTTGAATTATAGAGAATGCTGCATATGAACATGAAATGTATTAAATTGATAATTAAATTTATTTATTTAGATCCAGAAGATTCAAATACGAAGCTAGCTCGAGGAAAAGAAAAAGTTCGGGATTAGTAGATTTTTTTTGTTTACAAACAAGTATCAAGGTAAGTTCTTGTAACTTGAATTATATTCTTAAATTGCTTGAGATTGTATGTTATTGATGTGAATATGATTTGAATATTCATTGTATGAAAATTAATGAAACATTGATATATTTGATAAAATGGGAAGAAATCCGTTTTAATGAAAGGAAAATTCGATGGATCTCGAAAAGGAATTGACGGTAAAAGGATCTAGCCGGACGGGTGATCCTATCCGATATAGCCCTCCGAAGAATATGTGTAAAATGGATTTAGCCCAAACGGGTAATCCGAATTAGGTTCAATTTAGCTCGACCGATAATTCAGATCCAAGCTCATTTGAGTAATTGTCGTTTGAGGATTTAGCCTGGACTGGTAATCCTGCTGCAAGGTTGAGGTTCGCGGGAGTGTGCTCTCTGAAATGGAAATGTGCGCACATGAATATAATTTGACGGACCCGGAATTGTACACTAAAAGTGTATCTCTGAAAAATCCATCGAAATTCCGATAAATTCAACGGGATAAATATGGAAAAATAACAAGGAAATGGAAATTATGATATTGATGAGCTCATCAATCATAGTATATATTATTGGTACATGGAAATTATTGTACTAACTTGAATGTTGAGTTTGTGCATGTTAGGGTAATAATGCATTGAATGGATATAGGAATATTTATTGTATTGTATTGAAAATATTAGGTAAGTATAATTCTTGTTACATGAGCTTACTAAGCACAAAGTGCTTACTCATTTCATTTTCCCTGCTTTTGCAAATGTTAAGAGCTCGGAGGTCGGATTTGGTGGGACACACATCACACTATCAACCTCGGATTTCGGTATATAAAGAAACTTTATTTTGGAAATCAATGGCATGTATAAGCTAATAAAGTAAATGTTAACGTGAAATGAATGTAAATTTAGCCATTAGTATGGTTAACAAACCTGGTTTTGGGTATGTGATGACGTTATTTTATAAATATGCATGAATTTATCTTGAAAATATGTTGAATTGGATTGGTTGATGTGGATTGTTTTTGGTTTAAAATTTCAGGGAAGGTTAGATATCTATAAAGGGGTTATATTGAGTTAAAAAAAATTTAATTCGTAAACTCCGGTAATACTTCGTACCCTATTCCTGCAATGAATACGGGTAGGGGTATTACATGGCTGGCGTTAGAGGTTTGGAGCTTGCTGGGGATTCAATCGCCTGCGAAACAAGATGAATTTTTATTGCAGAACTGACTCCGCCATATGTTCGAATCTGTGGATCTAAATACATACGGGATAATAGCTATCACTATTTGGGTGATTTGGTGGTCGAGGAACCAACTGGTGCATGAAAATGTTACTCAAACAAGCTTGGGAGTTGTTATTTGGATTAAAGCGCTTGACTTGACTATTGCTTCTACATCTGAATCCACTATATTGGAAAATATGGACATCACATATATAATAAGGGTAATTACATGTTATTATTTACTATCATGATAGGTTAGCTCAAATTAAAAGTGATCTAATTTGATTAAAATTTTATTGGGCTTTTATTATTAAATAAAGTATGGGTCAAATATGTGTAGATACTCTAGTAATTGAATTTTAATCAAATTCTGATTAATGATGAGTTAATTAGAGTTTGATTAGAACTAATATGCCAAGGTTATAAATATTAGGGTTATGGTCCCCAAATTATACACAAAATATCTTTTCTAATATTCCATCATTAGGAAAGAGAGAGCAAATATTCTCTGAATTTCTTGTGTTTGGAAGATCAAATCCCTAAGATCCGGTAAAACTTCAAGGAATTCATGGATTTAGGTACGCTTCCGCATCTAGTTTTGTTCTTAATTTATTCTTGATGATTTGACATGATAGATCCTGGTTTATTAGGTTTTATTTCAGACTTATTTTACAAATTTCTAACAAGTGGCATCCGAGCTTTGTCATGTTGAATCATTGAGAATGAATTGATTCTTTATTATTTTTAATTGATTCATTTTTCTTTTTTAATTTTATGGATTTGATATTTTAATTATATATTATGTTGAATCTTTGAAATTCTTGATAAATTTTTGGTTTTGGTTCTTTAAATAAAGTTTTAAGGTTTTATAAATATAATCTAGTTTAATATTTGCATATGCTATTTGAAAAGTGAAGGTTTATTTTTTTATTTATAATCAATTGATAAAAATTAATTTATAGATTTTTTCTCTTCTTTTCACACAATTATTTTATAAATTTTGGTTAAAGTCATTATTAAATTAAAGTTACATACTTACAACTTTTGCAATTGAAGAATTCCAATTGGGTTGTATAATTGGTTTTGAAAGTTAATTCACTTGATAATTGAATAAATGAATGTTGTTATGATGTTTATTTTTGCACTATTCGTTTTAAAATTTCTATTTGTGGTTGAATGTATATGAAATTATCATCTTTTGTCTTTATTCATGATTAATTATATTCACCATTGAATTCAATTCATATATGCAAATGATTACTTTTGGTTTCTACTATAATTATTTTATATAAATTTTAGTCATTATGGAACCCAACTAAAATTAAAATGTTTGGAATTTTTTTAATATGGTAGCTATGAATTTTCATAAGTGGTTGTGCATATAAAGGCTTTTATACAATTTGGGATTCTTTTATATTTGGTGGTTATTATTTTTTTAAGTATTTATGCTATAAAGAAGTTTTATGATAATATCTTTAGTGATTAATATAAATTTGAGTTTCATGAAATATGTAATGCAAGTCAATATTATTTTTCTATTATTATAATTGTGTGTATATATATTATATGCATATCGGTGATTTCAAGATTAATGCATGATTATAGTTTGTGTGAACAGTGTTTATAATCATTATTCAATAAGATATCTTTTATAGTTTTATTGGTAAAATTAAGTTTGGATGGATATCTTTGAAGTTGTTTAAATTTTTTTTGTTATGGTTATATATTCAATTTTACGGGTGCTTGATGCAAATTCATGTCAACTGTATACATAATTTAAATAATTTGGTTTTAAGTTTAGTTCTATAATATTAGGTTTTGGCATCTTATGGTTCTAAATATTTGGTTAAATTATGATGATATGGTTTATTGTATGAATTATGGGATATGCCAACTATTATTTTTTTTTTAGATTTATTGGCTTGAAAATATTTTTAAGTATTCATGTGCATATCTGTTTAATCATAAATACAACTTTGGATTTACATGGTAAATTCAGGGTAAGTTTTTCTATTTGATTATGAATACATGTATATGCATGAATTGCTTTGGTGTTTTAATCCATGCCAAAATTATGAATACATGTGCTTGTTAATTATTTGGCTTTAAACCACTACATTATTTTTGTTTGGTTTTTATATATATGGTTTTGGAACAAAAAGAAATAGTCAAAATTAAGGTTTTCAATTTTTATTACATTATTAAGACAACTTTATTTTGGGTTATTTCGGAGCCTATAAAGAAAAAAATAGTTTTGACATTTGACTATTGGGGAAATTTTAAATTTGAATATCGGTATGTTTATGTATATTTTAAAATAACTTAATTGAAGCAATAAGTCACTAAAGTGATTTTTTTTGTATAAATTATTTTGTTTTAAAATATAAAAGTTTTTATGCATGTAACTTAAGTTATGTTGATAATGATCGGCCCAAATTAAGGTTAATAATATTACATGTGCAACTATGGTAATAGACATGTGACAATTATTCGGTTTTACATGTGAGCAATAAATTGACCCAAAGGAAGATTTATGGTTGGACAGTTTTTATTGTCAATGTTTGATTATTACACCAATATATCACTTACAAGTTAATATTTTGTCTAAAAATAAAAATAAAATATTAATGGAGTGTCCAATATCTTGAGATGAGATTTACCTTTATTCAAATTATTTTGGTTTAAATTTGAAGTCTTATGTGAGGTTGGTTATGGTTTATGATTTATTCAACTATTATTATATTTGCCAACATCCTTGTATGTTGTTTTGGGATAAATATATATACATATATGTACTATTATCTTTTAATTTGATTGAAAGATAAGAAATATTTTGAAACAAATAAATTTAGATTTTGGCTTTAGGTTGTAATTAAGGATGTCTAATATTTTAAATAGATTAGTTGAAATAAAATTCCGCCAAAGTGACATCTTTTGCATAGATTAGTTTATTTAAAATATCAAAATGATTATATGTTTTTGTGATTCATGCGTTTATTAATTGACCCAAAGGTAAGTTAATATTTGGAAAAATTTCAACGACATCTGTGGTGATAAATGTGTGACAATTATAAGATACTTTATGTGAACCCAAAGATTAATTCATTGTTTGACATAATTTATTGTCAATGTTTGATTGCTACAACAAGAGTACCGCTTACTATTAATATTACTGTCCAAAGACTTGATATTAATGTTGTGTTTGGTATCTTGATATGGGATTAGCCATTATCCTAAATTTATTGTTTACTTATGAATATTGATGTGAACTTATTTATTTTTTGTTCTATATTCAGCTAACTTATGAATATTGATGTGAGCTTATTTATTTTTTATTTTATATTCAGCTAATTCATCTTCTACTGCCACAATATCTACTAATATCAATTTTATACCCATACTTAATGGGACTAATTTCAATGAATGGAAAAGACACTTATAGTGTTTGGTTGTATGAACATAGACATTGCACTAAGGGGAGAACAACCCCCACCTCTCACTGTGGAAAATACTCCTTATGTTAAAAGGGATTTTGAGAGGTGGGATCGTTCAAATTGCATGAGTCTAATGATCATGAAGTACAACATTTCAGAAGCCTTTAGGGGCAAAGAATCTAAAAAGATTACTAAGGCCAAAGTTTTCTTGATGAAATTGAGAAACGTTTTGCTAAAAATAATAATGTTGAAATGACATCACTTCTGACTTCTTTAATGTCTATAAAGTATAAAGATCAAGGAAATTCTAAGCAATCTAAGGGTTATGAGTTTTATGATCCTACAATTAGGAATATTTTTTAGATGAGAATTGCAACGTTCTTTTAGGATGTTGAGTTTGGAGGGAGAAATAAGGCTAGAGACCTTGCTTTTAAAGAGGAATTGAATTCTAACTCAGTTTCTACTATCATTTTTGATGATGTTTATGTTCTCATACCTATCATTGATTAAGAAGTGAATCTAGAACCTCAATAAGACAATGTTGAACAACTCCCTATTTAAGATGAGGTAATTGTTTCAGAATAACAAACTTAACAACCTTAAGAATGAATGCCATTAAAAAGGTCCATTGGAGAAAGGGTTATAATGGCTTTAGTGGAATATTTTGACCTTAAGCTATATCAGATGAATATTAAGTTAATGGTTTCTCAATGGTAACATTGATCATATATTTATATGGTGCAGTTAGAAAGCTTTGTGTCTAATGATGCAAAGTTAATGATTTGCAAAGAACTTCATCTATGGGCTTAAACAAACTTTTTGTCAATAATATTACAAATTTTATCAAATGATTATCTCATTCGGTTTAGAGATGAATTTTGTTGATAATTGTATAGACCATAAGTTTAGTGGGAGTAAGGTTCTATATTTGGTTTTATATGTTAATGGCATGCTGCTTGTCAATAATAAGTATAGCCTCAATCAATGCCCTAAGAATGATTTTCAGATTACAAAAATGCATTAGATTTTTTACATTTTAGTAGTGGAAAGTCTAAGGTACGTTCAGGTTTGTATACATTAGAATATTGTGTACACTATTGGGATGTTAGGCAGATATTTTAAGCAACCCTAGTTTGGACCATCGGATAGAATCCAAGAGGGTTATAAGGTATTTTCAGAGAACAAAAGATTACATGCTCACATATCAGAGATCTAATCAGTTAGAGATCATCAAGTATATAGAACTCCGATTTGGATGGAATATGGATACAATATTTTGTCACTAAGGTGCAAATTGTGCAAACAAATTGCAGTCTTTTATTCCAATAGCAACAGGAGTACATCAAAGTCAAAACACATAGACTTTAAGTTCCTGATTGTTAAAGTAAAAGTTCAGAGTGGCTAGGTGCCTATAAAGCATATTAGGACAAACTCCATGATTGCAGATCCGCTTACTAAGGAACTACACCTAAGGTTTTATAAGAGTACACTGCTTATATAGGTGTAATGTCATTTAAAGGATATTTGGTTTTAGTGTGAGTTTGTATTTTTAAATGCTTTTATGTTATAGACATATTTTCAGTTATTTCAGTTTAAAGATATTAAGTTTATTTTCCACATAAATAAAGTTTATTTGGTTTATTTACACTCTAATTTTGGTAAGGTTTGATCTCTCTAAGGAGGACCAGTTGGAAATAGACATGTTTAGATCATATTGCATGTAATTTCCATGCTACACTTCCATACTTGATCTATGTCATTTGGTTGTGTTAATATACGTGATCATGGATGGATTTAGTTACGATATATGTAACGAAAGTCGCCTTGGTTCTATGTTAACATAATTAATGGACGAAATTGTTCGGAATACCTTTTGGATATGATAGTAAAATTTTAAGCTCATAAGGTTATATAATGACATGTAATTATAAAGTAATTAGTATATATATGTGGTCCAAGTGGGAGATTGTTGGAAAATATGGACATCACATATATAATAAGGGTAATTACATCTTATTATTTACTATCATGATAGATTAGCTCAAATTAAAAGTGATCTAATTTGGTTAAAATTTTATTGGACTTATATTATTAAATAAAGTATCGGTCAAATATGTGTAGATACTCTAGTAATTGAATTCTAATCAAATTCTGATTAATGATAGGCTAATTAGAATTTGATTATAACTAATATGCCAAGTTATAAATATTAGGATTATTGTCCCCAAATTATACACAAGATATATTTTCTAATATCCCATCATTAGAAAAGAAGCAGATATTCTCTGAATTTATTATGTGCTAATTTGGAAGATCAAATCCCCAAGATCCGGTAAAACTTCAAGGAATTCATGGATTCAGATACGCTTCCACATCTAGTTTTGTTCTTAATTTATTCTTGATGATTTGACATGATAAATCCAGTTTTATTAAGTTTTATTTCAGACTTATTTTATAAATTTCTAACACACAATCCTTAGCAGACTGAGATGGGTGCCTCCTTGGGACTTGTTTGTGCTAGTTAATTTTGATGCCTGTTATAAACAACAAACGAGTTAATCAGTTTCTGAAATTATAGTTAGAGACTATGCAGGCCTGGTTTTAGGCTGAAGCACCATAATTAATATATGTATTACTGACATGTTCGTAGCTAAGGCACTGGCAGTCCTCCAACTACTCGGTTTTGCAGCATATATGGGTTTCTCAAGTATCGAGCTCGAAGGTGGCTCTTTAATAGTCATAAGGAAACTCAGATAACCACAACAAGACAGGTCGTGTATTAGTGAGACTGTTCATGACAGCAAAATAATCTTTTCTTCCTTTGAACAATGTTGATCAAATTCACAGGAAGAGAAGGTAACTCAGCGGCTTATGTCCTAGTTAAAGAAGGCTTCAAATTTCAAGAAGATAGGTATTAGATAAAAGTTGTGGACTGATACACCGGATTGAAGTGCCGGGGTCATTCAAGTGAGGGGCTTGCTCTGCTTTGACTTTGGTTACTGTGCTTTGATGGCTTGCTGATGTATGGTTTACTTGTCCGATCGGTGAAGGGGGAAAAATACATTGATGGGTTTTGTTACTTTCCCATCTTTGGTGGTCTTGTTTTGCAGCCACCCCATTTGTTTGTCTTATTCGAATTTTAAGGCATTATATCTCTCAACCGCCAACTTTTTAAATAAATTATTATAATACTATCATATTAATAATATTAGTGGTCTTAAATTAAAAATTCACTCAATCTCAGTCTCAAAATTCAAAACTTAGACCTCATTATTAGTTCCCACAACCATTTTTTTGTTGAATTAATGAAGTCAATTAGTAAAGCCTATAATAAGTTGAATTTGCATGGTACATGGTGGTCCATACCTCCATTGGACAACCATACACGATTATTCGACAGGTCAACCGAACGAATATGAAAATTAATTTATATAAACATAGTTTTTAAAATATTCTTCATATTCTATATTCATCTAGAATTTGGTAATAATAGTCGCAACTACTTAATAATAATTTAATTAAGAAAAGCACCCAACTTTTCTTATTATAATAATTCAGGGTACTATATTTTCCAAAGAAAATAAAATAGTGAACATGAAAGTTAAACAAACTAAACTATAGAAAACAATTGTAGTTAAAGTTGTAGCAGATCCTTTCACGTAAAAACTATAAAGGAAAATACCAATGTATAATATATACATATATAATACACCAAATATATATATACATAATTAGTGTACTCGGAAGTATTAGTAATTGTGGGTCCAAGGTTGCATATATATATATATATATATATATATATATATATATATATATTTAAAGTAAGTTGTTAGGAAAAATACATATATTTTATTTAACTTCAATTATAAATGTCGATTGAGTCTTAGTTTGATTGATATGTAAAATATTGTCAATACAAAATACAAAAGACGTAGGTTCAAGTATATTAAAGCACATTATCCTCTTATTTATGAGTTGAGGAAAAATTATAATACATATTTTAAAATACAAAAATTATACCTAAGAAAAAGGTTTTAAAACATATTGAGCTTATAAGGGACTATAAAAAAATAGGCTCATGCGTACGAAAACTAAGCTCAAAAGTCTAGTGTGGTACAAATAAATGGATTTCCCCTTTGTGAGGGAATATGGCAGACCCGTTTGTTTTTATTTCTTAATGTAAATTCACTTTTTATAGTCCAATAGACTTGTCTTGAAGAGCTTATATTTTTACTTTCACTGCATGTTCTCAGCCTTCTACTCAACATCATTTGTAACTTTCCGAGTTTTTTCGATTCTTAGACAAACAATTTTAAGGATAATTTTGGATGCTTTCCCACTACTACTAATGATCTTTCCATGCTACCGCTAGTGATCATGTCGTTGCAGGTGTTCCTCATGTCACTGCTGTTGTTCCTTCTATCTGTTAGAAGATGGCCTTCCATGCAGCTCATACAGCAAGGAGCACCACATGCAGTCAAGCCAAGCTTGCAACAGCTGAAACTTACTATTGTTGTCCAAATGCAATTTGTTTTGTTACTTCAAGTTCATGTGTTGTAACTTAGTTTGATTTGAACTTATTTGGTAAAGAATTTGATGTAATTAGGTAGTGATTGAGCTGATAAATCAGCTTTGTTCATATGTACAAGTTATTTTACCAAGTTTCCATGTAACTAATGGTATTAGGTAAGCATTAGGTGAAATTTGCTTTGTTTTTTGTTCAGTCATTGACTGATATATGTAATGGCAATATGCCAATGTTCTTTCTTAATGAAAATTTATCATCTTTCATTCATATGCTCCACTATTTTCTCTTGTCTTTCAATTTTGTTCTTGTTCTCAAGCAAATTTCTACTTTTGTTTCCTCACCAAGTTTCGAGGCTTGTTGCACAACCTTTCAACTCCACTTGTTTAACCTTGTTCCAAACACCAACAATTGGTATCTAGAGATTTTATCTTAGAGTACCTGTTGTGGTTGAACCTTAAATCGAATGGCTTCTTCAGCATTTTCTCCAGCTGCACCACCAGTCTTTAATAGTGAAGGGTTTCACTTATAGGTAGTCAAGATGAGGACTTACCTGCAAACCTTTGATCTATGGGAAGTTGTGAACACTGATACTGAGCCAGCTCCACTCAGAGCCAATCCCACAGTGGCTCAAATCAGGCAACACGCAAATGAGAGGACCAAGAGGCATAAAGCCATGTCTTGTATCCAAAACTGTGTGTCTGATGTTATCTTCACCAGAATTATGGCTTGTGAGACTCCAAAACAGGCCTGGGACAAGCTTAAGGAGGAGTTCCAAGGCACAGAGAGGACAAGGCAGCAGCAGTTGCTAAACTTGAGAAGAGACTTTGAAAATTTAAAGATGAAGGAAGAAGAAACAGTATAGCAGTACTCAGATAGAATCATGGTTGTGGTCAACAGCATAAGGTTGCTAGGAGAACAGTTCAGTGAGGCAAGGATTGTGGAGAAGGTGCTCTCAACATTGCCTGAAAGATACGAAGCAAAAATCTCATCCCTTGAGGATTCGAAAGATCTTGCAACCATCTCCTTAACTGAGCTCATCAATGCTCTTTATACTCAGGAGCAAAGGAGAGCTAGCAGGATGGAGGAGCATCGAGAAGGTGCTTTTCAAGCCAAGGCCAAGGCTGCCTCGAGCACCACTCCCTACAAAAGCAAGAAGAATTGGAAAAACAAGCCTAAGCCTGATGTTGCAAGAAAAGGAGACCAACCCTGCAGGCACTGCAAAAGACCAGGTCATCCTAAAGATAGATACTGGTTCAGACTAGATGCATTATGTCAACATTGCAAAAAAAAGGGGTATGTTGAAAGGGTCTGCAAGAATAAAGGCAAGCCTAGGCAAAATCAAGCACAACAGAAGAATATTGAAGCTCAAGTAGCTACAGACAGTAGTGACTATGAGGAACAGGTCTTTGCTGTGTCATGCTTAGCTGGTCAGAAGAAGGGCTCGAAAGGATGCCTATTGGACAGTGGTTGTACTGACCACATGTCACCAGATGCAACCATTTTTAAGACCTTGGATAGAAGTTGCAAAACCAAAGTGAAAGTTAGTAATGGGCAGTTTATCAAGGCTGAAGGAAAAGGGGATATATTGATAAGCACTCCCACAGGTGGCAAGGTCATCACAAATATGCTGTTGGTACTTGAGATTGACAGGAACCTTCTCAGAATTGCTCAACTACTTGAAAAAGGCTACTCAGTTGTGTTTAAGGGCCAGAAGTGCCAAATTGCTGATCCAAATGGATCAAGCCTCATGACAGTCACTATGACTGATAAATGCTTTGAAGTCAACTGGCCAAGTGACTCACACTCAGCCTGTGTTGCTTCTACTGAAGAATCCAAGCTTTAGCATCAAAGGCTTGGTCATGCCAACTTCAGATCGATAACTCAGATGATAAATGAGGAACTGGTTGAAAATTTCACCAACTCTGTTGAGAAAGATGAGGTTTGTGAAGTCTGTCAACTTAAAAAACTGTCAAGATTGCCATTTCCTACCAATAAAGCCTGGAGAGCCACAGAGAGATTGTGGCTGATACACTCTGATGTATGTGGTCCTATAAAATCAGAATCATTGAATGGAACTATTAAAACTGAAGCAGGCTATAAGCTCAAGAACACCAGGTCAGATAATGGAGCTGAGTATACCTCAGCTCAGTTCCAAGCTCTATGCAATGATGCTGGTATCAAACATTAGCTCACTAATGTTTATACACCTCAGCAGAATGGGGTCAGTGAAAGGAAAAATAGAAGTCTTATGGATATGACCAGGTGCCTACTATTTCAGAAGAATTTGCCTAAGACCATGTGGGCTGAAGCAGTTAACACTGTTGTTTACATTCAGAATAGGCTTCCAACAAAAGCACTAGCTCACAAAACACTATTCGAGGCTTGGTTTGGGTTCAAGCCATCTTTGGCTCATTTAAAAGTCTTTGGATGCCTGTGTTATGCTCACACACCAGCTGTGAAGAGGGATAAGCTGTCCAAAAGGGATCAGCCTGGCATCTTGGTGCGATACAGCATGGTCAATAAGGGTTATAGGATTTTAGATCCTTCAACAAACAAGATCTAAGTGAGTAGAGATGTGATCTTTGACGAAAAGGCATGCTGGAACTCGGAAAGAAATCAGCCAGAGGCTATTTCTGAAGAACTCATAGCAGGTCAGCTTGAACCTGATCAAAATGGTCCTGAAATGGACATTGATGATGAACCAGTCAGGGGTACAAGGACTTTGGCTGAGATTTATGAGAGGGCTCATGTTGCATAAGAAGAACCAAGTTGTTTTGAATATGCTGAAGCACATGAATTCTGGAAATAGGCAATGGTTGATGAGATTGCCATGATTGAAAAGAACCAGACATGGGAATTGGTTAAAAGACCAGCCAACAGAAAGGTCATTGGGGTGAAATAGGTCTATCGAGCTAAGCAGAACGCTGATGGAAGTTTGAATAAACTGAAGGCTAGGTTGGTTGTTAAAGGTTTCAGTCAGAAATATAGCCTGGATTACATGGAGACATTTGCACCAGTGGCCAGGCTATACACCATAGGACTGCTAGTTTCCTTAGCAGTACAGATGCAATAGAAGATCCATCAGCTTGATGTGAAATCTGCTTTTCTAAACGGTTTCCTTGAAGAAGAGATATACATTGACTAGCCCCAAGGTTTTGAAGTAGCTGGTAAGGAACATATGGTGTACAGACTCATGTAAAATTCTGCGTATTTTTTTCTTGGAATAGAGGTACTGCAAACTCAAAGTGGAATCTTCTTGGGACAGAAGACATTTGTTGCAAAGATCCTAAGTAAGTTCTCTATGAAGAATTGCAAGCCAATAAGCACACCTATGGTTGTTGGAATGAAGTTGTCAAGCCAAGGGGATTATGAACAAGTTGATGAATCTGTCTATATGGGTCTAGTTGGCTGCTTATTGTATTTGACAGCAGCCAGACCAAATATCATGTTTGCTGTGAGTGTGCTATCAAGATTCATGCATTGCTGCAACAAGCAGCATCTTCAAGCAGCAAAAAGAGTGCTCAGGTACATCAAAGGCACCTTGAGCTATGGATTACAGTTTAGCAAAACTGAAGACCTGAAGCTGATAGGGTACACTGACAGTGACTGGGCTGGTTCAAAGAATGACATGAAGAGTACCTCTGGTTATGCATTTACACTTGGTTCAACAATGTTTTGCTGGAGTTCAAAGAAGCAATCAATAGTAGCTCAGTCAACAGCAGAAGCTGAGTATGTTGCAACTGCAAATGCTGTTAATCAAACCATTTGGCTAAGAAAAATCCTAGCTGACTTGAACTTGTATCAAAGGGAAGTAATTGAGATCTTTTGTGACAACAAGTCTGCTGTTGCAATTGCAAAGAACTCTGTCTTCCATGGTAGACTTTAGCATCAAGCTACATGTAGTAAGAGAGATGGAACAAGCTCGAGAGGTGGAGCTGATTCATTGCAATTCTGAAGAACAAATTACTGATATCTTTACAAAGGCCCTTAATGTAACTAGGTTCAATAAACTAAGAAAACAGCTAGGAGTTAACAGCATGGAGACCAAGGAGGAGTGTTGGAAGATGGCCTTCCATGTAGCTCATGTAGCAAGGAGCACCACATGCAGTCGAGCCAAGCTTGCAGCAGCTGAAACTTACTGTTGTTGTCCAAATGTAACTTGTTTTATTACTTCAAGTTCATGTTTTGCAACTTAGTTTGATTTGAAGTTAGTTGGTAAAGAATTTGATGTAATTAGATAGTGATTGAGCTGATAAATCAGCTTTGTTCATATGTACAAGTTATTTTACCAAGTTTCCATGTAACTAGTGGTATTAGGTAAGCATTAGGTGAAATTTACTTTGTTTTTTGTTTAGTCATTGACTGATATATGTAATGGCAATATTCCAGTGTTCTTTCTTAATGAAAATTTATCATCTTTCATTCATATGCTCCACCATTTTCTCTTGTCTTTCAATTCTGTTCTTGTTCTCAAGCAAATTTCTGCTTTTGTTTCCTCACTAAGTTTCGAGGCTTGTTGCACAAGCTTTCAACTCTGCTTGTTTAACCTTGTTCCAAACACCAACACTATCGTTAGTGCAATGCCAATGCTGCTTATTGTTTTATAGGCCAAGCACATCTTTAACATCTTCAAATTAAAGTATTTGATGGGGATAAACTAAAGAGGTGGCAAAAGAGTATCTTCTCAATCCTAGATATGCATGGAGTTGCCTTCACTCTCACTGAATTCAAACCTACCAATTCCTTTAATAAACAATTTGATCTATGAGTTTTTTCCAATAAGATATGTGTGCACACTATTATTTCCATAGTTTCTAATGAATGATTTGGTGTTTATTCTTTGTATAAGGAAGCAAAGGAAATTTGGGACTCTGTGATTACTAGATACACTATTAAAGATGTTGGCAAGTAGAATGTTATAGGAAAATACTAAAAGTTGGAGATGATTGAGGATAAAGACATTAAGGTGCAAATTAATCAAAGCCACAAACTATTGGAGGACTTCAAATCCTAAATTATAACTCTTCTAAAAGGGTTTGTTGCTAGATTGCTTGTTGAAAAGTCGTCCCAATCATTGAGTGATTGCAAGCAACTACTTAAATAAAAACACAAGTAGCTCTTACTCGTAGACTTAATCACCCACACACCAAAAAAAAAGAACTCAAAGCTGCCAAAGGAAACAAAAACACTATGAATGCAACTTGATGGAAGGCAAGATAAAAAAGAGGCATACAAAAAACGACTACAAGCCCAAAACTAAAAATCCTATCTTTAAGGAAAAAAAATAGGAGAATTGTTTCATGGGTAGAAAACTAGGCCATTACACACTTCAATTTAAAAAACGAAATGGGAGTGTAACACCCCTAACCCGTCTTCATCATCGAATAAGAGTTACGGAGTATTACAGTGCAAAACAGAACCTTAATCATCGAAACATGGATCAACATGCAATCCACATATTTATTTTCAATAACGTAATTTACATATGATAAAAATACTTTTACAAGCCTTAAATCGAGCTTAATTGGCCTCAAAAAAATAGTTTGGAAACAATCAGGGACTTATTCAAAGCAAATCAGAAATTTTAGGGAAAACATAAAAAATTTGTGAAACATGGGTCAAATGGCAGGTGACATAGCCCAAACCGTGTGGAAATTTGAAATAGGGCTACACGATCATGTGTGGGTCGTGTTTCAAACCATGTGCAGTTTCAAAGTTGGGTCACACGACCATGTAACAGGCCGTGTGCCAGATCGTGTAACTAACTGTTTTAAGAGACACGACAATGTCGTAGACCATATCTCAGACCATGTGAAACATGCATTTAAAAAAAATAAGGACACACGGCCATGTGAACAGCCCGTGTGTAACACACAATTGTGTGGCAACCTTTGTGTGACACATGGTCGTGTGACAACTCGTTCTTAGGCCGTGTGTACCAAAATGTGCCTTGGAAAACAAGTTTACCAAAAATGCTTTCTTGAGCCACGAGGCTTTCTTGAGCCACGAGCATACCATTTGCTAACCTTTTTAACCTAATTAAAACACACTTGAATGAGACCAAATCATGCTAAAATCATCATATATGCAACACCTTTCCATCATTCAGCCAATGTACCCTCATTGGTACCACAAAATATACATCCAAGTAAATTCATCTAATTGAAATGGACTAAGCTTAAAATCTACACCATATACCTATCATTCATCCATTTCAACTTCAAATAAACACAAATCAAGTCAAGAATCATTCAACATATACCTACCAATATGCTAATCAAAGGCACCATATTTCACACACCAAATTTAGACCCATTCCACATCTCAAAGTTCTAGTTTGAACCTATGTCAACCATGCCAAATAGCCATTCCAAAACATGCCATTATACCTTATAATACCTAATATCTATAAAGCATGCATAAAGCTCATCCACACATACTTCTACCTATTATTCACATGCCATCATTTAATATCATTAACCACAACAAACTTAGCAGAACCTAAACAAGTCAAATCACTGGAATAACCTTTTTAACCCTATTACATGTCATTTATAACCATTAACCAAGACAACCATAACTACCAATATGACGAATGGATAGTGTGATGATACTCCGACAAGATTCCAATCGGTCGAGCTTTTTTGATGATCTACAAAACAGAGAAAATAATTACGTAAGCGATTAGTGCTTAGTAAGTTCGTATAACGGAAATTTAAACTTACCGATCATATTAACTAAACAACCAATCACACTTTCATCATGTCATATGTCAAACTTCCTTTCCTATACATATAAGGTTAGTAAGTATAACATTACATGTAAGTACCAAGTAAATCATGGCATATACATAATAAACATTTAGACTTTATATATCATCCATCACATATATATCCATACACATTATTTTCATTTGAATCCACATAGTTTGTAGAAAATAAGTAAACATAACATCTATGAAACATAGTATATACTAAGAAATGAATTCCATGTGTATTTCATTTATCACATGATAAATTATCATCCTTTTCATTTCATATATGCATGTCTATCTTTTCATTTCTTATGAACATTAGTAACATTAAGTTTAATACATGTCTTTCCAATAACTTTACTTACCCGTTGAACCATATAGAATCACATCGGATACTCGAGAATACTCACACATAGTGTACCTTTTTATATAACCATAACATTTCCAATAATGCTCACACAAGCTGTGAAAAAGGTCTGCTCATATGAGTTATGGGTTAGGATGTTAGCTACACGATGTTGCTCACATGAGCTATGGAGAATCTGTAACAAATACAGGACCTCAGCCATCGATAGGACATCTAGGACCAGCACCCCAAACCGTATAATCCCTAATGACATGTCATTTGCATCCTAAGTATTCACAAGATTTAACAGGACCTTTGTACATATCTAATTCTTTAAATCTCATTATAATATATCATTTCGCACATGCTTCATGAAATACACATTTTCAATTTACACATCTAAACTCTTTCCTTTCATTCTATTACATATTAAACGAAGTTCACATTTTTCATATAAAGACTTTAATTTTACTTATCTTCACAACTTAATCTATTATACCAAAATTAATACACAACTATCAATCTAATTATGCATATCACAAATATTAATCAATATTCCATCTAAAACAAAAATAACAAATTTAATCCTTATACAAATTTACCTCAACTAGAACGGTTGCTAAACCAGAGTCAACAACTAGTCCAGAACCTTAGCTTTTTCCTTGATTTAAATCCAACTATAGCGTAGAAGTGTGCATGGGCCGGGCGACCCGGCCCGGCCCGAAGGCCAGCCCAAAAAATGGAATGGTTTGGGTAAAAATATAGGCCCGAAAAATGGGCTTGGACAAAAACGCAGCCGGCCTCGGTAAGATTTTTTTTTTCTGCCTCTACCTACCAATTTTAATATTAAATTATTTTTAAAAAATTTATTTTTAATTTTAAGTAACTTTAGTATTTTACTTTACTCTTTTTGTTGTTTTTAATGTTATTTTAATATTGTAAAACTTTTGTTATTAATATAATTTTGTTCTTAATTTAATTTTAATTTGTTTCAATTTTTCAATTTTAATATAATTACTTTTTATTTTATTTTTAATTTATATATTATTTTAAGAATTATTTTAGTCTTATTTTTTATTTGTTTTTGTTTTAATATTTTTTTATGTTTTAAATGTATTTGATTTATTATATTTTAAATTTTTATTTAATAAAAAAGCAAATTTTTTTTAATATGGTAGGGCCTAGCTTAGGCCTACCATTTTTTTCCCGGTTCGGGCTTGGACAAATTTCTAGACCCATATTTCTGGTGGGCAGGCCCTACCTTGAAAACAGCCAAATTTTTTATGGGCCAGTTCGAACCCGGCCCTACCAAACCACATACACCTCATCAGTAGCGTTTCTTGATCTAAATAGTATATTTAATTAGCTTAAAATAATTAATTCAAGCCTATAACACAATTTAATGTGAAATTATAAAGCCCCAACATTTTTCCTTTTATTCAATTTAGTCTTTAGACCTATAACTTGCAAATTTACCATTTTTAAAAGAGAACCCACGTTAGCCGATTTTCTTAAGGGTCCAAAACAGCCCACATCTTTTACAAATTCATATTATTTCCCTTGAATTTTACTATTTAAACAATTTAATCCCTAACATACAAAATCACTAAAAACCACTTAACAAAATACTTATATCTAGCTATCAACTTTAATAATTCATCCGCTAAAATAAAAATAATATGTAACACCCCTAACCCGTATCTGTCACCAGAATAGAGCTACAAGGCATTACCGATCAATTACAGCATATAACATACATTTCTCATTCATGAACACATTATCATATAAACATTAATCAAACATAATCATGTTGTCCCTTATAAGGCTCTAGGAGACCTTAAAAGATGCTTAATAGAGGTTCAGGACTAAACCGACAACATTTGGAAAACTTAGAAAATTTTCATACATACAGGGTTCACACGCCCGTCTGAATAGGCCATGTGTCTCACACGGCCACCAGACACATCCGTGTCACAGGCCTTGTGGAAACAGGGCATACATACTGACTTGCATCACACGGCCGAAGATACGCCCGTGTGCGATGACCGTGTAAAATCTAGAAGGTATACTGAATTAGCCACACGGCCGGCCACATGCCCATATGCCATCCCATGTGCCACACACGGCCAGTAGACACGCCCGTGTGTCTCAGCCGTGTAACTCTCTGACTTGTTTTAACTAGGATTTAGGGATCACACGGTCAAATCACATGCTCGTGTGCTTATCCGTGTGGCACGAAAATAGGCTTGACTTAAGCCATTTTTCCCACCTATCTTTTATGTACCAAAAAGCATTCATTTGGCATCATTTTAACATAAAAATAGGCAACTAATAATGACCATTTCATGCACATTTCATACCATCTATTTCTTTACCACTCATTTAATGATCATAAACTAGCTCAAAAGTATACCCACTTCATATGATTCATTATTCAATACTTATCTACTAAATCATACACCAATTCATTAATCTTTGCCAAACAATATGACATCTAAACATTAAGCATTTAGCTAACTAAAAACATCATTTCTAATCTTGTCATTATACACCATTAATAACTAGTCATATGTACACCTCAAAACCATACCAAGATTACCAAATTCACAAGGCACACATATATACATCACATACCATATTGTAATTCATACTATAAGTAAATACCATTCCATCATCAATATTATTTTCAAGCCAACTCACATGGCTAAATCCATAACTCAAAATATACCATAATGACACTAGCCTATACATGCCATATACCATATTTACAAAGCTTCAAAAGTACCAACTAAGTGATTGATAGTGTGATGACGTTTCCCAACGACCCCAAGTCGAGCTAGCTTCGATTATCTATAAAATAAGGAAAGAATACACCAAGTAAGCTTTTAAAGCTTAGTAAGTCCGTATGATATAAACTTAACTAATTACAATTACCATTCACCAAATTAAACATATGACATGAAATTCAAGATTTCTATCAAACCTTTCACATGCTTATACATAAGCTTATATACAAACTTTGTAACTTTATTGATTTCAACCTCATAACATATATGTACAGACCCGTACCAATCCAAAACAAGTTCATATATTCATGAAATACCGTCGCATACTCGATGTCTCGCACACTAAGTGCCACAATCAATGTCTCGCACACTAAGTGCCATAATCAATGTCTCGCACACTAAGTGCCATAATTAATATCTCGCACACTAAGTACTATATATAGCCGAAGCTATATCAAATCACACACTAAGTGCCAAATTTAGCTGAAGCTATATTGAACCGCACACTAAGTGCCACATTTAACCGATATGTCCTCAAACATAACAATAGTCACGTATATACAATTTATACGATATCAAAGCATTAAAAGCATAAATATAACAATGCTTAGTACATACAAACGTACCTCGTATTCAGAATTGACGTATCAGGTCGACTACTCGATAATTTTTGTTTTTCCCTGATCTAGGTCCGAATTCATCCTTTCTTGATCTAAAGGTATTCAAAATTAACTTATTCAATCACATATTCATTCAATTTAATCCAAAACACTCTTTAAGGCACATTTACACTATTGCCCCTAATATTTCACATTTTTACAATTTAGTCCTTATTACATAATATCATAAATTAGTGAAATTATCAAAATACCCATGTTTAGCTGAATTACCCATATACCCCTAGCAGCCCATATTTCTCATTTATTTCACATTTCAACCACACATTTTTAACATTTCTCAATTTATCCCCTATTTTGCATTTTCACCAAAAATCACTTAACAAAACTTGTTTAACTAATATCAAATATTCATAATCAATCATCAAAAATCATACATATTCATCAATGGAAACATTCAAAATCTTTAACATTTTTTCAAATTAGTCCGTAGGCTAGTTAGTACTAGTTGCAATGATCTCAAAAACATAGAAATCATTAGAAACGGGATAAAAATCATACCTTAATAAGCAATTTAACCAAGGCCGAATGCAAACCTAAAAGAATGGCTATTTTTCTCCTTAGAATCAGTTGAATATGAAGATATTAGGAGATAATTTCATTTTGTTTTATTTATTTTTTCATTTTGTTTTATTTATTTTAACATAATTTACCAATTTACAAATTTAACCTTAACAAACTTTAATAACTACTCCAAATTCCATGCCACTAACTTCCACTATCTTATAATTGGGTTAATAACCACATAAGGACCTTAAATTTAAGGTTCTATATCTATTTAATACCTTTAGCTATTAGAACTCTACTTTTACACTTTATGCGATTTAATCCTTTTTATCAAATTGACCAATTAAATGATAAAATTTCTAAATGAAACTTTCAAACGATCATATATTCATACTATAGACACCAAAAATAATATTAAAATAATTTTTTAACACCAGATTTGTGGTTCTAAAACCACTATTCTGATTTAGCTAAAACTAGGCTATTACAAAATACCTTACAATCATTCATGAAAAATCCCTAAACCTTTAATAGTTTTACAAATTGACCCCCAGCCTAGCTAGATTAAGCTAATACAGGCTCAAAAACATAAAAATCATTAAAAACAGGGCTTGAAAACATACCATGCATGAGATTTAAGCTTTGGCCAAAAACTTTCTTTACCTAACAATGCTTTTTGGTTTGAAAAATAGCAAATTGAAGAAGATGATAACCTTTTTGTCTTTTAGTTTGTTTTAACATTTTAATTTAATTATCAAATTACAAAATTAACCATTTTAAACTATTAAAATTACACAAAAAACCAACCAATGTCATCCACTAACCACAAATATGGTATAATTATCATCCAAGTCCATTAATTCACCTTTTCATATCTATTTGATCCATTTTAACTAATAGAAATTAAATTTTAGCTTTTATAATTTAGTCCTTTTCAATTAATTAACTATCTAAACATTAAAATTTCTTAAATAATTTTTAATACGACCCTAATAACACCATAAATATTTAATAAAATATTTACGAGCTTGGTTTATAGAAATAAGGTCTCGATACCTTATTTTCTAAAACCACTTGACTTTAAGGATTTACTACTTGAACCTAATAATTCATTCAAATAACATAAATTATCAAATCAAAATTTATAATAATAATAATAATATTTATGGACTCGCTCTTTGGATTTGTAGCCCCGAAATTACTATTTCCGACACCACTAAAAAACGGGCTTTCAAATGTTAATTTAGTTAAAGCAGATGACATAATTAATACAATCATTTCTCAAGTCAATGTTGTAACTAATATGAAAAAGTGGGTGATAAACTCTAGTGACACTAAGCACATTTATGGCAATCGAAATGCTTTTGTGTCTTACTTCCAAGTGGAGGAAGGAGAAAAAAACCATTTATTTTGGAACACATGAATTGCACATGTGCTTGGAAAAGACAAGGTTCTATTCGAACTTACATCTAGAAAGATCTCAGCCTTAAATGAGGTGCTTCAAACCAATTTAATTTCTAAAAAAATAGGGGTAAGAGTTTCCTTTAAATTTGATAATATTGTAATGACCAAAAATAATACTTTTGGTTTGATGTTGAGCATTAAAATTTTAGTTTTGTTCTTCCCATTCCAATTCTTTATCATAATAAAAAAGCTTATTGAATTTTGTGGATATGTTATAGGGAAATTATCCTTAAAGATAATATTCTACACCTCTTAAGCTTTCGTGCTTGACTTTCCCCTTTTTTTATTCTTAGTTAAGGTTTAGAGCTCAAGTTCTAGTGTTTAACATCCTCTCCCCCTAAATTTTAACGTAAGCTTTGATTGTACCAAAAGAAAATTCAATTCTTTAAATTGTGCTTATGTATACATTATTAGCAAGAAAACAAATAGATTTGTCATGTTTTTTGGTAAAATATGCTCATGTAACAACCAGATTTTCGTTAATTTTAGAAAATTTAGTTTCGAGGCTGAGTTTATTAAATTAAACCATCTAAAATTTTAAATTGAGAAGTTACAAGATTATTACGGAAATAGAAATGAGAATTGTTGTTAAATATAGTATAGGGACTAAATTGTAAGATGGCTAAATTTAAAAATATTAGATGGGAGATTAGGCTAAGGATCTAAATGAGACTAAACCATAATTAAATTATAGTAGTGCTTTCATATGATCATAGTTATCCTTTTCCACTAAGAGCTCCATGATAAAATTTTAATCATTGAATTTGTTTATTTAATGTTAATTTAACTTAGTTATAATGCTTATACATGTGTAAGTAGGAGAAAGGAATGTTAATAAAAATAAAAATTCTTCTTTCTCTTCCAACTGGACTACAAGAAGAAAGGTTAAGTTTTCTCCATTGTCGTCCACTCTATAGCAAAGTTAGAAGACCTTTAACTTTGATTTTTGTTGGACTATTACTCTAAGATAGTAGACAAGCTTAGATCAAGTGTTAGATTGAAAAATATTCATGTTTAAGTTAAGCTACCATTGTTGAGTTTATGGTTAACTAGAGAGAGAATAGTTGAACTTTGAGGAAAAATGATGTTTTTAGGTAGCTTGAGGTCCCTATAGTATAGTTACAATGTCAGATTTAGGCTCGATTAGGTAGACTACAAAATACAAGAATTTTGGATATTAGGGTTATAAGGGACCTAATTGAATTAAGTGCATTCATATTTGATTTTTAATGATTCTTGTGTTTGATTGTGAAATTAATGTTATTTTCATAATTGTATTATCGAACGTAGTTAAAGACGACGTTGGAACTTTGAAGGCAAAAGGAAAAACGAAGGCGAACGTCAAATAACTATGCAATTTCTGCTACTATAATTTGTTTTAAATTACATGTTTTATTCAAGTAGCTAGATTGATGTAATCAATAAGGCAATGAATAACAAGGTAAATGTATCTATACTTGAAGTTCTTGAAATGATTGGTATGAAATTGAGTGATAAGTGCTAAAAATAACATATTTTAGTATTATCCTTAACGCTTTTTGGGGTGATTACTCGATGTTAATTGTGAATTTTATGCTCTTAATCCTTTAAATTCATGTTTTTTATGCTTAATAGAGCATTTGGGAGCAAAATAAGAAAAAAAGAGTGAAAATTGAAAAATTGAAGCAAGGTACAAAAGCCACATGGGCTAACCCATTCCACACGACCTAGCCACACGATCGTGTGACCCACACAGTTTACCATACGACCATCTGGTAAGTTATGTCGATTGCACGGGTTTACACTCTGAACTGTGGAAAATCACAATTTTTAAATTTTCGGGCATTCTAAGACGTATATATGACTAAAATAAGAAGATAGAAGGGAGTTATAAGAGAATACTCAAGAAAACAACTTGAAAACACCATTGAAGCCGACTTTGAAACAAATTTCCATCAAAATTGAATATTCCTAATTGATTTCTTAGGAAGTTATCATGAGTTTCTTTATTTCTTGCGATTATACTGTGTCTTGGATGTTTTTATTTTCAACCATGAACTAATTTTCTAAATACCTAGGGAGATGAACCTTATAATGGATTCTGTCATTTTATTTTTATTTTACACAATAAATACTTAACTTCTTCTTCTCAAGTGTGTGTGCTTAATTCTTGGTTTAATATTTCTAGATTATTAATTAATGTTTGATGTGCTTAAGTCGGTGGTTGAATAGACTCTGTTTAAGAGTAAATCTTGCGTAATTGAGTGGAGTTGCATGCAATCCTATAAATAGGACGACATAAATCTACTGGATTATAGTCAAATCTAATAGGGGAATCCATAGCAGGAGTTAATGCGATAATAAGGGTTTTAACTAGAAAGAAATTTCAATTAATCAAAAGAGATATTAGCATAATTTAGGAGTTAATGCTCAAAATAGATATTAGCATAATTTAGGGATTTCTACGGATCAATGTGCTAAGTAAAAGAAATTGCATAATTTATATTGATAGTAACAAATGAAATCTAAGCGAATTCTTTCCTAAGTATTGTTTCACTTCTTAGTTGTTAATCGATTGTTTTCCTGATTTGTTCTTTGACGTGTTAGTTAGTTAATTAATTTAGTTAATTTTATTTTTAATCTACCACTTGAATTATTCGGTTAAATAATAGAAAGACGGCAATTACTAATACTTTTAGTCTTCGTGGGAACGATATCTTTGCTCATTGTAGCTTTACTATTCATTGATAGGTTCACTTTCCTTAGTTAACTTTTTAGTTAGCTCTGTTGACATCATTGATCTTGTAAGTGATTGTAATCGAAATTATGATGCCATAATAATGATTCTATTGAATTAAGTATTGATGACAATTAATAATGATAATGCTCGATTAAACGGTGTCAGAAAGAATTACATGTATAGTTGACATGCCATAGGTTTAAAATTGATTACATTGTGTTTACTCCCGTATTCTAAAAGGATGGGAGAGTTCTTAAATTCACTAAGGGTCGAGAACAGTATTACAATGTCCTGAGGGTCGAGTACAAATTATTAGCTCAAATTCCCAAAGAGTCATGAGTGTATATTGATATAATGATCCGTGTACCTGTCCTTAAATTCAAAATCGGTTAGTAGGGGTAAATGAATGAAAATGATATGTGATTATATTATGAAATGCTATATGAATGTATATGTAAATGAAATATGGTCAAATTATGATAAATAAATTGTGGTTACTAGATATCTAAGTAGAGATGCGAATTCCCCTAGGGAACATCAATAATTTGAGAAAATGTATATTGAAACGATATAATGAAATGAAATCTTGTTTATTTCTGTGATATGAAAACTTGTGAAAATTGTAAGCCGGAATACCTTGAGGGTGACATGATAAAATAATTCATTATCAACTGTTTTTTTTTATGATAATGTAATAATTGATCAATAATGGCAATGTATCATAAAGAAAAAAAAAAGAAAATAGAACACGCAGAATTTTACATGAAAACCTCTTTTGGGAAAAAAGCACCGACAGATGATAAGAAAATTCGAATGATTACGAATACATCTATTTATAGGTTTAAAAACCTTATTCTAATCAAATATCAAATAGAGGAAGTAAACTTTTATACGGATTCCACTTGTGCAGCTTGTACCATACTGCGGGGGTTAAAGGTTGCAACTCCAGTCCAGTATTTTGCTTATTGGGGATCTACGATTGGCTGCGGCTTTCGCCCTTGTAAATCCCCTATCTTTCCACTTGTATTTTATTTTTAACAGGAATTAGGGTTACACAACTCTTGCATTGTACATCTATTATTTAAAGTTTTTATGTTTTGAATTCAAATTATATTAGCACCACTAAGTTTCAATACTCAGCATACGAATGTGTTTGTTTTCTTTCACAGGTGTCGAATAGGTGGCTTGCTAGTTAGTGTGTTTCCTGAAGCATCCAAAGCTCTACAACTCAGCTTAAACCATGCTTGTGTTCTTTTGTTTATAATTTTTTAAAGGCATGTACTTAGGTTAAATTATGAGTCTAATGTGTTGTTTTAGCCTTTTGGCATGTTAAGTTACGTTTTGGACCTATAAGGGTCTTAAACTTGAATTTTGGTTCCTTACAGAACTAGTCGTTTGTCTGGTACTTTCCAAATGGTTTTCCCTTTGAAGAGGAATAGTATTAACAGACATATTTGTCATCTAGCGTATCCTTCTCTGTCAACAGTTTTTAACTAACCTCTCTTATAATTGTGAATTGATTGTTGTGCCTATGCTTAACATTTAATGAACAACATTTCACTGAGCATTCTCTGGCGGCTCTTATTGGTGAATCCTTATTTGTGATCCTTGGATAAACCATATTTCATTCGCCTGTGCACTAGGCATCACTAGAGTGTCATCTTTCATGACTATTCCTTATGGGGTTACCACTCATATGCCCTACTGGCTTTCGTGAATATTATTCTAGCGGTCTTTTCCCACTTCTATTACGCTTCTCGTTCATTAGCAGATTCTTTCGACCCATTGGTTGACCATATCATGTTCATGATTCCAATTTCCTTCTAACCCTTTTCTCATTGTTTGCAGGGTTTCCCATGATTACTATCTTGATTATGCATCCATGTTTATTGTCCCAGCGAACTCTCTCATGCTGCCAAAATCAGGCTCTAGTCTTACGCAATATAATCACATGTTTAACGTCCTGATGGACTACTACGTGTTTAGTGTCCCAACGAACTATACTGGTTGCCATAACTCAACTATGGTCTTACACTCTGAAATCCCCATGTTTACCGTCCTAGTGGATTACCTATGATGTTGTAACGTCTTTCAGCTATGGTCTTACACAATATAACCTCGTGTTTACTGTCTTAATGGACTACCAAAGGATGCCATAGCATCTTTCAACCGTGGTCTTAGTCCTATTTACTATTTTGACGTAATTTTATATGATGCCATAATGTATTTCAGCCATGGTCTTACTCATTTTTATCATGATGCCATAACATCTTTCAGCTATAATCTTACTCATTTTGGCATATAGCCTCCGATCGGACCCATGGCCTAGTAATGATCTTTCTTATGTACTTTTCCCATTACATTCCATTCATTCCTCCATTTCATCGTTCTTAACATTGATGCTCGAACATTGCAATGTCCTTGGTAGCTAGTGTGACATTTTGAAAAAAAAAAAAACCTCACTTGGTAGCTATGTAAAAAAACTCGATGATGTTAACAATTGGACTTGCATTTTTAAAGTTGAAAAGTAGAAAAATTAAATTCACTTAAAAAAAAGAGAGAAAAATTTCAAATATACGAAAAGTATAGACTTGGAGCATATTTTAACCTTTTTTTAAATCAAAGACCAAGTTTCAAGCCTTATATAATTTATCTTTCTCCCCTAAAACTTGTAATGTTATAGAAAGTATATAGGTAAAAAGGCCTCTTCAGTCCCTCTCAAAAAAATTGAAGCAATTTAATTAATTATCAATTTCTAAAGTGAGTAACTAAGCACAATTAATCATGACGTTAATATCTTCTGTCAATTGTACATAATTTTGATTGATATAATAACAAATTTAGCCTTTAATGTTTACATATTTTGTCATTTTGGCCTTAATTCTAAAAAATTCAACAAATTCAGCCTCAATATTTATATATTTACACAAATGTTGCAGCATAAATTTGTTAAATTAAGACCAAATTGACAAAATGTGTAAACTTTGAAGGCTAAATTTGTTACATTAACATCGTGATTAATTATTCTTAGTTGCTCATTTTTGAAATCGACAGAGATTAAATTGATCTGATTTATTTAGGGGGATTAATTTGCTTAATTTCAAAATTGAGGAAGACTGGAGAAGTCTTTTTACCAAGTATATATTAATTTTCAATTCTTTTTATTATGCTATATGTGTTTTTGTTTTTATGTTTTTTTTAACATTTATCATAATCAATTATTACAAATACTAAATTAAATAATTAACTCAACCAATTAACTTTCTCACACATAATTTATACATATGAGGCTTGAATCTGGACGCTCAAGCCTCGAAATCTCAAAATCTTAATTTTACTATTTCAACTAAGACCTTATTGATAAATACGATATGTTACGTATAAATTATAAATATACATCTACATATATATCAAATATTAATAGAAGAAAATGAAAAACAACACATGTTTTTTTATTTTTCTGATATCTCCTTTGCTAAAAAGAAATTGGCAGAGATATAATAATGACCAAATTGGGAGAGATGAGAAAAGGACAATAAATAATATAATGAGGGAAATTTCTAAGGTCTGGTATACCTACTAATTTCTACTTACATTAATATAGTATTAATTACTTGGTGAAGGGAGTAAAATAAACCAAGGCACTGGAAACATATATGTGGGTGGATTGTTGAAGACTCTACACTGATTAAATGCTAAATTTAGCTCAGACACAACAATTAAGGATTGATTTTGAAATTCAACCAACACAATGATGACTCCGTATATTATGCCTTTGGGCTTGGGTGATATTATCTAAAAGATTAAAGTTAATTTAAGGTAGGTTTGGATAGATACTGTATTTATCTAGAGTTTATATAAAAATAGTGGTGACGGTAAAATTAAATATTATAGTATAAGTTAAAAAGTAAGCTAAATGTATTACACCACACCACCAATCTAAATCCACCTTTAGTACTATACTAACTTTGATATACTAGCTTTGATATCACTGCCTTAGAATCTTCTTTGTATATGTTTTCTTAGAGAAGAGTTGGGTTAAAGGTAAAATTTTTAAAATTCATATTTGAAAAAAAATTAAAGAAAGGTAAAATATTTAGGTTAATATATTTAATTATTATCTAAAATAATATAAAATATTATATTTATAAGTTTGATAGTAAGATAAATTTGTATTTTTAATGTATTTATTTTTGGCTAGTTAAGAAAGAAGTTGGAGTCAAATTATTACAAAAGGGACTAAATTGGAACAAAAAAAAAGAAGGGCTTGATTGAAAGATTAAAGATTCAAAGATGACTGGATAAAAATTGAAGGGTTGAAGATTTTTTTAAAAAATGACTGAATAAAGATAATCTTGTTACAATTCTATAATTAATTTAAATTCTAGTTTAAATTTAATTTTAAATTTTAAATTATTTAGTGATAATATTTAGAATTATTTAATGATAATATTTAGAAAAAATCTAACTAAATTTTAAAACTAAAAATATATATAAATACTTAGGAGCCCAGCCAATTAAACATACACTTAACTTTAGGCTTTAATAAATTTTTTTTTTTTTCTTTCCCATTACCTGCATTACTTTTCATTATGTCATTTTTCAATTCTTTTTCTTTTACTTTCAACTTTTGGTTTAATTTTCTTTTAAGGCCCTTTCCCTTTCCACTTTTCATAATTCTATTTAAATCATTTATTATGATTCTTTTTTATGATTAACTAAACTTTTTTTTTTAGCTTTTAACCCAGAAATTACTCTAACAAAACAAAACAATGGTGAGATTCGAACACGCTAAAAAAAAAAAACCTTTCAACGTAGTATTTTCTATCTCTTCGGTATATAGGATAGTACAGATTTGTCCTTTAAAGTTGATTCAGCTTTAATTCAAAAAGTGCAAGTTGGGTTGGAGTTGTTTGACGTATAGTTGGGAAGACGAATCGGCTCTGTTGTGTTCGAGTTCCCGCAAACAAATTAACATGGTCTAGGTGGGAAAAGCCAGTTGGATTCCGTCAAGGGAGATAGAGATTGGATTTAAACGACCCACGCTGTTGAGGCCAGGTCGTATTGGGATTGACTACATAAGGAAAAGTTGGCGATCGGGACGTTTTTGATCGCTATAATCAACTTATTGCTTGGAAGGGAAAATCTATTTCAAGAATCGATTTAAGATTGGAGTACACCGAGGCTAAGGTTAAGCTTAATTTTATTTTCTTAAATTTATTTTTACATTTTCGAATCTATTCTTATTTTATTTTATTACACTTCATATTTCTTTATTTTATTATCTTAATCAATTTAAACTCCCCATTTTTTTTATTTTTTTCAGCTCTAAGTCGTAGGCACGACTGTGGTCATGACAATGAATTTGGTCACAAGAAAAGGCGAAATTAGATAACTAGTTCCTACGGATTCGATCCTATTACTCTATATTTCAATTTATTGTTATATTTATCGTAGGAATTTATATTTGGTAGTTTCGACCTCGCTAAATATTAAAATTATAAAAATCATTTTAAAAACTAAGATATATTTTAATAAAAAACTTAATTTTTACCGATATACCAAACAAATTTACAATAATTATGAAATTCAATATTAAAAATTCAATTAATTTATTTTATTATTTAATTGGAATATTTTAATTTTATTTATCTTCCACAAAAGATATTCCTGTTTTAAAAAGTCATGTCTTCATAAAAGGTAACGTGAAGAGTGGAAGGCCAATACCCCCCATGTCTCTAACTCTAAGTAGGTGGACTGCCACACCCCAATTAAGTCAATTTACTCCATTAAACAATCTTCCATTATGTTTTCATAAAAAAAAAACTTTATTTTAATTTGGTACGTAGTAAAGCTGATGTTTATTAAACAATTAATGTAGTTCAATAAAACCAAGTACTAAACGACATTTGCTTACTTTAATCTTGTTTTAAATATGAAATTCAACACATTTGCCAATTGCATGCTTCTCACTTCATACCATTTACCCATAACCAAGTAACGCATCATCAGGTAGCCTTCAAAATCAATTAAGGTACAATATCTTTCAACAAATATTTTAATGTATTTGCCAAAATTATAAATTTTTGAATAAATCAAATTGATAAAAGTTTATGTTTTCGACATGAATTCGAACCTGTATTTTCATATATTCCATTCATAATATTGTATCGATTTTTTTTTTTTATAAATAATGATTTTCCGACAAAAAATTTGCATCCGATGGTATAAAAAGAAGAAAAGAGAAAAGACAACTTATAAGCTTAAATTAAAACATGATATGATTTTGTAAGAATGATGTTCTTTTGAAAGACTAATTTGAGCCTTTTGTTAATCTAACAGCGATTAACATTTCCTTACAGTGACAAGACATGATTATTTAGTACCATGATGTTTAGGACCAATCTCGAACCATGTGGAAATGTTAAAAAGGCAAAAGGCCTAATTTTCCTCTCAGTCCTATACTTTTTTAGCCCTTTTACTCTATTGATTTTATAATTAAACCATAGAAAGAATTCCGTTAAACTGGATTAAATGATATTTTTAAATAAAAAAATAGTCAACTAGGCAACGTTACATGCATGAAAGGCAAATAAAAATGTTGAATTTGAGATGGTAGAGTTTTCGATTCTAAGTATAAAATTACAATGTTTTTAGTACTATTTTACAAAAGGAAAATTTTCTATTTAATTTATTTTATAATTTATAAAATTTTAAATTAACAAATGATAAAATTATATTTTGACCCTCAAAAATGATAAAATTTTAATTTAATTTTTAAAAATTATAAAATATAAGCTATTAAAATAGTGAACTTATATTTTTATTATCATAAAGATATATAATTTAATTTTAGCCTAAAATTTTTATTTTTAACTTCGCCCTTGTTTCACAAGTTTTAAGTTAATGTTATGGTGAAATTTTATATTTTAAAAATGTCATGTGATCTAACTTAACAAAACTTTTTCAGTTTTTCAAATAAACTTTAATTATGAAATGAAAAGAAAAACTAAAAATTTTGGGATAAAAAGTAAAAGAATATACTTTCAAAAATAAAAGAGTAAAAGGACTAAAATGTTAAATTTGTAAAAGGTATAGGGACTGGAAGCAGAATTAGACAAAGTTAAAACTGCAACTTAAAAGGAGAGCGATTAACGCTTTACGACTTCCATGTATGGATGTAAAAAAAAAAAAAAAAGTCGCCATTAAAACGAAACCCAAAAAGAAAAAAAACTGTACCTTCTTCCCAGTTCCCCACCCTTGTTAATAATTACTAATATTTCTCTCTCTCTCTCAATCTCAGAAAGCCTTTTGATTTCTTCTTAAAATCTCTTCTTTTCTCTCTCTTTTTCTCAGTCTCCCGTTAGACCCGGTCTATCCATCTATATCTTATTTATCCAACCCATATTTCATCTCGTCTTTTTTATTTTTTTTTGGGAACCAAATCTATCTTTAGGGTTTTAATTCAATCATTCATTGTTATTTCACAAAGGAATGACGACTACTAAAAAAAACATGTTACCTCCTGGTTTGGTTAACAATCTCCAGGAAGTTCTTCTTAGCAGAAAAGGCGGAAACTCCAACACCAATAACGATGAACAACAACAAAAACCCGACGCCATTACTGATTCTACTGAGACATCTACTTCTGCTTCTGATGAAAACGACAACTCCAAGCCTGTCGTTTTGGTTACCAACGGTGAAGGGATTGATTCACTTGGCCTTGTTTATCTTGTTCAAGCTTTGGTCCGTTCTGGCCTCTACAATGTCCATGTTTGCGCCCCTCAATCGTGGGTTTTTTTTTTTTTTATTTCTTTCCTTGAAATTTCACAGAATTTTCTGATTCCTGGTTTGTTTTCGGCTTAATTTTTGCATTTTCTAATCTGGGTTCTCTCTAATTTTTTTATTTCTTGCTTTATTACCGGAATAGGAAACTATGCATTTCTTCATCTATAATAACTCTTTTGTTATGTATGCTTATCAATTCATATTTGGAAATGTCGGTTATAATAATTCCTGGCTTGTTATGTGTGCTTTTGTTTTTAGTAATTTGGATGTGTATTCTAATATATTTAATTTCCGTCTTCTTTTGGCTATTGAATTTAGTAATTTGCTGTGATTTATTAGTTTCTGAATGGATTGGTTTAGGGACAAATCTGTGTCTGGTCATTCCGTGACTGTCCGAGAAACAATTACTGTTACTCCGGCAGAAATCGATGGTGCCACTGCTTATGAAGTTTCAGGTGTGATTTGATTTTTGCATTTGTGATATTCAATTCCAGCTAAATTAAATATCTCTGTTTTCTTGAATTTGGGATATGAAACCTTACTATTGTAAGAAAGAACATTTAGGACCTTAATTTGTCACCCTTATTCTTTCACATATGTCTGCAAACTTGTCTAAATTTTAATGTTGGTTTGAGTTGACTTTGATCTTAATCAGCTTCAACAATGGTTTTCTGCTTTCAGGGACTCCTGTAGATTGTGTATCCTTAGCATTGTCTGGGGCATTGTTCTCATGGTCTAAGCCCCTGCTGGTAAGGCTTTCATCTTGTTGTCAATGAATGAAATTTTCGATTTTGTTTTGAGCATTGATTGACTACTATATTTTTCATAATGTATTCAGGTAATTAGTGGAATTAACCGGGGATCAAGCTGTGGTCATCACATGTAAGTCTTTGAACATGTTTGCACAATGATACTATTTGCTTTGACTTTCTTGATTGATTATTATAAGAACGATACCTTTAAGTTTCTCTTTGAATTTTCATCTCCTATGTGTAAATCTTTGCATGAATTCATGCATGTGTTTTGTAGTTTTATCTTGTTAGTTTACTATTAAACCTTTTTGGCTCGTGTTTGTAATATACCAGGTTTTACTCGGGTGTTGTGGCTGGAGCTAGAGAAGCACTAATGTCTGGTGTACCATCTTTGTCAATATCACTGAACTGGTGACTTACAAACTTGCTTACAAACTTGTTTACGGTGATTTAGTTTCTACTATTTTTCTCTTCACTTTGTGATTGAATTTTCTTTCCACTGTCGGGTACTCTTGCAGGAAGAGGGAAGAAAGCCAAGAAAGTGATTTTAAGGATGCGGTTGCTGTTTGTTTACCTTTAATAACCGCAGCCATCAGAGATATCGAAAAGGGTGTTTTCCCCAAAAGTTGTTTTCTAAGTATAGAAATTCCTACTTCTCCTTCAGCAAACAAGGTTTGTATTCCTTATTTTTGGGACATTAAATATGCCATAACGATGATGTGATGTAAGTTGAATATGTCTATCATGTTTAAAACGAGATGTAATAGGGCTTTTGTTCTTTATGTTAGGGTAATAATCTAAGTTGAATATGTGGGTATCTTTGCTTCCTTGACATGACCTCTTGCAATCTTGTTTATATAAAACCTTGTGAGGCAAATCGCATTGTAGCTGATGATAGTAGTTGATGATAATTTTCTTAGGGTGTTGAGAGTTCTTGTTTTTCGACCGTCTATTGTCCTTCTAGTGTTAGGAGAGGCGAAATTTTCGTGTTGTTATCATCATAAAGAACAATCTTTTGTAAGAGCTGATGAAGAGGACATTTCCTTATTCCTTGGAGGAATAGATTTCTTTCATCTATTTGTATAAGTGCTAGTCATATTGGGTTCAAATTATTGGGCAATTTTGGAATCACTCCATCTCTTCCTTTAATTTCTTAGATTTTGAGACACAAGCTGCAGAGTATGGTTACTTTCTAAATTATAGGTGAATTTTCATTCCTTTTGAATCATATCAAAATGCCAGATGTTCCTAGAAACAGCAATATTGAAGGTTATTATACTAGGGTCATGCCTTAAATTCCTAAGAGAATTGACATTCTTAGAAAGCGTCATGGTAGTATATGATCTGGTGGTAGGAAGTTTCTGGTCATGCTCTTTGTTGACGAATTAGAAGTTTCCCTGATGCAATTTCCCTTTTAAAAGATCGGCCGCCAACTGACTGACTGAAATTGTTTTTGAAAATGCGAAGCTTCAAGCTGAAAACATCCCAACTTTTGAACAGAAGCTTCACGGAAAGGCTCTAAATCATTAATCATCTCTGGGAGGAAGCTTGCTCATGGTAGTTGTATGTTTTATAAAAAAAAGTACATTTAAACAATCCAAGTTCCAAATGTTGTATTGACTTAACTGTGCAGTTTTGGGTTTTGGATTCAGCACCTGATATTTAAATCCAAGTTATGTCCAAATAGGCATATGGCCTTCGAAGTTTGATGTCCTTTGGGGTAAAGCTTTAGGACAGTCTAACATGACTATGACTTTTTTTTTTGGTTCTTTCTTTATCAAATCTCATGCATCAATTGTTCTGGTTTGGAGCTTGTGACTTGTTAACTTCATAAAACATTCTGAAGGATGATAAATTCGTATGATTATGACTTATGAAGTTAACAAGACACGAGTTCCAAACCAGAACAATTGATGCATAAGATTTGATAAAGAAAGAACAAAAAAAGTCATAGTCATGTTGCTTCACACGCAATTGATATTCTCTTTTTGCCGTAATTTATGAACTTGCGCATATCAGCTGCTTGCTCCCTTCCCCTCTTTCACTTTTATGTATCAATATTTTTTTCATCGTTCTGGTAATGATTACTGTGCATAGCAAGAAGGTCAATGTGCATATCCTCCTAGAAGGCTTACATTTTTGGATCTTTGATATTGAAAACAATATGTAACACTATATTTGTTTCTTTCCGGTAAGTGATTTTGACTAGTCTTGTCCTCCATATATGCTTTGCTTATTCATTCATATATGGCAGGGTTTTAAATTGACCAAGCAAAGTATGTGGAGATCCGCACCAAATTGGCTTGCTGTTTCAGCTAATCGGCATCCTTCTTCTGCTGCTCATTTCATGTCTAATCAACAAAGCCTTGGGCTCCAACTTGCACAGCTTAGTCGAGATGCATCTGCTGCTGTAAATTTTTTTCCGCCCTTATATTGCATCATTTCTTTATATTAATCTCTTTAATGGGACTTTCAATTATCTTTTTCACTATTCACTGATGATCATGCATATGCATATTTTCTTTAGGGTGCTGCTCGCCGCATATCTGCGCAAAGGCAGAATGTGGAAGTAGAGTCGGTTGGGGCTATTAAATCAGATACAAATAAAGTGAAAAAGTACTTTCGACTGGAGGTATGTAAAATTCCAACTATGGAATCTGAAAGTTTCTTAATTTCCATGAAACCAAATTTATGCTTTTGTAGTTGTGAAGCTGAGAACAAGAAATCCATTATTATCTTCTTTTCTACATGTTTTCTGGTTTCAGTAATATATTTGAACATTTCGATAAAATCAGGTTGCATATGCATCTAAAAAGTTTAAAAACTATGCTTTTGGTTTTACTAATTTTTACTTTCTCTTTCGTTAATCCTTTTCTGTATCCGTGAATGCCTATTTTCAATGTTTCTCCAAAATATCTTATATCATCTGGATATGAGTACAAAGATACGACCTTCCAAATGTATGGAAAACCTTGCAACAATTTGAGTGTACCCATGTCAGATGCTTGCCCGTATTTTGCAGTTTATAAATAAAGAACAGGAAGAAGCAGAAGAGTATTTGGATTTCAAGGCCCTTGACAACGGATTTGTAAGTTGTCATTCAATCATGCAATAGTCTTAAGGATTTCATTTTCAAGATTATGAAATCGACCTCTATAAGCACAAACTGATTCCAATATGTTCATTTGGTTCATTCATTTTCTTTTTCCTGCTTGAAATTATAAAATTACAGGTTGCAGTAACTCCCTTCTCACTTTGTCCACAAATCGAGGTGGACATTCAAACCGCCGCATCAGATTGGATCTCCAGTGCACTTCAGGTGGAGCAATAGAACCCTGGGAAGACCAACAAAAAAAATCTTAAATCAATCAATTTGTATACAACCGCAGGAGGCATTACATTTAGTCATCAATTGAGTTTGTGCTTCTATTAATTTCCATTGAAATGCTTGTTCTGTATTTTCCCTGTTCATTTTTTCTTCTAGGGGTTCCCAAAATATCATTAACTCGGGTGTCTGTCTTTTGTTCTAGCTGTTTGTTGATACAAGGAAATAGCATGGTCTAAATTAAATATGACCATGTTCTTTCTGCAAATTCTTCATGTTGTTGTTGTGGGGGCTTTTCATGTAATATGGTCTTTTGATTTGTTGCAAATTTATGTGAATGTTTCTAGGCCTAAATGAATATTGTTGTTCTTCATATTGCTGTTGTTCATAATTAGAGGCATAGGCAGTAGTAAAAGGCTCAAAGGCCATATAATATGGGCCCCTACCACTTCGGCCGAGCATTGATGACATCAATCAAAGTATCAGTCGCCAAGTTGGCCTGCTTCGACATTTGCTATATTAGTGTCAACCCACTAGCGTCTCAGCCAAATCTGTTTTGTACCCATTTTCTTTCAATAAAAAAATATATGGAGTGAGTCTATTCTTTTATTAAAAATTTGAGATATTCCTTTGTATAACAAGTACTTGATCTAATATTGTAAAAATTTTATAGAATATAATATAAATCATGGTGCCATCAGAAGTAAAAAAAAGAAATAGTGGTGAATATGTAATTTCCTTGATTTTTAATTTAAAATTGTAAAAGGCATTAAATTATTATTAATTAAATATTTTTAGTTTTCTTGAAACATGCGGGGATGAAATCACAAAATCCTTTATATTTAAAAAAGATTTATTGTTCTTTAACTCATACATAACTATCTATACTTCTATACTTCTTGACTGAGTTGATGTTATAAACTAATTAGAATGATAAAAGGAACTCTTGTTTAACATAATAAATCTATTATTTTGAGGGTAATTTTGTGTTTAATATTGAAAAATATATATATACACAATAAAATTTGAACACTTTACAATTCAACCAAAGTCATATTTGTTATTTATACTAACAATTTATAAATATATTTGTTAAATAATTATGTTTTCACTCACATCATAAGTGTTATAATCTTGTATTATTTAAATATATGTAATAATTATCTGTTTATTTACTTTTAAAAGACTCCAATACTAATGCCAAATAACTATCCTTCAAAATAACATATATAAGTTGTAATTCTTTTTGGACTTACATGGAATTTTTTAAAATAAAAATATAATGAGTTAAATTATATATATTAAATTATGGTACACCTCAACGTGAGTAAAAACAAATTTATGTAATAAATATATCAACTAAAATTTTACATAAAAATAAAATAATGGTTTTAGCGAAAAAGTTACAAATCTCATTATAATTGAGAATTTTATTTTATAAAAAAATGCCATCGTAATATAATTTAATTTGCATATACTTATATTTAAATTAGCTCTAATCCTTTATGCTCTCCCTCTGTTCCAAAAAGTTTAAAACAGCTAAGGACCTTAAAAGTTCATAAATTACCAGTTACTATATGTGTATACCCTACACATTGATCTTCAGTATTCTCAGCAATTCCTAAAACCTAATATATATGTGTGTGTGTATATATATATATATATATATATATATATATATCAACCACCTAAAATGTATAAATATGAAATATTTTCCTACAGTTTTAATGTCCCCTTCACCTACAAATGAGAGAGAAAGAGAAAGCTAACACTACATATTATAGAGGAATTCTCTAGAGAGAGAAGAAGAAGAAGAAGAAACTGATACACAAATATATTCTGGAAGAGTAATATGTGAAATGAATAACCTACATATTTATTTATGGAACATCATCAAGATAGCATTATCCTCGCTGAATATCTGAATTACTAACATTTAGTATTTGATTTTCTCTCATATAAATGACCGATCCTGCATTTTACATATATATTTTTATATATATCTTATGCATATATAATATATTATATTTCAAGAAAATAAATGCTTTTACCTAGCTAAATCCACTCCAAATTATAATATAAGATGTGATGAAATCCGCCATGCCTGTCTAAGGGTCCCAGCTGCTTGAAGGAAGATTAGGGTTTGTCAAATACTGCCCGCTGGATAATGCCGATAAGGACGATGATGATGAAGATGAGGGTATCGATGTGATGATGGTATCAATGTACTCCATCTGGCTTGCCCCCACCTGCATGTCATGTGCATAGTTTGAACCGGCAGGTATCGGGGGGAAACATGAGGATAGCCTGGAGACTAGTGGGTCGATATTGTTTTCTAATGAAACCGATGGTGTTTGTGGGATGTTGCACACCATGTTCCCTTCAAGGATTTCACAGAGTTTCGGCACTGTTGGAGGACCCATTAACGGATTGTCGAAAGGTGGATTCATAAGCTTGTCACTTACAAAGTTTTGAGCTGCTTCATTGTTGAAAACTTGGACTTGATGGTGTTGATCATCATCTTGATCATGTTGAGGTCCAAAGGGTAATGTCCATGCAGGGTCGAAGGAAGCAGTATTTGAAGGGGGTGGTGGTGGTGGGAGCATTGGTGTCAAGGGGAAATGATGGTGAACCAAATCTGCATGGTGACCGAAACTTTGTAGAACAGGTGCTGTGGGGGAAAGATAAAGCTGGTCTTGTTGACCAGCGAGGATCAAATTAGGGTTTGCATTTAGAGAGATGAAACCAGCTTCCTCCGTATGGTTTGAGCTATGAACATCAGCGAACGAAGCCAAAGCTGGGACATGATCATGGGAGATTAGCTTCTTCTTGATACTTGAATTCCAAAAATTCTTCACTTCATTATCAGTCCTTCCAGGTAGATGCTTTGCTATCTGTGCCCATCTGTTTCAATATTTTTTTAAAAGAAGACAATGATTATTACAATGATTATGAGTCAACAAAATTCCATAATAATGAAAAAAACATTGAAGAACCTGTTGCCTAGAATACTATGGAGTTCAATGATGAGAGCTGCTTCTTGTGGTGAGAAACTCCCACGTTTCAAATCAGGTCTTAAGTAATTTATCCATCTTAATCTGCAGCTCTTTCCACATCTTTGCAGGCCTGTATAATTTAAAATTAACAACAACAACAAAAAAAAAGAACAGCAACAAGGAATCAAATGTAGTTGGTATTTGAAGTTATATTGTCTGCAAAAAAACAAAAGGTTAGAAAAAAAAACTAGTGCAATTTAGATTGTAAAACAAAGAAAAAAAAAGGGTTATGATTATCATTTATTATGAATAAAGAAACCTGCAAGTTTAGGGACTGAACTCCAGCAACCATGGCCATAGGTTGTAATATAGTTGATCAGTTTCTCATCTTCCTCTGGTGACCATAGTCCTCTCTTCACCTTCTGCTTGTTGCAACAAGAATGGTGCCCCATTTTTTTTTTTTCTTTTCTCTCTAGAGAATTTGATTATCTTAAAAGCGAAAAATAGAAAAGCATATAAGAAAGAGACAGACAGAGAGAGAGAGAGAGAAATTCTATATGGTGAAAAAAAAAGACGAGAGACCAAAAGCCCTAGAAATTTGATTACAAGAAAATGTGAGAAAAAAATTAACTTTGAAGGGAACTGATAAGAAAAGTACAGTGAGGAGGGGGGTGTGAATTTAATGTAGGGACTGTACCAATGGTGGCCCAGTTAGGGTTTGTGGGCAAAAGGCTAAAAACTGCAGTATGAACCTGTAAGAGTTGTATGGCTTATAATGGGATCCTCCTTGCCATGGGGGTACCCAGTACGCGTGGCACACATGCAGTTCGATGGGACCCAATGTTTTTCAACAGGTCCCACTTTGGACTTATCGACTTAATGTAAGAATCAAACTTGTTGAAATATATATACATTGGCTGATGAAAATTATTCTGACATTCTGACCTTCCAATCCCATACTAGCATTTTTCCTATGGTTTTTCAAAATATTCAACTCTCTCATCACTGGGAGTTTTGTTTTAATAATGAGGTCACCTGATCTGACGGTTGTGATTGTATCAATATGTTTTTCTTGATGTGATCTTTTGTGGGTCACCATTGGATCACTGAAACATTAAACAGAAAACCACCTTCCCTATATATAAAGGTAAAAATAAAATTTTATGGATTGACAGCAAAGGTTTGTAAAACTGTCCCACCATAGATGCTTTGTTATTCTGTGCTAAAAATGGATTTTAAGTGTTTGAAAAATTGATAGTATCATTTCACATTCAATTGGTTATTATTACCATTTTACTCCTTTCTTCTATACATGACTTAACTTTGCATGTAATCAACCACCACATTCAAAGCCATGCAAAGTTATATAATATATGTTTTAACTCAGTTTCATATCTAATTAAACAATTCGTCGTTGCTGCATGCTAGCTACCTAAGCTTGCTTCAACTTCAAAATCACACTGCTTTCTAAATTATCATTATCATTAAAGGACTCCTACTTTTCATTCTTTTTTCTTTTTTTTTTTCACTTAATATTATATTAATTAAAAGTCTGGTCAGTCAATGTCTAGACGATTCTTTAGTCATTATTTAATGATTTATTTTTACTAATATTAAAAATAAATCATTTTTTTTTATTTGGAAATATCATGGACAGCACATGCTACTATTATTTATCAGTTACTTATCACGTTTAAAACTGGTGAAAAGAATCTCGAAATGAAAGCCAAATTATTGATTGGCATCTAAGCAATGGAAGACAGCCAAAACTTGATGAATTAGTAATTATGCCTTAGGGACCATATATTATATTTATATTATCCGGACAATCAATTTATCTTTGATGCATATTAATAAATTAATAAATTATAATTACAACTTAATTGTACGACATAATATGAACAATAAAATAAATAAATATATATATATATATATATATATATTTACAAACTTATAACTTATTTATTTATATCAATATTGAGCTTACTTATTACTATTGAACTGAAAAATTAATGCAAATCTCTTAACTTTTGTTGGATCTCTGGACAAGATTGGCCACCTTACCATGAAAAATGTAAACATAAATTCAAAAGTAGATGCTTAAATCAAATTTACTTTATTTTTATTACCTAAATTATTAATTTTCATTGGTGGGTCATATATACATACCCAAAGAGAGGTTAATCACTCGAGAATGATTAGATTATATAATTATAAGGAAATAGCTTCTTGGTTCTTAGAAAGAGTGTGTCCTTAAGACAGGGATTAAATCAAGACAAAACCTAAAATTACATATTATACACGTATGATCATGGTTTTGATATGATAGAAGTGGGTCACCTAGTACAAATGCATGCTGGTCTTTCCAATTTCCAAATTAAAAGCAGAATATTTTTCCAGGATGAAGAAATCATTATATCAATCTTTTCCATTCATTATATTATAGGTTTTTCGAATATTTTAAGTTTTTTTTGTGATAAAAGTAAATAGATATATAAAATTATAAATTTGAATTAGACGTTAAAATTGCAAAATTGTCACATTTTTAAAAAGTAACGGATTTACAAACAATATAAGTAAAAATTAAATTGACAAATAATATATTAAAAATGTGGTATTAAAAAAAATCATTTATGTTATTAATATATATATATATATATTGAAAATGTTTTATTTTTTATAAACGTGGTTACCCTCCTTATAAAATGTATGAGCATAGTAATAGTAGATTTTATTTCATCAATAATAAACTTTATTAATAAATTTATTGATTATCTTACAAAATTAGCGGTGTTAGTAGATGGAGAATAGTAATTAATGTGAATAAAAACAAAAGGCTAAATGATATTGGCAACAACAAAATTGATTACTTATAACCCTTTGCAACTAAAATCCAACTTCTTACAAACATTCAATAAAAATGTGAATGTTAGTTGAATATAGCTACCCTATTGGAATTAAATCTTTTATTTATATTTGGAATGTTTTCTTTCAACTCTACCCTTTCATTCTCTAGTATTTTGTGTTGGAAATATATTACTGTAAACAAAGTTGTTAGCACTGATGGGAAATCAAATTAAGTGTAAATAAATAAAACAATCACTCTATCATGGAAGGACCATAATTTTAGAAGCGATTTTGCCTTGATCAGTGTAATCGGAAATGAACATCGCCTCCAAGGTTAACACAATACTTCCAAATTCATACACCCAAATAAGGAAGATGGAATTCAAAAGGATTGCTCTTCTTATAAAAGTTGAGAAATAAACTGAAAGAAACTCGAGTAAATTAACCACATTAAATTCAATTATTAGTCACAGATGATCCCGCTTAAAACTTAATCTTCTAGACAGAATATTGTAGTAATGTAATTTAGTAAAACACCGAAATTTTTAGAGAGCAATAACGGGAGAGAAAAGAGAGAAATGAGTTTTCTTGTTTTTCTGTGTTGTGAAAATTGAGTAAATAGCTTGCTATTTAGTTTATTTTTTTAAGGGACAAAATAATAAAATAGCAGTGTCAATTTCTAAAAATAGTAAAAATGTTTCCTCAACAGAAAATATTCTGCAATAAACAAGATTGTCCTTAACCGAAAAATCTTTTACAAAAGAAAATATTTTTAAATAATAATTTAAGAAGACTTGATTATTTGCTTGTTATAGTCAAAAAGTAAATAATTGATTTGAATGAAAAAAAACAAATGAGCTTGCTTTATGTTGTGATAATTATTCATCTAATTGATTCATTGCAAAATGTGATGTTTAGGAAGCAAATGATTGATTCATTGCAAAATGTGATGTTTAGGAAGCAAATGATTTAAGATAATTCTATGTCCATAATTTGCGGGTTATTTACCATTATTGTTACGGTTTTAAAAATATTTTTAAAAAGTTTCATTTTGAATAAATATTTTCAAAAATAATTTTAAACAATTATTATTAAATTTTAATTTGAATAATATAAATATTTTGGATATTAAAATAACATACAAACATAATAATAAAACATCTGTAATATATATAAGCATAAGTCTTTATATTTTTTATTGATCAATATACAATTTTCTTTTCATTTAAATATTTTAGTTTTATCAGGTTTATAAAATAAGAATTTTGATTTTGTTAAAAAAATTCTAAATAAATTTATATAATAATAAATAAAAAATTCAAAATCTATATTCAATTACTTTATCTTCAAAATATTACTTTTCATTAGCTAGAAAAGAAAAAATAAAACATTATTTTACTTTAATTAAATAACAAATTTTAGCTTTTAATTTGTATTTCATGAAAATAATATATTGTAGTTATACGAATTATTATCTTAATTTATTAATTATTTAGAAAAGAAGAAAAGCTTATAAAAATGAAGTGGCCAGAGTAGTAATTTACATATATAAATTTTTAAGATATCAGTTTTTTTATTTTACGATATTTGACTTATATTGATATGTTTTAATTATGTTTATTAATTATTATTTGAATAACATTACATTTTCTAAGATTAAATAATATTACGTTTTATAACATCTTATATTATTTAATAAATTAAAAACCTTAAATACATAAAATCATATACAATTAAGAATTTTTTGATATTATACCGTCACTGAATTTTTAGACTCCACACGCGGGTTAAGGATTTTAAAAATGTATTATAGGGAATAGAAAAAAAAGAATAATAATTTGTATATTGCTAGTAGAGTTTTTAAACTCTAGCTACAAGGAGGGTCAAGAGGTTGACAAACGTTTTATAAGGATATAGTAAATTATTTTAGAAAAGATAACAAATGACAATTTTTAAGGTTGCTTGTGGAATAAAAAATGTTAGTGTAGCAAATACTAATCCATACTAAATAAATAAATAAGTATAGATAAATTATTTAATACACTAAAAATGCAGTTTTTAAACTTCATAAACAACATAAGAAAATTGACAAATGTCCTATAAAAATATAATAATATATTTTAAAAAAGAGACATGTATTAATTTAAAAAGAGTTACGTAACTCTTTATTTATTTGACGACACATAGATCACACGTGATATTTTCAATGTAACTAACTCAAATATGTTGGAAAAATCAAAATTTCATTTTTCTCAAAACTTTTTCTTTTTCCACCAATCTACATCAATCAGGCCAAAATAAAGTTGTTTATATATATATATATATATATATTGCTTCTCAAAATATATTTTTATTTAAAGATTAATTATCACGTTTATACTTTCTACTAAACAAGGGTGAGGCAATTAAAAAGATGAACTTTCTTGTCTTTCCTCCTTAGTAAAATTCATCATGAAAAAGAATACCCCCCATATCAAAAAGTTTGGAAAAAAAAAACCATATGAAAAAGTAGAGGCTTATATATATATATATATATATATATATAATATAATTATAACTATGATTAAACATTTAATTTTTCCATTTTAATTAAAAATTTATTATTTTTAATAAATTTATTTGTTATATGTCATAATCTAATATACATAAAATTTTATTAGTCGGACTTGAGTTATATATGGTTAAGCGAGAACAAATAAAATTCATTCACCGTTGTGTATTAAATATTATTACTTAATTGGTGTCATTTATGAATCAAGTCACAGTTTAGTTAGGAAATTACTTTAATGTTCCTTTATGTTTAAAGCACGTAATATTATTTTTGAAAAGACTAATAAAAATATGTATATAATGGGATTTGAATCCATGTTAATTGGCTTAACAGAATCTTAAATTTACTATCCAACCAAAGTTTTATTCAAATATTTTTACACTTTTATTATATACATTTTATCACCTTCATTAATTGTATATATTAATAATGTTATTTTTAAACATAAATGTGTATTCTAAATATATAATTTCTATATGCATATGTGTGATAGAATTCCTTAATATAAAAAATAAAAAAATTTATATTATTATTTTTTATCTTAAAAGAAACACATAAATTGATACTAAAACTGAATCTCAAAATAAAAATAGATGTATATATTATTAAATATTGGCATACGAGGAGAATATACATACACATATACATATGCATATATGTATGTATTTAGATGAAAACAATAAATTACGTGTTAAATGTATACAATGATTAATTCATAATTATGATTCCTCTTAGGAGAAAGTCCCAACCACATCTCCCAAACTTTCTTGACCAAGCTTTCTTTTCTTTCATCAACTTGTATATTTCTCCATCTCCCTGCTTGCAATGCAAGTTATATACATACACACATATATACAATTACATGCATATATGGGAAAAAGTAGATACGCCCTTTCCATCCTATGAAAAAGTGAGAAACCCTAACATCTTAAAATTAATCACATTTCTTGAAGTGGTATAAAATCTAAACTACTTTTAGCAAGACTAAAATATGGGGGTCTATTTATATCCACAGTAAAAATGTGGATTTGTTTAATTAGCTTAAAATAGATTAATCCAAAATAGTGTCATATTTTATTGCTCCATTTGATGAATGGCGTCCAAAATTAGCTGAATGTCAACTTTAAGCTAAATTGCTCTCCTTTAGACCAACATTTCAGCCACTATATAATGATAGAGGGTGTATTTATACTAAATTTGTTTCCATCTTTCAATGGTTAACTTAATCCAACTTTATTACGAATTTGGGTACAAATACTAGGGCCATAATCTTAATTAGTTACATTTTTCTTTTTAGTTCATAATTACTACTTTTTATGATATAATATGCTGAGATGTCAACATTTGGGTTTAATTCTAATGATTTTATTACTGAAAGTAACGGCTTATCTAACATTAATAAATTAGGATGAGTGTAAACATGTTTCACAACTAGGAATAGACAAAGCAGTTCATGGAACACTATGGATTCATACAAAATAACCCCCTAATTTGCATCTAATTTCATACCTTGTGGAAATCATTTTAGTTTGCAAAAATAGCACACTATACCTTACGATTCTTAGTTATTTTCAAGATTTGAACTTAATGTTTTTTTTTTTAGTGTATAATATATTTTATCGTTGCACTCAATTCTTCACTTCTTTAATAACGAGATGTGTCTATCCTATTATAACGTCAATTTTGACGAAAGCAAAATTGTGTTTATTTTGATATGTTTAGTATAGAAGATAAAAAAAATAGAAGAGAAAAAGATGTTTGTAATGAAGTTGTAAATAGACTTGTTTAAAGAGTAAATCTTACTTGGCTTGGATTATTTTATTATTAAAATAAATTTAAGTTTAATTATAAAATATATTGAAATAGTAAAAAAAAAATTGCCGGCCAAACTTAGGTTCTAATTGTAGATAAAATTATTAATTTAAAATAGAATGAGTTCAAAGAGAGTGTTTTGGCCCCATATTTAGAAGGATTGAATTTGAAATGAAGGTGCAAAATCTATTTATTTTCTTTCCTTTCATATTTTCTTTTTTGCCAAACAAGGGAAAGTGTTGAAAGAAATAAATTCACCTTCCATCCTCTTTTCTTCTTATTTTATCTCTTACCAATCAAAGAATTGTAAATATGATATATATATATATATATATATAAACCCAACAATACAGGTAAAAGTATCATAGAGACCCCTATATTAGAAGTCAAGTTGCATTTTATCCCCTATACTAATAAAATAGCAAATTAGTTCTTGTACATTAGACCAGAGAGAAAATTAATTCTTCTGTTAAAAATTTTAAAATTGGTCCATGTACTATAGCATGAAGTACATATGACATATCATATGTTATTATTTAGTTATTTCGTCAACCATATTAGTTTTTAACAATACAAGTGGATGAAATTTTAACAGAATGGGACAATTTGTTCTTAATCTAGTATACATGAACTAATTTGTCCATTTTTTTAGTAAAGGAGATAAATGCAATCTGACTACTACAACAACAACCATTGTAGCGACGTAAAAAAAAATTTAGTTTCGCTTGGTCGCTAATTGTAGTGATTTATTAAACATTTGAAAACCAACTTTCGATTTTATTAACAAAGGGAGTCGCCACCGATCTTTTTTCCAGGTGTGACCGGACACCTAATAAATCATCCTTTTTTAGAAAAGAAAACTTATTCTTGCACAAAAATGAAGGCCGAATTTAGGTCTACGTCAAAAGCCAAAGTAAAGTTGGGTTCGGGAGTCGGTTACGCACGAGGAAGGTATTAGCACCCTCGCGACGCCCAAAATTGGTATCTTATTAAACAAGTATTGTCTTAATTTTCAAAATTGCAAGTTCAAAGTAACATTGAATCGTGATCCGATCAAAACACGAGAAATTTCAAGTTTCATTTTCTTTTGAGAAGGACGTACCGTTTTAACACGAGTCGATTGATATTCACCCAACATAGCGATGAAATCAATGACTTAATATTAAATCGGCATGTTGCCTTATTTATTGAAATTAAAATTATGAGTAAAGCATTATTTAAAATAAGAATTAAGTAAATAATACAAAACAACGATGCAATTAATAATAAAATGTTAAAACTGAGAATATTAAAATAACAATATTAATATTTACAAAAAATAGAAATGATGTACTACCAATATAATAAGAAAAATAATATATTCATAATGACAATAGAAAATAACAATATATACATAAAACATACATATACATATACATATATATATATACATGACATACCAAATGAAAATATACAACATATGTTAGAAATATTAATAACGAAAAATATATTTTATATATATATATATATATGCTAACGACACTACATGAATATGTACTTATATGTATTAAAATATCTACATATATAATGGACATGTACTAATAATGATAATAAGAGTAATAATAAAAGACGATATATACCAAATAATACATAATAATTTAAAACAAAATAGTAAGTAACAATAGAGAAAAATGATAAATATAATAATAAATATAACGATATATGAAAATAATACTATATAAAGAAAAGAATATATATACTCCTATAATAAAATATGTGTACTAATATTAATAATAAATATAATAGGATAAAATAAATATAATAATATATACATGATATGGTATTAAAAATACATATATATATAATAGTATTTCGAGTATGTACATGAGACAATATAAAATATATACATAGAAATATACAAGAAGTATACAACTAATAACATTAAGAATATATATATAATATAAATATAATATATACAATATACACATATGATAAAAACTATTAATATGTACATGTATATCTACATACACATTAAGTAAAAGTACTAATACTAACAATATTAATAATAAATATAATAATAGATATATATGCATACAATAGTAAGAAACGGAACATAAAGAATATATATATATATAGCTAAATATAATATAATAATAACAATATATAAATATAATAGTGATAACAATATTACATATATAACATGATTAATATTTAAAGCTAAATTAAATAGCAAAATAATATGAAATCTAAGGTAAATCTGAAAAATAAATGAAAAAAGAAAGAGAGGGAAGAGAGAAGGAGGGGAGGGAATCCGCCAAGGGCGATCAATGGTCGATTGTCGGCCACCGTCTGTCGTTGGCGTCGGCCACCGCAGACGCTGTGGCGAAAAATGTAATTTTTTTTATATTTGTTTTGTATATATATATTTATTATATTTTTTATTATGATGTATATATATAGATTAATAGATTCGAAAAAGGAAAAAAATAAAAATAAAAATAAGAGTAAAATAATAAAGAAGATAAAATCACCTTTAGGTATTTTTTGAAGATAAATTCTTTGTATTGATCAAAATTCCCTCCTCCCCTTTTACATGATTTTTGAATGGCTTTTTATAGCCATCTTTTACATGATTTTCTATTTTTTTTTTCTATTTTGTAGGTGGTGGTGGTAGACAATGGGAGGAAAAATGGGGCAAGTGAGAAAGTGGTTAGGTGGCTAGGTTTTTTTATTTTTTATTTTTTGTTAGGTTTTTCTTTTTTCTTCTTTTTTTTTTTGGGGTTAGGTTTTTCTTTTTTTTTTTTTTGGGTTAGGTTTTTTGGGGGGGGCTTAGTGGGCTTTTGAATTGGGTTTAATATTTGGGTTTTGTAATGGGTTTGGGTAGATGTAAATGGGTCATGGGTTAAGGGTTTTAGTGGGTTTAGAGGTTTGATTAGGTTTTGATATAATCGAGCCCGGGCAATTTGGGCTTCTACAGCTGCCCCTCTTTGCTCATTGTCGTGCAACGATAATAGAGCAAAGACTTTCAAGGAAGACCAAATTTGCCCGGTCTTGCTAGGTCTTGACTTGCTTTGGAACTCTTCTTGTTTAGTTAGTCCTTTTCATCCACCGCATCTTGTAGCTTTGGTTCACTCCATCGCATCTTGTGATATACGCCTTGTAGCTTCAATTTATTCGATGTAACTTCAAGGATATGAAATGTATGGCTTCGATCTACTTGGCTGTAACTTCGAAAGGTGAGATCTACAACTGCAATCTACTCTTCTATCGCTTCAGTGAGATAAGGTTTGTGGTCTTTTCTTCTGCGACTCTAGAAAGGCAAGATCGATACCCTCGATCAACTCCATTGCAACTTTAAAGAGACAGAATCGGCGTCTTCAATCAGCTTCAATCTTTATTCTCTACTCGGCATGTGATCCTGAGCTCAACTCATTTTTCGCAATATGAATTGACTCTCTAAAAACAGACATTAAAAACAGAAATTGAAAATAGCTCAGCACGTGAGCCAAGGCTCAACTCACCTCTCGCAATATGAGTTGATTTTTTGAAACTTAACTTGAAAAGCAGATTTTGAAAATACCTCGATATGTGACTGAAGGTTCAACTCACCTCTCGCAATATGAGTTGATTTTTGAAAAACAGAAATTAAAAGACTCAACTCAACTCAACTCTCGCAGAAATTAAAAAGCTCAACTCACCTCTCGCAATATGAGTTGAATTTTTTGAAAAAAAAATTGAAAATAGCTCAGCACGTGAGCCAAGGCTCAACTCACTTCTCGCAATATGAGTTGATTTTTGAAAACAGAATCTGAAAAACAGATTTTGAAAATACCTCGACATGTGACCCGAGGCTCAACTCACATTTCGCAATGTGAGTTGATTTTTTTGAAAAATATAAATTAAAAAAATACCTCAGTGTGTGATCTGAAGCTCAATTCACCTCTCGCAATATGAGTTGATTTTTTTGAAAGGCAGAAATTGAAAATAGCTCAGCGCGTGAGCCAAGGCTCAACTCACCTCTCGCAATATGAGTTGATTTATTTTTTTTTGAAAGGCAGAAATTGAAAAACGGAAATTGAAAATACCTCGGCGTGTGACCTGAGGCTCAACTCGCCTCTCATTATATAAGTTGATTTTTTTGACAACAGAAATTGAAATTATCTCAGCGTGTCCTGAGGCTCAACTCACCTCTCGCAATATGAGTTGAATTTTTTTGAAAAATATAAATTGAAAAGCAGAAATTGAAATTACCTCAACGTGCCTTGAGGCTCAACTCATCTCTCGCAATATGAGTTGATTTTTGACAAACAAAAATTGAAATTACCTCAGCGTGTCCTGAGGCTCAACTCATATCTCGTAATATGAGTTAATTTTTGAAAAATAGATTGAAACACAAAAATTGACAATACCTCAGTGTGCCCCGAGGCTCAACTCACCTCTCGCAATATGAGTTGATTTTTGAAAAACATAAATTGAACAGAAATTGAAACTACCTCAACGTGTCTTGAGGCTCAACTCATTTCTCGCAATATGAGTTGATTTTTTTTTTGAAAGACAAAAATTGAAAATACCTCAGCATGTCTTGAGTCTCAACTCATTTCTCGCAATATGAGTTGATTTTTTTGAAAAAAAGAAATTAAAAGGCTTAACTCACCTCTCGCAACATGAGTTGATTTTTGAAACAACAGAAATTAAAAGGCTTAACTCACCTCTCGCAACATGAGTTGATTTTTGAAACAACAAAATTAAGAATACCTCAACGTGACCTAAGGCTTGACTCACTTCTCAGATTTGAGTCAAAATTTGAAACATAAACTAAAAATACTTCAGCGCGTGGCTTGAGGCTTGACTCACCTCTCGCAATATGAGTTAATTTAAAACATAAACTAAAAATACCTCAGCGTGCCCCGAGGCTCAACTCACTTCTCGCAATATGAGTTGATTTTGAAAACAAAAATTAAAAATACATCAACGTGTCTTGAGGCTCAACTCATCTCTCGCAATATGAGTTGATTTCCCTTGAAAAGCATGAATTAAAAACATCAAAATACCAAAACCTGTCTTTGGTAGAACTCGGGTGTCTTTTCCTTTGATTCAGTGCGACTCTCATTCAAGATTTCTTGCTCTGCTGGAGTACCTGTATATGCCATGTATGATGTTATCATGATATGCTCATGTTTGTCTTAAATGCTTTTATGCCTACATGATTATGCAGTGCTCCTTAAGCATGTTTGTCGGATGTCCATTTAGCCACAATTATTGAGGATCTGTGTTCATTGCTTTGATTCTCGACTTTCTCTTCAGGCCTTATACCTATCTTCAAGCTTCACGAGTAATCGACGTTTCTCAGATATCACTCTTCTGCCCTCGATTGAACTTTGTTCTTACTTTGAGACTCTTGTGCTTATCAAATTTTCATCCAGGTAATGCTTAACATTTCTTTTGTTTAGAGTATGTCATTTTACCATTTATCATGTAAATAAACACATAATGAGATGCATGAAAAAGGTCAGATAGGGGACAAAAATGATATTTCATATTCATCTATTTCAAATGTAGCAAACAAAGCAAGTTAACCAATGAGAGTAAAAAATGTCAAAAAGAAAGAAAGGATCGTATTCAACGGATACAAATGCTCTAGATATTCAAAACATGAACTCTTCCTCATTCCTCAATCAAAAATCTTTTCGAGCGCGGCTTCTTACGTAGAAGATTTCGAGCTTTCAGAAATGCTTCAAATACTGTAGCCTCACTGCTTGACCTATCGTTCGACCGCCAGGTTTGTTTCATTAGGACGCCCTCTCGGGTTTTCATCCTAATCTTTTTGTACTAATCAAGACGCCCTTTTCGGGTTTTCGCCTTGATCCCTTTTTTTTTTTTTAATATGCCCTTTTCTGGTTTTCATCTTAAGCATAATATTTCTTCACAGCATCTGAGTTCACTAGATTCGACAACTCTTTACCATCCATCTCGGTAAGGATCAAAGCTCCTCCTGAGAATGCCTTCTTTACGACATATGGTCCTTCCCAATTTGGTGCCCATTTTCCTCACAGGTTTTTTTGTATTGGGAGAATTTTCCTCAGTACGAGTTCTCTTTCATGGAATTCTCTTGGCCGTACCTTCTTGTCATGGGCTGTGATCATTCTTTTCTGGTACATTTGTCCATGACAAATTGCCCTGAGACACTTTTTTTCAATGAGGTTCAGTTGATCATATCGAGCTTGTACCCATTCTGCTTCTTTTAACTTTGATTCCATTAAGACTCGCAGAGAGGGGATCTCAACCTCAATAGGTAGCACAGCTTCCATTCCATAAACCAGAGAGAAAGGAGTTGCTCCTGTAGATGTTCGTACAGATGTCCGATATGCATACAAAGCAAATAGGAGTTTCTCATGCCAATCTTTATATGTCTCAGTCATTTTTCCAATGATCTTCTTAATATTTTTGTTGGCTGCTTCCACAGCCCCGTTCATCTTTGGGCGATAGGGCGAGGAGTTATGATGCTTTATTTGGAATTGTTCGCACACTTCTTCCATCATCTTATTGTTCAGATTCATGGCATTATCTGAAATGATTCTCTCAGGCAAACCATATCGACAAATGATTTCCTTTTTCAAAAATCTACAAACTGCAATCTTTGTCACATTGGCAAACGAAGCAGCTTCTATCCATTTTGTGAAGTAATCAATAACCACAAAAATGAACCGGTGTCCATTAGAAGCTTTTGAGGAAATTGGCCCTATAACATCCATGCCCCACATAGAAAAAGGCCACGGAGAAGTCATGACGTGAAGAGGCAAAGGGGCTACATGAATTTTATCACCATAAATTTGACATTTGTGGCATTTTCGTGCGAAATTAATGCAGTCGCTTTCCATCGTCAGCCAGTAATATCCGAGTCTCATAATCTTCCTGGCCATAGTGAAACCATTGGCATGTGTCCCGCAAATTCCTTCGTGGACCTCTTTAAGTATTTTTCTAGCTTCAACAGCATCTACGCATCTCAAGAGCACCTGATCTTTTCCTTTTTTGTACAGGATGTCCCAATCAAGAACGAATCCCGCTGCCATTCTTCTGATTGTTCTTTTGTCGTTCTCGTTTACTTGTTCGGGATACTTTTGATTCTTGATATATTCTAAGATATCATGGAACCATGGCCGTCCATCTATCTCTTTTTCAATGCTGAAACAATGTGCAGGGACTTCATGTATGCTCATTTGAAGAGGCATTATTTCGCTTTCTGTTTGCTTTGAACATTGAAGCCAAAGTGGCTGGGCATCACCAATTAGTTTTCTTCTCGTGGAAAGTAATTAAAAGTTATTTCTTTGAATTCTTTAATCAACCCCGCCACGAGATCATCAGATTTAACTAATTTTGAATCCTCACTTCCCAATCTCCACGGATCGATAAATCACTAATCTTTGAGTCTCCGTATACCTCTAAAGTTTGGATGTTTCGTTCAATTGCTGCACGAAGTCCCATGATACAGGCTTCATATTCCGCTATGTTATTGGTACAGAAGAAATTCAGCCTGGCAATGAACGGATAATGGTTCCCTTCTGGTGATACTAAGACTGCTCCAATCCCATGCCCCAATGCATTCGATACACCATCAAAGCTCATCCTCCATGACTTTCCTTTTGATGACTCACATTCCTTTTCTGTAATGCACATTAAGTCTTCATCTGGGAAATCAAATTTCAATGGCTCGTATTCCTCCGTTGTTCGAGTTGCTAAGAAGTCAGCTATTGCACTCCCTTTTATCGACTTTTGGCTCACATAGACGATGTCATATTCTGATAGTAAGATCTGTCATCGTGCCATTCTTTCTGAGAGTACGGGTGATTCCATCATGTACTTTCTTGGGTCCAACTTTGAAATTAGTCATGTCGTATGATACAATATATATTGCTTGAGTTTCCGAGCTACCCAAACCAGAGCGCAGCAGTATTTTTCTATAGACGAATACTTTGCCTCATATTCAGTAAGCTTTTTGCTGAGGTAATAGATCGCATTTTCTTTCTTTCCTGACTCGTCGTGTTGCCCCAGTACGCAACCCATTGAATTCTCGAACACAGTCAAATACAATATCAATGGTCTTCCCGGCATTGGCGGTACTAGCACTGGAGGATTAGACAAATACTGTTTTATCTTGTCAAAAGCCACTTGGCACTCCTCGTTCCATTCTCCGAGATTATGTTTTTGAATGAATCGAAAGATTGGGTCGCATTGGTTGGTAAGTTGAGCGATAAATCGGACGATGTAGTTTAATCTCCCTTAAAATCCTCGACTTCCTTTTGCGCCGGGGTGGTAACTCTTGAATGGCTTTTATTTTATCCGGATCAACTTCAATGCCTCTCTCACGACAATGAAGCCAAGCAATTTTCTGAGGTAGCCCCAAACGTACATTTGGGACGGATTGAGCTTTATTGGAACTTTCTCATCTGTCGAACAACTTCTTCAGTTCGCTACATGCTCTTCTTCCCTGAACTTAGCAATCATATCATCGACGTAGACCTCTATTTCTTTATGCCTCATGTCATGGAATAACGTCACCATAGCCCTCGATATGTTGCCCCAAAGATTCTTTAACCCAAATGGCATCACCTTGTAGCAGAATGTTCCCCACATTGTTACGAAGGTAGTTTTTTCCATATTCTCAAGGGCCATCTTGATCTGATTATACCCCGAGAATCCGTCCATGAAAGAAAATAATGAATGTTTTGCTGTGTTATCCACCAACGTATCAATGTGTGGTAACGGAAAATTATCTTTAGGACTTGCTCGATTCAGGTCACGATAATCCACGCACATTCGTACTTTGCCGTCTTTCTTTGGCACCGGGACTATGTTAGCCACCCATTCTGGATATTTGGAGGCTTGTAGGAAACCAGCATCAAATTGTTTCTTGACTTCCTCTTTTATCTTCAACAACATCTTAGGCCTCATCCGTCTTAACTTTTGTTGAATGGGCTTGCATTCTGGCTTTAATGGGAGCTTATGGACCGCTACATCTTCATCCAATCCTGGCATATCCTGATATGACCATGCGAATACATCTTTGTACTCACGAAGCAAAGCTATCAAATTATGCTTGGTGCCCCTTGAAATAGAAGTCCCAATCTTCACTTGTTGCTTCCTTTCTTCAGTTCCTAGATTTATTATTTCAACAGATTCTTGATGAGGCAAAATCTGTTTATCCTCTTGTTTCACCATTCTTAGCAAGTCAGGGGACGAAACATAGTCTTCAGCATTTTCTTCGACTTCAAATTCTCCTAAACAAACAGCCTTCTCAAAATCGATTTCAGGACTCGTAACGGGTTTGTTCATGTTGTTGATATCCGAGCACTTGAAAGTTGAATAGAAAAGGAAACTATAGAGGGGCATCCAAGTATTGGAACCAACAAACGAAATGTTATGGCATAGTATAAGGCAAATGTACAGATATGCTATGAAATGAGGAGATGATTATGAAATTAGTGATACTGCGAAAGATCGTGATAAAATGCATCTTCATTGATATTCATTTAAATGATAAAGAGTGAATGCAAGCTCTTACAAAAGAATTCTATTATATCTAAGGACACAATAGAATGTTAATGTTTGAGAATTACTCTGAAGACTTATAAACTACAAGAAGGTCCTCGGCAGTCCAATTGTTCAACATAAAACCCGGAGGATAATGGCGTATCGTTGAAACATCTTTAATAGCCTCACTTCCTTTGTCAATAACATTTATACTGACATTCTGAAGACCCCTTTCAATTAATAACAGCGTGCTTTGTATATTATCCTGTCCGGGGTATATCATTCCCACAGATGTAAATGTTTTTCACAAAAGAGGGTATGTTATGGGCTCCCATTCTACTTCTCGGCCCAAAGTTCTCGCAATCCTTCTCTCCTGATCTTTTTCCCACTGTTTTCTTCTTTGACGCATGTCCGGCTGGAACCCCAAACCGTATCGGGCCTTGTGGTGCACTGGCTTTAGAGCCCTGACTATTCCTTGCAAATATCTCCCTAAACCTTTTCTCGCTCAAGTTCCCCTTCCTACAGTCAGTTTGACACCCATCTTGGTATTTCTTGACAATTTTGGCGCGGGAATTTTGTTTCCCTCAGCGACGAATGTGGCATTGAAAAATTCAAGAGATCGGAAGGAACATTCCATAACGTCTTTACTCACTTCAATATATGGTGCGTCGGTAGAAATAGATGCTACAATGTCTTCTTCTTCCTCGACAGTGACCAAACAGCCATCCATGATAAATTTCACTTTTTGATGGAGTGATGATGGGACTGCTCCAACAGAATGGATCCAAGGTCTTCCCAAGAGAAAATTGTATGATGGTGTAATGTCCATGACTTGAAACTCAACATCGTATATGTAGGGACCCACTTCTAGAGGGATCTCGATTTTTCCCATAACTTCTCGTCTTGTTCCATCGAATGCACTTCTGTAGAATGGCAGGGCTTTAGATAGGACAAATCCATCGGCATCCTAGAAAGTGTGGCCAAAGGCATGACATTGAGTGCCGATCCATTGTCGATGAGCACGTTCGGTATTATATAGCCCTTACAACGGGTTGTGATATGTAATGCTTTCACTGAGCCTCTACCATTGGGCGGTATTTCATCATCACTAAAAGAAATGAAATTATCCGCATTCAAGTTGTTCATCCATCTATCCAGTTTTTCAACGGATACATTGTTTGCCACATAAGCTTGATTTAACACTTTCAGCAGAGCATTCCGGTGTGGTTCTGAATTCAACAGCAGAGATAATACCGAGATTCACGCTGGCTGCTTACTCAATTATTCTACCATATTGTACTCACTTTGCTTGATAAATTTTAAGAATTCTTGTGCTTCCTCCTCGTCCACAGGATTTTTAGCTTCTTGTTCAGGCGCAGTTTCATGCTCATCATCTGTCACGTGCATCGGTGCTTTTCCTTTCTGTTTCAAGTCACTGTTCTTCTTTATCTAATTCGAATAACATCTTCCACTACGAGTGAAATGACCTACTTCCCCGACACTTCCAGTCATGGCTTTGGGTTTTTAATCTTCAGGTGTGACAATATTAACATCATATTTCCATGGTACTGCTTTATTGTCCTTGTAAGGGAAAGGAGACGGTACTTCGATTATCATTTTTGGTTTCACCGGCTCTTTCGTCGCATCGTAATAAATTACTAACTGGTCGATCAGCGCTATAAGGGGGACCTGATGACTGGCTATCAGAGGTGCATACTTCTCTTTCATTAGTCTCTTCCCTTTTGTTAAGGACCTTAATCTCCTTATTATCCATCCGGTCTTGAAGCAACCTTTTAAATTCCTCACACGACTGAATGCCGTGTCCCACAATTCCATGGAAATTGCAAAAACTTTGACCTTCTTCTCCGAGAATTCTATCGGGGTGACAAAGTAATCCTTTCTTAACCAGTACCTCCCAGATTTTCTGCAGAGGCGTCCTTATTTCCGAAACATATCTTCTGACTTTTCATTCATCCACTTTCCCCACTATGCTCACATCCCTTTCGGTATGGTTAGGGAATGGGTTCCCAGTTGCATTACTGGCACTATCGAATCATAGGATACCTGCATCAATGAGTCCTTGAACTCTTCTCTTAAAGGCTAGGCGGTTTTCGTGGAATGTCCCGGTTTCCGTATGGTATGCACAACTAGCTTAATTGTATGTTTTAACCTCGTGAACGAGTATGGAATATGCAATGAATGAATGAATGCATAAATGAATACATGAATGTCAAATGACTGTTAGTCATGAAAGAAATGCAAAAATTGGTGTTAATTTCAAGATAGCCCCTATTTAGGCATTTCCTTAATCAAAGAGTCTATTACACAACGTTTGGCCACTGTAATTGACTCCTCCATCGAAAACCCTTTTGGCAACCAATCTCTAATCAACACCTTCCTAACAAGATGTCTATGATGCATGATGAAAAATAGAAATACAGACAAACAACCTTGGTTAGCACAACACATATGATCAGAGAAAAATTGTGGAAAATCTAACAAATTATGCTACTTGGTCCAATGGACTCGATTCCCTTGCATAGAAAGCGAAAGTGCAAAAGGTAAGAGGCGTTCCTCTCGTGCACTTATTTTGGTGACTACTAAATGGACGGAGGTTCAGCATGGCTCTAGTTGGATGGCTCGTATGGTTCACTATATGCGGTTTTGGTTCTAGATGGGTACTCGAATCGTCTGCACTGTCATCTACTAAGATTAGTACAGAGCCTCGGTCATGGCCCATCATAGGCTTACGAGATCAATTCGAGGATTACATTTACTTATGCCTATGCGGAGGACAAGTTAACTCACGAAAGCATAAGTCATATGCAACCCGAAAGTATTCACTAGCACATGCGGAGGAACGAGTTAACTCACGAAGGCGTAGCGTTTACTTTCACTTAACAGGACTGAGCCGGGTATAAAGCTCATGTTATGCAACAAAATGCACGTGCACGGTGTGTGGGGAGAAACTTACAAACCTTTACGTTTTATTTAAAAAACTAAACCAAAACTAAAATCACAAAAATTTAAAGTGAAATACAAATGGATAAAACAAGTTAGAATATATACAACACGATGCAAATGCATGATTTTTGAAAACAAAAATTTGAGGATCACGACTAAATGTTAATTTGAACAAGGAACTTTGAAAATTTTGACAACGTGAGTTTAATTCGACTCGACTCTCAAAAAGGGTCCCCAAGTAATGCCATGGTATGTGACGTAAAAAATTTAGTTTAAACGAGTAGCTAATTGTGGCGATTTATTAAACATTTGAAAACCAACTTCGATTTTATTAACAAAGGGAGTGCACACGATCCTTTTTATAGGTGTGATCGGACACCTAATAAAATTATTTTAAAACAAAAAGAAGGCCAAATTTGGGTCTACATGAAAGTCGAGAGAAAAATTGGGGTTAGAATTCGATTCTGGCGTGAGGAAGGTATTAGCACCCTCGCGGCGCCCAAAATTGGTATCTCATAAACATGTGTTGACTTGATTTTCAAAATCTGAGTTCAATATAATATTTAATCGTGATCCGATTGAAAAATGAGAAATTTTAGTTTTCGATTTTTTTTAGAAAGGGTGTCCGTTTTTTAACACAAGCCGTAATTTCACCCAACATAGCGATGAAATCGATGGCTTAATATTAAATCGGTACATTGCCTTATTTTTGAAATTAATTAAAACATGAGAAAAAATATTCCTAAAGTGAGAAATTAAAAATAGATAAAGGGCATAAAAAAAATGATATCATTAATGAAAAATATTAACATGGAATACTAGAATATTAGAATAACAATAATAATGATATTTACAAAATAAAAACAAATCATGTACTAATAATAAAATAGGAAAAATGATATATTTGGTAATAATAATATAAAATAATAATATGTACATAAAAATACATATATATATATGCATATAATAAAAGTATGTAATAATAATAATAATATCTACAATAAAAGAAAATATTAGGAAGCGTACATAAAAAATATATATATAAAAATTTACAACAATAATATAAAATAATGATATGTGCAAAATATATATATATATATACATATGTACATAAAATATACACTAATATAATAATAGTTATAATAATACTAGCAATAGTAATAATTTGTAATAATAATATATACACAATATGGTATTTAAAAAATATATATATATATATATATATATATATATATAATAGTATTTAAGAATATATACATAAGAAATATATAACTAATGGCATTAAAAATATATACATAATATATATAAAATACTTAAAAAGAAGGGAAAGAAGAGAGAGGGAAGGAAGGAAATTGGCCAAGGGGGCAGTCAGCAGTCTATAAATGGATTACTTGCGTAAATCGTCCACCGCCCACACGGTGGCGGAAAAAATAAATTTTTAACAATATATGTATATATAAAGAAAGAAAAAAAACACAAAAATCCTTCAAATTTTGAACACAAAAGAAACATCAATAAAAAGGTTGCATCTTTTCTTTTTCCTCTTCTTCGAATCTTTTTTTTTTTTTTTTTTGTGTTGTTTTTTCTTTCTTTATATATACATATATTGTTAAAAAATTTTACCTTTTCCGCCACCGTAGGCGGTGTGGCGGTGATGGATTGACGGCAATGACGACGACGATAGATCGTGACCGCCCCCTTGGCGGATTTCCTTCCCCTCCTCTCTCTTCTTTCCCTTTCTTTTTTAAGTATTTTATATATATTATGTATATATTTTTAATGCCATTAGTTATATATTTCTTATGTATATATTCTTAAATACTATTATATACATATATATATATATATATATATTTTAAATACCATATTGTGTATATATTATTATTACAAATTATTACTATTGCTAGTATTATTATAACTATTATTATATTAGTGTATATTTTATGTACATATGTATATATATATATATTTTTGCACATATCATTATTTTATATTATTGTTGTAAATTTTTATATATATATTTTTATGTACGCTTCCTAATATTTTCTTTTATTGTAGATATTATTATTATTATTACATACTTTTATTATATGCATATATATATATGTATTTTTTGTACATATTATTATTTTATATTATTATTACCAAATATATCATTTTTCCTATTTTATTATTAGTACATGATTTGTTTTATTTTGTAAATATCATTATTATTGTTATTCTAATATTCTAGTATTCCATGTTAATATTTTTCATTAATGATATCATTTTTTTACGTCCTTTATCTATTTTAATTTCTCACTTTAGGAATATTTTTTCTCATGTTTTAATTAATTTCAAAATAAGGCAATGTACCGATTTAATATTAAGCCATCGATTTCATCGCTATGTTGGGTGAAATTGTCGGCTTGTGTTAAAAAACAGGACACCCTTTCTAAAAAAAATCGAAAACTAAAATTCTCATTTTTCAATCGGATCACGATTAAATATTATATTGAACTCGTATTTTTTAAAATCAAGTCAACACATGTTTGTGAGATACCAATTTTGGGCGTCGCGAGGGTGCTAATACCTTCCTCACGCCAGAATCGACTTCGAACCCCAATTTTTCTCTCGACTTTCATGTAGACCTAAATTTGGCCTTCTTTTTGTTTTAAAATAATTTTATTAGGTGTCCGATCACACCTATAAAAAGGATCGGTGGCGACTCCTTTGTTAATAAAATCGAAAGTTGGTTTTCAAATGTTTAATAAATCGCCACAATTAGCGACCAAGCGAAACTAAATTTTTTTTACGTCGCTACAACCATCATATTACTTTTACCCAATAATACATTTTTTTATTATTTAAGATGAATATATAATATGGACTAATCCTTAAAATTTTAAGGATTATATTGAAAATTTGACAAACAAGATGGCTTAGCCATTGGATATAATAATGCAATTTGCATTGTAATGATGGGAAAGGATTGTATGAAACAGTGACGCCATGTCATCTGTATCCCTTTCTAATAGTTTTATGCCACATCAGTACTCTTATCTTGAATTGCAAGATTTTATCCTGAAAAAAAATTAAATCCAAATTAAAATACTAAAATTCAGGATAAAATCCTAAAATTCGGGATAAGAATACTGATGTGGCATAAAACTATTAGAAAGAGATACAGATGACGTGGCATACAATCCTTTCTCTTGTAATAATATATTTAAATTTGCACTAATAAAATAGAAAAAAAAGGGTAAATTTTGTTATCAATTCTCTATTTCCAATTATTCTAAAATCATTTTCTCTTTACAAATTTACATTCTCAAACACACACAAAAATACCAACCTATAGAAATTAGTTAAAAAGTAGGAAAAAAATGACAATATCTCATTGCAATCACAAATATAAAAAAACTTTATATATATATATATGAAAGAAAGAAGATTGAAAGGGTAAAAGGGGTCAAAGCAAATGCTTTATTGGGAGACAATATTCTATTGGTACCAATAAATCCCAATGGTATAAGTATTATAGCCATGGGAGTGTTGAATATGAAATAGTATAAAAAAGAAATACAATTTAGGGTTTGCTTATGAAAGAAAAAGATGAAAAAGGAATTAAGAATGGAATGCTTGTGATGGAAGAAATAGGACCAAACAAGATTCTTTGGTTTTTATTGATGCACATGCAACAATTAATACCCTTAGCCTCATTTGCTTTATTTGTTGAGCCATCAGAGGCAACCCATCAAATAACCAAAGTACACTTCAAACTATGACTCTCTAATTCTTTGTCCTTTCTTTCAAGTGAATTGATTTTGGTATGGGTCTTTTTCATTCCTTTCTCTCTCTCTTTTTATAATTAATTTTTTTCATTAAATAATACTCCTACTAGCAATATTTTAATGACACTTAATTTAGAAAAAAAAAATGGGAATTTTAGAGTGGCATTACTATGTAATATCCTTTTCCATGCTAAAAATGCCCCAAAGCTATGAGAAAAGGACTGTAGATTTTTACAGTAAATTATAAACTTCTCAACTAAATTTAACTCTTCCTCTTTGTTCTATTCAAATGATCTTCAAATGGACTAAGATTACTCTATAAATAGATAGAAGAAGATTCTAAATGAAATAAAATAAAAAGGGATTTTCCCTCTTAACAATCACTTAATTTGTTCATAAATAACAACTTGATTAGTATTATATAAAAGTTAGAAAAGATGAGAGTTTTCAAATGTCAAAACATTTTTCTTTTATCATTAAAAGGAATCTCTTTTACACCTATCTCAAAGTTAAGGATATGATATTTAATACATCAAAACTAGGCAAATCAATAAATTTGGCCCACACCAAGTAGTATATATATATATATATATATATATATATATATATATATATATATATATATTGAAGCTTCATTTCATTCATGCATTGTAAAAAATTCTTAATATGAATACGTTAACAGATTATATTTTATATAAAACAAATTACTACTGTGTGCTGCATTTATATAAATATTTGTAATTTTTTTTGGCTTCCTATTAGATTAGATTTGAGTTAGAAATACACATCATATTTACTTAACATCATATCGACTCAGAATATAAGTCTAAAATTTAGTTCAAACCCATCCATATTTGTAAATGATTAAATTAAGTCTATTTTCAGTTCACCCACTTTTAAATTTTTTAATGAAAAGTTTTTTTTAATTTTAATATGTTTTCTCTTTTATTAAAGTTTTAAATTAGATAATTTAATTTATTTTTATAATTACATTTATCATTACAGTATTATTATATATTATTATAAATTTAATTTTTATTTCAATAAATTACATACTATATAAAAATAATATAATTTAAAAATAATAATCGAGCTTAGGCCTAATATATGTTGGAGTCCAAATTTGATCTATATTTTAAATGGACTTAATTTTTTTTTTAAACACAATAATTTTATTTAAATCCTCTCCAATATCAAACCAAATTGAAACATTAAACAGATAACCCAACTCTGAAATTTATAACATAGCGTTCCACTTTATACAAAATAGATGGAGTGAATAAGATATGTATTAGAAAATTGTGGACCCAAAAAAGTAGAGAAAACAAATTATGCAAATGTAACCCAATTCTGCAAGAAAATAGGAAGCCTATTAAGACCCTACTAGTCCCCACACTGCTTTCCTTCTCTTCATGGCAATCCCCTCATGAAAGAAACTTCACTTGTTTACTCAAAATTTAAGAAAGCTAATTTCCCGTTGCTTTTGCTTTTGATTTTTCTATGTATTTGGTGGCGATTAAAAATTATTTCAAAATCACTTCTTTTCTTAGTCTTTTCCCATTTATTTGTTCATAAATGGAGGAAGATTAAGTCACAATTTAAATTATTTTAATATTCTAATTTAATAACAAACAACAATAATTCAAAAATTTGAATTAACTCAAATTCGATTTAAGATTGTATTGTCATCATATTGAGAATTCTTATATGTCAACTTGTCATTTAAGTAAATAAATTTAGGTATAAAATACAAAAAATCGATATTATTACTATTATTGTTGTAATTATATAAAACATGATACCTAAGACGACCAAGTTAAACTAGGTTAACTCATGTAGGAAATTATAATTTGAGTATAGAGAAATATATATATATATATATATATATTGGTAATCAAACTTTAAATTTATAGGATGCCATCTTTGTGTATAGAGAACACGATTGTTGACTGAAATGTGTTAAATCGGCCTATGAATTTCTAAAAGTAGTTTATAATGATATTGCTTAGAAAATGGAGTAGGCAACTCATGGTAACTAAATGAGGGAAAAGGAAAAGAGGGTGATGATGTGCGTGGTCCTTTTCTAAATGAGCGTGACTAACGGGACCATGGTTTCCACATTTATATTCACCTTTACCACCTAATATTGAGGTTTTGTTTACAAGATCACCATCTTTTTTGCTTATTCTCTAGCAGGGAACTATTATTTTTTTCTGATTACAAAAATAAAGGTTTGCTTTTTCTTTAGTTTGATTTGATTACACCCTGAATCAATTTTGTGTTCATCGGAAAATGATTTCAAAAAGGAGAGGCATAATACATGAGAAATGAAATCAAACTCTTTTAGCTTTTCAGGTTTGTTAGAACTTTCCAACATTTCTCCGAGCTGATTGCTTTTGGAAGCTAACTTAAAGTGTTTGGTTCCCGCATGCAATGACACAAATCCCACATTTATGGGTTCTTTTTCCTCATAATCCCAAACTTTAAACTATGATAAGATGCTATTTGATTAAACTTATTTCTATTACAATTGAATTAAAATATAAATATATTATGTCACTTTGATAACATAAAAATATTGTCTTCTTCGAATGTTATTATAGAATTGATAAATTATTAAATTTTTTATCAAACAATCCCGAAATAACTTTTATAATCAAATATTGAATTCCTTATAAAATCAATATAGAAATTTGTTTATTGTATTTGTTTTCATATAAGAATGAGCAATTACAAAATGTATACAAATTAGTGAATAAGAACATGGTTGTGAGGTGGTGGCTTCTAAAGGGGACTCCATTGGCATATGAACCCTTAAAGGTCCATTGAGATCACTATGCTGGACACACATATTCAATTTTGGTCCAATTGTGAAGCGATTTTTTGTTTGAATCAGATTGTGTGATAGGTGTAAATATGGGTAGAAATATTGGGCTTTTATTATTAGTGAAACTTAATTTCAAGCGGCCATTAAGGGCATGTAGCGTTGTTAAAATGACCCAGTTCAGTGTTTCGATTGTTAATCTGATCCTTCCTCGTCATCATTAGCAACAGTCAAGGACCCATTTGCATAAGTTGATAAACATAAAGTTGCTAAACTCGAAGTTGACATTTCCTGTTTCAAATATTGTCAATATCAAAATGTGTGAACCTAAACATTATGCAACACAGACTCCCTCAGGTACTATATGATCTGCTCTTAATTTCTTCTTTTAATTGAATTTGTTATGCCTGATTGTTGGACTTTGCTAAGATTTTGTGTAAATTTTTACTTTTTATCTGTAAAGATTTACCCTTTTTGTATAAAAATCGTTTTTTTTTTGGGGGGGTTTGGGAAATCGTAGCTTTCTAGGTTCTTCTAATAATCTGTGTAGCTATAAATTCTTTCCTGGGATATATTGATATTATTAAGAAATGAACTCCCTGTTGGTACCAATTCCCAATAGAGTAAATGGAGTCTCAATAAGTTTCTTTTATGATTTAGGGTTTATTCGTTCTAGCTTTGTGGGTGATTTAACTGACAATTTTACTGGTTTTTTCTTCTTAATTTTATATTTTGATATGGAAGAGAAAGATGTTAAAGCACCGAACATAATTGAGAGAGGTAAGGAAGAAATTGAGGCACTATTCCACCATGATAAAAAACCACACCATCACAAAGAAACACATGGGAGGAGCGATGATATCGACGAGAACACCGCTGTTGATGATGTTAAGGGCCCTAACGTGTTTGAAAGAGTGAAAGAAGAAGTGGAGGCCATTGTTGGAGCAATTCATCCCAAGAAAGAATCTAAAGGACCGTGAGTCACCTTCGTCGATGCAAGGTGGGTTTAGAATTCTGATTCGAGGATCATATCGAATAATTTAGGTTTATAATCTCAGTATGATGTTTAATTTGCTCATTCAACTATGAAAGCATTGTAGAATTTGATTCTTGTGTTTGACAAGTAGCTTGTCTTTGTCTGATTTTCTTTACATCTGTCCCTCTGCTTTATGTTTGGAATTCTTTATCTTAATGTTGCTCGATTGTTCTTTGACAGAGTCCATTGAATACAAAGCGTCTATTATCTGAGTAAAAGATTGCATATTTAGTTGAAACCTTAACAAGTTTCTCCAACTCCCAAACCTAAACAGCACATGAACTTGTAAAAGTGACATAAGAGCTGATTTTCCCCGCGATAAGGACATGAATCATAAGTGTGGCTATCCTTGTGCTAGAGTTTTTAATAAAATGCATATGTTACTCGCATATGGAAGATTGGAAATAAAATACCAGTCATCTTTGGTCCTTCATCCAATCCTTTGTTTGCTTATTGTTGCATCTACATTCACATGAGGACTTCTATTCAGCATTAAAGATCTGCAATTTTTATATTGTTGAAAAAAACACTTTTTAAAGATGATAATTTGAGTTAAGTCCCTGGTCCCTAACCTATCACTTGGGAAAATTTTATACAGAAGCTCATAGAAAAGATTAGCCAGCAGCAGAGCCTACATCAGCTAGAATTGTGCAGTGAGTGGTGCAATCGAGATTTCCTTGTTTCTAGCTTTGATTCCCTGGCTCAGTTTCTTAACTATCACCTCAAAGTCTAATAATATACAGATATGTCCTTGAATGAAATATCATGGCTTTGCATGTTCACCATTGGATGAATTTAGAAAAGCTTGGAATCAGATGGTAACCCCCCTCCCCAAGTTATAATTTCTTAAACCAACTCTTAATTCAAAAATTGGTGCAGCCCTGAGTGCCCCAGACAGTGATGCTTTTCTTACATAAATAGCACTCTGCTACTGAGTTTTCCTACCCTTAACAGGTATGAAACCATCAGAGTTTAAAAGACACTGCAGTCTATGCAACATGGATTCCGATATCATGATTTTGAATATAATGAATACTATCAAATCATAAATATCAACCATATCTTCTAGTCCTAGACCTGAAAGAGTGCCATATTATTGGATTGATTTGAAGGGAAGCTTGGGCAAGACTGTAACAGGAGGTCAAGAGGCTAGAAAGGTTAAAGGGGATTGAAACAGTCATCAGAAAGGACAGTGTAGTGGAATTGCAGCCACGTTTTAAACCCATCATGTATGACACGGTAAAAGCAAAGCAAAACCTCCATTGCCAATGGCCAAGAACAATACCAGAGGTTTTTTACCTTTGGCTTCTTGTACTTTGGGAAATGAGATTTTTTGTTTGCCAGGCTTTTTATCACCACTTTATATGTTCCAACAGTCATGCATGGCCTCTACCTCCCTTCATCTCTCCAACATTGACCATCATAGTTACTCTCAGTCAACATCCATCATTTTTGAGGTTTTGAAGAAATGGAAGCAAGCTTGTTTTGGTTTCTGTTAGCTCTTCAAATAGTAGTAACCTGGAGTTGTGCAACAAGCAGGTCTTTAACACCAGACTATGGCTTTGGAGCTAATCAACCAGGTTTGCCAATCATCACCAGAAAAAGGGGTCCACTCTTTTATCTTTAAATAATTACGTGTATTAAGTTTTACCTTACTAATCACAGGCCAGAATCCAGAGTCTTTGCAAGTTCCCTTGGGACCAAGTTCAAGCTCAAAAGAAGTCTCTTCACAGAGTTACAAAAGCAAGCAAGGAAAGGGTAACATAAATGGAGAAACTTATGTTGAAGCGGAGATCGGCAGACTGGGCATAGGCTCAGGCCGTCCGAGCTGTGAACACAAATGCTATGGTTGCAGTCCATGTGAAGCCATTCAAGTGCCTACGACTCCAGGCAAGCACAGCCATGTGAGCCTGCAGTCCGCAAATTATGAACCTGAGAGTTGGAAATGCAAGTGTGGTCCTACGTTTTATAGCCCATGACTTGCTTTGAAGCTTTTATATTACAAGCTGTTGAATGTTCAGAGTTGCACCATGTTCTCTGATTTCAGTCTTCTTGTTGTTTTTGTTTCTGAGAAGTATTCGTAGCACTCCAATGAATATCTACAATGATTTTCGAGATACATAAGCAGACTTCGAACATACATGTATCGGATTTACACTCATCCAATACTTACATTTGCATCAAAACAAGAGACAAGATAGAATAATGATGGAGGAATTGTCTAAAACCTTCCGTCTAAATGTTTTGAAGGAAATTATTTATATGGATGGTAATAGGGTGAGGTAACTTTTTGCTCACCTCAATCTCAACCTATTTTTTATACTATTCTAAATTCAATTTTTATTTAAAATTTTAATATCCAAACTTGATTTCGATAAAATAAAATCCACTAATTGCTATTCACAAAATTGATTCTAAAAAAATTTAAATTATTTTTATATTATATTAATTTTAAATGATTAAATAAAATAAATATTATGAAATCTTGTAAATATTAAAACTATGTAACCTAAATATATTTAAAAATAGTTAAAATCAAGAAAACCTAATTAGAACATATAAATTAATTTTTTTTAAAAAGGTTGGACCATGCGCTTGCCAAGCCTACCAACTCAATCGATATGGCGGCTATGTGACACCATCCCAAGTCTTTCATTTTTCTCATTATCCCTCGCGAATTGGACATAAAAGAAAAAGTTAAAAGAAAGTGGTTTTATAACTTAGTTAGGACAAGTTTAGCAAGTTGCATGTCCCACTAACATATCTAAACAACTAACAACACTTCATTTTTAACATATTAATGAAATGTGTTAGTGGGGTCAATTAAGCATTCAATTGAAGTAGCTTCTTGTCTTGTCTATTGAGGATTGAAGTTGTAGCATCCATCCACCAAATTCAAAAATAGCGTCTTTTCTTCTAATTTTTTTTAAATGAATTATTAAAAAAAAAAGTAAAGTCCTAACAAGTCAACACACGAGGTTGAATCTTTTCTTGTATTTTGTTTTTCATTGTATTGTGCTTTGATATCATTTCTGTGTTACTAAATTTTATATAAAATTAATAATAAACAATACTTAATTAAAATTAATTTGAAGTTAGATATATTTCATGATATGTGTGGAAGTGTACAAAAGTCGAGTCAAATCAATCAAATTAAACGATTTTGATTTGTTCAAGTAGATTTTAGTCTATTCGAGTATAAAATGAATAAATTGAATCGGTTTCAATTTTAAAAAACTAAAAAAATGAATTAATTAATTTTGAATATATATTAAATTTATATTATATATACTATCCAAAAAGTAAACCTAGTTGATAAAATAAACCCCAAAATACTAAACCGAACTCAAAATTCTTTACCCATTCACATAGAGTAACTCCGCCGCCTTTTTTCAATCAAGTTAAGCTAACTTGTTACTATTTGTTAGAATAAAAAGATAATTATAGATCTAATGATTTTAACTAATGATTTTGTTAGGATCGACTCATATAAATAAAAAAATAGAAAAGATAGAGAAGAATGAACACAAATTTTACATGGAAAACTCCTCTGAAAAGGATAAAAATCACGGGCAAAGGAGACATCTACTTAACATTAATGAGTAAACAAAACAAAAGTACAATGAGAATACAAAGCTCACACCTAAAGCTCTCACAAAAAGGATTTCACAAAATTCTCTCAAACTCACACCAAAACTCTATATACGAATACATGATGTTGCCCTCAAAGAAAAGTCTTTGCTAATTGGCGTTTCTAAATCAGGGTTACAAAGGCCTTTTAAATAGGCTCAATACGTAGGGCTAAAATGACTAAAATAACCCTAAAGTAATCAGAGTCTAATTGGGAGAAGAAGTCCTGTTGAGCTATACAAAACGTGGTTGCATAACATCAAGAATCGTCGTGACGTCATGATGTATCAAATTTTCTTGTCACGACATCGTCTCTACGTCCCTTATTAAAAACCCTCACATCTTCTTGACGTCAAGCACGTCCTCATCCCGACGTCAGACCTATTTTGGTCTTTCTTTGATTGCTCGTCAATTCTCATCTAAGGTGCTTGCAATGTGTCCAATAAATGTGAGGCACACCCCACAAATCTCCATATTGACTTGTATTTATTACGCCTCTTTTTTCAATGCCCTGTCACGGGCCTAACTCAAATTTTGTAGAATGTTAACCAAGTCTAAACCATGCTAAAACTTGGAAACTAAAAGAATTTTAACTTTCAAATCAAAGTTGGATAATGCAATAAGGGCCAGTACCTAAACAAGAGAGAAACCATCAACTTTCTCCACTTGACTGTAACCCTCTACAAACCATTCGAGTTCTAAAGACCAAAAGGGGATGAGATTCTTCGCAAAATCAAACACATACCTAACATCTAACACGACTCCACCTTTAACTGAATTATATATGGAAAACAACGAATCATCACCATTGTTCTTGGCCACACCAGCTACCTCTGTAATTATCTGAAACTATTAGAAACTTAAATTTGTGATTTTTTTCAAACTTTTAGATATTTAAATTCGCTATTGTGCCACTGAACGAGTCGATATGCGAAAGTTGAACCAAGCTCTGATACTAATTTATTGGAGATCAACCCTTATAAACAACGAAATAGAAAAAGTAGAGAAGAATGAACATAAATTTTATGTGGAAAACTCCTTTACAAAGGATAAAAACCACGAGGGAGGAAGGCATTGACTAACATTAATGAAGTAAACAAAACGAGAGTACAATTAGAATACAAAGCTCAAACTCTGAATACAAAGCTCACATCCAAAACTCGCACAAAAAGGATTTCACAAAATTCTCTCAAACTTTCACCAAAACTCTATATACGACTACATTTTGTCGCCTTCAAAGAAAATCCCTTATTGATTGGTTTGTCCAAATCAGGGTTACAAAGATACTTTAAATGAACGACTAAAATAGCCCTACAGTAATCCAACTCAAATAGGGAGAAAATTTCTTGTTGAGATATACAAAATATGCCTGCATAACATCAGGAATTAGCATGATGACATGACGTGCCGACTTTCCTTGTCACGACTTTGCCGCCATGTCTATTTCCCAAAACCATTGCGTGTCTCGACGTTGGGCCTGTCTTAGCCCTTCTTCAATTTTTCATCGATTCTTGTTTAAGGTGATTATAACATGTCCGTGAAATATGATGCACACCCCATAAATCTCAACCTTGACTCGTATTTATCACGCCTTCTTTTCCATGCCCCATCATAAGTCTAACTTAAATTTTACAGAATGTTAACCAAGTCTAAATCGTGCTCAAACCTGGAAATTGAAAGACTCTTAATATTTAAATTAATGTTTTACAATGCAATAAGAGCAGTAATACCTGAATAGGAGAGAAACCATCAACTTTCTCCACTTGAACGTAACAATCTGTGACCCACTTTACCTCAAACACTCTACTAACCATTCAAGTCCTAAATACCAAAAAAAGATGAGATTCTTCTCTAAATTAGGCACATGCCTGACATCTGACATGACTTCACCTTTAATTACATTATATGAGGAGAACAACGAATCATCACTCTCTTTCTCGGCCACACTAGCTACCTCTGTAGTTATTTGAAATTATAGAAATTAAAATTTGTGATCCCGTCAAACTTCTCGATATCCAAATTCATTGTTGTGCCACTGAATGACTCGATCTGCGGAAGTTAAACCAATCATTGATACAAATTTGTTGGAGATCAAACCTTATAAACGACGAAATAGAAAAGGTAGAGAATAGCGAACACAAATTTTACGTGGAAACCACGGGAAAAAGATGCATCAGCTTAACATTAATAGAGTAAACAAAACGAGAGTACAATGAGAATACAAAGCTCACAACCAAAGCTCTCACAAAAGGGGTTTCACAAAATTCTTTCAAACTCTCACCAAAACTCCATATGCGACTACATCTTTTTGCCTTAAATAAAAAGCCTTTTCTGATTGATGTGTCTAAATCAGGGTTACAAAGATCCTTTAAATAAGCTCAATACTATGGGATAAAATGACTAAAATAACCTTGAAGTAATTATAGTCCAACTAAGAGAAGAAGTTCTGTTAAGCTGTACAAAATACGGTTGCATAATATCAGGAATCATCATGACGTGTCAACTTTCCTCGTCACGATGTTGTTGCCACGTCCATTGCCAAAACCATCGCATCATCCCAAAATCGAGCCTGTTTTGGTCATTCTTCATTTGCTCATTGATTCTCGTCTAAGGTGCTTGATGCGAGTCTCAAGGACCAATTTCAGACCCATGAATGTGATGGGCTCACACTACCTCAAGGCCCAAAAACAATGTCAAAGGCCAAGCAAATCAAACCAAGATTTGATCAAAGACAAGATTCAAGTTCGAATATTTTTGAGGAAAGAGAGAATGATACATGCACAGATAGGGTGAAATTTATTAAATTCCATTCACCAAAACTGCCAATTTTCAAGTTTGAGAAATCAACAGACTTGCGATGACTTTTTGGATATGATGTAGGAATTTTTGGATCGAGATATCTTCATGGCATTCAAATATCTATCTCTTAAATTCGAAATGCACTTTGAATCACTCAATTTCGAGTTTGGGATCTCAAATTATGAATGTGTTAGTGAAGACTGCGCGAGTAGAATTTCTGGACAGGATTATAACGGGAATTACGAGTTTCGGGCTTTTAACTCAAGTTTAAAGCATATTGGGTTCAGGTTTTGAGCTTAATTTTTATTATATATGAGTCCAATATTGTATTTATCAACTCTTATCATTTTATTATTTTATTATTCTGAATTTTAATAATTATTAAGTAGTTTAAGTTATTTAGGTGTTTAATGTCAACCAGAAAGTTTAGTTTAAAACTACATCTTATTTAGATTAATTAGAGTTCTAGTATACTTAAAAGTTTTATTTAGATTTAGTTAGTTATCTTATATATAGGCCTTTGCATTGTAAACAAATCAAACAATTGTTTTCATTAATAAAGTTTTCAACTCTAGGAGTTTGTTTCTTGTGCAAGATTTCTTTCTTATGATTTTTAGAAGTAGTTTTCTTCTCAATTTTCTTCAAGGAATCGCAGGAATTCATTCTTCACCCTTCAATTTTCCTAGGATTATTTCTTGGAGGGTTGATTAGAGCCATTAATTGAGTTTATTGGGATTTATATATCAAAGGATTCAATTGGACTTTTATCCTTTTATCCATCATAGCTATCGATTTATCGTTCCATCTTCCACTTTGCTTTAATCTATCTTTTCACTATTTAGTTATTATTTTGAATATTTATCATTTATCGTTTATTTTTTTTCTTATTTCCTTCGTTATTTTCTAAATTTCTTTATTTTCTTCCTTTCAGGTCACATCCAAATATTTTATTCTTGAATCGAACAACTTGAATTCAACCCGCTTCTGCCTCTTTCCTTATTAGTGCCTGCAATGTATCTGATAAATATGAGGCACACCCCACAAATTTACAATCCTAATTACCAAACGAAAGACCCAACTTGAAACAATACTAAGAATATTATAAAGGACGGTAAAAACCTAACCCCTAAAACAGAGAATGAATAAATACCAATTAAATAAAAATATATAAAAAGAATACTTGAATCTCACAATACTATGAAACCAAAACTTCTATCTAGCTTTGGTTAGAAAGTATGAAAATCAATTTGTAATAGCCCGTTTTCAGTGAAATCGGAACAGTGGTTTTAGGATCATAAATCCGAAGTAAAAAAAAATATTTTATTATTATTATTTTATGGTCTAAAGTATGATTGAAATATCGTATAAAAATTTCGTTAAGAAATTTTACCGTTTACATACTTAATTTGATAAAAAGGGACTAAATTGCGTGAAGTGCAAAAGTTGAGTTCTAATAGCTAAAGAATTTTAAATTTGAGGCCCTTATATAGTAATTATCCATTAAATTTGTTAGTGAATACGCATGAATAGTCATCATTGGAAATTGAATGAATTATTAAGGTTAATTTTGGAAATTAGTGATTAAAGTTATGATAAATAAAATAAAATAAACTATTATCAATCATCTTCTATAAAAAAAATAAAGAAAACCAAGCCATGGAAGCTTGAAATTTAGGCAAGCTTATTTTGCTCAATTTGGTATGTATTTTTGTTCCATTTTTTATGATTCTATGTTTTTGGGATCATTGTAGCTTAATCTAACTAGCCCGGGGATTAATTTTCAAAATTGTTAAAGTATTAGGGTTTTTCTATTGATGAACATACTTGAGTTTTGAAGTTTTATGATAGAAAATGAATGGTTGTTGTTAGATAAACAACTTTTGTAAAGAGAATTTTGATGAAATCATCAATTAGTGGTTAAATCGAAAAAGGCGATAAATTTATGGTAAAATTTATGAAATTGTGAATTATATGGGCTGCTATTAATATGTATAAAAATTGGCTAGGCTTGAGTAAGGATTAAATTGCATGAAATTTATTTTTGAGCCTATGGACTAAATTACAAAGGAATTAAAAGTATAGGGCAAAAAGATAATTTTTCCAAAATTCCATGTTGGATTAAATTGAATGAGAATTATATTGAAATGAGTTAAATTCATTCGTATAGATCCTATCAGACCTCATACAGAGTTAGATCAAAGTAAAGAGAAAATATCGAATTAGTTGCCTCCGTATCTATGTACACTTATCGAGGTAAGTTCGTGTAATTAAATTGCATATTTATATATTTTAAATTGAATTATATGTGTGTGAATTGTATAATTGCCATGTATAAATACCAATCGCATATCAGACGATAACCGAGTCTCGTTTGATCCTTAGGAATTCGTAGGATAGAAATGACATGTCATTAGGGTTACCGATTTGGTTGGGGTCCTGCATGTGTTACGAACACACCACAGCTCGTATGAGCTTTTCGATTTGCAGCTCGTGAGAGTTTACCGATTCTCAGCTCGTATGAGCTTATCGATTCACAGCTCGTGAGAGCATATCGTTTCATAGCTCGTATAAGCAAATATGTACATGAATTGATGGATTATAGTTCAGTACACCTCATGTGTACTACCCATGCATCCAACGATATTTTAAATGGTTCAACGGGAAATGTTCTATTATGAGACAATATGAGTTCGATATGAACTATTACAGGTAAATACATGAAATACATGGAAACGATATTACATGATATATTGAAACATGAAATGGATGATACATGTATGTGAAACTTGTTTAGTGGTTATGTTCATCCATGTTTATTGGCTATTATATGTGTTTTACATGGATAACATGTTGAGGATATGTGTTTAGGTTTTTAGCCAATTTGGTTTGGATATGTTTTGTATGCTTACCTTAAATGTGATTAAATGGTAAGTTAATTTTTTTGTTATACGAACTGACTAAGCTTTAATGTTTACTCTGTGTTATTTTCCGTGTTTTATAGTAATTCAGAAGCTCGTTCAGTTTGGAAGCTTGTTGGAGCTATATCACACTATCCATCGGCTCTTTTGGTACTTTCAGATATTTGAATTTGGTTATAATGACATGTATATATTAATTTGGCCAATGTTGGCATATAAGTGTTTTGTTGAGATTAACCACTTAAATAGCTTGTGTTTATATATATATATATATGTGTGTGTGTGTGTGTGTGTGTGTGTGTGGTCTTATCATATTGATGTTTGTTAGAATGGTATATTTGATACCATTTGGGATTATGCATATATGTATTTGGTTATTTAGGTAAGTTTGGATACTTGGTTGACATGTTTTTAAGTTGTCACTTGAGGTGCCTAATGGCATATTGGTCGTATGTGGTGATAATACATGTTTAAGACTTAATTTTAGCTTGTTTTGAATACCTTGTTATGACTTGGTTATATGCAAATTGTTGAGTTTAGGTTGGTACCAAATTGAGTGAGAAATATGGCTTGGAAAATGGCCTATTTTAGTCCACACGGGTAGATACACGAGCTTGTGTCTCAGCCGTGTCACTGTGTCCTCTGTATCTTTTTAAGAATGCAAGTCAGTATGCTTACATGGCCACACGAGCGTGTAACTTGGCCGTGTGGCCCAAGTCAGAAAATTACACGGGCTGGAACACAGCTGTGTGTTCTTATTTTGAATGCCCACACGGCCTAAGGTACGGGCGTGGCTCTTGGCCGTGTGACCCCTGCAGCTTTGAAAATTTTCAATGTTTTCTGAAAAATTCTTTGAGTACCTGATCTAGTCCTGACTTGTTTCTAATGTGCATTTTGGGCCTCAAGGGCTTGTATAAGGGACAATATATTTGATTTTGATTGGTTTCTAATATGAATATTATATGATATGATATGTTTGCATTTTCTATCAGTTTGATTAGTAAATTTTGGTAATGCTCCGTAACCCTGTTCTAGCGACGGATACAGGTTAGGGGTGTTACATAAATAGTCATAATTTTATCAATACCGAAAATGATATTAGATTGATGAAAAAGTATTCAAAAAGTCTTCCTTTTGAGAGATGCCAAATTCTTTCTTTACAAAGAGGAGTTCTATTCAAATTTTCTTTGTAATATAATAAATATAATACAAATTAAAATCCTAAGATGATAAAATTATCAATAGCAACACTTATCCTTTAAGAGAGTTTTCTAAATAGTTAAATACAAAAGTAATTGTTCATCTCAAGATTATCCTTATAATTATAATTATCGACATGGAAGCTTAAGTTGCCTTTTAAACTCATTTTATTTTTGTGGAAGATTTATAATAACTAATTCCTTACGAAGGATGAGCTTCGAAAGACATCAATCCAAGTGGAGAGTTCTATACAAACTTTACTTTGACACATTGGGGGTATATGGAAAGCTAGAAATGTGATTATCTTTGAAAACTTTAAAGAAAACACACTTGAGACTTTGTAACTGATTACCAATTGTTTTTTTTTCTAGATTATGAACATGGATTTTAAAATTAATAATCAATGTTGACAAGGGAGATTGATAGCCTAAAATCCATTCACAACCAAGTTAGAGGTAGAGGATGACACTAAAGATAGATGCAAACTATTCTTCAATTTGGTGAAGAATAGGAACAAGAGTTACTCTAGGGATACATCCACTCTCAAAGATAAAAAGGACGATGTAGTTCTAGTAAAACAAAGGAGCAGTGCTTTGTGTAGTAGTACGAGCAGTACCCATTAAGAGTCCCACTGCGACGAAAACAAAGATGAACACAATAAAGTTGTTTACACAGTTCAATTTTCCTACATCTACGAGGCCTTACCCAAAGAGATAATCTACTATCTTAAACCTTGTATAAACAGTTAAGTCCTATCACACACGAGTGTAAATCCTTACTTTTTCACCTAAGATCTGGATTTCTCTACACTAAGTTTTATCCCTGAAAACTTAGTTTGTAAATTAAGTGATTCACTTGTTTAGTTGCTGCCTAATGAATACATTAGAAGCTCAACTCTCCACCCTTCCAACTTACACAAGCCTATAAAATATAAGAGTTTAAGACTTGTTAAGATACAAAGCAATTACAATCAATATCTCACTAAAATCACCTCATAAAAGGCTTCACAAATATCCTCATAAAGTTAAAAATAAATTAAAGATCTCCAAGATAAGTTTTTAGATCAGTCAAGCCAATCTCTTCGAAACAATGGATCTGATTGGCTTGATTCAAACTGATTCAATCTTTGAAGATTTGCTACTCTACCAAATGGATCTTCAAGTATAGGCCAACACATGTCCAGAAAATTATCTAAGTGATTGCCCAACTAATTTTGTTGAAAAGATTGCCAAGTACAAATAAGGCAAGTTTTAAATAAGGCAAGTTTTGTGACTTATGCAGTGCCTAGTGCCAAGAGCAACATGAACTGCTTGTGGCACTTCGTGAAGCAATTCTCACATAATTGCCTCAACAATTACCTTTTTCAAGATTAAATAAGGCTTTTATATTGAGAGCATGAACCCAACTTCACAAAGTAACCTTTAGTCCATCTTAATTAGTCCAAATCTCATCAAATCAATACCCTTAATATAAAGAGACAAATAATTGAGATAAATCTGAATTAAATTAGCCTATACCTTATTTGGATAACATATTTTAGTATGTAACATAAGTATATTATATTAGGATCCTTGAAAAGAAATCTTGTTTGATCTGATCAAATATACCAACAAATAAGATAAATTATGCAACTTTACGAATTAAGTTGCAACATACAAATTAATTTTTCTTATTTTAAAATTGTGAAGCAATCTATACAAAAGCCTAAGCTAAAATCATAGTGGTGTGATCCATTGGCATCAATTTCCATAAAATCTACGACAGATCCAAAACCATTAACTTTAGGAAATAGTAAAAGGAAAGTGAACGAGGATATTGCCATACTCCAAGGTTAAAATAAGTAATATGATTTTCAAAATAAAATACTTAAAATACACATATTAAAATCCTCAATAATTAAGCATTATGCGAATTTTACAAGCAACTAGGTAAGTTACTTTTCAAAACAATCATGTAGGTTAAACTTATATGTATTTTATATAACAAATTACATTAGTTTTAAAAATTGAAATAATCTTTTGAAAGATACTCTAAAATGCAACCTTAAGTATTTGGACAAACTAACAATCATTTGTACATCACAATTGATAGCACTATCAAAATTTATTCTTGCAAAACCAAGATAAGATTAATGCGATTAAATCATTTTTAATCAAAATTAATTTCATGAATTGATTAAATTAAAACCAATGGTCCAATTAGAATAAAAATTTATTTTTTGAATTGATAAAAAATTATCGTATATCAATCGAATTGAGTTTTAATTTTTTATATAATTTATAAATTGAATGTGTATATCTATATTATTATTATTTATATGTGTATATTAATTTCTTTTCATGATATTTCAAAATAAAAATGAATGATTTGATTAGATTTACCAATGATAGAAAAACATTACAGGGAAGTGGATCCATTCATAATAGCAAATCTTCAAACAAAAACTCTTCAAATCAATAATATTTTTCATCTTCAATAATTGAGATGGTGAGATAAAGTGCTTAATTAGCTTTTAATAAGTCGATATACCCAAAAAAGCAACAACTTTTTTTTTCGTGTGTGGGGGATTCAACATTGGCTATGATATTCGATACTCATGGAGCCCATAAACCACTAACTTCTTTATTAATACTTTTAATTGTAGCCCATTTGCAAATTCTTCTTTTTTAATATTATTATTGTACAAGCCCAATTATGTCCGGCCCAAACTAAAAGACTAAACCCAATTTATAAACTCTAATAGCCCAAGCCCACTATGTTAAAAAATTTTCAGCAGCCACCAAAGTTTTCAGCTGCATGCCTTCAGCCACCAACCTTCTCACGCGCGTCACCACCGCTCGGGGCGCCAATCACCGGCCTTCCACGCCTCTGACACTCCCATGACTTGCAAACATTTGGAAAAGATGGAAAATGGCAGCAAGAAGCACAAGCAGTAGCAGAGAATAAAATAATGATATTTTAATATGGGAATCGGCTATAAAGTCGAAAGGAAACTGATTGTAACAAGGGGGGACAGGCACAATAAAATAAAAAAGGAATAGAGTTTTCGAAAGGTGAATATTTTTGGATGTTTCAATCTTCAATTTTCTTTGTTTTTTTATATATTTCTTCGTTTAAGAAACAAGAATAAAGGAAAAGTAGTAAAAGGTACCTACGATTCACTGCTTGGGGTGCTCCGACGAACCGACCGGGGCCTTTCCTCTCCTCTTCCGTTGTGGTGGGCCGCAAAGGCTTCGTCTTCGACCTCCGTTCGGAGAAGGAACAAGGGAAGCCCACCTCGTGTGATACCGGTCGTCGAGCGAACGTGGAGTCACCTTCCGATGAGCCCATGACCGGCCATGGGGGAGGCTAAGAGGAGAAGAAAGAGGGAGAGAGAGAGAAGGAATGCTATCTGTTTCGTTTTCTTTAAAAGCACCAGGGTAAAAAATGGAATAAACAAAAATTGGGCTTTTTATTTAGTTATGAAACGGCACCATTAAAGGGGGGGGCCCGCGTGTTTCCCTTAAATGGAAATTACCCACTTTGGTCCCTTCCCCTTTCCTTGATATTTGTTTTAGTCCTGATTTGCCTTTTTTTTGTTTTTTCTTTTAAATCTAGCCCGATTATTTTATTCCCTCTCTAATTTTATCCCTGGACTAAACATACGAAATGCAGCGTATTAGACTTGGAATATTACTCCAGTTGGTCTTCGCAAGTCTCAGCGCGTTTCAATTTAGTACTTGGTGGGCCTTTTTTATTATTTCAAATTTATACCTTGAAATTCTGATTCATTTCCCTCTATATCCTAAATTCGTTCAATTCATTCTCTTTATATCTATCTTAATTTGTTTTAATACACAGTTTGTTCATACCATTATTATTTATTGTAACTCATTTTAATATGTTGTTTATTCTAATTATTACTATTTATCTCAACTTACTTTATGTATGTATTATTTATTTATAATCCTTACTTATTATATTTGTATATATATACTATTTATTTTAAGTTTTATATGTTTGCTATTATTTCAAAACTTTTTTTGCCATATATTTATTTCAAATTATATTACGTTGTTTATTCTTTAGTTATTATGTATTATGTATTTCTAATAATTTTTTATGTATCATATCTAAATCGTTATTATGAAGTATATTGATATTGTCTATTTTAATCCTTTTACGCATTATATATTTTAAACTTCATATTTATAATTTTAAATTAACTTATATATTATTTAGTTCAAAGTTATTTTATACCTTATTTCAAACCCATTCTACTTATTCCATGTCATCTATTTTACACTTTTAATTATATATATCACCCATTTTAAAATTATTCATATGAATCTTTTGTAACTTGCTTTATATAATATAGGTTTTAAAATTCTCTTACATCATTCATTCTATAAACCGCATTATGTGTCATTCATTTTAAATTGTTTTATTATTTATTGTAAAATTTTATATATGTTATCAATTTCAAATCGTTATATCTATTTTTATATATATACTAATTATTTCTTTGACGTATTGTATCTTACCTATTTTAAATTTTCTTTTACATATATTCTATTTTTGTACATTATTGATATTATTTCTTTCTTTCTTTTCACATTATTTATTTTAAATTCATTTCTTATCATCATAAGATTTGTTTTATACTTTATTCATTTTAATTTGCTTTATTTTATTATTATTATTATTATTTTTAAAATGGCTATATTTTATTTAATTCATTTGTATTTGATTACTAGTGATTAATGCCTAAGTGATATATGTTATGTGAATGTTACCATTGTATGTATTATATTTAGTTTATTAAGTATTTTCATTATTGTCATTTGCTTGTATAAACATTGTATTTCATGTTGTATTATCCCGTGCTTTACGATATATCTTTGTTTTATCTAGCCTAAGTCGTATCATACATTAAGCCCAATACATTTATCCAATAAGTCATTTTATTTTAATCTAACAAATACACGTCGTTTAAATATCGTACTCGTTACTATTCAAAAATGAAAATTTTCAAATAAGGCAATGTTTTGCATTTTGGAACATCAAGGAATCGTGCCCTAACTTACGGGGTTTCGATTTCCTTAGTGTTTCTAAATGGCCAAATATCCTTTTCGAGTTTTAAAGCACCTGAAATTTTCATTAAAAGTAAAGACGACCTTGTGCTCGGGAGTTCATAGTATTGTGTCCTAACTTACGGGATGTGATACTCCGATATCTCGAGATAAGGAAATCTTTAACAATCGTTTTGAGCTAATTCAAGTGTTTTAATCCACATCAATGAAAAGGATCGTATTTTAAAAAAAACATTCTCGATTTTTTAATTTTCGATGTTTAAGATATTAATTAATCAATTAGGTACCAATTTTGGGCGTTACGAGGTGCTAATCCTTCCTAAATGCGTAATTGACTCGAACCCGTTTTCTCAAATTTCGTGGACCAAAACACGTTTTAATAAACTAAAACGTTTTATTAAAGCAAGGTGATCCGATCTCACCTAATAAAGATCGGTGGCGACTCCCGTTTAAATTTTCACTTTCAAAACCAAAGTCGATTCCCGTTTCCAAAAAATGGTTTCGACAGCTTGGCGACTCCACTGGGGAATTCGAGAGTCAAGCCTTAAATTGGTTAATTTTTGTTTTTTTTTTCAAAAAATTGAAAATCGGTTTTAAATTATCTGCATTGCATATTGTTTGTTATTTTCGTGGCCTTCTTCATAATATGCTTGATTTAAGTAGTTTAGTTCTATGATGTATCTTTGCATATTGCATCGCATTATTGGTCAATTTCACCCTCTTCAGTGAAAGTGAGAAACTACTCCTTCGTGAGGTCTTCACCTCCGTATAGGATAATGGATCGCTTTCGGGATACATCCGTACCTGCGTCTTCGTGAGGTTTTCATCTCCGTATAGCCGTAGGGAAATGTATTCCCCTGAATCGAACTCGGTCCGTATGAGCCTATAATGGGCGAGGGTCAAGGAATCTGGTTGGTTGGTACCTTTACCTTAGAACCGAACTACATGTAATGAGCCCTAGGAGCCTACCCTAGGTAGAACCACACCGAACCCTAGTGGTTACCCTATTAGGCGTTTATTTACTCCTTATTTGTTTTGAATTCTATTCTTTGTATATAATACTAACTTGTTGTGTTTTGATTGTTTTCGCATGGCATTTCATCAGAAAATGGTGTTGATTTACGTTCGGTTACTAAATAGAAGAGTTTAGCATGGAAAAATGATTTTTTGATAGAGTGGAAAAAGGAGATAGTTTGACCGAGGGATATGAATCGGAGTTGTGAGATTTCACTCGCATCAGTGTAACTCAAAATGACCTGCAAGAGTTAAAGGATATATGGAATAGTTGGAATGGCGAAGTCAAGCAACTTTTTTACTGTAACTACGGCGATTTACCCTTTTTGCTCGATGTAAAGGTGGACAAGTACTTGTTAGGGCTCTCTGTGATTTGGAACCACCTTACGGTTGCTTCACCTTGAAGGAGTTGATTTAGTACCTCTTGTGGAGGAATACATGGCGTTACTTAATTGCACGAAGATTGGTGATAGGCCTATTCAAGACACATCAACATCCCTCCTTTTTGAAGAAGTTGATGAATGTAACGGGGATGAGCGAGCAATGGGTTGCAGCTCGCATCAAGCAAAAAGTGGATAGTAAGTGTATTCCTTGGAGGAATTTGAGGGACTTGATTCTTGCACACCCGGATTCAAAGAAAAGGGTTGATGTTTTTGCCTTAAGCCTCTACGGTTTGATCATCTTTCCTAAGGCGCTAGGACACATAGATGAAGCGGTCTCAGATCTATTCGATCAGCTTAATAAAGGTACTACACCTGTCCCGGCAATACTAGCAGAAACTTTTAGATCCTTGAATGCATGCCGGAGAGCGGGCGAGGGAAGATTTATTGGTTGTGCTCAGCTTCTTTTAGCTTGGTTCCACAGCCATTTCTGGAAGGTGGAGAAGGTCTCCTATCGGGTTTTTTCTAAGGATTATTCCCCATTAAGGGAATTCGTGGCCACACCGAGGCGAGACGACATCTCAGAAGAGAAATGGATAACTATTCTCTAGAATTTGCGGGCCAAAGACGTTGAATGGAGAGCTCCGTGGTTGATTATTGATGAGATCTTATATAGGTGCGACGATTTTGACTGGGTCCCTCTGGCCGGAATATGGGGAGCCGTTGGATACGCTCCACTGATGGTGTTAAGGCAATATCGATCAAGGCAATTTATACCGGTGACACAGGGTTTGGCACAATGTGAGTTCTCCTATAAAGACAATAATTATAAAAAGAGGGTTCGCGAGATATCAGATGCATGGAACCAAGCTCGAAGAATGAAAGGATTTACCACAGTTCGATGACCACCCGGGTATGAATGGTGGTGGGGTAGGAGAGTCAACGACAACATCCTAGGCGAATCAAGGAACACTCAACCGATAGAAGAGCATTTACGGGTTATCCCATCCGAGTTAGAGATAATTAAACAAGACTTTGAGAAAAGGAACTCGAGTTGGGGAAGAAGATAGAAACGACTAGAAGAAGAAAAAATGAAATTGGGATTAGACGTCGATATCCACAAGCTAGAGGTGAAAAGTTAAGGAAAGGAAAGAACAAGGCGAGGAAGGTTTGGATAGTTTGAAAACCGATTACAAGAAGTCTGCGTATGTCAATAAGAAGCTGCGGTTTAGGTAAAAGCGTCGAACAACGGCTTCAAGAGATCAAAGTGGAAAAGACTAGAGCCGACCATTGGGAGAAAAGGTTTCAAGATGCCCGAATACGAGAGGACACTCGAAAAAGAGTTTGTTAGAAAGCCAAAACGAAAAGGAGAAGTTACGTGCGGGTGGTTGAATTGGAAAGATCACTTCATCAACATCGTAGTCATGAATTGATGAATTGAGCTAAAAGCTAGTCGGCGAGGATCGAAGAGTTGAAAGGGAAAGTAGAAGAACTCGAGGCGCACTACGAGATAGTAAAATTCGAGTGGAACTGCTTGAGGCAAACAATGACCATTGCAGGGAACAGCTTCACCACTCTCAGAACCGGATTAGAGATAGAGATTATGTCATGGGCGAAGCTGTGGCTCAGGTTCGAGAGGTAGCCGATCACTTGCAAACCTTAGCAGTCCAAGCTGATGTATTAAGCTTAAAGTACGAGTCAGAATCAGATCGAGGCCGAAAACTAGCTTGGCTCCTTAGAAAAATTAAGGCTTTGGGCATTAGGGCAAAGTCGTATATGTAATCATCCGTTCTATGTAAAGAAAATTTTCTTCTAGTGAAGTTCTTCTAATGAAATTGAATTGGAATCAACGCCTTTTTTGTTTTGCATTCATTCATTTGCATTACATTTCATCATGTGCATTAAATTTCGTGAAAAGACCACGATTAAACAAAATTATTTCGATTAATCTGAAACCAACGAGAATCAACCAACCGAACACGCCTACTATACCGTAGTAAAACCAAAGCAATAGATCGAGATTAGAGAGAATAGAACAAATGCAAAGGGAAATGCAAGAGCAATTACAAGCACAGATACAAGAGCAACTGGTTAAGATACAACAAGATATGAAGGAAAAAATGGAAGAATCCCAAAATAATCTAATAGGCCAGTTGGCGCAGTTGCTGGCTAGAGAAAGCGAGAAAGGGAAGAGCACCATGGGGAACGATAATGAAGACCCTATCTATCCTCCGGGCTTTGCTCCGATAAACACTCAACCCAATCGGAGGTGCATCCACGAACGGTATCCGTCACTATTAAGCCCCAGCAATACCAGGCCAATGCCTCGACACCAATAAACATTCCTATAGGATCAGGCTCTAATCCCGGGGATAATCCAGCTAATCCATTTGTCCCGGACCTTGATGACATGGCAAAAATGGAGAAAGGAAAAGTAGATATGGCAAAACAACTCGATAATCGGTGCAAATGGCTTGAGGAAAAATTCAAAGCAATGGAAGCTGCTGATTACTGTGGCGGGATAGATGCTAAGGACTTAAGCTTAATCCCAGATCTGGTCCTCCCACCGAAATTTAAAACCCCGGAGTTCGAAAAGTATAACGGACGAGTCATCACGAAGCTCATATTACGATGTTCTGTCTAAGGATGACAGGGTATGTTAACAATGATCAGCTGTTGATCCACTGTTTCCAGGACAGTCTGATCGGATCTGCGACCAAGTGGTATAACCAGCTCAGCCGTGCCCAAATTGGTTCGTGGAAGGACTTGGCTCAAGCTTTTATGAAACAATACGGTCACGTGACGGACATAGCACCTGACAAAATTACCCTACAAAACATGGAAAAGAAGCCGAGTGAAACCTTCAAACAGTATGCACAACGGTGGAGGGAAATAGCGATGCAAGTTCAGCCACCCCTCTTGGAGAAGAAAACGACCATGCTATTTATCAACACTCTAAAGGCCCCATTCATTAACCACATGTTAGGAAGTGCTACTAAAAGCTTCTCGGACATAGTAATGTCCGGGGAGATGATAGAAAATGCGGTGAGATGTGGGAAAATTGAAGCGGGAGAAAGTGCCAAAAGTAAACAATGCAAGCATATACAATAAAAGTTATTCCAAGCCAGTCACAGTGAGCCAACCAAGGGCAGTGACTACTAGCCATCACGGCCCTACAAGGCAGGATTCCAACCCAAGGCCTAACACAGAAAGAGTTCAATTCACGCCAATTCCAATGACGTATAAGGAGCCTTACAAGAACCTGTTCGACGCACATGTAGTGTCCCCATTTTACCTAAAACCCATGCAACCTCCATTCCCTAAGTGGTATGGACTTAAGCGCTCAATGCGAATACCATGCAGAATCTCGTGACACACAATTGAAAAGCGCACGGCCTTCAAGAAATTGGTGAAAGGTTCATAAAGATGGGCATTGTGAAGTTCGATGATCCTACAGGACCTAATGTGGCGGAAATCCGTTACCCATCATTCGGATGAAGGGTAAACGCGATAGTCGAAAACGAAGGGAGGAGAACCAAGATAGATGTGTCAGAGGTAAAGACTCCATTGAAGTGGGTTTGGAAGAAAATAGTAGAAGAAGGTTTACTTACACAAGGTTTAGGGGAGAAGCGAAGGAGCAAAATACTCTGCGAATATCACAACGAAGAGGGTCATGAGATCCGAGAGTGCAATGAATTGAGGCAATGGCACGGATATTGATGGAAAATAAAGAAATTGAATTCTTTGAGTATCTTGAGGGCCTCGAGGAGAAGATGTGTGCACGTCGAGCAAGGGCCAACCAACAATGTCCGAGGGGTCAATCACCCGGTTGTAATTATATCCCGACCAAGAGTAAATGAAGTCGGAGTACCAATTGCGCCAAAGGTCATAATTCAAAAGCCCGTTGCTTTCCTTTATAAGGATAGCAAAAGGGTTCCTTGGACTTCGATCGCAATGTAACGATCCGGGAGGAGAATCCGATTATCGCTTTGGAGAAAGGTCAAGACGAGGGTTTCTATACACGCAGCGGAAGGCGTTATACTCCGAACACAAAGGCGGAATCAGCTAAAGGAAAATCCGTGGTCATTGAACAAGAAAAGGAAAAGACGACCAGACCTGAATCACCCGTCAATGAGCACATGGCGAAAAAGAGGCTAAAGAATTCTTAAAATTCTTAAAACATAGCGAGTACAGCGTTGTGGAGCAATTGCACAAACAGCCAGCTCGTATATCCGTACTAGCCTTGCTCTTGAGTTCAGATACTCACCGAAGTGCATTGATGAAGGTTTTAAATGAAACATATATTATGGATGACATCTCGTCAACAAACTCGATCGCCTAGTCAATAACATCGTAGCGGATAATTTTATTTTCTTTAATGATGATGAAATACCATCGGAGGCATGGGATCTACAAAGGCCCTACACATTACCACTCGCTGCAAAGGATACACATTGCCGGGGGTATTGATTGATAATGGATCGGCATTGAATGTCATGCCCTTGTCCACGTTAAATAGGTTGCCAGTGGATAACTCTCACATGAAGATATGTCAAAACGTCGTGAGAGCATTCGACGGTGACGGAAAGAAAAGTGATGGGAAGGATCGAGATACTTCTCTTGATTGGCCCAAATACATACGAGGTAGACTTTTGGTAATGGACATCAAGCCATCATACAATTGTCATTGGGGAGACCGTGGATTCACTCGGCGAGGCGGCGTCGTCCCTACACCAAAAGTTGAAGTTGGTAAGCGAGGGTAGGTTGGTAACGATAAGCGGAGGAAGATATCATTGCATCTCTCACGGTGATGCACCGCGTGAGGTACGACGATGAGGCGATAGAGTGTTCTTTTCGATCACTAGAATTTGTCAATGCTACATTCATCGTTGAAGGAACAAGATCCCGGCACCTAGAATATCCAAAACCACAAGGATGGGCCTACGATTAAGCTGTTGGCAAAGGAGCTTTGCCGGAAAGGACTTGGAAGATGCCTCCAAGGAAGGATCGAGGTACCGGTGTTGAAGGAAAAACGAGACCGCTTTGGCTTAGGATTTAAGCGGATCTGAAACAAAAGAAGAAAGAGTGGAGAAAAGGCAAGAGATGAGAAGAAGCGCGTTTGTGCGGTAAGGAGGTCAAGTGGGAGCCGATGACCTTCCTCATTTATCAAAACATTCGTCTCGGGAGGGACTATTCACTCTAAAGGAAGATCGACAAGGAAAGAGCCCGCCAAAGAAATATTGGACGGTTTGAGCATTAACGCCATATCTGAAGGAAAATCAAGAAAATTTAATGGAATTAGCCTTACATCCACAAGCGTTTTGAACAATTGGACCGTGGAGGAGATCCCAGTAACTTTTAGGGTTAACTCGAGTAATGTTCAAAACAAGCTTATTGCTCTAAGCCTAGGCGATAAGAATCCTTTTATGAAATAGGCATATGTCCAAATATCGTTATTTCAATGAAAATGTATTTTTGCGTATCATCTTGAGTGAATATTCTTTTATTCTTTCCAATTCATTCATAATCATACCATACAAATAAAATATTCTTAGATTCATTGTTCTTTGGATTTCTTTCTTCATCCATAACAGGTCCCCAGATATCAATGATATGAGCGATATTGCCAATGACTCAGAGATTCCTTTCGAACAAGACTTGTGTATAGAGGACACGGAGGATTTTGAAGATGACCAAAATTGTGGCCTATCTCCTGATTTGTTAAGAATGATAGAATAAGAGGAGAAACAAATCTTACCTCACAAAGAGTCGGTGGAAATTGTGAGCTTAGGAGAAGGAAAAGAGGTGAAAATTGGAGCTAGTATCGCTGCAGAAACAAAGCGAGACCTCATCGAGTTACTCCGGAAATTTAAGGATGTCTTCGCCTGGTCATATAAAGACATGCCCAGATTGAATACCGATATCGTGGTACATCGACTCCCTATAAAGGAAGAATGCAAGCCAGTTCAACAGAAACTCCGAAGGATGAGACCCGATGTTTTGTTAAAAATAAAAGAAGAGGTCAAGAAGCAGTTCGACGCCGGTTTCTTACAAGTGGTCAAGTACTCAGAATGGGTGGCCAATATAGTCCCAGTTCCTAAGAAAGATGAAAAGGTACGGATGTGCGTAGATTATCGGGATCTAAACAAAGCCAGCCCAAAAGATAACTTTTCGTTGCCTCACATTGATACATTAGTGGATAACACGGCGAGTTACTCACTTTTCTCGTTCATGGACGGCTTCTCGGGATACAACCAGATAAAGATGCATCCGGAAGACATGGAAAAGACCACATTCGTAACCATATGGGGAACATTTTGTTATAAAGTTATGCCATTCGGGCTAAAAAACGCGGTAGCAACATATCAGAGAGCCATGGTAACTTTATTCCATGATATGATGCACAAGGAGATCGAAGTTTACGTCGATGACATGATTGCGCATGTGCAGGTCTTGAGGAAACTATTCTTAAGGTTAAGGAAGTTCCAACTAAAACTCAACCCCGCAAAGTGTACCTTGAGCCGGTCGGAAAAGCTGTTGGGATTTGTGGTCAGTGAAAAAGGAATTGAGATCGACCCAGATAAAGTCAGGGCTATACAAGAATTACCTCCACCACGTACTCAAAAAGAAGTTCGAGGTTTCCTAGGAAGGCTGAATTACATCGTTCGGTTCATCTCACAACTGACAAAAAAATGTGATCCGATATTTCGTCTCCTTAGGAAGTATAATCCAGGTGTTTGGGATGAGGAGTGCCAGAGAACTTTTGACAAGGTCAAGCATTACCTATCCAATGCCCCAGTACTAATGCCACCTTGCCCGGATAAACCACTGATATTGTACTTGACGGTGTTCGAGAATTCCATGGGATGCGTGCTAGGCCAACATGACGAGACTGGAAGGAAAGAAAAAGCAATATACTATCTCAGCAAGAAAGTCACTGAATGTGAAACGAAATATTCGCCGATCGAGAAGTTGTGTTGTGCTTTGATTTGGACAACCCGAAGACTGAGGCAATACATGTTGTACCACACAACTTGGCTCATTTCAAAACTGGACCCTTTGAAATACATGATGGAATCAAACGCTTTGAACGGAAGAATGGCTCGTTGGCAAATTCTGCTTTCCGAGTTTGACATAGTCTACGTGAACCAAAAGGCTGTAAAGGGGAGTGTAATAGCAGATTTTCTGGCCAGTAGAGCTTTAGAAGATTATGAACCATTGAGCTTTGACTTCCCGAATGAAGACCTGATGTACGTTGCAACCACGGAAGAAGACTCTCAAGAAGGTCACTGTGGAAATTGAATTTTGACCAGCTTCAAATGTGTGGGTAACGGAATCAGGCGATCTTGGTATCCCCAAATGGAGATCATTATCCTTTCACCAGCAAACTGGATTTTGATTGCACAAACAATATGGCTGAATACGAAGCATGTATCATGGGAATTCGTGCAGCAATAGAACGTAAGATTAAAGTGCTAGAGGTATATGGGGATTCTACATTAGTGATCTATCAGCTTAAAGGGGAATGGGAGACAAGAGACCCTAAGCTGATCAATTATCGAAGGCTGGTCCTTGAGTTAATCGAGGAGTTTGACGATATCACTTTCTGCTACCTTCCACGAGATGAAAACCAGATGGCTGATGCTTTGGCAACCTTAGCTTCTATGATCAAAGTGAATAAGCAAGAGGATATGAAGCCTATCCAAATGAGTATTTATGAGGCCCCGGCTCATTGCTGCAACATTGAAGAAGAAGAGGAGAAAGATGATCATCCTTGGTACCGGGATATTTTACGATATGTGAAGAGTCATGAATACCCAGACCAAGCAACTGAGAACGATAAAAGGACACTAAGAAGGCTGGCTAGTGACTATGTCTTGGATGGAGAGATCCTATACAAAGAAGGAAGGATCGGTACTCTTAAGATGTGTAGAAGCTATTTGTCGAGGCTAAGCAAATCCTGGAAGAGGTTCATGAGGGTGTCTGCGGAACACACGCTAATGGTTTCACCATGGCCAGACAGATTATGAGATTCGGATATTATTGGTCCACCATGGAAGGAGATTGCATCAACTATGCCAAGAAGTGCCATAAATGCCAAATTTATGGAGATAAAACGCATGTACCTCATTCACCCCTTCATGTCATGACTTCTCCATGGCCTTTCTCCATGTGGGGCATGGATGTCATTGGGCCGATCTCACCAAAGGCATCTAATGGACACCAATTCATCTTTGTGGTCATAGATTACTTCACCAAGTGGGTAGAGGCTACTTCTTATGCCAACGTCACAAAGTCGACAGTTAGTAAGTTCTTGAAGAAAGAGATTATATGTCGATATGGGATGCCTGAAAGAATAATATCTGACAATGCATTGAACTTGAACAACAGCACGATAGCGGAAGTTTGTAGCCGTTTCAAGATCAAACATCATAACTCGTCACCGTATCGCCCAAAGATGAATGGTGCAGTCGAAGCTGCCAATAAGAACATCAAGAAGATCATAGGAAAAATGACTGAGACCTATAAAGATTGGCACGAGAAATTACCATTTGCCTTATACGCCTACCGGACGTCAGTCAGAACCTCTACCGGGGCAACACCTTTTTCTTTAGTTTATGGAATGGAAGCGGTTTTGCCTATTGAGATCGAGATTCCCTCTCTACGCATACTTTCAGAACTAAAATTAGATGAAGCAGAATGGATCCAGTCTCGACACGACCAGTTGAACTTGATTGAGGAAAAGAGGTTAAAGGCTATCCGTCATGGTCAAATGTATCAAAAGAGAATGATGCGGGCTTACAATAAGAAGGTTCGCCCTAGAGAATTCTATGAAGGAGACCTCGTATTGAAAAAGATCCTTCCCATACAAAAAGACTTCAGAGGAAAATGGATGCCGAATTGGGAGGGACCTTATATGGTAAAGAAGGCTTTCTCTGGAGGGGCTCTGATTTTGACCGAGATGGATGGTAAAAGCTTGCCTAATCCCGTGAATTCAGATTCGGTCAAGAGGTATTTTACCTAAAAAAAAAAAACAAAACGGAGAGGCCAAGGCGAAAACCCGTAAAAGGCGCTTTGAGTTGAAAACCCAGGAATGGGCGATTCAAATTTTGATCGAAGTTGGGGGCATGCGGCAGTTTTGCCTTCTCTGAATTAACAGGAGGGGGGGATGCTACATATTGGGGCATCAACGAAGTACTCTTGGTCTTCCAAACACATACTGAGTTTAAAAAGTCCTCGAGAAGTTTGTGCAACGAAGCTCATACTGCGATATCTGGGGCACCTATTCTTATCTTATTCATTTTGTTTAGCAGAATGTGCCACCTTAATTAATTCGTAGGTTCACATTTTGTACCTTAGCAAATGTGCTATCTTAATTACCTTGTTCATCTTGAGCTTCGCTCTTAATAAAATTCCATCTTGCATATTGCGATAATCTTTTTCAAGCGTCTTTCATTAAGTTGATGATTAATGGACTAATAATATTCAAAAAGAGTTCTGCATATTACTCTGAAATTCTTCTAAATGATACAAGGACCTGAAACTGGACTAATTAGTTTGAATCGCCCAAATTCAAGGATTGGAAAAGTTTGGGAAAGAATAGCCCAGATTGCGATTATCCTTTGGGTATTCTGCCAGAGATACCGGTCAAGAAAAAGACAAAATAATACGTCAATAATAAAATCTTGATGAACAACGAGTGATTAAAAAGGGGAGGACATTTTTCATTCATGCAAACGTCATTCATACACGTCTAGCTAGGAGCATTTGATTCATTCTGATCATGACATCCTAATCATTTGGCATAAATAGGTCCATGAAACGAATTCAACAGGTCATGTTCTCCAAAGAATGGTGTAACAGATCGAAGACGAAGAACCTTAAATCCCTAAGCAGTAGGGTAACAGGTTGAATTGCAGATCTTATCTCCCTAAGCAGTAGTGGAGCAGATCGAAGACGAAGAACCTTAAACCCCTAAGTAGTAGGGTAACAGGTTGAATTACAGATCTTAACCCCCTAAGCAGTAGGGAAACAGATCGAAGGCGAAGGGCCTTAACCCCCTAAGCAGCAAGGTAACAAGCTGAATTTACAGATCTTAACCCCCAAGCAGTAGGGAAACAGATCGAAGACGAAGGGCCTTAACCCCTAGCGAGAGGGTAACAAGCTGAATTCTGATCTTAACCCCCAAAGTAGTAGGGTAACAAGCTGGAAATCAAATGTCCTCTCCCTGAAATGGTGTTGGAGCGGCTAAAAGCCACAACAGATCTCCTTGAAGTTTCGGTAGATTGAAAATCACAGATCTTATCTCTCTGAAGTTGCAGTAGAGCAGATCCAAACAAACCTTATCTTCCTAAAGTTACAACGGAGCGGGTTAAAATAGCAAGACTTATCTCCCCAAAGTTGCAGTGGAGCATAATAAAGCTACCTGAAGAATAATGAGCACCAAAGAAGTCAGACTCGACGGCCGGGCAAATTGGTCTTTCCTGAAAGTCTTTGCTCTATTCTCGTTACACGACAATGAGCAAAGAGGGGCAGCTGTACAAGCCCAATTATGTCCGGCCCAAACTAAAAGACTAAACCCAATTTATAAACCCTAATAGCCCAAGCCCACTATGTTAAAAAAATTTCAGCAGCCACCAAAGTTTTCAGCTGCATGCCTTCAGCCACCAACCTTCTCACGCGCGTCACCACCGCTCGGGGCGCCAATCACCGGCCTTCCACGCCTCTGACACTCCCATGACTTGCAAACATTTGGAAAAGATGGAAAATGGCAGCAAGAAGCACAAGCAGTAGCAGAGAATAAAATAATGATATTTTAATATGGGAATCGGCTATAAAGTCGAAAGGAAACTGATTGTAACAAGGGGGGACAGGCACAATAAAATAAAAAAGGAATAGAGTTTTCGAAAGGTGAATATTTTTGGATGTTTCAATCTTCAATTTTCTTTGTTTTTTTATATATTTCTTCGTTTAAGAAACAAGAATAAAGGAAAAGTAGTAAAAGGTACCTACGATTCACTGCTTGGGGTGCTCCGACGAACCGACCGGGGCCTTTCCTCTCCTCTTCCGTTGTGGTGGGCCGCAAAGGCTTCGTCTTCGACCTCCGTTCGGAGAAGGAACAAGGGAAGCCCACCTCGTGTGATACCGGTCGTCAAGCGAACGTGGAGTCACCTTCCGATGAGCCCATGACCGGCCATGGGGGAGGCTAAGAGGAAAAGAAAGAGGGAGAGAGAGAGAAGGAATGCTATCTGTTTCTTTTTCTTTAAAAGCACCAGGGTAAAAAATGGAATAAACAAAAATTGGGCTTTTTATTTAGTTATGAAACGGCACCATTAAAGGGGGGGGCCCGCGTGTTTCCCTTAAATGGAAATTACCCACTTTGGTCCCTTCCCCTTTCCTTGATATTTGTTTTAGTCTGATTTGCCTTTTTTGTTTTTCTTTTAAATCTAGCCCGATTATTTTATTCCTCTCGATTTTATCCTGGACTAAACATACGAAATGCGTATTAGACTTGGAATATTACTCAGTTGGTCTTCGCAAGTCTCGGTAGCGTTTCAATTTAGTGCTTGGTGGGCCTTTTTTATTATTTCAAATTTATACCTTGAAATTCTGATTCATTTCCATCTATATCCTAAATTCGTTCAATTCATTCTCTTTATATCTATCTTAATTTGTTTTAATACACGTTTGTTCATACCATTATTATTTATTGTAACTCATTTTAATATGTTGTCTATTCTAATTATTACTATTTATCTCAACTTACTTTATGTATGTATTATTTATTTATAATCCTTACTTATTATATTTGTATATATATACTATTTATTTTAAGTTTCTATATGTTTGCTATTATTTCAAAACTTTTTTTGCCATATATTTATTTCAAATTATATTACGTTGTTTATTCTTTAGTTATTATGTATTATGTATTTCTAATAATTTTTTATGTATCATATCTAAATCGTTATTATGAAGTATATTGATATTGTCTATTTTAATCCTTTTACGCATTATATATTTTAAACTTCATATTTATAATTTTAAATTAACTTATATATTATTTAGTTCAAAGTTATTTTATACCTTATTTCAAACCCATTCTACTTATTCCATATCATCTATTTTACACTTTTAATTATATATATCACCCATTTTAAAATTATTCATATGAATCTTTTGTAACTTGCTTTATATAATATAGGTTTTAAAATTCTCTTACATCATTCATTCTATAAACCCGCATTATGTGTCATTCATTTTAAATTGTTTTATTATTTATTGTAAAATTTTATATATGTTATCAATTTCAAATCGTTATATCTATTTTTATATATATACTAATTATTTCTTTGACGTATTGTATCTTACCTATTTTAAATTTTCTTTTACATATATTCTATTTTTGTACATTATTGATATTATTTCTTTCTTTCTTTTCACATTATTTATTTTAAATTCATTTCTTATCATCATAAGATTTGTTTTATACTTTATTCATTTTAATTTGCTTTATTTTATTATTATTATTATTATTTTTAAAATGGCTATATTTTATTTAATTCATTTGTATTTGATTACTAGTGATTAATGGCTAAGTGATATATGTTATGTGAATGTTACCATTGTATGTATTATATTTAGTTTATTCAGTATTTTCATTATTGTCATTTGCTTATATAAACATTGTATTTCATGTTGTATTATCCGTGCTTTACGATATATCTTTGTTTTATCTAGCCTAAGTCGTATCATACATTAAGCCCAATACATTTATCCAATAAGTCATTTTATTTTAATCTAACAAATACACGTCGTTTAAATATCGTACTCGTTACTATTCAAAAATGAAATTTTCCAAATAAGGCAATGTTTTGCATTTTGGAACATCAAGGAATCGTGCCCTAACTTACGGGGTTTCGATTTCCTTATTGTTTCTAAATGGCCAAATATCCTTTTCGAGTTTTAAAGCACCTGAAATTCTCATTAAAAGTAAAGACGACCTTGTGCTTGGGAGTTCATAGTATTGTGTCCTAACTTACGGGATGTGATACTCCGATATCTCGAGATAAGGAAATCTTTAACAATCGTTTTGAGCTAATTCAAGTGTTTTAATCCACATCAATGAAAAGGATCGTATTTTAAAAAGAAAAACATTCTCGATTTTTTTAATTTTCGATGTTTAAGATATTAATTAATAAATTAGGTACCAATTTTGGGCGTTACGAGGGTGCTAATCCTTTCTCGTACGTAACTGACTCCCGAACCCGTTTTCTCAAATTTCGTGGACCAAAACACCGTTTTAATAAACTAAAACGTTTTATTAAAGCAAGGTGATCCGATCTCACCTAATAAAGATCGGTGGCGACTCCCGTTTAAATTTTCATTTTCAAAACCAAAGTCGATTCTCTTTTCCAAAAAATGGTTTCGACAATTATAATCAACATTTATTATGAAAAAGAAAATATTATAAAATCATATAAAAGATTTTGCACCATTTATGAATAAAAAATTCTAATATTGCACGTTGTAGTCATTTTTTATCATTGGTATTTATCCAGTAACGTTAAAGGAGAAAAATATGCTATTATATATGTTATAAAAATTTAGTTAAATTACATCAAAATTCATTCTACTATTAATAAGTTTACATTTTGGTCACTCAACTTCAAAAAGCTACAAAATGTTTATTGAACTACTCGAAAATTTTCATTTCGGTCACTAGACTATTAAAATCGTTGTTGTATGGCCTTCTCTGTTTGCATCGCCTATACCAATTGAAAGCTCTTTTTCTTCTCTTCTACAATTCAATTTTTTTTCATGAAATAGCTTTGAGAGTCACAAATCTGCGAACTAAAATCCAATTAGTTTTCTTCTTCGATCTCTAACACTAACAGTCAAATCGATTTATATCTAAGGTATGTTTTTCTACTCATCATTGAGTACAACCCATTGTACCAATCATCGAATCATCAATTAGAGCTTGCTAGCCAGACTTTAAAAAAAAAAATTAGCAGCCCCAATGACTTAAATAAAAGTTTTCAAATAGTTCAATGATCATTTTGTACCTTTTTGAAATTAAGTGATCAAGACATAAACTTACTAAGAGTTTAGTGACCTTGGGTGTAGTTTATCGATAAGTTGTATAAGATGTTGGAGTTGATATGATGGTGGTTCATATTGTAGTGGCATGGAGAGCCACTAAGAATGAAAATCCAAATATGGTATTTGAGTAGAGTGAGGGTTATATGATAGATCTCTCTTTTTCCCTCTTTATATTGAAAGAAGAGTATTTATAAGAAGATGTTAACTAGGCACGGTTTCAACTATCGAATGCTCTACTTTATATGTGCAAGCAATAGAGAGGCTAATTCTCAGTTGAGAACACTATTTAAGCCGATGTGATGAGACTCGTCAAAGCAACGTTAAACTTGGAGGAGTGATGTATTTATGGATGTTGAAAACAACTCTTCCCCATTTTTTGAGAATTGCATAGGCCCACTTTACATGATGTGACATTTTGATAAGGTAAGATTGAGATTGTGCATATGGTGAGGAGTTGAAGTTAAGCTTCACTGAGTTTCTTCTTCAAACGAAGCATTGAGTGGTTTGACAATAGTTGATATGATGAAGGTATAACAATTATGCCTTAGACAAAAGGTAAGTTATAAGTGACTAGGGTAGAGTAAAATCTTTAGCGAGGCTCATGGAAGTTCTAACAATGCTTAAATAGATTTGAGAGCATTATGATTATTACTTTAATCATCGTGCTTCTACATTAATTGCTCCTAAACATGTGTTTTATCTTTAATTGGATTTTTTGTCAAACATACGTTGTTACTTTATTACCATTGTTTCTTTCAAAATGTTGCTTTAGTTTCTTGCCTAGGTACTAATAAATAGGACTCCTTTGCAACTTCAGAAACCTTATTTCCTTCCAGAAACCTTATTTCCTTCTTCTTGTTCTCTACATTTGTTTTTCTTTCATTATTTTTTTTGAGGGGGAGTTCCTATAAAAGGAAGTCATATCCAAGCCATTCGTCACATTCACAAGCTCAAGAACTCTAGAAATTCTCCACAAAAATCTTTGAAGAAACTAAAGAGCTTGAAGAAATTTCGAAAATGGCATATAATTTTTGAAGAAAGTTGCCTTCCAATCCAGTTCAACTATGGAAAGGGGGTCAAAAGTCATTTTTGAAGAAAGATGTCTTTCGATCTGGTTCAACTAAAGAAATGAGGTTTAAACTTATTTTCAAGATAAAGTCTTGATGACCCTTGAAACGTACATCATTGATTCAACATTTAGTCTCGATGACCATTGAATCCAAATCCAAATTAAATTATTTAGCAAACATATTGTCAAACTCAACTTTAAGATGAAGTCTCAATAACCCTTTAAACAAATTGCATCATTCTAAGATCAATTTTAGACAACTCTTAGATCGAAGCTCCATCAAAGAGAAGAATCAAATGAATTTTTATTTGTAATTAAGAAATATCCAAAAATTGTAACTTCTTTCCAAAGTTCATAAATAAAATTTGACTCCAAATTCTCAAGTTAATATTTGACACAAAATTTTGTTTACAAAACAAGTTTTCGAAAAATATTTCCTTTTGTCCCCATAAAAAACATTCTTGTAGTAAATAAGTCGAACTTTCCTTTCCCTCTCAAATGAACCACCCCTTCGTCTACAAGGCTTCTTTGGCTCCTTCACTTGATAGAGACCTTTTTTAGTACCAATTCTGGTGCTTAAGGTTTGACCACTGAAGTTTAACAATATGTGGTCTCTAAATAACTTTTGAAGGTTCTGCTTTGAAAGTGTAGCCCGAGTGGTTTGACTCCGTAAGTAGTGGCATTGTTTGTTGATATACCAGGTCTTATTTCTTGGCTTGTGTCACACAATAAGATACAATAATTACAAACCATAAATACAAATAAATTAACTTTTACTATAAAATGTTACAACCAGAAATAGTTTGATTACCACAACCCTTCCTCTGGAAACAACATCAAAACTTGATCGATGGCAAATAACATTAAAAATTCAGTTAAAAACAATTATACAATTAAAGCATAAAAAATATTCATTATTCGCCCAATAACTGCAAATGCGTTGTATCGTTACCAAGTAATAATTACAATAGAATAATTTATTAGTAAGTATTCTAAAGATTAGACCCATAGGAAAATATGTGGAATACTTTAACTAATTAACTCGACTCACCAATTAATTAATTTAATAATATAAGTCAAAAGATAATCAAACAAGTAAAGATAAAGAATGCGTAAAATAAATGCAATCAAGAAAAATAAAACAATAAAAATACTTTTAATCATTCAACCTCAATTAAAAATACAATAGTTAAGAATCACTTTCAGTTAATGGCAATTAGTAAACTATTTTGAATTAATTCTAATATAGAATTAACAACATGGATGCACATTCACATTTAGACTAAGTACTAAAAAGCAAAAGTGTCATTGTCGCATCTTTCCCAATACCTCTAAATGGTATACTATAGTTGCCAACTTTGTACATAGTTATTAATTGTGGTCATTAGTTGATAGTTTTTTTTTTAATCAGGAACCAATCTTGGGTAATGCTTGAGTGGACTGCTAGTGCAGTGGGTGGGTAGCTTTCAACCCATTTTCTACTAGAATTTTTGTTAAGCTATCTATCATCTACGTCATGTGCACAAATTAAGAAAATTAAATCATAACAAAATTTTTAATTAGATTTTAATTCAATTACTAAATCATTAACCTACTAATCTTTAATATTAAATAAATATTTGATTGAGATTTGAATATTTAAAAGTTTTAAAGTTGTTGTATTCTAAAATGGCCTCCTCTTTCAAAGAAGAACTACAGAACTGATTTATACAACATTATTGTAGAGCAAATTCATGAGCTAAGGTGAAAAGACCAATTAGCCTGATTAAAAGTGAAATAGAAAACATGTGCAGAATTTTAAGCCAAAGTCGTGGAACCAATAGTTCAAGCCATGGCTTCGAAAGGTAATCTCTACTTCTTCGATTTTCTAACTATTTATTAAATCAAAAAGCAAATGAAAAGTGCTAAAAATAGCTTTAAAAACATTAAGAATAAACAAAAAAGAATTTGTAAAATCAACTAAAAAAATGTAAATATTAAGTGAACAAGTGCCTAAAATATATAACAAATATTCACTCATCACTATGCAAGGAAGAGAACAATTGTAAAGCCATCTTCCATTCCATCACTAAAAATATGAATTAAAGGTTAAATCATATTCCAAGTCCTCGAATCTTCACCTAAATTTCAAACTAGTCAATAGTCATTTTTCTATAATTCAAAAATTCAACATTTATCTACTTATGGAAAGCCCACTTTACCTCTTACCTAACTCAATTCATCACTTAACTAAGGAAAATACAAGTCATTTCAAATAAGTTATGGTTTAATTCCCTCTTAAGTTCTCCAACCGTTCTCTTAACATGAAGGTTTAATCCTCATACTTTAATTCAATCTCAAATTAGTCCATACCTTGATTCTCAATTCATATTTTCCTCTAGTTTAATGATCTATCAAAATTTTGAGGATGTTATAGCCTAAACCACATCATTTTCATGACATTTAAATTTAAACTCAACCAGCAATATTGCTTCATGAACTCTTACTTCAACCCTTATATAATAATCTTATAACCTAAATATATTCTGGAAACAATCCTAAAGGCATTTTCTCTTGATAGTAAATGGATTCGAAACCTGAACCCATAACTCTAACTTACCAAAGTCAAGCACTTCTAAGACGACACCTTCTAGCTAGTTCTTCAGACGCAGATGTTTGTATGATTGGCCAAGGTCCTTTTCCTATCATCCTCACTACTGAAAGTAAACCAAAAAAAAATACTTCTTTTACAATCTTACCTTGCAATGCTTAGGTTTTAAGTACAATCAATGTGTTCAAACTTCGGTTAAAATTGAATTAACTGACCGAATTAATTTAATTCAATTAATCAGACGTTGGCTGAATTTAGTTCGGTCGAAGGTCGGTTAATGGTTTTTTAAAATTTTTGTTAATTTGATTAACTTTCAAGACAGACAAATAAACATTATCAATATATTTTTTTTATATATTGTAAAATTACATCATATTAATGTGTCACCATGTAATAAGTGACAAATGTCTTAAAACCGGTTTAGAACTATTTATTATTAAAATTATTCCAAAATTCTATTTTATTATATATATATATGTGATATATATAATATGATATGTGTATGTGTATGTATGTATGCTATCCTATATATAATAAACAATAAAATAAAATAAGATTACTTATTTTTACTCTCTTTTGCTCGATTTATTTTTACTCTTTTTTGCTCGATGATTTAGATAAAAATAAATATTATATTTATATTTGATTCCTAAATTAATTTAAATTAAATTATTATATAATATGGTAACTAAATTAAGTTAATTATTATACAACATGATTAAATCAAATTAAAATTTTATATAATGTAATTAAATTAAGTTAGTAATGAGTCTCATAATTATGTGATAATAATTAAGGAAATATTTTGGAGTTCAAATAACTATCCCAGAACTCAATGTTTCAATATATGTTTTGTACCTTCTTTTATATAATATATGAGATATATTATATGTCACATATATATATATGACAGTTGTGTGTAATTATATTATTTTATAATTTATGTTGAGATTTTAATTTTAAATTTTAATTGTAATTTAATGTATGATGTTTAAAGTTATTTATTATTTAAAAATATTATTATAAAGGAAAAAATTATGTTTAAAACTTAATTTAAGAAAGAGGGCTACCTTTAAATATAACTAAAAAAACAAATATCCTGAAACTCAAATAAGTATCCCAATATTCAAAATTATCATATATGTTGCCTGTTTGCCATACCTTTTTTTATATAATATATGATATCAAAAGAGTGATCATGGCATTTGCCATGTGACACGCGTACTCATTTAATTTTGAAGGTGTATGATTATTTTTCCTTCATAATATAAGAAAGTGTTAAATTTCAAATCTAGTCCTTTTATTATGTCTAAATTTAAGAATCTTAAAAATTGACATATATTTTTGGTGTGCCTTGCTTTTTTCTTACCATTATAAAAAAAATGTTCAAATTTTAGTGTCGGCCCCGAACCATGCTAAAACTTGAGTATAATATATACACCTTAATTTGATATAATTTAGTCCCTTATTTTTATAATGTGATTAGTTAGTTTTAAATAGTTAATATTATTATCTATTTCAATTACAATAGAAATGCTATTTTTCTTGAGAGCACTATTTCAATAAAAAATATATTTTATCATAATGAATTCAAATGGGTAAAATCCACATCAACATTCTCAATGTTAATTTTTTTACGTCACTATTAAGTGAATGTAATTTTTTAAATTTCATGCCAATGAATTTAAAACGAGAATTTTAATAAAATAATAACTACAGTTAAATTTTTAAATATGAAAATAAAAGAAAACTAAATTCTCAAAAATAAAAGTAAAATGATTAAAACTCAAATATATAAAGTGTAGAATTACTTAAAAGTATATTTCAACTTTCAACTTTTATTTTAGAATTTAATAGAAACAAATAACTAAGCATGACTAATTATAATTTTAAATTTCTTAAAAGAACTTTTGAATAATTTATTTTGATTGAAGGAATGAAAATTTTGAATTTATATAACTTTGAATCACAAACAAAAACTCTAAAATAAAATTTAACTTAAATTTATATTAATATCTAAGAGATAGCATCAACTCAAGGGTGAATTTATTAAAATAAATAAATAAAATTATTCTAACATGAAGAAGTGAGTAGTTAGAAGGAAAGACAGGACCTTGGCCCTTTAAGTCTTAACTAATCACAACTTTCATCTCTCTAAATTAAAAATAGTTTAATTATGGATAATTATTAAAAACAGTTTATTTTTTTAATAAAATAAAATCAATGACTAAGATCTGACACGTAGGATAAAAGGGTCCACGAACATCGAACGTTGTTCCATTTTTAGAGCAAAAAAAGAAAGATTATTGCCACGTCATTCTTTCAAAACAAGAACCCATGTGAACGGATTGATCTCTGTTCAATTTTATGAAAAAGAAAAAAAGAAGAAGATGAAGAAACTCATTGAAGAAAAATCAAAGTAGTGAAAATTTGGGAAAGGAAATTGATAAAAAAATATATATTACAGAAAATATTTGTAGAAAGCAATGGGAAACCGGGAATTACTGTCATTGGCTCAAAGATCGAAAATTTCTCTCTCTCTTTTAAGCCTAAAACCCTGGCCACTCTCTAGATTTACTCCATTAATCAAATTTAATATAATTAAATTAAATCAACTAATAAAAAAATAAACTCTTTACCGTCGTTCCTTGATCTGCAAAATTTATTGTCTACTCTTTTTTAATGATTTTTTTTCAAATGGGTTGGTTTGTTAATTTCTGTATTGAAGATGAATCAGCTTCCAGATTCAAGGTACTTTTTTTCTTCTATTTTCTGTTAAAATTCTTGTTTTGGGTTAAGTTTTCTAAAAGTTTCGTGTATGTGGTTTCTTTTTATTTTGTGTCAAGTATCAGTGATCTGTTTCTTCGTTCGTTGAAAATTTTGAAGTTTTAGCTGCGCCATTGTCTCATTTGTCCTTTTCAATTTCATCTTTGTTTAAATTGAGCTATTTATTTTGATATTTGAGGTGAAAAGTGAAATTGGGTATGGGATTTTTTTTCCCAGCTATCAATTCTTTTTCATTTTATGTTAAACTCTGGGTTTTTTTTTTCTGTTTAATAGATTCCTAGGATCTTTTTTTTTTTGGGGGGGGTTCAATCTTGTAGCTTTCAGCGATGTTGATTTGTTCTCATATTTGTCTTAATTTATCTTTTATTCCTAGATTTTTATAGCTATAAGACTTTCAAATCTGGGTTATGCTAGAATGTATATAGGATGTAATTTAAATGACATAATTTTCTGAATGCTTATGCTTTTGAAGTTTGGCATTTTGTGTGGAGCTTTAATTGTTGCAAGCTTCGTTTTGTAAATGTAAGTTATATGCTAATGTTGAATTTCCCTTTATGTTTGTGAAACCAGGACTTAAAGCGAGGGACCATGAATGACTGGCTGCATTAATGTCCACCAGTGAAGGCTAGGTTTGGGGATTCTTTGTTTGGCAGTTATCTACTAATTTTTCTTAAAGGTTGATTCTCAGAGATGACACGGGGTAGGATTCGAGCAAGGCTCCGGCTGAGTCATCTCTATACATTCGCATGTACCAGGCCAGAAGCTACTGAAGAGGGGCCTCATTCTATTGAAGGGCCTGGATACTCAAGAATTGTGCATTGCAATCAACCTCTTATGCACAAGAAAAAACCTTTTAAGTACCGATCAAATTACATATCCACGACCAAGTATAATTTTTTCACTTTCTTACCAAAAGCTTTGTATGAACAATTCCACAGAGTTGCCAATTTGTATTTCCTTGCAGCTGCAATTGTTTCAGTTACACCCCTTTCGCCATTTTCTGCTGTGAGCATGATTGCTCCCTTGGTCTTTGTTGTAGGGCTTAGCATGGCAAAGGAAGCTTTAGAAGATTGGCGAAGGTTTATGCAAGATATAAAAGTTAATAGTCGGAAGGTAAAATTTCATAAGGAGGAAGGTGTTTTTGATTATAAGTCATGGAAGAAGCTTCAGGTTGGAGATGTGGTGAAAGTGGAGAAGGATCAGTTTTTCCCAGCGGATTTGCTACTTCTGTCATCAAGTTACGAAGACGGAATTTGCTATGTTGAGACTATGAATTTAGATGGCGAGACAAACTTGAAGGTAAAGAGAGCTTTGGAGGTTACATTGCCTTTGGATGAGGATGCGTCTTTCAAGAACTTCACAGGAAAAATTAAATGTGAAGATCCCAACCCTAGCCTTTACACCTTTATTGGTAACTTTGAATACGATCATGAAATTTATGCCCTCGACCCTAGCCAGATTCTCCTTAGAGATTCAAAGCTGCGTAATACAGCTTTTGTCTATGGGGTCGTGATTTTCACCGGCCATGATAGCAAAGTCATGCAGAATGCCACGAAGTCCCCTTCGAAGAGGAGCAGAATAGAAAGGAAAATGGATTATATAATATATGTTCTTTTTAGCCTCCTTTTGGTGATCTCATTGGTAAGCTCTATCGGTTTTGCAGTGAAAACAAAGTTCGACATGCCAGACTGGTGGTATCTGCAACCTCAGAATACAGATGATTATTATGATCCTAGAAAGCCTGTATTATCTGGGGTCACCCATCTGATCACTGCCCTCATGCTTTATGGGTATTTAATACCTATTTCACTTTATGTTTCAATTGAGGTGGTCAAGGTTTTGCAAGCAACTTTTATTAATCAAGACATACAAATGTATGATGAAGAAACTGGGAATCCTGCTCAAGCACGGACATCAAATTTAAATGAGGAGTTGGGCCAGGTAGATACAATCCTTTCAGATAAAACAGGCACTTTGACCTGCAATCAGATGGATTTTCTCAAATGTTCCATTGCCGGTACTGCATATGGCATGAGCTCTAGTGAAGTAGAACTTGCTGCTGCACAGCAGATGGCTAGTGACCTTGAGGATCAGGATGTAGAAAGATCAACTGATTTCAGGCAAAAAGGCAAACAACAAGAAATTGAACTTGAAACTGTTGTTATTTCCGAAGATGAAATGGTTCATAAATCTCCCATAAAAGGTTTTAGCTTTGAGGACAGTCGCGTCATGGAAGGGAACTGGTTGAATGAGCCTAATGCAGACGTCATTATGTTATTTTTTCGAATATTAGCAATTTGTCACACTGCTGTCCCTGAGCTGAACGAAGAGACCGGCAGTTATACGTATGAATCAGAGTCACCTGATGAAGCAGCCTTTCTTGTTGCAGCCAGAGAATTTGGTTTTGAGTTTTGTAAAAGAACTCAATCAAGTGTGTTTGTCCGTGAAAGGTATTCAGCTTCAGGGCAAACAATTGAAAGGTGGGGATACCAGTGCACTATGTTTGTGCTCTTTGCTAATCTCTCCTGAATTCCTTTTGTTTTAGCTTCTTAAAGGTCCTCTGGGCATCTTGTAGGGAGTTCAAACTTCTAAATATGTTGGAATTTACTAGCAAAAGAAAGCGAATGACAGTAATTGTAAGGGATGAAGATGGGCAGATTCTTGTTCTGTGTAAAGGTGCTGACAGGTTAGTCTCTCTATTGCCCTTTTGACCTCTTCAAGGTATTAATAGATGCAAAATAAACCCTTCACCACTATATGCCTTTAATGACCTTATGATTGCGTTTGACTGAATTATTGTTACTTTGTTTTGTCAGCATTATTTTTGATAGGCTATCAAAGAATGGAAGATTGTACGAGGAAGATACCACTAGGCATTTGAATGAGTATGGAGAAGCTGGATTGCGAACGCTGGCACTGGCTTATAAAAGGCTTGGCGAGTCTGAGTACTCTGCTTGGAACAATGAATTTCAAGAAGCAAAAACTACTATTGGGCCTGATAGAGATTTGATGCTTGAAAACATTGCAGAGATGATGGAGAGGGATTTAATTCTCGTTGGTGCTACTGCTGTGGAAGACAAATTGCAAAAGGGGGTATGTTATATCACAGTTTGCTTTCTCCAAGAAACATAGTTTTCTTTTTCTTTTTCTTTTTCTCCGTTTTTATTTTTTTCTGGCTTACATCAACCTGTTTTAACTTTCTTCATTTCAGGTACCCCAATGTATAGATAAACTTGCACAAGCTGGCCTGAAGATTTGGGTTTTGACAGGGGACAAGGTGGAAACTGCTATAAATATAGGGTCTGTCTCATGCCATTCAATATTAAGCTTTCTTTTACCTCATCTAATCGGAATCTGAAATTGGATTTCTGATGGAAAGATGCTCCATGAAAGCAATTTAGTGAAAAATTTCATTTTGTGATGTAGATATGCTTGCAGTCTGCTAAGACAAGGCATGAAGCAGATCTGCATTACAGAAATTAGTTCAGATGCCAAAGAGGTATGGTTTTTATTGTGTCTGTACGTGCATGCGTTTGTGTGTGAAAGGACAGGAATTTTTCTTCAGGAAATTGATTTCATTGACGGCTGACTTATTTTCTCTTCGTTAATGATTAGGTAGTTAAGGAGAATATATTGTTGCAAATGACCAATGCTTCACAAATGATCAAACTCGAAAGAGAACCACATGCCGCATTCGCATTGATCATTGATGGAAAGACTCTTGCATATGCCTTGGAGGATGACGTGAAACAGCAATTCCTAGTGTTAGCAGTTCAGTGTGCATCTGTCATATGCTGTCGTGTGTCTCCCAAGCAGAAGGCACTAGTAAGATATCTTTTTCCTTTCTTTTCCTCCCCGCTTGTTCTAAGTTTTTAAAGGATCAAATCAGGTGAGACTCCTCATGGTGAGATCTTATTGCATATTCTATTTATTTAGTACATCCTTTTGGTACCAGGTAACAAGATTAGTAAAAGAAGGAACTGGGAAAACCACCTTAGCTATTGGTGATGGTGCAAATGACGTTGGAATGATTAAAGAAGCTGACATTGGAGTTGGCATCAGTGGTGTAGAAGGTATGCAGGTTGGTAACGTATTTCCCTCTTAGTACAGTTGCAATGTATGCTTGTAATGCTAGTAGCAAACAAACCTTTTATATAGTTTTATGTTAAGGATATTTATATATATGTATGAATTTTGAAGAGAAGAGATCATCTCATTAGTATTGGGCTTTAGATGGGAATTTGCTAGTTTGGTCCTTTCTTGAATTTGTGAGACACACACACATAAAAACCTTGGCTTATACAGCCATCCTCATTGGGAGATAAAGTAATTGTTAGGCTTCTTTTTGTTGTTCTTAGAAATGTTTGGAGCATGACTTGCTAAAATTGTAAGCATTTGCACTTCACTTGCTGACAAAAATTTCCTTCCCTATCTTTAGCAGTTCTGTCTTGGACATGATGCTTGTTAAGACGAGTTTTTTTCTGTATGTTAGTGTATTACCTATCTTGTTCGCTTTTTCAGGCTGTAATGGCCAGTGACTTCTCCATTGCCCAGTTTCGTTTCTTGGAAAGACTTCTTGTTGTTCATGGACACTGGTGTTATAAGAGGATTGCACAGATGGTAATAATGAGGGATTGCCTTCATTTTTCATTTTCTTGCACTCTTTCTGCTTGGTCAACCCCTAATTCTGTACCACTTCGACTTTCAGGTTTGCTATTTCTTCTACAAGAATATAGCATTTGGCCTCACCCTTTTTTACTTTGAGGCATTTGCTGGCTTTTCTGGACAATCAATTTATGATGACTGGTACATGTTACTGTTCAATGTTCTTCTTACATCATTGCCTGTAATCTCACTAGGAGTTTTCGAGCAAGATGTTTCTTCCGAGGTCTGCTTGCAGGTTAATCTGTGCTCTGTAAATAATTTTCTTATTAACAAAATTCATCCTTGCCACGAGTGACTTTATTATAAGATTTTGTATGCCTATTTGTGTTGCAGTTTCCTGCAGTATATCAGCAAGGACCTAAAAATTTGTTTTTCGACTGGTATAAGATACTTGGGTGGATGGGCAATGGCCTTTATTCCTCTCTCATTATTTTCTTCCTCAATATCATCATCTTCTACGATCAAGCTTTCCGTGAGGAAGGACAGACTGCTAGTATGCCTGCTTTGGGAACAACAATGTTCACGTGCATCATTTGGGCGCTCAATTGCCAGATTGCCTTCACAATGAGCCACTTCACATGGATCCAGCACCTCTTTATATGGGGAAGCATTGCCACTTGGTATTTGTTTCTCTTTGTTTATGGCAGGCTATCTCCCAGCATTTCAGGTAATGCCTACCAAATTCTAGTAGAAGCTCTCGCTCCAGCACCGATCTATTGGTTGGCCACCCTCTTAGTAACCATCGCTTGTAATCTCCCATATTTGGCCCATATATCTTACCAAAGATGTTTCCATCCATTGGATCATCATATCATCCAAGAGATCAAGTACTACAAGAAAGACGTCGAGGATCAACGCATGTGGACTAGGGAGCGATCGAGAGCCAGAGAAAGGACCATGATCGGGTTCTCAGCACGGGTAGATGCAAAGATCAGGCAGTTAAAAGGGAAGTTGCAAAGCAAACAACCGTCTTCAGAGATCCATAGTCCAGCCCGCTCATCATAACAACATTCAGTCAATCTTAGGTATTTTTGAAGATGTTTAGGGCTCTTTCTTTTCTGGCTATTTGCAGTGTCACTTTGAGGCCTTTGTTTTTATCATTAGTTATTATTAGCTTGTTGATGCCTTTAAGGGGGGTTATTGCATGTACAGTAGTTGACAAATGTAAGAGCGGTGGCCTGTGAAAATAGTAGAAGAATATGTTCATCATTGTTTAAAAACTTGCCATATCTTGGCTTGTTGATGTTACTCTTGTATAATGTAGAATGTTGAAACTGTAGATGTAAAGGGAAAAAAAGGTAGGATTTGACACAAGGCCAATCTTTGCTTCCTTAGAACTATTATTACAACACTTCTTTCATGTTTTGTTCTCTATTGTTCATTGACTATATTATTGTTTTTGAGTTATTTTAGTTGGTTGCAATTCAAAAGCTATAAACCACCATTTAATTTTCTTGGTTTCATCTCCCATGACTAAAGTTTTATAGTAAATAATATGGTTGGTGTCATGTTGGGCTATGAATCAGCAACTTTTACTCTGTGGGCTCAAATGTCAGTCAAACTCAGCATCAATGGCCAGCCGCTTAGGTGAGAAAAAAGGATTGCCTTGGAGGGATTGCCCATAAATGCTTACTTTTCCTGGTGTAGAAATTATTATTGTATCTCAAAGGAGATCTACACATGACTCGGACTCGGTTGCAAGGGAATTCAACAGTGTGTCGGTACAAAAATGTCACATTTATGTAATGTTTACTATTATGGTAACAAAGAGAGGATAATACATTGTCAAGGAAAGTTAAATCTATTTCTAATTTATCAAGTTCCGTTGAAATATCAATTGCAACACAGATACCGTTAATGTTGCAACATAGCTCCATAAACCATGAACTAAGCTAAATTAACACAATCAGAGCAATCAATACCATTTTCATTTAAAAAAAAAAAAGTTTATTGAGCTTAATGTAGAAACTCATCCAAGAAACATCAATTTTCACATTCCATAGTTTATGAAGATTTCAGATTCAAGATTCTTAAATAAAAGGGGAACTTCGCCCCTAATCTCAAGTTTTTCATCCATCATTCACCAAATAGTAAAAGCACAAACCTCAAACAAAACAAAGAGATGAGCCATGGGCATAGATGATCGATCACCTCCAGCCATAGACAACTTGGGTGGCAGTGTCCTTGATCCACCTGAAACTTTTCCTGAAAGACCCTTTCATCTTGCCTTCAACAGCATAAACCTTGTAGCTGGCAACCCTTTTCTTTCTCTGCAGCTCAGGATCAGTAAAACTCCAGCTCTTTGAAGCAGACCCTCCAGAGCTTTTGCTTTTCTTCATCTTAATCTCCTTGCCAAGCTGGTTTTGTTGAACAGAATTTTCACTGTAACACCTCATGTCTTGCATGTTACTTGGCCCTCCTCCATAGTAACTCTTCATCTGCATTTCTCCACCATCCTTGTATGAATTGGATCTAAACTGCTCCATCAATGGACAAAATTCTAGGCAAGGATTGTTCAAGGAGGAAGATTCTTTGGGTGGGAGTTAGTGAAGAGATGAATGAGTGAGATGTGACATTTTCTACTTTGGAATCACACATTATAAGACAGTTGAGTTGCACATTATGGGTTACCCTAAAGCTAACTTTGAATGTTCATTGATGGGTATTTGTCACGTGGGATGGTTAATGTTTGAATAGGTGAAGGAATCGAAAGCCATTTGTCTAAACTTTACAGCATTTTATGAACCAAAAAGAAAAATATCACAGCATTTGATTTTATGAATTTTTGTGGAATTGTTTAATGATTGTACTGTTCTCGCTGTTGACAGCAGAGCTGTTGCGGGTCCAATCTGCTAAGAATTCATCAATTATTTGCAAGAATGACAGTGTATGTATGACACTGTAACGTTTCATATACCTTGATTAGTTCAGTTCAATAAATTAACCAAAAAATCAGTGACATTATAATACCACCATTACTCTCCCTTACTCTATTCTCTATTCTAATGTTCCTTCTTATTCTCCCCGGTTAAGTTTGAATTAGGTTTGTTAAAAGAGATGAGATGAGGTGCTACATCAACAATCCTGTAAAACAAGAATTGTAACTCGTGGAGTAATAAGGACTTTTTCCACAAATCATTGATCGAGTATCCATGACAATCACTATATCCTCAATTTGATCAACATGAGTAATAACTTTATATTTAACTCGGGCGTTAATATGCTGTTTATCTTCAAAACTGACAAGTGATTAATCTTTTTTAACCTACATTTTCTTGTGAGATATTCTTCATGTTTCATGGCTTGTTGGAACACCTTGAGCAACATGCGGTGAAACATAACAATTTCTTTTAAGATAATTGAGTAGCTCATAACATTGAGGCCTAATGTGACCAAACTTTACCATTCTTCATGTTAATTTAATGGGTGTGCCAATTTCCTTGGCTCTGAAAAAATCAACAGATTAGGAAGCTATTGCAACATATTGTGTAACATGTTTGGAGTTATTTCGGCTTAGATCGTCCTGCATCTTGTATCATTATAGTCTAATGTGGTCAATATTTTCATGGTAGTAACGTGTAGGCCTTTTTAATTTCCTTTCACCTATTTATGGAGGAGGAACAATATGATCTTTAGCTTAAACAAAAATAGACGGAGAACAAGTTTCCTCGTCATTACCAATGTAACCTAGGCCTCTGTGACATGTTTTAGTTCTTCCAACAACTAATATTTCATCAAAATTTTCACTTCTGAAGCTCAACTTCCTAAGAATCTCCTGAGTAGCAGCAAACACTTTTTGCACCTCTTTTGGTTCAAACTCTCGGTCAATAAGAAATACATCTTTATTTTTTTTTTCATTTAATCTCTAATTGTCTTTCTTTAGAGTGAAACTATCAATTTGAGGATCTTATTATTTTACACATTAGGTTACAATTTTCCAACAACTTTTTTTTATCATATCGACAACATCATTATAATCACCATTATCACTAGACTTGTTCATGCCTGATTCGAAGGCCCGCTCAAAAAGTGGGAGGTTTTGGACAAAAATATAAGTTCGAAAAATGAGTTTGGACAAAAAAAATAAGGTTCATTTTTTGAACGGGCCAGATTTTGGGTAAGCTTTTTGGGCCAATCTAGCCCAGCTTGACCAGAATTTGCAAAAAAAAAAAAAATTGTTCCTAATTTTTTTTATTGTTTTTTCATTGTTTTACTATCATTTCGCTATTATATTGTTACTATGTTGTTATTATTATTTGAATATTGTATAACTCTTATTTTATTATTAATTTGCTACTATTTTAAAGGTATTTGTTTGTTAAGTTATACTTATCTTATTGTTATTTAAGTATATATATATTTTTAATTTTTTCTATTTGTTGGAAAATTTTTATTTTTAATGTTTTAGTGTAGTTGATGCATTATATTTTTAAATTTATTTTTATATAAAATAATATAAAAAATATTAATGTAGGTCGAGTCCGGCTTGGGTTTTAATATTTTTACCTGGGTAGGACTTGGGCAAAAATTTAAGGTCATTTTTTGGGCCGAGCCCGAGCCTAGAAAACAGGCCTAAATTTTTTACTTGGCTTAACTCGACCAATGGACAACTCTAATTATCATCATTATTGCACTCCTTTGAATCTGTCTCAACAACTATTGCAACACCCGAAAGTATCAGAAAGAGCTTTTGCAAGTATATCCGCCAAGGACGGTGTGATAGCCCTAAATTGCCCCTAGTTGGAAAGTGGTTTCGGGACCACGAAACCGAGTCTTATAAATAATTAAAGGTTATATTCTGTGTTTATGATGTGCGTAAATGCTTGTGTGATAGTTCCATACTTTAATTTGGTCGGTGTATGTGAAATTTATTAGTAGGGACTTATGTGAGACAATTTAGAAATATGCTAGGCAAGTGTTAAAATGGCCTATTAATATATGTGGGAAAGTGCTTGTCCTTGCATATCAAATTAGCCAAATTGAAGCATAGTGGCGGCCATGCTATGGGTGGAAACATGTCACAAACATGTTATGTTAGTGATGTATGTTAGGAAAAATAAAATAAGGGCATGGTAATAAAATAATGAAAGGAATATGTTGAAAAGAAAGAAAAAAAAAAGTGTGTGGTTGTTTCCCCCCCCCCATTTTGCCGAAACTAGAAAAAAAGAAAGAAGGCTTCATCCTTTGGTTCATCCTTGGCCGAAAATTTTAAGGAGGAAGGAAGAAGAAGGGTTGAAGAGGTTCGGCCATGCATGTAACTAGGCTAAGGTATGTTTGATGATGTTCCATGAGATGCATGCATGTTTTAGTTGGTAGCTTGAGTTCTACCTAGCCCATGGTCTAAATCTTGCTATGTGATGGAAATGACACTCGGCCATGCATGCATCATTCTTGCTTGGTGTTGATGTCATTTACATGCTAAAAGTGAAGCTTTGTAATGATGCATGTGATGGTGGATTGATGACTCTTGAATCTTCTTTTAGCATTTTGAGTGAGACATTAAGTTCTTTGTTTAACCATGACCAAAATCGAAATGTTATGGTGTTGTGATGCATTCGGCCATGGTAGAAAGTAGAGGAGAAATATGGTTGTTATTCACGTTATTTGGATGAGAAATGGTAGTAAGGTGAAGAGCAAATGTTAGTGTTTGATTTACTAGTGTGTATGTGTGTATTAGCGAGTTTTGAATTTGAAACAAAATGGTATGTAGTCAATACAAGCAACCATATTTGTAGGAAGTATTAAGCATATAATCAGCCTCAACCTAGACATGTATATTCGCCACATGAAATAGATTTGTGTTGTATGTGTTCGGTTAGAGGCAAGCATATTGATGCTTTTATCTTGGCTTAGATAATCGGCTAAAAGAGAGTGTGGGCTAAAATGTTGAGTTTGATTCATGATTCCATATGTATGTGACTCTAATGCCTAATGTATATATGGGCTAAGTACCTTGAGGTTCTCTTTTGATGTTCAAATGAATTGTGTTAAATTGCTTAATGTGATTAAAAATGCATGACCATTGTGTATTTGAGCTAAAGGGTGGCCATATGACCTATTAAACTCCTTGTCATATTCGGCCATAAGCTAGCATAATGAGACTTTAATAAGTTAAATTTGTTTGAATTAGCTCAAGAGCTTAGAGGACCACAGTTGGATAGGGAAAGGAAAAAGTTATCGAATAGTGAAATCGTTCTACCACATCCGAGGTAAGTTTTGAGTAATGGAACTTAGATTATGATTTGATTAGATCATGTTTTAAGCAAATCAAAATCATGCTCTTTGTATGTGGCTATTGTGCCGAAATTGCAAGTGTGATAAGTGTCTTGTGTTTGAGCTTTGGTAATGAAAATGAAATACGGATGTGTCATGATTTATTGATATATGTGCTTGGTTATTGAATGATATCCGGCTAAGTCCGAAGGCTTTTGTGCTAAGTGACTATATCCGGACTAAAATCCGATGGCATTTGTGCGAGTTACTAATTCCGGGCTAAGCCCGAAGGCATTGGTGCGAGTTACTAAATCCGGGTTAAGTCCCGAAGGCATTTGTGCGAGTTACTATAACCGGGCTATGTCCCGAAGGCATTTGAACGAGTAGCTATATTCGGTTAAATTCGAAGGTATGTGATTCGGGAATGAGCGACCTTGCTGTAAAAATTTCAGTTAATACGCTTGTAAAATCCCAACAATGAGGTATGTTTCGTATGTGCATTGGAATAGTTGATTTCCTTCGAATAATATTATTTCAATCGAGTAATGAGCTTCCGGTATTTGGCTAAGATGATCCCTTATGTATGAATATAGGGGTTGGAATGTGAAGTAGGAATGATTTGAGAATATGTATATATGGAATTATCCGTTTAGTTATATGAATGCTATACTTCAGTTGTGCTTAAATTCTTTTCTCAAAACTTACTAAGCATTTAATGCTTACTCTGTTTATTTAATTCTCTGTTTTATAGATTTTGGTTCTTCAGCTATCGGACTCAGGATTTTTGAAGTCGAAGTCGCCCACACTATCAAAGCTCCTTTTGGTATACTTTGGTTCAACTTTGAAATGGCATGTATAGGACTACCCTTTTGTTGTTGGTCATGTACCCTTCAGTTTTGTGTAAATTTGGATAGCCATGCGAAAATGGCTTAAATATACTTCGATCATAGCATTATAATCGTTTTGTATGTTGTCCGTCGAGAGGTATGGAAATGTTGGTAACGGTTAGCCATGGGAATGGTTATTCATTATCACTTTTGGTATATGTATGACAAACTCTAGTTGATCCATGGAGGATCATGAAATAGGTAAAGTTTACCTTAAAAATAGATGCTGGCAGCAGCAGTGACGTGGATGTGAAAAATCACTAAAAAAATTAGGAATGGAATTAAATAGTGAATAAATTATGTAATCGAACCTTGATGAATCTATTTTCATAGGAAAGTAACGAAACATTCATATGAACAGTATATTATGAGATGTTAAAGTTTTCGTGAGACAGGGCCAGAACAGTTTCTAGATCCCCTGATTTGACTTTGGAAATTCATTATAAATTAACAAGAGACATTTAGAAGTCATTCCATATATTTAGAGATACCTTTTTGAGTCTAGTTTCTATAAAAACAAACGACATCAGTATTGAAGCCCTGTACAGGGAGATATCCAAGTCGTAATGCATGAAGGTCAGTGTAGTCGTACCCTGTAACAGGGGAGACTTTAACTAATAAACTGTACTAATTGGCCCGACCAAAAATTATAGAAAAAAAATATATAGATGGACATATGAGTCTAGTTTCAGGGAAAAATTACGAAACTAATTTTAGAGTTTTGGAACTCAAGATATAATTTTTAAGGTGACAGTGACGTAGTTAGCCAACTGCCTGGAAATTTTTAAAATGGACTGTGAAAGCAAGTGATTTAAGTCGCAAACCCTCGTGTCCGACTCGCAACGGTCTCAGTGCACGGGTGTTACAATTAAATTGGTATCGAGCTACGGTTTAGTCGATTCTAGGACTACCGTAATGCGTTTGGGTCTAGCTATACATGCCATTTTATGTGATTATTTGATAGTGTGGTGATTTCGACATTTGCAAATGTGTTTATTTATAGTAATGGATCCCGATCCCGACCGAAGCGGTGGTGATGATCTTGAGAGTGTAGCGCTGCTTCCGACAAGGGACGGCCGGCGGACTCTCAACTTAATGCTAGTAATCCGAATGATGAAGCTAGACAAGCTTTCTATAGCGTGATGAATGATTGGTTCAACCAATACATTCGAACTAATACGGCTGTTCCACAACCTCCATTCCCGACAAATACCACCCCGACCTCACGATACCTCCAGAATCGACCAAATAAGGTCAAATAAGCCCCAGTTGATGAATCCGAAAACACGGGCTATGAATTTAAAGCTACGGACGGTGATGATGCGCGCAAGCTAAATTTTGGTTGGACAACACTATCCGGGTACTCGATGAGCTATCTTGCACACCCGATGAGTGCCTAAAGTGTACTATCTCCTTGCTACGTGATTCTGCCTACTATTGGTGGAATACGTTGACTTCTGTCGTGCCCAGAGAGCAAGTAACTTGGGAGTTTTTCCAAACCGAGTTTCGAAAGAAGTATATCAGTCAGAGATTCATTGATAAAAAACGGAAGGAATTTCTTGAACTTAAACAAGGTTCCATGTCGGTTACCGACTATGAACGAAAATTTGTAAGGCTTAGCCGGTACGCGCGAGAATGCATTCTTCAGAAGCCGTGATGTGTAAACGTTTCGAGGATGGGCTGAATGATGATATAAAGCTATATGTTGGCATTTTGGAAATCCGAGAATTTGTGGCACTTGTCGAGTGAGCTTGCAAAGCTGAGGAGCTCAGTATAGGGAAAAGAAAAGCTGATATGGGAGCAAAGGAGTTTCGTAATAAGTCTTCGGGGAAGCCCTTTCCACAGTCATCGAAGAAATTTAGAGATGATTTAGGCCGATCTAGAAACACTTCGGGCTTTTCTAGACGAGATCGCGATCGACCCCCTGTGAGTGCACGAGTCACTTCGGTCGCCAGTGTTGGAACTGATCGTCGAGACAAAGCAGAGTGCCAGTATTGTAGTAAATGGCATTCGGGGAGTTGTAGATTCCATGACCGCTCCTGTTACAAGTGCGGGTCAGTTGACCACTTCATTAAAGATTGTCCGAGGTTGTCTGAACAGAATGCAAATCAGAGTGGGAAACCGAGTGCTACCACTGCTCGAGGTAGACCATCTAGAAATACGGGCAATATTAGTGGTGGTCAGAGAGGATCTAGAGATGCTACGACCAGATCTAAGGCTCGTGCTCCTGCTAGGGCTTATGCTATACGCGCACGCTAGGATGCTTCCTCGCCAGATGTTATTACTGGTACTTTTACTCTCCTTGATACTAATGTGATTGCTTTGATTGACCCTGGTTCTACTCATTCTTATATATGTGAAACCTTAGCATCCAGTAAGACTTTAACTATTGAGTCTACTGAGTTCGTAATTCGGGTGTCAAATCCCTTGGGTCGTTACGTGCTTGTCGACAAAGTGTGTAAGAAATGTCCCCTAGTAATTCGAGGTTCTTATTTTTCGGCGGACTTGATGCTTTTGCCGTTTGATGAATTTGATGTTATCCTCGGTTTAGATTGGTTGACCGTGCATGATGCGGTTGTGAATTGCAAAAGCAAGACTATTGATTTGAGGTGCGCAAATAACGAGATAATCCGAGTTGAGTCTACGGACTTAAAGGGGTTGCCAGCAGTAATATCATCAATGTTGGCCTAGAAATATGTAAGAAAGGGGTGCGAAGCATACCTTGCGTATGTACTTGATGACAAAGAATTAGAAAAGAAACCCGAATCTGTGGCGGTGGTTTGTGAATACCGGATGTTTTTCAGAAGAATTACGGGTTTACCACTGTTCGGGAGGTAGAGTTTGGTATTGAGCTTGTACAGGACTACGCCAATTTCGATAGCTCCAGATCGTATGGCACCAACCGAGTTAAAAGAGTTGAAAGCTTCGATTGCAAGAGTTGATGGATAGAGGTTTCACTCGACCAAGTTTCTCACCTTAGGGTGCACCAGTATTGTTTGTGAAAAAGAAGGACGAAACCATGAGATTGTGCATTGACTATCGTCAGCTGAATAAAGTGACGATAAAGAATAAATATCCGTTACCACGTATTGATGATTTGTTTGATCAACTAAAGGGAGCCTCGGTGTTTTCAAAGATAGATTTAAGATCGGGTTATTACCGATTCATGAATTCGAGATTCGGATATACCCAAAGCGCTTTCGAGAATGAGGTACGGCCACTACGAGTTCTTAGTGATGCCGCTTGGGCTCACTAATGCCCTGCGGTATTTATGGATTTGATGAATCGGATCTTGACGATGATTTGGACCGGTTCGTAGTTGTGTTCATTGATGACATCTTGGTCTATTCAAGAGATGAGACCGAACATCTTGAGCACCTGAGATTAGTGTTGCAAATTTTACGGGATAAGCAGTTATATGCTAAGTTCAGTAAGTGTGAGTTCTGGTTAAGAAAGGTTAGCTTCTTGGGCCATGTGGTATCCGCATCGGGTATTCGAGTTGACCCGAGCAAAATTTCAGCCATACTTAACTGGAAGCCTCCAAGAAATATTACTGAGGTTCGGAGCTTTTTGGGACTTTTCGGTTACTACCGACGGTTTGTAAAAGGTTTCTCGATGATAGCCACACCAATGACGAAGCTACTTCAAAAAGATGTTAAGTTCGAATAGACGGAAAAATGTCAGAAAAGTTTTGATCAACTGAAAACTTATTTGACTGAAGCTCCAATTCTAGTGCAACCTGAATCAGGCAAAGAGTTTGTCATTTATATTGATGCCTCCCTACTTGGGTTGGGTTGCGTATTGATGCAAGAAGGTCGAGTTGTGGCCTATGTGTCGAGACAATTAAAGCCACATGAAAAAAATTATCCGACCCATGACCTCGAATTAGCTGCCATTGTATTCGCCTTGAAAATATGGCGACATTACTTATTTGGTGAGAAGTGCCATGTATTTTCGGATCACAAAAGTCTCAAATATTTGATGACTCAAAGAGACTTGAATCTGCGACAAAGGCGTTGGCTTGAGTTGTTGAAAGATTATGAGCTTGCCATTGATTATCACCCGGGAAAGGCTAATGTGGTTGCGAACGCCTTAAGCCGAAAATCACTATTTGCTTTACGAGCGATGAATGTACACTTGTCTGTTCTACCCGACAATGTGTTAGTAGCTGAGTTAAAGGCCAAACCATTATTGATTCTTCAAATTCGTGAAGCTCAAAAAGTCGACGATGAATTGGTTGTAAAATGGGCTGAATGTGTTCCGAATATGGAATCTGAATTTCAAATTGATGACGACGATTGTTTGAGGTTCAGAAGTCGTTTGTGCGTTCCAAGAAATTCAGAACTCATTTCGATGATTCTGAACGAAGCTCATTATAGCCGAATGTCAATTCACCCGGGGAGTACGAAAATGTACAACGATCTGAGACGCCAGTTTTGGTGGCATGGTATGAAACGAGACATTTCGATTTTGTTTGAAGTGCTTAGTATGTCGACAAGTGAAGGCGGAACATCAAGTGCCTCACGGGTTTGCTTCACCGATCATGATACCTGAATGGAAATGGGAACGAGTCACGATGGATTTTGTATCTGGGTTGCCAGTGTCGGCAAGTAAGAAAGATGCGATTTGGGTCGTTGTTGATAGACTGACTAAGTCGGCTCACTTTATCCCCGTATGTCTGATTTTTCATTGGATAAACTAGTGAAGTGTATGTTTCTCAGTTGTGAGATTACACGGGTACCGATTTCTATTGTGTCGGATAGAGATCCGAGATTCACCTCGCGATTTTGGAAGAAATTGCAAGAAGCTTTGGGTACCAAGTGCATTTTAGCACCGCTTTTCATCCACAAACCGATGGTCAATCCGAGCGGATAATTCGGATACTTGAGGACATGTTGAGATGTTGCATCCTCGAGTTTAGTGGTTCGTGGGAGCGGTATTTACCTTTGATTGAATTCGCTTACAACAATAGTTTTCAATCAAGTATTAATATGGCACCTTACGAGGCTTTGTACGGGCATAAATGCCGACGCCATTGTTTTGGACCGAGCTTCGGTGAGAGTAAAATTTTCGGAGTGGATTTGATTAAAGATCTTTGAATGAAAGTAAGAATAATTCGTGAAAGTCTGAAGGCGATCGATCGTCGAAGTCGTATGCGGATTTAAAGCGAAGAGATATTGAGTATCAGGTGGGAGACAAAGTGTTTCTTAAGGTCTCACCTTGGAAAAAGATACTCAGATTTGGCCGCAAGGGCAAACTGAGTCCGAGGTTCATCGGGCCATATGAGATATCCGAACGAGCCGGTCCAGTTGCGTATAGATTGATTTTGCCCCCTGAACTTGAAAAGATTCACGACGTCTTTCATGTTTCGATGCTTCGACGTTATAGATCTGATCCATCACACGTAATTAATCCATCAGAGGTTGAAATTCAACCCGATATGAGTTATGAAGAAGAACCGATTCGCATCCTAGCTCGTGAAGTGAAAGAGTTGCGAAACAAAAGGGTTCCGTTAGTAAAAGTGATATGGCTCAAACATGGAATCGAAGAAGCTACTTGGGAAACCGAGAACTCTATGAAAGAACGATACCCAAACCTATTTACCGGTAAGATTTTCGGGGACGAAAATTTCTTAAGTTGGGGAGAGTTGTGACAGCCCTAAATTGACCCTAGTCGGAAAGTGGTTTCGGGACCACGAAACTGAGTCTTATAAATAATTAAAGGTTATATTCTGTGTTTATGATGTGCGTAAATGCTTGTGTGATAGTTCCATACTTTAATTTGGTCAGTGTATGTGAAATTTATTAGTAAGGACTTATGTGAGACAATTTAGAAATATGCTAGGCAAGTGTTAAAATGGCCTATTAATATATGTGGGAAAGTGCTTGTCCTTGCATGTCAAATTAGCCAAATTGAAGCATAGTGGCCGGCCATGCTATGGGTGGAAACATGTCACAAACATGTTATGTTAGTGGTGTATGTTAGGAAAAATAAAATAAGGGGCATGGTAATAAAATAATGAAAGGAATATGTTGAAAGAAAAAAAAAAAAGTGTGTGGTTGTTTCCCCATTTTGCGAAACTAGAAAAAAAAAAGAAGGCTTCATCCTTTGGTTCATCCTTGGCCGAAAATTTTAAAGAGGAAGGAAAAAGAAGGGTTAAAGAGGTTCAGCCATGCATGTAACTAGGCTAAGGTATGTTTGATGATGTTCCATGAGATGCATGCATGTTTTAGTTGGTAGCTTGAGTTCTACCTAGCCCATGGTCTAAATCTTGCTATGTGATGGAAATGACACTCAGCCATGGATGCATCATTCTTGCTTGGTGTTGATGTCATTTACATGCTAAAAATGAAGCTTTGTAATGATGCATGTGATGGTGGATTGATGACTCTTGAATCTTCTTTTTAGCATTTTTGAGTGAAACACTAAGTTCTTTGTTTAACCATGACCAAAATCGAAATGGTAGGGTGTTGTGATGCATTCGGCCATGGTAGAAAGTAGAGGAGAAATATGGTTGTTATTCACGTTATTTGGATGAGAAATGGTAGTAAGGTGAAGAGCAAATGTTAGTGTTTGATTTACTAGTGTGTATGTGTGTATTAGCCGAGTTTTGAATTTGAAACAAAATGGTATGTAGTCAATACAAGCAACCATATTTGTAGGAAGTATTAAGCATGCAATCGGCCTCAACCTAGACATGTATATTCGGCCACATGAAATAGATTTGTGTTGTATGTGTTCGGTTAGAGGCAAGCATATTGATGCTTTTATCTTGGCTTAGATAATCGGCTAAAAGAGAGTGTGGGCTAAAATGTTGATTTTGATTCATGATTCCATATGTATGTGACTCTAATGCCTAATGTATATATGGGCTAAGTACCTTGAGGTTCTCTTTTGATGTTCAAATGAATTGTGTTAAATTGCTTAATGTGATTAAAAATGCGCATGACCATTGTGTATTTGAGCTAAAGGGTGGCCATATGACCTATTAAACTCCTTGTCATATTCGCCATAAGCTAGCATAATGAGACTTTAATAAGTTAAATTTGTTTGAATTAGCTCAAGAGCTTAGAGGACCACAGTTGGATAGGGAAAGGAAAAAGTTATCGAATAGTCGCGAAATCGTTCTACCACATCCGAGGTAAGTTTTGAGTAATGGAACTTAGATTATGATTTGATTAGATCATGTTTTAAGCAAATCAAAATCATGCTCTTTGTATGTGGCTATTGTGCGAAATTGCAAGTGTGATAAGTGTCTTGTGTTTGAGCTTTGGTAATGAAAATGAAATACGGATGTGTCATGATTTATTGATATATGTGCTTGGTTATTGAATGATATCCGGGCTAAGTTCAAGGCTTTTGTGCTAAGTGACTATATCCGGACTAAGATCCGAAGGCATTTGTGCGAGTTACTAATTCGGGCTAAGCCGAAGGCATTAGTGCGAGTTACTAAATCCGGTTAAGTCCCGAAGGCATTTGTGCGAGTTACTATAACCGGGCTATGTCCGAAGGCATTTGAACAGTAGCTATATTCGGTTAAATTTGAAGGTATGTGATTCGGGAATGAGCGACCTTGCTGTAAAAATTTCAGTTAATACGCTTGTAAAATCCCAACAATGAGGTATGTTTCAGTATGTGCATTGGAATAGTTGATTTCCTTGAATAATATTCGCTCGATCGAGTAATGAGCTTAGGTATTTGGCTAAGATGATCCCTTATGTATGAATATAGGGGTTGGAATGTGAAGTAGGAATGATTTGAGAATATGTATATATGGAATTATCCGTTTAGTTATATGAATGCTATACTTCAGTTGTGCTTAAATTCTTTGCTCAAAACTTACTAAGCATTTAATGCTTACTCCGTTTATTTAATTCTCTGTTTTATAGATTTTGGTTCTTCAGCTATCGGACTCGGGATTTTTGAAGTCAAAGTTGCCCACACTATCAAAGCTCCTTTTGGTATACTTTGGTTGAACTTTGAAATGGCATGTATAGGACTACCCTTTTGTTGTTGGTCATGTACCCTTCGGTTTTGTGTAAATTTGGATAGCCATGCGAAAATGGCTTAAATATACTTCGATCATAGCATTATAATCATTTTGTATGTTGTCCATCGAGAGGTATGGAAATGTTGGTAACGGTTAGCCATGGGAATGGTTATTCATGATCACTTTTGGTATATGTATGACAAACTCTAGTTGATCCATGGAGGATCATGAAATAGGTAAAGTTTACCTTAAAAATAGATGCTGGCAGCAGCAGTGATGTGGATGTGAAAAATCACTAAAAATAGTAGGAATGGAATTAAATAGTGAATAAATTATGTAATCAAACCTTGATGAATCTATTTTCATAGGAAAGTAACGAAACGTTCATATGAACAGTATATTATGAGATGTTAAAGTTTTTGTGAGACAGGGCCAGAACGGTTTCTGGATCCCCTGATCTGACTTTGGAAATTCATTATAAATTAACCAGAGACATTTAGAAGTCATTCCATATATGTATAGATTCCTTTTTGAGTCTCGTTTCTATAGAAACAAACGGCATCAGTATTGAAGCCCTGTACAGGGAGATATCCAAGTCGTAATGCATGAAGGTCAGTGTAGTCGCACCCTGTAACAGGGGATACTTTAACTAATAAACTGTACTAATTGGCCCTACCAAAAATTCTAGAAAAAAAATCTGTAGATGGACATATGAGTCTAGTTTCAGGGAAAAATTACGAAACTGATTTTTGAGTTTTGAAACTCAAGATATGATTTTTAAGGTGACAGTGACGCAGTTAGCCAACTGCCTGGAAATTTTTAAAATGGACTGTGAAAGCAAGTGATTTAAGTCTGCAAACCCCTCGTGTCCGACTCCGGCAACGGTCTCGGGTACAGGGTGTTACAGACGGTACTAAAGAGGTACTAGTAAAGACAGCACAATAGACAAATATGTTTGCCAAAACTACTTCTCTTTGAGACAAATCTATTACGAGTATATCTGCCAATAAGTAGTTCTATGGGGAACCGTCATAAAGGGAGATCAATAACTAGAATGGTAAATTAGATAACAATCTGCTGGAAACTATAAATGTTGGATGTAGTGCCCTAAGTGTATTACTTTCGTCAATATACACTTGTAATTTTTCGAACAAATTGGTTAATAAAACAAATTCATTAATTACGATTAATATACTTTGCATTACTGTCCTCAAATGGTTTTTGCATGCAAAGTAAAATGAAAGCAAATATTGCTCATTGATTATCTAATGTTTAACTAATACTAAGTAGTATTATGTGGTCAGATCGTAATACGAAAAGATAGATTGTATCAGTAGATGAACTTAAACATATCCTTAGTCTAATCAGAAGTGAGCAAACCAATTGAAAGACTAATATGTCGTCTATCAAGTTCAATTGGAGAGATGCATTGTCTTGGGTATCGAAGCGAATGACTCCTAGAAGATAAAAAAACTAGATGTGACTGACAGTGCATCAGACAGGACCCAAGCAAAATAGATCCTAAATATGTTTATGGATTTATTCACTTGTAACATTCATAGTGTAATGTACCTAAATCTTGAGTGGATTGTGGATTATGCATGCGTGACTTGTACACTTTGATGTAAGTAAAAGCCTGAGTTCAAATAGATAAGGAATCAAAAGCTGGTGTGTTGGGTGTACGACTTTTTTAGTATGTAGTGTTATTCACAACAATAGAATTCATAGCCCAAAACATGGGTAAATAATATCTTCTCATTGGCATTATATGGTTGATGAAAAGTAAACATAGTCAGGGATCGTCTGTCTTTGTGATGGATGACTTGATTACTATTTGATAGTAATTGACTTTTCATTAAGGAAGATGTAATGGTTACCATGAGATAAAATAGGGTCATACTAGGAGATCGGATATTATCCCAAAGAGATCAAGGATATCCTATGAGGGTAACACACTTATGACAAGGTCATTGAACAAGCACTAAATAATTGCTTTTGTCATGAATTTATAATCAATAGGTGAAAAGTCGAAACTTAATTACAAATCGTTTGAGCCTCAACTACATATGTTCAATTGGTCTCTCCGCTATCTCGTTGAAATCATAAATGAATTGCGTGTTTGAATAGAAATGAATTGAATGAATAGAAAAAGAGAAATAGTTGTTTCAAGAATGATTATGGTCTTGTTTGAAATGAAATCATTTGGAAATGAACGTAGGTTTCCAAAAATGAAAATGAAAATTTGCAATTCTACATAGGGTTACTTAAAAGGTTTCCAAAAATGAAAATGAAAATTTGCAATTCTACATAGGGTTACTTAAAACACTATAGAAGAATGAGTTTATATTTTTGGACTGTTTTGAAGCCCGAAAATAAAAATAAATAATTCAGTCATAGTGAACATGTTGAGTTGTGACATATTGAATAAATTTTCTCTAAATTTTACTGGGGTAAAATTGAGATGAGAAAATTATTTAATATGTAGATATTAAAGTTTATTTTGGGAAATAGAAAAACTGAACCGGGTTAGATCATTAGCTAGGCTTGCTGCCCCCTATATACTAGATAGACTAGGATATTGTTCTTCTAGTGAAAATAAACTTCTACAACTCTATAAAGGTTTTACCTTCTCTTCTTATAAATAGATGGCACTAGTAGAGCTATTTACACAACTTTTGAGAGATTGTTACTCTACCGAAAAATAGAGAGAGTTTATTTTCAACTTTTAAATATATTTTTGGCATAATTGCAAAAAAAGAAAAAAGAAAAAATCAATGTTTGGGGGTTTTTGGTTTTGTGCCATTGACATTTTTTTATTGACACCTTCAATGTTATGATTTTTTTAGAAATCAACCCAATTTTAATGGTAAATGTGAGTTGACTGTTAGTCAAGCGCCGATCAACAAAATAAGCCTACGTGGCACGCCACATAAGCACGATGACATCATCTAAAAAAATTGTTTAACAATTTTTTTCATTTTGTTTCATTCTTTCTTCTTCGCTATTTCTCTCTTCCTTATTGTTACAGTAAAAACACACACACACACCCCACCACCATTTTCATGCCTACACCTGTATTTCACTCTCTCAAATACCCATTTCAACTCAATATATTTGTTGGTTGCTTTTTAACTGAATATATTTGGCTCTAAAATATTTCTGGGTTTTGAATTGTTCTCTGTTCAATTGTTTCTTCTATTTTGTTTGACAATGGTTTGCTTGGTTTCTCATACGGGAAGACTGCAGCAATACGATGACCTTAGCTATGGCCAAGTTGTCGGGTGAGTCCTCTTTTCCTGTTTTGAAATGTCTGGAAATTTGGAATATTTGGGCTTTTTTAAAGAAATGGTATTTTGATTCTTGAATGAAGTTGGTAAAATGGGTTTTCTTTATTTATGCGAAAGCTCTTCCTTTTATGGTCTTTTGAGCCTTTTTTCCTACATTTATGTTAATGGATTTTTGTTGGTTCAATTATATTTTCATAATAGGCTATGATCTTTCTATCGAAATCTTGATTCTTTTGTTATCTTAATGAACAAAGCAAGTTGTGAAACTCAACTAACTATGATTAAAAATGGTACTCTTTAGATTGAAGGGTTTAGGAAAATTTTAGCCATTAATGATGACATTTGAGTAATTAATTTTTCCATTTATTTAGAATCATAACTTTCCTTTCCCTTGAAGATAACTTAAATGTCTTAACATACAGCTTCTATACATTATTGGTTTAGTGAGAAAATGAACTTTTGATCTTAGGAAATCTCAGATTTTCTCTCTTTCTCAGATTTTTAGATGAAGAATATTCTAACCAAAGATATTGTGTGGGTTGCCAATAGAGATTGGGAATGGAGGGGAGTGAAGTGAAAATGGGTGTTTGGAAAGAGAAAATCTGGGAAACCAGTTAGAGGGGAAAAGAGAAGAAGAAAGAAGATGAAAAAAATGAAAAAAAAATCGTTTTAATGATGTCACTAATGACATCATTGTGATTATGTGTCACGCCACATAGGTTATTTCGTTGGCCTGTCATTTGACTTACGGCCAACTCACGTTTACTATTAAAATTGGACAAATTTCAGAAAAAATCATAACGTTGAGGGTGTCAATAAATAAATAAAAAGGTCAAAGGCACAAAACCAAAAGCCCCAAAAACGTTGAGGGTTTTCTTTTTGCAATTATGCCTATATTTTTCTAGAATAATAATTTTACTAGTTTCTATTAAAGAAGAGAGAATTTTCGTTTTCACCCCAAAAGTAAAACGTTTTCTAGTTCTATATTTTGGTTTAATTGGTTCGACCCCACACTCGAAGCAGTTCATGGTACAAGAATAAAGGAGAAGATCGTTTGGTTGAAAGTTGAAAAACATCAAGGATCCGCTTATCCAAAAACACAAGTATGTCTTCAGTTAAGGTTTATTGCTATAAATATCACAAACCGGGTCGATTTTTAAAATTTTAATTTTTTGCTGTGTAAAAAAACTATTTTCAAAGCGTATTTTTTTCCAAAAATAAGTCAATCAGTCTAATGCAGATGGACATATTATGTTGTAAAATCAAGGTATCACAAAAAGGGCAAATTACATAGAAGTAATCTCAAACAACATTCCAACCTGAATGAAGAGTAGAATGTTAGTTTATCCGCCAGAGTTAGGGTAGACAATGGGCGATATGTGTATGGTGATCTACCGTAATTTGGTGTAGCAGATTAAACTAGTTTTCACATTTAAGGAGCTTGAATCAAGCATTTTTGTTATGTTTAATTAAGTTTCTTTAGTTTTACGAACATACAATAAAATGTGCAAATCAAGTCTTTTATTAACCTTAAGAGTCGAATAAGGCTTAAGGGAGAACTAACGTACTTCGTGAATATGCAGGAGACCATTAGAAAGCATTTCGAGCCAATACTGAACGTTATGTCACAACATGAGAGATCCAATATCGCAACATAGGGAGCAGAATAGAGAAAGTAAGAAACTGTCTTCAATGTCGCGACATACCCTTGAAGATGGCTGTAGAGGAGCATATTGGTTGCTATGTCGCGACACAAGTCTTGGTGTGTCGCGACATTGACTCTTTGACGAGAATAAAATATGAAGTAAGGGTGTTTTGGTCTGCACAATCGAGCTTAAAGCTTAGGAATGTTAGCTAACTTAAGGTTAAGGACAACAAATACCTGAAGGCTATAAATAAACCTATATAGCACACGTTATAGACACCATTCTATTAGCTCAGGTTCTTTTCTTAGATTTTAGGTTTGTTTTATTATTTCTCTTAGGTTTTCATAGTCTAGTTTATTTGTTTCTTCAAGAGATCTGATTGTAAAGCAAGATCAACTTCTGTGGATTCATATTATTCAATATCAATCAGGCTTTCTTAAACTCTCTATTCCGCTTCATTTCTCATGATCAATTTTTCCATTCTTTCCATATAGTTTATTAAAGCCATGAGGAACTAATCCTTCTATGGGGGATTAGCGAGTGGAACTAATCCTTCTATAGGGGATTAGCAAGTGGAGGCATGATCTCTTAACTATTTTGTAGGGTTACTCAACGGATCAATTGTTTGGAAAAGGAAGAACGTGAAACAAACCCTAGGCTTGACAACTCTAGGAAGTCATCAATGCGGGAATTAACCCAAAATTGGTATTATCCATTCGTGAACACCTTTACCCAAGCTAATCTGGACTGTGAGGTCGTAAGATAAGTAATTCTTGTCGACTTGTGTTAGTGGAAGATCGAAAGATCCTGCTAGGGTAGCGACTAGTTGGTTGATGAAGAACCCGAGACGACAGTTAATTGGGATTGCTGAAGCAAGCTGATTTGATTCACTTTATTTATCTCTATCTCTTGAAACTTTAATTTCTTTTTATGTTATTTTATTTTATTATTTTACAAACCCTAAACATATTTTTTTATTTTACTCTCGTACTATAACTGACTTAAAGTATTAATTAGATATTTAGTTGTTTAGGTTAAGATTGATTTAGTACTCGCCTCCCTTGGGTACGATCCTCGGAGTACTCACCTACTTTGTTATAAAATCTATATTACAACTTGACCCATATACTTGAGGATACCGCCTCGTAACTCTCTATTTTATTGCAGTATTCACACTCTGGACTTTAGTATGTCCTGATGTGGTCATAAGGACAAGTGAGAATTCACCAGAATTAGTTGAATGGTCATAAGCAAATCAAGTAACGATCGCTCAGCGATCATTCCACCATTAAGGAAAGGTGAAAGGCTAATAGGATTTAGACACTCTAGACAAAACGAGATCATCTACACGAAATAGGGAGTAATGTATGTTGGGTTCTTTTCTATTTAAACTTTGTTAGATGGGTTTATTTTTGTAAAATATGATAAAGAAACTCACTAAGCTCATTCGAACTTATTAGGGGTTTCGACCTATGGTTGTGGGATTCGTAGGATCAGGAACTTGATGAGGGACGAAGCCAGACCATGTTAGATTCAAGATCATCATCAGTAGGGTGTCATGCACATAGGAAATGGGTACCTTCAGAGGCTTTGCCTCGGGGTTGATTGTAGTTACCTTAAAGTTCAGATTGGAGATAGGAAAATTTTACTTTAATTTAGGGGTTTTGTTGTAAGATATATATACATTATTTAAATAAGTTCATCTTAAATTCATTATGCTTAGAATTGGTCCTCGGTTTAAATCGAGTCCATTTTTTACACTCCTTACCCAGATTCGATGATCGGGTCGGGTGAGGGTGTTACAATTTATACCAAAATTACTCAATCAAGGCACTTGCCCTCAAAATACAAAATAAGACAATTATAAACTTACTGAGTCGGGAGGCATTTGTTGGATGCTGTAATAACATTCTATTTATTAAAAATCTACTTGTACCTACGTATGAGAAAAAAAAATTGTATGCTAAGTGAAAATACTTAGTAATATTACTATGATATAAGGCACAACAAGTAATCTTATACACGCAAATATAATTAATTCATATAAATTTTCAAGCCATTACATAAATACACATGAATTTCATGTGACCATGCACTTATCAATTACTCATGCTAGACATTTATTCATTAAACTAGGCTTAATCTTTACATATATGCTACTTGTATAAAACCATGTTTGTATCTATTTAAGCATGATTCAGTATTACCATTTCAATTGATTCCAAGTCTATGAGCTCATTTATATTCAAGTACTCATTAGTTCATCATCAACTCAATTCAATATATCATCCTGGGCTACCCGATAATGATGACTTACCACCTTGAATTGTCGGGCAACGATGGTTTCTATAACTTATCAATTATGTCATCCCGAGTTGCTCTGCAACAATGACTTAACATATCAGATTATCCGTAAACGATAGTTTACCACCCTGTATTGTTCGACAATAATGGTTTCTATAATCCATCAATTTTGTCATCCTGGGTTGCCCGAAAATGATGAGTTACCACTTCAGATTGCCCGACAATGATGGTTTACCACCCCGAATTGCCTGACAACGATAACTTACCACCTCAAATGCACAACAACGATGGTTTACCATGATAGTCAGATCCCATAATATTTTAACTACATCCAATTATCATCTATCATAACATAATTCTATCCGATTTGATTCGTATTAACTATCTATTACCAATTGAATTTGGAATTTTTGTTCTATTCGATTTAGTCTTTATCCCAATTACAATCTCGATTTCATTAAGTAAATTGAAATTATCGTCAATGATATATCTCAACAGTGTATGATATAAATTAACTTGAAATTTGTAGTGATTAAACAAGCTTTGAATTATAGAAATACATGCCAGGAATTTCGAGCTATTTATCGTTGGCTTTAGCTTTTCCTTTCCCTCTAGAGAAATCCGAATCAACGTTAGCTACGGATTAACATGAACACACAATATCATTAATACTCAACCAAATTCGCACTCAATTGTCATTTTATAAAAACTTTATATTTTATTCAATTTAGTCCCTAAAATCAAAACGAGCATAACTTTCAAATCTAAGATTCAATTTACAAACTGACTTCACTTTCATCCATAACAAACCCTTTAATCTATATTTCTATTCATTCTTCATAACAGTTTTACACTTTATTCACTTTAGTCATTATGTGTAAAAATTAATAATCAAACTTTACAAACTAGTCTTTTTTTACATCCAAGCTTAAAATCTAACAATTTAACACAAAAAACTCCAATAAATCAACAATGGAAACTTTTTAAAACTTTATTAGTTTTACAAATTGGTACACGGGTTAGCTAAATCAAGCCCCTGGAACCTCAAAAACATAAAAATTACAAGAAAATAAACTAATTTGAACATACCAATCAAGGCCAAACCTTCAACTGTTGCTTAGGTTTCTTTCCTTTTTTAGTTTCAACCTAAGGAGAAAGAAGATGGTGAAATGTTTTTCTTCCTCTACTATCTTATATATTTTAAGCATTTAAATTTTAAGTTGTTTAACTTTAACTAATTTTAATTACCATCAACGAAGAGACAAGCACATTACCCTCCACTATGCTATGCTTTAACATGGTCTATTTGTTATTTTAAACCTCAAGTTAATTGCAATTTAAGTCCTCAATTCATTTCCTATTTAAAAATCTATAGCGTTAAAACTTTTACAATTTAGTCCCTAGGCTCTAATTAATCACTAATTCGGCAAAAATTACCTATCCAAAATTCAATTCACTTGTATAATAAATTTGTCCATATTTTAATAATATTTACAAGCTCAGTTTACAGAAACGGGACCCTAAAATCATATTTTCTGACATTATTGACTTTCGGGTCGTTACAGAGTTGAAGAATCAATTTTTGGATGCTGAAACAACTTCTCAAATTCCTGAGGATCGCCTATACCTACGTACAGTGAAAATAATCATACGCTGAACAATAGGGCTCAGTGGTAAATTTATAATTTAAGGTATATAAAACATAAGCATTAGCATTAAACTTTAAGCTAAAATTTGTAATTTGCACATAACATCTAGCCAATACATAAACTAATTGTCAACCTTTCCAATATCAAACAAAGAACATATCCATTATTGTATCAATGCAAAAATAACATATATATCCAATTTACCACGAGTATGACCAATTCCAACCTACCTATCAATAGCCAACCACTCCTTACATACCAATTCAATATTAACCATGAATCAAACCAATTCAATATTAACCATGAATCAAATTCTTTATAACATATCATCAACATTATATTACTCATGTATTATGATACACAATTCATTTACTTTGTTGTCATCCTATTCAACTCATTTCTAGAGTTTATCAACTCATTTGCATTCATTTCGGTCCTCAGGGCTCACTTTTAACTAATTTACATAATTGTCAACATGTTTCCATTCATCCCAAATAACATGTATACATAATTGGTTCAAAAGGCATCATATATTACCAAATTCACATCATTTACCAAACTTATAATTTACAACCCTTATTAACCTAACTCGGACTCGAACAAATACTCGGATCATCCAACCAACACACCTAACTGGCACCAAAGTGCATCATCAGATAAACCAAAGTAAGGTAACTAGCACGTAATATGCATACTGGCGTACAAAATGCATCTTGGCACAGGAAGTGCATGCTGGCACACAAAGTGCATCTTGGCACACGGAGCACGTATCTGGCACACAAAGTGCATCCTGGCGCATAAGCTTGTAATCCCGTACACAACTCAATCCTATGACATGTCAATTATATCTGACACATCCTGAATAGTAATAGGGTACAAATATTCAATTCATTTACAACTTAATATGATTACCATTTATCAATTATATTCACAATCACAACCAAATCAATTAACATATCACATAAGCTTCATGCCATTCAATACATTTTCTTCCAATCTCATAGCACTTAATCATATTCTGAGTAATTCATAATATTTTACAACTTATTCAATTTAGTTCCTCATTTCGACAATTCACAATCAAGCTTAATTCAATGGCTTTTATTATCACTAGGTACTCACCTTGATATTTCTAAATGTAGTTAATATGAAGATGCAATCAATTAAAATGAGCTTATATCGTAAATGTGCAAACCGTGGTCTCGCATCACTCTCCGACAACTCCCGTTTTTTCTTTTCTTCTCGAAGTTTCCACGTTGATTTTAGCTAGGAATAATCACAAAACATATAATTTTGTGATTTAATGAATATCAAATCCTTAAAACTTCTCCCTTTTATCTCTTGATAAAATTAATTGTGATTAATTCAAGATATCAAATACTACATACATTAAAAATATTTAAGCCTATCAAGTCTAACTTTTTTAGCATACATTAATCCTTTACTTTATTCACGAAAACTACCAAGAAATGGAATGGGTAACAGTAAATTATGTTGTCATTGTATAGTGAAACGAGGTGCAAAAGGCAATAGTGCCAGAGTGTATGAATTATTTGATAGAGAATTCAGGACTCAAAACTTTTCCTTTTTCTGTGTGCAACCTTTCGCTTTCGAAGATGGATTGATCCCTCAAGGAAATATTTCACTATTATTTGCTAAGAGCTGCTCACATGCTTGCCATGTTAAAAATTTGCAGAGAATATTGATATTTTTTGTGGAAGGGAAAAGCTGCCCTAAGACCGTAGGCGCAGAGCGAAATGCAGAAAGATCATGAAATAGACCCGTTGTTATTTAAGTAATGGACAACCATGTGCACCAATAGGGTTTTAGCAAAATGTAAGTTCCCCCTTGCGTATATAGCTTCTTTGTATTTGCATTTGAGCCCATTGGAAATAGTTAAGAAGACGCCTTCTCCAAATGTATGAAATGCCTTCCATGATTTTATATTATAACTAGAAAATGATGACATACAACTCAAAAACCCTACTGCTGCATAAAAACTTGAAATAACATATTAAACCCACCACAAAGGAGTAGGCAAAACTGGATTCAATGGTCAGATATGTTTAAGAACATTTAACTTAAGACGCTAGATAGGGAGAAAAATAAGAAACTTGCCAAAACAACAAAACACCTTGCCTCAACAATATTCAAAAAGGGTGTCTAATCTCATCAAAGGAGATCAGCAACGTTTGATGGCAGCTCCTCAATGACCACATTATAGAACTTTTGGATGTCAAAAAGCATCCTCTCATCATCTGTAGTCACAAAGTTGATGGCCACACCTTTTCTCCCAAACCTTCCACTTCGACCAATACGGTGGAGGTAGTTTTCTGGTTGAGTAGGCAGATCATAGTTTATGACTAGAGAGACTTGCTGCACGTCAATACCTCGAGCAAGGAGATCGGTGGTGATGAGAACACGAGATGAACCAGAGCGGAATTCACGCATGATAACGTCACGAGTATTCTGGTCCATGTCTCCATGGGTGGCAGACACTGTGTGGTCACGGCTTCGCATCTTGTCAGTTAACCAGTCGACCTTACGCCTGGTATTCACAAAAATGACACTCTGGGTAATGGCTAGGGTCTCGTAAAGATCACACAGAGTTTCAAGCTTCCACTCTTCCTTTTCAACATTCACATAAAACTGCTTGATACCCTCCAGGGTTAGCTCATCACGCTTTACCAAAATTCTCACAGGCTTATTCATAAATTTCCTAGTAATCTCGAGGGCCTCCGGCGGCATTGTGGCAGAAAACACTCCAACCTGAATCTTGGCTGGAAGCAGCTGGAAGATATCATAGATCTGAAAGAGATAACAAAATTATTAGAGCAGAAAAATATCAAAACCTAAGAATTCAAAGTTCATTTGAATGGGAAGATAACATGATGAAATAACAAACCTGATCCTTAAAACCACGGGAAAGCATCTCATCAGCCTCATCCAAGACAAACATCTTGATATAATCAGGACGAAGTGACTGCCTTCTCAACATGTCAAAGACACGACCAGGAGTACCAACAACAACATGAACACCACTTTGAAGAATGCGCTGATCCTCACGAACACTTGTCCCACCAACACAAGCATGGACCTTAACACCAAGGTAATCACCAAGTGCTCGCATGACCTTCTCAATCTGTTGTGCCAACTCCCTTGTGGGTGCCAAAACCAGAGCCTGGCATTGGACTACAGCATAGTCAAGTTGCTGTAGAATTCCAGAGCAGAAAGTCGCTGTTTTCCCAGTTCCGGATTGTGCCTGTTGAATCACATCAAGACCCTTGCAAAATGGTACAATTCCTCTTTGCTGAATGGCAGAAGGCTTCTCAAAACCTTGAATGGCGATTCAGCATAAATTAGCAAAAATTGAAACATAGAAATATTATTTTAGTTTGAACAAATGGCAGACTATGATATATGAAGAATTTATGAAAGCAAATTACAAACTTTATGATTTTCTTTCCATTGTTTTACATACCATATGCATAGATACCCCTCAGAAGGTTCTCTTGAAGTCCCATTGCATCAAAACTGTCATAAACTTCATCATAACTTGTGAAAAAGTCATCTCCATCAGTCTGGAGCCTGTGAGTTTTGACCACATAAACATCACCAAATGGTAAAACAAATATCATTTTATATGTATAAAGCATAAATAGAAAAACAGGTAAAGAGAGAAAAGCATATATCAACTACAAACAAGAAACTTACAGCTCAGTCATTTTCTGGTCATATTGACGAGCATCAAATTGGGATCCTTCTGGTGCCAAACCTGCCATGACTGCAGAAGGAAGAAAAAAATGAAGCTATTGAGCGTAGTTCAGCCCACAAATTACAGCATTTCAGTTTAAGAATATAACAGGATACTGATAAATAAATCAAGATGCTGCCAACCATATAAACGCCAAAATTTATAAAACTTCAATCGCAATTAAGGTCAATGCCTTTCAATATTGACAAAATGTAAAAGAAGAGCCAAACTTGCACTCCATGTGAAGCAGAGAGCAAGCATTAACTTCTGATTTAATATCTGGAGAAGATACAAAGGGGCAGATGGCTATCTGATAATTGGATGGCAATCCTCCATCAGACACCACATTGTCCACTTCTCCAATATTCCACTCGGAGCCAGGCACTTAAAAAGAAAACTGTTTAACAAACTCTTATCACCAAATCTTTAAACATTACAGCACATGACACATGCTGAACTGAAGACACTTCTAGGGAACACATAATCATTACTCATCAGTTGATTATACATCCATTCTGATGTTAATAATCCTAATCCCAGGCAACTTACTGTAACAAACCCAAATCCAGATTTCAGCTCCAACAAAATATCATACTTGCTCAATCTCAGCCGTAAACTTAACCATTATAAAACACTTCCACAAGTAATGTTTTTTCCTTTAACAAATTGCATTAATTTTATAGTGATTTCAACCCCAAAGCTGGAAATTTCAAATATAACAGTTATGATCCATTCCCAACCAAAAAGGAAAAAAAAACAAGTCATATTTTTTTTTCTTGAATAACAGACGCTCAGGTTACTATAAACTTTCCAAATTCCTACCATTTGGAACCTAATAAAATACAAACCCTTTTATTCCTTCTATTACTATTCAAAATCCAACAATTTTTTTTTAACTTTAGATAAACACGTATAGCTAGGCTAGTCTAGCTGAGCTACAAACTTATTAAAATGTCAAATCAAAGAAAAACTACCGTGAACTGATAAATCTCAAAACCAGAAACCCAGAAAGATAAAAAGAAAACAGATCAAACCCAGATCCCATACAGTAAAACGAATCCAATAAACATCAAATAAAACCCAACAAAAGAAAAACATAGATTCAACAAGAAACCAATCAAACACAAACACCCAAACAATACAAAAAAAGAGAAGAAAAGAGGGAAAAAGGAGCAACCTGGAAGAGTAGGAGCAATAAAAGAAGAGAGTGTTTAGAGGGGTTGTTTGGATTGAAAAATAGAGACTCCTCGGATCTGCGCCGTGGAGTTGATAGGCAAAGACGATAGCGAAAAGGCAAAATAACAATACAACAAATCTTAGGTGCTTGGAATTGATCCTCTTTTAGGTTTTTATATAACCCTTTCAACTTTTTTTTTTTTTTTTGAATAACCCTGGCCTACTCCTACTTCACATCAAAAACCCTTTTCCTTTTTCCCCTTTTTCCCTTTTTGCCCTACCTTGTTTTCCATTATTCTGTTTATGTCCTCAGTTGAGTTGGATTGGCCTGTTCTCTTTTTTTTTTTGGGAACTCTATGTACAAATTTTGATTTAGATTTAGAACTAGTTTGGGCTTTTTTTTTTTTTTTTTTAAGTGTTTTTGAAAAGTGTTGTGAAAAAGTGTTTTTAAGAAGTACTTTTGAAAAGTTTGATTTAAAATTTAAGTGTTTAGCATTGCTGTTAAAAAGTGCTTTTGAGAAATAAAATGTCCATTTTAGACATATTATTATAAAGTAACAAATATGTATTTAAATAATATTTAAATTAGTTAATATTATTATATTTTAGTAAGAATATAAAAAATTATTATAACTTTTTGTTAGTATTTTAATATATAAAATATAAATTTTAAATATTTTTAAGCAATAAATATTAATTATTTATAAAATTTAATTAGAATATATAAACTATATTTTAAATATTTAAATATAACTGTTAAATATTTGTAATTAGTATTTTAAAAATTATTTTTTTATTTTTAATTAATGATTTTAACACATTTGTAATTAAGTACCAAAAAAAAAAGAAAAAGTACTATGGTATTGGAGGGGTAAAAAAATAATTAAGCATTAAAAGTGCTTTTGGAAGAGGAAAAGCTAAAAATTTTAGCTTCTCCTTTTCAGAAGTACTTTTCAAAAGCACTTCTAAAAAGCTAAAAATTTTAATCAAAAGCAGCTTGTTCTACACAGCTTTTCTTCCAGAAGTGTTTTTGGAGCCAGAAGTGCTTTTGAAAAACAATGCAGAACTGACTCTTACTCCAATAAACTCGAAATTCTACTTATTACTCGTAAATAAATAACAATATATCAAAATTTACTTTGTGTAATTAAAATATTAAATTTATTATTTAAATATTGTCAAATTATTTCAATTACAAATTATCTTATTTAACATTCCATTTGATAGAATCGACTAAAACAAAATTAATTATTAAGTTGTTTTAGAATATTTAAGTGTATGTGGTTTCCTAAAAAAATTGTATGTATTTGATTAAATTTTAGTTTAGTTGAAGCTGTTGTTATTGTAACAATTAAAATTGTGTGGATTCGAATGTGTCTAAATAGATATTATTTTATAAATTAAGGATTTAAAATGAGTTTAGGTGATAATAAGTATAGGTGAGTAAAAAATTTGAAAGACAACCTAATATAAAATGTTTGGACAATTAATGAAACACAAGTTAAAAATAGTCGTGACTCAAACCGAATCAAATTCCTTTTTTAATTTATAATTATTTATATTTTTATGATGTAAAAATATTTTATTTTTAAAATAGTGAAAATAACATAAAAATTTTATATATTTTTTAAAAAAACCATATAAAAGTTATTGGTTGTTTTTATTTACTTGAAAATTTATCTTTTAGGAATATTTATTAAAAAAAAACTAGTTTGAAACTTTACCATGTGATATCTATAAGTCATAAACAAAGTTCATTTTGTCAAAATAAATATAAAAAAAATTGACATGAAAAATCAAAAACTAAGCCGCAAGTTATGATAGACGGTTCGAAAAAAAAAAAACTTGACCAAGCTAAACTGATCTCACCTCTAGTAGTTGCAATTGTATAAAAAAATAAGTATATGTTCGAGGCAAAATTTTCAAATATATATATATATATCAATATGTGATAATTGTACTTTGAGATTATCCAATATGGTACTTGAACTATCAAAATGTGTTTTATTATGGTCCATGTACTTTCATAAAATGTCAAATGTGGTACTTATATTAAAAATTTCTAATGTATTACCTAAACTATCAATATGTGTTTTATTATGGCACTTCTTGCTCATAACGTAAGTGAATTGTTAAACCAACCAATGAAAATTTGACAAATAGATTTTTCCAATCATCAAATCCACATGAATAATATAACATTATGTAAAAAATAAATAAAATTTAAAAATTAAAATAAATAAATAAATAACTAAAGATTTGGTTAATAAAAATACTAAATATTAAACTTACATGAAAATACATGTACTTTCATGGATAATAATAAAATTTTATTTAAAACCAATTAAAAATATTATTTCAAATGAAAAACTATTTAGAAAATATCATCATTTACTTAAATGGAAAAGATTACGTTTTTGTTGATGTAAGTTTAATATTTACTTCTTTTTACTAACCATATGCTTAATTATTTATTTTTAATTTAGTTTTTCATATAATATTGTTATATTATCTATGTGAACGTCATGATTTGGGGAAAGAATTCTACATGTCGCCTGTTCATTAGTTGATTTAGCAATTCACTAATGGTGTTGACACTAGGTACGATCATAAAACACATCGATAATTCAAGTATTATATTATACATTTTCAAAGTACAAGTACTGCATTGAACATTTTATGAAAGTATGTGTACCATAATAAAGTACATATTGATAGTTGATAAAATTGGGTTGAAAAATTATTTAATTGAAAAATTAATTTATTTAAATTAATTTAATAAATAATATTTATTTAAGGAAATAGAAAAACATGTATTTGCTAGATTAAATTATAATGTGTGGGGCTAAAATTCTAGGAAACACATATAATTAAACTTAATATAGGAGAGCCTCAATCCCCTTATATTGAATACAAGGGGACGACAAACCCTAGTAAAATTTAGCTAGGGTTGCCACCCCTTTCCCTAATAATATTAGATTTTACTATTATATAAATATGTTTTAGTTCAACCAGGATTCTTCAAATTGTTTCTATAAATTGATGGCACTAGGGGTTTAAAATAGATCAACACAATAAAAGAAACACAAGTTTCACATAAGTTTTCTACATTGTTATTCTAGTAAAAAGTAGTGGAAAATTATTTTTAGAATAAATTATATTATCTAGGAATAACAATTGTACCAGTTTCTATTAAGAGAGAGATTTATTTTCCCACTAAAAGTATAGAAAAATTTTCTGGTTTTGTGTTTGATTCAAAATTGTTCAAGCCCACACTCAAAGTAATTCGTGGTACGGGAATAGCGAAGAAGGCCGATCAATTGAAAGCCGAAAATGTCTAGGATCTGTCTAGCCCAAAACACAGGTGTGATTTCAAGAAAAAGTTTATTGCTATAAATATAAAAAATCGGCTCGATTTTTAAAATTTTATTTTTCTATTGTGCAAGAAAACCGTCTTCAAACCGAATTTTTTCCAACAAATATCACTTCAGTTAAACTCTTTTTCATAATTTATGAACATAATCAAGTATAAATTCCAACATATAAATTCTATGTATGTCTTTTTCTACCTTGCTTCAATTATGTCTTTTTCTACCTTGCTTCAATCTTTTACTACTTGTTTTCTTTTGTCTACACCACTTGGTTCCACTTCTTTATCTCTCTCTTCATGTTTAAATAAAATACACATAAAATACATAATCAAAACACTAATCTAATATCTCTTCCAGGCACTTTCACTTGAAATAAACATATTAACTTCATTAACTCATGAAAATCTTACCTTAAACCTTTAGAGTTTCACTTAAACTTGATTTCGTTTCTCTTCTAACATGAACATACTACTTCTCCACTTGAATATAACATTGCTATGATGTTGTACCCTTGATTTGACTAAGAATTTCTATGGAAAATTGATGGCTTTTAGCCAAAGCTTAATGGTTAAGGGACTGAATTATAATAAAATGATAAGTTTCTTTCATGGGCAAGGGTAGTGACGTGTGAAGTATGAAGAATGGATAAAGTCTCTATGTAATTATAATAAAAATATCTAATTAATTTAATTAATAAAATATTATAATATAATATAAAAATAATTTAATCATGATTTTCATCAAATGGTTGAGATTTCATCTCCCTTTCCAATTTGATCCAAGGTGGAGATGTTGACAACATGTATAAGATTTTTCTACATAACTATATTTAAGAAATTCCTTTTTCACCTTTGAAAATCTCTAAAATTCCTCAATTGAGACTATTCACTTTTGGTAAAATTGCACTTCTATTTCTTCCACTATTTCCATCTAATTAAATTTAATCTTTTTATATTTTCAATTTCACACTTTGACCCCAACACTTTTCACAACATTACAATTTAATCTATACTTTGGATTAATATCTCTTAATATATAAGTCTTTTCAACTCCTTCCAATATCTAGCTACCTTCCCTGCTAACACTAATAAATCACATTTTATTTACTCTAAAAAATCTAACATGTATATTCCTAAAATAACATTATTCACAAACAATGGGGTTTTAGGGATTTTACAACTTTGTAAGTAAATGTCGCAACATTGCAAAAGAAAATGTCATGACGACACTCCTTGAATCATAATGTCGCGATGTTGTGAAAAGCAATGTTGCAACTTTGTAGCAGAGTACCCCAAATGTAATAGCCCGATTTTTAGTGGTACCAGAAAAGGAAACTCTGAAATCCCATTTTCATAACTTGAGTCTGTAAATATTAATATTTATGAATTTATTTTTAAAATTTTTATAAAGTTTAGTTTAGAAATTTTGTCGAATTGATAGTTAATTACGGTACAGGGATTACATTGTAAAAGTCTTATCGTTGTAGATTTTAATTACCTAGGGATTCAAAATGGTAAACAAACCATTTTATTTCATCAATTAGTGGAGGATGATGTTAACATCCACTAATTTCAGTTAAATAAGATTAAATTTAATTGATTAAGGTTTATTAAGTTAATTAAATGATTAATAAATTAATTAATGTATAAAACATATATAAAAACAACAAAATAAGTGGAATGAAAAGAAGATGATCATCTTCTTCATTCTTCAAACACTGAATCTACAAAGAAAAGAAAAGAGAAAAACCAAGCTTGGCTTTTAACATTCAACCCTTGATTGGTAAGAAATTCCAAGCCATTTTCTTCTAATTTTTATGTTTTTGAGATCATGGGAGCTTAATTTAGCTAGTCCATGTACCAATTTGAAAAAATATTAAAGTTTTTGAAAGTTTACATTGATGATTTCTTCAAGAAATTGGTGTTAAATTGATAGATTTTAAGCTTGGATGTGAAAAAAAAACTAGACTGTAAAGTTTAATTATTAATTTTTGTACATAAGGACTAAAGTGAATAAATTGTAAATCTATTATGAAATCTTGATAGAAATAGATAGTATAGGATCTCTAATGGATGTAATTGAAATCAGATTGTAAATTAAGGCTCAAAATTGAGAGATGTAGTTATTTCGATTTTAGGGACTAAAATGAATAAAATGTAAAAATTTAGGGATATCGTAAAAATAAAATTATATAGGTTCATACACATCATGGCATAACATGAAAATATTTGGCATTGATTAATTTTCTAAAATAGTTTTTTAGATCGAGAATTGAATCAAACCAAAAACAATTGCGAAAAAGTAAAAATTGTCGATTAGCCCCTGCAAATTCAACTTGTTTATTGTTTTGACCAAGTAAGTTCATACGGTATAATTTTTTTAAAATTGTTATGCATTTGATTTGTGTATTTATGCTTGATTGTGAATTGCTTATGGCAAATTGGTATAAAGGTAAGAGTTGGACTAAATTGTAAAGAATGTATATATGATAAAGATTCTCGGGTGAACTTAGTAAATGTTAGGATACGATTGACATGTCAATAGGATCTTGTACACATTTTTATGGATTGGTTTCATATGATTTCCGAGATCCAGCATTTGATGCGAACTCAAAGATACATGTTACACAAGTTTAGCCTAGACTGGTAACCTGATGTCATTTTAAAGGTTTAGCCCGAACAGGTAACCCGACATAACAATTTCTATGTTACCCCCACACACTTTAGTTGGCACATTATCCCTAATGTGCACCCAAAAGATAAGAGAAAAGACTACTTGATTTTTCGTGAGAGTGTCGCAAAGTTAGTTGGGTTGTTCTCCTTTTGCGCGTTTTGTTTGATATTGTAGTGCCTCCTCATGCGAGGTTCCTACACAGAAAAGTGCCTACAGAAAACTCTATGACTATAAATATGACATAGAATACTATAAAATAAAAAAATAAAAAAGAAGTGTGTACAATGGATAACAAACCGTAAACATAAAGAATTTCAGATAAAACTTGGCTTCTCAATATATGTAGCTTTCCAACTTAGGTTTCATGGCATCGGGGTGCAATGCCGTGAGATCGAGTCCAGTTTCAGACTTTTTCAGTTTTTCGATTCTGTCACTTCATGATATCACACTTGCTGTGTACATAACTACAAACAACTATGATTAATACTACAAATAAACATAGACAAATAAGAAAAATTAACAAGCAAAAATTAAAATAGAAAATAAAAGCCCTTTAAAAAAATGGGACGATTCGTATCGCCACCAAGAAAGATCCATTGGTTCTTGACACTTTGATTCGTCGTTTGTTCCTCCACCGAGAGATGTAAACTAGCCCCTTCGGTCGATTCACTAATGTTGCCTTATTTTCGACCGGTGCGAAATCCACATTACAAGCCAACCCTAAAATGTGGTTTGGGGTTTTATTACCTCGAACTTCCTCACCTCAAGGTCACATAAGGTTCTGTTAGTCTAAGCTTTACCTCTATTATTGAATGAAAATGATATAAACTCCTCGACTTCTTCAATTGGCATCTCCTGAACTATGGCCAGAGAGTGTATCGACACGTCTACATTTTCACTCAAAATCAGATTAAATTCCATGTCAGTTGGCAATGCTATCTCTACCTCTACCTCTACATCTACTGCTATGTCAATTGGACCAGTGACACCTTCGACATATTCAACCCATTCTCATGGTATCCAATTCCATACCCTTGCTGACTATTATCATTTAATTTAAGGTGGTTGACGATGATACGATGGTCCTCATGATCAGAGTTGGGAACATCACACCCAACCTCTTCTATTGGAGTCTCTATTTCTACTTTATTTTGGAAAGTTCCTCTAATTGGTCTACCCATTTTTGGATTTGCTTTAGTTTAGGTTGGTATTCTAGATCGATGAAAAAAGCTCCATATTTCTTTGACTCATAAGGAGGTTTTTATGAATACCAGTTATCATCACTCCATTCGTTGAGGCTCCAACGTGATTCGCCTTCAATGAACCAGTCTTTCCACCAATCGAGCTCATCATCAACCTCACCAATGATTAAGGCACTTCGTTGCTCATATTCTCGATTATAACTCAATTGGTCGAAGCTCCATTCAACTGACTTGATCTTTGTTTGTTCCTATGTTTCTCGTTCAAATACCTATATACATCATCATCCATGATTAAATCTAATTCTTGTTGGGCTAAATATTCGAGCATATCATGTTTTTTGTCGTGAATCCATTGATTCGTTGAAGCTTTTTCTACCCAACTCGGTCATTTGTTAACATACCCTTCATTGCACCACGAAGACATATCATACGAATCACCATGAAGTTTGGTTGAATATTCACATATTATCATCTTCATCATAACTCCACTGGTTTATCGAAGCTCCGTTCACCCAACGTAATCCTCCGTTAACGAACCATTCATCGTACCACCAATAATTATCATCATTAAATTTGTCACATCCCAAAAATCGAATTAGTAGAATTGGGTTAGTAAATCAGGGGTTAGTGAACCGAAAACCGTAATTAGGTTGGATAATTAAATAATTAGGAATTAATTAAATAAAATATTAATATAAGTATAATTAAAAATTTAGGTTAAGAAATTAAGATTAAGTGTTTAGGAATTAATTTGGTTAAAACGAATTCTAAAAACAAGACTTGATTTGAAAATAATTTTGAAATTGGCTTTAATTGAAAACCAATGACCAATTTGGAAAAGAAAGAAAACTTGAGGTGGTTAAAGGGGTAGTTGCCCAATTTTTAAAAATTAATTGGTTATTTAAAACCCCCATCATCTTCTTCCCTCCCATTCTTCATCTCTTTAAAAATTTTGCCAAACACAAAATCTCCTTCCAATTTCAAAGAATACTTTGACTTCATCCTCAATTTCTCTAGAGTTCTTCACATGTTCGAACTCGAATTAGCTTCACAACTCGTCGATTTTGCAAAATTGAGGTAAGATTCCTACTTTTCATGATTAAACTAAGTGTGTTAGGTTTTTAAATTGAGTTTTAATCAATTAATTCACGATTTCAATAGATCCTTTGATTTTAAGTTGATTTCAAGCTTGAAAATGGCGAATCTCATTTTATTAAGTTAAAGTACCATTTCAAATTTATTTTCAAATTATTTTGAACCTATTAGAAGGTTTATAATTCTAATTTAATAAATCTTTTAGTAATTTTGAAATATTTGAATGATCTTTTCACTTTAAAGCTCTTTTGGCTTGATTTTTTTCGAAAAAATGAGATCCACGTAATTGGAAAAAATTGAGGGTTCAAATATGTAATTAGATGATATTTAGGAATATTACGATCAAAATTAAGGTTTAGAAATAGGATTTGAGTGGTGAAATTGTATTTTCGACAAAACTAGGTAAGTTTTCGGTATAAATATCTAAAAGTTTTGATTTGTGATTTTAGAATGAATTAATCTTATTTGTTGTTGTTGTTTATAATTCCTTTGTAATTCTTTTGTAATGTTTTAATGTGTATGTAAAGTGTCAACTAATGTGGGAGTCTCTACAAAGCAAGGACAAAAGCAAACAAAAGCTAACTTGAGCTTGTTGTGGAAGCTAGTTGCTAAAGGTAAGTGATCTTGTGTGCTATAGTTAATGCACAAAACAGTGAATTAAATGGGGCCTAGGTGATAAAATCATCTATTCTAAGTCCTTGAAGTAAGTTTTCCTACTTAATATTTGTTATTCTATAAACAAGCTTAGTTGTGTTATAATATGCTAAAGTGAGGGATGTGCATATATTTATTGGATATATGACTGAATATGCCTTATGGATAACTAATGTGGATAGTTGGTATTATGCACACATCTTTGATATGAAAGTAAATTTGGCTCAATGAGCAAAGTGCACTTGTAGTGCAATATGTGAAAAAGTGTAAGTGTTTGGCCATGGTAAAGCATGATATGTGTAGTGTGCATAAACCAGAAAATAAATGTGTGAAATGGATATATTAGCTTTGTGAACCTCTGAAAACATTGGATATATTTGGAACATGTGAAGGGATAAGGGAATGTAGAGCATTGCTCCATTCATAGGACATGTTGGTTTGTTGGAGAGTGTTAGCTTTATGCTACACTTATTTAAGACATGTAGACTCTTTGGAGTCATAGTGTGATGGAGATCTGCGTATCCAATGAGAGCCATTATTATGCATTTTCATCTTCACAAGTTGCCAATATATTAATATGATATGATGTTTGATGATGCTATGTGATAAATGTATTTAGCATGCTTGTTTTAACTCTGGTGTTTGTGCTTTATTGTAGCATCTTGAGTAGTTATTGAGCTTGGTTAAGGTCACACTCTTTTGTGTTTATTTTTGCAAAGAAATAGCTTGTTTGGAGTGGTGAAGTGGGCAAGCTTGAGATCCAAAAGCAAAGGGCTCTTGGTTATACATGTGAGATGGATTTGGTTAATAAGGGATGGTAATGTGGGTTTATATTAAGGGATTAGACTTTGGATTTGTTTTGGTTTGTAAATGGATTTTTCATGGACTATTTAACGATTTTTATAACTATTTTGTGGATGTTTTAATTGGATGATTGCATGAAGTACGTTAGATGCTTAGTTAAACTACGATTAAAATGGCTTAAATAATATGTTGAGGGCTTGGGCAGATGCATAATAACCAAATGGCAAGGTATGTACCTTTATTGGACTTTAAATTGTTTTTTTATGCAAATTTACTATGTTGAACAAATTGGTTTGAGACTTTAGAATAGTATGTTAGCTTAGGTGATTGATTTGGATGCCAAAGCTTGTTAATATATCACCTTGTGTGTTTAAGCATGATTAATATGATTTAAGTATGCTATATGATATGTTAGAATAGGGAAAATGGCATGAAACTACGAATTGGTATGTGCATTTGAGTGTCAAAGTGTTATATGTAAGTGTTGAAATTTTTCTACAATTTTTTCCAATCAATGTCGTGACAAAACCTGTAGAATGTAGTGACAAGGGCTCAATGTCGCGACGTGAAAATCATGTGGTCGTGACACAGTTTTCAGAGTGTTCTGGGCATATTTTGAAACTATTGCAAATAAGTCTTGATTTTTACACAATACAATTGGAGACCTTAAAAACCACGAAATGCTTTGAAAAATTACATGAGATGTATTTAAACATTGAATTTCAATATTTTAACTTCAATTTCTTAAAATATTTTATTTGTATATTTTTTAAAACTTACGTTTCAGTCCTTAAATTTGGTTTTAAATTTAAGTGAGCTTTAAATGTCATTTTAAGATGAAATTTTCACAAATGGTTTAAAATAAAATCCCCAAGACACTTGTTGGATTAATTTTATGATTTACGTGTTTTTCGCCAGTGTTGTGCAAAATGACGATTTTACCTATGTTCTTAAATTGCTATTTTGTGTTAATTGAAGCATGATTTTGGCTTGCATGGCTAGAAATACTTGATTAAGAATGGTTTGATGGTGTGATGGTTGATTTTATGGTGTTTTTGGATAACCGGTGAGGAGAGTCACATAAGTGGCAATGTAACATTCCAGATTCAAGTCGGTCTGTTCCGTTTCATTTCGACCAGTTTTGGGGTGCCATAAAATTCACCCATGCTTAGATATAAAAAAATCAACAAGGTAACTAACAAAATAAAAATAAGAAAAAACAATGAACAATAAAATAAAATAAAATTTAACACGCTATTTAGCTTATTCATCTTTCGATCAATATTATTTTACAAAGTAATTAATTTAATAACAATTATCACCACCACAATCCCCAACAACGGCACCAACAACTTCACTGTTGTTAGACACTCAAACATCTGGACTAGAAATGCTACAACAAAAAGATATAAAATTAAGTAGCCGTGTCCGCAAGTATGCGGGTCAATTTGTAATATAGTTTGTTTACAACGAAACGTTTGGTAAGTATTCTAAACATCGGAATGATATATCTGAAGAGGGAACCAGGAAATGAAAATTTCCAAACCCTTATGTACTTGGGAGTGTTTATTTATCTATGCATATATATATATGGTTTGGTATATTATCTATATTGTTTTGTTTTTTACACTAATATATATGTTTTTTTTCATTAGTTTTGAATTGTTGTATATTCTGTTTTTGTATATATATTTTTTATATATTATTTTATGTATTTTCTTTTGAATATGTTTATGATTGCAAGTTTCCTTTTAAATCTATATATAATCAATGTCGCTTAAGGTTATGTTATGATGTGTTTGTGTTTATTTCAAATGTTTTATATTTTTAATTCTATGGTATTTTATTTGTATAGTTTCTTTAAAATCTTTAATGTATATTTTCTTTCCAAATCATCATGTAAATATTTTCTTCTAATTTATTTTTATATATATTTTCTTTAAAATTATTTGTATAATTTGGTTCTTTTATGGATCCTATTTTATATTGTTTATTTTAGTTGCTTTGGTATCTTTGTATAAATATTATTTTCATTTATTATTTTCATATAAATACGTGTGTCATTTGTTCATTTTAAATTGTGTTACATATTATTCATTTCAATACATACTTTAATAATCACTTATATATTATTCGTTTTTTATACGTATGAGCTATTTTGAATTCTAATATATGTTATTCCTTTATATATTGTTCATATGGTTTTAAAATTGTTTTGCGTTATATTGGTTTTGAGTTTTCATGTTGTTTTGTATATCACGTGTTTTTTTTGGTTTTTAATTCGTATTCACATATTACTGTTTCACGTTTATAATTATGCTTTCTTTATTTCTTGTTATGGCATCATGATTTAAAATTTTAACTTATCCCCTAATATCAATTATTTTTACCTTCAAGTAAACCAAGCAAATATATTTTGAGTCGTTTCACAATTACTTATTCGAAAACTCTTCAAAATAAGGCAATGTTTCGTGTTTGGAAATTTGAGAAATCATGCCCTAACGTGTTGGATTTCGTTTTTCCGTTTTGCCAAATAACGGAGTACCCTTTTAAGAGTTCGTTGCGTGTTTTGGAAATTATGAGGTGATCTCTGTCTTTGAAGGCTTAAAGTATCGTGTCCTAACGTGCTGGATGTGATATTTTATTTCTTTGGAGCAAGTGAACCTTAAAATCCAATTCGAATTGTTCATACATTTTTAAAGGAATCGTATTTTAATTTTTTTTCCTAAATTTTCAACGATAGGACATTCAATAATCAATTGGTACCAATTTTGGGTGTTACGGGGGTGCTAACCCTTCCTCGTGCGTAACTGACTCCCGAACCCTTTTTCTCAATTTTTGTAGACCTAAAATATTATTTTAATAAATTAAATGTTTTATTAAAATGATCAACCTCAAGATGATCTGATTACACCTCAAAAAAGGGTCGGTGGCGACTCTATAATTCGCTTTTTAAAGTCGATCCTTATTTTTTCCAAAACTTTAAAAAATGGTTTCGACAACTTGGCGACTCCACTGGGGACCAATAAGAGAGTCAAGCCGTAAAATTGATTATTTTGTGTCCTTTTGTCAAAAATTTAAAATTTGGATTTTAACACACGATCCTTTTATTGCATTTCATGGGTTTTATGGTTTTTGTCATTTTATTCGTGTTTTGCATTTCGAGTTTTTTATATCCCCTCGTATCATCTTGCATGACTGTTGTGGTCGCACTTTCTAAGTGGGAGTGAGAAACTATGCCTTCGTGATGTTTTCACCTCTGCGTGGGCTAGTGGACTGCTTTCGGGATACATCTGTACTTATGTCTTCGTGAGGTTTTCAACTCCGCATGGCCATAGGGAAATGTATTCCCCTAAACTAAACTCGATCTGCATGAGCCTATAATGGGTGAGGGTTGAGGAATCTGCTGGTTTAGGTACCCTTTCTCTAGAACCGAACCACATATAAAAAGACTTAGGATCTACTTTAGGTAGAACTGTACCCAAATTTAGTGGTCACCCGAATATGTACTTTCTCTGTTATTTATTTCTTTTGTACTAACAAGTTTTGTTTTTGTTTTGTCTATGACTGCATTGCATTACATCATCATAGAAAGGAGGTGTTGATTCATATTCGATTGCTAAATAAAAAAGTTCGCCATGAGAAAATGGATTTCTTGATAAAGTGAATTCTAATACGGTTGTCTGAATATGGTCCAAGTAAGCACAACAAAAGAAAGTTGATAGTTCGTAGAGGAAAACAAGACTTTGCCTGAGGATTCAAGCTGATAAATAATTGTTCGAGAGCCGTCGTGTCCCGACTCTTTTTTTTAAAGGAGCTAATCATCATCGCGAGGATAATAAGTCGCAGTCTGGATCAAGCAAAAAGGAGTTAGTGGAGGCATCTATTGGAAGTTTGCGAGATTTGACTTTTACGAAGAAAAGAAATTGGTGTCTTCGCCTGGAACATGAAGGTAGGGCCGCATATGTAATCCGTTTTATGTAAAGGAATTTGTTTTTTAGAAAAGTTGTTCTAATAGAATTGAATTCAGAATCAACGCATTTCTTTCTTTTGCATTCATTTCATGCATTTGCATAACATTGCATCATTTGCATTAGATTTTCACAAAAGGATCCCTAATTAATTGAAATCATTTTAGTTAATCTGGAAACCGATAAAACTTACCAACCAAGCATTGCTACGGTACCCGTGCTAAGATAAAAAGATATGGACCAAAGATTAGAAAGACTTAAACAGCTTCAAAGAGAGATGCATGACCAGTTACAAATGCAAATGCAAGAGCAACTGATGAGGATACGACAAGATATGAGAGACCAAGTGCTAGAGTCTCAAAGGAATATGATGAACCAGTTGTCCTAATTACTAACTAAGAGGCTAGAAAAGAGAGAAAACTTTATGATCAATGCTGGGGTGGACAGTGAGAAACCTCTCTATCCTCTAGGTTTCACTCCGACAAATGCACAGGCATGTCCGCAAGGTGTACCAATTATCAGAACCCAGCAAAATCAGGCCAGTACCTCAGCACCAGTGAATTATCTGATAAGCTCAGACTCCAATCTGTGGGGCAATCCAACTACCCTTGTAGTTCCTGATTTGAACGAAATAGAAAAAGCAAAGATGGAACTACCAAAACAACTCGAGGATCGATATAGGTGGTTGGAGGAAAAATTCAAGGCGATGGAAAATGATGATGATTATCGCAGAATTGACGCCAGGGACCTGAGCTTGGTTCCAGACTTAATACTTCCTTACAAGTTCAAGATGCCTAAATTAGAAAAATATAACGGGACTAGCTGTCTCGAAGCTCACATTTCCATGTTTTGTAGACGAATGATTGGGTATGTCAATAATGACCAATTATTGATTCACTGTTTCCAAGAAAGTCTAGTTGGGGCAGCATCTAAATGGTACAACCAATTGAGCCGTACCCAGATCAATTCATGGAAAGATCTAGCACAAGCTTTCATGAAACAGTATAGTCATGTGACAGATATGACTCCTGATAGGATTACTTTACAGAGCATGGAAAAGAAACCGAATGAGAGTTTCCGGCGATATGCCCAAAGGTGGAGGGAAGTTGCCATACAAGTTCAGCCACATCTCCTAGAAAAAGAGACTACCATGCTTTTCATCAATACTCTGAAAGCCTCGTTCATTGACTATATGTTGGGAAGCACTACTTTGAGCTTTTCAGATTTAGTAATGTCTGGTGAATTGATTGAAAACGCAATAAGGAGTGGGAAGATAGATGCAGGAGAAAGCGCCAAGAGGTCAACCCAAAAGATAAATGAAAATGAAATGAACATCGTGAGCATGCCTTCCAAATTGGTCAATGTAGGCCAGCCGAAGGTTGTAACCACTAGCTATCTATCCAAACGCCGAATCTGAATGATATATCTGAAGAGGGAACCAGGAAATGAAAATTTCCAAACCCTTATGTACTTGGGAGTGTTTTAAGCAATGGGACTGGGGAAGAAATCCCTGTATTTTAGAGCTAATCTAGAGTAATATTCAAAACACGCTTTTTGCTTTAGGCCTAGAAGCAATAAGAATCCTTTTGTGAAATAGGCTTGCTCTCAAATTTTTTATTTCAATAAAATGCATTCTTTTTAAGTAAATATTCTTTCATTCTTTATATATTCTTTTTTTCTTTGGACTGTCTTTTAAATATGCTTCATTAATGATTATATCTTATAAATAATCATCCTTAGAATCATTTATTCTTGGAAAGTATGCCTTTGTACCTACAATAGGTCCCCAGATATCAACGACAGGAGCAACGCTGTAACTGACTCCCTTTTGGAGTGATATATGTGTTTAAGCGGATCTCAGGACTTTGAAAGATGATAGAGATTGTAGCTTATCTCCTGATTTGTTAAGGATGGTAGAACATGATAAAAAATAGATCCTACTCTACAAGGGGTTAGTGGACATTATGAGCAAGAGGTAAAGATCAGTGCCTGGATTACCATGAAGACAAAGCGAATCGCTATTGGGTATACTCCATGAATTCAAAGATGTCTTCGCATAACCATGTCAAGATATACCTGGGATACTAAGACTTGAGGATGGAAAATATCTATACGGTGTCAGACGGACACATGTTAATAGTTTCATGGTAGCCACGCTAATCATGAGGTTTGGGTACTGTTGATCCACCATGGAAGGGGATTGCATAAGCTATTTAGTGAGACAATATTCATATGCCTTATTCATTTCTTTATAGATTTTCTATATGTGGGGCATGGATGTTACCAGGCCATTCTCATCTAATATGCTTCGATTTATCTTGGTGGTCTTCGATGACTTCATGAAGAAGGTGAGGGTCGCTTCATATGCCAATATTACAAGATCGGTAGTCGTCAAATTTCAAAAAAAGAGTGCCGACAAGTAATGTCAGAAAAGATCATGCCTAATACAACTGCACAATATCAAAACTTTGCAGTTTGTTAAAAAAAAGACGTCATATCCTAATACAGCAAAAGCAGCCAAAAGAAAAAACAAAAAAGAGAAGGAAAAAACAAAAACAAAAACAACAAAAAGAGATTGTAGAAGGTGACCGATACTTGTAAGGATTGGCATGAAGAAGTTACCATTTACCCTCTATGCTTATTGAATGTTAACCAGGATCTTCACTGGGGCAACAAATTGCTCATTGGTTTATGGGATAAAAATGGTTTTGAAAACAAGATTCCTTTTCTCTGAGTCTTGTCAGAATTAAAATGAGATGAGGCAGAATGAATCTGATCTCGATATGTACAGTCGAATTTAAGGAATGTTCGCCACAGTCAAATGGTGTGGGCTTATGACAAAGAGGTTTATCCTAAAAAATTCTACGAGGGGAACTTGATATTGTAGAAGATCATTCCTATATAGAAGGATTTCAAAGAAAGAAATATGCCAAATTGAGAGGAACTTTATGTAGTAAAGAATGCCTATTCTGGAGGAGCATTGATATTGAACGAAATAGATAGAAAGGACCTACCCAATCCGGTGAACTCAGATTCAGTCATAGTTAATAGTTTTAAAAATAAACGCAAAAAAAGAAAAGGAAAAGAAAAAGGAGAGGCTAAGGCGAAAACCCGCAAAGGGCGCCTTGAGACCAAAGGGTTTTGAATTGAAAACCCGAAAAAGGCAATTCAATTTTTGACCAAAGATGAGGCATATGGTAATATTGCTATGCTGGAATCAATGAAGAGGAGGTACGTTACGTCTTGGGGCATCGATAAAGTACTATACATCTCCTAAACACGAATTGAGCTCAAAGTGGTCCTAAAGAAGTTGGTACAGAGAAGCCCAAGCTGCGATATCTGGGGAACCTAGTTTTTCATTTTACCTATTTTTGAATCCGATATTTTTTATTATCTTATTCTTTTCAAGATACATCCCAATAAATTTCCTTCTTAATTGCATTTTGCCATCATTGGTTAACTTACTTGCTTCGAGCTATGTTTCTGGTCCGTTGTTATGATTTTTTTTTCAAGCATTTTGTATTGAAATAATGATTAATGGACTAATAACACTTTCATAAAAGGAGTTTCGCATATTACTCTGGACGTTTCTAAATAATATAAGAACCTGAAACGGGACTATTGTCTAAAACTCACCAAGCTTGAGGGTTGGAAATATTTAAGCCCAAATTGAAATTATCTCTTTAGGTTTCCTATCAAAGACATTGGTTGACCAAAAAATTACATTGGTGTTGTAATCCCGATAAAGAATGAGTAATGAGATTATTCTCAAGAAAAAGAAAATGGTATTCTGTATTAATGCAGATATCAGGCATATACATCTTTTCATTATACCCAGGGAATGGTGTAACAGATCAAATTGCTTGAAGATGATGCAAATCCTATACCTCTGAGTTGCAGCAAGATGGATAGAAGAAATCAAATGATTATTCCTCTGAAGTTGCACTGGGAGATACAAACCCTATGTCTCAGAAGGTACACTGGAAGAGATTTTGAAACTACAGTGGGGCAAGTCAGTTAAGCAAAATGGGTTGTTTCTATGGGTTTTCGTTGGAAATGCTAGTCGAACAGGAAGACAGTATAATACGACAGTGAAAAAACTCTGATTGATAGCGAGTGATGACACTTTAAGATTTTAAAAAAGAATCATTCTTATGACATTTCTGCATTCATACAATAGCACATCTAGTTAGGAGCATTTGATTTCATTTCAATCATAGCACCCTAATTATTTGACATAAGCATCACATCTAGTTAGGAGCATTTGATTCATTTCGGTTATAGTATCCTAATTATTTGGCATAAGCATAGATATATGAAACCGAGTCTACAGGACATGTCCTAGAGGACAGTGTAGCGACATCGGTGAAGATACCAGCCTTATCTCTCTGAAGTTGCAGAGAGCAGGTTGAAGATACAGGTCTTATCTTTCTGAAGTTGCAGGAAGCAGACCAAAGATTTCAGATCTTATCTCCATGTATCGGCTATGGAGAAGATAAAAAATGGCGAGTCTTATCTCTATATATCGGCTATGGAGCAGATTTTAGCCACTAGCCTTATCTCTCTGAAGTTACAGAGAGCAGGTTGAAGATATAGGTCTTATCTTTCTGAAGTTGTAGGAAGCAGACCGAAGATTTCAGATCTTATCTCCATGTATCGGTTATGAAGCAGATCAAAAATGGCGAATCTTATCTCCATGTATCGGCTATGAAGCAGATTTTAGCCACCAGCCTTATCTCTCTGAAGTTGTAGTAAAACAGGCTCAATATGCAAGTCTTATCTTTCTGAAGTTGTAGGAAGCGGACTGAAAATTACAGATCTTATCTCCATGTATCGGCTATGGAGCAGATCGAAGATGGCGAGTCTTATCTCTATGTATCGGCTATGGAGCAGATTTTAGCCACCAGTCTTATCTCTCTGAAGTTACAGAGAGCAGGTTGAAGATACAAGTCTTATCTTCCTGAAGTTGCAGGAAGCGGACTGAAAATTACAAATCTTATCTCCATGTATCGGCTATGGAGCAGATCGAAGATGGTGAGTCTTATCTCCATGTATCGACTATGGAGCAGATTTTAGCCACCAGCCTTATCTCTCTGAGGTAGCAAGAGAGCAGGTTGTGTATCGGCTATGGAGCAGATTTTAGCCACCAGTCTTATCTCTCTGAGATAGCAAGAGAGCAGGTTGTGTATCGAATATGAAGCAGATATTAGCCAACAGCCTTATCTCTCTAAGGTAACAAGAGAGCAGGTTGAAGATATAGGTCTTATCTTCTTGAAGTTGTAGGAAGCAGACTGAAAGTTACAGATCTTATCTCCATGTATCGGCTATGGAGCAGATCGAAGATGGCGAGTCTTGTCTCCATGTATCGACTATGGAGCAGATTTTAGCCACCGACTTTGTCTCCCTGAAGTTGCAGTGGAGCAGGTTGAAGTCACAAACCTTATCTTCTTAAAGTTGTTGTAAGACTACTTGAAGAAGAGGAGCACCAAAAAAGTCAAAGATTCAGCAAGACCGGGCAAAATTGGTCCTTTTAGGGTCTTTGCTCCGTTCTTGTTACATAACAACGAGCAAAGAGGGGCAGTTGTAGACCCAATTTTTAGCCCGGGCCCATAACATACAAAAACCAAAAAAAAAAGAGAAACAAAATATTAAATAAGTCCAAATAAACAAAAGCCCAAATTTTAAAAAACCCTTAGCCCACACATTTTTTTTCTCTCTTTCCAGCAAAGAAGGAAACTGCCTCCCTTCACCATGTGCCCACGTTCTCCATTCACAACCATCAGCACCTCTCCGCCACGCACGTCGGCACATCAAGCACGACTCCTAGCCAGTGTGTAGCATACATCATGCCCCATGACGCTCTCCTCCACGATCTGCAACTTCAGCGAGAGAGTAGCAAGTAACTGTTTGTATTTGGCTATAAAGCCTTCAAATTTTTCATTGTATAGGGTTTTTTTTTTTTGGTTTTTCATTCTTTTTTTCAGATAAAGTGTATACAAAATACATACAAAGATTAATAGAAAGCAGTCAAAATATACTTCTAAGGTGATTATTACTGTAATTTATTTATGTTTTTTTTTCCTTTTTCATTCAGATTTAATATAAACGCGTATAAGAGAAAAGAGGGGGACTCACTGGAGTTGCATTCACGTCATCGGAGGGCTCGATTCCGTTCGCCATAGTCGGACTTTAGAGTGGTTGAAGTTTGGCCTTCAGCTGGGGTGTGTGAGTTGAGAGAATAATAAAGTTTTTTTTTTCCTTACAAACAAAGGTTAAAACGTTTTTTACCAAAAAGGAAATGGATTCATTAAAGCAATAAAGGGAATAGCATGGGGAGAAGGAACTGACAGCCTTTTTGACTTGGTCTACACGTCTAATTTCTTTAAACGGTTTATTTACACATTTGGTCCTTCTTCTTTCTTTGTTATTTCAAATTCATTCATTTTTATGTTTCAATTTTGCCACATTTTTTTTCCGTGATTCATTTGAGTCCGCATTAAGGTGTCACGCTTGAGGGTTCAGGGATAATTTCCCGATCAGTCCCCCTCTTTCTCATGCACATTCAATTTGGTTCCCCTTGTTAATGTGATGTTTAGTTTTTAGATCTCAGATTTTACTTTAATCTCAAATTTGTCCCTGCTTTGATTTCTTTATTACTTTTCTATTTTATTATTGTTTATTTCAAATCTTTCTATATACTGTTCATTTCATTTTTTTTTTTTGCTTAATCTCCTTCCTTTATGCATATATTATTTTTATTAAGTTGTTTGTATTTTACAATATTATTTATCTATGCGTATATATTTATGGTTTGGTGTATTATCTATATTGTTTTGTTTTTTACACTAATATATATGTTTTTTTTCATTAGTTTTGAATTGTTGTATATTATGTTTTTGTATATATATATTTTTATATATTATTTTATGTATTTTCTTTTGAATCATTTATGATTGCATGTTTCCTTTTAAATCTATATATAATCAATGCCGCTTAAGGTTATTTTATGATGTGTTTGTGTTTATTTCAAATGTTTTTATATTTTTAATTCTATGGTATTTTATTTGTATAGTTTCTTTAAAATCTTTAATGTATATTTTCTTTCCAAATCATCATGTAAATATTTTCTTCTAATTTATTTTTATATATATTTTCTTTAAAATTATTTGTATAATTTGGTTCTTTTATGGATCCTATTTTATATTGTTTATTTTAGTTGCTTTGGTATCTTTGTATATATATTATTTTCATTTATTATTTTCATATAAATACGTGTCATTTGTTCATTTTAAATTGTGTTACATATTATTCATTTCAATACATACTTTAATAATCACTTATATATTATTCGTTTTTTTATACGTATGAGCTATTTTGAATTCTAATATATGTTATTCCTTTATATATTGTTCATATGGTTTTTAAATTGTTTTATGTTATATTGGTTCCTAGTTTTCATGTTGTTTTGTATATCACGTGTTTTTTTGGTTTTTAATTCGTATTCACATATTACTGTTTCACGTTTATAATTATGTTTTCTTTATTTCTTGTTATGGCATCATGATTTAAAATTTTAACTTATCCCCCAATATCAATTATTTTTACCTTCAAGTAAACCAAGCGAATATATTTTGAGTCGGTTTCACAATTACTTATTCGAAAACTCTTCAAAATAAGGCAATGTTTCGTGTTTGGAAATTCGAGAAATCATGCCCTAACGTGTTGGATTTCGTTTTTCCGTTTTGCCAAATAACGGAGTACCCTTTTAAGAGTTCGTTGCGTGTTTTGGAAATTATGAGGTGATCTCTGTCTTTGAAGGCTTAAAGTATCGTGTCCTCACGTCTTTGGATGTGATATTTTATTTCTTTGGAGCAAGTGAACCTTAAAATCCAATTCAATTGTTCATACATTTTAAAGGAATCGATTTTAATTTTTTTTCCTAAATTTTCAACGATAGGACATTCAATAATCAATTGGTACCAATTTTGGGCGTTACGGGGGTGCTAACCCTTCCTCGTGCGTAACGTACTCCCGAACCCTTTTTCTCAATTTTCGTAGACCTAAAATTATTATTTTAATAAATCAAATGTTTTATTAAAATGATCAACCTCAAGGTGATCTGATTACACCTCAAAAAAGGGTCGGTGGCGACTCCATAATTCGCTTTTTAAAGTCGATCCTTATTTTTTCCAAAACTTTAAAAAATGGTTTCGACAGAAACATTTGGTAAGTATTCTAAGGATCGTACCCAATGGATTGTTGATTGGAGAAAATCACTATTAAATCAATTACAGAAAGTAAGTACTAATCTAGTCGAGTTTTGAATTAGTAGTGTGTATCCAAAACAATAATAAAACTAATTAATTAATTTAACTTAAACTAAAATTAACCTTAAGTTAACTATCGGTTTCTCTTATTCCTAGTGTTGACTACGCGAGCCCCCTTTAGCCTAGAATCAATTGTAACCCTGATCGTTAATTAAGTCAATAATTACATTCAATTAAGTATATACCACCCTTAGGTAGGAATACGCTCTCGGTCTCATCGCTTGGTATGAATTCTACTCAATAGGATACCCTCTCAGTTTCACCTGTTTAAATCTTCTACTAGGGGTGTCACTTCCTAGTATACTAAGTACTCTCGAATAAATACTCAATTTTAGGTTATTATTTACTTAATCAATTAATCAACAAGCAACTAATTCATGTAAGATAAATATAAAGCACAAAATAAATTCCAATATTTATACACACATTCAATTAATAAAATTAGCAAACAATATAAATAATAGAATAAAGGAAGAGAATGCTCATATATATGACGATGAAAGCGCGTATCTAGAACATCTTTCGCTCGTGGTTATCTAATTTTGGAATAGGATCTTCTAATTAAACAAACTTAATAAACTTAAACTACACAGAAAACCTAAATTAAAAGTATGAAAGATTGTATGGAAGGCCCCCAGAATCCATTGTCTTAAGCTACTATATATAGAGTTCATGTATTATAACCTAATTAGGTAAGTAAGAGTTGAATAACAAGTTAATTAAGGTTGTGTGGACTGCAACACCCTTGTAGTATTTTAAGCTTCCATCAAACTGATGTCGCGACATTGGACATCGAATGGGATTTCTGTGGCTTCTGAGTTGGGTGTCACGATACTACATGTTGGTGTTGCAACACTGAAGTCATTGATGCTCTTAATATGCTTCAAAGTTAGATGTTGTGACACTACATTCTAGTGTCACTACATTGAAGTCATTCCTTGTGTTTCTTGGCCTGAAATTGGTGTCTTGCACACTAAATTGGCTCGTCAGTTCTTACCTAAGCCCGTATTGGCCCAATGGGTCATTATTTTTCCAAAATGTGAGTAGAAACACTTATTTTACTAAAATTAAATTTAAGCTACTGAAAATAGAAAACGTAACAAAATGATATAAAATGGCTTGAAAACATGCTTATTTAGTGTCTAAAAGACTTTAATTTACCATCAGAATTGTGTCAGATCAAAGTTTGAAGCAAATAATATTTTATTTTACTAAAAAATGAATGCATTTCTTTAGTAATTTAATTTAATTTCTCTTTTCTCAAATATATAGGAGAAACGATAAGCACCTAGAGCTTCTTTTTTAATCAAGATGACAAGAAAAAGAAAGAGGAGAAACCCTTATTTTATGGGTCAATATTTGATACACTACAAATGAAATTTTTTAATTTCACAAGCAATGTTCAAATACTTTCAATGTCCCGATTTTTTTAATTATTTTATTTTTATTTTTTACTAAATTCTAAAGCCTACTTGTGGAATTTAAAATCTTCATCGATAATGTATCAAATAATTTTTTTATTAAAACATGTTATATGTTTTTATTGTTGGAAATTTTGACCAATATTATAGAAATTACCAATAAATTTGTTAAGAAAACAAATAAAATAGACTAAATTTTAATTTTCCTTGGCTTAGAAGATATTTACTTATATTTGAAATATTATTTAAAGATTATATCGAAAATTAGAGAATTTAATTATTAATTTTTATTCTTAATTTGAAATGAGTCGCATTCATTAAATATGAAAGTATACTTACAGAAAATGTCACATTATCAAGGGCACTTAAGATTCTAAGAGGTTATATTGCGACTATCCTATGTATTATTGAATCTTGAAAATTTTGATAATTTCCTTTATCCAAACATAAAAATATGATTCCAAAATATATGGTTACCTTGATAATCTTAGATTTTTGTTAACTAAATGCTCCAAACAATAATGTACATTACAATTAAGGATGACAAAAAAAACTCAAACCCAATGGGTACTGAACGACCTAATCCGATATTGTTGGTTTTTTTTTTTTGAAAATGAGTTCTAGACGGGCCTAATTCTAAGGCTGGGTTGGGGTCAGGTATGGAAAAAATCCTACCCTAAGATAATTACAAAATTACACTTTATATATAATATTGTTTAAAATATATGATAATAAAATTTATATTAATATTTGTTTTAGCATAATTGTATCAAGAAATAATTAAATGTCATTAAAATAAAAAATTATTGTTTTTTTTTAGAACATAAATTTTTTTTAAAAATTCCACTCACCTTGCTTTATTTAATCAGGATCAAGCAAAAAATAAGAGAGGCTTTGTTGTGAGCTTCTTTAAGAAAAAAGCTTATGTTACAAGTTAATTGGTGTACTCTCATAATTTTTTGATATTTTCTCATAATAATTGGTATATGTTCATAATTTTTTGTATTCCCTTAGATTTTGTGTACTTACTCATAATTTTTGGTATTATTTCGAAAATAAGGTTTGGCACGAGATATAATTTTGGAGTAAACAAAAAAAAAAATTTGTAAACTCTTCAACCCGACCTAGACGGTAGACCTAAATTCGAAAAGTTACATTAACCACCAAAGTGGCTCAATCTTTATCAAAATCAATTTTCCTTTTAAAACTCAAGTTCATACATGTTATTTATATATTCTAGTTTAACTTATTAGGAATAGCAGCAGAATTAAAACATAAATCGATTTAATAAAACAATTTCGTTTAATCAAATATTAACAAATAATAACGTAATTTTATAATGAATACTGAATGAGATGCACCTAACAACTAAATCAAAACCAAATCCCAAACCACAATTTATAATAAAAGAAAACAAAAATGACTCAACCTCCTAAGGAATTAAAAACAATAACATTAACGAAAAGAAAATGGAACACAAGCCAAGACCCTTCGAGTGTCGTGTCTGCGCCATAGTCTGAAGGATTATCTGTAAAGATAGAAACTTGGGGGAGTGAGCTTTGGAAGTTCAATGTGAGTTCCTTTACAATAAACCAAATCACACAACTATATTTTTAAATAATAAATACACATCATACATCATTATCAAGAATAGCAATCGGATATAAATATTTGTCAATTTCAAACATGGTAAATTGGTGTTGCAACCTTGGTCAAGCAATAGTAATAATATATTCAATCATAGACAATCAATTGAATCAATTTCAGAGTTATTCATATTGTTCACGAAAGATATAGGCACATAAATCAATTCAATCGTTTCATTAAGTAAATTCAATAATGTGTGCATGAATTGTCACATATGTCATACAAAAATCTATTTGAAAATGACTTGTCCTACCCCCAACCACTAACGCTCCAAAATCGGGAGTTGTCTCGAACTCCCTCCACAGACTTAATACCACATCCAGATTTGGGTAATTGCAGATAAAAGTTGTCGGTAACAACGGAAACACGGCCATCTCTCAGATAAGAGCTATCAAAGGGACCGTGAGAGCACAATGAAAATGTCGCAGTTAGGATCTACTGTAACTATGGGTACATAGCGAGACCGTCGCAATTAGAACCTGCTATAACTGTGAGTACACAACAAACAATTAAATGTAGATAAATTGTCGACTCTTCCTCCGATCATATCACCCAATCCTTGCAAAAGTAATATAAATACATTCAAGTCATTCAACCTATATATTGTTTACCTTTAATCTGATAACTAATCGATGAAATTCATGAATAAATTAGACATGCAATTTTGCAAACAATTACGGCATTTGGATCATTCAATCGAGTATCCATAACATTCATGTAACATTATTCACTATTCAAGAAATCAATCAATCAAAAGTAATTCAATAATCCATATATTTCGTTGTTCTATTCCTACTCCAGGACATAATTGATAATCAAGTTCTCTAAATACTATTAAAAACCTAATCAGGGACTGATTTGAATAAAATAATTAAAGTTGAGACAAAACTGTAAATTTTAAGTTTCAGGGGCCACACGGCCGTGTGCAAAGCGAATATGTGAGGGAATATCGAGGGACTTGAGTTAGATTTGAATCAGAACTCCTCATGTGGCTTGGAAAGGGACTTAATGATTGAGTTAATGAAAATTTCAAGGGCTGTTTGGTAAATGGCCCGTTTTGGCCGAATTTCATGAATGGAAAATGAAGTAAACAAAGTGGATAGAACCTAGGAATAAAGGGTTATACTGTGATACTTAACCATTTGACAATTGCAAACATTTCTTAAGTACGTTCTACCACATTAATTTGTTCATCCTTAGTAACAATGGGGTTTGAACTTTAGTTCCGAAAAAGTTATACTAAGCCCTTATCCACTAATGTTAAGACTAAATTGATGATAATGTTTAAAAGAATATAGTCCTATAGTTTTAGGATATTACATTTTAAATATTAAAAAAATTCAATGGGATTTTGTAACGAAAAAATAATTTAAAAAATATTAAAATTTAAATAAATTATTGAGGCGATACCAAAAATTGGTATCCCCTCACAAATTTTGGTATCTTTTCTTGTTGTTTGGTATTCTTCCATAATTTTTGGTACTTCTTCATTTTTTTTTTGTATTCCCTCGTAATTTTTGGCACTTCCTCATATTTTATGGTATTCTTTTATAATTTTTGGTACTTCCTCTTATTTTTTTAATTTTCCCTCATAATTTTTGATATTCTCTCATAGTTTTTTGAACATCTTCATAATTTTTCATACATCATCATATTTTTTGGTACTTTCTCTTCTTTTTTTTCTGTATTCTCTCATAATTTTTTGTACTTCCTCGTACGTTTTGATACATCCTTATAATTTTTAGTACATCCTTCTTCATTTTTTATACTTTCTCCGATTTTATAATATTCTCTCATAATTTTCTGTACTTATCATTTTTTTTAGTATTCCCTCGTATTTTTTGTATTATCTCATAAGTTTTGTACATCTTCATAATTTTTTGTGCATCCTCGTATTTTTTGGTATCCCTCGTAATTTTTTGTACTTCCTCATCTTTTTTAGTATTTCCTCATGATTTTTGATACATCTAAGTTTTGGTACTCCCTCATAATTTTTTGTACTTCCTCGTATTTTTTTGTACTTCCTCATAATTTTTTATACATCATCATAAATTTTGGTACTTTCTCATTACTCTTGGTATACTATCATAATTTTTGGTATTATTTGAAAAGAATGTTTGGCATAAGATATAATTTTAGAGTAAATAAAAAATATTATTTTTAAATTTTAAGAAATTTTAATGAGATTTTGTAATGGAAAAAATATGCTAAAAAGTTATGATTTTGGTATTCCTCAAATTTTTTGTATTTCCTCATATTTTTAATATACTCTTAAATCTTTTAATATGATTTCAAAATGATGATTTGGTACGAAATATAATTTTGGAGTAAAATTAATTACTTTTAAATATTAAAAAATTTCATGGGAAAAAATTGATAACTTTTATTTTATGCTAAATTTTGTGAGGGAAAAATTATATTTTATGATCAATTTTAAAAAATGAAGAATTAAATAAATAAAACAAATTTAGTAACACAAACCAAAATTAATATCCCTCATATGTTTTAATATTTCCTCATGTTTTTCTTTTTACTAATGTTTTTATTTTATTAGTTTTAAATTCTATTAGTATGCAAAAATATTTTATTTCTTTTAAAATTGATTTCTCAAGCCAAACCTTTATTTTGAAAACAAATAAGAAATTTTGACGTCATACTAAAATTATAAGACAATACTGAAAATCATGAAAGATTACCAAAATTATGATCAAATATTCTGAAGGAATTCGTTTTTCAATTTTTTTTTTATCAAGTAACTCATTTACAAATTTTTTTCAAAAATTTTACCTATTTATTAGATAATTCATTTGCAATTACAAGACAACACATTCAAAATATAAAAGAGTTTGAACAAAAATATAGACTTGAAATATAATATTAGACAAAAAACAATACTCGTTTTATAAATGAGTCAAGCCTTGAATAAGCCCTTTTTTACCCTTAGCCCAGGCCCAACCTAAATATATATCTAAAATATCAAAAGTACCGATAACCTTAATAAAGTATTGATACATTTCACAAAAGTATCAATATCCTACCTAATATCAACACTCTCTTAAAGTTTAATGTTTTGAAAATTTAAAAAAAAAAAAATTAAATATCGATACTATAAGTTTTAATATGAGATAGGTCAATTTATACCTGAATTTAACATTTATAATCTAAACTGAGATTAAGCAAAAATTTAAACTTATTTTTTGAGCCGAACCCAAACTTAACAATCGAGCTTAAATTTTCCAAAATGCCACCCACCTTGTTTTATTGTAAATTTTAAAAAAAATTCCAACACTCACCAACTTTATCATGATAAATAAATTTCTTCCGAAATATAGAACAGATAATTGAAATGAAATTCCTTCTTTCCAATATTATCAAAAAAGAGAATTCTGTCCTTCAAATACCCCTCTAAATAAACTTATTTTAAGAAAATCTTTGAAAAAGACAGAATTTGAGGCTCTTGGGGCTTCATATATACCGAATAAATTTGTAAGAACTATTAAGGGGCGGAAAAGAACGATCAAATTTACAACATTTGCATTAGAAACATCAGAGAGAATTTACTATTAAAAAAAAACTCATATTCCACAAAAGTCTCAATGGTGATCTCTTCCCATATTATTCATGTATATCTAACACCTACTGCCGGTTCATTGGACAACTTTACTAGTCTCACTCAGCGAGGTTAATCAAATCTTATCCTTAACAAGGCATGGTTCACAATGCTTCCTTTAGATGAAACCTCCTCGCTATATCCCTAGCATTGTCATATTCATTTAGCTCAACCAACATTTTCTTCAACCGACGAGCTAGTCCACCAGCCTCACTTTCACTCACACCTGACGCATGCCTTCTCTCCAATGTTTTTCCTAACGACAACACACAATCCACCAGCGGTTGCAACTTGCTACTGCACATTTAAAGAGTAAAAAAGAAAAATCATGAGATGCAGAAGTCAGGAAGCTTCCGAACGAGAAGCAATCATGTAATTAAGTCGGAAAATACCAGACCAGTACCCTTGCAGTCGTTTAAAAGGTGAGCCTTTTATGTTATAATTATGTACATATAACTTCTATTATGAGTGTAACGTATTGGTGTGAATTTCGAGAGAGATAAATTTGAAAAGTAAACAGTAAAACAATGATTACAGACCAAGAACAGGGAAAGCAGAAAAAATGTAGATGAAACAAGCAATAATCCACGGGGGAAGAGGCCAGGAATGACAGGAGCAGGATGTTGGATATTTATTCAAATTTGTAGATTATTTAACAGTTCAAGCATAATTGAACCATGGATGCGCAAAATTACTCGGTTCAATAGGTAACACAGATGACCAATTTGATCACAGCAGGTGGAGAGCAATTATGGAAATTTAATGCACCTTAACAGACTATTAGTACCTGGAATCTCGTGAGACATTTGTGCCTGCCCACACCCCAGATAAAGAAGCTACAATACGTTCTGTTCTTGTGACAGCATCATGAACATCTGAAGCAATGCACCGAATATGAGGTAAAATTTTCCCACACAAAAGGTCATCTAGAGCAAGCCTCTCTAAAACTGGCAATGCCAGGATATCCTTCCACAAGCAGATATTTCTCATCAAACGAACAGACATCCCAAACCGATATGCAGCAACTCGTGCAGCATTTGGCACAGCCTTCATCACAAGTGGGCTCCATGTTGGGACCTGCGAAGCAAAAATATCAAAGAATCACAATAATAAGAACAGTTATGAGTTAACATGTCCATAGTCAAAGATAAGACACACATAGAGGCACAGATGCCTTTCTGCAGATGTGCACACACAGAGTTAAAGAAAGCTAGATTGAGATATAAATATATATATACAGAGAAAGAGAGAGAGAGTAAATACCACAATATCAGTAATCGCATCCCTTAGACGAGAGCGGATAGTAACTAATAATTCTGCTAAAGCCTCACTAGAAGGAGGAACATAATCTATAATCAAACTCGTTGCAGAAACAGCATTCTTTGTTTCTTGTGTGCTAAGCAAGTCCCAACAATGGGAAATTTCATGATGCAATACTGGAAGCGCAATCTTTTCCACTAGTGCAGGAATGAGGTTAGCATCAGAATCATCAAGTGCAGAACTTCCATCTTCACAAAAACCATAATTGAATAGCAAATTATGCCTGCAAAGGTGAAAGATATTCTTAGTACGAATAATAATTAAAACAGATGCAAAGTATAAACCTTTAACATGTGTCTGTTCATTCAAGCATGCACCTTTGTTTCTACCAATCAAACCGAGATAACCAAGCCCATATCAAAATATTCAAAACAGGGTACTTCTTAGCATAAATTCTAATTGAAACAGATACAATAATAAACCTTTATCATGTGTTTGTTCATTGAAGCATGCACCTTTGTTAGCACCAATCACCATAAACTAAGATAACAAAGGCAGCAAGCCCATATCAAAAGACTCAAAACAGGCTATTTAAGTTCAATTAGCAATATAACTGAAGTTCTTTAGTTAAGCACCATTACCATTTCATATCAGAAAAGTCTTCATCACCATGGAGTGGGTCCCACCTAAGCAGCTCAAGTCTTACATATGGAGAGAAGATAGAAGGAATACTTAATGACATGTAAGCATCCCGATAGCTTGAAGAATAATCTTTCTTCAATTTTTCAAACTTCTGTTTAACAGCAGAAAGTTGGGAATATTCCTCAGATGCATCACTGAAAATTTCATTTGCTGTTTGAAGCAACATGTCACGGTTTGATCGATATGCTGTACCCTCACTATCACTCTCGTCAGTGCTTGATTCTCCTTCTATTTTCTGGTAGGAATGGTCTGTCTCCATGGATGATAATCTCTTAGAATCAAATCGAGCTTTCCTGCGTTGACGAGCCTCAGCCCTTCGTTCCATATCCAAACGTTTCTGCCGGTTAACATCTCTACCAAATTCATCTAACTTAACCGGTAAATTTACTTGTTCTCTAATGGCAACGGATGCAGCCTGGGCTGCATTTGTAGCAACTTCAATCATTATGGCACTGCTTCCACGTTCACTGAAAACCAACATTGCTGCTTTCACAGCTGCTTCAACCTCCAGCATTTCATCATCATTGTTTGCAGATCTTCTTTCCAAGACAGCCAATGCCCGTTCTTCATTAAGTTTCTGCATATGCTCTTCAAGTTCCTCTATAAGGGGAGCTTTATGCTGGGTAGAAAGTCATAGTAAAAAAGATAAGCATCAGTATACAAACAGGTCTAGTTACAAGCATGCATGAAAAAGAAGCCTCAAGAAACCTGAATATCTAACAAGAAGTCACTCCAAACAAATAAAATTCTTAAGACCATGTTTAAATACAAAAATCAAGTGGTATTAAACATACCATCTAAATCCCAACCGAAGGGCTTTTTAATAATTTATTATGCTTGTACGTGCTAATGTAATTTCAAATATTTAGCTAATTTTCAGATTGTGCATTCATAGCTTACAAGTACTTTTTGCTAATTCAGTTTCTCGCAGCTATCAATGATTGAGAACTTGATATTTGTGACTCAAATTTTATGTTAGTAATATGCTTTTCACAAATGAAATTTCAAATTACTTATTCAGTATTTATTTTTGAGATCACTGGTACTACATGAACAAATCCTGTGTAACAGTGTGTTTGCATGCCTACGAGTAAAATTGTGCTTCAAACATTTTTGGATGTAAAAGGACACTAACTTTTATTTTTACATATTTAAATTATCCTTAATAAAAAGTGATACAAAGAATTAATATCCAGATAGTAATTGAGATTGATATGAATTGAATTCTATCAAAAATGAATTTAACATTTATTATATTTCATTCAGTTTATGTACTTCCTACTTTTGTTATTATTAAATATTTTTGCTGATCAGATTTATTATTAAATACTTCATCACTTATAATTTTAAAAGTAAAAGTTCTAAAATTTAAGATATGTACTCTCCAAAAGAGACAGAGAGAGATCAAAACAAACATCTAATTAAGGAGGAAACTGGCACACAGGAAAACAGGATATAGAATCAGATAAAGCCATACCTGCAAAAATTCACATATAACAGAAACATAATCACGAAGCTTTTGCATAAAGATGAACTTCTCACCAGCAGCAGATAGAGACTTCTCAAGAGCCGTGATATTGAAAAGAGAGGCTGACAAATTCTCATCAGCCTTACTCAATGATGAAATGGTTCTGGCATGAGATTCCTGGTAAGGACATAAAAACTGATTAGGTACCAAATAATTCAAACATCTCTTAATGCACATGAAAACTCAGGTAAAAACATTTGAAAGTGAAGAGTACCTATGCAAAAAAATTTGTAGCATATTTATAAAAGAAAGAATATTAGTAGGCTTTTCTTTCATTAAAAAACACACTAATTTTGTAGCATAGAAAGAGCAAAAATACATCTGTTTATAAGCGGATAAAGCACAATATTCGACTTCCTTGACTCATTCATTATTACAAATTTGTCATGCCCTCTAACTAACTATACAAGCAAAAGCTAGCACCTCTCACAAGTGTTCAATAGGTTCAGGAACTAAACCAATAAAACTCATCTAATGACCTTTGAGAAAACCCGAAACTTAACTTGAGCAAAATATATCCTAAAGTGTAAAGACCATAGTTTAGGGAAGCTAACAAGAACTAGATTAGGAATACGTATCTCAACAATACAACGAAATGAATTAATAAAGCTTGAACAATGACACAAATAAGCACCAAAAGGACTGATTGCAACAATGGACTTTCCTGCATATTGGACTTCCCTTCTGTACTTAGTAGCACAATGGTCATGTCACACTCATTACATGCGTTGCAGATTCGAAGTTAAAACCTGAACTTTAATAGGTATGATTAACCCGTTAAGTAACTATGTGATTTTAGAAAATCCATCAAGAAGTTGATACAATAGTTGACCCATGGAGCCCTTCCATTCAAATCTCATTTGGGTATCAAAGAGCTATTGACAAGTTCTACACATCTTACTATCGACCAAATCCCACATAGTTTTATGGGAAACAATAAATCTACTAAAAAGAAGCTATCAGTCATAAGCAATGGAAGGCTCCACGTAAACACCACAACAACACTACTTAGGCAACTTGTTTGGAACTCAAGTACTACTATCTAATCTTGCAATCTCATTTGAATTGGAAGTTATCAAAAACACATTTACTCAATGCATCACTAAGAAACGCAGCATCGTCAATTAGTCAAACAATCCCAGCAATCAATCAGTTATCAAAAGTCATTTAAGTCCTCGAAAAAACTCTATGGCAAGAGCTTCAGAGATAATATTAGACATCTAGCATAACTTTTGATGCAAATCAATCAAGGAAGCCTACATCACAGTGCACCCATTTCATTGCAATGCCCCACCACCGAAGCCAATAAATGACTAAAATTGGAAAACAAACCAAAACCACAGAAGTAATAGTTTCTAGCATCCTTCCACTTTAGAAAGCTTGAAAAATATCAAAACAATTGACTCCTTACAAGTGTGACTACAGTTATCATGTTCTTCCAGTTTCATGTTAGATTACCCTTTGGATTCAATTTAAAGCATACTTCTCATACAAACTATTGGCAACAACCAAAACTAAAACATACCAACTCATACCCACTAACAGTTAATCAAAATTAAATCACTTTGGCTTCTATTTCAAACTCTTTAAAGACAAGTAGAGAACATAGAGATACCTTAAGCCTCCTCAAATTCTCTTGTAAAGCCTTTTTAGCAATCTCAGCTTGTTGAGATATCGACGCAACATCTAAACCTTGAGAAGCCCCAGCTGCACCAACAATGCTTGAAGATGGAGTAGGTGGCACACTTGGCATCATCGAACCATATGAAGCAATTGTCGAATACCCAAACCTTTTCTGGTGTTGCTGAGGCATATTATGAATCATAGCAACTCCAGCAGTGGTATTACTACTAATTACAACTCCATTTGAAGCGTCATCCAACCTCTTCCCCAGTCCTTTCCGGAACTGCTCTTCTTCCCACAACTTCTCCTCCTCATCATCATTATCCTCATCATGAATCTCATCTTTCCTCGAAACTACACCAATTGCTCTCTCCTCAACAACCTCAAACACACCCTTTTTCCCACTTTCACCCAACAACCGCCCTCGGAACTCTGCTTCCTCCTCATCACTGAACTCTTCCTCTATACCACCACGATTACTCCCACTATCCAGTGATATATAATCAGAAGCAGGCCTTGCAAAAGACTTCCGAGCCCGGTCCTTCTTTGCCTTGATAGCCTCAATAGTTGCCTGGTCAGGAAAGGCCGAAGAATCCATATCTACTTCTTTACCAATCGCCATCGTTGTCAACCTAGATTCTACTTCATCTTTATCAAGTTTATGTTGTGGGACATTCTCTTGCTGGGAGTTCAAATTTTGGGATTGGGGTTTGAGAAGGCCTTTGAGAACAATCTTAGGCTCAGATGACATGGAGGAAGCCCGTGAAGAAGGGGCAGCAAGGGTGCGTGTGTTCTTTTGGAGCTCAAGTAATGCTTCTTTTGTATAAGTACCGGCTTGGGGTTGTACATTGGAAGGTAAAGAAGAAGAGCTTTTGCGGTCTTTCATGGAGGTAATCTTGTGGGCAGATGAGGATTTGGGAAACCGAGAGGAAAAGGGTTTTTCTCTTTCTCTATCTCTGCTTCTATTTGAGGATGATTTGGTTGTTTCTTCTTCATTTTCATCGTCAGCGAAACTAAGGAGTTTCGGAATTTTCTTCGTGGCGGGTTTTGAAGATGAGGGGTTTGTGGTGGCGGTGGTAGAGGTGGGGTTGTTTTTATTATCGTTGCCATTGTCATCGTCATCAACATCATCGCCACGGCGACGGAAGTTTCTGGCTCTGGTACCGCTGCTCATAGTCAATGGAAATCGCCCGAACACTGTGCCAAAAATCACAAAAACAAATAAAATAAATAAAGGAAATAAATAATATATTGAAGAAATTACATAAGTTAAATTAAACACTTAATTTTTCAATACTTCCCTATTAAATTCAATGATTGTTGATGTTATAACGAGCATAAAATATACATTTTTAAACATCTCAAAAAAGTATTAACTCGTTTTAATTCAAATGAGAGAATTTGATTTTTACGAGTTAAAATTTCATGTAATGATAAGTTTATAATTTAATATGTTTTAGTGTATCAAATGATAAAACACAAAAAAATCACACAATGCATTTTTTTCTGTCTCTAAGTCTAGTTACATTTCTAGTGATTTGAACCCCAAAGCAGGAAATTTCTAATATAACAGTTATGATCTATTCACAACCAAAAAGGAAATTACAGCCTTTCAGTTCAAGAATATAACAGGATACTGATAAATAAATCAAGATGCTGCCAACCATATAAACACCAAAAGTTATAAAACTTTTAATCGCAATTAAGGTCGATGCCCTTCAATATTGACAAAAATGTAAAAGAAGAGCCAAACTTGCACTCCATGTGAAGCAGAACGCAAGCATTAACTTCTGATTTAATATCTGGAGAAGATACAAAGAGGCAGATGGCTATTTGATATTTGGATGCAATCCTCCATCAGACACCACATTGCCCACTTCTCCAATATTCCACTCGGGGCCAGGCACTTAAAAAAAAAGCATTTAACAAACTCTTATCACCGGATCTTTAAACATTACAGCACATGATACATGCTGAACTGAAGACAATTCTAGGGAACACATAATCATTACTCATCAGTTAATTATACATCCATTCTGATGTTAATAATCCTGATCCCAGGCAACTTACTGTAATAAACTCAAAACAGTGGCAATAAATCCAGATTTCAGCTCCAACAAAAATATCATACTTGCTAAATCTCAGCCGTAAACTAAACCATAATCAAACACATCCACCAAGAATGTTTTCTCCTTTACCAAATTGCATTAATTTTATAGTGATTTCAACCCCAAAGCCAGAAATTTCTAATATAACAGCTATGATCTATTCCCAACTAAAAAGGAAAAGAAAAACAAGTCATACATTTTTTTCTTAAATAACAGAAGCTCAGGTTACTATAAACTTTCCAAAGTCCTACCATTTGGAACCTAATAAAATACAACCCCTTTTACTCCTTCTATCCCTATTCAAAATCCAACAATTTTTTTTAACTTTTGATAAAGCAAGGCTAGTCTAGCTGAGCTACAAACTTATTAACATCTCAAATCTCAAAAGAGTTAATGAACTGATAAATCTCCAAACCAGAAACCCAGAAAAATTAAAAGAAAACAGATCAAACCCAGATTCAATACAGTTAAAAAATATGCTTAAGGTTATTTTCTACCCATTTTCTACTTAGTGACTACGTGTCAAACATTTTTTCCACTCATTGTTGACGCAAAAACATTAAAATTAAAATTAAAATGAAAATGATATATTATAAATAAATTAAAATAAAAACCTTACATCTAAAAAATATATTTTCCAAGTAATTTATTTTTCTTTTCTAAAGGTTATTATCCATGCTTTTGTTTCCTTCCAAAGGTGCACGGCAAAAGTAAGAAAATAATTCCTTAAACAAAGGAAATTTAAACTCAAGAGTCAAGCCTCCAGGCAAATGTTTATTCAACAGGGACTACTAGCAGGAACATTCAAGTTATCAGTCCAAATTATGCCCTTTATTACCGTTCAGTTTTCAGTTCAACTCCTTATCGTGTGATAGCACAAACATCAATGTGTTTAGCTTCCAATCCAATCACATGCTGACTCAATTTCTGCAGTTGAAGATATCTCATGTCCTTATATCCCCAACCAATAAGAAGAGTTATTTAGCTAATATCCAACCTTATCATTAAATATAATTCAAAATCTTATCCATGCCATACAATACTCAGCATAATTAGTCATCCAACAGATTATCACAGATTGGTCCAATTCATTAGTTAACCTGGAAGAAGTTGTACACTAGAAAAACATATGCGTTCGGTTTTAAAAAAGCACACTGATCCAGACATAGTTCGCTTCCAGTTTGGCTATTTGTACAAAATTTTGATTGCTAAACAAAAAATTTGAATAACTAAAGCAGTTGACAAACAGTTGGTCCAAATGTTCAGATCAGAAACATGCTCAGGTTTGTGCATGTTATCCATAAATGCACGTTAAAAGGTTTCTAAGCCAAACGCAAGACAGAAGTTATGTAGTTTACAAAATATATGCATATTATATATACACAGACACACATGCATACATACATATGCATAGATATCTAACACCACAACATAAAAGTCTTACTAAGGACCAAAGATAACCAAAGTAACAGAGAACTCACCACAACAAAAATAAAGCAGACAAAAGTAACATATTCATGACGAACATGGTAAACAATAACAACCCATGAAATAACAAATAATCTAAATTATCTATCACCACCCCCCCCAAAAAAAAAAAAAGAAAAGAGAAGTAAAAGTAAAAGCATAACCAATACAACAGCAATTAGAAGTTAGGGATAGTATTTCTTATTTGTGTTTTTCAACAAAATCAAGCTAAAAAAATGCTCACAGCTTTAAAACAAAACTCTAATGTTCATACCTTTAAAACAAAAGTCGATGGAGGCAATGTGTGTTGAGGACTGAGGGAAGCGACAGTGGGTGTGAACCGTGAGGTCAGTGGTGGTGACTGGTGAACGATGATGGTGGTGGTCGGCCGGTGGGTGTAGGTGGAGATTGGACTGGCGAAGGCAAATGGAGGAGTATAGGGCTGTTAGAAATTAGGGATTTAGAACTTGTTTTTTGGTTTTCAAGGAGGAACGACAGATTGGACAGAGAGAACAGAGAAAAAAAGGAAGCATAGGGCCTATACTACAGGCATGTTATTCGGGCCGGTTTAAATTAAAAAGAAACGGGACTCATTTTTTTTTAAAGTCCTGGCCATTATCTATTTATTCAAACTTTCTTATTTTTTAGAGGAGCCTTTTAGTATGATTGGTAACCCATTCCTTAGATAGATTAATACATAGGTAAAAGTAAATATTATTTATTTATATTTATTTTAAGTGTTTTATTGAGTTAATATTAAAATTAATTAATATTAATTTAATTTTAAAATTATTAAAATATTTTTGATATATAAATTAAATTATATTTTTATGAAAGTATTTTATCATTTTATATAATAAATCAATAAAAAATTTACCTAAAGAGATTCGAAATTGAAATTAATAAAATATATTCTCATATATAAATTAAGTTATATTTTATGATAATGATTTTATATTTTATTAAAAATCAATAAAAAATCATAATTATATTTAAACACAAAACATCATGAATGATAAATAATTAATTTTACTATTGTAATTAAAAGGTTAATTAATTTTAATAAATATACTTGTTACAAAATTCTTCTCCCATTATAAATTTAATTAATATAAAAGATTATAAGAAACACCCACAAAATAATTTCAGTGTAATTTGAGTTTTCAATTAATAAAAATATTTAAATTTTGTATTAAGTAAAAATAATACTAAAATAAGCTAATCACATGATTAAAACCTATTTTTTTTTAATTTTGCATAGTTTAATGACATGATATGTACTTAATAAGATTATTGAGCTTTAACATTAAGAAGAAAGTTCAAAATTATCAGAGTCTTGCCTAATTATTTTGTCAAAGGTACAATCTTAGTAAAAGAAAATTTATTAGTCCCTCTCAATTTTGATATTGAATAGATTAGTTTATCTTTAAAAATTAAAGTAATTTAATCTTTATCGACTTCAAAATTGAGTAACTAATCACAATATTAATATTTTTTTTCAATTGTATATAATTTTATTGGTATAATACTAAATTTAACTTTCAAATTTTACAGATTTTATCATTTTGTTATTGGTCTAATAAATTTAGCTTGCAATATTTACATCATCTATAAATTTGATCATAATTTAACAAATTTATATAAGATAATATTTGTTTGTCCAAAGAATATCAGTTGGAATAATAGTTAAGCTTTATGGAGAGAGTTCGGGGCAAGTTTGGAGAACTGGTTGTATGGTCGTTTGGTGATGGAGAATCAGTCCGTTTCTAGACTGATATTTGGATTGCAGATCTTGACCCTCTTCATATTCATTATATGGGGGTTGGACCGTTTGAAAGATATAGTAAATTTTGATGGAAAGTGGAATTGAACATTTTGTGTGCTTTGCTTCCATTAAATATACTAGCTTATATTACTAATATGCTACCTCCAAATAAGGATGATTGTAATAGTTTGTTTTTTTATAGTGACAGAACTGTGATTTTGGAATTATAAATTTTTGTCGTGTTGGCTCGTAAATATTATTTATAAAATATTTACGAGTCATTTGAATTGTGTTAAAATTTGATTAAGAAATTTTAACGTTTAGATAACTAATTAAGGTAAAAGAATTAAATTGTAAAAATACAAAATTTGTTAATTATTACATTTAAATGATTAAATAGCTTAATTATTAAATGAGGAAGGATCTATGTAGAATTAGCCCATTTTTTATTATTGTTGGACAGCAATATGAATAAAAATGATAAAATAACATGTATTTTAATGGCATAATAGTAATTAACATTAAAATTAAAACAAAATAATTAGGAAAGATGGTATTTTCTTCTTCATTTCTTCAAATTGATGCCGAAACACCATTGAAGGGGGCTCCAAGCTTCGGTTTCATTTTCCTTGTGTATGTGAGCTCAATTCTCATCTATTTCTTGTAATTTTTATATTTTTAAGATCGTTCCAACTAGGTTCAATTAGCTAGTATCTTCGTTTTTGAATTTGTTAAAAATTTTGAAAATTACCATTGATGAATCTTGGTTGTTTGTGATGATAATGATGTGTTTAAAGTTTTGATTGTGATTTTTTGTTGTTTTGTAAAGTAATTTAAGTTAGTTTTTTATTAAAGGACTAAATTGTAAAAATGTTGAAATTGCATAGTTTATTGGTGAATAAGAGGTGTTTTGTAGACTGTTTAAGGGCCTAGAATATTAGGCTGTAATCTGATCTCTAGAAAATGGTCAATTTTATGATTTTCGGGTTAAAAGACTAAATTGCATACATTGTAAAAGTTTAGGACGATTGTATAATTTTAGAAAAATAAAATGGTATAAAATATAGAATAAATTGGATTATGAAATGAAAGTTAATATTGAAAAAATTTTACATTTTAGATCAATATTAGACCTGTTCATGGGACAGGCCACCGGCCCGGCCCAAAGACCTACCCGAAATGTGGGAGGATTTGAGCTAAAATATAGGCCCGAAAAATGGGTTTGGACAAAAAAATAAGTCCAGTTTAAAAAAGGGACCGGGCCTCGGGTAAGGCATTTTTGGCCCAGTCCGAATTCACTAAAGGAAAAAAAAATTGTTTTTTTTAATATTATTTTCTTATTGTTTTCTCCTATTTTGCTACTATTTTACTATTATGTTGCTACTATTTTATTGTTATTATTTGAATATTATACAAAAACTTATTTTATTGTTAATTTTGTTATTATTTTAAAGACATTTGTTAATTTTGTTATTATTTTAGAGGCATTTGCTTGTTAAGTGCATATATCTTAGTATTATTTAAGTATACATATTTTTAAATTTTATTTTTAATTTGTTGGAAAATATTTATTTTGATGTTTTTAGTATTTTTGATGTATTATATATATATTTTAAAATTATATAAAATAATATAAAAATTAATATGGCCAGACCGGGCCCGAGCCTAGCAAACAGACCTGAATTTTTAGTTGAGTCCAACCCAGCCTAGCTCGGTCCATACACACCTCTAATCAAGATCTTGTTGATTTACGTAGAAAAAGAAAATTTGATAATTTGATATTTATATGAATTGTATGATGATATAATGTGAAATAGTTTATTTTAATAGTTTAATTGATGTTATAATGTTGGGGAAAATGTTATTGGATTTTGGTACTTAGGCTGGATGAACGCTAGATAGAGTATGAATGAATGATGGTGTGTTACGTGGGGTTGGAGTGGAAATTGATGTGGTGTGATATATATATTTTCCCGAGTATACTGAGGTTCAGCTTTTGTTACGAACCCTTGTGTAAGGGTGAGTAAAATTCGATTCGATTCGAAAAACTCGATAAAAAATTCTAATTTTGAATTAAATATTTCAAGTTATTTGAGTTAATCAAATTATTCAGATCAAATTGAATAAAAAATTAAGTTTTTCAATTTAACTCGAATATGAATTACACAATTTGAGTTATCCGAAAATTTAGTTAAGAAAAGGCAAAACTACGTTGTAACAACCCAATTTTGCTCGGCCAAACCCAAAATAAATAAATAAATAAAAGTTCATTATTAAAAGTTCAATTACAAAATGACTCAAAAATGAAGCCAAAATACAAAAAAAAAAAATGGCCCAATGGCTTAAAAACTTAAACTAGTTTCAGAAAAGCCAGAAACCCTCCCCTAGCAGGCAGCAGGCACGCCACCCGAGACCCCTCATCTTGAGGTCTGACGCCTCATCTGCCACCATTGCACCAAAATGGCAAAAGCAAGGGTCTCTCCCCTCCGTTGACCGCACACCGCCTCCTGCAAAAAGAAAGAAAAAGGACAGAACAGTAACAACAAGAAAACAGACGATAAATATGGCAGAAACAACAAAAAGAAAAAATATATATATGTATAATTGGCTATAAAAGCCAGAGATTTGAGATGTAATTTTACACAACACAAAAAAGAAAAGAAATATAAAAACTAAAATCTTAAAACAACAGAGAGCAAAAAACAAAGGTGGTTTATTTCCTTCCATTTTTTTATTCAAAAAAAAAAAGAAAAAGAAAATAATAAATAAAAATAAAACCTTTTGCCTGCCTTTTTATCTTCGCACACTGTTGGTGTCTCCTTTGGTCCGAGAGGCCGTCGAATCCCTAGGGATTCGGCCAATGCCGTAGCTAAGGACGTCAAGAATTGAAAGGTTTTCCTTTTTTTTTGGGGGGGGGGGGAGTTTTGGCTTTAGTCTAGGATTTTCGACTCTGAATCGAAGTTCTACACAGAAAGGGGGTTCAAAGGGGTTTTTGAGCGACTTTTCGGCCATGACGGAGGTCTGCCATTTCTATGGTCGGACTTAAAGGTCCCTTTCAGAGAAAAAAAGGAGAGAAAATAATTTTTTTAAACAGTTTAGAAATGATTTTTGAAACATTTTTTACTTAAATAGGGACCCCTAAACAACATAGTTTCTTTCAAGCCCTAAACGCCCCAAAATGACATCTTTTTTATGGGACCCGAGACCCGACCCAAAAGCTAGCAGATCCACGTGTTTTTGCGATTATGGTCTATTTGCGACCTTGGTCCTTCCGCTTTCAAACTCCTTTTTAATATGGTCCTAATTTCATTTTTTTTCTTTTTAGATTGCACCACTTAATTTTAATTTGTTTTCTATTTAGTCCTTTGTCTGCTGACCTCTTGGGGAATGACACGTCTCTTAGAGTTTTGGATAATTTCCCATTTAGTCCCTTTTTCTTTTCGCGCATTTTATTTTGGTCCTTTATTTTGATTTATTACTTAATTAATTTATTTCTTTATAATTTTCACTTCTAATTTCATTTTAATTTCAATTCAATCTTTCGTTTATCTTATTTACCCTTTTATGGACCTTTTATATTTTTTATTATCCCTTACCCTTTTTTAAAACATTCAAAATTTATGTTATTTAAATTCCCTTTTTTATGTTTTATTAGTATTATCATTATTATTTGTTAATATTCTTTTATTATTCATATTAATATTATGATTATCGCTATTATTATTATAAATTGACATTTTATCATTATAGTTACATTATCATTACTCACAAGCATAGCATCTTTAGTTTATCTTTTATTTGTTTGTTCATTTGTTCATTCATTTATTCGCCTATCATTTTAATATCATCATTTCTTTGTTCACTTGCTACCATATTATTTTTTTGTCAATATCCATACCGTGTATCATGTTAAAAAAATGCGTTCATTTTATTATTAGGCCTACATAAATTAAAAAGCATGTAGTTAAAAGGTTGTGTTTGTTTTATCATATGAATAGAAAAATGTTAAAAAAAGAAAAAGAAAAAAACAAGACAATGTTCATCATTTTTGGAATTAGAGGAGTCGTGCTCCTAACTTACAGAGTATGGCCTCTTTCTAAAACCCGAAATAGTTGAATATCTATTTTAAAAATATAAAAAATGAGATTTAAGTAATGACTAAGTGGCGATCATTCTTGTTTTCGAGGATTTAAGGTATTGTGTCCTAACTTACAGGGCACGATCCTTTCTTCTCGATTAACTTGAAATAAGACTTTTTCTTGAAAATTAATATGGCTAAACGATATTTTGATATTATGTAAAGGGGGATCGTGTTTTAAATTCTCTTCAAATTTTCCGTTATCGATATTAAGACATCAATTAATCAATTAGGTACCAATTTTGGGAGTTACGAGGGTGCTAATCCTTCCTAGTGCGTAATTGACTCTCGAACTCATTTCCTAGATTTTGTAAACCAAAATCATCGTTTTAGTAAATCTCAATTTTTTATTAAAATGATCAAATTATGAGGTGATCCGATCACACCTCATAAAAATGATTGGTGACGACTCTCATTTTCGTTCATTTGTTTTAAAATAAAAAGTCGATTTCAAAAAATGGTTTCAATAGCATCGTTCTGATAAATGTTTACCTTTTCTAAAGTTAAAAATCAAAACCATTAAATTAAAAGGAAAAACTACGTCGTTTTGATAAATGTTTACTCATTAAGTTAAAAGGCAAAACCATTATATTTGTTTATGTCGTTAAATAATCTTGTACTTCGTCTACTAGTTAAATAATGGGTCATGTAAATACAACATTAAGTATAAATAATAGGATTCGTTAACTCGACTTGACTTGAAATTTTTTGACTTGATTCAGTTCAATTCAAAAAAAATTTGAATTAAGTTCGGTTGCTAAAATAGGATTCGTCAACTCGAATAACTAAAAAATTTTCACTTGATTCGACTCGACTCAATCGAATACTCACCCCCTCATGTTATACTATCATGATCTGGCATGTTATGGGGCGGATGTATATCCTGTGGGCTAGGCACTTAGTGTCATAGCGTGTTATCGGTTGGATTAGCTCTTATGAGCGTTTGGCATGTTATCGGGTGGAGTACCTCTTGTGAGCGATTGGCGTGTTTCAGTTGGATTACTTGTGTACTCGTATCTGTAAGTCATTCATCGAGTCGTAAATTGTTGTATTATAACTTATTTAATGATTTTGAAAGGCATGACATGTATTTGACATCATGAATTAACTCGTTGTGGACATAAATGTTTTCCTGGAGATTATTATTTGAGCTTTGAATTGAATTATGGAATTCATTGGTTTGATATTGTGGATGACAAGAAACACTTGTTGTTGAATTATTTTTTATTGAATTGTTATATTTACTTTGGTAAGATTTATTGTTTTTGTACGTCAAACTTACTAAGCTTCAATGAGCTTACTTATATAAATTTATGTTTCTTGTAGATACTTTTGAAGGTTGGATGATTGGATTAGCACTCAAGTCACATTATTCATCTGATTTCGGTAGATCATGAACGTTTATTTTGGATTATATGGCACGTAATAGGTTTGTTTTGTCATTACTTTTGTTTTGGTATGTATATATGTAAAGAGAGCCTAAATGCAAGTTGGTAACTTGAACATCACTACATGGTCTTGAAGTTTATTTGGCAAATGTTTAGATAATGACTTGCTATGGATTATGAATGATGGAAGATGTTTTTGATATAAACTTGTAGTATATGTATGACTAAAAGGTCTATTTGAATTGCTATGATTTGAGGTGCCTATGCCTATATTTAAGTTGTGTGAATTGGCATGTTTTGGTTGACGATTTATATTATTGTATAAGTGTGTATACTTGTAGTACCAATGAGGGCACATTGACTAGGCACTTAAGATGGTTGAAATGATATTATTTAATTTTGTTTAATGTCATTTTGAATAGGTCTAATGGCTAGTAAATGGGTTACTTAATGTCCAAGAAATCTTGAAATGATAAACTTGATATTTATGGTTCATTTAGGTGCATACGACCTAGGACACGCCTGTGCCATTTTGCTATGTACCACACACGGCCTGCGACATGGCCATGTGTATTAAGTCAATGTGTTACACGGCCTAGCACACGGCCTAGCACATGGCCTGTGACAGTGTGGCCTAACTCAGTGAGTTACACGGGTAGGGACATGGCCGTGTGTCACAATTTTGAAAGTTACACGGTCTGGCCACACAGCCGTGTGTCCCATTTTTTTGGATTTTTTTATATTTTCCTGAAATGTTGTAATTTGTTTCAAAATAGTCCCTGAGGTTTTAAGATTGATTGTTTAGTCCCTAAAGTTCAATTTAAGCCTTGTAGATATAAGATATTATTGTAATTCAATAACTCTGTGGTTTTTAAGAAATTATATATGAAATGATTATGATTTACTTGTTTATTTTGTTAACTTGCTATAGCATTCCTGTAACCCTATTCTAGTAACGAATACAGGTTAAGAGTATTACAATGATGGTGGTGTCAGTGCATCTGGATATGGGAAAGCTTGCATAGGTACATGGTTCGAGATGCTTATAGAAACTTGATGGAAATGCTTGAGAGCCGAGGGATAATGCTTGGAATATGATATGGAAAACAATGGTGCCAGAACATATTAAGTAGTCCTGTGCCTTGCTTTGTTGAAGAGTATCCTTTCTAATGTTGAGTATTTGTTAGGCAGAATTAAACACTTTTAATTTGGGTTTTGAATGTACTCCTTACTAAGTTTGGGATGTTCACCTTTTGTCTACTACATTCAATGAGTAATTTTGACAGCTTTTACTTGTCAAATAATATATATATATATTTATATTTATATTGCTTAGCTATAATAGTTATACTTTGTGTTTTCTTTAATGAAGTAATATAATATTATTATACATAAACAACTTTAATCAAAATAAAAGAATATTGTGGAGTTTACAAATGACAATAAACACTTCGACTGGGCTTTAAATGCCACAACCTGATTCAAAAGATTCCCTGACTTAGACATAACAAGAATTGCAAAGTAATTTTTGGGGGTACATTGCAAAGTACATACTAATATAATTTATGTACGCAAGAATTTTCTCTATAGCGAGATTACCTTGAATGTCACACCTAACATTTTATCTATAACAAGATTACCTACGTTGTTAATTATGTTTAAATTTATTCTAATTTAAATCCTAATGACCTACGTTATTTCAATTTTGCATTAATGATTAAGTTCAATCAATAAAATTTGTATACGAGGTCAGTCAATAGCATTACATTACTAAGAAAACATAACAAATTAAATATTCTTATAAACAAATACAACTAATTTACATCATGTTGAGCATAAATATATAACTACTTTCTATATTTACTCTCGTATTTTAAGGGGATATGAATAAAAGATGAAAAGATTACCAAAATAATTGTATTAGGTGGGAAATTTTTTATGGAATTCCATTAATAACATTATTTTTCTCCAAAACATAAAAGGGAAACAACAAGAGACAATCATGTCATTAAGGAGAAAGAACAAAAATTGCTTTAAGTATTCGGATATTTTCATAAGTTCTAAGAATTCAAGGCTCAAAAAGAATCCATAGATTCACAATAATTTGTTGCTTTACCATACTTGTAGCAGAGAAAACAAAGTTAGACGTAAACTCATTTTCAACACACCATGAATCCGGGTAACATAACCCTTAGGTCCTAAATTTGTTGCTTGCGTTTGCTGCAAAAAATGGCACACTTATGGAGAATGTATTATCAAAGCACATACAAATATAACCATTAAAATAACTTAAGGGAGTTTCATTCCAAATCATATATATTTCTAATTACCATGACTTTAAAACCTAAAACAGGCTAAACTTGGGCAGTTCTTGGGTAATCTCAGTTCCACAAACTTTGAAATTCTGGTACCTCAGTACCTAACCTTAGTAGTATCCAAGACACCAGATGAATATATGTATATTTTGCATGCATATCTATAAATTTATATAATAAGCTTAAGATATATAATTAGGGTAATGAACTCTAAGGATTGGTCCAGGGTTTCAATAAAAAATGCAAACTTATTTAAATTCTATTGGATATGTATGCTTTCCTTCTAGTCCATGTATGTTGTGAAATACTCAAAGTAGAGACTTTGATGTTATCCCCTTTCTCGCTGGTAACAGTACATCTAATGAAGAAACTTCTAAGAAAATAAAATAAAGATTTCAATTGAGCAAGCTTTTTATGCTAGGGGCACAAAGTGTCTGCATGATCAAATGCGCATGGCCAGATGAGGTTTAGGAAAGTTATTATTATCTGAACCTAAGTCCAACGCCTACAGGACACCTGACACCAAGCATGGGATCATCACTTTTGACCATTACATACCGGCAAATAATAGGACAATTGTAATACAAACACTACAACATCACATACCTGGCTATGTAGTTACAATATAGCAATATGCAATAAGAATCTCAAACTCAGTTCAGCTGATTGTTGAATATCAAACAACAACTCGGTATTCTTCAACTTATTCCACTCACATTTCAGCTCTTTCTTTCACAAAACAAGACAACTTAATTTCTATAAAGTTACTACCTTGAAATATGTCTAAACAGCGTTTCCATGCATACAAAGACATCAAACAGAAGCAGATAACATGCATCTTTTTTCCCTGCAATAACAAACAAATTACTAACAATATAAAATTACCCCGAATAGGGGATGAGTGTCAAATACTAGTATATGTCTTGAATCTAAGTTTTTTCATATGTTTGGAGATGATTCCCAAATAGTACTTCAAAAAATGAAGAGTGCAGTAACAAAGTATAAAATTAACTAACAATAAAGAAATTTCTAATTACCATTTATCACAATTAAGTAGATAATAAATAAAGAGAAAAGCATGGTCGATCGAATACCGATCATTAATATAGAACAAAGAAACTTCGAAAATCATTAATCGTTAGGCAGACGATTATTCATCACATTACCTTCACATATTACATGAATTAAATTTCTTAGAAACCTATTATCAATTTTTTCCCCAAAGATTCAACCTAGCACCATCAAAATTTTCGATTCAACGAAATATCAACTCACTGAAAATTCCAGCTTTAAATTGGCACGTATCTCTTCAAGACTTGCTTCCCAGCAACCACGGTTCCAGCTGCCAACCCACCAAGCGCACCAGCAACCGCAGCAGACCTTACCCCTCTCGCGGCCCGACAAAGAGCTCCGGTCGCAAGACCCGCCGCCACGCTACTCCATACATCATCACGGTCAGTTACAGCCACGACCCCGCTCTCCATCCCCGCATAAATCAAGCCCACCACACCGATCCTGTTCCCCCATGATCGACCCGTGTGACCCGAACTATTCAAGATCCGATTGATTTTGAGTTTCAAAGTATCGCCTTGCTCGAAATTCCTGAGAGCGGAGAAGAGCCCGACGGCTGCGCCCGATACAGAGCCGCCTAAATAAGCGGAACCGGTATAAAACGTTAGGTTTTCGCCCCAGGAACGGCGCTGGTGGAGGGATTCCTCAGCGAAGAGGAACTCCGGGGAGGTAGGGAGCCTGTAAAGGTTGTTGATAGGAACCTGGAGGTTAAGGTCTTGGTATGGATTGTAAAGTCGGGTGTTTGGTTCGGATTCTGGGTCGGAGCCGCCATGATGAGCCATTGTTAAGGTGAGTTTGGTGGCTCTGAATTCGAGTTAGGGTTTCGTTTTATGGGAGAGAACGGAGAGGAACTTTCGAGGTTGTAACAGAACGATGATTCTCTACGTAGGTCATGTGCTTGAATCTTTATATTGGTCGGTTGGACCGGCTACCCGGTTCAGCTACCTTTTACTTTTTAAAAAGGGTTTCGTAACCATGATCTAGCCTTAGTTCGGTTGCAGTTCAAGCATGCTTATAGGTAGTTCTCCGTGCTGTGTTCGAAAGATAGGAGAGTTTAGATAAAAATATAATTTTAAAAAATAGGTATAGATAAAAAATGAGGTCTATGTTTTGAAAGGGTTGAGCTTTGGATAAGAGTTTTTTAATTCGGATTTGGCTCGGCCTAATTTGACCCGAAAATATTAATATACTTAACAAAGTATTGATATTTTACCTAGTATTCATATCATTTTAAAGTTCAATATTTTGAAAATTAAAGAAAATTTACTTGAGTATCGATACCTTCCCTAAAGTATCGATATCTCGTAGCAAGTATCGATACATTCCCTATTGTATCAATATTATAGACTTTAATACGGGTCAGGTCGAGCCGAGCCTGAGTTTAGCATATATAATTTGTGTCAAGTTTTGACAAAATTTTAAACCTATTTTTCGGGTCAGACCTATCAATAAGCCCTACAATTTTGTCTGAGCCCGGCTCGTGGACGACTCCACTAATAGGTAAAAGAAAGTATAAATAATTTATACTTATTTTAAGTATTTCATTCAATTGATATTACAGATTAACCGGGCATCAATTTAATTTTGAAATTATTAAAATATCTTCGATATACTAAATTAAGTTATATTTTTATGAAAGTGTTTTTATCTTTTATATAATAAGTCAATAAAAATTTATCAAGAAGATATTTGTAATTGAAATTATTAAAATATATTCCGTTAAACTATATTTTTATGAAGATGTTTTTATATTTTTATATAATAACTCAATACAAAATTAATTATAATGATACTTAAATCTAAAAATGATAAATAATTAATTTTACAGATGTAGTCAAAACATCGATTAATTTTTATATGTAATTCTTTTGCCGATACCGATGTATTATAAATTTAATATAAAAATTATAAGAAAGACTCACAAAATAATTTATGTCTGATTTGAATTTTTAATTAATAAAATATATTTAAATTTTGTATGAATAAAAAATTATACTAAAAAGCTAATCACATGACTAAAAACCTATTTGTTTCTCTTTAATTTTGCATAGTTTAATGTGATGACATGCACTTAACAATATTATTTAGCCTAACGTTAGGAAGAAAGTTCGGAAATTACCAGCCTTGCCTAATAATTTTGTTTAAAGGATAATCTTGGTAAAAAAAAATTCTATCTAATCCTCTTAATTTTAATATTAAAAATTAATTTATCTCTAAAGTAAGCAACTAAGGACAATTAATCATAATATTAATTTTTTTTACAATTGCATATAATTTTTATTTGTATAATAATAAATTTTTCTCTCAAATTTTACATATTCTATCAATTTATTTTTATTTAACAAATTTAACCTGTAACATTTATACATTCTATCAATTTGATCATAATTTAACAAATTTATCAGAAATACAAGATAATATGTGTTTGTCAAAAGGAAATCAATCAGAATAATAGTTCAGTTTTATGGAGAGAGAATAGGGCAAGTTTCGAGAACTGATTGTATGTTCGTTGGGTGGTGCAGAATCAGTCCGTTTCCGTTTCTAGACTGATATTTGGATTGCAGATCTTAGCCCTCTTCATACTCATTATATAGGGGTAGGTCCGTTTGAAGGATATGGTCAATTTTGATGGACAATGGAAATGGAACATTTTGTTTGCTTGGCTTCCATAAAATATATTGGCTTATATTGCTAATGTGTTGCCTCCAAATAAGGATGATGGTGTTGTTGGTGCATTTGGAGATGAGGGTGCTCGCATAGGTTCACAGTTTGAGAAGCTTATAGAAACTTGATGGAAAATGCTTGGGAACCGAGGGATAATGCTTGGAATATGATATGGGAAGCAGTGGTGCCGGAACATATTAAGTAATCTCGTGGCTTGCTTTGCGGAAGAGGATCTTTACTAATGCCGAGAGATGTCATCGCTCAACGAAAGGCCTTTCATGTTCAATTTGTGCGTATACACATGAATTGGCTAGTCATGTCTTACGTGAGAGTTCTGCTATTAGAAGCATTTGGGAGCAGTTGGTTCCTGCTAGCTTAAAGCATTGGTTTTTCAACTGCAATTTTACTTGGATTTATAGCAATCTCCAAAAGAAGCATGGTTGTAGTTATGACCGAACCACCTAGGATGTGTTTTTTTCAATGGTCTGTTAATATGCTTGGAGGAATCGTAACTGCTTAGTTTTTTATGCTAAGTATAAAAATAAGGACATGGTTATTAGTTAAATGGCTTGGGCATTGCGGCAGCCAGTTTGAGCTTAATAGACAAGTGAATGGTACAGTGAGCCTAATCAAGTGGGAAGCACTTGATGTTGGTTGGGTTAACTTAACATAGGCGGGGTAGTTAACACTAACAGAAACACGAGTTCAGCAGGAGGTGTGCTTCGCGACAACAAGAGGAACTGTTGCCTTGGTTTTTATCGAAATGTTGGTGTGTCTAATGTGCTTCATAGTTCATACTGAATTACGGGCTATTGCAGATGGGACTGAGAATGCATGGAACAAAGGATACAAACAAGTTGCAGTGGAAGTGGACTGCTTGTGTAACACCCTTAATCCGACTTAATTGTCGGGTCCGAGTTATAGCGTGTCACATTTGTTGTCAGAACAACTACGATCAATTATAGTCAATCTATACAATTTACTGTATTTATTCAAACAAAACACGCATTCAACACTATACACAATCATTTTTAGGTGTTATACAAACTTACAAAAGCTCAATAATAACTCGATATCGAATTAGGACTAAATTGAATTTTTTTCCAAATATAACAATTGGGTATCACGATGCTAAAGACAGTAGCCATACTTCAATTCTCATTAGGTGGGTATTGCAATATCTCGAGTTTGGTACCAAGATATTGAAGACAATAGTCAAGTTTCCCAACTTGAGGATTAAATTGTAAAATTTTTGAAAAAAATGGATCAAGATTGGTATGGCCATACCGAGGACAATCCAATAGATTTCTATTTTGGTAAATTACACATTTTTAGAACTTACTCCAACATTAACATTTCAGCGATTCAAAGATACTTCAAAATACCATTCATTCAGGCATTACAAATTCCAAATAATACATTTCTAAGTCACTTACCAAATCAAACATCTAATTCACATAAATCAAGTTGAACGCCACATTCCAACATATTCACACCTTAACTAAACTAGGCTAATACCTTATCATTTGTAACCTAACCAACTAAACTTGATTGTCTTTTGGGAAACATCCGATTCCAAAGACATCCGATTCCAAAGAAGAGAGATGTTTCACATCTTTTTTATTCAATTCTCTCTTATCTCAATCTCTTTTATTTTAATTAGTGTTTATCTTCATATTATAATTAATCTTTTGATTTATCTTGTTTTCATATTACTACTTAAATCGATCTTATTCATTGCCTTATTAAAATTGGTATGTTGTGGTAGAAATATATATTTTGTGAAGTTAACATCGTAAATGACTTAATTTCAAAGTTGAAGCCACAACAATTGGACGAGTTACAATTTTTTATAGAAATTTCCATGGGGTGCAATTGGTTTTTAAGAGAGATAAATGCTTTGGTGTATCTTAGAGGTGTTCATAAGTCGGATATTTTTTTAATTTTTTAAATATAAATATTTATATTTGTAATTATTTTATTTTTAATATTTAATAGTTTTATATTTTTATTATTTTTATATAGTCATCTTAAGTTTTTTTGTGTTTACATTATAGTAGTATCATATATTCCTATAGATTTAATTTTTATGTATTATAAATTACATAATATAAATCATTACAATTTAAAAATAAGTTAATGAGCAAAGTTCAGACCTTGAATGTTCAAGCATGAAGTGACCCATATTTAAAACTAGGTTAATTTGTTTTGTCCAATCCTATTTTTCGAGCCTAATATTTTTATCGATAAATCGATCTAATGTATCTACTTAGTTGTTTAATTTTTATTTGTTTTTGCCTTATGACACCTTCTATTAAAATATATATTTATATGTAAATATAAAATAATTAAATGGTTATATTTTAGTTTAGTTTAGAAAAAACAAAATTGAATAAAAATTATTATTATTATTTTTTTTTTTTTTGTATATTCCATGTTTGATTTAAGGTTTATATCTGATAGATGGATACACGCCCATACAAAATGGGCATCTGATCGATCCAAAGTCCAAACACATCAAAACCAGTACACAAAAAGTGTCTTTTTAAGTTGTTTTTTTTTCCCTCTTTCCCCCATAAACCAATGTCTTATTGGTTTGATTATTTAATGGGGAAGATGAATAAGGTAACGCTGACATCAATAAAAACCCACTAAATGAAAAAGCAAAGAAAGAAAATCGCTTCTCAACTAAAATTTGATTTGCTCTGCTTTTTCTCTTCTGTCAAATTCCTTTTCTTTTCCTTCACTCTCTCACTTTGACAGACAGGCAAGCAACTTTAACTCCTTCCTTTCTTTTTGCTGCTACATTTTACTGTTTCATAATCAATTGCTCTGTTTTTTTTTTTAATTGCTAAATTACTTTTTTTTGATATTGTAGAGTGATTGTTGTGCTTTGTATCTTGTTTGGGTTTTTTAGGGTTTTGGGAATTAGGCTCTCTAGAAATCAAGGTCTGAGTTTTAGTGGGATAATTGGTTATTATGTGGCGTTATTTTGATGGATTTCAAGGTTCTTTTCTTTGGCCAGTGTTGATTAAATAAAATTGATTTTAACAGAATTGCTTCCTCTTTATTTCTTTGCTTTTAAGCAAGGAGAGCTTAGTTGATTTGACTTTTTGCATAATTAAATTAATTCTTAGTTGTTCCGGCAATCTTTCAAGTGAAGGGTGATGGGTTGGTCGAGTTTTTCTTCAAAATTGGCTTTTGTAATACTCTTCTTTTAGGGGATAGAACCATGTATTTCCTGTTCCATAGGTTAAAATCTGTACTTAGCATTGAGATATTTGCTTTTTTTTAGAAACCTTTCTAATGGCTATTGTGTAGCTGCTAATATGGTGGTACCTTCTTCCGGTGTTCTTGACAGAGCAGGTCCTCCAAAGGCAGAGAGAGGTTCCGAGACCACCAACTGACTTTTAGACCTGGATATTCATATTCCGAACACATGGATTAGATTACTGATCGCATTCCTTCAACATCTTTTCCTTTTTTCTGCATATAACAGTTCAGCGCGTCACACAAATCACTTATTAGCTGTGATATCGTATGATTCACAAAGCTTTCTGGAATGCTATCTTTTCTGTATTTTGATGTTGTTCATGTTCATTTACAAATTAGTCAGCTATAATATTTGTTAATTAGGATCATATCCTAAGTACTTTGTCTCTTCATTGGGTGATTAAATCAGAAGCATATTTACTTTGTTACTTGAAGGATAAGTCTCCTTTATTTGTACTAATAACTGTCATTAGTGACTGTTGAAGGAAAGCCTTGAGGTGTCTTTAATTTGTTAAATTGAACTAAATATGAAATCTACTGCATGCATAAGCAGTTTACTTGTAGTCAAGCGTTTTTGGTTCCCAATTGTTAAAGGACTAAAAATAATTGTCATATCATGATTTCTAGAGATCAAACAGTTACTGTCGTGCTCATGCAGTATGATGAATCTGTTAATTTCTTTTGCATGCATATGAGGGGTTAACGAATTTAGGAACATTAATCGGTAACCAATACTGGCATTTCATTAATGTCTGTTCTGGTTCGAAATAGTTTCAGTTCTGCATTTCACTCAGAAGTTTAAACCATCAAACTCTGCTATGTTTCTGACTGACATCTCCATTAGGCCATTGAATGTGTTAAATTTAGCCTCTTCGAGTAAAACTTTTTGCTACCTCTTGCTTTTAAGCAAGGAGAGCTTAGGTAATTGAACATTCTTTATGCATAATTAAAATGATTCTTAAATGGTCCTTATATGTTGCAGCTATTTAAATGGGTGATGGTTGGTTGGTTTTCTTGAAATTTGGTTTTGTAATATTCTTCTTTTGGGGGATAGGACCAGATAGCAGTTTCATAGGTCAAAATCAGTATCCAGTATCGGGATAGTAACATTTTCTTTTAATGAAACCTTTCTAATGGCTATTGTTGCTGCTAATATGGCATTCTTCCCTGTTCACGACAGAGCCTGTCCTTCAAAGGACACATGAACTAGTAACAATCACAATGAAAATATTGATATATAACTTAATAAACTTTAAATCCTTGAGGAATATGAACTATTGGTTCCTGCTTTCAACATCATTGTGGCTCCATGTATTATTCAGAAAGTTGATTTATGAGCCTAATCAAGTTTTTTACTTCTATTATATATACTTCTGAATATTTTAATCAGGTCCTTAAAGGGCAGAGTGAAGAGCTGAGCCCATCGACTAAGTGTTAGACTTGGATATTCCAAATACATGGATTGGAGTACTGATCTTCTTCCTTCTACATCTTTTAGTTCTGCGTATAATAGTTCACTGCTTGCTCAAAAATTGCTTATTGGCTGTGAAATTGTATTGTTCACATAGCTTTATGGAATTTTGTCTCCTGTATTCAGTTTTCTATATGGTCATTTACAAATTAATCAGCTATAGTATTTACTAGTTAGGACCATTTCGTTTAAGTGCTGCGGATCTTCTTCGAGTTTTTAAATCAGAAGTGTATTTAATGTGCTACTTGAGGTTAAAAATGTCAATAGTCTCCTTTATTTGTGCTAATAACTGTTATCATCGACAGTTTAAGGAAAGCCCTGAGCAATCCATGAAGTCATTACGTTGACAAATCTATGAATATAACTACTAGAACATGCGATTAAAAGTGCCTATATGGGCTTTAATGAGATTTGATTTTACTTGCTGGGAGTTCTCTTTGTCCGATGAATTTACCGGCAGTAGCTGCTCGTGTATCAGCAAATTGTCAAATTCAACCAATATGAAATCCACTGCATGAATATAATCAGTTCACTTCAACTAAAGTATTTTTTGGTTCTCGATTGTCAAAGGAGCACAAATATGTCATGATTTCTTAAGATTAAAGAATTGAATCACTGGTCATGCATCATAAAAGTTACTGTCCTGCTTATGCAATATTATGAACCTGTTAATTGCATGCATATGAATGGATGGTAGGAGCTCTTATGGTTAGCCGTTGTTGGAGGTCTTGTTAAAATTTGGAGTTTTGGATGCCTGTTCTGGTTCAAAATAGTTTCAATTCAACATTTCACTCGAACCTGAAATTTAAACCATGCTATCTGCTATGTTTCTTGGTAAACATATCCAATACACCAATCAATGTGTTCAATTGAGCCTCTTTGAGTAAAATTTATGTGTAATACGTTCATTTTGATTACTTTCATTGATGTGGTAAGAATTTTGGTGAATACAGAGCACTCAACAGAACCAGTTGAAGGCAGAAATGACGAATATACACTTATTAGAGATGCAGAAGACCCGCGCCTGGGGATGTACGATAAACCTCTTCCTTGCTTTGGCTGTGGAATAGGATGGTTTTCGTGAGTTCCCTTGCTCCCCACCATCCTCCTTCAACTCTTCTTCTTGTTTTGGACTTCTGAGCATGTCTGCTTTTCTTTTACAGGCTTCTGTTAGGATTTGTTTTCCCTTTCATGTGGTATTATGCTACCATTCTCTACTTTAGAAGCTACTACCACAGAGATCCTAGGGAGAGAGCTGGACTTGCTGCCTCTGCAATAGCTGTAAGTGCTAATTTAGAGATTGGTGTTTTCTTTAGTTTTGTGGTTATTTTAGTTGCATACAAGGTCCTTAACAGTTTTCTAGTGCGCGTTTACTTTGACTAAAACACATAATGTAATCTGGTAGAAGTGATTATCACAATTACAAATTTCCTTATGTTCCCCACTGTTGAATTGTGTTTGGTCTGCAAGATACTCTTCTAAAACTTTATAGGACCCTTATTATTGTCAACGTCTGAAACTTGGGTGAAAGGATCAAATCTGAAAGTAATTGAAGAAACTGCAAAAAATTATTTAGTTGAACTTGGAATGATATAAGGTAACGAAGAATATGCGTCCCCTTTATAGGCCATTTATCTTTGATATTTAATTCCAAATCATTATTTTTTGCAGGCAATGATATGTACAATTGCTGTAATAATCACAATAGCAGTTCTGATCTTCTAATTCTTGCCACTGCAGTCTGTATATTTACCACTGCATATTGTGCTTCCTCAAACATATGGTGAGACAAGAGTACTAAACCTGTTATGGGGCTAAAAAAAGAGGGTAAGAAACAAAGAGCATATTAGGAACCTCAAGAATCATATAAAGTTTCAGTTGTCTGCGTTGTAGCTCGGTTTAGGCTAGTAAAGAAACAGGAAGTCTATATTGCAACTTTCATGAAAGTAACCGTGTTATAATATCAATGGTGAAGTAGTTACAATCACAATGAAATTCTATCTGCATTTATCAATCAGAAAGTTGGTTTAAGTAGTGTTTGGGATAAGAAAATTGATGATGGTGTTTTGGGAAAGCTCATTAATACTCCATTATTGTGGGTGCTTTTTGGGGCCATTGTTTGGTGGATTATGATAGTGGGAAAAAGGCCATAGACATAGTGTTGATGTTATTGATTGTAATGATGATTGAGAATGTGGGTAAGCTTGATATTTTCATCAATGAAAGATTTTTTTTTATTTTTTGCCATCAATATATATATATATTTAGTAGGGGCTTGGGAAACTTGAATGCTTGGGGATTCTTTTTAGCACATTCGCATTTTCCCAAATATTCCCATTCATTTCCATTTTCCCACCAAATCAGTGGCAGGAATATTTTGAGCTTATATTTATATACAAGTGTAGATGTAAATGACACAACCATAAGCCTAACTTATTCGAATTAGGTCAATTTTGATCGGTTCACGTTTTCAAATGATTTAATTATCGATTCTCTCCGTAAAATTCACCCTCTATACACTACAATAGTATTCTAGTATTGTAAAGATTAGTATTTGGTATATTGATGGTATATACAAACAGTTTTAAAATATTTATTTTTCTAATATTTACTATATCTTTATAGAATAATTGTTAATTCACTGATCCTTTTGTGGAGTTTAAAAGCTCTATTAGCAGTGCACCACTCTCATTATAAATTTTAAGTTTTTATGTTTTATTTTTACTTTTTATATTATCATTGTCGAAACCATCTTTTTGAAAAGAAAAAATGGTTGACTTTTGTTTTGAAAACAAAAATTGGAGTGGCCACCAATCCTTTTTTATGAGGTGTGATCGGGTCACCTTGTGATTGATTGTTTTAATAAAACGTTTTGATTTACTAAAACAATAGTTTTGGTTTACGAAATTCGAGAAAATGGGTTCGGGAGTCGGCTATGCACGAGGAAAGCTTAGCAACCTCGTAACGCCCAAAATTGGTACCTAATTGATTAATTAAGGTCTTAACATCGAAAGATAAAAACCCAAAAAGAATTTAAAATACAATCCTCTCTTTTTTATTAACGTTAATTTTACAAGAAATGTTTGGATAAACGAAGCGGATGCTAAAGACCTTCTTGTCCCGAAGTAATAAAATGTCACATCCAGTACGTCAGCACACGACATTTTAAACCTTCGAGAATAAGCTTATCTTTTGATTTTCAAAACTCATGTATTTTAATTTTAAAAGGATATTTGGTCATTTGGCTTAAACGAGAAAAATCGAAACCCAGTACGTTAGGCGCGATCTCTCGAGTTTCCAAATACATAACATTGTCTTATTTTGAAAATTTTCTTTTTATGAAATAATAGCAAATATGAATTTAAAACGATGTGTATTTATTTTGTTTGAAGTATAATAAAACGGCACATTATGAATAAATACGTTGGGACCTAATTCTCAATATGATTTGAACGAAACAAACTAAAATGGCAATATGAACATGGAATAATAATGTACGAATAAAATGTTATGTTAAGGAATGTCTATAATATGGAAATACTAACAAATCCTAGTATACATAATGCAATAACCACATACTATCACTTTAATACCAACACGAACAATCGAAGGAAATAAGATAAAATAAATAACAAATAATTTCAATGATAAAAAAATAAAATAGGCAACTGAACAAGACAAAACCAATTTTATGGTACAATAAGGACTAATGAATACATAAATAGATATAAAACAGATATTGAAGAAAGCGGTTTGTAAAATATTAAAAATAGAAGAGTAAATTAAAATATAAAATAAAATTAAGGGAGCAATTTGTGAATAAATATACTATAAATAAATATAATAATAATAATAATAGTACTAATAGTAATAATAATGATAATAATAATAATATATAAAAAATAAAAATTAATGATATTGATACATAAATAGAAATAGAAATATAATAATAATAATAATAATAATAATAGTAATAATAATAATAATAATAATAATAATAAAAGTTTTAAAATCATATAAGAGGACATAAATAAATAAATAACAACACGATATAAATAAATAAATAAAATGTTAATAACAAGAGTAAAAAAGCATATATAAAAAAATAATAATGAAAATAATATTAGTATATAAATAGAAATAGAAATATAATAAATAGAAATATAATAATAGTAGAAATATAAATAGATAAATAATAATAATATTGGAATAACAAAATAAATATAAATAGAAACATAATAATAATAGCAATAATATATTAAATTAGTTAATTTGATAATAAAATAGCGAAAATAAAAAAAGATTAAATCAAACCCGAAAGCAAAATTTTGGGGCAAATCAAAAATAAATAAAAGGAAATGGACCAATTTGAACGTGCGAATAACAAGGAGGGACCAAAAGGAAAATAATCCCCACCCTCCAAAACGCACAGCTTCAAGGAGGACCAAAATGCAGTCAAAACAAATTTTAGGGTCAAAATTAAAAATAATAAAAACTTAATTGCAAAACAATAAAAAAGTAGAAGGGCTAAAAGCAATTGGACGAATTTAGAAAAACAAAGAAATTGAAATGAAATGGACAAAATTCCTACATTAAATTGAAAGAGAAAAGAAAATAATTCAATTCCAATAGAAATAAAAAAAGAGAGAATAATTCAATTTCAAATTGAAGTAGGAATACAAAAGTAATTGATCCTTTCAAAGAACAAAATATCACTATTTATATACATGAGGTTTACTAAAAATAGGCTAATTAATTTAATAAATTAAAATAAAATAAAATAAAAATCTTCCTATTTTTGGCTCTTTACAAAGTTAACAAAATTTGATAACTTCTTGGCTTTTTCCATCTTTTTGATTTGGCCCTAATTTAATGATTGTCTTTCAATTTGACCATTTTGGGCTTGTTTTCGACCGATTACATCTTTGGCTTTATTTATTAGGTTATTATTTTTCTTTTTCGGGCTCAGGCCAAAATTAACCTATTACAATCATTTTATCTATCACAATCATCATAAAGTATAAAGTACGTTATTTATTAAATAAGGTGTTTACAACCATTTTCACTTAAATTCAAATAATAAATTTTAATTAAGATATTTTTATTAAATGAAAAATAATAATAATTAAATTGCACTAGTAAAATTTAGTAAAATTATTATTTAAATCTCACAAAATAATATTAATATTAGAACATTATAATTTTTTACATTGAAGTTTTTTTAAAAAAATGTTATTATGAGCGTATAATAACCACCAAAAATGAAATTTAAAATTTTAATAGATAAATGGGGTTATTATAAAAGGATTGTGATTCTAATAGTTTACAAATTACGAGTATAATTAAATTTTATATTTTTATTTTGTAGTATCAAAATTTTCAACTTTGAACCCTAGTAAACATGATTGAACTTGAAGTTAATATGAGAATCAGTTGAAAATTACCAAGTAACCAAATCTAATTTGAATGATATTTAAGTTTAAAAGTAAAAACTGAATTAGGGCAAAATAAGATTGGGGATTTGGAATTTAATTATGCATTTTACGAGAACTAAAATTAATTTCAACTTTGTATTAACTTATATTTTATAATTTTTTAAAATACTAAATTAAAATTCTATTATTTTCGGAGGGTCAATTTAGCAAATTGCTAATATTTTATTAAAGTTTGGGGACCGCCTCTGGTTTGAATTCAACGTATTTCGAGTCACATTCTTACTTTCTTAAACGTGAATAAAGAGGCTACAAAAATGGAAAGAGAGGACCAAAAATATAAAGCTTGTATTGTACAGTAGAGGAGTAAAGTGAGAAGAGACTATACTTACCCGATATTTGGAATTTAAACGTTTTATTTTAATTTTAGAAATTAAATTTCTTATTTTGATAAATTTAAACTTAATAAAAGAATTCTAATAATATTAAAATTAATTTATATTTTTAAATTCGAATAAAAAGTAATTAAATTCTTTACAGTAAATGTAGAAAGATTAAATTCTAAACTTAAAAAAAAAAAAGTAAAGGGACATGGAAATATTTTAACTATTAATTTAACCACCGATGAGAGTACTAAAAAGTCTTACCAAACCCCATAGCTCAATAGATTTAGGTTGCCTCTCGGGCATATATTCCCCCACCCACTTTTCTTTTAACTTCTCTTTTAACCTTTCACTTTGGGATAAATTATCTAAACATGTCGTTTTTTATAATAATAAAAAATCAGATTAGGCAGATTTTTAAAAAATTTACAGGATTAGACCAAAAAATGAAAATGCATCTAATTAGCGGATTGATAAGAAAATACTTCTAACTAAATATACTTTCTGTCACATCCACTGAAAACGTGTAACGTCCCCCCTACCCGAGACCATTGCCGGAGTCAAGCAGGAGACATTACAAAACTTATCTTAGCACTTAAACAGTTTTCGTAGTAAACTATCCATCTGCGTCACAGTCGCTAAAAAAATCATATCTCGAGTTACGAAACTCGAAATCCAATTCCGTAAATTTTTCCTGAAACTAGACTCATATATCTACTTACTAATTTTTTCTAGAATTTTGGTCAGGCCAATTAGTACAGTTTATTATAAGAAGTCTCCCTGTTTCAGGGTTCAGCTACTCTGACCCTTGTGCACTTCGAATCAAATTTCTTCCTGTACAGAAATCCAATGACTATGCCATTTGTTTCAATTAAAATAGACTCAATAATGAATCCATACATATAAAGTTTGAGTCCTAATTCTTAATACACAATTTATGGTGAATTTCTAAAGTCAGAACAGGGAATCCAGAAATTGTTCTAACCCTGTTTCACCAAAACGTAAATATCTCATAAAATACAACTCTTTTACCAATTTTGTTTCTTCCATATAAAATAGATTCATTAAGCTTCAATTACATATTTTATTCATCATCTAATTCACTTTATACTATTTTTGGTATATTTTCAAAGTTGGACTACTGTTACTGTCCAAATCTGTTTTAGTATAAAATGTTGATAACTAAGTTTATAACATCTTCATTTCTTCTTTCTACAACATTTACCAACAATTCCTCTTATTACTCTTCACTAACATATCAAAACATACCATTCTTAAGGTTTTGGTAACATTTACAAAACATACCAAAATATCATTTAACAACTTAGATACTTTCAATATAACCAAAAGACATCCTAGGTACAATGCCATTTTCCAAAAGATAGAAACTTCACCAATTTGAGTTTGGGGATCGGCTTGTATCTTTGAGTCCTTATACTTTCGTACCTAGCTGCACAAGACGAAACAAACCGCATAATCGAGAATACTCTCGTGGTATTTCCATAAACAATAGCTTAATCAACTTTAAAACATGGTAATTCAAACACATTATTGCTATTATTCAATATCAATCAGACTTTAATAACCTTTACTTTATTTACCCTTATTAACATAACTCGGACACTAACGGATACACGGATCCAACCCACACTCCGGGATAAGCACATAGTGCTTCATCGAACAAATCCGAACTTTAACATTATAGTACACAAAGTACTTCATCGGAACAAATCCGAACTTTAACAAGAGTCGACACATAGTGTCTCATCGACTCAATGTCGGAATATCCCAATACTTCCAATTCCTATGACATGTCAACTATATCCGACTAGCCCGACACTGTTAATAGGGTATTCAAAATCACATTCATTTCAATATGGTAAAAATACTTACCTCATTCACATTTTCATACAATATAAATATCAAATATAGCAATAACGATTAAGCTCGGTTTATAGAAATACAAACCACTATTTATCGAATTTAATCGATATCTTCGTTCACTTTCTCTTTTCCTTCTTTGATGACGTATCCGTGCTACGTTTGCTACTAACAATCATACAATTAAAATTCATCAATATACTAATTCATAAAACACATTTTCACTTTCTATCAAACTTTTACAAAATTCCAATTTCGTCCTTTTTCCATTACTAATCTTTTTCTTTAACTTAAGCTTCATATTCTCTTTTAATCAACTCATTAACAATTTCTAACTCATAAAATTCATTATAAAACATAAATTTTGAGCTCTATTCCACTTAATCCCTATTTAAACCTAACTTAGAATTCTTTTAATAAATCACTCAATTTTCACTTCTAACTTCAATTCCTATCAATTTAACCCATAAAACCTCAATTTATTCAACTAAATCAATATCTAAAAATTTTCTATTTTCTTCATTTTAACCTCATACATGTAGAACTTTGAATTAGGCATCCATAAACATAAAAATCATAAGAAAATGAGCTAAAACAACTTACCAATTAAACTTTAGGGCCTTAATCCTCAAATTTCCTTTTCTTTTCTTTCTTTCTTTCCTTCTTTCTTTCTCACGTTTGCTCTCTGTAACTCTTTCTATGTTTCTTTACTCATTATTATTTATTCATTATACTATATTATATTATTATTAACCTATAAAAATATAAATTAACATGTGTAATAGCTATAACATAAAATATCTTATAGCTATTACACATATATACCAACTATTACACATGTTATATCATACATTCACACACATGGCACTTAGGGTCTAATTGCTAGATTAGTCCCTTTTACTTCTTTAATCTATAATTAAACTTTTATTCCTTATGCAATTTAATCCTTTAAACTAAATTCAAGCTACTTCACTTAATTAAACACTAAATAACCATTCAACTATAATTCATAAATATTTCTAATAAATATTCATGAATAAATTTCACGGAAACAGTACTCAAGACTCAATTTCCGATACCGTAACTTTCGGTTCATTACAAAACGCTTCCAAATAGGAGTATTTTTCACAATGACTATCCACCCTAACAGCTCCCCCACCTCCGGCTACTATTTCAATAGCAATTCAACCCCCTGCCCCACACCCATCAAATACTTTCTTTTTCCTATTTAAACCCCTAATTCTATTCATTTTCAATTCAATCTCAACTCATCTCTCTCTCACATTATCAAATTTCTCACTCAATTTTTATTCCTTAACTTTTTTATTAAAATTGTATTAAGGTTTTTTTTAAATTAATTTTTGTATTACAATTTATTTCAGTATTTATTGAAATTAGTAATTGAAAATCTCTAATTCATTTGGATGACAAGCACATTTTGATCAATCAATTGCAAATAGTAAGATTTTTTTATATTTAATCTAATCTAATTTAAATATTTTCTTGTTATATTGAATTTTAATATTTTATATATAGTTGGAAGATCGGATTTTGGAGACGTATCTTTCTAATATACTCACTCCTCCATTGTCTTTAATCGAACCATACTTGAGAGATGCTGAATTTTTGCACGTGGCTCGTATGGGTAGAAGTGTAAATTGGACATCACACTTGTAAGCACATTGGTGGAAAGGTGGAGACCCGAGACACACTCGAGGACGTGCAGTTACAGCTCAGGTTACCAGTGGATGGCCTGGTAGTGACTGGGTCAATTGTCACAGTCGATTGAAGAGATGTAAGCAAACAACTTTTAGGGAGGGTTTCAAACACGATTTATAGAGCCCGAATAGATATTAATTGGTTCAAAAGAAATTTTGGTGAGCTCAATGCGGAATCGAGTGAAGTTGAAAGAGAACAACTCACTCAGGTGTACATCCTTATGATCATTGAGCCTAATGCCCGATAAATCACGAAATCTTGTCCATTTAAGGGGGTCTCCTTATGATCATCAACCTCAACCTGTTGTAAATTACAGGTGATCCAAACTCAATTCCATTCGGAAAAAAAATGCAAACTAAATCAAATCGAGTAGTTTGAGTTTCGATTTTGAATCGAAATAAGTTTTATAATTCAAATACTAGATTGGTGTAAATACGATTATTGTAAATACCTTTATGGTGCTTTTTTTAAAAAAATTACACTAAATTGGACTCTAAATAATTTTAAAATTTTAAAATAATTTTAACTTTATAACTCAAAAATTATAAAAGTCTAATGAATATATATATAAAAGTATAAAACCCTAAACACTAAAACCTACAAAACCTTAACCCTAACTCCACCTTAGCAAAAATCTAAATCTTAACCCTAAAATAAAATAACCCTAGCAGAAGGGAAACGCGTCCAGCTAGAAGCATTTTCCTGCCAATCTACCTAGATGCGTTTTTATTTTTTTTAGCTTAATCCCATAATTTTTTTAAGAACCAACCTAATCCAATAATTTTTCTAAAAAGCGACATTTTAAAGAAATTTACCCTTCACTTTGTGTTCCCCCTTTACTATTATTAATGTCAAATATTTACATAATACGACTTTTAATCTCCTCCATTTTTATTTCTCCACATTTCTAGTCAATAGCTTTTTTTTATGTCAAGAAAAATATTAGATGAAAGAAGATAGAATTTACTTGAAAAAATAAAAAATAAATAACAAGTGATTGTTGTGTCAATTTGTAATTTTATAAAATTTGAAGGATTTAAATTTATCATTTTTGAGAGCTAAGTCACTACATGCTTCTTCTTGCCTATCATTAATTTTATATAAGATTTAATTTGATATTTATAAATCACTCCCCCATTGAAATTGTAAGTGAAACTTGAGAGGTGATAATTGTTTGTAATGCAAATGGTTGATGTTAGTAGGTATGTCCCACATTAGTTAAGTACAAACTATTAAGAGAGTTTTTATATAATTTAACTTCTTATTTTTTTAAGAAATTAGGCCATAGGTAGAGGTGTTCATGGGCCGGGCCGAGCTCAACTAAAAAATCATGCCTATTTATTGGGCTCGGGTCGGGTCAGGCCCAAAAAATGGGCTTAAAATTTTGTCCAAGCCTAACCCGGATAAAAATACTAAAACTCGGGCCCAGCCTGACCCGCCTATATTATTTTTTATATTATTTTTTAAATATATATAATACATCAAAATACTAAAACATCAAAATAAATATTTCCCAACAAATTAAAAATAAATTTTAAAAAATATGTAGACTTAAATAACACTAAGATAAATACAACTTAACAAGCAGATGCTTCTAAAATAATAATAATAATTAACAAATGCCTTTAAAATAATAAGAAAATTAACAATAAAATAATTTTTATACAATATCCAAACAATAACAACAAAATAGTAGCAAAATAGAGAGAAAACAACAAGAAAATAACATTCAAAAATAAAAAAATACAGTTTTTTTGTCCTTTAGTGAATTCAGGCCAGGCCGGGCTCGGGCTAGAAATCCCTTACCCGAGGCCCGACCTATTTTTTAAACAGACCTTATTTTTTGTCCAAGCCCATTTTTCGGGCCTATATTTTTACCCAAATACTCTCACATTTTAGGCAGGCCTTCGGCCCGGGCCGGATAGTCCGACCCATAGATCTATCACATGCATTTATTGTCGTCACTTGCTCGTTCTAGTCAGAGTTAACATGTGTCTTTGACATGTTAATTTTTCAAAAGATAGTTTTATTGTTTTTGAAAATCTGGAATTTGGCTTGGGCGGAAATAAAACTGTTCTTGCATTTTTTACTGTTTTACCCTTCTGTTTTTAGTATAAATAGAAGGTTGATTTTCTTATTTTTTTCACACCGAAAGAAAATACAATATTCTCTGAAAATTTTTTTTTTCTCTTCTTTATCGATTTTCTTAAATACTATACCGATTTATCATATTGTGATTTCCTTGAGAAGATAAATATCAATCGAGTTCTATCTTTTTTATTTGAGTGCATGAATATTAAAACACTGTTAACCTTAAAAGGAACACTTGGACTACACAAACATTCTGAATTTAAGCTATCTCTATTCTATTAATTCTGACACATACATTATCTAAAATATAGAAACTTGATTTGTCCCTACGTCAATATGTGGACTAAAAATATTCAACTAAGCTATTCAAGTGTATTTCGTGTATGTATATAGAAATATTTAAATTTAAATAATAAATTGAGTTAAATAAAATAAATTGTGTAATTTAATTGAAAATCCATTCTTTGAATTGATCCACTCTAAAACAACAATACTAATAATAATAAACTGTGTCGCAACTAGCATTCATTTAGGTTTTGGTATAAGAAATAGACCAATAACTTTTGGCAGCAAATTGCAAAAATTCAAGCCAATTTGCCAAGGAAAGTACAACGGAATATCATTTCCCAGAAACATTCAAAACTTTTTAGCAAGAATTGCACATAAATCCAATGCCCGCCCATCATTTATGCCTTAAGAAATCCCAACCCCAAACAAAACATGCATGCTGCCATAACTTTGAAGCTGTAATTTCTTGCAGAAAAAGCAACAAACAGCCGTCTAAATTACATACATGTCAAAGGAAAAAAAATAATACTACTTTTGTAAAATTTGGAAAATTATATATTTATATTGTGTTTCTATATTATATCATGTTTTAGTTATTTCTAAAATGTTTCATTTTTATATAAATTTTGATGTATTATTAATTGTTATAATAAGTTGGACAAAATGTTAAGGTGGTTTGTTGTATCAGTTCACACTATAAGTGATGCAAAAAGACATTAAATATTTTGGATAATGTTTGAGTAGAGTGATAATTAATGGATGATCTCGGAAGATAGTATATTTATAGAAAAATAAAAGAGTTTTTGAGTGGGTATCTCGTAAAATGATTATCTCTTTAATAGAGTTTAACTTAGATTTAGATTAATATATGACCTAAATGTATCTCAATGTGACCATTTTTGAAATTAATATGCTTGGAAAATTAGAAAAATTAATGAAATTAAATCTGATGTAATGACGTTATGGTGAACCTTTTTATAGCATTACTATTTTTTTTAATTGAAGCCTCTCATGATCAATCCTCTTTTTCTCTCATCTTCTCCTGTAAGCTTCCCACCCTTGCTCATGTTGTTAGTGTCTAATATTTGGCTGATGGCTCATGCGTTGTAGTCGGAGTGTATCCAGCTATATTTTCTACCCCAATTTCTGTGCATATGGTTTTACCTATTTTGGTTGGCCACTTACCAAGCGTTGGAGGATTGTGTTGCTCATCTGTGGCCTTTCTACTTGCGAGATAAAAGAAACAAACACAGAAAGGCAAGTAAAAAGACTTGACCCAAAAGAGAAAAAATAGAGAACGCGCTTTTGTTTCGATTGATACAAGCGGCTGGCTGCTTTCCTTGCTGTTTGTCCATTGTCTTTTTCCTTGCAAAATGCTTATGCTAACACGTCACTCCAAATTCTCATTTATTAATTAATTTCCTTTTAGTAAACCTTAGTTGTCATACGCGGATTTTATGACTTTTCACTCTATTTCACATTTTCACTTTTTTCCCACTAAATTTAAAACATGAAAATTACATAGGAGTAGTAACCTTGGACCATTTTTTTATTTATTTAATTGATAGTGGGTTGCATCTCTAGACTCTAAACTAAAATCATTTTGCTACATGCAAGTATAAATTTGTTGCATTAACTATATTTAAGACAATGAGAATATGTATATATATATACAAAATTTCGCTATTAATTTATAAAATATTAATTAATAAAATATCTTTTAAAAAATATAAATCAAATCAAAATTGTAAACTTCAAAAATTTTATTAAAAAACAAATGTGAGAAAATATAATAAAAGTATAACGGAGGTCTTTATATTAAGAGTTATGTTACATTTTATCTCATTTATTTAAAAAATCAAATTAATTTTATTTATTAAAATTTTATTTATTTTATTATTAAAATTATAATATAACGATAAAATAATTAAATAATTATATTTATTATGTTATGTGCATCTTATGCTAACATGCAATAACTAATTTTTAAAATTAAAATTAATCAATTTTAACAAAATAATCATTTTAGTGTATAGATCGATTTTCTTAATAAATAAGATAAAATATAATGTAACGATGGTTTTACCTAGTTACATATCTTTTGTTATTGCAAGGGGAATACACTTTATTCTTTGCTTTTGGGGTGTCATTCTTACAAGGACAGGACAGTGTTTCATGTGAAGGCATCATCTAGATATTGTAATAATATTTATTTTATTAATTTCTCTTCTTCTCCTTTAAAGTAATTTTTAATTTCAAAATATCCAACATTATTACATTAAAATAAGACTCTCTCATATTCCAATATAAAAATAATAAGACTTTCAATTTTTCAACATAAAATAAAAATAATAAAAATAATTAATTTACATGTCTTCTCTACTACACTTAATCATTGGTTTATATAAGCAAGAAAGCAAAGCATACTCGAAAAACAAAAGGCATTACCCAAAACCAAACCCAAAAGGCAAATCGAGCAAAGCAAGCAACAACAAAGCAAAAAGCTTAAAAGAGTTTAGCCAAAACTTCCCTTATCTCACATTTAAAAAAAAAAAATGGAGGAATTCGATGAAGACATGACCCCATTTTGGCTCCAAACCACCGACAGCCGCCGCCTCCGCCGCCGCCATCTCTTGTTCAATACCGGTATTGTTATTATCCTCTTATTAGCCGTCGCATTCGCTTTTATCTTCATCATCATCCCTTCCTTCTTGTCTTTCACTTCCAAAATATTCAAGCCACAACTCGTTAAAAAATCATGGGATTCCCTCAACCTAGTCCTCGTACTTTTCGCCATTATCTGTGCTTTTCTTAGCAAAAGCAACGGCGACAATGATGCCAATGAGACCCCAACTTCTTCTTACCAAGATTACAAGTTTTCTTCGACGCCAAGACATGTTGTTGACCATCATGTTCGAAGCTCAACTCCAGGTCAATGGAGTTACGATCACGCGTTGTCATCAGATCGGACGGCGTATAACTCGCTGCGGAGGATGAGAAGCAGCAGTTCATATCCAGATCTACGTCAGGAATCTACTTTGACAATGAACGGCGATGATCGGTGGAGGTTTTATGATGATACTGGGTTGTATAATTACCGGAGTAGGTCGAGGCGGGAGCATGATGAAGAACAAGTTTACTTAAATAACTTAAAGGATATAGCTGTTGATACTGTTCATCGTACGTCTCCGCAGCTAGTGTCAGTTCCACCACCTGTAGCAGCAGCAGCAGCATCGCCTCCAACGCCGCCTCAGTCGCCTCCACCGCAGCCTCCTAAGGCTGTTAGAAGGAAACCTAAGCGGCCTTATGAAGATGTTCGACATAGGGAGAGAAGTGAACGTAAGGAAGTCGCGTACAGTGACGTAACAAACAAGTATTCTCTTCCATCACCATCATCACCGCCGCCAACCAAGCCACCAGCTTCACCACCTCCACCTCCTCCACCGCCTCCACCTCCGCCAATATCTGGGTCGGAAAAGAGAATTAAGAAGAGTGAGAAAAAGAGAGGTGGAGTGACTAAAGAATTCTTAACTTCGTTAAGAAGAAAAAAGAAGAAGCAAAGGCAAAGAAGCGTGGAAAACCTTGATGAATTCTTCAACCTTGCAACACTTCCTTTATATCCACCCCCATCACCGCCGCCGCCGCCGCCGCCGCCTCCACCACTACCATCGTTCTATAACATCTTCTCTTCCAAGAAAAACAAAGCCAGAAAGCATCATTCAACCTCTCCACCTCCAACGCTGCCACCGTCAATGGAAGCGCGTGCATCAAAAAGAGAACCCAATAAACCACCTGTAACGACGATCCAGAAACCTCCTTTGCCAGTCAAGATACGAAACGTCAACAATGTCGAAGAGAACGTCGAAAGTGGTAACGAATCGCCGTTCAATACAATCCCTCCGCCGCCACCCCCTCCACCGTTTAAAATGCCGGCGTGGAAGTTCGAAGTACATGGTGATTTCGTCAGATTAAAAAGCATCAACAGTTCAAGGAGTGGGTCACCTGATTTGGATGATCCATTAAGCGGTGAATCGAGCCCTGCGGATGGAAATAAAACCGGTGGTGTCGACGGCGGAGAATCGATGGCAGGCCCATTGTTTTGTCCAAGCCCAGATGTGAATACCAAAGCTGATAATTTCATTGCAAGGTTCAGGGCTGGTTTGAAGCTGGAGAAGATAAACTCTGTCAAAGGGAGGTCTAATCTCGGCCTTGATCCAGGCCCAAGCACTGTGTAAGAAGCAGAACCCTATGACTCATTTAGTATTTTTTTTTTTCCTGAAAATTTGTTGATTTGAGTTATTCATTGTCACTCTTACATGCACAGAAGAAGTTAAATCACAGGATTCTTTTTCTTTTCTGTCATTTTTTCATTAAGTACGATTACAATGTATGTATTTATAGGTGATTTTTTGTTGTTTCATGTATTAGATATTATTGTAAATTTGGGATTTTTTTTGGTGTGAAATAAAAGGCAATCAATCATATAATGTCCTTTCTTTGTTTGGATTTTGGATGTCGTTTGAACTTTTTCTGAAGAACAATAATTGAGGAATCAACGGACTATGTTAATAGGCCAAGGAATAAAACAAATCAAAATGCCTAAACCAAGCAATATAAAGATTTAAAATGCCATTAAATTCAAATGGTAGAGATCCCTTCAAAATCGGTAAGCTTTGCTAAGATGTTATTGTTTTCTCTCCTCAAAGCTACAATCCTAACAAGAAGGCCCTAATGAAAACAAAAATACATTGAAATAACAACAACAATAAAGCCTAAACACAGCAATATAAAAGCACAACATGAGCAAGTCTAATCATGCTCATATTAATCGGCTTAATGAGCTTTACTTGATAAATACTTGTTCAAAACATCCATTACCGACCCGAAATTCGGGTTTGCCAATCAAGTTAATGAGATTTACTTAATAAATACTTCTTCAAAACATCCATTACCGACCCGAAATCTGCAGTGACTTGCACAGGAGGGTTTGCCAATCTGCAAGCCATGTCCTTGATATTCTTAGAGTGATAATCAATCTTACTCTGTGTAAATTTCAACCCATGGGCTGTACTCACCACCACTGTCCTATCAGTAGGACCAATAACCCCACTTCTCCTAAGCTTATTCAGTGCAGTCAATGCCACCCCTGTATGTGGGCAAGTAAACATCCCAGTGGAATCAGCTTGTGCCATGGCATCCATTAACTCTTCCTCTGTCGCTTCCTCAACAATCCCATTCGAATTCTTCAAGGCATATACTGCTCTATCAATGGAAACTGGATCACCAATCTGGATAGCAGAGGCAAATGTTGTTTTCGCTTTCACAGGCTGAAAGTCTTTCCAACCAGACTTGAAATACAAATACAACGGATTCGCATTCGCAGCTTGGGCGCAGACCAACCTAGGAATCTTATCAACAAGTCCCAACTCTTTGCACATTGAAAATCCTTTGTAAAAAGCATAAATATTTCCAAGATTTCCACCAGGAACAATGACCCAATCTGGAACTTCCCAATCAAATTGCTGTAAAATCTCAATAGCAGCCGTTTTTTGTCCTTCAAGCCGCAAACTATTCAGGGAGTTCGCCAAATAAATCGGCAATTCAGCCGTTACTTCTCTAATCAACTGCATACATCCATCGAAATCAGTATCGATACTCAAAACAAATGCACCATTTGCAATGGGTTGAACAAGCTGAGCCATGGAAATCCTATTAGCCGGTAAAAATACAAGAGAAGGAATCCCAGCAGCTGCACAATAAGCAGATAATGCTGCTGATGTATCCCCTGTAGAAGCACAGCCAACTCCAACTACTGGTTTATTCATTTTCCTCAACCTATTAACTTGACTAACTAAAACAGTCATGCCCAAATCTTTAAAGCTACCCGTATGGCTAATCCCACAATGTTTCACCCATAAATCATTCATTCCTAAGAAGTCTTTGCCATACCTTTCAGCCCAGAAGAGGTTAGAGTTACCTTCAAAAGCAGAGATGATATCATCATCGTCGATTTCAGGTAATACCCATTCTTTTTTCGACCAGACACCGGAACCGAACGGCCAAGTAGTCTTTCCGACACGTGAGTCGAAGAGGTTTCGCCAGTAAGCGCCGTCGAAGTGTTTGAGGGCGGACATGTCGTGCTGGACGTCGAGGAGGGAGCCAGATTGAGATCGGTAAACGATCTCGTCGAGAGAGTAGGATTCGTCGGAGGAGGAAGGATCGGTGATGGAGGTGAACGGAACGTATTTAGCGGAGAAGCGAGGGTGGTTGGTGGTAACGGTGGCGGCGTTGTGGAGACGAGCTTCTTCGCGGATGTTGTGATGGGGCTTGAGGGATGGGAGTTGAGGCTTCGTCGACGGTGGTGATGGAGAGGTTTTGGGGAGATCGGAAGTGGAGGCTTTGATGAAATGAAGCGTGGGTTTAGGCGCAATATGGGCGGAGGGCAAAAGCGAAAAAGCAGCCATCGGGGAGGAAATGGTTGGTGGGGAGTCTCGCGAGATCTAAGCGAGTGAGGGGCTTTTCACAACTCCGTCTTTTAAACAACGAAAAGTTGAGGTTTACGGCGGGGGTTTATCACATTTATTTATTTATTCATTTATTTTATTATTATATTATTATTAGATTATAAAGAACTCGCAATATGGTCAAAATAAATTTAAATAATTTTATAAAAAGTTGAAATAATAAAATATTTTTGATAAATTCATAAATTAGTTTGATCGCTTATCGGGTAACACCAAACTCAACAAAATACTTCAATATTAAAAATTTTATTTTGCATACCCTATTTAAAATATAGATATGCATTAAAAATAACTAAAATAAATAATAAAACATAAAATTTCCCAATATAAAATTGAAATATAAAAAATAATTTACACTATAAATAAAATAAAAATTTAAATATATAAATATATGAAATTAAAAATGTTGAGCCCAATTTATGCCCGGGCCCAATACACTTAAAACCCAAAATAATTAACTAAGTAAATTAAACCCAATACAAAACAAACCCTAACAGCCCAGAGCCCAGCAAAAGTAAAGAAAAATGAAATCCTAACAGCTAACACCTTCAGCCGCTGCAACCGTGGAAGTTCCCAAGCACCATACGTCGCTCATCCCTCCGAGTTGTGCGCTCCTCTACTAGGCCACATCAGATACGTGCTCGACTGAACCTACAAACAAGCAAGAAATGGTTGTAAAAAAGGCTATAAAAGTCTTCAAAAACATTGTAAAAGGGACTTTTTTTGCTTTTTTGGTGGCCTCTGATAAGTTCAATAGCTGAAATAATAGAGAAGAGAGATCCATAGTAAATCAAAAATCAAGTCTAAGTTTTGAAAGGTGATTTTTTCATTCTTCTTCCTGAAACTTTCTTTTGATTCATATTTTTTTCTCTTTTTTTTTTATAAACCGATTTTAAGTAAAAAGAAAGAAAGGGGCCTTCCTGGTCTTGATCCGTGAACCGACGGTGGGGTGGAGGTGCGTGGCACCGATGATCCTCCAGGGTGGCACAAGGCTAGGTTGGATTTCTAGCAAAAAAGATGAAGGAGCAGGGAAGAAGGAGCTTTCTGTTTCTTTCTTTTGAAAAAACAATAGAAAAATGAATTAAAAAAAGGGTTCTTTGTACAAGAAATGGCAGAATGCCATTTAATGGCCTTTAAATGGTAGGGGCCACACGTTTGACTCCAAAATGGGGAATTTTCGCGTTTAATCCTTTCCTTTTGCTCCTGCATTCAATCAGACCCTATTCAATTTTTTTATTCTTTTAAATTGCCCCTGGATCTTGCGCGTTGTTCCAATTTAGCCCGCACCTGGGCACTGCGATTTGGGGATTCGACACATTTGCGCTTTTGGTCCCGCGCATTTGCGTGTGTTTATGTTTTGGTCCTTAATGCATTTTTTTCATATTTATTAATTATCCCTTTGAGTCTGCTTTTCTTTCAATTGAATTTTATTTCGCTAATCCTAAGGTTTTAATTTAATTTATTTTATTTTTTTATATATTTTTGTTAAAAAAAAAACTTTTATAAATACTTTGAATTAGTTGGGCCGTATGTCAATTTGTTTTTGTTATTTTCTTTTCCTTCCTAACTATCTAATTATATATTGCTTTTAAAATTCCTTTTACATGATATTATTTCAAACTTTTCGTGTAATATTACATTTAAATAATTCTTATTTGTTATTATACGTATGTAATTTACGATAAAATCAGCTTTGTGTCAAATAGATTATTGCTTTCATATTATTCTATATAAATGTTCTCTTTATATTTACTATATATATTTTTTCCTCTTAAATTTATTATACGTTTTTCCTTTTTTTAGTTGATTCATGTACAATTGGGTTCTTTGGGATCCTATTTTGATTGTATATTTTGTTTGTTTTAAATACCTCTATTTTTTATATTATTTATGTTTAATCTTTTATGCATGTATATTTTTCTTTCCCTTTATTATTTTTTTTATTTTGCTACAATTCAAGCTTTCATTCAAATTATTTACTTTGTGATATTTATTTTAAAATTCATTTGTACATTACTATATGATATATCATTTCTTTTTTTTCCTTGTTTATTCTTTTAAATTCTTACATCTATTACCTATTTAAAATTTTCTTATAGTTTATATAGTTATATTTCCAAATTTTCTTTTTCCTATTATTTATTTTATTTTATTTTAAAAACCTTATTATATTTTATTTGTGTGATTTATTTGAGATTTCTTTTAAAATTGATTTCTTATTCATAAACCCTGGGATATAAATGGTGGTACTTTCATAATATATGATGTGCTGTTATTGCATGTATTCTAAGTTGTTCCTTTGCATGTCCCTATTTAGATTATTCATGAGATGTTATTGCTGCGTGTTTTATTCCTTATGTTACCAAGTTTTCTTAAATAAATACATTTAATTTATTTATTCCATTTCATTTGAAACTTTAAACAAGGCAATGTTCGGTATTTAAAGAATTCAAAGGATCGTGCCCTAACGTACTGGGTTTCGCTTTCTTTGTCTGCTTTAAATATTCGAATATCCTTTTAAAGCTAAAAACGCACGTTTTAAAGGCAATATCACATTTGAGGGTCAAAAATATTGTGTCCTAACGTACTGGATGTAATATTTTACCTTAAGGTGAGATGGTCTTTAATACACATTTGACCCACCTAAATGTTTTAAAAGCCAATAAAAAGAGGATCGCATTTTGAACTATGTCCAAATCTTTAATTTTCGACATTAAGACACTAAATAATTAATCAAGTACCAATTTTGGGTTTGTCGAGGATGCTAATCCTTCCTCGTACGTAACCGACTCCTGAGCCCATTTTCTCAAACTTAGCAGACCAAAAAGAATTATTGTTTTAATAGGCCCAAATGTTTTATTAAAACAATCGATTTTAAGGTGGCCCAATCTCACCTTGGAAAAGATTGGTGGCGACTCCCAATTTTCGTTTTCAAAAGTCGATTTCCTGTTTTCAAAAAAAGGGTTTCGACAGCATGGCGACTCCGCTGGGGAGTTTACTAGTCGAGTTGTAAATTGATTGTTTTCTATCTTATTGTCAAAATTGAAATTTGGTTTTAAATCTACGATCCTCTCATTGTATTTTCTGTGTTTTTGTCAGTTTTTATCATGTGGGTTTTACTTTATTTGTCGAGTCTTTTGATATATTCTTGCATCATTTTGCATGACCATTGTGGTCACGCCTTTTAAGTGGGAGTGAGAAACTATGCTTTCGTGAGGTTTTCACCTCCGCATGGGCTAGGGGATCGCTTCCGGAATACATCCATACTTATGTCTTCGTGAGGTTTTCACCTCCACACGGGCATAAGGAAATGTATTCCCCTGAACCGAACTTGATCTATATGAACCTATAATGGGCGAGGGCCAAGGAATCTGCTGGTTCAGGTACCTTTACACTAGAACTAAATCACATATAGTGAGCTGTAGGAACCCGCCTTAGGTAGAATTACACCTAGCCCTAGTGGTTTTCCGAATAGGCTTTGGCTAATTTATTGATTGCTTTGATTTATATTCTTATGCATGATTCTGACTTGTGCTTTTACTTCTTTCTTTAATAGTGTTTGCATATCATTTTCATCATAAAAGGAGGTGTCGATATACGGTTCGGTTACTAATAGAAAGTTTTGCCATGAAGAACGAATTCCTTGATAAAGTGAAAGACAACGCGTTTGTCCAAAGATGGTTGGAGAATGCACAGTTAGAGAAATGTGACAGTTTGACAAAGGAGTGCACGTCAGAGTTATGGGACTTTACTCGCATTAGTGTGGTTGAACGATCTTGGAGTTGAAAGAATTATGGAGTCACCGGGATGATGAGATGAAGCAGCTACTCTCTCTTGTAATTATGGTGATATTCCTTATCTCCTCGATGTTAAGGTAGATAGGTATTTGTTCCGCGCCATGGCTCAATTTTAGAATTCCGCCTACAGTTGTTTTACTTTCGGAAGGGTGGATCTAGCACCTACTGTCGAGGAATATACAGCCTTGCTCCGTTGTCCGAGGTTTCAAGTTGATAAGATTTATTCTAGAGCTGTCAATACCCAACCTTTGTAAAGAGGTTGATGAACATCACTGGGATGAGTGAACAGTGGGTTGAGGCTCGGGTCCAGCAGAAAGGCAGTGGAAAGTGCATCCATTGGGAAAATTTGAGAGATCTAATCCAGACTCACCCTGACATGAAGAAAAGAGTTGATGTCTTCGCCCTGAGCATTTATGGTTTGGTTATTTTCCCTAAAGCGTTAAGGCATGTAGATGAAGCAGTCGCCGATCTATTTGACCGATTAGGTAAAGGTGTCACTCCAGTTCCTGCAATCCTGGCGGAGACTTTCAGATCTTTGAGTGTATGTCGGAGGTCAGGGGAAGGCAGATTTATTGGGTGTGCACAACTCTTGTTAGTATAGTTTCATAGCCACTTTTGGAGGGTAGAAAAGGCCTCTTACCGACCTTTTTTCGGAGATTACTCACCTTTGAAGGAGATAGTGACCATATCGAGAAAAGATGACATAACAGAGGAAAAATAGATGCCGATACTTCAAAATCTCCAAGAGGAGGATATCGAATGGAAGGCCCCTTGGATGGTTTCTGATGAGATTCTCTATCGATGTGGGAGTTATGATTGGGTCCCTTTGTTGGGATTTGGGGAGCCGTTGGATACGCCCCTCTACTGGTATTGAGGCAATATAGATCAAGACAATTTATACCGATGACGCAGGGGCTAGCTCAGAGTGGGTTCTCATATGAGGAGAAAGACTCCAAGAAAAAGAGCCGTGAGATTTATAATGCCTGGAACCAAACTTGCCGGATAAAGGGAGTTGTTGTGAATCCAATGGTAACTCCTGAATATAACGAATGGTGGAGTAGAAGGGTTAACGATAATATCCCGAGGCCAAATTTAGAAGAAGCTCGACCGATAGAGGAATATCTGCGAGTGGTCCCCTCCGAATTGGAAATCATAAAGCAAGACTTCGAAAAGAAAACCTCGGAGTTAGAAAGGAAAATAGAGCAGTTAGAGGAGGAAAAAGTGTACTTAAAGCTAGATGTTGATGTTCAAAAATCCGAGGCTGAGAATTTGAGAAAAAGAAAGAGAGAAGTTGAGGAGGACCTAGACAGTCTAAAGACTGATTACAACCAGCTGCATAAGTCAATGAGAAATGCTGGTTTGGGTAAAACGTCTGAACAGTGGAGGTAAGAAATCCAAGAGGAAAAGGCTAGGGCCGATTGGTGGGAAAGAAAGTTCCACGATGCTCAGACTCGAGAAGTCACTTGTAAAAAAAGTTTGGACGATAGCCAGAATGAAAAACAGATGTTAAGAGCTCAGGTGGAGGAGTTAGAAAGCAGACTACAAAGAACATCTGTCGTAACTCAAGAATTGAATTAAGAGCTAGTCTAAGTAAGATCGAGAATTTGAAGGGGAAAGTAGAAGAACTTGAAGCTACACTTCAGAACTGTGAGAATCAAATTGAATTATTGGAAGCAAATAATGAGCAACTAGGGGAGTAACTTCACCGATCTCAGTATCAGGTTCGAGATAGGGATTACTTAATGGGTGAAGCTATAGCTCAGATACGAGAGGTGGCTGATCATTTATAGACTTTGGCGGTCCAAGCAGATGTGCTAGGAGTTAAATATGAGTTAGAATCAGATCGGGGGCGAGAGTTAGCCTGCCTTCTTAGGAAAGTAAAAGCTTTAGGTGTTAGGGCAAGACCGTATATGTAATTCATTTTATGTAAAAGATTTTGTTTTTCAGCGAAGTTTTCTAAATGAAATTGAATTCGAATCGACGTCTCCTTTTTGCATTCATGCCATGCATTTGCATTACATTGCATCGCATAACATCATGTACACAAAAGAACCTTATTAATTAGTGGCCATTTATCTAGTTACTCTAGAACACCGGTACTACACACTAAGGAAGACAAAGGATATGGATCAGAGGTTTGAGCAAATGCAAAAGGAAATGCAAGAGCAACTGCAGGCTCAGATGCAAGAGCAGCTGGCTAAGATCCAGCAGGAAATGAGAGACCAAATGCTGGAGTCCTAGAGAAACATGCTAGAATCACAAAATAGCATGATAAGCAAGCTGACACAGTTGTTTAAAGAAGGGCCTGACAAAGGAAAAGGCCCTATGGTTGACATGAGAAATGACAATGAGGATTCCGCTTGTCCTACAAGTTTTGCGCCAACAAACATGCAAACACAACCACCAAGGGTGTCTGTTAATGTCCAACATCTTTATCAAACTGGTACCTCGGCACCAGTAAACTTCCCAGCGGGATCGAGCACCAACCCTAAGGATAATCTAGCAAACCCCGAGGTCCCTAACTTCGACGACGCAGCAGAGTTAGAAAAAGAAAAAACAGAACTGCCCAAACAAATGGAGGACCAATATAAATGGTTGGTGGAGAAGTTCAAGGCGTTGGGAAGTATTGATGATTACTGCGGAATGGATGCCAGAGAGTTGAGTCTAGTCCCAGATTTGGTATTACCTCCCAAGTTCAAAATGCCAGAATTTGAAAGATACAACGGAACTAGTTGCCCTGAGGCTCACATCACGATGTTTTGTCGGAGAATGACGGGTCATGTCAATAATGATCAGTTGTTGATTCAACGCTTTCGAGACGGTTTGGTGAAATGCGGCAGATGGTACAATCAGTTGAATCGTACTCAAGTTAAGTCATGGAAGGACCTAGCTCAGGCCTTCATGAAGCAGTATGGCCATATAACAGATATAGCACCGGACCGGATCACACTCCAGAATATGGAGAAGGAGCCAAGCGAAAGCTTCCGACAGTATGCTCAGAGATGGAGAGAGGTCGCTACACAGGTCAAACCACCGTTACTAGAAAAAGAAACAACCATGCTCTTCATCAATACATTGAAGGCACCTTTCATTACTCATATGTTAGGTAACGCAACCAAGAGCTTTGCGGACATAGTAATGTCTGGCGAAATGATAGAAAATGCCATAAGATCAGGTAAGATAGAAGTCGGAGAAAACACGAGAAGGTCAGCCCCGAAGAAAAGAGAGAATGAAGTAGGTAATGTGAGCTCAGGCTACGCAAAACTGGCCACTGTTAGTCAGTCAAGGGCGATAGTCACAGGCCAGCAGGCCTCACCAAGGCGGAAGCCTAACATGAGACAGAATGCAGAGAAGTTTCAATTTACTCCCATACCAGTGACATATAGGGAGTTGTATAAAAATCTATTTGATGCACATGTAGTGGCTCCTTTCCACTTAGAGCCGTTGTAGCCCCCATACCCTAAGTGGTACGATGCGAATGCTCAGTGCGAATACCACGCAGGGATTACGGGGCACTCGATAGAAAACTGTACCTCATTCAAAAGGTGCGTGGAAAGGCTTATCAAATCGGTGTTCTAAAATTTGATGATACACTGTACAGAAATCAGATTACCATCATCTTGATAAAGGGTAAACGCGATAATTGAGAATGTGGGGAGGAAAGTCAAGCTGAATATCGCGGAGGTGAGAACCCCATTGAAGCTAGTTTGGAATGATATGTAGAAGAGAGGTTTAGTCCCGCAAGGGTTGGGAGATAAAATCCAAGATACACGGAACTACTGTAAGTTCCATCATGAGAAAGATCACGAGATCCAGAATTGTATTGAGTTCAGAGCCCTAGTACAGGGTCTAATGGATAATAAGGAATTGGAGTTTTTTGAGTCTGTCGAAGAGGAGGATGTATGCTCTCTAGAAGGAGAGTCGAGTGAAGAAGGTGGCAGAGCCAGTCGTCCAGTGATAATTATTTCGAAGCCAAGAGTTAGTGAAGTAGAAGCAAGAGTTACACCAAGAGTTATAATCCAGAAGCCAACAGCTTCCCCTTATAAAGATAGCCGTAGGGTGCCTTGGAATTATAACTGTAGTATAACAGTTTCAGAGAAGGAGGGTTCGATTAACACGTCAAACATAGAAGTCGAACCAGTAAAAGGGAAACTCATCATGTTTAAGAAAGAAGCAGAGGGATCAGAATCACAGGTTAATGAGCCAGTAATGGAAACTGAAGCTAATGAGTTTTTGAAGTTCCTAAGACACAGCGAGTATAGTGTCGTAGAACAACTACACCAACGACCGGATCGTATATCGGTATTGGCTCTGCTGTTAAATTCGGAGGTCTACCGTAAAGCATTGATGAAAGTGTTGAACGAGACCTATGTTGCAGATGACATTTCGGTTAACAAATTAGACCGTATCGTCGATAACATAACATACCGACAATTTCATTTCCTTCAATGATGATGAGATACCACCGGGGTAGGGGTCTACTAAGGCTCTACATGTCACTACGTTGTAAGGGGTATACGCTACCGGAGTATTAGTTGATAATGGGTCCGCATTGTACGTGTTACCGTGGGCTACATTAAACCGTTTACCTATAGACAGTTCTCATATGAAGACGTGTCAGAACATAGTAAGAGCATTTGATGGCACAAAAAGGAAAGTAATGGGGAGGATAGAAGTACCTCTTCAGATTGGCCCAAACACATACGAGGTAGATTTCCTCGTGATGGATATTAGGCTTTCCTATAACTGTCTATTAGGAAGACCTTGGATTCATTCAGCTGGGGCAGTGCCATCCTCGCTGCACCAGAAGCTAAAGATGGTTACTGAGGGTTGGCTAATAACAATAAATACGGAGGAGGACATTATTGCGTCAGTTACCAGTGATGCACCCTACATAGAGAATGACAACGAAGTAGTTGAATGTTCATTTCGATCATTAGAGTTTGTAAACACAATGTTTATAGCTGAAGGAAACAGGATTCCGATACCTAGGATATCAGGAGCTACGAAAATGAGCCTGCAGTTGACAGTTGGAAAAGGGGCGTTACCTGGCAGAGGACTCGGGAAGCACCTCTGTGGACAAGTTAGAGTACCAGTCTTGGTTGGCAAGTAGGATCGCTTCGGTTTGGGATTCAGGCAAGATGCAAGCCAAGTGAAGAAAGAGTTTGAGAGGAAACAGGAACAGCGGAGAGCGAGATTGAGTGGGAAGAAGTTAGGTGGGAACCGATGAGCTTCCCCCATATTTCCCAAACATTTGTATCTGGAGGGTTTATTCATTCTACACAGGAGAGGATAAAAGAAGGAATGGTCGGAGATGTAATGGGAATTTGGAGCGTCAACGCCACATTTGAAGAGGAAGCAATAGAAAGGAATTTATCAGGCATTTGCCCGTATGAGCCTGAGAGTGTTTTGAATAATTGGACTGTAGAAGAAATTCCTGTAATCTTTAGAGATAACATAGAGTAATATTCAAAACCCACTTGTTGTCTTCTAGCCTAGGGACAATAAGAATCTTTTGTGAAATAGGCTCATGTTTAAACATTATTATTTTCAATAAAAATGCATTTTCATATATCGGTTCGAGCAATTATTCTTTCTTCTTTTTCATTTCATACACAATCATACCATACAAAGGAATTATTCATTTTGTTTTCTTTTGGTATTCTCTTATATTCATAATAGGCCCCCGGATGTCAACGTCATGAGTAATGCTGATACGAGCCCGGAAAATCCTTTTGAGCAAGATATACGCTTTGAGGGATTTCAAGAGTTTGAAGAGGACGAAGATCGTGGTTTATCTCCCGATTTGTTAAGGATGAAGGAGCGAGAAGATGAACAGATCCTGCCACACAAAGAGACTACTGAGATTGTGGCCCTGGAAGAGGGGAAGGAAGTTAAAATTGGCACTTGCGTTAACGAGAAAACAAGATGAACCTCATTGAAATGTTGCAAGAATTCAAGGACGTCTTTGCATGGTCATACCAGATATGCTGGTTTAAATACCGATATCGCGAGACACCGTGTCCCTACAAAGAATGAGTACAAGCCGATTCAGTGAAGTCTCAAAGATGAGACCCGATGTAGTAATGAAAATAAAGGAAGAAGTCAAGAAATAGTTTAATGCCGGATTTCTACAGGTGGTCAATTATTCAGAATGGGTGGCCAACGTTGTCCCTGTCCCTAAGAAAGATGGGAAAGTATGGATGTGTGTAGATTACAGAGATTTAAACAAGGCCAGCCCAAAGGATAACTTTCCATTGCCTCACATAGACACTCTAGTAGATAATACGGCAGGCTATTCATTGTTCTCCTTCATGGATGGGTTCTCAGGGTACAATCAGATCAAGATGCATCCTGAGGACATGGAAAAAACCACATTCATAACTTTATGGGGAACGTTTTGCTACAAAGTGATGCCCTTCGGGCTGAAAAATGCAGGAGCCACATACCAAAGAGCCATGGTAGCCTTATTCCATGACATGATGCACAAGGAAATTGAGGTTTACGTTGACGACGTGATTGCAAAATCCCGAACGGAAGAGGAGCATGTGCGAGTGTTGAGGAAATTGTTTCTGAGGTTGAGAAAATTCCAATTAAAGCTTAATCCGTCAAAATGCACCTTCAGAGCTATGTCTGGAAAGTTACTCGGCTTCGTAGTCAGTGAGAAGGGAATAGAAGTCGACCCTGATAAAGTCAAGGCTATACAGGAGCTGCCTCCGCCACGAACTCAAAAAGAAGTCCGAGGTTTTCTAGGGAGACTAAACTATATCACACGGTTTATTTCGCAACTGACAGAGAAGTGTGACCCCATATTCCGTCTTCTTAAAAAGCACAATCCTGGGGTATGGGATGATAAATGCCAAAAAATCTTTGAAAAGGTTAAACAATATTTGTCTAATCCCCCAGTGCTAACACCACTAAGCCCTGGTAGACCGTTGATACTATACTTAACAGTATTTGATAATTCGATGGGGTGTGTGCTCGGTTAACACGATGAGACTGGGAGAAAAGTAAGAGCGATATATTACCTCAGTAAAAAATTTACTGAGTGTGAAATGAGGTATCCGCCAATTGAGAAGCTATGTTGTGCTTTGGTTTGGACAACACGAAGGTTGAGGCAATACATGTTGTACCATACAACTTGGCTAATCTCAAAGCTAGACCCTCTCAAATACATGATGGAGTCAACCGCTTTAAATGGAAGGATGGCCAGGTGGCAGATTCTGCTCTCCGAATTTGACATAGTCTATGTAAATCAAAAAGCTGTGAAGGGGAGTGCAATAGCAGATTTCCTAGCCAGTAGAGCTTTGGAGGATTATGAACCTTTGAATTTCAATTTCCCCAATGAAGATATAATGCATGTAGCAATCGCTGAGGGGGACATGCCTGAAAATCATTCTTGGAAATTAAATTTTGACGGAGCATCAAATGCCGTTGGAAATGGAGTTGGGGCAGTACTAATATCCCCAAATGGAGGTCATTATCCGTTCACTTGTAAGCTGGATTTTGACTGCACAAATAACATGGCAGAATACGAGGCATGTATCATGGGAATTTGGGCAGCTATAGAACGTGAAATCAAAGTATTAGAAGTGTACGGAGACTCTGCATTGGTAATTTATCAGCTTAAAGGCGAGTAGGAAACGAGAGATCCCAAATTAATTAGTTACCGAAAGTTAATTGAAAAGTTTGATGATATTACCTTTCATTACCTCCCGCGAGACGAGAATCAGATGGCTGACGCCTTGGCTACACTAGCTTCCATGGTCAAAGTAAATGAATGAAGGATATGAAGCCAATTCGGATGAGTATTTGTAAGGCCCACCATCTTTGTAATGTTGATGAAGAGGAAGAGAGAGATGATCATCCTTGGTATCATGATATCTTACAATATGTGAAGAGCCGTGCGTATCCAGATAAAGCAATCGAAAATGATAAAAGAATATTGAGGAGGTTAGCCAGTGACTATGTCCTAGACGGTGAGGTCCTATATAAGAAGAGAAAGGATCAGGTGTTGTTAAGATGTGTTGACGCTGTTGAGAAAAAGAAAATTCTAGAGGAAGTCCATGATGGTGTATGTGGGACACATGCCAATGGTTTCACAATGGCTCGACAAATCATGAGATTCGGATATTACTGGTCTACAATGGAAGGAGATTGCATCAATTACGCTAAGAAATGCCATAAGTGTCAAATTTATGGAGATAAGATCCATGTGCCTCCTTCACCCCTCCATGTTATGACTTCCCCATGGCTATTCTCAATGTGGGGCATGGACGTCATTGGGCCAATTTCGCCAAAGGCTTCCAACGGACATCGATTTATTTTTGTGGTCATTGATTACTTTACCAAATGGGTAGAGGCCGCTTCGTACGCCAATGTCACAAAGTCGGCTGTCAGCAAGTTCTTGAAGAAGGAGATCATATGTCGTTATGGTATGCCAGAAAGAATCGTATCCGATAACGCGTTGAATCTGAACAACAGCGCAATAGCAGAAGTCTGCAGTTGGTTTAACATTAAACATCACAACTCATCACCATACCGCCCGAAAATGAATGGGGCGGTTGAGGCAGCTAATAAGAATATCAAGAAAATTGTGGGGAAGATGGCGGAGACTTATAAAGATTGGCATGAAAAGCTCCCATTTGCCCTTTATGCTTATCAGACATCTGTCAGAACTTCTACCGGGGCAACACCTTTCTCATTGGTTTATGGGATGGAGGCAGTTTTACCTATTGAGGTCGAAATCCCTTCTCTCCGAGTTTTATTAGAGTTGAAGTTAGACGAAGTAGAATGGATCCAATCTCGTTACGATCAACTAAACTTGATTGAAGAGAAGAGGCTAAAGGCTATTCGTCATGGCCAAATGTACCAGAGGAGAATGATACGAGCCTACAATAAAAAAGTTTACCCTAGGGTGTTCCATGAGGGAGACTTAGTGTTGAAAAAGATTCTCCCTATGCAAAAATATTTCAGGGGGAAATGAATGCCAAATTGGGAAGGACCCTATGTGGTAAAAAAAGCTTTCTTCTGAGGGGCATTGATACTAGCAGAGATGGATGGCAAGAGCTTGCCTAACCCGATAAATTTGGATTCTGTCAAAAGATATTTTGCTTGAAGTACTCGAGGTGAAAACCCGTAAAGGGCGCCAAAAAAAAAGGAAAAAAAGGAGAGGCCAAGGTGAAAACCCGTAAAAGGCGCCTTGAGACCAAAGGGTTTTGAGTTGAAAACCCAAAGGGCAATTCAAATTTCGATCCAAATTGGGGAAGCGGCGGTCTCACTACACTTTCGACAAAGAGGGATAAGCTACATCTTGGGGCATCAACAAAATGCTATAGATCCTCCGGCGATGCCAAGTTTAAAAAGGTCCTCGAGGAGTTCGTACAGAGAAGCTCAAACTGCGAAATCTGGGGGACCTATTCTGTTCCTTTTCATCTATTTTTGTATCTCAAACAATGATTGCTTTCTTTGTTGATACATCTTTCACAAATTTTGACTCGAATAAATTTCAGTTTTACCTATTATTATAATCTTTTTCGAGTATTTTTATAATGATTAATGAACTAATAATGCTCTCAAAAGAAGGTTTTGCATATTACTCTGAAAGGTTTCTAAACAATACGAGAACCTGAAACAGGACAGTTATTTAGAACTCACTAAGTGTAAAAGGGCTAGAAACGTATGAGAAATAAAGGATTAACCACATCTTCAAGTCCTCTTCTACCGAGCTGAACAAGAAGGTATATGTTAGGGATGTTACCTTAATAAACAACGAGCGATGACAACCCAAAGATTAAAAATTGATCATTCTCATGACATTTTGCATTTTGTACATTTAACATCCATAATACATGTAGTTAGGAGCATTTGATTCATATTAATCATGGCATCCTAATCATCTAGCATAAGCATATCACTCTTCAAAGATAGATTCCCCAGTGGATAATGTAGCAGGATTACAGATATCATCAGCCTTATATTCACTGAGCAGGAGTGAAGCAGGCTAAAAACCAGATCTTATCTTCACTGAGCAGGAGTGAAGCAGATCGAATTTTGATGAATCTTATCTCCACGCATCGATGATGGAGCAGATTCCAATCATCACCTTATCTTCACCGAAAGGAGTGGAACAAAGCTAAATACCGGATCTTATCTTTCTTGGCGAGGAGTGAAGAAGTCGAATTTTGATGAATCTTATCTCCACGCATCTGGCGATGGAGCGATTCCAATCATCACCTTTATCTTCACCGAAGAGAGTGGAGCAAGCTAAATACCGATCTTATCTTCATCGAAAGGGGAGTGAAGCGGTCGAATTTTGATGAATCTTATCTCCACGCATCTGGCGATGGAGCGATTCCAATCATCAACCTTATCTTCACCGAAAGGAGGAGGAACAAAGCTAAATACCGATTTTATCTTCACTGAAAGCAGGAGTGAAGCGGTCGAATTTGATGAATCTTATCTCCACGTCTGCGTGATGGAGCGATTCCAATCATCACCTTATCTTCACTAAGCAAGAGGGTAACAGCTAAAGTCTCTGATTTGGGCTCGCCAAGCGGTGGGGAACAAGTCAAAGACTCGCCTTAACCCCTAAGCGAGAGGGTAACAGCTAAAATTACAGATCTTATCTTCGTTGAGCAAGAGTGGAGCAGATAAAGTTCAAAGAAATCGATCTTTATGAAACAACTATGAGACATTTGGAAGCAATAGGATGCGTGGGTTGCGATAAGGTTACACCAAAAGCCAAGATCCGACAGACCAGGGCAAAATTAGTTTTGTAATCTTTGCTTCGTTCCCATTACATGGCAACGAGCAAAGAGGGGTAGCTGTTGAGCCCAATTTATGCCCGGGCCCAATACACTTAAAACCCAAAATAATTAACTAAGTAAATTAAACCCAATACAAAACAAACCCTAATGACCAGAGCCCAAAGAAAAGTAGAGAAAATGAAATCCTAACACTAACACCTTCACCACGCAGAACCGTGGAAGTTCCCAAGCACCATACGTCGCTCATCCCTCCGAAGTTGTGCGCTCCTCTACTAGGCCACATCGACGTGCTCGATCGAACCTACAAACAAGCAAGAAATGGTTGTAAAAAGGCTATAAAAGTCTTCAAAACATTGTAAAAGGGACTTTTTTGCTTTTTGGTGGCCCCGATAAGTTCAATAGCTGAAATAATAGAGAAGAGAGATCCATAGTAAATCAAAATCAAGTCTAAGTTTTGAAAGGTGATTTTTCATTCTTCTTCCTGAAACTTTCTTTTGATTCATATTTTTTTCTTTCTCTTTATTTTTATAAACCGATTTTAAGTAAAAAGAAAGGAAGGGGCCTTCTGGTCTTGATCCGTGAACCCGGTGGGGTGGAGGTGCGTGGCACCGATGATCCTCCAGGTGGCACAAGGCTAGGTTGGATTCCTAGCAAAAAGATGAAGGAGCAGGGAAGAAGGAGCTTTCTGTTTCTTTCTTTTGAAAAACAATAGAAAATGAATTAAAAAAGGGTTCTTTGTACAAGAAATGGCAGAATGCCATTTAATGGCCTTTAAATGGTAGGGCCACACGTTTGACTCCAAAATGGGGAATTTTCGCTTAATCCTTTTCTTTTGCTCCTGCATTCAATCGACCCTATTCAAATTTTTTATTCTTTCAAATTGCCCTGGATCTTTGCGTTGTTCTAATTTAGCCCGCACTGGCACTCGCGATTTGGGGATTCGACACATTTGCGCTTTTGGTCCCGCGCATTTGCGTGTGTTTATGTTTTGGTCCTTAATGCATTTTTTCATATTTATTAATTATCCCTTTGAGTCTGCTTTTCTTTCAATTGAATTTTATTTCGCTAATCCTAAGGTTTTAATTTATTTTATTTTATTTTTTATATATTTTTGTTAAAAAAACTTTTATAAATACTTTGAATTAGTTGGGCCGTATGTCAATTTGTTTTTGTTATTTTCTTTTCCTTCCTAACTATCTAATTATATATTGTTTTAAAATTCCTTTTACATGATATTATTTCAAACTTTTCGTAATATTACATTTAAATAATTCTTATTTGTTATTATATCGTATGTAATTTACGATAAAATCAGCTCTGTGTCAAATAGATTATTGCTTTCATATTATTCTATATAAATGTTCTCTTTATATTTATTATATATATTTTTTCCTCTTAAATTTATTATATCGTTTTTCTTTTTTTAGTTGATTCATGTACAATTGGGTTCTTTGGGATCCTATTTTGATTGTATATTTTGTTTGTTTTAAATACCTCTATTTTTTATATTATTTATGTTTAATCTTTTATGCATGTATATTTTTCTTTCCTTTATTTTTATTTTTATTTTTTGCTACAATTCAAGCTTTCATTCAAATTATTTACTTTGTGATATTTATTTTAAAATTCATTTGTACATTACTATATGATATATCATTTCTTTTTTTCCTTGTTTATTCTTTTAAATTCTTACATCTATTACCTATTTAAAATTTTCTTATAGTTTATATAGTTATATTTCCAAATTTTCTTTTTCCTATTATTTATTTTATTTTATTTTAAAAACCTTATTATATTTTATTTGTGTGATTTATTTGAGATTTCTTTTAAAATTGATTTCTTATTCATAAACCCAGGATATAAATGGTGGTACTTTCATAATATATGATGTTTGTTATTGCATGTATTCTAAGTTGTTCCTTTGCATGTCCCTATTTAGATTATTCATGAGATGTTATTGCTGCGTGTTTTATTCCTTATGTTACCAAGTTTTCTTAAATAAATACATTTAATTTATTTATTCCATTTCATTTGAAACTTTAAACAAGGCAATGTTCGGTATTTAAAGAATTCAAAGGATCGTGCCCTAACGTACTGGGTTTCGCTTTCTTTGTCTGCTTTAAATATTCGAATATCCTTTTAAAGCTAAAAACGCACGTTTTAAAGGCAATATCACATTTGAGGGTCAAAAATATTGTGTCCTAACGTATTGGATGTAATATTTTACCTTAAGGTGAGATGGTCTTTAATACACATTTGACCCACCTAAATGTTTTAAAAGCCAATAAAAAGAGGATCGCGTTTTGAACTCTGTCCAAATCTTTAATTTTCGACATTAAGACATTAAATAATTAATCAAGTACCAATTTTGGGCGTGTCGAGGATGCTAATCCTTCCTCGTACGTAACCGACTCCCGAGCCCATTTTCTCAAACTTAGCAGACCAAAAAGAATTATTGTTTTAATAGGCCCAAATGTTTTATTAAAACGATCGATTTTAAGGTGGCCCAATCTCACCTTGGAAAAGATTGGTGGCGACTCCCAATTTTCGTTTTCAAAAGTCAATTTCCCGTTTTCAAATAAAGGGTTTCGACAAAAAATATTAAATCCAATTCAAATAGTTGAGAAGCCCAAACCTTCCAATATTGTGGCTTTATTGCAGCCTTTTATACCCATCAATACCAGCAAAGGTTTTACCTAATAGGCTGATTAGCTAGGACAGTGGATTAGGTTAAAATAGCAATCTTTTAAAAGAAAAGTTAAAATAACAAAAAGAATGTTGTAATTGGCATTGGTTTCATTTTAATTATATTTTTCTAAAATATGTATTATTTATGTTTAACTTTGACTTATAATTATATTTGTAAAAACTAATTAAAATATATTGATTTGTCTACAATTTATGCGTTAAAAATAATTACTCATTTTTTATATTTATTTTGATATACTCTGTAATAGTCAATTTTGGCCTAAAAGAACCCAAACTAAATAAACAAAAAAATAGTCCAATACATGGCCCAAAATTAAAACAAAACCTAATTAAAACCCAATACCCATATTTTAGCCCAAAATAAACCCAATAACCTAAAACCCTAAAGCCCAAGTCAGCCCACTATCTTAAACTTTTTTTCAGCAGCCACCCTAACCCTAGCCACCAAAGTTCAGCCGCCACTTCCCCCTCTGCCCTTGGCCATCACGCGCGCCACCACCACCGCTTGGGGCACCAACCATCGGCCTTCCACGCGTCTGACACCTGCAAGACGAAACTAGCACGCGAAACACAAGAAACGAAGAAGAAAAAATTAGCAGACAAGAAGGAAAAAAACAAAAAACGAATCTATTTTATTCGGTTATAAAAGTCGAAACATCCATTTGTAGTTTTTTTGGGGGGGACACGAACATTTAGCATTAAAAATCAATAGCAAAACAGATAAAAAAAAGGGTGATTTCCGATTTATTCTCTTTGTTTTCATTTCATTGCTAATCTCTTTTAGTTTCTTTTTATCTTTACTTGCAAATCTATTAAATAAAGTGGGCACAAAAATAAATAAAAGGAGGGAGTAGAGGGCCTCACCGGAATCGCTCGGGGCTTCGTCGCCGGAGATCCCTCCTCCGTCGTCGGGGTTGCATCGTTTAGAGAGGGAGAGACCCTTTCATTTCCGCATTGTTTGGCTGAAAACTCGTCCTTCAAAGGGTCCCAAAAATGGGGTTGAAATACCTATTGTTGAGCGTCACCGGCCACTAAAAACGGTGGTGGTACAGTGGGCGGTGAAGGAGCCCGATCGTTGGAAAGACAAAAGGGGGAGAGGGTGTTTTGTTTTTTCCTTGGAAAACAAAAGAGAACGGCAGATCAAAAAGAGTGAATGAAATTTGGGTTTTATTTCACCCTTGAAATGACGTCGTTTAGGGGGTGGGGTCTGTGCACTTTCCCTAAAAGGGAAATTTCTGCGTTTAATTCTCCTCTCTCGCAACCTCGTTCAATTAACCCCCATTTTCTATCTTCTTTTGTTTTTTTAAATTTGGCCCTCAGATCTTGTTTGGTTTTCGTTTTGATCCCTAATTAACTATCCAATATTTATACTTTTATACCCGAATTTTAATTTGTTTTTAGCCATGTCCTAAATCTATTTAATTCATTTATTAACTCTTTTTTTTGTTTCATTTATATGTTATTTCAAATATTTTATTTGTTGTTTATTTATATCTATTCTAACTTATTTTAATGTACTATTTATTCAAATTCTTATTATTTATTTTAACTTACTTTATGTATATATGCCACTTTAATCTATTTTATATGTATTATTTATTTCTTTATTCCTTACCCATTGTATATATGTATACATATAGTTTATTTCAAGCTTTTATATCTTTATAATTCTTTAAAATTGTTTTGTTATATATATATATATTTCAAATTATTTTATATTTTAAGTTATTGTATATTATATATTTCAAATGACTCTCTTTATATTACCCTTGAACTGTTACTATTATAAAATATAATTATATTGTCTATTTTTAATTCTTTTTATGTATCATATATTTTAAACTTCTTATTAATTATTTTAAATTAATTTATATATTATTTATTTTAAAATTATTCATATATGTCATTCTTTAATTTGCTTTGTGTATTATAAATTTTAAAATGCTTTATACATTATTTATTTTAAACTTGTTTTATGTATTATTCATTTTAAATTGTTTTATTGTTTACTTTAATTTTTTCATATATATTATCAATTTCAAATTTTTATATGTATTATCTATTTTTATATACCATTTATTTTAAAATGTTTTGTATGTTACTTATTTTAAATTTCTCACTACATAATATTCATTTTAAACTTATTTTCATTATTTATCTTAAATTACCTTACATATCATTTATTTTAAACTCTTTTTTACATAAGTCGTTTTGAATTATTATATATATGCTAATCATGTAATGTTTTAATTTTCAAGTGGTGTCGTAACAGTGATTTGAGATCACTAAATCCGACAAATGAGTAGAAAATATTATTAATTTAGTGAGTATATGTTAAATGTGAAGTTAGGAAAAAAAAAATTTAAAATAGTGAATAGCGTACTAAAAATAAATATTAAAATAATTAGAATCGAAAAACGAGGTATTAAGACCTCAGGAATTTTAAATCGAGCCATAAATATTTTTATAAATATTTATGGAGCATTAATAAGTTAGTATTAAAGTTTCGTTAAGAAATTTTAAAGTTCTGATAGTTAATTGAACAAAAAGGACTAAATTGTATCAAATGCAAAATTGTGAGAAATAATTAAATAGCTTAAATGATAAAAGAAAGAGGGTTTAAAAGGAAAATAGACCCAAGGTCTCTTTGGGCTGGACGGCAAGGCATGAAATCAGCAAGAAAATAAGGAGAATTAAGGGCAAAATTGGAAAATTGCAAAATTTACTTAATAAAGCTAGGACCAAAGTGGAATTATCTAGATTTCTCTTTATTTTTTTGCATTCTCATCAGAAAAAACACCATGGAAGAGTTCCTTAAAGCTGGTTTTTCATATTTTTACTTCAAGTAAGTTCAATTCTTGATTATTTCTTGAAATTTTTGTGTTTTGTGACTTTTACAACTAGGTCCACTTGTTGAATTCATTAGTTTTTAATTCTATGAAAGAAATTGAAAGTTGCTATGAATATGTGCTGGAACTATATGATGATTTGGCATGGAATTAGAGCTTTAAATTGTTTATATGCTGATTTTATTGAAAGAATTGAATAGAAAGTGAATGTTTAGGACCTAATTGTAAAAGAGTTTGAAGTTAAAGTTTCATGTGGAAATTCTGAATTTCAATAGTTATGAAATAACTTCTAATGTCTAGGAAAAGTATTAATTGATAAAATTATCTTAATTGAGGGGTTAATTGAGTAAGGACTGAATTGTATGAATTGTGAAATTTGGGGAAAAATGGAAATCAACACTTTGCACTAAAACTGTTTTGGACAGTAGCAGTAGTCTAACTTTTAAAAATCACCAAAAATTTTAGAAATGGAATTAGAGGATGAATAAAATATGAAATTAAAGCTTATTGAGTCTAATTTCTTATAGAAGAAATTATGTAAGCAATGGAATTGTAAATCATGAGATATGATAAATTTTGTGAGACAATGTCAGAATGATTTCGGGTTCCCCTGTTCTGAATTTGAAAAATCATAAAAAATTGGATAAAAACAATTAGGGGCTTAAATTTATATGTTTAGAATCCTGAATGAGTCTATTTTCAAGAGAAACAAACGAGGACATCATTCGAATTCTGTACGAGAAGATAATTAATTTTTAGTGAAGAAGGGTCGGAACTGTTAGACAGCAGAACAGGGGAGACTTCAATGAATAAACTGTATTAATTGGCCCAACCAAAAATTATGAAATTTTTATGGCAAGAAAACATATGAGTCTAGTTTCTGGGAAAATTTATGGATCTTAATTTTGAGTTCTGTAGCTCAAGATAAAAATGATTTAGTGACTATGACACGGATGGACAGCTTGAATATTCACATAAGTAAATAGTGAAAATTATGGATGATGTTACTTACAAGTGTATTATTTATACTAAGGATGTGGATGGAGAGGAGGAGGAGGAAAAGTAAATATATATATATATGAATGACTTGATCACATGCCCGATTATAATCGATAAATGTTGAATTAGAAATGATATAATGTTTTATTTGGAATATTTATTATGAAATTATGAATATCGTTATAATACAAAAATCGTACTTGTGAGTTTGTATAACTAAATTTTAGTGACCATTTGTTAATTTTATGAATTTCATGATGTGTTATTTTATATGTATTGATGATAAAATCGCGAATAATGTAAAAATATGAAAATTGAATAAATGATCAAATTGAACATTACAATTCAGTGACAAGATGAATTGAAGGAAAAGACCATGGTTGGACCATGGCAACAAGTGATAAGTGATAGCTTGGCTACACTTATCGATCAATGACAAGTGAAAGTAATAAGTGACGACTTGGCTACACTTATCGATCAAGGACAAATGAAAGTGATAAGTGATAGCTTCGGCTACACTTATCTGATCAAGGACAACTGAAAGTGATAAGTGATAGCTTCGGCTACACTTATTTGATCAAGGATAAGTGAAAGTGATAAGTGATAGCTTCGGCTACACTTATCTGATCAAGGACAAATGAAAGTGATAAGTGATAGCTTCAGCTACACTTATCGATCAAGGACAAATGGCAGTAAAAAGTGGTAGCTTGGCCACCGACACGAAAAGTGGTAGCTTCGGCTACCGATCATCGGCTACTTGATTAGTGAAAAATGGTAGCTCCGGCTACCTGATCAGTGAATAGTGATAGCTTCGGCTACAAGTGACAAGTGATTTCTGTGTAAGACCATATCTGGGATAAGACATCGGTGTGATATGTGTATAAAATGTAAGACCATAGCTGAGCTATGGCATTCTAGTGAAAAGACCATAGCTATGCTATGGCATCAGTGATTGTCAGTGAAATTCAGTGCATACCGGTGCAGACCAATTCCGTAAGATGTTCACTAATTTGAAAAAGTTTGGTAAGTATTACATGGAATTATGTGACATAAGGAAATACGAGTTGATGAGACATGAGCATAAAACCCGATTGATGAATGAGTTCATTTGTGATTATATATTTCTACGCCTTGAGTGTATTATCCGTATGAATTGGTATTCCAAATGAGTTAATGAGAAAACTTCTAGTATGAAATAATCTGAGTTCGAAATGAAATATCATGAAAACGTGCCTGAAATACATTGGTATGTCTTGTATATGCTATTTGAATTCATGAATATGGAAAGTAAATGTATGTGGAAATAAGAGATGATGATATCTGTACATGGAATTTATTGATGAATACGTACATCCAAATTTATATGATAGATTTTAGTGTACATTGAAATTGGGCTCAATAAGTGATTTGGCAATTTAAATCGTGATTGGCAGGAAGAGTTAGTGAATTGCATATTTATGAATTGTTACACGTATTTGTCTGAAATACGAGGAAGTGATGGTAATTGATACATGTAAATTTGAGACTATGATATATATATAAAAACATGGAATATGTTTGATAAATGTGTTCATTTATAACTACGGAATTATGTACCTCATGTGTGTTATTTGCATAAAGATGATATTTCAAAGACTTTAGTGAATAAAGCTTAAATCTGAAATAGTATGAAATCGAGACAAGATGTTATGAAAATGTATTTAAATTATCTATAAGTGTTTCGTGCTTCTCGGTAATGCCTCGTACTCTATTCCAAATGACAGAATCTGGTAGGGTTGTTACAAATCACTTTACATTTGCTTTTTATTTATTTATTTTAAAACCTTTTTATATATTATTTTGAATAGCTTATTGTTTTAAGTTTATAGAATATTTGTTCTTAAACTTCTTTTGTATGGATCACTTATTTTGAATTTCCTATGTTTTATCTTAAACTCTTTATTATTATTTATTCTTTATATACATATATTTATGTTAAGTTGTCTTTTTATATACCATGTATATTATTTTTTATTTTTTTTACGTATTACTTATTTTAGACTTTGCATTAATGGTTTTAAATTATTTTTATCATTTACTTTAAGTTGCTTTTATAGTACTTATCTTAAACCTTTTACATATATATTTTATATTTAAGATTATCTTATTATTTGATTTAAGTTGTTTCATACTATTACTTCGTTTCTATGTTTATTAAGCTTAATGTTAAATAATGTATGTTGTGAAATTATTGCTATTGCATGCATGTAAATTTGCTTACTCGTATTCATATTATTGCCATACGCTTGTGGAACATTTTATGCATGAATAATTGTTCCATGTCGCACTATACCTCAAGTTAAATCCCAATACGTTTATCCAATAAATCACTTTATTTTAACCTAAATAAATAACACATGTTGTTTAAATATCGTATTCGCTATTATTTCAAAAACAAAATTTCGAAACAAGGCAATGTTTCGCGTTTTGAAACATCGAAGAATTGTGCCCTAACTTACGGGGTTTCGACTCTCTCATTGATTCTAAATAGCTAAGTATCCTTTTGGGTTCAAAATGCACGGAATCCCAATTTAAATGAAGATACACTTGCGCACGGGAGTTCATGGTATTGCGTCCTAACTTACGGGATGTGAAACTCCGATATCTTGAGACGAGGAAATCTTTAATAATCATTTTGAGCTAACTCAAGCGTTTTTAAAATCGACGTCAATAAAAAAGGATCGTATTTTAAAATCCATTCCCGATTTTCAACTTTCGACATTAAGACATTAACTAATCAATTCGGTACCAATTTTTGGGCGTGTCGAGGGTGCTAATCCTTCCTCGCACGTAACCGACTCCCGAACCTATTCTCTTGGATTTCGTAGACCAAAATGCCATTTTAGTAAACTAAAATTGTTTTATGAAAAAAAGGTGATCCGATCACACCAAATCAAGATCGGTGGCGACTCCCGTTGTAATGGCCTAAATTCAAGGTTATCGGAACAATGGTTTCGTAACCATAGATCCGATTTAAAGAGAAATTTATTTAAATATTTTTGCTTGAAAATTGATATGATAGGAAAATCGTATGAAAATATTAATAGAAAAATTTTACCAATTTAGTGATTAGATAGAAAAAGAAATTATTGAAGAAATTGGGTAAAAACAAGGTATCGAGACCTCTATCTCGTAAAACCGAGTCAAAAATAATTTTATAAATATTTATGAAATGTTATTAATGTGGTATTAAAATTTCGTTAGGAAATTTTAATGTTTGGGTAGTCAATTAAATGAAAAGGACTAAATTGTAATAGGTGTAAAAGTTGCTAGAATGATTAAATAGCTTAAGAGTCTAATGAGAAAGGATTTAAAAGGCAATTAGACCCAAAAGTTATTTGGGCTGGACTGCAAGGGTATGAAATCAGCAGAAAAATTGATAAATTAAGGGTAAAATTGGAATATTACAAAATTAACTAAATAAAGCTAGGACTAAATAGGAAATATCTAGATTTCTCTTCATTTCTCTTCAATTCCAACAGCTAAAAACGCCATAGGAGGGTTCTCTAAGCTGGTATTTCATAATTTTTGCACCAAGTGAGTTAATCCTTGCATTTTTCTTGTAATTTTTGTGTTTCTAAGACTTTTGCAACTGGGTCCTACTATTAAATTCATTAGTTTTTGATTTCATGGATGAAATTGAAGGTCACCATGGTTGAGTACTCTAAGATTATGATGAAATAGAATGAAATTAAAGCTTTAATTTGTTTATGAGATGATTTTATTAGGTAATTTCAATAGAAATTGATTTTTAGGACCTAATTATAAAAATGCTTGGAATTAAAGTGTATTGCTGAAATTCTGATTCCTAAAGGTTGTAAACTAGTTTAAGGTGATAGAATAAAATGTTAATTGAGAAAAATCAGCTCAATTGAGAGGCTAATTGAGTAGAGACGAAATTATCATTTATTAAAAGCTTAGGGGAAAAATGGTAATAAACAACTTGCACAAAAACAGTTTGGACAGCAGCAGTAGACTAACTTTGAAAAATCACCATCAATTGTAGAAATCAAATTAGAAGATGAAAAAAATATGGAATTAAAGCTTATTGAGTCTAGTTTCTCATAGAATAAACGGTGTAAGCAATGGATTTATAAATTTTGAGATATATTAAATTTTGTGAGACAAGGTCAGAATGAATTCGGATTCCCCTGTTTTAACTTTGAAAAATCATAAAAAATTGAATAAAAATAATTAGGGGCTTAAATTTATATGTATAGAATCCTGAATGAGTCTATTTTCAAGAGAAATAAATGGGAACATCATCCAAATTCTGTATGAAGAGATCATTAATTTTTAGTGAAGAAGGGTCAGAACTGTTGGATAGAAGAACAGGGGTGACTTTAAAGAATAAACTGTACTTATTGGCTAAACGAAAATTTCTGAAAATTTTATGGTAAGAATATATGTGAGCCTAGTTTCAGAGAAAATTATTGGATCCTAATTTGGAGTTCTTTAGCTCAAGATAAAAATAATTTAGTGACTATGACTCAAGTAGACAGCTTTGAATGAACTATAAATAATAGTTGAATTATAGAGAATGTTGCATATGAACATGAAATGTATTAAATTGATAATTAAATTTATTTATTTAGATCTAGAAGATTCAAATACGAAGCTAGATCGAGGAAAGGAAAAAGTTCGGGATTAGTAGATTTTTATTGTTTACAAACAAGTATCAAGGTAAGTTCATGTAACTTGAATTATATTCTTAAATGCTTGAGATTGTATGTTATTGATGTGAATATGATTTGAATGTTCATTGTATGAAAATTAATGAAACATTGATATATTTGATAAAATGGGAAGAAATCCCGGTTGAATGAAAGGAAAATTCGATGGATCTCTAAAAAGGAATTGACAGTAAAAAGGATCTAGCCCGGACGGGCGATCCTATCCTGATATAGCCCTCCCGAAGAATGTGTAAAATGGATTTAGCCCGGACGGGTAATCCGAATTAGGGTCTAAATTTAGCTTGGACTGGTAATTCAGATCCAAGCTCATTAGAGTAATTGTCGTTGCAGGGGATTTAGCCTGGACTGGTAATCCCGACAATACTCTATGAGTTTATATTTGTGATTTAGCTCGGATGGTAATCCGCCGCAAGGTTGAGGTTTATGGAGTGTGCTCTCTGAAATGGATATGTGTGCACATGAATATGAATTGACGGACCCGGAATTGTACAATAAATGTGTACCTCTGAAAATCCATCGAAATTCCGATAAATTCAACGGGATAAATATGGAAAAATAACAAGGAAATAGAAATCATGGTATTGACGAGCTCATCAATCATGGTATATATATTATTGATACATGGAAATTATTGTACTAACTTGAATGTTGAGTTTGTGCATGTTAGGGTAATAATGCATTGAATGGATATATGAATGTTTATTATATTGTATTGAAAATATTAGGTAAGTATAATTCTTGTTACATGAGCTTACTAAGCACAAAGTGCTTACCCTGTTTCCTTTTTCCCTGTTTTGTAGTGTTAAGAGCTCGGAGGTCGGATTTGGTCGGAGACACATCACACTGTCAACCTCAGGATTTCGGTATATAAAGAAACTTTATTTTGGAAATCAATGGCATTTATAAGCTAATAAAGTAAATGTTAACGTGAAATGAATGTAAAGTTAGTCATTAGTATGGTTAACAAACTTGGTTTTAGATATGTGATGACGTTATCTTATAAATATGCATGAATTTATCTTGAAAATATGTTGAATTGATTTGGTTGATGTGGATTGGTTTCAATTTAATATTGCAGAGAAGGTTAGATATTTATAAAGGGGCTATATTGAATATAAAAAAAAAATTCGTAAACTCCGGTAATGCCTCGTACCCTATTCTGGCAATGAATACGGGTAGGGGTATTACACCCGTTTTAGATTTCGTTTTCAAAATTAAGTCGATCCCGTTTTTTCAAAAAAATGATTACGACATACTCTTTTATCTTTTAATTTATATTCAGTTAAATATTTAACATAAATAGCTTTTTTTTGAAAGAACATAAATAGTTTTTATTTGAAATGAATTAGGCATTATTTGATAACTTGTTGAAAAATTATATCAGCTAGATATTAATTTTTTATACACATTTAATAATTCATTTAAGTGTACTTATTACTTTACAAAGAATATTTTGAAATTAATATGTTTTTATTTAATATCTTTACTATTATTTCGATGATTGAGTAAACGCTCTTAATGTATACCTATAAAACTTTCATTTATAATTAGTTTTCTTAAAACCAACGATTGAGATTGAATTATATTGACGATCGAGATTAAAATTTATATACAACTGAAATAATTTAAATGATTGACTCAAAACTTTAAAATTACAAAATCAAATATAATTAAATTACATATATTCTAATATTAGTATTCCTATGGTTGTTCTAAATTCCATTTGCTTCACTTGACCACCAAGAATTAAATATATGGGTTTTTTTCACATATTCACAAAGCAGGCCAAGTGATTGAATTAGCCCCAATTAATCATTTCATTCGATATTAAGATGAAGTTGACTGATTGGTGGATCTGCAATAAATTCATTCCCACATAAAGCAATTTACACTACATGCATCTCTCAGCATCACCAATACGTCCTAGATGCTCTGCTTCGGGTGTTGAGGCTTTGCTCATAATTTTTTGGACTGTGCTGAAATTTCTCCCTTCTGGCAGTACAGTGGCATCTCATTGCAAGAGGGCACACCTTGCATCACAATTTCACTAGTAAGTTATGCAAGGCAGGCAACTCATTGGAAGCAAATCTCTTTCGTTGTGTCGTGCTCGAAATAAATCCGTGTATGAACATGTGACTTCTACAACAGCCCAGATTATTCAGCTTATCAATACTCACCTTCGAGAACAGGAGTCTCTAAATGTTCGCTTGAGCTCTATTAGCACGATGGTGCTGGCGGTTCGCTGGCTTCCTCCTCTTGGCTAGTTTTACAAGGTTAACTTTGATGTGGCTTTCCTAAGTTCGCAAGGCAGATGTAGTATTGGTGTCATTATTAGAGATTCGGAGGGGTATGTAATAGGTGCTTGCATGGTGAGGGCCCCTTACCTCATGGATTCCTTTATGGCAAAGGCTGTTGCGGGCGTAGCTGCATTTCGCTTTGCGGCAGATCTTAGTCTACAGCGTATCTTGGTGGAGGGAGACGCTCTTTCGATTATTCACAAGCTCGACTCCACTGAGTTGGACGTGTCTGTGGTTGCCCTTTGATTGAAGAAGGTAAGGTCCTAGCGATGGGCTTTTAGGAATGTCTATTCGTGCACACGCACCCATTGGGGAACGAAGCATCTCATCTTCTCGGTGCGCAGGGTCTCCGTTCTGATAAGGATGCTTACTGGGTTGAGGATTACCCCCATTTTCGCAGAACATGACGACAAAGGAAAGGCAGCAAGGCTATGCTGCTCAAGTCGGGGAGGGGGCTTTTGGAAGTGTTGCAAACAGATGCATAGGGCTTGTGTCAGGAAGATTAACGATCAGTCAACCAGAGTATGGGTTTCGCAACTGGTTTTGCAAACAGGCACCAGTTTCTTTAATCCGCTCGAGACGGTTTGAAGCTGGCTTCGGTTCATTTATTTTTATGAATCTATTCTATCCTCTTTTTGGTACGGGCTTGTTGTTGCCCTGGGCTTCTCACCTAGATTGGACCATAGGTTGGGTGTAAAGGGTGGACCAGATGATCCGAGATTGTTTCGATCCTTGGTTTAGGTGAGCTTGTACGTAATCGATTTTAATGATAAGATGTTACTCTAAAAAAAATAGTCCGAGTTGGACAAAAAAATTAAGTTACTTAAAGTTACTCGTTTATCTAATAAAAATATTAACCTCAACTTCAAATGTATTTTCCTTACCAGTTAAAATTATGATGGGATGGTATGCCACCATCTTTCTCTATGGGATGTCACGTATAATCTTTTTACTATCGTTTATCATGTCAGTATATTTAATAGTTAAACTAATCAATTAACAAATTTTATTAACGAAATGATTTAGTTAATTATTTTTTAGTCATTAAAGACTCAATAAGATATATATATTTTAAGGATTGAATTAAATTTTTTAATTTTTATTGAAGTTTTTTAAGATTACACTGTGGAAGAAAAACCTTGGTTGAATTGTTATTTGTAAATTATGTTATATTTTATGTGTTGAATTTATTTAATATACACGTGTTATCTTTTAACGTAGCCAATTAAGCAACTAATAAAATTGCATAGTTATGTCTTCGCCGAAACCAAAAACATTTAGCGTACACAACTAAAATTATGTGCATAAGTTTCTCAATAATGTGTAATTTGCCACTATATATTCCCAATTTTATGAACTAGTTTTGCTATCTTCTATCATTTAAATATTAGTTTACTTGCATTGTAATTATCGAAACAATTCTAGTCAAACAATGAATGAAAAATAATTAAATCACAATACAAAGCAAAAATATGATAATATAGAATGAATACGATTAAATACGCAATTTGTTAAATATTTTGCATATTTAATTTATGCTTCATCAATTAATGTATTTTAGTGACAACATCTCAAAATTTTAAGGTTTCACGATAAAAATTATTAAAATATTAAAAACTTTAAAATTTTATTTTGAAGTTTAATTTAGGTAAATATATTGTTTTCTCCATAATAATTTAGTTCAATGCTTATAAAAATTTATTTTAATCTTAATTTTGATATAATTGTAATTTAAAAAATAAGAATATTCATTTATTTTACTTTTAATATTTTAAAACAAACTACATTTGCTATAAAACAATCATTTAATTCTTTAATTGCGTATCAGTTTATATATTATAAATGTTTCGAAATTTTTAAATTTTAAATTTTTGAATTTAAATATAATTTCTCTAAATGTACTAAAATGAAACTTCTTTGCAATCCTACGTTGCTTTTCCAACGGAGTAAGATAACGTTAATTGAAAGGACAATTATAGCCTTTCTTAACTTCTCTAATTTAGTCGAACAAATATAGATTTAAGGGTTCTTTGGTCATTTCAATTAAAGACCGATTGATATTCGGGCAGCAAGAGTGGCTGCCACAGCATGTGAGAAATGGCATAATGATTTCGTCCAAGAATAATATTCCTCACCGTATTTAATATTTTAAAATAATATTTATAAAAATATGAAAAATTACTTTGTACACTACTATAATAGGAATAACCCATAAAATATTCACAAAATATTTAATTTACTATTTATTGCAATGCATTCGAGGCCTGCATCAAAGATGGGCTGGTTTCCCTTTGTCTTGTCGTGAAAGATTACATTTCGGAACCAATTTTAACGACCCTTGTCTTTGACATAATCACGAGACTGCCCTTTATAATTTTAACATCAAATTCAATTTATATAATATTTTCTAAATATTCAAGTTAATTTAGGTGAAATACTCGAATGGGGAATATTTTAGAAGTTATGTATATGAAGGTTAAGTTTTTAAAAATATTTATATAAGGTTTAAATTAAGTTAATGTGAAAAATATTTGAAATAAAATAAAATATTACTTGAAATGGAAAAGGAAAACATAACTTGAAAAATTTGACTTTTGTTTGACATTTTAAAGAGTTTAATCCTTACACGATTAATTCTTAAAAGTTTAATCCTAACTTTTTTAAAAAAATTAATATTCGATAATTACATTAAACTCAAATTAATTTTAAAATTTAATTAAGTCAAATACCTTAAATAAATGATTAACTTTTTCATTCAAAATATTCGAATTTAAGATTCAATTAAAAATTATCGAATTTCTTTAATACTTAAATCTAAATTTAAATAATTTTTAATTTTTTAATAAAATATAATAACAAAATAAATACTAAAGAATAAATATGATTAATGCAACTCAAATCTAAATTAAAGACAAATTTTTTTTAACTTTAAACTTTGAATATTACAAGGATTAGCATTAAAAATGCTACTTTCTTTTTGTTTTTATTCGGGAATTAATTTTATTTGTATATTTATTATTTGGAATGAAAGAATCGGTCCACTAACTTTTAAGATTAATTTATTTGTCTTTTATTAAAAGGTCAAGATATTTTTGCCTTTAATTAGCATCGTCAATGTCTAAAGCTTCGTCTTTTTTCTCAATGATGAAATTCATGAACACTCCCAACCATGCAAGTATTTTTGCATCAATAGATTTAACCTATGAAAAATCAATCTAATTTTATTCAAGTGCGTGTTTAAACAGCACAGATAAATTAAATAAAATTATAATAATAAAATTTGTAATTTTTAATATGTTCGGTTGATAGAGTGTAATTATATCGTGATTCCTATATCATGTTTAGTGATTCAATTTGTAATTACACAATTATATAATTTATATTTTTAAAAATATTAATTATTATAAAAATTTATTAGTATGATTAAAATAATTCCTAAGCCAAGAACAAAAATTAAAAAAAACAATCATATGTATTATATTAGTCTAAAAACTAGAGGATAATAAAATAGTAAGAAAAATAAACATCATATACAATTTTATCTAATTGTTCTAGTGCATATTTGTTTGGTTGTTTTATCTTTAATATTTAACATATGCTTATTATCATCATCTATTAGTCATTGACCGAATTCATTATCATATGAATTTAAATTTGCATATTAATATTCTAACGTCTCAGCATCCAAGCCAACTCCCGAACTCAAATACTTAGTGATGTATCTCATCCTGAGGAATGGCATGTACCTAGGTTGTCTTTTGTGTTATTTTGAATATAAGTGATGTTAGTGAAGAATGTTAATGGATAGTTAATAAATGTAAAGTGTATGTTATAACATAGTCCATTTTGAATTGATTTAAATGGAATTTAAGTATAAATTTTGAAGTTTTTTTGTTTAATGGTTAATAATATATATGATAGATTGTTGTACTAGTGGTTTTAATGTGTATTAGATATGTTTAATCATGTTTTGGACTGGTTTAAAAATTGTATTTTAAATTGCTTGCTATTCAAGGTTTGCAGGGTTGGTAAACTTGAACTATAAGGTTAATTTTCAGTTCACACGGCCTATCATACGGGCGTGTGATCAGACGTGTGAGACACATGACTTGCACACGGGCATGTACTTTGTCGTGTGAAAACTGTACTAGGTACGAATTGAAAATAATACCAAACGGGCTGAGCATACGAGCGTGTGATTTGGCCATGTGAAATTAGTTTGTTTATGAATAATAAGTCAGTATTGTATACGGGTAAAGGACACGAGCATGTGGTACTATTCATTAAAGGAAATTTTAAGAATTGTACAAAAAATTTTATAAGCTTCAGATTGAATTTTGGTTTGATTCTAACATATATTATAAGTCTCGATGGCCCATTAAGAGACAATAATATATATTTTATAAACTGAATTATAGTTCATTTCTTTCTCTATTAATCGTAATCGAATTGTAGTGACTGGTAATAAGCTGTAATCTTGTTCGAACTATGGGATAGGGTTAGGGGGTATTACAATAAGAATGACCAAAATGATCAAACTATGTAATGTGAGTGCTTAAATTGTAAACTTTTTATTTTGAGTGTCTAAAATGAAAATTTTATAATTAAGTGACTATCTATACAGTTTACCATTTTATCTCAATTTAATCCTAGTTTTTGCTTCTTCTTTTTCCAATCTAATTCTTCAGTAAAATTTTCTTTATTTATGCGGTTTCTAAATTTTCCGTAAGACTTATTATCTCATATGGATTATAATTAGATGAAAATACTAACAAGGAAAATTAAAGATGTAACTTAACGGCATGTATTTTTGAAAATAGATAAATATCAAAGTTATACATCAACTTTTATTTAATGTGTAAAGTTATATATAAATTTTGATTTTGTAAGATTTTATACATGAATTTTTATTTGATTCAATTTTAATAAATCACTAACAACATTATTGAATTGGCACAATTTTATGTCGATTTATTGCATGCACAAAAAATCATATTAATTTAATATGAAAATAAATATATGTATTCATTTATTTAAATGTGTACAATTGAGTTAAAATCAAATTTTTATTTATAATATAAGTCATAATTTAAGTTTCAAGAATATAATTATTCTAAATCAAAATTCATATATTAAAATACACATTAAACTAAAATTCATTTATAAATTTAATATTTATCTTTATTTCGCACATGTATAAATTTAATATTTATCTTTTCATGCGAAATAAGGAGACAAGGAATTGATTTTTATTCCTTATAAAATTTAATCTCACTTTTAATTTTTCTATTGGAATATTATTGTTGTTTACAAACTTTATATTTTCATTTTACAGTTGTCCCAAAATTATATAGATATTATTGAAAGACAAATTGTTTTCATTTCCTGATATATAGCCATCTATAATTTTAAAATTTTAATATATATTATACAAATATTTTTCAAAATTATAATTTAATGATCTAATGTTTACACCTTAATATAATTAAACTTTGATTTCTATCTATTATCAAGTGAAAATTATATATTGGTATTTATTAAAATCGATGACATAATGTTATATGCTCAACACAATTATCGCGAACTCTTCCGATTAGCTTGGTGATTAAAAGTTGTTCATTCATAAAATCTACTCAAACTTGAATTTCCGAATGAATAGTAATAGATTTTTATATAGGTTAGCTCCTTTAGATATAATGTATGCATGTATGACGTAAGTATGTCCTTATTGTGAGTATATGTATAGTACAGAACCTTTAATTATATATTTCAAAAATAAAATATAATTATTGGTAATCCAAACCAATTTATTTCATTATATTGATTTTCTAGCAAAAATATAACAATGAAAAAGCTTGACTATGTATCTTAAAATTTTTAAGAAATTGTGTATCTTGGATTAAAAAGATATACAAATATTATTACATTTAATATAGTTAATTACCCTTATTACACTAAATTGCATTACTTACATAATTAAGGCATTGATATTTCCTTAAAATAACAATGAAATCTATACAAAAGTTTTCAATATTTCCTGTTATAGAAGGCATTGACATTGCCTTCCATGGTCAAAGTTAATATGCGATATTTTATTTTAAAATCTTAATTACTTTTTATATTTATTTCTTACCAATTTAAAATATATGCTAAAAATAATTCATTATTGAATCATAATATTTAATAAATGGTTAACATAATAAATGAAAATCTAAAATTATTAAATTGATATTATGTACTATTTTTTTTATAAAATACTTAGAACTATTTATAAACCTTCTTCAACATTTAAATAGAAGGATAATGCATTTTAGTACATTCGAACTCACATCCTCCTGCACTAACAATGATACCGATACCGATCGAGTCCTATTATATATAATTATGTGTATCGTCCCTTACATAAAACTTTTAATTATACAAAAGATATTCCTATAATTTATGTTATTAAAGACATTTCCATTACCTTCCATGCATAAAGGTATTGTTCAGTAATTTCTTGTTACAATTTACAGAATTTCATAAATTATTCTATGCAATATTAATTGTACGCTGAAAATGCTTACTTCAAAATAAGATAGATTTGGTGGAAATGGTTTCATTTATACACAAATTCATTGTGTAAAAATACTATTCACCTTAAATTCTCACATTTGTATTAATAAATAATTGGGGAAACTAAAAAATGGTTATTAAACTATTGCATTCATTCTATTTTAGTTATTGAACTATTAAAATTTCTGATTAGTCATTAAACTTTTGGAATAAAATATTTTGGTCACTTGATTTGGGCTTTTGTTACTGTTTAATAATAAATTTAGCTCTAAATGTTTATAAAAATTTTCATTTTAGTTTGAATTCTAAAAAATCAAAAATTTTATTTATAACTAAACAATCAATTTCAGTTAATTTTATATTCTGTTTTGAAGGTGAATATGACAAATTGAACTTACTTTTTTTATTCAACTATTAAATTTTGTTACTTGGTAATTTTTATTATAAGCCAATTGGTTGGCTGATTGGTGATAATATTATCTATGCTAATAGAATAAAGCTTCAATCAATAAAAAGAAGAGTTTAATTTATAATACTCTTATAAATTGGATTAGTAACGGAGAGTATATTTCGTGTTTTTGGTTCAACTATTGAGGGCTTCCACTTACATTTTCATTATATTTAAATAATGGTTAAATTATAGAAACATCCTTCTGTGTTTTAATTTATACTATAAAATTATTCAAATTTTTACCTATTTATATTTTAATACTCAAATTACATGTACTTTATATTTCATTAATTGTTATTGTTATTTCACATATATTTAATTTATTTATTAAAAAATTAATTTGAAAACTCTAAAATAGTTTTTTTAATTTTAATTACACATACGTTTTTGTATTGTTTTAATATTAAGTATTTTTAAGATAAAATGATATTAATATAATTTATTCTAAATCAGTTAGAAAATTTTGTACTTATATTAATTTTTCAATTATTTAATTATTTTGAAAAAATTCATTAATGGCTTCAAACAAAAAATAATGTTATAAATTTAAAATATTATAAAATGAATAGAAACTAGTTTCACAATAATTCAAAATGATTTATTTATTGAGATTGTGCTTGTTCGGTATTCCATTTACAATTTATCCATTATTTTTAATTATTGAATTTAATAATAAAAAATCAACTAAACAGAATCTTATTTTATTGAATATTAAATGATTTATATTTGTTGTAGGAAATGGCAATCAAGTTATAAAAGGCAAAATGTATGGGCAAATCTCGTAACAAGGCAATTTTAAAAAAACACTAGTCAACAGTGACCGTCCTGGATTTAAATTTAGCCAAAATATTGAAGCTGGCGTCTCATTTTTGAAGACTGTTTGGGGGAAAAGAAAAGGAAAGAAAAGAAAGAGAAGGAAGGAAAAAAAAAAAAAGGAGGACACAGACAGGTCCTCAAAGCACGGTGCAGAGAGGAGAGAGAGGTAGAGGTTGGTCTGTAGGACCCACCCTTTGTCCCCACACCTTGCTATCCTCAGCTGACCACACAAACGCCAAATAGCTTTGATTCAGAGAAGTGAGAGAGAGGAATTTAAAAAAAAAAAAAACTGAAACTCAAAAAATTCAATCTTTTTTTGAAACTTCAAAAAACCTATATTTTTTTTTTCAAAAGCAGACTGTCCAGAGTTTGGAAGGAGGAAGAAACAAGAAATAAAAGGAAAGCCCAGAGTTTAGAGAGAGGGGGATATTTTGAATATACAAGGTCTTTCAAGCTTTGGGTTTGAAGAGGGAAGAGAACAAAAACAGAGGATTTCTGGGTTTTGTTCAGAAGTTTGAAAGTTTATTTGGGGGGGGGGGGTTTGGTTTTCTAAGAGAGTTCGTACTTGGATGAGTTGAAAGATCAGGTCTTTTATTTGCTGTTTTCAATGGTAAGGACTGGCTCACTTCAATATATTTCTGTTTTTCTTTTGCCTTTTAGTTTTGCTTTTAGCAAAATCTAGTCTTTGCTTGTATGTTATTGAGAATACAAGATTGTGGCGTGTGCTATTTGTGAAATTTGAAATTTGACTTTGTTTTCCCTGCTTGACTTGACTTTGCATACAATTCTAATTTGAGGAAGTGGGTAATTTGTCTATTTGATAATTCTGTAAGTTCGAAGGGAAGTGGGGTTTGTTAACAGAGCATAGGAGGAGGCAGTTTTCTGGGATGAATATATCTCAAATAACATTTGAAACTTGTATGTCAATGATTTATTTGCAGTCTTGTCAAGGTATTTGAATGGGTATTTCGATTCATTTGGTGATAGAATTGGTTTGAAGAGGCAAATGAATGAGGGATTAGCTTGAAAGCTGCCAGTTATTTTATGTTCAATTTTTTAGTTTGGATGGTTGCATTTTTCAGTTTATGTTGTAGTTGTTTCAGCCAATTGTAGTCATAGGCGAGTTAGCTTAATGTGCTTAGAAGCAGACATTGATGTTTCAATGACCTTAGTTTATCATTTAGTATTCGTGTTCAGAAGGTACCTAATGTTTCAAAGAGCACTTATCTGTGTAAGGAGGTGATGTCTTTTGGATTACTGCCTTATGTTACAAGTTAAAAGTACTTGTAAATTTCGAAGAATAATTTATTTTTAAAAGTTATAGTTTCTCCATGAATGGTTTTTGCTGCCTTTTTTACTTCTATAAAACAGTTGACTTCTGGTTGACTATGTGTTATTTCTGAAAGAATGTTACTAACGAATTATTATCTTCTCTGAATATCCCTAACTCAACTTAGATTTTGCCTTCTTATCCATTCTAGCTTTAGGTTCTTCTGAACTCTAACTATCCTGAGCTTAGATTTTTCTTTTTTCTTGATCATTGTGACTTTTAGGTTATACATTTGATATATATATCCTATGCATATTGTTAAAGTTTCTCTGTCTGAGTTCCTATTTTGGGAAATTCATTTTTCAGGCTGGCCCAGATAACATAATTATAGGTTCTCATGTATGGGTTGAAGATCCTGGCTTAGCATGGATTGATGGAGAAGTTATTCGTATCAATGGAAATGAGATTCATGTTAACACCGCACATGGAAAAACTGTAAGTGCTCCCTTATCTTTTCTTTCTTAATTAGTATTGATGGAGCTGTTTTGTTTTTGCATGGTAAGTAATTGTAAGTGGAAATTCGAGCAATGGAGTGCTTACTTTTAGCTTCGAAGCTACTAATGCTCATAATTTAGATGAAAAAATGGAAAAAAGAAACTGATGAAATACTAGTATTGTAGATGATGCTCTATCTAGAAGTATAGGAACAAAATGTAGTTTCTTTAGTAAAGAAGAATGATTTGGTCAGAGTTTGCCCGCAATGCTGAAGAATATAAAATATATAAAAATAAGAGAGGGTTTCAAGTCTGAGTCTACACATGTTCCCCGAATTCCTAATGATAAATTATTATTGTAACGATAAAGGTAGTCAAAGTGCATATTGAGTCTGGAGTAAACAAGATCACTCAAGCCTTCCTTTGTAAATTAAAATAAAAGAAAGAGGAAAAAAATGAGAATGAACATGGGCACAATATGTTTATTTCCTGATTATGTTGGGTCATAACTGAGGAAATTCTCTATGTTTTTCTGTTAGCTAAGTTGATGGTTGTGGTGCATATATGTAGATATAATCAATTGGATTGCTTTGTGCAGGTTGTCACAAATATATCAAAAGCTTTTCCAAAGGATACAGAAGCACCACCTGGTGGAGTAGATGACATGACTAAGCTTTCATATTTGCACGAACCTGGAGTTTTGCAAAACTTGGCTACAAGATATGAACTTAATGAGATCTATGTGAGTCAATACTTGTATTTCTTTTTATATGCGTGTGTATATAAATGCACCAACAGCTAGAGGTACTTAGATACTAAAGGAAGAACTTGAAGCATATTCTTACCATTTTAATACATTTACTGTCTTAGACGTACACCGGCAATATCCTGATTGCGGTAAATCCATTTCAAAGATTACCTCATCTCTATGATACTCATATGATGGAACAATATAAAGGAGCTACTTTTGGAGAACTAAGTCCCCATGTTTTTGCAGTTGGTGATGCTGCATATAGGTGATTAGTTATCAATCTCTTTCATCCCATGGTAGACATTGCTTTCTATTTGTTTGAATTCTTACTTTGTGCTGTTTCATAAAAAAATTAGGGCAATGATTAATGAAGGTAAAAGCAATTCTATTCTGGTTAGTGGAGAAAGTGGTGCTGGTAAAACTGAGACCACAAAAATGCTCATGAGATATCTTGCATTCTTGGGTGGGCGATCTGGAGTAGAAGGGCGCACAGTTGAACAGCAAGTTTTGGAGGTAACCCGTACATTTTCTTTTTGGAGAACAAAATTGATTGCAATTTTCTTCATCTTATTTCTTGTTCTGCTACTGAATATTGCAGTCCAATCCAGTTCTTGAAGCATTTGGCAATGCTAAGACGGTTAGGAACAACAATTCAAGGTGTGCACTTGTTATTGTAGTGTTATAGAAATATGATAACTTATGAGTTTATAGTGTTGCTAGAGTATTTGTTGATTTCCATTACAACAGATTATGCATATTTAGTATTCTTCTTGGCATTGTTTCCTTAATTTTAATTGAGACTTCCCAATGCAGTCGTTTTGGTAAATTTGTTGAAATCCAATTTGACAAGAATGGAAGGATATCTGGGGCAGCAATCAGAACCTATTTGCTTGAAAGATCTCGTGTTTGCCAAATTTCTGATCCTGAGAGGAACTACCACTGCTTTTACCTTCTGTGTGCTGCACCACCTGAGGTGTGTTGCCATGTTTTGGTTTTGTTTTGATGTTTATGTTCTTTTCATCAAGCAATTTTAATATTGCTAGTGATCCCCTTCTTTGTTGCTTGGACTCGGTAAAAAGTGAGAATGATGGGTGTTGACACAAAATGACCTTGATATGATTTGATATCTGTGTTTGATGTTGGTAAAACCTTTGAACTCGTCTTCGTGTTTTGATCTGAACCCCAAAGCCAATAGAGATCTCTAGTTTACTGTTAACATCATGGGTAAGAGGAGAGAGAGGTGAAAAACATTGGGAACTTTCAAAGTGAGAAAAACGAGAAATCAATTAGTAAAGAAAAAAGAAAAAGAGAGTAAAATAGAGAGAAAAGAAAGAAGGAAAATATGTGGTTGGTCATGTCTTCTTCTTGGTTTCACATTTAAAAGAGAAAAAAACCAGTCTCTGCATTATTTTTATTTATTTATTTTTTTGTACTTACCTGTTGTTGTGTTAGGAAGTAAACAAAAGTGTAGTTTTCGATGAGGTTGGATTTTGGGCCCTGAGATATTACGAATTAAGCCTTTTGGGCCCAGTTCTGCACAAGTAGACCTCCAAATCTCCTTAAAATATGCAACTGTTGAATTTCATAGTTCCCCTTCAGTAAGTTGACTTTATGTTTATCGTAAATGCAAGAAAACAAATTGATATGTTCACCATCCCTTACAATTGTCACATAAGTTGAAATTAACTCTCATGTTCAAACAAATAAATCGTGTAACCTTATTTATATATATGTTTGTATGCCAAAAACTAGTCCCTGCAGACTTATCCTCCTCTCAGACCCTTTTCCCATGTTATCCTAAGTTCAAGGAAATTGACGAGTCAACATCTAGACATGTACCAACACCTGGTACTCGTAATCAAGTCTGAGCAACATTGATCCTTGTATTTGTAAAATATATAATATATATTTTTATTTTCTAAATTCTGCAGGATATTGAAAGATATAAGTTGGGCAGCCCAAAAACTTTCCGTTATCTAAATCAATCAAGTTGCTATGAGTTGGATGGTGTAAATGATGCTCACGAGTATCTTGCAACCAGAAGGGCTATGGATATTGTTGGAATCAATGACGAAGAACAGGTGTTACCATATCACTTTTTAGGGTTCAGGCCATTTGTGTTTTTGTGATGTTTTATTAACACAAATGATATACCTTAAATTTCAGGAGTCAATTTTTAGAGTAGTTGCTGCAATTCTTCACCTTGGGAACATTAATTTTGCCAAGGGAAAGGAAATAGATTCCTCAGTTGTCAAGGATGAAAAGTCTAGATTCCACCTTAATATGACCGCCGAACTTCTTCGGTATTTATCTTTAACATTTCCATATTCTCAGTGTGTATGTTGCATTCTCTTAATGATTGTTAAACAGTTGTATTTTCCTACTCATCAATCAAAATCATTAATAGGTGTGATGCCCAGAGCTTGGAAGATGCCCTCATCAAACGTGTCATGGTAACTCCAGAAGAAATTATCACAAGAAGCCTTGACCCTGAGAATGCAGTTGCCAGCAGGGATGCTTTGGCCAAAACAGTATATTCTCGGTTATTTGACTGGTATAGTACTAATTAAACCGGTGCCCTTTTCCATTTTCCTGCTTAATGATTTGAACTAAAATTGTCTTATTTTTTTTTATATGTTAAATATTAATTGTTCTATCTACATTCTTGCTTACAGGCTTGTGGATAAAATTAACGTTTCGATTGGACAGGATCCAAACTCAAAGTCAATAATTGGAGTTCTTGATATTTATGGTTTTGAAAGTTTTAAGTGTAATAGGTAACACGTTAACTTTGCAGACTTGGAAGTTGCTTTTGTAATAGTAATATTACTCCAATACAAGCTTGACTTGTGATGTTTAAAACAGCTTTGAACAGTTTTGCATCAACTTCACGAATGAAAAGCTGCAGCAACATTTCAATCAGGTTAGATTTCTTCATAAATAGGCCTGGCCATGGGTTGGAGATTTAGTAAGACTGATTATCATCCATTGTAATATATGTTTGCAGCATGTATTCAAGATGGAGCAGGAAGAATATACAAAAGAAGAAATTAATTGGAGCTACATCGAGTTTGTTGACAATCAAGATGTCTTGGACCTAATTGAAAAGGTTTATAGTTTGTTTTCATATAGTTTTTCAATTTTTTTTTTCTTTGCAAGATACTTTTATATCAGCAAATAGATTTTGCATCTTTCTTTTTCTGTCATATTCATTTCCCCCTTATTCTAATATGTTATTTTGTGTAACCCAATATATAACAGAAGCCTGGAGGAATAATTGCGCTTTTAGATGAAGCCTGGTATGCTGCTTTGGTTAATAATTCTTGGTTCCAAATGATTTTAATCTATGATAGGTTAATTTATTTAGTTCTATACTTTGTCTCTTATTCTTTCCTTTGGCCAATGTTCTTGTGTTTATTTTCATCAATGCAGCATGTTCCCCAAGTCTACCCATGAGACTTTTGCACAGAAGTTGTACCAGACTTTCAAAAATAATAAGCGTTTTATCAAACCAAAGCTTTCCCGTACTGATTTTACCATCTCACACTATGCAGGGGAGGTAAACCTTTTTTTCCTAGTATATGAACCTTATCCTTGTTGGCTGTAGATTGTTCACAATTTTTGATGTCTTTATCCACTGACTAGGTAACCTATCAAGCAAATCAGTTTCTGGACAAAAACAAAGATTATGTTGTGGCTGAGCATCAAGCTCTGTTGACTGCATCAGAGTGTTCTTTTGTGAGAAGCCTTTTTCCTCCACTTCCAGAAGAATCATCAAAGTCATCAAAATTTTCTTCCATTGGATCGCGCTTCAAGGTATTTTATCATAGTCAATCTCTCTTGGTCAGTTGCACAGTTATGTGATTACAACATTCCATTTATAGCTGCCCTATTGTTGGTTTAACTTTCTTTCACGGAGGTTTGCTTGTCCTTTCTCCTTATCTGTAAGTTTGCTTGTAGCATATAGATATAATAGACTTCTTGCTTATATTGCTAATGCCCTGGCTGCATCATATTTTACTCTTTTACCCAACAATTTTGCTCACCCTTCCTCTCTTGTTAAATTTGGGGTCAGCTTATATATGACTTCTTTTACTGTAGGGTTTTATTTAATTAAGTGCTCATGGTGCTCTGTTTTACTTTGATTCCAGAGCTTGAAATATGGTAAACTCGTGGAAACTGGTGAATGAAAACTGATTGAAAATATGAATTTTCCTGGTTGACTATCTCTTGGCTTTTATCATGTTTAAATCATGATGGCGAGTTGGCTAAGACATGGCAACCATTTACTACTTCCAGTGCGTTAGCAGTCAACTGATGCTTTTAGGATTTTCTATTTCTCCAGTTGGGTCATGGTTTATATGCTTAGTGCTTCCACCTGCTTATAACATTTTTCATTATGTTGGTTGCTCTACTTTGGATAGCATATTGGCTGTTCACTAAGCTTGAATGATTTTGAAAGACTTGCCATGCATCACAACTTTGTTATTTTCTTTTATGCTCTGATAATGATAAATTGTTAACAATTTGTCTAAATTGCAGCTACAACTTCAATCTCTGATGGAGACCTTGAGTGCTACAGAACCCCACTACATTAGATGTGTGAAACCAAATAATGTCCTGAAGCCTGCTATTTTTGAGAATTTCAATGTCATTCAACAACTACGCTGTGGTGTGAGTATTTATATGCTATTAATGCCATTGTTGAATCCGAGTGTTACCTGTCAAGATTCTCTTGGTTCATCATATTTTGGTTTTCACACACTGTCTTGACTAAAATTTGTATTTGTTTCTCTTCTAGGGTGTTCTTGAAGCAATTAGGATCAGCTGTGCTGGATATCCTACCAGACGTACATTTTACGATTTTCTCAATCGTTTTGGTCTACTTGCTCCGGATGTTTTGGAAGGAAAGTAAGTTTCAGTAATGGTTCTAGGTGTTTCATGCTTGTATACATTTTAGAAGATCTGCTATGATTTTCTTTGATTGAACAACAACTAACTAATAGAGTTTCATCTGGTATTCTCTCTTTTCTTCAGTTACGATGATAAGGTTGCATGTCAACTGATACTTGATAAGAAGGGACTGAAAGGATATCAGGTAATCTCTTTTTATCATTTTCATTTTAATGTGTATCCATTGTTATTTAATAAACCTGGCAAAATAATATTTTGATTGGTGGTAGTTATTCTTTTGGTTACCGTACTTAACAGGAAACTTTTTAATCGGATCCTTAAATTGCTTGCTTTTTCTTGGAAAATGTTATCAACCTACAGAGAAAGTCACCTTCCTTCCTATATTCATCTGCAACTTAAGCTTCGATCCTTGTAAATTTACCTAATAAGCAGTTAAATTCTCTTGAATCCCTTCTATTTCATTGCTGAAAATGATGAAAATAATATTTTTATTCATTATTGGAGTTTCAGTAATTTTCTTTTTGGCCAATACATTGAAAGTACATAATCTGTAGGGTTCTTAGAAGTTGGTTTAGCTTCAGAAAATTATATACCCAATTGAAGTGTATCTTTGCTGCACTCTCTCCAGTTATATATTATAGAAAAAGAATGTAAATGGGATAAAATATTGTCACCAACTTTTCTGAAGGGAAGGAAATGCGGTATGCTCCCTCCTTCACCCTGTGAAATGAAAAGGATGGCTGCAATTGTGAAAGCTCTTGCAGAAGTATCGAGTGCTTTTGGTTAACATGGGCTTGCTGACATCTTTTAAGTTCTTAACGTCTTTTCCTCACTTTCAAGAAATGTCATTTCTTTGCGGCCTTGTATAACAGTGTTTTTTTCCATTTTTTTTCCCTGGATGATGTGTATTTGCAGGTGGGGAAGACAAAGATTTTCCTTAGAGCAGGTCAGATGGCAGAGTTGGATGCTAGGAGAGCAGAGGTGCTTGGAAATGCAGCCAGGACCATTCAGCGACAGATTCGTACATATATTGCTCGCAAGGAATTCATCTCATTACGTGGGGCTGCTATCAGTCTGCAGTCTTATTTGAGAGGTGTTTTTTTGAACTCTGTTAAAGCCTACCTTCTATAGTTTTCTGCTGGAAATGGTCATGTCTCCATGGTACTGCCTTTTTCAATGTCTAGATGTGTGTAAGCTGTGTTTAAGAATTTTAGAGGTGAAAACAGTGACAATTATTCTGACTGAGATGTATGTTTAAAACTTTTGGGAGTTTTTGTTGTAATTTTCTTTTCGCTTTGTGAGAGTGACAAAATTAATCATCCTGATGCATTGGGTGTTGAAAATTGTTAATAAATGAGGTAAAAAACAAATCCAAGTTTCAAAATTGTGCTAGGAGAATAGCTCTTTCTTTCTGCTTTTGGAAAGTATAACATTTCCCTTTCAGTTATTCAGTTATTAGCTTCATTTCTCCTTCTTTTTCCTTATGGACCTGGCTTGGAGTTCTGATTTAATCTTCTTCCACAATTTGTAGGTAATATGGCACGCAAAATATATGATGAACTGAGGAGAGAAGCTGGAGCTTTGAATATTCAGAAGAATTTGCGCCGACACATTGACAGAAAATCCTATTTGACAATGAGGAAATCTGCTATTTTATTGCAGACGGGATTAAGGTCGATGACTGCTCGCAATGAGTTTAGGTTCAGGAAGCAGACTAAAGCTGCCATTACCATACAGGTAGAGTAACTTGACATCTTTATTGAAAACATAGAAGGATACTGTATTTACCATATGGGAAGTTCTACTATTAACATATCGGTGCTTAAAAGGGCTTTAACTCTTTAGTTATGATAAATGTTATTGGTTCTTAACTCCTGGTGATCTGCAGGCTCACTGGCGTTGCTACCAAGCTTATTCTTATTATAAGAGTCTTCAGAAGGCTGTATTAGTTTCACAGTGTGGCTGGAGGTGCAGAGTTGCTAGAAGAGAGCTCAAAAAGCTCAAAATGGTTTGTCTTTTGCTGCTTAATTTATACATGTCAAAATATTAATGCAAATTTGGTTGCTTATCCAAGCTAAACCTGATTTTTCTAAATTTATTTAGGCTGCAAGAGAAACTGGAGCTTTGAAGGCGGCAAAGGACAAGCTAGAGAAGCGGGTGGAGGAACTTACATGGCGTCTACAACTTGAAAAGCGATTGAGGGTAGCGTAGTTATATTATTGCTTACCAAAGCCTTTTAATTTTTTACTTGAATAGTTTAATGCTGGAGTTGGTATTCTTATAGTTTACTAGGTCTATGCTATTCTTATTTGAACTTAAATGCAGACTGATCATGAGGAGGCAAAAGCTCAAGAAATTGCAAAATTGCAAGATGCACTGCATGAAATGCAATCAGAAGTGGAAGAAGCTAAATCTATGGTTATCAAGGAAAGAGAGGCAGCACGAAAAGCCATTGAGGAAGCACCTCCTGTTGTCAAAGAAACTCCTGTTATTGTTCAAGATACAGAAAAGATAAATTCGTTGACATCTGAAGTTGAGAAGTTGAAGGTATTCATCCATTCTTGTCTGATATGGTATATAATTTTTCCTTAAGTAGAGTGTGGCCGTTTGATTATGCTGAGTCTGAAAGATTATTTTAATTTTCTATTTCGTTATTTGAAGAAAAAAATTGGTTATGCTAGTATTCAAGGATGGTATATCAAAAAGCATTTGAGAGAGCCCTATATTCATACGTTGCATCATATTTTCTACTTGTATGGAGTTTGCATGGTTTGTACTGCTCAAATGCTTTTGCTCCAATGTAAATCTGTAGGTGTTTTTGAACAAGTTTACGAAGAAGAATTATTCTTATTTTTTCTAATCTGACTATAGCCTTTTAAAGAATAGCAGGAAAAATAAAAAGGAAATAATCTCTAGAAATTAGCCTATCCCTAAAAATTAGTAATTTGATTATGGCTAATAGTACAAGGAAATTCCTAGAACTAAGGTAGAAAATCTGCTTAATTTAAGGAATTCCAACAGTTTTACTTTTTCTTTAGACAATTTCTGGATTCTCTTGATTTGTATTGCACAAATTTATCTGGACAAAAGGAATGAAGTCCAAGTGATCTAAGTTTGAAGGAGCTTATCCTTTGACCAGATGCTTGCTCAAAAACATTGCTGCCTTTAACCTTTGGTGATTACAGGAGGCTTTCTAGCCTTTGGTGTCCAATATGCATCTCTTGACTCTGATGAACGAATTTCTAAATCCGTACAGGCTTTGCTACTGGCTGAAAAGCAAACAGCTAAGGAGGCAAAGCAAGCTCATGCCACTGAGCAGGCCAAAAATGTGGATCTGACTAAGAAGCTTGAAGATGCTGGGAAGACAGTAGATCAGCTTCAAGATTCAGTGCAGAGGTTTGTCACTAATACCATGATATTGAAAATGAATTCATTGGTTGATCACTACTGTTTCAGTAAGATCAGTTAGGATTACATTGCTTGATTATGGTGTCTCCATTTCTTTTCTTGCTATTACCTATTTGGATAATTTGCAGCAAAGGCATTCGATCTTATGGTGGTCCTTTTGCCATAGTTTTGTCAACTATATTTGGAGTTATTGTAATCTGCGCATGTGTTACATTGTTGATTAGGTTGACTAAATATCTTTGGCTGCTAGCTCTCACACCAACAGTTTGTGTATATAATGGTCTATTGCATGACTAGGATTGGACATGATTTACAGCTTAAGCCTTTATCAACTTTTTATTCTTCCCATGGTTCAGGCTAGAAGAGAAGCTCTCTAATTTAGAATCAGAGAATCAGGTACTCCGTCAACAAGCACTCTCCATGTCACCAACAGGCAGAGCTTTGGCAGTGAGACCCAAGACGACAATTTTTCAGGTACTGATTGCTTAGAAGTCTTTTTTTTTTTTAAATACCTTGTATATTATGGAGGTTTATGTTTTGATTTTATTTTCTGAAATTTCAGAGAACTCCTGAGAATGGTAATGTTGTGAATGAAGAAATAAAGAAAGCGCTACCAAATCCACAGTTAACTGAGACTGAGGAGAAGCCCCAAAAGTCTCTTAATGAAAAGCAACAGGTCAGTTCTGAAATTTGAAAAAGATGCATGCCTCTTTCCTTTGGCCATTAGAAAGATGCTTACTTATTAACATGAAAATGATCTTTATCAAGAGGTTTAGATTTTTTGTTTTGGTTTTTTGGAAGGCTTTGATGAACTACAATTAATGGCTTTATTCTGATTGGTGCAGGAGAATCAGGAACTTCTAATAAAGTGTATTTCTCAAGATTTAGGATTCTCCGGGGGCAAGCCAGTTGCTGCTTGCCTAATATATAAATGCCTGCTCCATTGGAGATCATTTGAAGTTGAAAGAACAAGTATTTTTGATCGGATAATTCAAACCATAGGGGCATCAATAGAGGTATTAACAAATCAACCTTTATTTTGTGGCTGATCAATTTGATTCAAGGTAGATTGCATGGAAATTTTTCAATGGGATAATTTATAAAGCAGTAATTTTCTTTTGTTTCTTTTATTGCTGTATAAATACTCATGTTTAAAATATTGCCTAACTCTAGGTGGCAGATAACAATGACTTGTTATCCTATTGGTTATCAAATTCATCCACTCTACTATTGCTGCTGCAACGCACGCTCAAAGCAAGTGGTGCAGCAAGCCTAACTCCTCAAAGGCGAAGATCAACTTCAGCTTCTCTATTTGGAAGGATGTCTCAAGTAGGGATAACCTTTAAAGTATCTTTACTGTCATACATTTACCTCAACCTGCAGCTTGATCGAGTTTTTTAATTCTTTTCCTTTTTGTCTTCTGACTTAACCTCTTAGGGACTTCGAGGTTCTCCACAAACTGCTGGTTTCTCATTTCTTAATGGCCGGCTGCTTGGTGGTCTTGATGACCTACGACAAGTTGAAGCAAAATATCCAGCTTTGCTTTTCAAACAGCAACTGACAGCCTTCCTTGAGAAGATATATGGAATGATAAGGGACAATTTGAAAAAGGAGATATCTCCAGTGCTTGCATCATGTATTCAGGTATATAGAGCAATTCTGCCCAACATTTTTAGCAGTTACAATAATAGGAGAAAATACTTGAATTTGCTTCATTTTTCAAGTTTCAAAATTGAGACTTGAGGTCTTTTATATGCAATCAAACCTGAGCTACTCTTTTTTTTCCATTGATTTCTACTTTTTCTATTCTGTAACCAGCTCTTTTGTGGATTCTTGTAAACTAAACTACTTCACTTTTGCTCACCGTTATGATTTATTTGTCACTGCACATTCTATATTTCTTCTAATTAGCATATTTATTAAGAACTAGGATAGATTTTAGATATGTTTGAATTTTGTGGTTTAAGGTAAAACTGACAGCCAACAGTTCAAATAAATGGTTTTTGACCCAACACTGTTGCTTTGTTTGCAGCCATGTTAACGGTTTGTGTTGTTAAGTACTCTTACTTTTTGCAATAACAAAATCATTTTTGCTCCCTATTCATGTCCATTACGATTACGATGCAGGCACCCAGAACTTCCCGGGCTAGCCTAGGGAAGGGACGTTCTCAAGCTAATGCTGTGGCTCAACAAGCTCTTATTGCGCACTGGCAAAGCATAGTGAAAACTTTAAACAATTACTTGAAGACAATGAGGGCCAATTATGTGAGTGAGGGCCAGTTATGCCTTGACCAAAAGTGAATTGCTTTCCATTATGGCAACATAATTCTCTTTGCTCTCTTGTCCCTGCAGGTTCCTTCATTCTTAATTTGCAAAGTCTTCACTCAGACATTTTCATTCATTAATGTTCAATTGTTTAATAGGTAAATGCACTAAAAAAGTACGAAAACTTTGAGGTTCTATCTTCTTGTTCTTGATTGCTTATCATATATCAAACTATTTTTATTTACATTTTAGATATGTTTTTGCAGCCTTCTTTTGCGGCGTGAATGTTGCTCATTCAGCAATGGGGAGTACGTTAAAGCTGGGCTAGCTGAGCTGGAACAATGGTGCCATGATGCAACTGAGGAGGTAGCAACACTGTACTCTAACAAGCAATCAATCATCAACTCATTTTTTTACTGATTTTTTAATAGAAGAAATGTTGAATGCGTGCTTTACTTTCAGTTTGCAGGCTCAGCTTGGGATGAGCTGAAGCATATTAGACAAGCAGTTGGCTTCCTGGTTTGTCTTTAGTGCTACACTGCTACCATGACATTTAAACTTTTGCTTCTTTTTTTTTCTTTTTTTTTTAATCTCTTATTAAACTTTGTTTTCATTTGAATTTTTCTTCCAAAATAGGTCATACACCAGAAGCCCAAAAAGACCTTGAAAGAGATAACCAATGATCTTTGCCCTGTGAGTTGCCTACACACCTTTTGCACCTCCTAAATCCTCCTTTTCTCACTTCATTTCTCTGATTTTTCCTTTTGGTTTTTTCAAATACCAGGTGCTTAGCATACAGCAGCTGTACAGGATAAGTACAATGTACTGGGATGACAAATATGGTACACACAGTGTTTCTTCAGATGTAAGTTAAAAATGCTGGTCTTTTTATTCCTCACCTTTCAAATCTTTCTGATAGTTACCACAAGATGGTTCTCACAGTTGGATATGTGTGCATGCATACATTTTTCATTGCCAGCATTTCTGGATTCTAATTGAATTACCTGGAACCTTGCTTTGTCCTACAAATTCTTAATAGTTCTGTTATGGTCTTTGCCTTACCATATAATTCACAATTTCGATTGCATCACCAGTTCCCGCTTTTGTCTCTACATATAGAATTGTCATTTACCCATTATCTGTTACAAAAGTCAATACCTCAAACATTATCTTTTGATATAACGGCTACTTCTGCCCAAAAATGTTCTCGCTGCAGGTAATTGCGAGTATGAGAGTTAAGATGACTGAGGACTCCAACAATGCTGTCAGCAGTTCATTTTTACTGGATGATGATTCAAGGTACCAGTTATCATCACATACATAACCTTTTTATTGGTAGTATTGCTTTTCGCCCATTTCTGTAACATTTAGGTCTTTTCTCTTGTAGCATTCCATTCTCTATGGATGATATCTCCAAGTCAATGCAACAAATAGAGGTGGCTGAAATCGATCCGCCACCTCTGATTCGTGGACACTCTGGTTTCTCATTCTTGTTACAGCATACGGAATGAGTGAAGCCATCCCTTTGTCCCCCCCTTCACTCTGTTGCCATATTTGCACAATGCAGAATTTATGTGCTGCCAAAATATGTGCATACTCTGTAATTATAATAGACTTTTCTTTTCATATAGTAGATTGGGTGTTTGTGCTGTAGGGTCAGGCTTAATAGTTGGGGTTCTTAGGGGTTTCTTTTTGTTATTTTATTTTATTTTTAAAATTGAATCTTATTCAAGTATTGTAATCTTTTATTCTTTGGTCATTGTTAGTGTTTTATTGTAACTCGAAAAAGGAAAAAAGAGTGCCACTTTTTATAGGCCAATGAAATTTGTAATAACAGTCTTTTCTGTAATTTTATATGATGAACAAACACTATTTTAGACTATTTGACTTCTTGCATGTAAATTATTTTCAATATTTGTTAGAGAAAAAATGTGCATGTCTTGTGAAAAGTGATAAATTATTTTTGTTCACTGTATTTCTTACACTGGATTAGGCTGTCATATACCGACATTAATTCGACAGTCTTGTTTATCTTTTATTTGAAACTCTTTTAAGTTATCAAAATTTTATATACTTTTAATTACTTATATTCTATGTAATTGTATATAATTTTTATTTTTAGAATTTATAAATTATAATAATATTTGATAAATTAAAAAAATGAATTTTATATAATTTTTGAACTTTTATAATTAATATGTTATCAAATAAATTTTCGTAAATAGTTTTTTTAATTTTATATATTTTGGATCTTTAGTTCGTGCTTGATTGATGACGGAGTCAATTTATTCAGGAGGCTATGACCGGTTTCGAAAGTTCATGTTTGTCGATAATATCAGGGATTCGGGGGGACTTTACTTGGAGTAGGCTATGACCGGAACTGTGATCTATCACCTAGAAAGAGATAAGTTAGACCATAGATCACTGTAGGAGTTATGGCTGTTCTATTGTTCCATAACCTGTTAGAATAAGGGATAGACCAACAATTGACAATATGTGACTTTTGGGCCCAATACTTCAGAGCTATCAGCACCATCACGCATATTTTGAAGTAGCATGAAAAGTTTAAACTATTTGATTTGTTAGAGTTTATACTTATCTTTTCGGATAAGGGCATTTCTAGCAACCATGCGATATATGATTATGCTGTTGTTTATGGGATTATTTGTCAGGATAAATATTTAGATAAAATCATTGTTTAAATTAGTGATCGTTTCTTATCTCTTAGCTGTTGATTAATGTTAGAGAAAAGCTATAAATAGTTAGCTTCTCGATTTGCTTTGTATTTGGGGAGAGTAATTTGTAACAATTTAGGTTCGATTTTGGGGTTGCAATTATTCATTAGGAGAGGGTACATTAGGTTTCAGCCAATAATTGTACCAAATAAATTGTTGAGCAAAACAATTCTCTAAGTGAGGTTTCGTATAGTAGGATTCGTGAATCCGAATTGTGTTAATAAATATTGTGTATCGATTCTCTCTTATCTCTTTGACTTATTTACAATTTGAATTTGTTATGTTCACTCTAGTTTGTCCAACTTCTGTTCCAACAAAAGGTAGAACAAAATTAGTTTGAATGGTTGCAAATCGAGGCTTTTTCAACATTTTTTTATAAAGGCCGAAGTCCGTGAATCAATAAGCCATTAAAATTTATTCTAATTATTTTTAGGTTGGCTAACACATGAGCTGTTTGGAGAGCTTATTAAATCAATAAGGCAACAATCCAATAATATCTCATTATGATTTGTCACAATAGTTAAAAAATAGAATCAAATAGTGTTCTGTAATATTAGACTAGGAAAAAGATTATTATGGCATGCTCAAGGGAAACCAAAATGGCATTAGAGAAAAATGAGTCCAAAAAACTCTCGTATTTTTACAATGATCTTAGAATGAAATTTGAGAAAATCCTTGAATTAGAGGAAGTCCTATGGCACCGGAAGGCTAGATGTGAGTGGATTTTACAAGGGGGATTACAATACGAAATACTTCTACAATAGAATTATTAAAAGGAGGAAAGATGATCTATGCAATGACAATGATACGACGATGATACTTTGAAAAGAATGGTTATTTTTACTTTTATAATTTATATAAGTGGTAGATTTCCCACTATTGATTCAAACACCTTGGATTCACTTCAAAAGGGGGTTTCGAATGAGAAGTTAAAAATATGCTTTTTGACATGGTTCCTCCAAAAACCCCTGGCTTTATGGCTTGCACACACAATTTTTCCAATGCCGATGGTAGGTTTTGGGAAATGATATTTGTAACTTGGTGCGACATGTCATTGACAAAGGCATCCTCAATTTGGAGTTAAACAAAAACTTAATTGTCTTTATCCTTAAAAGTAGTGGTGTTAACAATTTTTCACATTTCAGGCTAATTAGTTTGTCATCGGTGCTTTATAAGGTGGTGACTAACAACTATCAATAGATTAAAGCCAATTATTCAATTATGGATTGACTAAAATTAAGTGAGCTTCGTAGCTAAAAGATGTATTGCTGATAATATTTAAATTGCTTAAAAAGGTTATCCAATTGATAGAGGACTAATAAAGGGAAAATGGGATGAATAGCAATTAAAGTAGATTCGAAAAAAGATAAAGTGAGACGATATTTTTAAATGAGTCAATTATAGATGGAGGCATTTCACAAAATTTTGTCCATGTTATTATGCATTGTGCTTCTTTTTTTTTTTACAAAGATTTGAATAGGTCCTTAACCGAAGATTTCAGGACAAGAGGAATCCGATGAAAGAATCCCCTCTTTCCATATATGTTTGTGCTTTGGGATCAAACGTCTTGGCCAAAGCATTCATGATGCAATTAAGCGTAAAGAATGGGAGCCTATTAAACTTAGAAAAAATGGGACACCTTTATCACATCTATTTTTTGAAGAGGACTTGGTGATTTTCTATAAAACAGATGTGGGACAAGCCACAATGGTCAAACATATATTACGACTTTTTTAGTCTTCACTTGGGTCACAAGATTAGTACTCGAAAGACAAAGATCCATTTCTCCTCAAACACAAATGATATGACTGTTGATCATATTAGCAATTATTCTACTCTTCCATAAACGTATCACCAAGAATAAGTACTAGTCTGTGCATGATAAAGTTTGAAGTCGACTTAGCGGATGGAGTGCAAGCCTCCTATCCATAGTAGGGTGTGTTACACTAGCCAAGTTCGTAGTCATGACAATATCAAACTTTTTCATGCAAACAACGGTGATCCTTACAAGAAATTGAAAAAAAAAAAATGGTACACAACTTTGTTTGAAGGAGTGCAACAATAAAAGGAAGTTGGCATTGGTTAGTTGGGATACATGATGCTAATCATTGAATATTGGTGGTCTTGGATTTCAAAATTTTGCTAACCAAAATAAAACACTCATTGTACACATCTTTATTCAACCATTAGCTCTGGCTAATGCTATTGTCTGCAGGATCACTTGCACTCCTAGTGTCACCTGTTGTCTGTGAGTAGAGTGAGTCGTCTCATTCTCCTGGAAGGCTTGCCTCTAGGCTTTTTCGGTCGCTCTCAATTCCTCAATAATCTTCTCATTTCTTTCGTCCCTTAAATCCATCTGTCTTCGTTTTTCTAACTGTTCTCGGAGAAATATTTGTTGCTATTCGTACCTTCTCTGCTGGGAAGATAATTGTTGCTTGAGCGCCTTCATTTTTTTTCTTCCATTTTTTGTAAATTGCTGAGATCCTAATTGGGGATTTTAGGAAATCAAATCAGGCGGGGGAGTCATTAATATGGCTATGAGGATAATAATTATAGTACCATGATGGTGGTACTGGTAATACTATTGGTAGGGATTGTACTATTCATGCCCTTACCCGACCCATTCGTCGAATCCGGATACGAGCACAACAGAACTGGGTTACAGAGAAAAATCTCATTAAATCTCCTAAGTTAAAACTATTTTAGATTATTATAAAAATAGCTTACAAGTACGACTAAATTCAAAACAATGTTTTGCTGTTCTAATTGTTGGAAACAAATTCGGTTTGAAAACGATTTTCTTACAGCAAAAAATTAAAATTCTAAAAATTCCACCCGAGTTGTGATATTTATAACAATAAACCTTAATTGAATATGCACTTATATTTTTTGATAAGTAGATCCTTGATATTTTCCGACTTTCAACCAAATGATCTTCTCTTCTATCCTCATACCATGAATTGTTTTGAGTGTGGGCTAGAACCAATTGAACCAAAATACAGAACTAGAAAAAGTTTTCTTTGTGGGGTGAAAAATATTCTCTCTTCTTTAACCGGTAAATAGAAAACTAATATCCTATTTTATCTCATGGTGATCATTACATCAACCACAAATATGGATGAATGTACCCATCAAATATGGATGAATGTATCCATGTTCTTTGAACTTTCTTTTTTTTTTCTTTACTTTCTATTCTCTTTTTTTTCTCTTTCTATTTTCTTTCCTTCTCCATTTCTTATAATGTAATTTTTCTATATTTTTATTTGTTAAAACTAGTCCCTATTTTTTAATTTTTTAAATAATTTATTTTTTCCTTTTCTTCTTTCCTTTATTTTTCTCTTATTATATTTTTACTGCAAAAATATAATTTTGCCCACCAAATAAATCAAGTCATTATTTCTTTCATATAATTCTTATATTGAATTTCACTCAAAATCGAATATCAATAATTTTAATCGAATCTCGATTTAAATATAATCTAATTTTGAAACTAAAATTGGATCTAGCTAATCAAGATAAAAAGTCATTCCTTAATCAAATCTAAACATAAATTGAAATCTTTATATTCAAAATAATTTTTTTCCATTTCTAAATTTTTGCAAAATCGTGTAGATTATTTCTTTCATTTCCTTTTATTTTCTCACGAATAAAATTAAGCAAACAATAAAATTGATCTAAACTTTTTTGAATATTCCCAAGCAAGCTTGATTAAAAGCCGAGCATGGATGAATTGAAGAAAGAAAGGAAGTATGGAACTAAATTGGTTTAGGTAAAGTTGATGGTAAATTTCATATAGTGGTCATTTTAGTTATTGAGAGTGTAGAGCTTGTTTGAAGAATTTGTGAAATAGTGTAGTTTCGAGAGGGCGATAATGTTGTAGGTAAGATAGATAAGGTGGTTGTGGGGGTTGGTTAGGATGTTAAGGGAACAGACTCGGGAAACTTTGTTAAGGGTGGACTGCTATAAGTCACGACTGGCGAGGTCTTCGAGTAAGGCAAGCTTGTGGACTAGGTTATTGAAAGATCCAAATTTGGTTCATTAATGCGACGGTGGGCGATGAGGGTTTGTATTTGTGCGGTAAAAATATGCAAAGTAAGTTTTATTTTGGTTTCAACTATTGCCTTTTCTTTTTTCATAAACATAAAAAAGTTTTAACAAATAGAAAATATAGAAAAACTAAATTAAAAAAGATGGAGAAGGGAAGAAAATACGAGGAGAAGCAAAAAAAAATGAAAAATAAAGAACAAAAAAAGAAAGTTAGAAGAATATAAAAAAATGTTCAAAACGAAAAAAATATGAGGACCAATTGTATAATTTAACATAAAAATTTGTTTGAAATGGTGATTTAATGTGCCACGTCAGCTTACAGTTACACCGTTAACGACAATTAACGGTTTAGTGACTAAAATGTTACAATACATTAATGTAAGTGACTAAAACGTAACATTTCAAACATAAGTGACTAAAATATAATTTGAGATAAACAAAAGCGACTATTTTAATAGTTTATCCTTTTTCAAACCCTATATCAAGTCTTAACAATTATTAAAATTTTTATAACTTTACCAAAACATTTAAGAATTTACCAATATTTCTAACAATATATCAATATTTGTAAGGATTTACTAATATATCTAATAATATATATCAATATTTGTAAGGATTTACTAATATATCTAATAATTTACCAAAAATTATTGATATTTTTAATTATATATCAATATTTTAAAGATTTACTAATATATCTAACGATTTATCAAAATTGCTAAAGATTTGCCAATATATTTAATATTTTTATCAAAATATCTAATATTTTACCAACATATCTATTTATTTGTCAATATTTTTATAAATTTACCAAAATATCTAATATTTTAACAAAATAACTAAAATTTTGAATTTATCAAAATATTTAAGACTTCATCAATATACTTCTATCAATTTATTTATTAAAATATCTAAGACTTTATCCATATATCTATTAAATTATCAATATTTATATGAATTTATTAAAGTATATAGCATTTTATCAAAAATCTGACAAATTATACATTTTATCAAAATTTTAAAACTAACCCATTTGCAATTGTTTTCAACCCACTTATGAACTTTTCCTAAGCTTTTTACGGAGTAGAACCTCCGAAAAATTGAAGCATACGAAAAAATCTACCACCGAACTTACCATCCTATATAAGCCAAAAGAAACAAATATTAAAAGTTACGTAGAAACGGCGCTTCTTCTCAAATATATAAATGGAAAAGCGCTTCGTTTTGAAAAACCCTAAACCCTGAAAGAAAGGACAGAACTTCAAGTAGCTCAAGAAAGAGGTAGCAAAGCAAGGAAGAAATGAACTAAAAATACATTTGATTTTCCTTTTCCTTTTACTCTTAATTTTTTTTCTTTTAAAGTGATTTTGCAGGTTAAAACGCAAAGAAAACTGGCGTTGCTTCCGAGCCGTGCATATCTTTTTCTGGATTAAAAAGCTGCGTTTTTTTTTTTTATAATTAATATATAGTTTGTTTGTTTATTTTTTTGTCTTGAGGGAGAAATGTCTATGGACGGGAGTTTTAGTCTTGAATTGTCACTTCAGAGGTTTCTTGCTCGCTGCCCTAAGGTTGGGCTTGTTCGGCGCTTCCAGTCCCTTGTGGAAAAGGTATTTATTCTTCCTACAGGTTTTGCTTGGCCTTTTCCTTGTTTGTTTTATTTTGTTGGGGGATGATCAATTTGTGGAGAATAGGAAAGGAAGGCAAAGAACGGCAAAAGAAAATTATTTATCCTTTTAAGAATTTAGGGTGTTGAATGATAATGTTGAGTCCAGCGGTTCATCATGAATCATTTTTCTTTTCACTTCTTCTTTTCCCAAATTGATTTCATTCTTTTTGTTAGTTTTTTGTGGCGGGGGCGATTTTTTCATATTGATAAACGAGGAAAGAAGAAAACTATTTAGTGCATTGCACAATTTATTTTAGCCGTTAAAATTCAAAATTTAATAGTTATTGGCTTCAATATTCTCAAATTATGTGGTTTTGTATTATTTTTATTGCTATTTTGAATAGTTGGTTTAAATTTAAACAATTATCTATTTTGAATTTGGTTGGAACTTGGGACAGGGATGCCTGGTGACTGAAGAAGAAGTAGTGAGTTCTCTGGCAGAGTTACTTCTCCACCCTAAGTACACAATTCCATTGATTGGGTGCTTTCGCCCAATAGCACGAAGAGTGGTGGACAAAGCTGTGACTTTGCTACGGCTTGTGCCTAGTTTGAGGTCAAATTTAGGTGCTAGTGCTGCTGAATCAGGATATCTTGATGATGATGAAGTTATTAATGTTATTGAGTTCCATATTCAACATGGGAGGGGTTTGGATCTTCATGAGCTTGCTTGCCTAGCTTTCTGCCGTGCCCTTGATTTGGCTCCTTTTTTGTTGGGGTAAATTTATGTTATTGCATCATTTTTCTCTGTTCTAAGCCTGTTCAGAAAATAACTTTGGGCGGGTTACATTTGTATCTAAATCTAATCTAGCTGTATATTTCTACATAACCCGAAGACAATTTTTCTTTTTTAATTTTAAGTTTAGTTAATTCTGAAGAGGATGGCCTACTTTATACCACTTCACCTTGTAAATTCCTGATTGCCACTGATGATGAATAAACTTTTTCACCTTTATACTTCTTATAGGTGAGCATGCCAAATTATGAGATGGTTGTTTGTCTTTTCTTGTATTTTTGCTTGGTGTAAATGCAATAATTTGAAAGCGAACATCTTAATTAAGCTTTATGTTAGAAATTGGCTGTTATGCCTTGAGTTGTTAATAGGTGATTGTTTGAATCATTTGGCTGTATTTCATTCTAGAAACTCTGCTAGGACAGCTGAATTTGATGTTCCTTCATTCATGCTTTAAATGGATGCTGTCTGAGTTTTCACATGGATATATATTCATTTTTTATGCTATATACATCATTACACGATTTATTTGTAGCAACATTTGAAAGTAAGTTGGTCTTTTCTTTTCTCTGGACCAGGTCTGCATTAAATTACTTCAAATTTGCTCCTCCTCCTTTTGAGCGCATTTTGATGAAATGGAGTGATTTTGAGCTATCTGCAGAGGTATATTTGGCCTTAATTTATTTCTCATAGTCAGAACTAGAACAAGTTTTCTTTTGTTCAACATATCTAGCTAAGATATCGTAAATACAACATTCATGGTCAGATATCTGGCAACTTTGTGTTGATTATAAGGCATAACCAAATTGTTGGATGTGGAGATAAGTTGTGGTCAGGGGTTATGCTTTGATCAATATTTTTGACAGCATTATATTTACATCCATTTTACGTGGTGAATCTGCTTAAGGGCAGAGGTGTTCTCTAAGTTAATTCAGTATCCAGTAAAGAAATCTTTTAGTTATGATATCCTACTCAATAATACTCTTTTTTTGCTGTCTCTTATATCATGCTAGAAGATTAGAAGTTAACTATTTTGTTCTGCTTCCCATTCATTACATGCTTTGTCTTTTTTACTTAAATCAGGTTATTACTCATTACTTGCATGTTGTGCGGACATCTTATCGCCTTCTGGTTGCGGAAACCAATGTTTTCTCTAAATATTGGGATTGGTCATGTTTCTTGGACTTCGTAAGGGAGGTTGTAAATCTTGATCAAGGCAGTGATATCAGCTTTCAAAAGGATATCTCTGACATAAGATGGTGTGGCATACGGATACTATCTGTAATCTTAAATATGAATGACAAGGCAGTCTCAAAGTTTGGTGTTGGGGCCGAAGAAGCACATTCTTGTTTTCTGCGGTATGTTTTTCTTCATAACAAATTGCTTATAATAGACAGCTTACACAGCTTCTGTTTTATAATGGACAGAGGTTTCATATTTTGCGTTTTTGTTGAATCTTGTCTCGACTCCTTTCAGATGGGAGGAATTCTGCCAAGATATAGCTATTGAGAAAGCTGGTGCATATTTTGGAACCTTTGAACACAATAAGTTGGATTCTGAAAATATAGAACTTAGTTTCAGCCAAGAAAACTACCAGCAATCTTGTGGCCTTTGTTCTTTTACATCATCAGAATTTCATGAAAATGAGCCACCTTTAAGAAATCAGAGGCTGGTGGAGTGGTATGTGAAATTGGCCTGAAACTGTTGTTTTATTTTGCCGTTATATTGAACTCATGGGCTCACGGTTGTTTGTGGCTTTAGTGTTTTGCTGACTTCATTTTGTGATTCAGGGATGATAAGTCAGCTGGAATACCTTTTGTCATGACTTCTAGATCAAAGCGAAGTTTTGAGATGGTGCTCTTGGCAGTCAGTCAAAAATGGCCTGTTCTTCTGTATGGCCCTGCAGGTGCTGGGAAATCTGCCCTTATTAGCAAGATGGCCTCTGATAGTGGGAACCATGGTATTCTATTTTTAATAATTCTTTATTATTATTCTTATCTTTATGCATACTACCGTTTGATAGCAGCTCAGAGAATACCTACCATTTAGTCACTTTTAAAGATACATACCTATTTTCATTATGTTGTCAACAAGGCTAGTAACATGGAGGAGTAATGGTCAAAATTACGTTTTTCGCTTCTTATTATATTGGGGTATTAATTATCTTGGATAAAATGTTATTCTGTAGGAGTATTCAGTACCTTGATAGAACTTAGGTAATATTTCATCAGTTTATTTAAACAGGTGCTCTGATTTTATTGGTTACACAGAAAGCTAAGGGTTCTTATAAGGACCTTAAGGCAGGTCTTACCCAATTATATTTGCTGCCTAATTGTACTATGGTCAAACCCTAGTTTAGTATGGCTTCACATTGTATGAATAGAATTATAATTGTTTCTGGAACTCTCATGAAGTTGTTCTTCACTATGGCTTTTGTGCTTATGTTTGTTTTCTACTAAACATAGGCAATTATAAAAAATAAATCCTAAAAACTCGTAAGCCATAAATAAAACAATAATAATGTTAAGGACCTGCCTCTAGAGATTTCAAGAAAATTCGGAGATCCTGATTTTCTATCTTATCTTTAGCCTTTAAATTGCATATAACTCAAATACAGGTGCCAGTTCCTAACTTTAATAATTTGGAAACTAATAATAATAACTCTTAATATGGGTGGTCCGAAACTGGTCAAATATCCCGTGGATGTCCTTACACAACTTGATGCTTAAGTTCGTATGCAGTCTGTTCTTTCTCTCTTGTCTGCTTGCTCATTTATGTTTGTTTCTTGTTCATGGTATGTATCTGTCTGTAGTTCTTTCTATTCACATGGATGATCAAATTGATGGAAAAACATTGGTTGGGAGTTATGTTTGTACCGAGCAACCTGGTGAATTTAGATGGCAGCCTGGATCACTTACTCAGGTTTGTAATGAGTTTTATTGTTTTTCTTACTTTTGCTCCCGATCTTCTGGGTCTGGCTTATTTTTCAAATTCTACTTTCCCTCAGGCTGTTCTGAATGGATTTTGGGTTGTATTTGAGGATATTGACAAAGCACCATCAGATGTGCTATCTATTATATTACCGTTGTTGGAAGGTTCAAGCTTATTTATAACTGGTTTCGGGGAGGTATGTGACTCTGTCCTAAAATTTCATGATGAAATTAGTGTTGTTCCCGTTTGACCTTGTAGCTGCAGGGATGAAAAGTTCTCTTTGAACTGTTATAGCGTTTTAATTGGATTAACCTGGTTAATTGTATGAATGTTAATCAGGCCTTGATTAGGCTGGTTGCTGTTTTGAATTTTTCTTTGTTGAAGCTGAACTCGAGTCCAAATGAAGTCCTGTTTCTATGCAGCTTCTACTTGATTGAAAAAGTCTTGCTTTTCTTTTCTTAAATCACTCTCCTTGTTACCAGTTAGTGTAATTTTTTCATGTCTAATTTTGAGGAACGTACTTATAACTTATTTCATCTTGTTCTACATCAATAGCAACTCTTGTGACAGACAGAACAAATAGAGAAAATGGCTTGATCCCTCGGTTAATGTTTTTAGAAACCAACAGAGCTTCTTGTGCAGGAAATTAGGGTGGCCGAGAGCTTCCGTTTGTTTTCAACTATTTCTACTTCCAAAAGTGATATCTCTCACGGAATAGAAGGTCTGTTAATGCTTTCTTATTCTCCATTCTAAAACTTGCTGGTTGATTTTTTCGTTTTTTTCCTTTTTACTGTATATTTTTCTGAGTGAACTTCAATTTCTCAGTTGTTTATGTGCTGAGTTCTGTGTTCCGTTGGAGTGTTGCTCCTTGGTTACTTTTACCAGTTTTCTAAGGGTACCTGACAATATCTCTGGAGAGATCTTTGTAGTTTGATCATGGTTAAAGTTGAAGGAATACTTCTAGTATTCAATCTTCTAAAACCAGGTGCTTCATTGTGTATTTTGTGTTTTCATGGTTTCTTTTTCTCCTTTTCTTGTTACAATATGCTGCTGGAGAGACATCTGTAATTCTTATCCTTGGTAAAGGCTCAATTCCATAAGTTTCTTGGTCATAGTTAAAGGGCCCATTGGTGTACACGCCTTCTGAAACAAACTCTTTGATCCTATCTTGCAATCAGTTGTTAAAAACAAATCTGGAGGTCACAATCTCAATATAAAGCTTGTAAAGAAAAAATCGAATTCAAGTGATTATAATAGTGACTCTCTCATAATAATTTATGTTAGAAATAACTTGACAATCCTAGAAATATAAGCATTTGTGATGAATTTGGTGTATTGTATAATGAAATTTTCTTTACTGTATCTTTTACAGGCTGTTAGGCTTCATGTACTTTTAGTTATGGTTTCCATTGCAATTTTTGGTGGCAGGTGGGAATTTGAATGGAGTCCTGTGGAGGAAAGTGATGATTGAGCCACCAAGTAATCTTGACTTAGAAAAGATAGTAACAGCATGGTATCCAAATTTGGAGCCTCTTGCTAAAAAGCTTGTAGGTAGGTCCAACCATGCCTCAAGAAGCTCTGTTGTTGGGCTATGTTGTTTGTTGGCTACTAATTGTGCTTTTGCTTCAGAAACTTTTGAAGGGGTTAACTTCGTCTATCTACACCAATCTGTGGACTTCAATCCTGGAAAATCTGTTTCCTTAAGTTCACTCAGCAAGTTCTCATTGAGGTAAGAGGTCACTAATGATTCTGTATTGTGATGGCAGCAGCTAGATTAAACTTTCCTGGCACTTGATGACAGGGATCTACTCAAGTTGTGCAAGAGAATTGCTGGATTGGGTTATAGTTTTTCGTCTGATGTTCTGCCAGCCTCTGAACGCTCTTGGATTTATCAGGAGGTATGATTTTTGCTTAGTATTTTATATATATACTTCTGATTTTGTTATTGGTATAGTCTACATGTTGTTCTTAGTGAGTTAATTTTTCGTTCTTATAGGCTGTGGAAGTTTTTGCTAGCTTTTCAACATCAGTTAGAAACAGGCTGGCTATAATGAAAGAGATTGCAAAGAAGTGGGCGGTTTCAACTTATCAGGCAGAAACTTTGTATCCTCACGATGAACCTATAATTAAGGTGCCTATTATCTTAGGTTGTTGTGAGATACGTCATTTGAGTATTAGATGACAATTTGGTTCGCATACTGAGAGTTTAATTGCAGGATTTGCTTTCTGAACTTAGGATTGGACGAGTCACTCTTCAACGAACTGAAGCAACTGTGAGTAGCAAGCTTTTTGGATTGTGTTATTTTGACTTTGATTATCTTTTGCTTCTTTTTGATGTTGTGATTCTTGCAGTTATATGATGAAAAGAGACCTTTTGTCAAGATTCGTAGTTCTTTGCATATACTTGAGAGAATAGCTTGCTCTGTTAAGTACAATGAGCCTGTTCTATTGGTTGGTGAAACTGGCACAGGGAAGACTACACTTGTGCAGAATCTGGCTATGAGGCTAGGGCAGAAACTTACTGTTCTGGTATGCTGGTTGATCATCTCTCTATCTATCACACAGGCAGATTCATATACATGGGGCTGTGAATGATAGATTGGCATTTACAGATAGCACACTTATGTCATTATGCTTTTTTTTTTCTTTTTTCCCCCCAGAACTTAAGTCAGCAAAGTGATGTTGCTGATCTATTAGGAGGATTCAAGCCTATGGATGCTCGGTCTATTTGCATTCCCCTATACAATGAATTTAAATTTCTTTTTTCAAGGGCATTTTCCTTGAAGGTATTCTTAGTTTTAGTAATTTGTTTCCTTCTGTTGTAACTTATGTTGGGATGTAACTTCTACCCCTGTTTGCTTTGAATATGTAGGGAAACGATGAATATTTTGCTCGTTTGCAAGAGCTTTTGTGCAGTAAGAATTGGGAGAAGTTACTTCGTAAACTTAAGAATGGTGTTAATTTATTCAAAAAGTTAATCGAACAAGAGAGGTCTGGCTCAGCAAGAAAGCGGAAAAAACCTTTAGATGTGGAAAAGAAAGTAAAAGCTTGGGAGGATTTTTCTGCTAGACTTGAAACTGCCCACAGGCAGATTGCTTCTTCTGGGATGGTGTTCTCCTTTGTAGAAGGTGTCTTTGTGACTGCGCTTAGAAATGGTCAGTGGGTTTTGCTTGATGAGGTGAATTTGGCTCCTCCTGAGATTTTGCAGAGAGTTATTGGTGTTCTTGAAGGCGAGAATGGGTCACTTTGTTTAGCTGAAAGAGGTGATGTCAGTAATATTAACAGGCATCCTAATTTTCGTATATTTGCTTGCATGAATCCTGCAACTGATGCTGGGAAGCGGGATTTGCCATATGCTTTACGGAGTAGATTTACAGAATACTTTGTTGATGATATATTGGATGACCAAGATTTGGACATATTTATTCAAAAATTTTTGGGTGACAGTGGATCAGGTAGTGATCTAGTAGAAAGAATTAGGTGTCTTTATAAAGTAGCAAAGAAGGATTCTGAGGAAAGGCTGCAAGATGGGGCTAATCAAAAGCCACAATACAGTTTAAGGTCTCTGTACAGGGCACTAGAATTTACAAGGAAAGCAGAGAGAAAATTTGGGTTTCAGAATGCAATTTATGATGGTTTCTATATGTTTTTTGTTAGTTTATTGGATAGGCCAAGTGCGAAGAAAATGAAGGAAAGGATTTTGCACTATCTGTTAAGAGGAAGTAAACCTTCTTATGTACCTTTTCATCAGTACATAATGATTAAAGAAAACTCCAGTTCTAATGAATTCTTGAAGAACTATATGCTGACTGAGACTATTAAGAAGCATCTAAGGAACTTGTCACGTGCTGTTTTTATTAAAAGATATCCTGTACTTTTACAAGGTCCAACTTCTAGTGGGAAGACTAGCCTTGTTCAGTATCTTGCTACCATCACTGGTCATGAATTTGTTAGGATAAACAATCATGAACACACTGATCTGCAGGAGTATTTAGGTACTTACATAACCGATGCCCATGGGAAGCTTGTATTTCAGGAGGGTGTGTTGGTTAAAGCAGTTCGAAATGGTTACTGGATTGTTTTAGATGAGTTAAATTTGGCTCCAACTGATGTTCTAGAGGCACTAAACCGGTTGCTTGATGATAACAGGGAGCTCTTTGTGCCTGAACTACGTGAAACAATTCGAGCACATCCAAATTTCATGCTTTTTGCGACTCAAAATCCACCTACTTTCTATGGTGGGCGTAAAATGCTTTCTCGAGCATTTCGCAATCGGTTTGTGGAGATTCATGTTGATGAAATACCAGAAGATGAATTGAGCACAATTTTGAAGCAAAGGTGTCAGATACCTGAAAGCTATGCCAAGAAAATGGTTGAGGTTATGAAGGAGTTGCAGCTGCATCGCCAAAGCAGCAAAGTATTTGCTGGAAAACATGGATTTATAACTCCAAGGGACTTGTTCCGTTGGGCTGATCGCTTCAGAATTTCTGGGATATCTTATGAAGATTTGGCGAGGGATGGATATCACCTTTTGGCTGAGAGGCTACGGGTTGAGGATGAGAAACGCGTAGTTCAAGAAGTTTTGGAGAAACATCTCCGTGTCAAACTTGTCAAAGATGACTTATACAAATCGGTATCTTGTCTTCTTGATCTAGATAATTTGCATAAAGTTTGATATTATTTTATTTATTTATTTATTTGTTTTACATTGCTGTTTTCATGCTCTTTTCATGGATTTACCATTTATGGACTACATGCTAGTTTGGGATTTCATGTTGATGCATAATGGGTACAGATATGCAGTTACATTGTATGTGTGACCTATCAAGCATTTTGAGGGAGATTTATTGTTTGTTAATTTTGTGTGTTTTGCATGCAGTTGACGTGTGCATTACATTCCCAATTTTTTTTTTTTAAATGTGCTTGGCCAATTCACAATTTGTCATTTTCCATATGCTGCTCTTGAAATTCTTGATGGCTGAACATTACCTCTTATTGTTACTACTGTTCATAGTTTTTTTTTCTCTTTAATTTGTTGATTTATGCTGGAAGTTACTGTTTATCTTTCTTTTTGAATATCCACCATGAATCATTTCAACCAGATCCAGTAAATCTGGTTAAATAGATCAGTATGCACTGGTAAAATTTTTTTAATGCATTTAGTCTGGCTATAATAACTAGAGTCTATGGGTTTGCAAGGTTAGTGCTTGCTAACTTGTATAAAGATTATCATACCTGACGAAGCATTTTTCTTTCAAGCATTTGCACCTGAGAATTTCTTTATGGGTTTCTGTGTCTCCATTTCTGTTTTATTTGCAGTAATGGGAATAATATCTTGATTGGGTCAATAATTCTCTGCTTGCTGTTTAAAAGGTTCTAGCATCTAATTCACATTTTGCTGTTCTTTTTTCTTCTAGGAGTTGCTTGGTGAGGAGCCTGTTCCGGAGAGTTTTGGGAAGTAAGGAGTGATAACCTGTTTTATTTGATCTTGGTTCTGCTAATTTCTGTTCAATTTCATTTTAATTCTAAGGATCTCATTCATTGCAGTGTTATCTTAACTACAAGCATGAGAAGATTGTACTTCCTCGTTAGACGTTGCTATAAGTTCCGTGAGCCAGTGCTCCTTGTTGGTGAAACTGGTGGTGGGAAGACTACAGTGTGCCAGTTACTGAGTATTGCCTTGGGGTTAAATTTACACATTTTGAATTGTCACCAGTATACTGAAACGTCTGATTTTCTTGGGGTTTGTTTGCTTTCTTTCTCACAAGCTATTGTTATAGTTGGAAATTTAAATTCCCTTTGAGATTCTAATGCAATGTTTAACAGGGTTTCTATCCAATTCGAGATAGATCTAGGTTGTCCTCAGAATACAAACATGTGATTGAACGATTGAAGCCATTGAAGGCCCTTATTAATTTTCCTGAAGAGTTGGTTAGTTTGTTTTGGTTGGAAATAGTCTGTGGGTTTCTTAGCTTATTTTTATTTCCTGTAAGATAATGACAAGCTTCTCAAATATGTTCGGGTGCAGGATATTTCTTCAGATATTAATCATGCTTCATCAACCCTTAATCAGCTGAATGTAGTTAGCAGAAAATACAGACAAGGGCTTCTTTCAAATTCTGTTGTTACTTTGCAAGATATTGATAGTTTAGAGGAGGTTAAACAGGAGCTTGATCAGCTTAATCGTAAATGGCAGACAATTTTTATGTGGCAAGATGGGCCTCTTGTTCAGTCTATGAAGTCTGGTGACTTATTTCTTGTTGATGAAATTTCTTTGGCTGATGATAGTGTGCTGGAAAGGTTGAATAGTGTGTTGGAGCCCGAAAGGAAACTGGTAAACGATTCTTGTTTGAAGATTTTGGGCTTTGCAGTGTATTTCAAGTCAGCTAGTTAAAAAATATTAGATATCCTGGTGCTTTTATACTTCTGCATGTTGAGTTGAACTGTTCTCCAGCTGGTATTGCCATTTCATAGAATAGTTTAGGCAGGGTGTTTCTAAATATCTGATTATATGATATTTTCTTTTAGCTATTTGCTTGGAGTATATTGTTCTTTAGTTGCAACTTCCACCCTTACAACTTGTTTTGTATTTTCTGTGCAGTCTTTGGCTGAGAAAGGAGGAAACGTCCTAGAGAATATTACAGCTCATGAAAACTTCTTAGTTCTTGCAACTATGAATCCTGGTGGTGACTATGGTAAAAAGGAATTATCTCCTGCCCTTCGTAATAGGTTTACTGAGATATGGGTTCCATCTGTCAACGATTTGATCGAGCTTAAGAGTATTGCTTTGAATAGGTATGGAAGCTTTCAAGAAAAGATGTTGTCGACTAAGATCATTGAAATGTTGTAATAATATTTTATTTATATTGCAGATTATCCCGCTTTGAACTGTCGTATATTGTTAACCCTATGGTCAACTTCTACGAGGTATGCTCTGATATAATTCTTTATTTTTGGCTTCTGACCATGCCTATAGATAACTATAACGCAATTAACTTCGCAAGGTTGAAGTATCTTTCCCATGTTTTTTCATCATAAAGCTTGGAGAATTATCTCTCTGATTAATTATGATATTCAGAAATCCCCTTCCTCACACTTTCTAACTTATAATGCTTTGCCTTACTGTTCATCCATTCTGTGTGTTGGGGCTGGCTTACCCTTATCATGCTTGTGATATTAGAATATGTTCTTTTTTAGTTGCTCTTTTCCTTGTTCTCTTCTTTTATGCTGACTCTTTTTTCCTTTTGAGACTGCCACTGGATATGATCGTAGTATTTCTTTGTCCTATGGAATTTAGTTTTTCCTTATTTCAATTTTAATCATCTTGGCTGGTGGTGGTCCAAAAAAAAAAAAAAATTTACATTGTGTTTGATATGTGCTGAATCAATCTAATTCACTGATCTAATTCATTTCTTGTACCTTACAGTGGTTTAATCAATTGCAAATTGGGAGGTTCCTCACTGTCAGAGATCTTCTATCTTGGATAGCATTTGTTAATATGTCTAAATTGGGACCAGAGCATGCGTTTATTCATGGCGCCTTCCTTGTTTTGCTTGATGGATTGAGTTTAGGTATACACTTCCAGTAACAATTAGTTATTGTAATTCCTTCTTCTGCTTGATGCGCAGAATGTGACATGAATTTGTTGCTAGTACTGAAACAGACAACTTCGCACAAAATGCTTTTTCTATTTAGATTATGACTAGCCTTTGTGGTAAACATTGACCTACTCTTAGCATTTGTTTTCCTGTATTTTCTTAGTTGTTTTGACACTTTGTTAATCCTGTTATATGTCTTCTATGTTACCAATGATCCTTGTCATTATATTTGCCTCTTATTATTCTTTATTTTTATTTTCAGGGACTGGTCTTTCTAAAAAGGATTGTTGTAAATTGAGGGAAAGATGCTTGTCTTTTCTTTTAGAGCTGTTACAGGTAATGTGGTCTTCTTCTTCTTATTGTTTTTTGTTGTTAAAGAAGCGTACCAATGATTTATGGTTAGTTTGTAAGCTTTTATGGTTCTCAACCACAACTAACAATGGTAGTGGCTGGCTTTAGCACTACCAAATTCAGTTAGCTTGGCATTAAAGTTCATTAAATAAACTGAAACTCAGGCATCTTTAGCTTGGCATTAAAGTTCATTAAATGAACTGAAACTCAGGCATCTTTTCTTGTTAACTCTTCATAAGTACTTAATACCAGTGTTTATTGGATTTTACTAATCTGTCCTTTTGTTTATTTCTTAAAGCTATTACCTTGAATCATTGCAAGAGAAACAAGTTTACATGTATTCCCTTCTAATGACTGTTGCATATGTCATGACTTAAATTACTGGTGCAGGAAAGCTTCTTACCATTTGAAATTTGAGTTTGAGGGGTTTTTGGTTATGTGGGATATGTGTTTGATTGGATTCAGATTTCCAATTAATGTAAAGGGGTTCGTGTATCTGCTGAACTAGAATAAAGCTTGTCTACTAAGGTTTTATGGTGGGTTAAGGCTTGAAGTTAGAGAGATTGAGGGGATTATGGCTATGTTAGAATGTGGGTTGATTGTATTGAGAATTGCAATTAATGGAAAAGGGTGCATGTATCAACAGAAGTAGAATAAAGCTTGCCATCTGTGTGTTCCTTTTCCATGACGTATCTGGAAGTGCACTTGGGGTAATGAGAGAAAGCATGTACATGATAAAGAAAAAGGAACAAAAATTGAATCACAAATTCTGCAAAAATTCTCTATATGTCAAGCCTTAATTAAAAGTTAGCTCTTCTGAAGAAGAGAAGAAATACTTTCTCTAGTTATATTGTAAAATACAAGCAAGTTTAGTAGAAGTATTGCATCTATAATAGGAGCTGTGTCTGAATGGTAAAGAAAATGATAGAATTGTGTTTTTCTCACTTTTCATGTCAAATTGATGCCAATTGTTTTTCCCAATAGTTTGTTGAATTATACATTCCATAATTTATGATGTTACTTTTTCCCAATAGTCTGTATGTTCAGAAGGGATTATACATTTCATATTTTATGCTGTTATATTTCTTGCTTTGCTTTCTGATATTCATTGGTTGCTCAAAAGCTGTTGTTTAATGTTTGTTTTTAACTTTAGTTTCCTAGTGATTAATGGTGCTTGGACTTCTTGTTCTGCAGCTGGACGATAAGAATTTATTGTACTCAAAATTGTCAAAAATGGAGAACTATGGTTGGGGTGATATAGGAGCACCTACAGAAGTTAACACAGATAGCATGCTACACAATGATGTCTTTGGTATTGATCCCTTTTATATTGAAAAAGGTGATTACTTATTCAATCTAAATAGTGCAGCATTTTAGTTATAATTTGTTGTTTCTTTTTCTCTCTTCTTTCAAGTTAATCGAAAACATTGTACTTGTACCGAATGCTTTTTTTTAATTCTGGAAGTCCAAATTTAGAATGGGTTCTGTGACATTATGGCTGTTGTAATTGTGCTTGTTCTAAACTCAGTTAAGGAAATTGAGGGTAGCAACAAAACAAGGGCTTAGGTTGGAGATAAAACTTCAGTATACTAGACCTTATTATGTAGTCGAGTTTTGTCAGACTCTTTTTTTCCATGATTTGAGTACCGAAGCTACGTATTGAGGACTGGAAAAAAGAATAATCTTGGACTCATTTTCAATATGCAGTTGTATTACACAAAACTGTTTGGCCTTTTATCCTTACCCTAGTGTCAACGGGTTACACAACTTTTTGTGTGTCTAGGTTCTGAAAAGATTGAAGCAGGGGGATTTGAGTTTTTGGCACCTACTACACGGAAAAATGCTTTACGAATGTTGAGGGCCATGCAACTTTCAAAGCCAGGTATGTCACTATAAGTTGCATGCTAGGTTTCCTAGATTTGTTTTCTGTAAGGTACCTGCATCAACACCTATGTCTGATACATATTCAGACACACCCCTATTCAACACATTAGTTGGCTGTTGTTATTTTGATTTCAATGATATCTTCTTACTTATCTGTTAAAATTGTTCCTATACTTCTCAGTTCTATTGGAAGGTAGTCCAGGGGTTGGGAAGACAAGTTTGATAGTTGCATTAGGAAAATTTTCGGGGCATAAAGTAGTTCGCATAAACTTATCTGAGCAGGTTGGTAATTTTTCCATTATTATTTTAAATGTTTTTAATTCTTACTCTTATGGTGTATTCGAGTAGATCTAATTGGGCATCTGGTGCAGACTGACATGATGGATTTGCTGGGGTCTGACTTGCCTGTCGAGAGTGATGAAGGAATGAAGTTTGCTTGGTCTGATGGAATTTTATTGCAGGTAATACAGCTTTGAGGTTTAAAGCTTTTTTATTTTTATTATACGTGGAAGTACTCAATATCTCTCTGTCTGTGTAGGCTTTGAAGGAGGGTTGTTGGGTTTTGCTGGATGAACTTAATCTTGCTCCACAATCTGTCTTAGAGGTATGGTTGCCAAGCTTTGTTACAGTAGAGTTGTTTATTTAAATAGCCAGCTCGTGCAAGTCCTTTCAGGAGAAAGAAAGCTGTTAATTTTATATTTCATGTCCAAAATTAATTAAAATAAACAGTAAAAGTATGTCAATTAAGCGCACTATCATTGTTCATTAGGGTTTAAATGCAATATTGGATCATCGAGCTGAGGTTTTTATTCCAGAACTTGGTCGTACTTTTAGTTGCCCGGCATCCTTCCGAGTTTTCGCTTGTCAGAATCCTTCTTCTCAAGGTGGTGGGAGGAAGGGGCTACCGAGGTCTTTTCTTAATCGTTTCACTAAGGTTTGTTCATCTGCTTCCACTGATCCTAAAGTACACTTAAGAATACCTGGTTGATGAATGATGATCTGACCATGTAACATTCTGCCATTTCAGGTATATATTGATGAGTTAGTTGAGGAGGACTACCTTTTCATCTGCAGCTCACTTTATCCATCAATTCCATGCCCGGTACTTTCAAATTTGATCTCATTTAATAAACGGTTACATGAGGATACCATGTTGCATCACAAGTTTGCTCAGAATGGATCACCTTGGGAGTTTAATCTGCGTGATGTGCTTCGGTCATGCCAGATCCTACAAGGTGTAATTTGTATTATGTTTTCTTTTAATAGCTAATTTTCAACTGATGTTTACTGAGGGGTTTTGTTTTTAACAAAAAAGCGCTTACTGAGGTCTCATGATAAATAATTTTAGGTACACCAGTTGGTAGCTTCATCAATCTTATCTATGTTCAAAGAATGCGTACTGCAGCTGATCGCAGACAAGTTATGCAGCTGTATGAACAGGTTTTTGGGGTTAAACCATCTATAAATCCTTTCCCAAGAGTGCAGCTAAATCCTGATTACTTGATTGTTGGGAGTGCTGCTATTAAAAGAAAATTTTCACAGCCATCGAGTAATTCTAGTCAGCTGAAAGTTCTGCCCAGTGTTCGTTGCAATTTAGAAGCTGCTGCACATTGTGTACAGCGAGGATGGTTGTGTATCTTGATTGGCCCACCATCATCTGGAAAAACCTCATTGATAAGGTTGCTGGCTGAGCTTACTGGCAATGTACTACATGAATTAAATCTGTCATCAGCAACTGACATTTCTGAACTGCTTGGATGTTTTGAGCAATATAATGCCCTTCGTGATTTTCGCTTGGTTGTTGCTCAAGTTGGTCGTTTTGTTAATGAGTATAGCAGTATGTTATTGGAGACCTCCATGAAGACATTCTTACATGACAGAAAGGATTTAATTGCCAGATGGCTTGCTTTTTTTTCTGATGTTAATTCTGACTTGGTGCCATGTTCTTTTTTGTGCTCTGAGGTTTCGGATGGCTTTTACAAGTCTCTTTCTTCATTGATTGAAATTATTGAACAGCTGAAGTCCGATTTAGAAAAAAATGTTTTGCCTATTTCATGGGCAAGAGAGGATCTGGAAAGAACCATGAAAACCATATTGAAATTGCAAGAGCACATGAAAAGGCCGTCTTCTGTTAAGTTTGAATGGGTTACAGGATTATTGATAAAGGCTATAGAGAATGGAGAATGGATTGTTCTTGAGAATGCAAATCTTTGTAATCCTACGGTATGCAGATTTTGTCATATGATCTAAAATCTTGTAATATTTTTGTTACTGTCTTGTTCATTAACTAATAGGTTTTCTGGGTTTTTTCTGTCAGGTTCTTGATAGAATAAACTCTTTGGTGGAACCAGATGGAACAATTACTGTAAATGAGTGTGGGTTTGTTGATGGAAAACCTGTTGTTCTCCGCCCACACTCTAATTTTCGGATGTTTCTCACCGTAAACCCAAGCTTCGGTGAAGTATCTCGAGCGATGCGAAACAGAGGTGTTGAAATATTCATGATGGATCCGTATTGGATTTTTGAGGAAGGAAGTGGATATAGTTCTGAGGAGCTAGAAATGAAAGATGTGCAGAGATTTCTTGTTCTTGCAGGCATTCCTGGCGTTAAGTTAGTTGACTCAATGGCGAAAGCACATGCCTATGCTAGGATTGAAGGTTTATGTCTTAATGTACGCATCACTTATCTTGAGCTTGCACGGTGGGTTCAATTATTTCAGCACCTTCTCATGAATGGTAATCAGGTGCTATGGAGCCTCCAAATAAGTTGGGAGCATACCTATCTTTCATCTTTTGGCGAGGCTGAAGGGATTAACATTGTCAATCATGCGAAGAATGCTTATTTGTCGGTGACTGAATTGCATGCATCCAATTCATCACTGGAGTCTTCTCTTTGTTTACCTGGAGGGTGGCCAATACCGTTAACTTTGAGAGATTTTACATGGTATTCAAAAGGGGCCTTGGTCAAGCAGAATTGCTCATATTTGGAGTTCTTGGGAGCACACTATGCATCACATGAACTTGCAATTGGTATCTGTCCTGTTGAGGACATGTTACATAGGTTTGGATGCAAGCAAACATATCTATTGAACTCTAAGATGTTACATAGGATTCTCTATCCTCATGTTTCTAAAAGATTGACTTCAGATTCTGATGACAAAAAGGAATTTAACTTAAATGTTGTAGATAAGATGATGTTGTTCGCTGCAAACTGGGTAATTGAACAGGCAACAGAAGATGATTTTCAGCTGTATCTTCAGTGGTTTAGCTGGTTTAGTTTTCAATTGGAGCCATATGGTCAGTTTTTCGAATCTTTTTTAACTTCACTTGAACAGGAAAGGAGGCATCCGATTTGGACCTATATAATTCACTGTCGTCAAGAGCTTATATTACTTAATCAAGTAAATACGAACTTGCATCCAACCGCTATGCTTTCTCTGGAATTATTTAATTTAACTTCATCAGACCATTTGTCAAATTCATCAAGTAAGCTCCTGTATGACGCTGTTCGCTGTGTGGGCCTACTCAGACTTAGTTATCAACAATGGAATGCTGAAAGTAGGCATAAATACACAGATGAGTCACATTGTTTCATACCTTTTCTGGAAGCTCTTCGCAGTTTGGAGGAGGAAGTCTTAAGAATGCTTGTTGGGTCTACTTCTTTTGATTTGTTATATGATTTTTACACCAATCTCCTTGAAGATCATATACTGTTTTGGGAAGCTCTTATCTCATGGCAGCTTGAGGGCTTGCTGGTATCTGGGCGTTCATTATTAAAAGATGCTGAAAAGCTGAAGGAATTTTGCCCTACTGCAGTTAAGAATATGCTGGTTAGCCTCCTGAACAGTCATCTTGCAACTTTTCACATATTTATTATTTCATTATTTAATTATAGAATTGCTACTTTATTACCTTTGATGTAATTGAGGGGTAAATTATTTTGGCAACGTGCTGCATAGGAAACTAAGAATCTTGCTCAACCTTTATCGTTGCGATTCGATTGGGAGAGATCACTGCTATGGGTTCATGGGGGCCACCCAATACTGCCCCCATCTCCCAAATTGTATTATCAACAGCGTCAGCTTTTACAGTTTTGTGAGCTAGTTTGGCCAACAAAGGGAAAATTATGCACGAAGGGTATTGCTTCCTATGCTGGTATCTTTGTGGAAATTCTTTTTCTTGCTTTATCATGACTTGGGTTTGTGATTTGTTGGACTTATCTGATATGGCAGCAAACGAGATTCCTATTGAGATTGTTGTGTCTGTTGATCCTGAACTTCGCTTCATTGCATTGGAAGGTAGAGTTGGAAAACTTTTCAACACACACAGAGTTTTCCTTCATTTTAATATTCCTTCTGTTGTTGCTTGTTGCATGGAGATAGGTTTTTGAGTTGTCTAATATTGTTAAAGCTGTACCTGCTAACATCATGCTTTTCTAAATAAGAACTTCAGTACCTTAAGATAGTATTTTTATGTTGTTTGTGGTGTCCATTAATGTTGGATACTTCATAGCCATTCTAGTTATGCAATCCCTTTATCTTAGGGTTTAGCTTCTGCATTTTCTTGGAGTCAAACTACAATTACTTGTTCACTGATGACTCTTGCTATGAATCTTATCTAATCGGCTAAGTCATGAGTCTTTAAGGCTTTGGTTAGTAAGATGCAGTGGTGATTTCATTTTTCTAGTCAGTTGAAACAAACCATACCTGATTGATAAGTCTTACAAAAAATTCTACCACAGACATAAATCCTTATTTCTCTAATTTAGTTGTGCTGTTGTAGTGACTGTGAGCCCTACATAGGCATACTTGCCCAATTGTGTCCTCTGTTACTTTGCATGTGTAATCAGCATATGGTGTCAATGTGGAATTTGTGTTTTGTCTTGCTCCTTCAGCACTTAAAAGTTTATATCTTCATCCATCTCAATTTTTCTTTTGTCTTCTTTCTTTAGGCATTTGCATGTCATCCTTTATTATGGGTAAACGTGATGAAGATGAAATCCATGTTTTTCATCAAATGGGGGAGGTGTATCAGGTTGTTTCCTGTTCACGTATTATTTTTGTTTCTTTATTATTCAGGCCCTTTTTTTTTATTTAATCATTTGGCATTACTATCTGACACTTGTGGATTTGAACTTTCTGTATCCAGATGCTTTTGAAACGGTTTGAACATGAGAAATGCAAATTGTTGAGCAAATATGGGACTGGTGAAGTTATTTTTGGGGCAAACTCTACTACATGTGATTTTGGTTCTGAAATGTTGTGTTCAAGGTCTGGTTTTGACAGTTGGCTGGATATACATCCGATAGTTGACTGTGCTAGTTGTTTCCTAGATATGGAGCTACTTCAAGAGCTATCATTGCTCATGTTTGTTGATAGTGGGGACCTACAACGAGTAAGTGGACAACTTTTTTCTTCATACTTCATTTTTTCCTTGAATGGTAATTTTTTCCTGCTTTACCATTTTATTTAAAGAGCATGAAGAGGCACACCTAACTTCTGGTCTTCCTTAATGGCAGAAGGGTTTAGTTGATCTGTCTAGCCTTTTGGAATCTAACATTAAACATTCCCTGACTTATTCAACAAGGCCTCCGCAATCTTTTGTACCACATCAAAAGCTGTTATGGTTAATTGATGCATGGACATCAGTGGATGCAGGTCAGTATGGTTTTGTCTACATCTTTGTCTGTTTTTCTTATCAGGAAGCTTAATGCTCTCTATCCTTATATTATAGTGCATGCAAAAGTTTCTAGTTTTATACTAGAGATGTGGTTTTGGTGGCATTCATTCCTGTGGAGCCAGTTCACTGATCCTGTCATGGTATGTTCATCAGAAAGCTCTGTGCTTTTATTTCATGGATGCCTTTCAAAATTCATGATTTGCTTCTTATTCCAGAATTTCTCAGTAATTGATGGTTATGATGTTCCGCTACCAAATGCACTTTTTCAGCCTGTGAGAACAGCTAGCGTTGCCAAAATATTGTAAGATAACTAATTTCACTCTCAACCTGTTTAGAATCTTTATAATATGCATAGAATGGTGCCTGGAAAATTTAATTCTGTTGTAGAGATTTCATTCAACTTACAACATTTCAGTGTAAAATATAAAGTGGATGGGAAATTCTCTCTTCTCTTAACTGTTTGCTCCTGTCCTCTCATTGTTTATGATTTCCATTATGATTTGAGGCTATATTCTGTGTTTAGATGTTTTTGACTGTTATTGTGGTATTTTGCGTAGCTAAACTTCCTTTTTAAACTAACCTGGCAAGTAGGATTCCATTTATCAGCAAATTACTATCAGCTTACTTTCCATAGGTTTAGATTCAAAAGTAATCTTGAAGATTATGTTATTTTGACTTCCATTCTCACGTTTTTTCCATTTTATTTTAGGCAAAGTACACATGATATCAAGGACTTTTCTGTGCTTTCTATGAAGCTTAAGGTTTCTTCATGTGTTCTCTCGCAAATTTCATCCCCAAGGACGGATACATATAACTTTCTTTTTTCTGCTGCTCGCTCTCTTTTCCAACAGGTAGCTTACTTTTGTTTTATTATTCATTTCCTTTGATCTCAACGTGAATGCTCAAATCTTGATGTCATTATGTTCCAGATTATTTATTCACATAAAAAATCATTTGATGCTGAGAAGTTTGCTGCCATCAAGTCTATTCTCTGTTCATCTTCAGACAGTGTGACGGTATGATTTACTTAGGCATGTTACAGATGTGGGAAACTTCTGTGCTGTTTTGAAAAATTTTAAGCATGTTACAGATTTTAACTTTTTTTCTTAGGCACTTCCTATTCATTAAATGTATCATAAATTTCCATTTCTGAGCGCTGCGTCTTCTTTTATTGACAGGACAAAAGTATAGAGCTTGTAAGCTTGCTTATTGCATCATCAAGTCATCAATGTCTGCAGTCGTTGATCCCTTTACACATTGATCCACTGCTCAAAGGACTATATCTTAATGGCTCATCTACTGGTGACTATTCATTGTTGTCTTTTGAGTTCAATTCTGAAAGTAGTCATTTTGGATTAACATTGACGTCCTTTCTTATAGAATCGTACTGGGATCTTGGTATTGCTTGGATGCATATTGGAGGATTACGTTTTGAACTCTTGCTTAGATGTGATAGTATGGATCCTGCCAAAAAATATTCATGGAAATTGTCCCATTTAGAAGAAAAGATTGTTTCTTCTAAACTTGAGATGAAGGTAGGTATCTTGATCTATCTTTGAAAGGTTATGCGGTATTTAGTTCTGTTTCAACTTGTTAGCTCTCACAAATCTTACAGTGATGTTGGATCACAATAACATGTTCAAATATGAACTATGGTATCCAGATTAAGATTTATTTATGTGTAAACACGTCTATTGATCAGTTTAGGCATCATAAAGCAATGAAACATTTTAAATACTATCTTTTTCCTGGGTTGGATGCCTACGTTTTCATTTAAGAATGTCCCGAAAGGCCAAACCTAATGATCTTTTCTTTCTGGATACCTAAAACTCTCAACTTTTGATATTCCTTGTTGATTTCTTTTAGTTTTTTTTTTTTTCCCTTGTAAGCTACTGCCATTAGAAACTTTGTTTTCAAAATATTTTTTGAATTTGGTGAAAAATTCCTAATCACTTGTCGTATAAAATAAGTTTTATCAGAATTGAGCAACTATTAATTTTTTAGTCTGGGGCTTAACTCTTATTCTTTTATAGGTGCGGCAAGAATGCAATTATTTGGCCGGATGGTCTTCATCGAAAGAAACTGATAGCAGGATGTCCCAAGCATTAGAAAAGCTTGAAATTGAACGTAGGAAGCTGCTAAGGAAGGTCTGAATTTTTTTACTTATTTTCTCGGGTTTTTATATTTATTTTGCTCTTTTCTATATATTCATTTGTGGAATTGTTTTTTATTCAGATTGTTTTCCGCCCTGATCCTGCAAAATTCAAAGCACTGAGAAAAGAATGTGATGAGTTTCTTGTACTTGTTGATTCTTCTACGAGTTTGGTAAAAGATACTGAAGGCATGGAGTTGCAACAGATTGTTGACAAAGTGTGCAACTGGCAGGTAAAAATCTTTAGACATAGTTTGATTATATTCCCATTGAATGCAGTAGGTAGCTTTACCATACTTATTTGTTATTGTCTGATTGATTTTTTCAGGAGACAGCCAGCTGTTTCATTGATCATTTGTCAAATGAATATTCCGAGTATATTGATGTAGCCCAGCCAATTCAAGTGGCTGTATATGAAATGAAGCTGGGCTTATCACTTGTTCTGTCAAGTGTGTTGCGGAAAAAATATCTTGACAGAATCCAGGAGGACAATATGGATAGAGTAACGGTGATGTATCCATTTGTTTATTCTTTGGGTGCTTTGTTTCTCAGTCTTGTTTATTAGCTTTCTTGGCTGATTTGAAGTTCCTTGCAGGAGTTGATCCACTCGTTTATGAGGTTCCCAAGGGGCTGCCCATCTAAGTTAGTTTCTGTCAATGACAGGAGGCTGCCAATGTTTTCTTCCCTTGACATGCCTTGTATTACAAAATTCTCTGAAAGAGAGTTGAGCTTGTTGGAAAAGTTGGTTACCATTTCCAGTGATGTCAAAACTGAAAAAGTACTTGCGCTTCCTGTTTTGACACTTTAATTGTATTTTTCCATTATCATGCCTGACATGGTTTCATATCTGAAATAGGGATCTGTTTTGCAACTGAAAGCTGCTCTTTATAATAACGTTCTTATTCGTATTGCACATTCGGTGGCTACTTCAAAGTTGATGGATGATGCATCTTTTATGGTAAGTCCTTTGGTTGATCATTTGCACCAGTACATGACGTCATGCTGATGCTTCATTATGTATTGTCAATCAGCTATTGGACAAAATCTTCTCTGGATTTGCAACCATTTGGATGCATATGAAAATTCAAGGGAAGAATCAAGAAGACCTTCATGGTCAATCTTTTAAGTTCAGACCTAGGGCATTTAGAATTGAAAATGTGATGGAAGTGGATATATCAGCTTTGGGCAAGATGCTTTCAAGTGACAACTTCACTGAATGGCAACAATTGCTGTCTGATGAAGAATCCACTGAAATAGTAAGGCTCCTATGCTGTTATGACCATCTATTTGTTTTTTTCCCCTTCATCTTTTATCTTATAATAATGTTAATGGCCTGTTGATTCAGATGGAAGAGGGAGAGAGAAATGAAAATTTACAGGATGAATGGAGCCTAATGGAAGAATCTATTCTGATTAACATGATCCATATACACAATCAATTGTTTGGGTCCAGCAATCTTGTCCTCACTGTAAGTTCTCCTGAGAGTGTACTGAAATACATTAATAGAATGTCGGAAATGACTTTTTAGTTCATATTCAATGTTCCAAATTGCATTAACTCCTTTAAGAGTTATGGAAAAAATGTTGTTAATTTTGTTATGTAGAAAGTGTTCTCTCTGCTCCCCTCTCCCCATAAGCTATTACTTTGGTTTCTTTTCATTCCTCTTAAAGTTTGATCTATGTATAATCTTGTAGTTGTAATTCTAATTTTTTACTCCCATAAGATGGATGTCCATCATGATTATCTTTCTTCTCCTTGTATTAGTGCGTTTTTGGCTTTATGTTGATTTTTGAGTTTTCTCATGTGAACTTTTTGCCATGTACCTCTATTTTCTTCTGTCCAGCCTGGATCTTTTCAAATCACTGATGTGGACAGATTGCATTCCTTCAGTGGCTCTTACACTTTGGGAGTTGGAATGATCAAAGGTGTGGTTTACAGTTAATATTTTGTTTTTTGTTGTTTGGAGAAACGCTAACCTTATCTTGCTTCTTATTTGCAGGTTTTGGAGGTCTATTTTCTTCCACTTTGGATGCCAAACTTGTGCCGGAGCATCTACTTCGACTCTGGTGGGAGTATGAAGAGAAGTTTCCTTCATCTCATAAAGCTGCTTGCAAATATAATTTTTACAAGGTTTTATAAACCAGTGCATCTTACTATTATGACATCAGTTCTGTATTCCTATTTCCAGCTCAAAGCATTTTCAACTGTATTTATTTTGTTTCCTTTTCCCTTCGCATAGGATTCAAATACTAACATAATGGCCGAAATGGTGGAGTTACTCATTACTCTTAAGAAGCGAGTTCTCACTCTTTTAAGTGAATGGGAAGATCACCCTGGTCTACAAAAAGTCCTGGATGTGATTGAAATGCTATTGGCTATTCCACTGTGCACCCCTTTAGCTAAGGTAGGAGAAATAACAATGCTGCGTGTTGAGCTATTTGTGCTGGTTGTTTATTTTTTATGTAAAGGTTAAGCTTGCAGTAAAATACTTATGATTTTGTCCGAAGGTGAAAAGAAGGTTTTCATATCCCCCACCCAGCCTTGTTAAAAGGCTTTCTTGGATCTTTTAAATGTGTTCCCAGTTGCATGTTTGTGGCATTTATTATGAAAATAAAGTGGTGGGGTGAGTGGGGGGGTTGGTGGAGGGAAATGTATATAATGTGATAGACATGTTGCTTGAAGACCTTAGTATCTCCTTTTGATGGCTGAATTCATCTTGTTTGCGAAGGCTCTATCAGGATTGCAGTTTCTGCTTAACAGGACCCGGATTTTACTGGAAAATGGATCAAAATTTTCTCTCTCTGGTATGTATTTAATGCGCCAAGTCTTAGAAATCATTTTTTTGGATTTGTGATTTATTTATCCATTTTCTGTTGTTTTTAACTTGGTAGAACAACTTGAACCCCTTATTTCTTTGGTGTGCTCGTGGCAAAAAATGGAGTTTGACTGTTGGCCTGTGTTGCTTGATGAGGTTCACGACCAATGTGATGTAAATGCTGCGAAGGTATGAATTGTATATATTTTTGATCTGTGGACTACAAATAAATTTGAATGAGAAAAAAAATTGAGATATTCAGCTAGATGTTTACAGATGTGCACATATACACATATGTGCAGTCACACTCGCTCTAGTAGACCCCCTTCCCTCCCTCTTTGTTCTCTACTCCCCCCTGGCACCCAAAAAAAAAAAAAACAGAAAAAAAAGAAAATCCGGTGTCTGTTCTTCTGGATGCTTTGATAATTCCCTCATGAAAAGTTGAAGCCAATTATTCCTATAGTGTATAATCTGATGCATTATTTATTATGCTCAGAACATTGAAGGATATTTAAACTCATTAGTGTTATATTCATACTAATTGGCCATATTTAAGAAGCTGTTTTATCTTTTAGCTGAATCCCGTTTTCACAACATAATTTTGGGTTAAAGGTTGACTTAGTCCGCAAATTTTTTTTTTTTTTTGTTTAGTTTGGCCCCCTAAAGTTGCAAATTTTCATATTCGATGGGCCAACCATTTGCATGTTACAAAAAAGCTGACATGGGATGTTGAGAAAGCGCCACACTGCACAAAATATTTTCTTATATGTGATAAATTCAGAAAAAATGGGAAAAACTAAAAAAAGTAAAACTTCAAAAATCTTTTTATTTTTAAATCACTAAATTTTTTAAAGATTTTTATTTAATATTTGTTTGTGACTATTTTCATTGCAGTTATGGTTTCCGCTTTACTCTGTTCTTCATCCAAGGCATTCCTCTGATTCTGCCGGACATGATCAGTCTACAATTGCAAGGCATGTTTTGACTTCTATTATTTGTAAATTTTCATTTTGCAAGAGCTGGAGTCTAACACAAATAACATTTGCAGTTTGGAGGAGTTCATTCAAACATCAAGCATAGGTGAATTCAGGAAGCGCCTTCAACTTCTTTTTGCATTCCTGGGACAAATAATTAGTGGTAGAAGTCTTGGAATATATTCAAGGTCAGTCATGCTGGAGATTGGACATCTTTACTGTTTTTGCATCTGTTATGATACATTTCATATTAGTTACTATTTATAACAATTTTTTGGAGGATTATTTATATTTACACTGCATATAATTTCCTTATTTTGCTTCTTTTAGTGGCTTGGCATTTTCATCATAATCAGGCCATGTTGCAATTTTAGCTTTTCAATTTTCTCTGATATGTTCTCATTGTAAGCATTTTGTTTCAAAACTTTAATGCAGCCCTTGGCAAGAGGAAAATATCAAAATTTTGTACAACATATTTGGATTCTACGTGCAGTTTTTACCGCTGTGAGTTACTTTCTACTATTGCCATCCATAATACCCAAGCCCTGGTCTGAGAATTTGTATACTTGTTTTGTTGCTTATCATATCTGTACCTTCCTCAGTGTAATGGAGTTGATAGAAGCTAATAGAAAAAGAATAGAGACTGAACTGAAAGACCTTCTGAAGTTGTGTCGGTGGGATCGTTTTGAGAATCAGTTGTCCTTTGATCACTTGAGAAAGCCTCGGCAGAAGATCCAGAAACTAATACAGAAGTACAGTGTAAGTTGCAACCCCTTGGCAGTTATAGAGGATTTTCATTCAGTGTTCTTGGTTCAGGCTTATATAACTATTTTTGGAGAAACATTTTCAGTTGCTTTTAATGTGTTGGACAGGATATGTTGCAGCACCCTATTATGCTTATTCTTAATGAAGAGGCAGGACAGAAAGGATTGAAAATTGTTTCAATGCAAAGCCCAAAGCTACTCAACGATACCTCTGAGAGCATTAGGATGTTAAATTCTGTTTTAAATCTGACACAGTTTAGTGATGAATACAGGTTCAATTGCTTTTACAGTTTTCCATTTTGGCTCTTTGTATTCATCTATTTCTTCATCAAGAAAACTTCCTTAACATTGAGGTCATTTCTCTGATCTAGGTCTCTGTGGTACACCAACTGGGGCAAGAAAGTAAATGACACCCTTCAAAACTTGCACCTTGAGAAGATAACTGAATTACATTTTATCAATTCTGAAGGTTTTCTTCTTTTTGCTCTTACTTCTTTCCTTTACAGTTTCATTTAAATAAAATGTGTTCAGGAGACATTATCAGATGAAATTCTTAAGAAATTAATTTTTGAAGACATTGCAGGTGTCACAAGGCAGTTCTCCTTCACCCAAATTGCATGTTTATCTTTCCAGGATGAGTGGAATGATTTGTGGCACACACTTGAAAAAATAGGTAGAACGACTATGGATTGTGGTGACCTTTGGATGGATGTTAACAGAAGTCAAGGGAAGAAGAGGGCGTTGTCTGAACTTCTAAAGCTGTTAGAAAGCACTGGGCTACATAGACACAAGTTTGAAATTATGGAGGTAACTGATGCCTGATTTTACTTTTGTAGTTTTTGTGCATTGTTGTTTAAATTTCATGATTCATCCTAAATTGGTTGTACTGGCATTTGGTAGATATCAAATCCTTCAAGCTGGTTATTCCTTCAGCCCTCATATGATGCAAAGCATTTGTTGATGGCACGAACTAGGCTACCTAATGGAGTTGCTGATGTTGCTTCTAATGTGGAAAAATGTTTGCCGAAGGAAAATCTGGATTCTGAATGGAAAACAGTTAATGAGTTTTACTTCAAAAGCTTGGCTGCAGTGCAGGTTCTTCAACAGATTCGCCTGAAACATCATCAAGATTTTACATCTGAACAGGTAGAATTTGTGGCTATCAATGCCGCTCGGTAGAAACCTGGTTCTTTGCATGCTTGTTTATACCTCTACTTTTGAATATTAAGGATAAATCACATCTTATTTATCTGCTTCATTTGCTGCAATTGTGCAGCCATTTTAATTATTGCCTTCTTGCCTGGAAGGTTAAGCTTTAGGCAATGAAGAAAAGGGGGATTAAAAATAGCTTACGATAAAATTTTATTTGTTTTAATAATTTATGCAGGTTAGCCGGTCAGTTTCTTATCTTAGCCATCTTTTAACTATACTACAAATGCAAAGAGAAGCTGCCTATGATTTTGCGAGACAATTAAACACCTTGCACAAATATGCCACTGCTCTGGAAAGTTCATTTTCGCGTTGCACGGATTCTTTTGGAAAAGCAAATGGATGTTGTGTATTTGCTAAAAGTCAACATGCCACCTTTAACAGCTTGTGGCAACAGAAGGTATATGTTTTGTTTTTGCTTGTTCTATTTTCTGTAAAGCTTCTGCTAAGTCTTATGTTGGTAATATTGCAGCAACTGTTTGATAATCTGGACGCAATGTTGATTGAAGAGTCTCTGTTGCTCAGAACTGTAGAATCTACCCATTTGAACTCTTGTCAAAATGTCAAAGCTGTAGCAAATAGGATCCTTGGTGTCATTGAAGAATTTATCCCAACTTTAAAGAAATCTAAGGTGCAAAAACTTGCTTCTAAGCAGTATTGGCCTTTTCACAAGGATGTTGTTACTTATTAGAATTCTGTCACAGGAATTATTGGACAACTATTTTGTTGGTTGTGATGGATCTATAGTCACTTTGGCTGGTACCATTCATCCTTATGTGATTTCGGAGCAGATGGAACAATTGGTGCTTCATAACTTCCAAGTGCTTCAGGAGTTTGAGCAGAAGCTTTCTGTTTCTGTCAAGGGAGATTTTGAAAAAAATTCAATTGTAGAGTCTGTGCTCAGTCATTTTGGTGAAAGATTCAATAAGGTATCTTCTATTTCTAGAAGTATACATGTGTCAATTATAGAGTCTCGAAATAGTTGAATGTATTCTGTGCATGGCTGGTGTGTTTAGAGGGAGCTTTAGTGAATCAAGTGTTCCTTTTGCAGGGGAAGTTGATCGCTGAATGGTTTAGGGTAGCCTTTGAGAAGGATAATGAATGCAAAAATCTTCATGAGCTAGCTGGTCCTTGTGAAAAGTGTCCTGAACTTGAGGCTCAGTTTGGTGATGCCTTCAAAAGAACAATTACTCATGTTATGGACGTGTTGCAAAAGTTAGGTTCACTGGATAACCATGTATCTAAACCTGAAGCTCAATCAGCGAGTATAACAGCATGGGAGTCCCTATTTAAATCTGTAAATTTGAGAGTGGATGAACTATGTAATAAGGTTCTTGAAACAATCCAGTTTGCAGTAAGTTCGTTATTTGTGTTTCTAAGTGACTCCTAACAATATGTTTGGTTTTTGCCTTCTGATTTAGTTCTGTCTGTGGCAGGAATATCTGATAAGTCATTCTGGCAAGAATATTTTCAGTCTCTCTGTGCATTGTGGAACAAACTTAAAGTGCATACATGCCTTGCTGGACTTAATATCAAGCTTTAGTGATAGTTTCCTTGAAGACTTCTTAGTTATGCATAAAACGGTAAGTTGGTTCATCATGAGTCTTACGATTTATTTTATGTAACTTGCTTTTCCTGTCTGTCCACATTGAAATGAGGCATAACTTGTATGTTGAAAGTATTTAACTAGAGCGATTGAGCTATCACAGTTACTATATTTTCATCCCATCTAATCTTTTATGCATTCTGTTTTTGTATATCTCCTAGTAAAATGTGTAGGAAATTGGATTGGTAGTTTTGCCATCAAAACTTTTATGCAATTCTGTTTATAGAATTTAATGTATTCTTTTGTACAATCTTTTAGCTATTAGAAAAAGCAGCAAAAGGTTCCCCAGCTGGATATTTCTAGGACTTGATTTTTGTTCTTCTGTGCAGGTTTCTGTAGTTACTCATGGACTTGCAAATATATTAGCTGAATTGTTTGCCAAAGGATTTGGTGTTTCACCGAAAGACCAGGAAGATGATACCAGTCATGATATGACTAGAGATGCCAGTGGGACAGGTATGGGGGAAGGTGCTGGGGTAAATGATGTCAGCGACCAGATAAATGATGAAGATCAGCTACTTGGCGCATCTGAAAAGGTATGTTACTGTATTAAATTGGAGTTTCCTTATTCATTCCTAACATTTAATTGTGAGAAATTATATTGAACTTTCACTCCATGCTGCTGCAGCCAAGCGAAGAACAAGATGCCTCAAATGATGTTCCAAGTAAGAATGAAAAAGGAATTGAGATGGAGCAGGATTTTGCTGCTGATACATTTAGTGTCAGTGAGGATGACTCTGGGGAGGATAATGACGAAGATACTGAGGATCAGCAATTGGAGTCTGCTATGGGGGAAACTGGAGAAAAGAGTGAAGTGGTTGATGAGAAGCTTCAGGACAAGGATGATGATGAGAATCCAAATAACAATGAAAAGTATGAATCTGGGCCTTCAGTTAGGAACAGTGACATGAGCAGTAGGGAGTTCAGAGGCAAGGAAGATTCTGCTGGTAATGCTGATGAACGTGAAGAAAATAAAGTGAATGAACTTGAGAAGGAAACTGGTGAGAGTGAAAATCAGGCTGATATCGATGAGAATGAGAACATTGAAGACATGAACTTAAACAAAGAAGAGGCATTTACTGATCCAACTGGATTGGAACTTGATGAGCTGAATCAAAATTCTAGTGAAGATATCAACATGGATGAAACTGATGTTAAGGAAGATGATGGTGCTGACGAGGAAGAAGAATCTGCTAAAGATGGCACTGATGAAGGTAACTCAAATCCTGTTGATGAAACTAATGAAGAGATGGAGAGTGAAAGACATGATGGAGCTGCTGAAAAGGATGATATGGTGGATGCTACTTCTGAGAAGGATGATCTTGGTGGCGATCAGGAGGATCCTGAGATGAACCAAATGGCTGCAAAGAAAAATGTTTCTGAATCGGAAATTTCTGATCTCAATAGTGATCCTGTTCCTGATGGGGGAGCTGCGACTCAGCCAAACAGTGAGGCATTGGATGTGAGTAATGTTGCATCCGAAGCAAACTGGGCTAATAGCAGTGATGTCTGCAATGACATCGCTCAGAGAAATCTTCCTTCCACTAACAAGTCCGACTTGAATATCATGGTTGCTGACTCATCAGATAGTGGGAAGTTTGGTGATCATCATCCAAAATCAGAGTTTCCTCACCCAGATGATATTCCATTTCAGAAAAAACAATCAAACCCTTACAGAAATGTTGGAGATGCCCTTCAGGAGTGGAAAGAAAGAGTCAACATCTCTGTTGATCTTCAGGATGATAATGAGGAGTCACAGGAAGAAATTGAGGATGAGAATGCTAACGAGTATGGTTATGTCTCTGAATTTGAAAAAGGAACGGCTCAGGCACTGGGACCTGCTACAGCTGAGCAGATGGATGCTGATGTCGATGTCGATGTCAAGAAGCCTGATGAAAATGCTGTTTCGGAAAAGGAAGATGGTAGCATTGATATGGAAATAGATGAGAAAAATCCTGAAGAGCATCCTATTAAGCACTCTTCCTCCATCATTAAAAATAGGGAGAAGGAACAGGTTCAGGTTTCTGAGTTAGAGGAGCAAGCAAATCATCTATCCCCTGGAGACTCTAGTCATGATGATGGTGATCAAAGAAACATTTCAGAGGGCTTGATCTCTGTAAAGAAGTCCTACTTGAGTGAGGATGTATATCAACTCAACAGACTTTCAATAGGTGAAGAGGAAATGGGGCAAGTCCAGGACCTTGAAGAAGCTGCAGGTGATGTAAAAAATAATGCAACTGCTCTTTGGAAAAGATATGAGCTGCTTACAACAAGACTATCCCATGAGTTGGCTGAACAGCTACGTCTTGTTATGGAACCCACTCTTGCCAGCAAACTCCAAGGGGATTATAAGACTGGCAAAAGGATTAACATGAAGAAGGTAGTGTGTCTGATACATTGAGTGTATACCTGCCTTCTTGTTTTTTTTTTTTTTTTGGTTATTGCAAAACCTTATTTTTCTACGTGTTCGGAAATTATAGGTCATTCCATACATAGCTAGTCACTACCAGAAAGATAAAATATGGCTAAGGCGAACCAAACCAAATAAGCGAGATTACCAAGTTATTATTGCAGTTGATGACTCTCATAGTATGGCAGAAAGTGGTTGTAGTGAGGTTGCTGTCAAAGCTTTAGTGACTGTTTGTCGTGCCATGTCTCAATTGGAAGTTGGAAATTTGGCTGTTGCCAGCTTCGGGAAGAAAGGAAACATAAGGTTGTTGCATGATTTTGATCAGCCCTTCACTGGTGAATCAGGTGTTAAGGTTAGTACTCTCAATTATTCTTCTTGAAAGAGAATGAGATTATTTGCCTTATTGCTGTGTCTTTCATTTAGACTATATGTGTGTCTAACTGCTCACTGAACTCTGAAGCTTCTGAGAACATGCTTTTCTTATAATTTTTTTCCTCTTCTGGATCTAGCAGAGGTTTATTCATCTTCAACATGACTGATTGTTTAGTAAATAATTTTCTGGGACAGATGATTTCTAGTCTGACATTCAAACAAGAGAATACTATCACGGATGAACCAGTTGTTGATCTGTTGAGGTTTTTAAATAAGAAGTTGGATGCTGCAGTTACAAATGCAAGACTTCCTTCTGGACAAAACCCTCTACAGCAACTTGTTCTAATTATTGGGGATGGCCGGCTACATGAGAAGGTGCTTGCTGAAAATAAAAACGAGAACGGAATCATGCGCTGATAGTTTTGTCCAATCCAAATTGATTAAAATGGTTTTATTTACTTTTTTGTGTTTATGCACTATGTATGCAGGAGAACTTGAAGCGCTGTGTTAGGGATGTCTTAAGTAGTAAGCGAATGGTTGCTTTCCTTATTCTTGATAGCCTGCAGGAATCGATCATGGATCTTCAGGTTTGTTGACGCCTTGTATCAGATTGCCTCTGAAGATATAAGATTTGATTTCTTTTGATATATCTTTGTTTTGTCTATAGGAGGTAATAACTAGTCAGGACAACAACAATCAATTTAAAATCTCAGTTTCGAAATATCTAGATTCTTTTCCCTTCCCATACTACGTCGTATTGGGGAATATCGAAGCACTTCCAAAGACCCTAGCTGATTTATTAAGACAGGTAATTTGGCTCTAGGTGATTATTTGCATGTATGTCTTATTTCATTTATTTGATTAGCATGAGTAAAATTCGGTTTTACTCTTTCTGTTGGCAGTGGTTCGAGCTCATGCAGAATTCAAGAGACTAGACACATTTTTTGATCGAAGGACGGAGATGTGGAGAGGTTAAAGGGATCACAAATGAGGAAATATCCAACAAACTGTATAAAGCTAATTTGGGAGCTGCCTAGGAGAGACTGAAGATGATGATGATCCAGTCCATGTACTTTACAGGTACAAATATGATAAAGACAGCTTGTATATGGAAGCCAGCTAGAAAAGCTTCTTTGTGAAATTGTCATTATCATTTTTTTTAATAGGAAAAAAAATATAGAAACATTAAACTGGTTAAAATGGGTAAACCAGTTTAACATAGGTGTATAGTTGGATGTTTACTCCTTCGGGAAAGAAGATGAAAGTTGTGATCGAAAGGGCCAACCCAACCATCAGCGTCTTATAATCTCAACTTTTATGGTCCAAATGTGAGATATCATACCATTTGGTCACCATCATTTGGTGCACGGTATTGGTAATTTACATTAATAAATTTACTTACATTGAAATAACTTTTTGCATATAAAATGCAAACAAATGGGCCGATAATCTTTGTAGGTATAAAAGCTTGAGTTTAATGTCAAATAATTTCATTTTCCTTTAATTATAAAAAAACAAATAAACCAACAAACAGGACTCAAAATTGATAAAGAAATGATGTGTGATTGCGATGCACCACTACGTGGGAATGTGGCTGCCTTGAATTATAACCTGCTTCGAGGAGTATTAGGATCATACCATTGCCGTTGGAAAATCGAATAGAAAAATTCGATAGGTTATTTTCACATTTTGTAGTATATGTGTTACCCTTTTTTTTTCAAAAAAAATTCTACTATCCCTATGGAATGCATAGTTTCATTTTCGAAAAAAAAAAAATTTTCCTAATGTTTGTAATGTTGGACATTATAGTAGTGTGAAAAGAAAATTGATATTCTCTTTTAAATCTGTTTAAAATATAAAAATCATAAAAACTAATAAAAATAGAAACTTTTAAAATTATTGAAAATATTGAAAATTAAAATTAATAAATAACTGTAGAAATTACATCAAAACTATAAAAAGATTGTAAAACTATCTAAAAGATTATAAAATTAATAACGATAATTATAGACTTGCTAAAATTACAAACAATAGAGAAATATAAAAAATTACCAAAAAATAAAAATATGATTATTTTTTATTTTCCCAACAAAAATAAAATAAAATTTATATTAAGAATATTATATAAATTAAAATAAAAATTATAGAAAATTACAAAAATAATAAAGAAATATAGAAAATTATATATGACCTAAAAAGAAGTTCCAAAAAAAAAAAATAGGCCGCTTTGTTCACCACTTGGACATTAAAAAAAAGTTTAGATGAATTAAAAAACTTGGTTTATTTCCCATGCTCGTAGTACAGTGAGTGGTGATTCCAACAAATTGGCAATTGCTAGACTTAATCCAGGGTGATACGTTCTTTCAATTTTTTTTAACTCTTCATGTGTTAGTTCGTTGGTTTTTATTTTGTTTTGAATCATTATGTTTGATTCGATTAAGTTATTATTAAATTGAATAAAAATTTTGTTTTATGTTTTGTTGGGAACTTTTTTTTATAATTTTCATTTTTAATGTATTTTATATTTCTTGTAATTTTATTATTTTATAATTATTTATAACTTTTAAAATTTTCATACTTTTTATGGAATTTTTATAATTTTTCATATTTAATTATTAATTATTATTTTCTGTAGTTTTTGGATTTATACTAATTTTTATGGTGTTTATTAATTTTTAATATTTTTATATTTTAACAAATTTAGAAAGAAACTATCCATTTTGCCATGTGGTACAATAGTAGTGTGCCACGTGAAAAACATAATCCAAAAATAAAACCATTAAATTTTAACTGTTAGTTGTTAAAGTTACGATCAAAGAAGTTGATTGAATGTACTTTTTCAGTATGAGAACTAAGAAAAACAACAAGGATGGATGAAAAAATATAAAATAAAATTGTGAAAAATTTTAAAAATGTAAACAATGATAAAAGAAGAAAACTGAGCGGATGGATGAGGAAAAAAAAAAGATGAATGTACTTTAGAGGTCTTTTATTATAGGGACTTAAGTAAGATTAATCCTTTTATTATTAAAAAGAATAAAATAAGAATAAACTCAACTCGAGCTAACATTTATTATTTACAAAATATATAGGAAAATGCTGATGATTTTTGAAACATATGATTAATGAACAGTTAAAAATTGATAAAATTTTAATATATTAAAGGAATATTATTTAATTAAATGAATTGATATATTAAAAGTATTAATACACTTGTCTTTACAAGATCAGTTGATTTTGACAAAAAAAAAAAAAGTTAATGGTGTGAGTTGTAGGTAATGGTTGTCAAATTTTAAGGACTGATATGATAAAAATAGTTTAAGGACCCATGTGAAATATAATAAGCTATTATTATTTGAATAAAAGGATGCTTAACGAATCGACAATCATCAGGGTTTATGAACTATGGATCTAATCAACTTTAATTTATAAAATGAAATAAATAAAAGACTATAATAAAGTTGATTCGCGGATAAACTTTTATTTAATTAAATAACATTTAAAGTTTATATTTAATAGGCAACTTAAAGAGCATTACATGCATTGGGGAAATGTTATAAGCTATGGGAACTAAGTTTTTTTCTTTTAATTATGGGTAATTAAGTTTTAATTTTAAGGATTTAGTCTCTATATATTTTTTATTTAAAGATTCAGATTCATTTAATAACTCTGTTAATTTTGTTAATTATGTTGATGTGACAATTTAAATATAAAATAATTAATAAGGTTTAAATTCTTCTATTTTGATTGTTTTAAGTTCGGATAAATATTAAACTCTCATGTATTTTTATACGAAATTTAAAGAGATTTATTTATATAATTTATCTTTTACATAAAAAAAGTGAATTTTAAATTCTCAAAATAATAGATTAAAAAGTGATTATAATTGTTAATAATTTAAGCAATTATAATTCAAGTGTATTAGAAAAAGTCACTTTTGTTTGCTTGGGTTACATTTTAGTTATTCATGTTTAAAATGTTGCGTTTTAGTTACTTACATTATTGTATTGTAACATTTTAATCACTTAGTTATTAATTACCTTTAACGCGTAATGAAGAAGCTAACATGGCACATTAAATCATTATTTCAAACAAAAATTTTAGGTTACATTATATAATTGGTGCCTATATTTTTTCGTTTTGAGCAATTTAATTTTATTTATTTTTATATTTTTTAACATTTTTTCTCTGTATTTTTATTCTCTTCTACTTCTCTCTCTGTTTTCCTTCCTTCTTCATTCTTTTTAATATAATTTTTCTATGTTTTTTATTTGTTAAAAATAGTCCCCATACTTTATGAAGGTTGCTTTCCCCCATAACCATATTGTCGTCTTCAACAATATTCATCCCTCTTGTATACATTTTATAAAGTTAAATATAAATTCATGATTGGATCATAAAATAATCGAATGCAAAACAATACCTTCAATACTCATTTCATCTTTAGTAGATTAATAAGTTTGATCTTCTTTGTCATCATTCAGACAAGTGTTAGGTTTGTTCAAAATTACATTATCACCTTGGACTTCATCACTAGCTTTGTCATCCGAAAAGCAAAGTTAGCTCTCCTGTTCCTCTGCTGCTACTTGACTTGGATGACTGACATAATTTTGTTGATCGTTTTCATTCACATTCTGGAGTTTGTCAAAGCTAGTAAATCTCATTCGTACAGTTATAAAACTAGATTCTGAGTTCATCCTAGGGCTGCCAAAAGGGGACAAATTATACTCTGGGAGAGAAAGAATCCTCCTTGAGGATTTAGAAATCTTTTGGCACGAAAAATCCACATTTTCATCCCCATTTATTATTATATCAGATAGATGTTTCTTCGCTTCGATATAGAGGTTATATAATGCCGGAAAAGTTAGTAATCTCAAATTTTGTGCCTAATTTGGAGCCTTTTAACTTGCTTGGCTTTTCTCCCTTGTTGACACAAAAAGATGGCCTTGCAACTCTTTCGTTAAAGAAGTGATCTTTAGTTGGAGAATTCATCCTAATATGTTCCTTAACTCCTCCATCGTTCCCTGAACTTTGTCATTCGATAATCTTCCAGAAATACCATCAGTGGGGTTTCTTTGTTGCTCCCTTCTCATGACATGTTTCCACTTTCTTTTGATTTCAGAAAGAAAATAGTGGGAACCACCTTCATGAAATATATGGATTAGTTTTAACAAATGGAAAATATAAAAAAATATTATGTTAAAAGAAATAGAGAAGGGAGGAAAACAAAAGGAGAATGAAAAAAAAGGAAAGTTAAAAGATCATAAAAGAAAAAAATTAAATTACTCAAAATGAAAAATATGGGGACCAATTGTATAATTTAACCTAATTTTTTGTTTGAAATTTTACAATGTCATTGGTTAGCTCTAATACTTTTGTTTTGAGTAAAATATTGATGTAACTTTTAAGATTTATTAGTACTATTAAAATTATTATTTGTTAAATTCAAGTCCATTGTAATGCCAATTTTTGTTACGTAATCGTTAAGTGAGTATTTTTTTAACTTCAAAATATTACATCAGTGAAATTGATAGAATAATTTAATGGTGTTAACAATTTTATTTGAATTTTAAATTTGAAAAATAAAAGTACCAACTTTCTAAAATAAAAATATTAAATTTCAAAAATAAAAGAATACTTAAAATATATTGTTCCATACTAGTTATATTAAAATTATTGTGTAATTTTAAGATTTATTTAATTTAAAATTGAATTATTCCAAAAATTAGAATATTTTTATTTTGATTTACACGAATTCAACAAGAAAGCGAGGATTACTCGGAATTCAGACCATTTACCTGGGATGCAAAGAATCCAGCAATGAACTTCCATTCTTGTCGATTTCAGTTCGTTGTGAGAGAAAGGAATAGAGCAGCGCATGCAATAGTTGTTAAAGGTTTGCAAACTAACGGAGATTTGTTCTGGGTTGAAGATGCGCCATTGAAAGTTTTAGAAGTGATTGATTTTGATTGACAGTTCAACCGACCACTATAATTCCTCCTTTGTGATGTGGATTGGGTTGAGAAATTTAGAAATTTGGTTGCCTGTCTCAACTTGCTTCTGTTCCTGGGTGAATCACTGCCGGAAATTGGAAGATTTAGCTGTTTATTTTTGGGGATTTCAGATATGTAAGAGCTTGGAAGATTGCTGTAAGGAGAAGAGAATGCTTTTTGGGTTTTTTTCTATTTTTTTGTTTTTCTTGTTATTTGTTTTCCTTTTATTTTCTATTTGAGATTGTTTTCTATGGTTTGATCTTTCAAGCTCAAGTAATAAACGAATTTTATTTAAAAAAAAAGCTTAATGTTTTTATTTGATTTACTATCGTATTTAATCAAAATAAGTAATTATTTTTCCTAAATTTGGATTAAATATTAAGCGAAATATTATTGAGAAAATGTTAAAACATTTTAAAATATTATATGATGTTAAGTAAATATTTGTTATGCTTCTTTTAATTGTGATTTTGTCTCACTGAAATATATTAACACTTTTTTCTTTCGTCAACAGTTTTTTTTTCATTATTGTAAAACAAATGTATATTGAAATAAGAAATTTGATATAATTTAGGATTATGATATCAAATAAAAATAGAATTTTATTTAGGCAAAAACCAAAATTTTATATTATTTATATTTATTATATCTATAAATTTAAATTTAAATTATAAAATAACTATATATTAAAATAAAAAATTGATAAATTTTAAGATTTTGATATCTAATAAAAGTAGAATATTATATTATTTATATTTATTATATCTATAAATATAATCTTTAAAGAAAATTTGAAAATAGTCTAATTTAAGAAAACTCCCAGATGGCATTGTACCTTTGAAACTTCGGAGTTCGCACGGCAATCTCAAAGGTACAATCGCTGATAACACGACACTCTCAAAAAGCCATCATTTAATTTCCTATTTTTATTTGATTTTATAAATAAAAATCCCATTCTTAACGCCCTCACTTTCCATTTATTTTCATCTCATTAAGACTTGTCGGACCACCGGTCGTTTCCCCTTCCTCAGATCGTTGAAATCAAGGAGAAATCCGAAGACCTACATGCTCTAATCAGGTATTCCATTAAAAACTAGTAGCTTTTGTTTATCGATTTTTAAATGTGCATGCATATAATTATTTGAAGAAAAAAATGGTTCGTTGTGGAAATTCTTATATGAGATTTTTTTTTTTCTTCAACTGAATTTCTGGGTTTTGTTGGAATCCTTGAAAAATATATATTTCCTTGTCAGATCGTGATGACATTGACTAGATTGGTTGTCTTTGGATTACATTAATGACCTTTCGATTGGAAAAAGAAGTGTTGGGTCGATCTTGCTTTTGACCAATGATGAGGGTTTACTGAATATCAGAATTAAGGAATCAATTTATGTTTTTTTTCCCGTTAATTTTAATTGTTTGCAATGATAATTGTTCAACTGGAAAATAGTATTTATTTTCAGCTTTGTGGTGGGTGGTTGTACCATTAAGATTGAGAATGAAATTATCGAATTATAGTCAATTGAAATCCGCTGTGCCTTTTTTTATTATCATGGTATGGAATTTGGCTTGTTAATTTTTACTTAAGGTGTTAATTTTGCGTTTCTATTAGTTTGAAGGGATTTTGTGAAAGCTGAGAAAAAGGGGAGTAAAGATGGTGAAACTGACAATGATTGCTCGTGTTACTGATGGTCTTCCTCTGGCGGAGGGACTAGATGATGGTCGGGATCTGACAGATGCCGAAATGTACAAACAACAAGTTAAGGCTTTGTTTAAGAATCTCTCTAAAGGCCATAATGAAGCTTCAAGGATGTCTGTCGAGACTGGTCCTTATGTATTCCAGTATCCTTGTCCTGGTGTCTATTTTTTGGATGCCATATTTTTTGAATTATGTTGGATGCCATATTTTTTGAATTATGAAATAGGTTTATACTTTATGGTCTATTGAGGGAAAGAAATAAGTTCTGTTGTATGTTTTTCTCAGTACGATTTGCAGGTGCATCTGAATTATACCATTATGGTGTTACCTTGACCTAAGTTCATAGCTATATCATTGAAGGTCGTGTTTGTTACTTGACAATGTGTGACCGTTCTTATCCTAAGAAACTTGCTTTTCAATATCTGGAAGACCTCAAGAATGAATTTGAACGTGTTAATGGAGCTCAAATTGAAACTGCTGCCAGGCCTTATGCATTTATTAAATTTGGTAGGTTCCTTTTCTGTTGTTTGGAATTAGTATTTCTTCCTCCTTTTCTTTGTGTTCTTTCTCTTCCTAGGCTTGATTGTATTTTTTTCTTTGTCTATCAGATACATTCATACAGAAGACAAAAAAATTATACCAGGACACCCGTACTCAACGGAATATTTCAAAGTTGAACGATGAACTCTACGAAGTTCACCAAATAATGACTCGCAATGTGCAAGAAGTTCTTGGTGTTGGTGAAAAGTTGGACCGTAAGAGAGACCTTTTTCTTTTCTGAATTACTTTAGGACATTTTTATAAGATTTAGTTTGAAAATTCATTGAACTTTGTTTGAATCAATGCACCATGAGGAATGCTAAAATTTACAATCATGTGCTAGGTAAACTTTACAATCATGTGCTAGGTAAACTTTGCTTTTACAATTTTAATGCATCTGCATTGCATGTACTGGTTAAAGATGTGAAAAACAATCGTTTAGGTGAGACCAGCCTGTTACTCTATATTTGATTCTGTCCCAATTTAACTTTTATAAATTACCCTCAAGTCTTAATCCAAGCTGGAACATAACTGATAACTGGATGATTTTAGTTCCTTATAATTATATATTCGTGTTTAAAAGAAAAAGCATTTTTCTAGTGTGAGGTCATGGGTTGGTTTTGTAGCTTTTGTTCCTTTAATAGTCAGATTTAGCTATTCTGGTCTTTTTGTTGTTGAGTTTTTCTGGAACTTTTCATCAGTTCACATTATGCCAATTAACATTTAAAAGAACCCGGCTTTTAGATTTTTATTCTCTACTAGCAGTACAAGGGCAAAGTCATTTATGGCTGCACCTTGTCACTGCTTAGTTTACTTCTAAGTATTACTTTCAGATTGAAGTCACCTAATCAGATTGTCTTTACTGTTGCTTTGATCTCTCTCCTTTTCACTGACTGAGGATAGATTGTATTGCTTTTCACTGACTAAGCGTTAATTTCCCTTTTCTGACAATACAGAGGTCAGTCAGATGTCCAGTCGTTTGACGTCGGAATCTCGCATGTATGCTGATAAGGCGAGAGACTTAAATCGACAGGTTAGTTTTCTGGATTAGTGAAGGATGAAGACTCGTTATTGCGGTCATTTTTCTCTTTCTGTCTCTCCCCTTTTTTACGTTGAGGCATTTAGCTTTTTCCTTTTGACATTTTTGTTGACAAATGCATGCTGCTAAGTCATTTTCTGGTAGAAAACATAGGCGATTGATATAATGTACATGATCGAAGTCAAAATGGATCCTTGAGCATGGACCAGCCTATCCTGTTAAGAAAAAGAAAAAAAGATCAATGTCTGCTTTGGGCAATTAATGCATCAATTAGTTTGAGTTGGAAGCTCTGCTTATAGGCATAAAGACAAGCATGGCTAGTTACATAAGTATAATTGCTCCCTCCCCACAAAAAATCAATGTCTGCTTTGGGCAATTAATGCATCAATTAGTTTGAGTTCTAGGCTCTGCTTATAGGCATAAAGACAAGCATGGCTAGTTACGTAAGTATGATTGCTCCCTCTCCACAAAAATCAAGAAGAATATTAGCACTTAAATGTGATATGATTTATGTCGGACTGTTTGATTGAAGTTTGCCTTAAGTACCATGGGTTATTAATTTTGTTGCCTAATTCCTTCTATTCAAACTACATAATTTTTTAATGTAAGTCTCTTTAGCTAGAGCTTGCCATGCAGTTGTGGCTGGATTATTTTTGAAACTGTTCTTGATTCGTTCTAAAGATCATTATTGTTAGCAATTCTGAAGTTTGGAAACTCTTGCCTGTAGGCTTTAATTCGGAAGTGGGCTCCGGTTGCCATCGTGTTAGGAGTCGTGTTCCTCCTCTTTTGGGTGAAAGCAAAGCTGTGGTGATTTCAACCGTGCTTCATGGTTTTAACAACTCATCATCAAGTTTCTTAGGTTTCTCTGTTTTGCTGTGGGTAGCTTGTTGTCCACACCCAGAGACCAAACATTGGAGTGAGTTATGGTTTTTTGTTCATCATACTATTCGGCAAAGTATAGGGACGGATTTGCAATGTGGAATTGTGAAGGAGAGACCCTACCTTAAGAGCATATGTTCAAAGACAAAACTATTCTTTCAATATGTCAAAAGCCAGAATAGAACAACAAATAGTAAACTAGTTAAAAGAAAGCCTTTTGTGGTAATTAATTTAAATTCTAGCACATCTAGTGTCTATTTTCTCTTTAATGCTTGGCCCGCCACGAACATGAGCAGGATTTATGTTGAAGATTAAGATAATGTCAATTTAGTTTTTACTGCATGAAATAGCCAAATCTCCTCATCATGATTTATTTTTGGCTCATCCACAACCCTGCTTAACTTTTGCAAATGTTTTTATTTGATTTTTTACCTTAAAATTGGGATAGATTTTTCTCTATCTGTGACAAAAATTATAATGATTTATCTACTTTTCTCAAAAACTTGCTTCCAGGATTCATGTCGTGATCCTAGGAGCCAATCTCCTATGGCCCAAAGGGTAAAATTATAACACTATTCATCCTCCAAATTACAAAAAGAAAGAAAGCAAACAAGGTAAAATTCTAATGATATGTTAAGCGACTGGTCTATTGGCAAAAAAACTTCGATTATAATGTAATGATCAAAAGGAAGGATTAATATATTATTTAGTATTTGAATTTAGTTTTAATGTTTAATTTAATACTCAATTTTAATAATAAATATTTGATACATGTATTCTGGTAAAAGAACGCATGTACTTAATTGGGACAAACAAAATAAAGCTTATTTACCAAATTGAAAAGTGAAAACAAATTTAGGTACTTAAATGGAAAAAATTAAAAATACGCGTATCAAATTTAAAAAAACTTGAGTCTAAAGTAAAAGTTAAATTCAAATATCAAATCGAACATTAAAATTAAACTCATGTGCCAAATAGTATATTACCCTAAAAAAAAAAAAAGAAAAGAAAGAAAATTTAAGTCGAGACAAGGGGTCATCACGGTCTAGACTGCTGAACGGGTAAGATTCCCTAATATTATATAGCCAATTCTATCATATTAGATCACCTCCAAAATCACAGTTTACAAGGTGGCCAAGTCAGAGAAGGCAAACTCCATATTCAGTACTAACTTCTCTTTTAGTTATTCCTTGTAAACATTCCTATTTTCAGTGTAATTAGTTAGCATAACCAAGTAAACTAGTAGGATAACCTTATCATTTACTAACAAGAATTCTGGAGAAGCTTTCAGCTGTCATCGGTATGTTTTTCCCAAGATCAGCTTGGTTGCTTTTATTATTTTTGTATGAACTTTAAACCCCAGCTCTGATGGGTCACTATGTACTGGTTTTTTTTTAACTTTTTGACGCAATTCAAACACTTCTCATTTGTTCTTATGCATGTTATCAGATTACTTCATGCTATGTATTGTATTTAGTCAAGAATAGGGTTGCTAAGAATAGTTAGCTCCCACTTCTGTGCATACCAGCTAATGTCAGCATGCCTGTACCTGAATCTTGCCCTAGCTCACCATCCCCACTCTGTCAATGAAGAAACTTTGACCTGTCATTTATGATATGCTTGAGAAACCCTGTACATGATATAAACATGAATTACCTCATTATTAATAGCAAAATTCTTAGAGGCTCAAAATAGGGGATTTTCCTGTTTTAGGAAATTGCAGCAACCAAGGTCTGTATATCAGTACTCATGCTTGGGTTTATTACTGCAATTGATGTAGCAGAACATTATATATGTATCTAGGATAATGGCAGAAGAACCTGTTAATGTCAATGGATTTCGAGAACTAGCGAGGCAAACCCTTCCAAAGATGTACTATGATTTCTTCACTGGAGGAGCTGAAGATCAATACACCTTAAAGGAGAATGAAGAAGCTTTTCATAGAATCACGTAATGCCTTAAATTGTTTAACGATTCAAAACTGAGCCAATAGGTTCCATCATTATAACTAATTATTTTCTGTAACTTCTTAGTATTCAGCCTAAAATTCTTGTAGACACGAGCAGCATCGATTTATCAACTATGGTATTGGGTTACAGTATCTCAATGCCAGTCATGATAGCTCCAACTTCTAGACATAAGCTGGCAAACCCTTCAGGTCTAAGTCTTCTACAGAGAATTCCTTTCAACTTGTTCCAACTTGTATTCATCAATTGTTTGTTTTATGTCCAGGAGAGATTGCAACAGCCAGAGCAGCATCTACATGTAACACAATAATGGTACAATATATATGAACTGTCACTATATTAGGTGCAGATTTAATGTTTGTTTCATTGTTGATTCTCATTCCAGGTTTTATCTATCTCATCCACTTGCACTTTAGAGGAAGTAGCTGCCTGCTGCAATGCCGTTCGCTTCTTCCAATTATGCGTATTCCGCCTTGCCTAAACTCTTTTTTAATGTTATAATTTAGACTTTATCTTCGGTTGGCAGCAGAAATATCATTGCTAGGCAATGGACTCTAATTTGGTTTCCCACTCAATAGGTGTATAAGAGACGGGATATAACAGCTAAGCTGGTGCAAAGAGCTGAAAATAATGGATATAAGGCCATTGTCCTAACCGGTGACTCTCCAAGACATGGTCGAAGGGAGGCTGACATCAAGAACAAGTGAAGTATCAATGTTCTCACGTTCATTAAGTTTCTGGGCACTAAAGAAGCTATTACTTACGCTTCTCATGTGAAAACATTAATTTGATGAATCTCTACAGGATCATTATACCAGAATTGAAGAATGTGGAGGGTTTATTATCAACTAAGATTGTCACTGTGAGTAGAATTGTTTCAATCCTGCATCTTCCATCAGAGTTGTTTGATGCTTCTTAGATGTTTTTGATCATGAAATAAAGATAAAGCGTAATATATTTTGCAGGATAAAGGTTCAAATTTAGATGCTCTGGCCAATCAGACCCGTGACCCTTCATTCACTTGGGAGGTAAAGATGAATAAATCATTCATGTTATTTCTGTAATATGTTTATGTTATTTATTACAGAACTTCCATTCTCAAGCTTGTTTCACCCTCCTTCACTTTCCCCTTGCTGATATAACTAGTACATTGTCATTTCTACAGGACATCGGATGGTTGAAATCCATCACAAAATTGCCAATTCTGATCAAAGGGGTACTCACTCATGAAGATGGTACGGTTGAGGCACTACCTTTCTTAGTTCAGCTTACATTTTATTCAGTTTAGTTTCATTTGATTAACTTTTGAAATCTCATGCTGTCATTCACAAGCCTTAAAAGCTCTGGAAGTAGGTGCTGCTGGGATTATTGTCTCCAATCATGGAGGTCGCCAACTTGATTATTGTCCTCCAACCATTTCTGTTCTTGAAGAGGTGTTCTCCTTGCCCTGCAATAGGATTTCATTTTTCTACTTGTGAAATTTAGCAGGCTACCAATTCAGTCCATATTTTTGTATGCACAATGAGGTTGCAGGTGGTTCATGCTGTTGGTGGAAAAGTTCCGGTTTTCCTGGATGGAGGAGTGCGGCGAGGAACAGATATTTTCAAGGCAATGGCTCTTGGAGCACAAGCTGTCCTAGTAAGCATATAGATCTCCATTGATGACTTCAGTCCTGCAAATGGCCATAATTTGGGATTCATAATTTTGCTTGTTACCTACTTGGTAGGTCGGAAGGCCGGTTCTGTATGGACTAGCTGCAAAGGGAGAAAATGGAGTTAGACGAGTCCTTGAAATGCTGAAGGAGGAGCTTGAACTCACAATGGCCCTTTCTGGTTGTTCCAATGTGAAGGAAATTACCAGGAGCCATGTCAGAACCAAACATGATAGGCAGCTCCTCTCATTGCTTTAATATTTTATCCACTACAAACATCAAATAGCCTATGTGCTCTATGTTCTGTTAATATTGGAAGTAATGAATGGTAATATTATCTCATAAACTGAGAAAAAAAAATTGCATAATAATGATAAAATTATAAACTAACGAATTATAAATTTGTAAAAGGCTATATTCTTCATAAATTTGGAATATAGCCTTTGGTACTTTTATTTTCAGGAGTTTGTCTCTCTACTTTTTAAATTTCAACATTTAAATTCAGTTGTTAACACTATTAAATTTATTGATGACATTTTGAAATAAATGAAAAAGTTTACTTAGTAATCATGTAACTAAAAGATACATTATAATGAAACTATATTTAACAAACTAATTTTAACAATATTAACAAATCAACTTGAATTTTGAAATCTAAAAAGTAGAAGGATTAAGTTATTATAAATAAAAGTATAAAGATTAAATTTCAAATTTATGAAATGTGCAGAGACTTATGACATATTTTAACCTTTATAAAATTATAAATTAACATAATGGATTCAATTCTGATTCCTAAAATGTTATTTTTGCCTTCACGGCTTCACCCCTACCATGTTACCACTTGAACTAACTTTAGCAATCAATCTTCAATGAATTAGGCTTGTACGATGTTTTAGCACATTAACAAAAATATATTTCTTTTTAAGTATATTGTGCTATCGTGAATATCGCATATCTCAAAGTTTAGTCTTTAATTTTGAAGAGAGCTTAGGAGTGCCTTTTGATGCTTGAAATGGATCGACTCTATATCGAGAGAAGTTTTTGAAATGTCATCATTTGAGTAACCAATCAGACCCTCAAATAGTGAGGTATTGTATTTTAAGGTGTCTATACTTGATTTTAGTCTCAGATTTTATCTTTTTATTTCGAGGGGAGCTTAATACCTCCATTGAGTAAACAAAACTTGTTGAGGGTATTGTTACGGTTAAATTCCGTGAATCCCTTTGAACTTTTCTAGAAATAGAAAGACAAAACTCAAAACTAAAATTAACTCTAAACACTGCAAGAATAATATATTCATTGAAGATTTAAAAAGAAACGAACTCCTCTCAAAAAAAACTTTATTCATTGTGAAACTTGAACCGATAACCTCTAAATATAAACATCCCATTATTCTTTGAATAAAATACTGTCATAAAAAAGCACACATTTGAGCCATAAAAATTCGAACGAGGTTGGAGTGCCAAACACTAACAGGAACATAAATACCGCATTGCAGGCACAATGCGGCGCATGTAATAAGAGTATCTTGCCAGTCAACAATTTTCACTTTTTTTAATATAAAAAATTAGAATTAAATGAAGAGATTAGTGGGTATATTCTATGTTTTTTCGGGCCCATTAGACACCCAAACCGTAAAGAAAACTTTGAATTTCAAATTTTCTTCCTTCAAAGCCCATACCTCAACATTAAAACCAGGAACCACACTGCTAGTCTAGCAATTCATCAATGGCAATTTCTGACTCTGACCCAGAAAGTTCTCAAGATTACAATGAAATCTTTGAAGAAAAAGATTGCTGTAATAACTCTGAGTCCGACCCGGATTATCATTTGGGTACGGACTCAAGTTACAGCAATGACAAGGACACTAGCACCAAGTTCCATAACTTGTCTATCAAGAAAGGTCATGATAATTCCCATATCCCTATATGCTGTAATAATAGTAGAAATTGTATTTAATTTAATTTAATTTAATTGGGTTTTCTTTAAAAATTTAGTTTTAACATGATGGGTTGTGCTATAGTTTTTCATTTCTTTTGGTTTTTGTTTATATTTGCAGTTTGGCCAAGCATTCTAATTTCAGTAATGTGAAAGACCCAGAGTTGGGGATGGATTTTTCACACATTGATGATAAAAGTTACGAGAATGTTCAAAATATTATTAAAGGTTAGTGTTTATGATCTCAATACAATAAAATGAGAAATTAATAAAAAAAAATGGATCATTTTCACTGAAATTAAATAGATTTCATGGTTATTTATTATGTACATGTGAGTTTCTTGTTACAATGCTTGACAGATGGGAGGCTAGAGAAGGTTAAAGTAGATGAGTGTAAAGTTTATCTGAGGAGAAATGGACTTAGATTGAGTGGAAACAAGGATGTTCTGATTCAACGCATAAAGGAGCATTTAGAGTAATATCCATTTTCTACATTAGCATCGGTCATGATTCTTTAGCCTTGCTTTGATTGGCTTTTGTTTCTTTAATTATTTTTTTTCTGTATTTTAGAATCTCAAATGGTGGAGGGGAGAAGAAATATCCATTATCAAGCTTTGTAGTGAACTGCACAGGTGAACATTTTACCGAACCCAGAGTTTATGAATCCAGCTTAAAAATTGTAGGAAACACTTAATATCTATCAGTTTGTATCTTCTACATTATACAAGCTAATGGGACTCTTTAGATTTGTGCCTATCTTCTTTTTAAATTTGTTCTAAAAATCAAAGGAATCTGGTGCAGGTGATGCATGCACTGGTGATGTTGTTATGTTTGAGCAGAATGTTTATGAAATGTAAGGTTTATTTTTTCTGTTTTAGCATACATGCAAAGTATACTTTGATATGGACCTTGGCTACACTTTATCCTGAATTCCTCATTTTTTTTTTCTTTAGTAACCATGGTTGGATATGAGTTATGGTCCTCCAAATTGTATGTGAAAAATCTTTAAAAGTTGAGCATATATATGTTCTTATAGCTTCCAACTTATATTATCTAATTATCCTTGATTTCTATATCTTGTTACCACATATTATTTACAAATTGTTTCAGGTTTAACATAGCATCGCAAAGTGCTTCTGGTCCTCCATGTGGTACAAGAATTGTTGTAGGGCGCATTGTCAAAGAAAGCTATGGCAGTGCCAAGCAGCAGCATACATTTACTGTGAGTCAAAGACAGAAATAAACATGTTTAGATTAGATAAAGAGAACCAGATATTTAAACTGTTTACTGTTTTTCCTAGTTGGGCTACATCAAACTATGGCTTAAATAATATCTTGAGGCAATAACTTGAGTGAGAAAGATCACTGAATGAAACAATCGGTTTATATACATACCCGATTCCTTTGTTTTATAAAACTCTGAGCAACCTTGATGCAGAGTTTCCTACAACAGCATGCAGAAGACATGCATTTTTGATATGATCCTTTTGAGAAGATGATATGTTAGCCTCAAAGTTAATATAGTCCTTAACACAATGTTTGTGGCTAATGTGATCAGATAGAGGTCCTTTGGAGTAAAGGAGAGAAACCACTTTCTCCACTTCATCCCCTCCTAATCAAGGGTCGAACCTTTACCGACTAAAGACCTTGAGACAGGTTTGAACCATTTCAATGGTTTACATTTTCAGCTGTCAGTTGATTTTTGAATATGATGCTAGCTTACCAATAGTATTCATCAGAGATGGAAGGATGAAGGGGAGAGGCAAAAAGTTTTGGTGGAAAAGCATTCAAGGGGCTCACTAGCCAGGTCAGATAGAGAAGTGCTGTTGAGCATTGGTCTGTAATGCAACATGTGACCAGCAGCTCACCAAGCAGACTTGCAATGTAGCAGAACCGAGAGCAGCAGCAACATGGTCCCCTTTTGTTTATTTTGTTCAAATGTAACTTGCTTAGTTAATTTGTAACTTGTAATCAAAGTTAGTAAGATTTTTGATGTAATGGATGTAATGGCTGATCATATCAGCTTACTTGTTTATGTGGTTCACATTTTGAAATTGTTAAGTATTAGTGGGAGTAGTTAAGTCATTAGGTAATTGTCCATTGACTTTGTAATTTATATAAGCTACTGTTTTCTTAATGAAAGATGATGATTTTCAGTTATTCTTGAACTCAAGCTCTCCTTGTTTTGATTGTTTTCAATCTTTTAATCTCTTAAGCTTGTGTGAAAAGCTTGTTGCTGTCAAATGTTCCAACAAGTGCGGATCCAGGAAAAGGAAAGGAGGAAAATACTCAGATCAAATAGGTAAATGTTGGTTTTGATTCAAAAGATTCAATATTAGATTAGAGTGATGCTAAGTATTCTGCACTAATTCAGAAATCCAGAAAAGAAAGAGATTAATCCTAGAATCTCATTTTAGTTACTAATATCATGTTGGACTTTAGAATCTTAAAAAGAGAAGAAAAGAACAAGAAAAAGTCCCAGACCCAGTTAAGTTCAACAACAACAACGAAGGAAATTCAACCTCGACAGCCAAGCTCATATACTAATTCAGGGTTCATAGCACCCCAACATCAACAATCAGGTTCAACTGTTGAAGGAGGACACCTAACAAATCAAAACCATGGGTCAGGATTTCTCTTTGATTTGGAGAAGCTATCAATTAGAAGTCGTCAGTCAGTTTCTAGTCATAACAATCATTTACGAGATCAAGTTCCTCATAACTTGGTTGAGACCAGTGGCATTCAGGAGGTGCAGCTTCAAAAGGGTGATAAAATTTACTTGAACAGCATCCAACCAAACTTCCCTATGGATAGATACTGGAATCTTACCAATGGCAGATTCACAGCAAATGAATTTCCAGAGACGAATTATCGTAGACAATGGCTAAGAAACATGGACCATTGTCATCCAGCAACTCCACCACAGAGACAAGGCTTCCTTTCGCAACAAATTTGCCGATATTATTCTCAAGGACGATGCTATTATGGAGAAAATTGCAAATTTTTGCATGAACCAAGAGAGTTGCATGTAGCAGAGGAAAGACGTGCCAAAGGCAATTCAAGTAAGATGGCTTTATGAACAATAAAAAATTTTGTATGTAGAAAGACTGATGGGACATTTCATAGTGTAAGGAGTAATTAAGCATCATGTTTTTAGTCACTTCTATTTGGAGATTACTATATTACCTTTGTCTTGGAACTGAAACTGCCTAAACTGAATTCATTACCATTACCATTACCATTAGAGTAAATATTTACCAGTAAACTTGACAATCTCTCATGTCGGCGGTCTTGAATTTTTTTTTTTCTTATACAAGTCTTGGATTTATATGTATTCTACAACCCTTTAAAAGATTCTTTAAATATATGAAAATATTTGCAATAAATTAAATATTCTTTTGTTGAACATGTATGGGTATCAAATGTTTATACCAAAATCCAAGTAACATAAGACAAAATTGACGTGCTCTATTTAATTCCTAGACCAAAACAAGAGAACCATGGTCCAATACTGAAAAAATGAATGAATCGTAAGAGGTTGAGAAAAGGCCATGAGCTGGCTGGGAAAGATTATCTGCAACTTGACTAGCAATAGTTTAGTTTTATCTAAAGTTGATTAATATGAATACAGACAAGACTAATCTTTACTTTTCTTGAGGTGCGTGGAAAATTCAGAAGAATTAAAAAGTAGAAAGGTACACAACTAGATCATTTTTTATAGTTCATTATTTATTGTTGCAGAGAATCTCAAGAAAAGAGAAATATTTCTGGATAAGCTTTCTGCTCCAAAAGGTAATTCATCGTCATCTTCTGAGCTTCAATCCAAGCACTGGTTTTCATGGCACTCAAGCAACTTTCAGTCTCTTTCATGCTTGCTATAAAATGACATCATGTGATTCAGATATTGATATATGAGCAAGAGTTCATTTGTTTTAAAAGTGATTAGCTTATAGTTTTGTTGTACCAGCTTAAACCTACATATCTGTACCTAAAAATGCTCAGTAATCATAACACAGCTCCCTCCCCCTTCTGTCAATAAAGTTCATCATTCAAGAGTTCCCTTGATTTCATGCCCGATTGCCGCTTACAATTTAAATATCTAGTATGTAATAAAAGCTTGAGAATCCCATACGTTATATAAGCATTTCATCTTTAATATTAATGACAGCAGCAATTTTCTTTTTCAGAAGCTTCTGCAGGAACATTGCTCGGATTCTGGCAATCAAGGTCTGTATATCACAACTCTTCTAAGATCTATTCTGTAACTTATACATTGGCTTGTTGGTAATTAAAGCTAGGAAAACCTGAAAGTTTAAACATCATATTATTGTTCCAGGAAACCAGGATAATGACAGGAGAACCTGTTAATGTCAATGAATTCAGAGAATTAGCAAGGCAAGCCCTTCCAAAAATGTACTATGATTTCTACACTGGAGGAGCAGAGGATCAGTGCACCTTAAAAGAGAATGAGGAAGCTTTTAGAAGAATCATGTAATGTGTTTAAAATTGATTAACGCTCTATAGCAAAGCTTGTTCAGATCATGTTACTGATTATGGTATGTGACTTGTCAGTATTCAGCCTAGAATTCTTAGAAATGTGAGGTGCATTGATTTATCAACTACAGTGTTGGGTTATAACATCTCAATGCCAGTTATGATTGCCCCTACTTCTTTGCAAAAGCTCGCAAACCCTGAAGGTCTGAAGTCCTCTTCAAAGAGTTCTCAACATTACTTATTTTGAAACTTGTATCGAAAACCTTTCTATTTTCATTCCAGGAGAGATCGCAACTGCCAGAGCTGCATCTGCGTGTAACACGATAATGGTACTAATAGTACACACGAACTTTACTCAAAGGTTATGGCCCAAAAAAGACTTCCTTACTGAATTTCGGTCTCAAAATATTGTGTCTATTTCCAGGTTTTATCCACCTCATCTACCTACTCATTGGAGGAAGTAGCAGCCTGCTGCGATGCTATTCGCTTCTTCCAACTATATGTATATTTGGCCTTACCAGAGCTCTTTTCAATAGTTTCTTTTATGTCCATACCATCAAAAGGAAAGGAACACTAATTTGGTTTGCTTCAAATAGGTGTATAAGAGACGGGATATATCGGCTAAGCTGGTGCAGAGAGCTGAAAATAATGGATATAAAGCTATTGTCCTGACTGTCGATTCTCCAAGACTCGGCAGAAGGGAGGCAGATGTTAAGAACAAGTGAAATATCAGCATTCTCACTTTCATTTTCTATCAACTAAAACTTGAGTTGCTTTTAACTGTGTAGATTAATCTGCTTTATATCATTGAGATGAAATACTGTTCCAGTTTAACGTCATACATGAAAAGTTACTTCTTATGCATCCTATGTGAAAAGATTACTTGTGACGAACATTTGCAGACTAGTTGTACCTCTGCTGAAGAACCTGGAGGGTCTATTACCAACGAAATTTGTTTCTGTAAGACAAATAGCCCCTATCCAATTCATCTTCTTTATTTAACGGAGACAAAACTTGTTTTCAATATGCCTGTTTGATGTGCTTAATAACAAATATATTCCCGGTAATAAATTTTACAGGATGAAAAAGGTTCAGGTTTGGCTGCTCTGGCCAGTGGGACTCTTGATGCTTCTTTCTGTTGGGAGGTAAAAATGAGTAATCAATCCAGGTTTTTTTGTGATATGTTTCAATTATATAGAAGTTGCACTCTGGCTTTGTTTTCCCTCCATCCAGTTTGACACTGCTTAGGTTGCAAAACTGTTGGTGTGAACCACGATTGCATGAGGTTTATGTAAAAAGAAAGTGACTTTTCCTATGGTTCTCAGCTCAGGACTGATATTCTTCGACCACCCCACGAGTTCGAACTAATGCTTAGTTGTTAGGAAACTTGTACTTGTTGGCTTAAACGCTTAGCATAGGGCCTCATATATGTAAACGAACAATTTATTCTCTGTTAATGTTGATGTTGGAGGGGAAGTCTGGGGTTAACATGAGATCCATGGTTCTGGTAGTCTTATTTGTTAATTATCACATTCTTATATTCCTGCAGGACATCACATGGTTGAAATCTATTACAAACTTGCCAATTCTGATCAAAGGGGTGCTCACTCGTGAAGATGGTAAGGTTGAGGCGCAGCTTGATAATATTCTTCACCTCCTTCTCTCTTTATTATCTAGGATAGATTATAAGGAGTTTAATCTCTCCACTAGAAGGCTTCTAAAAGAAGCGCTTGGATATTGATTTCAGTCAATATTGTCATATATATTTCACAGCAATAAAAGCTTTGGAAGTAGGTGTTGATGGGATGATCGTCTCCAATCACGGAGGTCGGCAGCTAGATTATTCTCCTGCTACCATTTCTGTTCTAGAAGAGGTGCTCCACTTCACTTACTGTTGTTGATGGTGACCGTGGCATAGTTGCAGCTATAAATTTCATATGTTCTTAGTTAAAGGCATATACACACTAGAGATTACTGAAATTTCTTATTGAGGTCACAGGTAGTTGATGCTGTAGGAGGAAAAGTTCCTGTTTTGGTTGATGGAGGAATACGGCGAGGAACTGATATTTTCAAGGCATTGGCCCTTGGTGCTCAAGCTGTCCTAGTAAGCTATGTTATTCTGTGTCACATTTACCTTCAAGTTAAACCATGAAAGCACACAGCTTCTGTATGATTTCCTGTACACACATATATATAGTAATATGGGCGTAATAAGGGAAATTTCAATGGTAATGGATGTGTAATAGGTTGGAAGGGCAGTTGTTTATGGACTAGCAGCAAAAGGGGAAAAAGGAGTGAACCGAGTGCTTGAAATGCTAAAAGAGGAGCTTGAACTCACAATGGCTCTATCTGGCTGTTGTAGCGTTAAGGAAATTAGTAGGAGCCATGTGAGGACCAAACATGATCAGCAGCTACGCTCAATGCTTTAATGTTTACCTAGAACCAAAACATATTTCCTGTTGATGGAAGGATTATGCCAGTTAATTTTTCAGGCATCAAATAAGTGTAGGCTCTTTATAACATATTATTCACTCTTTACATGGTCAAATAAATAAATGCTTCACTGCAATTTGTTTCACTTAATTCAGTCTATATGCGTAATGACCTGAAAAAATAAGTTCCCATTTTTTTTCCTACATTCAGACGTATTCGTTCCCCCTCCTAAAATTTCATTAAAAGCCATGCCTAGCAACAGTATGAAATATATGAAAGTGGAGGCGGAGCACGAAGCATGGGTTCTACATCTATTGGATTTTGGATACCAAACCGTATGAAATGTATAAAGGAGAAAATACATTAAGAAGCTTCCTACACGTTTTAGAACTCAGATAAAATCTGGAAATACGTAAGATTGATACAATCGACAAACATATGCTATATAAAGATAAAAAGCAGGATGGCATGCAGCCTCACTGCTATCCAAGGGAAAATACATTTAAAAAGCCTCCTCCTATTTAGAACTCAAATTAAAAACCTGCAAATACAGGAAATAAGGATATTACCACACAACCACTTATTTCTTTATATGTTACTGATAGTACATTAGCTGCTGGGCAGCAGCAACATTCGGGTATCCACCATCATATATAGCCTGGCTTGCTCCAGCAGCACCCACCCCCATTGCTGCCTGCTTCAGAGGATGCTGTCCCTGTGGGTGCATTAGAGCATGAACTCCACCCATCTTGCTCATGGCAAGTTGTCGTTCGTAAGCTAAAAGGTCAGTGGCTGAAAGACCAGGTAATGGTGCTGCAGGTGGGGGAAGTGGATTGGAGCTTGTCCCTGGTGGTGTAGGCTTGCTGCCCCAAGAACACTACACAAGCAAACAAATGAAAGATAATAATCCACGGGGAATTAAATAAAAATGAAAGTTGGAATCATAATTACATGGATTTCCACGCAAGAAGTAATCTAAGAACACTGGCCATCCCTAACAAATCCAACTCATTCTATGGCTCATTGTAGGATACTTATGGGTTAATGATTCAATTAACATAATAATCTACAGAAAGAATAGCTAGAGCATCATTGTTGCATATTTATATTTCTCAAATACAAATGAATTTTGACTAAAAGCAGAGAACAAACCTTTATTTGCTTGCCGCATAGATATGACTGAGCATTCCCCATCTGAATAGCCAAAGCTGCCTCAGCATGAGTACTGTATCTCACAAAGCCAAAGGCCTTATCACGCTGGACCCGAACCTCCTCTATCACCCCAGCACCAAGAGCATGGAAATGACGATGGAGTTCAAGTTGGGTGACCTGCAGGAATGAAAAATAATTGGTTTTCTTGGATAACATAACATACTCCTTTACAGTGCAAACTGATGCGTTCAAAACACGGGCAACTCTCGCATGGACTAAATACTTCATCAGAAAATGATAGCTATCAGGGTCAAAGTACCAAAAGGTTCAAACTCATACCAAATACAGTTGAAAAGCTTGAATTGGTAGGTGAAAGATCAATTGTTCTTTTTTACTCTAGGTGGTTAAAAGCCACACATTTGTCCAATGAAAGTAAGCTCATAAAGCATTGTGAAACCCACTCTGTTGTAACTTGCATGATGAATACTATTGATATACATGCGAATATTTATAGAGCTACACTTTGAACAATAAACCAGAAAATGAAGGAATTCAAAAAATAATAATATTAACAGCAATAATCAAACATAAACCAGAAAGAGAGGAAAAATGAATTCAAAAGAAGCAAAACAATCAAAACAGAACAAGTTGAAAGACTTGATCAGCAGCCGTTATTTAAAAGCTGGTGGAGATAGTTACTTGCCTCTGGAGCAAGATTGCCCACATAAACAGTAGTATATTGAGGATTATTCTCAGGAGCCTCAGTATTGGTTGTCTCTTTACCATCCTCTGCATAAAAAGGCAATAGATGTAAGTTTATTTCCCTTTCAGCATAAAGATAAAGATATACAAAAGGTTAAATAAAATGATGAAGTACTAATAGTAATGAGGCTGGCATTGAACAATGAAATAATTATTGTAAATGTTTGATTTTGAACAAAAGATAATGAATTGCAGCAAAAAAAAAGGCACCAGATGAGCCATTGGTAAGTTCCACCACACTTTTGGCATCAGAGCTCTGCTTGTCATCATTGCTACTAGCACCCTTTGTTGCCCAATTACAACGAATCTGCCGACTGCCGAGCCACTTTCCTAGAAATATAAATTAAAGCACAATTGAATTTTGACTGCAATGAACAACAACTCATACAAGTAACAGTTCATCTAAAAAATCAGTGCTAAATACAATTCTTCCAACTAGGCCATGACAATTTAATAAATAAATACTCTACACATGGTGATTTTACAGCAAATACAAGGAATAGCATAATAAATAGAAAGTCATTCTTTTTGGCTTTACTATTACAGCAACCTATCAAAATCACTCTGAAGCATGAGATATATGAAATAAAAATTTTGGGCTATAAATCACAGCTTTATTTGATGAGTTAAAAAATGCAACTAATGAAAATAACATGAAGAGTGAAAAACATCAATCTTACCACTTAAGTCATTAATTGCACTTTGTGCTTCCTGAACAGAGGAAAAAAGTCAACATAATAGATGAAACAACCTTACAATAGAAGAGAAACACAAAGAGCCACCAGATACTTAAACAAAGAGTACCTGCTGGTTACGGAATGAAACAAACCCAAATCCTCTTGAACGCCCAGTTTTCTGATCCCACATAACCCTTGCATCCCTGAAATAGTAAAGACGTCAATTTGTTATTTACGGTGACACTAATGGATCAATAGTGTATTATTTGAACATGAAACACAAATCAAGGTTTACTAACTAATAAATTTGCAACACTGATAGTTTAGGAATTTAGCTTAAGAATGTCCAACATTGTCAACACAAGCCTTTACTGAAATCAAGATCAAAAAGAGAAGATGCTTACGAACAACTGGGATAGACTGAAAAGCATGCAAACAGCATTGCATCAGTAACCTCAGGACTGAGATCCCCAACAAAAATGTTAAAGTGACCTGCAAAGATTATGATACTATCAAACAGTATAGTTATAAAAATAGTTTCCAGCTCCTCACAAATATTTTATAATGAACTTCTGTAAACCAGAAAGGAAGCAAACCTGATGTATCCTCTCTCTGACCACTAGCATATGCCCAATTGACCTTGATAGGCTGTCCAAACCTGCAGATTACATGATATGATGGAAATGCACACTCAAAAAAAAAGTAAGAGGAGACATCAAAGGTTATTACTTACAAATGCCTTCCATTTAGAGACAATATAGCAAGAGCAGCTGATCTGCGATCGAAGTAGTGGACGAATCCATACGATGACTGCTTAAGTAAAGTACAGAACAAAAAACAGATCAATAATATGCTAATTGAAAGGATAAAGGGAAAAAAAAAGACACAAGATAATAATTGCAAATTTGAACATCTCAGAGTTTCAGATAAATAAAAAACATAACAATATTGAAAACAATATACCTTTTCCTTTCTGACAAGCTTGCAACCTTCAACAGGGCCAGTACTTGCAAAAACCTCTTGAAGTAGTGGTTCAGTCACTTGTGTATGGATATTTCCCACATACCTGCAGTTTCTCAAAAAACAAACAAATAAAAGGCTATAAGCAACTTTTTAAGTTGTTTGAATCTTCAAAGAAGCAAGAACATACAAGTATCTATCAAGTTCCCAAAACCATTTAACTATCGATCAAAGGAGCCATTAGCTTCAAATTTTGCATTAAGGGTAGTTGCAACATCTTTGATTGCCAGATTCATGAAGGAAAAATGTCTCCAATGAATATAACCATAAGCATGAAATCAACTGTACAGTTGCTTAAGCAAGGGAAATAACAGGCACCAAATATAAAAGAAACAAAAACTAAAAAGAAAATATAGGCAAACACTCACACACTGCGGCAAGTGCTTGGATCAAAACCAGGAGGCAGATTTCCACTGGGAATTGGCTCTATCTGCAAAATTAGAAAAGAAAAAAATAAACTAATAAAAGAATAAAAAAAGGGGAAAAGAAGAAATTATGTACAGCAAAAGTCCCTTCCCAATCAACCCAATTTTACAGTGTTCAAATCCGGGAACTAAAAAGGGTTTTATGAGGCATCCAACACAACCTAAAACACGACCATCAGCAATGGGAACATCACGTCTCCAACCTCATTGATACTATCAACTTAAAGACAAAATAGACAACACGTTTACTCGCTTTTACCATGATCTCTTTTTTTCACCTTTGGTTTTTTCAGTGACAACGAACCAAAAAGTTTCTGCCTAATCTAAATATGAAATACTTCCAGCAGAACTGTAATCTACAGGTCAGAGTAAACTCAAGGATAAATACAACTCAATATTCTTCTGAACCCCCACCTCCAAATTGAAAAACAAGACCATTTCGTTCTATAAAATTCAAACAAAGTGGTCTTCCAGAAATGTAACTTTTGACAAAAGGAAAACACATTGAAAGTGCCATATACTTCATAAATTTGCTTCATGATGTTATATTCAAGTACTACTAATTATAACCCTAAACAATCCCACAATGAAATTGGGAACCATGTTTTATGCTCCTCAACTTGAAACGAGAGAGAGAAGCAGCACACTTTTACCTAATATTAGCAAACACGAGATACAGATAGATGTTTAGATGCATATAAACATAGACAAATAGACTGATCGATTAATTGACAATGAGCGTGACAAGAACGATGGCAACTAAGTTTACCGGGAAATACTCAATTCTTTCTCCAAATTTGCAAAAAAGAAAAAAAAACATGAAGATATCAAGTAGCCGTGAACCAAATAAAACCAAAGTGATAAGAAACACAAGTAAATAATAAAGAAAACACCAAAGAAAAACTTCGGCTTGAAGGCTGTAACTTCATACAAGAGAACTAACAACACTAGAAATTCATGCGAAGAAAATGTCAAACACTAACAAACAAAACAATCTCTCATCAAATTTAACCAAAACAATGAGCTTCAGTTTGCACCAAAAGCATGCTAAAGACGCATACATTGCCAAACTAAATGCTAATTAATTAACATTCAAAGCCTTCGAATCAACAAAAACAGAAACAAAACCCACCAAATTCAAGCAAAAGACACGAAGAAAGCCGTCGCCACATAAAACATCAAGCTAATCAAGCTCTACGATTCAATCAAAAAGAAGTAACAAAACACGAGCTCGAAGATAAAAAAAACGATTTCCAAAAAAAATTCAACAAAACATTCCTAAAAACCAGATGAAAAAGACGTTGATAATTGACGAAAAAGAGAAATTAACAAAAAATTAAAGGGATACTAGAAGACAAAAAAAGTTGAAAACCTGAGGAGGAGCTAATATGCCGGGATGATAGAGAGACTGCTGTTGAAGAAGAGCTTGTTGCATCAAGGCTTGTTGCTGTTGCTTCAGCCTCTGGTGCTGCATTTTTTTTCTCGGCGATTGACTGGAGATAAATTAATCGAAGTGTTTGGTTTCCAAGAAAATTACGTTTTTTTTCTCCAGCTAGGGTTCAAAAATGGAGGCCTCGAGAAAGTGAGAGAAGAAAAAAAAAGGAAAAAAAAAAAAAGAAAAAAGAAGAAGAAAACTGGAAAAAGAGAAGAGGCCCCTAAAGAAAGAGGAAGAGAAACGAGTGGCTCCAAAAAAGTATTTATAGCGGGATTATTATTGAGGAAGGAAAAAAAGATAAAGTTATTGCTCAGTGTTACTTGTGTTTGTCAACAACAAATCAAACAGTGCCACGTTTTTACATATCTTTCATTTGGGCCTGGACCCCCAAAAAACTTTTACCATATACATATCAACTACATAAGCTTAAATTAATTTCGTTAATTTCTCTACTCATTTTTTTATCTCATAATATAATTTTTAAAATAAAACCATATTATAATTATTTTATTTATGTATCCATCGAATTAAATACTTAACTAATATTAAATTCGAAAATTTGTTTTTTATTTTTAAATTACAATCATGTAAATTTAACAAAAACCAATTTACCATTTTTTGAAACAATTAACATATTTTTTAACTTCGATTATAACTTCTTAACCAAATACCAAATGTGTGTTTTTCTTGTTTCTAGCTTATTACAATTTTCACTTGAATATTACTCTATATCTCATTACCACGTTAATGTTATCAATATATACATGTGTACGTATTAACTCATTTGAAAATTATTTAAAATATTATTTTTATAAAAATACTTTATCATTTTATATTTTCATATGAAATTAATAAAATATTAAATATTGTGACATTTTAACTTAAAACAAAACTTCATTTACACTTTACATTAAAGATTAACAATATATATTTATTATATAGTTTTTCACCCTATCGTAGGTATAATTAGAGATGAGTAAAACTTAATTTGATTCGAAAAAATTAAATTTTGAATTAATTGAATCGAGTTAAATTTTATAATTGAATAACTCAAATAATTTGAATAACTGATTGGTATAAATACCCTTTATATCTTTGTCAGTTTTAAAATAAACAAATTGGTCTCTCTTTCAACAAAATTACAAAAAAATCAAAATATTTATAAAATTTTAAAATATAAAGAATATATAAATAAATTTAAATTTTAATATTCTCTAAAATAATAGTTTTGGGACCCAAATAAGTTAATTCTTGATTCAAGTTTGTTTTGAAAAAATTCAAATATATATAATTTTAAATTTATGTACTTTAAAATGAAACTAGTTATATTGTAATAAAATTTTAATTTTTTAATTTAACTCAAAAAATTTATTCGAATTAAATTTCATTTCACAAAATTTAATTGAAAAATATAATATTAATTGACTCCTTCAAGATCCAACATCAACTTGCATGTATTATATTAAAATTTTTAATTTAGATCAAAGTTTAGATAAAATTCATTCAACTCGATATATTAATTAAAATAATTACTTTTTAATTTTATAATCATGTTTGATTATTTTTAAAATTTGATAAATTTATAATATAAATTGAATTTACCATTAAAATATTAAATAGGAATGAGTTCAAAATACATATACGTAAAGATCTAATAGGAGAAGGAAAAAAATCTCAACGCTGCCAACCACATAAACTTCGGCCTAATGGATTAGAAAATGGGCTTTTTAACAAAACGGCCCACTAGAACAGTTAAAAGTGACCGAAGCTTTCTGTGAAAACTTTTTTTAAGATACCATTACAATTTACAATTATTCGTGTAATGGATAAATTCTGCAATTAGACCCTATACATTATAAAAGTTTCGGATTTAGTTATTATACTTTAATTTGGTCATTTTTACTCCGCGTACTTTTTAAGTTCTGAAATTTCAGTCCTCAGAAAATGATACGTATTAAATTCATTAAGTTAAATTCTTCTATTTATTAAATATGATGCGATAATAATACCATATCAATTTGCTATTTTCACATACTATTAATTAAAATTTCAATTAACGGATTAAAGCATAACTTAAGCTTTAAATGTCGGAGTCGAAGCTTTGTCCCTATTTTAATTTTTGTCTAAGCTTATTTTTGGATTTAATATTTTATTTCTAAACCCTTTCAAATTTCGAAAAAAATTTAAAGTTTCAGCAAATCACCTAATCCTAATTCACTAATTCATACATCATGGACATGGTGTACAAGTTCTTTTGTCGCTGTTAGTATAGTGTGAACTAGTCTTCATTAACCCATTTTTCCGAATTTGGACAAGCTAAGCTTAGCTAAGAAGGCACCGGAAAAGCTGAAATGTATAAAGACGAACTGATATCAAAATAGCCACTGGGATTTAGCCATCATCAGGGGGGCAATGCGTAATGACATTGATCTCCCTGTTAAAACTTTGGTCTGTTTTCTGCTTTTTACAGTAATTGGGCACATTTCAAACAGATTATTGGCTTCTTCCACGGTTCACCATGCAACCAAACCTAAGTTGAGATTTGTGGCCTCTGATTAGTGAGAAAAAGGGATTCCAAGACATTTCAGAGAATTTATTTAAGGCCTTCGGGATTTTGATAGTTTTGTATTACAGGCAACAACTAGTACAATAGGACATTGTCTCCATCACACTCCATTGACCCACTGTCACAGTAACTTTAAAAAACGAAACCCATCAATTGTTTCTGAGTTTGCTACACAATCAATGGATTAAAGCTTGGCATGAAAGGGGGCAAAAATAAATCAAATCTCAATTCAATTGTAAATAGATTAGTTACAGAAAAAGATAGCAACATATTGGTGGAAGAAGTATAAAAATGCCTAATAAACAATAGTCAAAAGAGTTTTAAGACCTTTTTAAGCCTGTATCACTAAAGGTATATAAAGTTACAACACAAGTAAGTGATGGATATAACTATAAGTTGAGATCAATGTCTCTTGGTGTTTCTTTTGATGATTGACCTTCCTCGTGAGATGGCTTGTTTTCCTCGGGTTTAGGTGGAGGCGGGGAACCTTGGTAGTTGATCAGTTGGTATGGAGCTCTCATGGCCGCCCTGCAAAACGAATGCCATTGATGGTCAATTTAGTGAAATATCATTCCATAATGAAGTGAAGAACAACAAGGTTAATTCTCAAATTCTCAAATTTGTAGTTTTTATAGTACCTGTCTTTTCTCTTTTCAAAGAACTTGTGAAGTGAGTTTCTTCTTGCAATTCTCAAATCTGCAGAGATCAAAGGAATGCAAACAAGTTAGGGGTTTTGTCATTAATGGTCTTGAAACTTCATCAACATGATTCAAGGCCGGGTTTTATATCAATTACCTGAACCGACATATTGGTGTCGCTCAACCGAAGGATCTTGAGCTGAACTATTCACGGTTGCAGAGGTGATGTTCAAGTCAGGGATATGAGGACTGCTGTAGTCAATTTTGTCAAGGTTAGCATTCAGTTTTTCCATGGAAGAGTCGGCAACAACACCACTACATGCAGTTGACCATCCACGGTTAGCTACGGCCATGATCTCCTTCACCTTGTCCGCGGGAAAATCATTATATACAAGCACTTGGCCACCAAAAAATATGGTCAGCTGAGCATTCTTTGGTTCCACTGCTGCTGATTTCCTAAACCCAAAAAAAACAATATTGTAAGTCCAGACTCTATAGATGTTTCTAACAAGGTCAGGATCTAACAATTTCAACTAAAATAGACTAATTGCTTCCAATTAAAGATCAAAGGGGGGTATATAAATGAAAAACAAAAACACATACATGAAATCTGTCTTGTTAATGGTATCTTCCTTGGAACTGGAAGCACAAAAACTGCCAATCTGTGGAAAGAAATCTGAAGATTTCACATTTGAGGTAGACGCCACAAGATTTGGTCTTGAACTCTCAGAACAATTCGGCATATTGGACAAAAAATTCATGTTTTTTGCTTGTTGCCTAGATGTTTCAAGCCCTGCAAACATAACCATATATATGTCATCCTTCTCTCCAAATCCAAGAACCCTTTTTTTTCCTAACAACATCCATAAGAAGAAACAAAATTCTTTGACAAATCAAGAAATCATAAACTCCCCTCACCAAACACCCTCCACAGAGATATATAAAAAAATAATAATAAAAACCAAACAAAAACCTCAGTATTTTACTAATAGAAGCCTAAAAAGAAGGCAAAAAAAAAGTACCTTTAGCATCTGGTTTTGAAGTCATTCCAAGGCTGAAATCCCCAAGATTCCTTTTTTCTTTCAAGTACTGGCTTAGAAGATTGACAAAACTTGCTCTGTCAGGAGATTTTTGCCCTAAATTAGACATTCCTCCCTTCTGATGTTGTTTGAAAACTCCCTCAAGTTTCTTACAAAAACTCAAATGAATGAATTGTTTGTAAAAGAAAATAAATCTACAGAAACATGAAGATTCAGGGTGTTCAAAAGGTTTAGCTACTTTGAGAGAGATTAATGCTAAAAGATGATGACGGGAAGAAATATAAGGTGAAGCAAGTTTCAACAAATTGAACCCTTCTCACACCATGTTCCTTGAACCTGATTAGCTGTGAGTTGTCTTGGTTTCTTTATCATGTAATTATTAAAATCTTAATTATTTTATTTTATTTGAAGCACGTTTTTCTTTTGCACAGAAGATTAAAAGGAAAAAATAACAATATTAAACAAGTAGAAGAAGTCAAGTGGGATGCAGATGGGTTTCCATGCAATTGCCTACCTCACTTTTTTCCATGGTTGCCCTTTTACTGTTTTTCTTTTTTTTTCTCCTTTAATATTTGAATAATTCTTAAATTATTGGATAAGATTTCGTGGTTCTCATGTTTTTACTCACATTTTTTTTTCAAAATGTTATTATAAATGTGAGCAAATAGATTTTTTTTTAAATTTTTGTTGGTATAATTGTTCAACAGGAGATGGTTGTGGTGATAAGGGGATTGATTTATCTAAGCAAATTTTTTTGGGGGGCTTGGGTTTGAAGGAACAGTCCAACTGAGTCCCTTTACTGACTTGGCTCGTGCCTAAATGAAAGTGAAGTGGTGGGTTTACCCAACACAACCAAGGGTATGTTGGGATTCGCAAAGAGCAGCACCTTATGATGTTCATGACTAAATAGATCCTAACATAATAGTGCCATGGGTCGTAGCTCAAAGCCTGTGTCCATTGCACAAAATGCATCCTATGGAGGTCTATCGTTTAAATAAGGATCAGTTGACCCACGAGAGCTGACCCAATTTAAAGAACTGTTGGAGAATTTTGTCCGTTTGAAGCCTAGGTTGCCCAATGATGCAGATATGAAAATTTAGGCTACCTTGATAAATAGGAAATCTAATCTTAGAAGATTGAGTAGAATAATATCTTATAATATTAAATGTGATTTGATATTGTAAACCATGTAAATCTCTTAATTGTAGGGATAGGCTTCAGCTCATCCATCGATGTAACTTGGTCTAGACTGTCGGTTTGAGAGGAGCTCAACTATAGAGTCTCCCCCTCATTTGTAAATCATCAATTATTCCATTGTATTCATTATTCTTTGAGAGAAAGAATAAAGTGATAGTATTTACTCAAATACCTATCGTGTATTATTTTTTGTGGCTATTTTGTTCTTTGAGCATTCTTTTGGCTTTATGTTGCTTCCGCTATATAAATTGATACCTTGGAGAAATTCTACGAGAATCCTCAATTGTTGATGGTTAGGTTGACTTAGGTGTGTTTGTGATGAGGGAATCGCCTAAGGCCACACGGATTGCAAAACTAAAGTACTAGCCCTGTGACAGTTAGTATTTGAGCTTAGGTTGCGAAGGCACCATCGAGATGTTGAAAGAAGTTGTCTATCAGAATAACTCAAAGGGGACCCATTGGTAGGCCAAAAAAGTCGAAACTTAACTATAAATCATTTGAGCCCTAAGTACATATGTCTAATCGGTCCCTCCACTAGCTCGTTGAAACCATAAATGATTTGTGTGTTGAATCGAAAATGAATATAATGAATAGAAGTAGAGAAATGAAAAATATTTAAAAATGATTATGGTTTTCTCCAAAATGAAAAAATAAAATCATTTGAAAATGATGTGGTTTTCCCAAAATAGAAATAAAAATGAAAATGGGAAGTGATTCATTTGCAAATGTACATGAATTACTCAAAAATGATCGGAAGAATAAGTTTGTGTTTTTGAACAGTTTTAAAGCCCGAAAATGAAAATAAATCATTCAATCGTAGTGAACAAGTTGAGTTGTGAAATATTAAATATATTTTCTTGGAAATTTTACCAAGAGTAAAAATCGTCACAATTTTATCGGAGTTAAAATTGGGATAAGAAAATTATTTAATTGGAAAATTAATTTTTATTTTGGAAAATAGAAAAATATGTATTAGGTTGGATTAAATTATAATGTGTTGGGTTAAAAGTCTAGAAAGCATATATAATTATGCCCAATACAATGAGAGGCCCGAATCCCCATAAGAATATATATGAGGGGAAACACACCCTATTAGCCCCTCTCCCTCTCCTAGTTAGACTAAGAAGTTGTTTTTCTATTTAAAATAAATCTCTACAATTTAACAAAGGTTTTACTTTCTCTCCCTATAAATAGATGTTACAAGTAGAGCTATTTATACAACTTTAATATATTGTTACTTTACTGAAAAATAGAGAGAATTTATTATCAACTATTAAATTTTTTTTCAGAATAACAATTCTATTGTTTTCTATTAAATAAGAGAGAATTTTCGTTTTCACCTCAAAAGGAAAAGAAAGCTTTTTCTAATTCTATGTTTTGATTTAATTGGTTCAAGTATACACTCGAAGTAGTTTGTGGCACGAGAATAGTGGATAACATTGTTTGGTTGAAAGTTGGAAAACATCAAGGATCCGCTTATCTAAAAACACAGGTATAGTCTCGGTTTAAGGTCCATTGCTATAAATATCACAAACTTGGTCGATTTTCAAAATTTCAATTTGTTACTGTGCAAGAAAATCATTTTCAAACTGATTTTTTTCCAACAATGTCGTGTTGGGGTGTCGAATTCTAGGTTACTACCAAATCCTGACTGCTAGACATTCTGCCTGTCACTGTTAAAATTTAAGGCTGAAACAGATTAGTATCTTCCTATTGATGATTTTGGGATATCATAATGGAAACTTTCTAACAAAGCCGCGAACCCATCGCACAATGGTGTCGTTAGACTCTCAGCATGCTCTTCCATTCCAGCCTTTCGAACTGGAACACATGTCGACTTCCGACCGCTTTCATCTATGTTTGCAAACTCCGCATATAACTCAAGCATTGGTGATCCACTAGAAATATGTGTTTGGACCATCACCTTCATCCCCTTTGCGCATCTAATATCTAAAGCTTCATATTTAACGGGGTTGACCAAAACAAAAATTTGAAATTTCAATGATGATATTCTCATCCTGGTGGATTCGATTATCTTTCGCCTAATTCTTACAAAAAGCTTCGATAATTGTATGATCTGATTGAAAGCCAATTGTGCTACCATGTAAATTGAAAATGTTTCCAGCTAGGCGCACTTTCAGTGTTTTTTTTTTTACATGTCACTAAAAATACGCCCTGTAGGTAGTATTTTCTGTAACACCCTAAACCCGGTCTAGACGTCCAAACCAAGTTCGGAGAGTTACATCACCAATACTAAAATTACTACTATCATAATCGAGTCGAAACAAACCATTCATCACATAGTATCCTTCACAACAACTAATTAAACACATAATCTTCACAAATACCATAGCATCATAGAATATCAAAATTCTTAATAGTAATATTTAAAAGAAAAATAAAAGCTTGACCGAGGTCTCGTGGCATCGACCTGATCAAAACTGGGAATCACCTGAAATCCAATCAATAATAAAATAAGTTGTGAACTCAGTGCATAAATGAAAATTTATTCAATTAATACTCACTTATAAAGCAATTCCAAATTCAGAGATTCGATTCGATATAGCATTAATTTCAATTCAAATTCAGAGCAGATAAGTTACATACATATATACAATTTCAGTTCATATATGGTACAGATCAGATTCAGATGTGACATTTCTATTTCCGTACGCTACACACCATCTTCGGCCATCCCAACACACCTTTATGGACATTCGATGTCCAACTAACTTTGCACACCTTTAGAGTGTTCATTGACGCTTCCACAGAAACTCAACTTGGTTGCTAGATTAATATGCGACAAGCGCCAAAATCAGAGTAACATTGTGGCGTAGCCATGATTTCAGAACAAACTTCTTTCTCCTTCACAATATCCCAACACATGCCAATACAGAACACAAATGACCATAACATGTATTCAGTCATTCCAACTCATTACACAACTAAACATGACAGCTCGATATCAGAGTAAGTATTATAGTGCACATATAATCATGTTGCTCACAGATCAATCTCAGAGTATCAAACAATTCTTATATAATTAAATTCAATTATCCGTACATTAAGGAAGCCAATATCAAGATTAAGTAACATTCACGACCTCAAAACCAGCTTCCAGGCCCAATAACCTACCACACGGCCAAGTCACTGATAAACCGTAATTTATACGTATTTTTACCCCATGCTTAACACATTTTATGGATGATTTTTCCTTAGAATTGGTGAATTTGATGCTCCTAATGCCTTAATTTCATGTTTTATATTTAGGTGAGCATAGGAGAGTGAAAGGAACAAGAAACAGGCCAAAAACGGAGAAAATGGGCCAATGTACGAAATCAACACGGCCTAGACCTCCTCACACAGGCAGACCACACGACCGTGTCAATTTGGCAGAACTGAAGCACGACTCACACGGGTGGATCACATGCCAGTGCCTATTTAACAGGCTTGACCACAGCCTGAAGTAATCGCACACGGGCGTGTCACATGGGCGTGTCCTTGCCGAGCCCAAGTTTAGTCCAATTCAGAAAAGGCCAATTTTGAGGGTTCTGAAGCATTCCAAAGCCTATAAATACACCCTAGAGGAGGGGGAAAAATGAGGCACAAGGAGGAAGGAAGAAATTACTCGAATAAAGCCGATTGATCCATCTCAAAAGCCAGATTCATCATCAAGACTTAAGAGCTCCCCTCAATTTCCTTTCAGGAGTTTTTGGGTTTTCTTTATGTTTTGTATTCATTATTCTTTTGAGATGTTTTCCTTTTTAGTTATGAACTAAATCCCCTAAATACCTAAGGGGAATGAAACCTAAGATGAATCTTGTTATTATTTTCTGAATTGTATGATAAATATTTGGCTTGTTCTCAATTATGTGTTCTTAATTCTTGTCTTGATATTCTAGGATATTGATTCAAGTTAAGCACTTATTTAGAGGAGGAATAGACCCTCTCTAAGAGTACATTTTTCATAATTAAGTGGAGTTGGTTGCGCACCTAGAGATAGGGTGACAAGATTTTGCCAGATTAGGGTGAAACCTAATAAAGGGATCCATAGATCGAGTTAATGCAACCCTAGGGAGTTAATTAGAAATAGATTTCAATTATTCAACCTAGGGTTAAACGTTGTTAGTCTCTAGAGGGATAATAATATAACTTAGGGATTTCTACGGATCAAGTCAAATGAATAAATCATCCAATTCAGAGTTAGAATAACAATTGAAGTCTAGGTGGATTTTTCCTTAGGTATTGTCTTAATTCAATCGTTTTTCCAAAAGTAATTCCCCAATTTTATTTCCTGTGAATTATTAGTTTAGTTAATTAGTTAGTTAAAACAAACCCCATTATTCTTAGGCTAGATAATAAAAAGACAGTCATTTCTAGTACTTTTAGTTTATTTGGGTTCGACAATCCGGTCTTGCTAAAGCTATACTACTGTTTGATAGGTACGCTTGCCTTCATCGTGATAATAGTTAGTTTTAAGAACGATTCATTATAAATTTATAAAACTTATCACACAAAATCACGTAGCAAGTTTTTGGCACCATTGCCGGGGAGGTAAGATATTAGGAACACTCAATTTTTATTACTTTAGCCATTTATTTTTCTTACAAGTTAATTTTATTTTAATTTTTATTATTATTTATTAATTTACTTTTTCTTTCTCTTGGTAGGTTTTTATAGTTTATGACTAGAATAAACCAGTCAGGACCATTACTTTTTTACAGTGAGATCGATCGCACAGTTCGCAGAAACTAAAGGGAAATAAGGCGAAACTTAAGATACACAGAGAACGAGTAAGAGGACGATATTCAAAACACAACCGAGGAGATGGCTAAAAACCAAGAAAATCTGCTACCTCCTGCAATTGCTGTTAATCAAAATCCTACTCCGCGAACTATGTATGATTATGTTAAACCTTCTTTAACAGGGGCTGAGTCAAGCATAGTTAGACCTGCTATTGCTGTAAATAGTTTTGAACTGAAACCTAACACAATTAAAATGATACAACAGTTTGTTCAATTTGATGGTTTACAGGACGAGGATCCCAACGCCACTTGGCAAATTTCTTAGAATTTTGCGATACATTTAAAATCAATGGTGTTTTTGATGATGTCATACGTCTTCGGTTGTTTCCTTTTTCGTTAAGGAATAAGGCTAAACAATGGTTAAACTCGTTACCACGATGGTCAATCACTACTTGGGAACAAATGACCGAAAATTTTTTATTAAAATATTTTCCACAGGCTAAAATAGCCAAATTACGTAATAATATCTCTTTTTTTGTGCAGATGGATTTAGAAACACTCTACGATGCCTTAGAGAGATATAAGGACCTTTTGAGAAGATGCCCTCACCACGGGTTACTACTTTGGCTATAGGTTCAAACGTTCCATAATGGCCTGAATCCTTCGACTCGACAGATGATTGATGCAGCCGCTGGAGGAACTATCAATAATAAAATACCTGAGGCAGCTTACGAATTTATTGAAGAGATGTCACTAAATAACTATCAGTGGCAAGTTATGAGAACAAAACCGACGAAAGCAGCCGGTGTTTTCAACCTCAACGCGGTTACTATGCTATCCAACCAAGTAGAACTCTTAAATAAAAAGATTGACGGTTTGTGTGGTTCTACTCAGGTACATCCAGTGATAAGGTACGATTCAAATGGAGGAGGAGCGTGCACAAAATATCAACCCTTCAACCCTAGCATCGATGAGGAACAAGTCGAATATATAGGTAACAATAACTCTAGATCCCAAAATAACCCATATAGTAATACTTACAATGCAGGTTGGAGGAACAATCCAAATTTTTCATGGGGAAGCCAAGGAAACCAGAGACCACCTCCAGGCTACCAACAACCACCCTACCAACAGGAAAAGAAGCCAAACCTTGAAGAGATGCTAACAAAATTTATATCGGTGTCAGAAACTCATTTTCAGAATACCGGGATAGCACTTAAGAATCTAAGAGCTCGAAACTTAAATTGGACAGCTTGTCAAGTTGATTTCTGAACGACCACAAGGTAGCTTGCCAAGCAACACAGAATCTAATCCAATGGAGCACCTCAACGCGATTACTAGTCAAGATGAGGAAGGGTTAGTCACACCTAAACCAGAACCTATGCAAGAAACTGAGATAAACAAAAGTAAAGGTGAGGTAGACCACAATGAGCAGAAACCGTTAAGTACAGAATACAAACCTCCTGTGCCATACCCTAAAGCGACAAGGAAAGGCCGCTCAGATGAACAATTTGGTAAATTCCGTAAACTCTTAAAAAATTACATATTAACTTACCGTTTATTGAAGCTCTATCGCAGATGCCAAACGTAATGAAATTTTTAAAGGAGCTTTTAGCAAATAAGCGGAAGTTGGACGAGGCTTCGCATGTGAAGCTAAACGCAGTTTGCTCAGCTGTTCTACAGAATAAGCTACGCAACAAATTAAAAAATTCAGGGAGTTTTACAATTCCTTGCTTAATTGGTAGTTTAGATGTTAATAATGCATTAGCTAATTTAGGGGCTAGTATTAACGTCATAACCTACAAAATGTTCAAACAATTAGGTCTTGGGAAACCTAAACAGACTAGGATGAGTATTCAATTAGCAGGTAAAACTATAAGATTTCCTAGGGGTATTATTAAAGATGTGCTAGTTAAAATCGACAAATTTATATTTCCCATTGACTTCATTATTCTAGACATAGAGGAGGATAGCAACACTTCTTTGATTTTAGGAAGACCCTTTTTAGCAACTGCTAAAATGATTATTGATGTTGGCACAAGTGAGCTCACACTTCGCGTGGGAGACGAAACAATCATCTTTCAAGCTCGCAATTCTGGCAATGCATCAGAAATTGAAGGTGATCGTCTAAACCATTCTACTAAAATTGACAATATGGTGCAACCTACTTTGCAGGAAATGAGTTTGAAGGAAGTACATAGGTCATTCTCAAGCAATAGTAGATGACCTATTTATGAAGAACGAAGGCTACAAATCGAGGACCTAGATGAATGGTAGACACATAAACCGAGAACACACAATAAACCAAAACTACGCCAAGATGAGCTCAATACCTTTCCAAATCAACTTAAGGTTGGAGATTAAGTTTTATTAGATGCCGCAGATCCTCACATTGTCACTACCAAACCGAATGAAGAAATTCCTCTTACGGTACTTAGCATTTTCCCATTCGGTACAGTCGAGGTAAGTCATCCCAAGTTCAGCACTTTTAAGGTAAACAACACCCGTCAAAACTTTATCTTGATGAAAATGATAGCAGAAATGAGGAGTATAAGCTCCTCGAATCACTATGACCATTCAATGGAGAGGTAAGTCAAGCTTAGACTATAAATAAGCACTTTTCGGGAGGCAACCCGAGCACTAACTCTATTAACTTCTTTAAATTTTAGTGTTTAACACCTAACTTACTTACGGAGCTCTTGAATACAGGTTTCCCACACAGACACGGCCTATCACACGGGCGTGCCTTAGGCCGCATAGAAACAGGGCAAAGATTTTCCCCAGCACGGGCTACGATAAATAGCCACGGCCGTGCGACATGGTCGTGGGCGAACCTACCGCACGCCCATATCTTGAAACCGTGGTTAAATCTGTCAATTTAACACAGGCGTGCGCCTTACTACACGGGCGTGAGAGAAGTGAACAGAGATCGACACTGCCGTGCAATATGGCCGTGTACACCAATGCTCCTAATTTCGAAAAATACGAAATGCACGGGCTGAGCTTAGAGCACACGGAGGTGCCCCACGGCCGTGTACTCCAATTTCTCTATAAAAATCTATTATTTATTTTATTTTATTTTTATCTCTATATTTTGAAATTATTTTTTTATTTTATTTTATTTCCTTTTAATACTATTTTATCTTGAGTTTTTACAATTTTTATTCTTCGGCTATTTCATTATGAGTAATTACTCTTCAGTATACCTCTTAAAGAGTTATTGATTTTATCACAGTTATAAAGAGCTCCTCAGCTCATCATCACATAGGAACTAAAAACTCCACTAGGAAAGGCTCCCCACGACTGCCATGTCCTGCTCGACCACGACTATAGCCAACTTCAGATCTAATATTCTTTTGGCGCAGGATTTATAGACTAATGAACCTCTACCACTGCCGGAGTATCCTCCTCCACCCTTATGCCGATTATTCTTCAAAAACTCTAGTTCGAGGAAATTCATTCATCAATCAGGAAGTTTCACTTCTCTCCCTATCTTATTTTCTTTTCTATATATATATCTTTATCTTAAGTGTGGGGGGATATTCATTTCACTATCGGAAAAATCCCTCAATGATTGTCTTGTTCTCCTGCAAAGCTCTCATATCATGTTTAGGATAAATTTTGATTGATTTATGACTTTTATTGATATATCTTGAATTAAAACATAGGCATTTATGCATTGAGGGTTTAAAACTTTAAGACATTAGGGAATGAAGCATGATAAGTTGATTTTTGAAGAATTAAAAACTTTTAGGTTGTTTCACCAAGTTTAGGTATTATCTTGAGTTCGAATTCACAAATTTAAACATCAAAAAGCCATAATTTTTGTGAGATCTTAAGCCTTTAGAGCATCTATTATTTCTTTCATGTTCACTTTCATTATGAGTGCGTCAGTATTGAATTGCTATTCTAGAACTTGCTTGATTATGCATGTCAAGACCACACCATTTGATTTGATATGTCAAAATGATAAAGGCTCTTAGGTTTAACCCACTCACTCCATAAAAGCCTACCCTCACAATTAACCCTTAGTGAACCCTCTTGAGCCTAACAACCCATTCATTGACTTACCCTCGATATTAACCCATAACTCATTATTATTGAAACCCTCTAAATTAATTTAATCCTTATTTTTTGTCTAGATTTGAGTTGGAATAATTGCTTAGCTATGTTTTATTGTATTTTTCAATTATTTGTTCTTAAAAAAATGTATACATATTAGTAGTAGTAATCTTTTGAGCAAAAGAAGTTAAATTCCATATTCTAAGAAAAAGCTCTGTTGTACACAATTGATGACTAGTCATTTTTCTAGTTAGGCAATTTTTCAATTCAATTTCGATTCTAACCCTTTCTTTCAGCTTGTGACCACACCCTTAACCAAAGCCACGTTATAACCCTCTAAAGACCTTTTGATTGATGTTTCATCTCAATTTATAGTGGTGGAGATTTGATTTTCATGCAAGCCTATGGTAATGACTCTTCATTATCGACTATTGAGTGCTTCATTTTATTGTCCTTAAACACCTTGAGTGGTTTAAGTGAATCTTTAGTGAGGATGTGAAACTCTGTGATATTTTGAATCAAAGGTAATTACTTAAATGTGGGGAGACATCTATGTTTTCATGATAAAATGCTCAACTTAGAATGTTTGAAACTTTGATGTTCTTTTAGTTGAATTCTCAATGTATGATTACCTATGGATTATTTTGAGATATTATCGATAGAATTTAAAAGTTGAGAAGAATTTATTTTGATTATGAGTTGAGGATTTTGCTTAAGGACAAGCAAATGCTTAAGTGTGGAGGCATTTGAAAAACCGTAATTTATACATATTTTTATCCCATGCTTAACATATTTTATGGATGATTTTTCCTTAGAATTGGTGAATTTAATGCTCCTAATACCTTAATTTCATGTTTTATACTTAGGTGAGCGTAAGAGAGTGAAATGAATGAGAAACGGGCCCAAAATGGAGAAAATAGGCCAACATGCGAAATCAACACAGCCTGGACCTCCTCACACGGGTAGACCACACGGTCGTGTCAATTTGGCATAATCGAAGCATGACTCACATGGGTGGATCACATGCCTGTGCCTATTTAACAGGCTTGGCCACGGCCTGAAGTAATCGCATACGGGCGTGTCACAAGGGCGTGTCCCTGCCGAGCCCAAGTTTAGTCCAATTCGGAAAAGGCCAATTTTGAGGTTTCTAAAGCATTCCAAAGCCTATAAATACACCCTAGAGGAGGAGAAAAAAGAAGGCACAGTGAAGAAGGAATGAATTACTCAAAGAAAGCCGATTGATCCATCTCAGAAGCCGGATTTATCATCAAGACTGAAGATCTTCCCTCAATTTCCCTTCAGGAGTTTTTGGGTTTTCTTTATGTTTTGTATTCATTATTCTTTTGAAATGTTTTCCTTTTTAGTTATGAACTAAATCCCTTAAATACCTAAGGGGAATGAAACTTAAGACGAATCTTGTTATTATTTTCTGAATTGTATGATAAATATTTAGCTTGTTCTTAATTATGTGTTCTTAATTCTTGTCTTGATATTTCAGGATATTGATACAAGTTAAGCTCTTATTCAGATAAGGAATAGACCCTCTCTAAGAGTACATTTGTCATAATTAAGTGAAGTTGGTTGCGCGCCTACAGATAGGGTGACAAGATTTTGCCGGATTAGGGTGAAACCTAATAAGGGGATCCATAGATCGAGTTAATGCAACCCTAGGAAGTTAATTAGAAAGAGATTTCAATTATTCAACCTAGGATTAGACGTTGTTAGTCTCGAGAGGGATAATAATATAACTTAGGGATTTCTACGGATCAAGTCAAATGAATAAATCGTCTGATTCGGAATCAGAATAACAAGTGAAGTCTAGATGGATTTTTCCTTAGGTATTGTTTTAATTCAATCGTTTTTCTAAAAGTAATTCCCCAATTTTATTTCCTGTGAATTCTTAGTTTAGTTAATTAGTTAGTTAAAACAAACCCCATTATTCTTAAGCTAGATAACAAAAAGATAGTCATTACTAGTACTTTTAGTTCCTTTGGGTTCGACAATCCGGTCTTGCTAAAGCTATACTATTGTTCGATAGGTACACTTGCTTTCATCGTGATAATAGTTAGTTTCAAGAATGATTCATTATAAATTTATAAAACTTATTACACAAAATCACGTATCAGTCACATACCCATGTGCCTTGCTCGTGTGATTCTGAAGCATAAACGATGACTTACATGGCCTAGACACACATTCGTGTCCCTGCCCGTGTGACTCACACGACCGGGGTACACCCCCGTGTCCCTGCCCATGTAGTTTTATACAAAAAATAGTGAGTTACACGACCAATACACACGCCCATGGCCGTTGCCCGTGTGAACCTTACACCACTATGGCCACATACGGCCTAGAAACACAGTTGTATGACCCTAAAGAAGTAAATAATGAGTTACACAGCTGAATCACATGGCCTGGTCACGCGCCCGTGTGGCGTCGACAGCCACCGTTTTTTGACGATCGAAACTTGCAAAAACTATGATTTTCTATGTGCACCTGGATATATTTCGAAGAAACTACAACATAAAAGATCCTCGAAACCTAAAACAATCATTCAGTAACATAATTTAGCAATTTAATTAAGACAATTTCTCAATTATTCACTTAATGCATATGTCAAAAGTTTCGACACGAAGCCTTCAACTAACCCAAACTTACTGAAACTTCAGCAACAATTACAGAGATTGTCTTATTACTTTTCCTTGTTGTTAATACTCTCACCTGATAGGTAAATAAACGATCATTAATAAGACATTCTTGTAACTCACAGAAATATCCCATTCCAAGTAATTTACGAAGCAAAGAAAAATCGCAGAGATGCTCGCATTAACAGTTACTTACCCGATAACCTTCTAACCAGTGGCTAACAACAGAATTTCAGTTAATCCAAAATTCCCCCGATACTCCGATTAACAAAATAATTAAAATGAAAAAGAAAAAAAGAAAATAGAAAATGACCAAGAAGGAAAATAAAAAAAAATAAAGAAGAATAAACTATCGTTATTTAATTTTCTAACTTCCAAGCAGATTTCTAGCATTTGACAAAAATGTTTTCCTTATAGGAAACCTTCAAGACTCGAACACGGGACCTAACAATATACAGACAGATGCTTAACAAGTTAACCCGCAGGCTCATTCTTGTCTCAATTTCATATTGAATTGAACTTAACCAGGTAATGCGTGATTATGGGTTGATTTCAAAAACAACAAAACTTTTAATGGTGCAACTCGAATTTCAGACCTTAAACACAAAAGCAGAACACAGAATAAGAGATACAGAAATATATTACTACAGATTCTCACAATTAATTTCTTAAAATTTTGGAGCGTTACAACTATCTCCCCTAAAAAGAAATTTCGGCCTCGAAATTTTACCTGAGTCAAACAGATATGGATACAGACATCGGATTGTTTCCTCATGTTCCTACGTGGCTTCCTCAGTAATGTGGTTCCGCCATAAAACTTTTACTAAAGGAACAGTTTTCTTCCTCAGCACATTAATATCACATTCCAAAATCTGGACCGGTTCATTTTCGAATGTTACACCTAGTCGCAACTTGATCTCGTTGACAATAACAATATACGACGGATCTGAACGGTACCATCTCAGCATCGAAACATAAAACACATTATGAATTCAATCCAGTTCTATCAGTAATTCTAACTAGTAAGCAATAGCTCTAACACACTTCAGGACACGGTAAGGGCCAATGAACCTCGGGCTGAGCTTGCCCTTGCGTCCAAATCAGAAGACCTTTTTTCACGGTGATACTTTCAGGAAAACTTGACCACCAATAAAAAACTCGATGTCTTTCCTCTTTAAATCAGCATAAGATTTTTGCCTATTAGATGCGGCTTTCAGTCAGTCCCGAATTACTTTCACAGTGTTATCAGTTTCATAAACCAGCTCAGGACCTATATCTAGCGTTCACTTAATTCTGTCCAACATAATGGAGTACAACACTTACGTCCATATAAGGCCTGGTAGGGTGCCTTCTGAATTCTAAACTAAAAGTTGTTGTTGTATAGAAATTTTGCCAACGGTAGGTATTCTTCCGAACTACCCTTGAAGTATATCACACAATCCAAAAGCATATCCTCTGGAATCTGAATAACTTGCTTCGACTACCCATTAGTTTGGGGGTGATACACAGTGCTGAAATTAAGTCGGGTGCCCAATGCCTCATGGAGTTTCTTCCAAAATCGAGACGTAAATCGCGGATCACTGTTAAAGATGATTGAGACTCGAATTCTGTGTAGCCTCACAATTTTGGCGATATACAATTTAGCTAACTTCTGTAAGGAGTAATCTGTTCGAATAGGAATGAAGTGAAATGATTTGGTCAACCGATCAACGATGACCTAAACTAAATCTTTCTTAGTGGGGGTTAAAGGCAACCCCGTAACAAAGTCCATTGTTACCCATTCCCATTTCCACTGCGGAATATTAACTGGCTAAAGCAGTTCGGAGGGCAACTGATGTCTAGCATTAACTTTCTGATACATCAGATAGTGAGATACAAAAGTGACTACCTCCAATTTCAGTCTGGGCCTCCAATAAAGCTCTTAGATCCCAGTAGATTTTATTCCCACCAAGATGCATAGCATAGGGACTATTATACACCTCCTGTACGATTGAATACCTTAATTTCTTATCATTAGGTACATAAATCTGACCTTTGAAGCATAACACGTTATCGCTATTCAAGCTAAAATCAGAATTCTCAATCGAATTAACATACCGCAGACACTGAACTAAGGACTCATCGCTCAACTGTTTAGCTCTAATCTATATCCACACAAATCGGTTACACCTATAATTCAGCTAACAGCCCTCCATCATACACTAAATTCAGACGAGCTAACATTGCTCTCAGATCAGTCATTGCTCTACGGCTAAAGGCATCAGCTACCACACTAGTCTTACCTAGATATTACTCTATCATGCAATCATAATCTTTAAGTAACTCAACCCATCGGTGCTGTTGAAATTTAATTCTTTTTGGGTTAACAAATATTTGAGACTCTTGTGATCTGTGTAAATAATACAGCTTTCACCATACAGATAGTGTCTCCAGATTTTCAAAGCAAACATAACTGCAACTAGCTCAAGATAATGCGTAGGGCAGTTACTCTCGTGTGTCTTAAGCTGCTATGACACGTAAGTGGCCACCTTACAGTCTTTCGTAAGTACACACCCTAACCCAAAATATGAAGCATCACTATATACCATAAACTCTCGAATTGATTCCTATTGAATTGAAATAGGAGCTTGTGTCAAAGTGGACTTGAGTTTATCGAAGCTAGATTGTTGTGCCTCAGACCACATGAATGAAGAATTCTTGCACTGCAGCTTCGTTAGAGGTGACGCAATCAGAGAAAATCCTTCAACGAACCTTCAGTAGTAACCGGCTAAACTCAGAAAGCTACGAAGCTCAAATACATTTTTTGGTTGCTGCCACTCAATAATAGCTTCTATTTTCTTAGGATCAACTCGGATCTCTTCCACCGTTACCACATGACCCAGAAAGGTAACTTATTGTAACAAAAACTCGCACTTATTAAACTTGGCATGCAACTATTTTTCTCGAAGTATTTGAAGTACAATACGAAGATGGTTATCATGCTTAGTTTTAGTTTAGAGTAGATCAAGATATTATCGATAAAAACCACTACAAATTTATCCAAATACTGTTGGAACACCCGATTCATTAGATCCATAAATACCGCCGGGGCATTCATTAAATCGAAAGGTATCACCAAGTACTTGTAATGTCCTTAACAAGTTCTGAAGGCAGTTTTATACACACCAGTCTCTTTGACCTTAAGCTAATGATAACCAGAATGCAAATCAATTTTAGAAAAGATAGATGCTCCTCGAAACTAGTCGAACAAGTTGTCAATCCTCGGTAATGGGTACTTACCCTTGATTGTCAACTTGTTCAACTTTCTATAATCTATGCACATTCTCATCGACCTGTTTTTCTTTTTAACAAATAATACCAGTGCTCCTCATGAAAATATATTCTGTTGAATAAATCTCTTATCAAGGAGTTTCTAGAGCTACGCTCTTAGCTCGGTCAGCTTTTTCAGTGTCATGTGGTAGAGCACAATAGACACTGGAGCAGTACCAAGTAACAAATCAATTTCAAACTCCATTTCTCTATCTAGAGGCACTCCGGGCAATTCCTCGTGAAAAATGTCTGGGAACTCTTCATGGTGCAGATATCTCCTATCGAAAGTTTTACGAGAACAAAATCGGATACGTAAGCAAGGTATGCCTTACACCCCTTTCGGACTAACTTATCTGCTACAAGAGTAGATATTATGTTAGAGAGGTAATCTCAACGCTCACCAACCATAACCACCTCGTCATTCTCATTCAATCTTAGAGTTACCCTCTTGGTTGCACAATCTAGACTGACTCGATACTCAACGAGCCAATCTATTCCCAAAATTAAATCAAACTCATTAAAGGGTAATTCTATTAAATCAGTTGGAAATATCATACCCTGAAGCTCTAGGGGTACCCATCTGTATACTCTATAAACTCGAATTGATTGACCCAAATAACTAATCACTGAAAACTTTCTAACAGTATTCTCAGTAGTTAAACCTAGATTTACAGAAACAACACTAGCTATGTATGAGTGAGTAGAGCCAATATCAATGAGAGCATAATACGAGGCAGAATGAATAAAGAAGGTACTTGCAATGACATTAGCATCATCGATCTTATCGCGGCGTCTCGATGCATAAACTAGTGCCGGTTGACCTGCACCTCTACCCGGTGCTCTCTATCCTCTCCTAGATCTATTACCACTCTTACCAATACCACGACCTCTGGATGGTTGTTGAACCTCTCTCGGAGGTCGAACAGAATTTAGAGCCGGAGCCTATACCATAGCTGACACTGGATCTGGTTGGCGGGGGCAATCCCTAACTTAATGCTCCATCGACCCATAACAGAGGCATGCTCCTAATTTCCTCTAGCACTCGCCCTGATGGCGCTTCCCAAAATCACTGCACAGCTGAATCTCAGTCACTATTACTGGTGCCTCAGCCATCGAGGGCCTATCAAATCTCGCCCACTTCTTAGGATGCCGACTAGGACCAGAGGGACCCAAATCCCCCTTAATCTTATTCTGATCCTTCTCACGATCATGCTGCTCGTACTTAATATGCTTCACTTCTTCCACTATTTTTGCTTTGTTAACTAAAACGGTAAAAACTCGCTACCTTTGAGGAGCTATCAGAACTCGCAAATCATATCTCGATCATTCCTATAACTTCACGCACTTGTCATAGTCAGATGCTACTAAAGTCCATGTATACCTACTTAGTCGAAAAAACTCAGCTTCATATTCCGCCACAGATCAGTCACCCTGAACTAGGCTCATAAATTCACGCCGGCAGGCCTCAACACAACTCGCCACCACATACTTACCCTAGAAGCCGTTCTTGAAATAGTCCAGTCCACTTGTTCAGGCTGAGCTCCTTGCTCAAAGGTCAAACACCACTGATAAGTTTCATCTCTGAGTAGGGACACAGCACTAATCAATTTCTGAGTGGGAGTCCAGTCTAGATCTATCATAATACGCTCAGTAGCTTTGAGCCAATATTCCGCAACAGTAGGAACAACTCCTATGATGCCCCTGAACAATTCAGCCCCATTCGACTGGAGTCGTTTAGTAATTGACCCTCAGTATTCTGATCTTGAATGAGTCCCTACGACCCTCTCTAATGCTCGAATCATGGCTTAGGACAGTACGTCATCCCCAGCCGTCGAAGTCTAAGACTTCATATCAGCAATGGGAGTACTAACAGTCTCACTGGTCTCCAGATTGAGCATACTACCCATAAAGGATGACTCTGCTAGAGCTATTCCTCAGCGTCCTCGATGCCGCTGTATACCACGTCCACGATTACTGCAAGAACTCAGTGTAGTAATCTAGCTACAATGTCAGAGTATACAGATCAGTTCAAACTTCTAATAGGATGATTTTGTTAGTTCACATCAAAACATTTTACCCATAACAGTTTAAGTATTATAGTCTTTATAACAGAACATAAATACTTACTGGGTCAGTGTCGGAGGCTCGGTCGTTCACTAAAGTTTCAGTGTTTCTATATTATTTGAAATGTTAAATTATCATTAAGATACTTTCTCAAAAATTATGAGCCCAAAGAAAGTTTGAGTGTTGACAAACTTGGCTCTGATACCATTAAATATAACACCCTAAACCTGATCTAGACATCTAGACCAAGTTGAGAGAGTTACATCACCAATACTAAAATTACTACTATCATAATGGAGTCGAAACGAACCATTTATCACATAGTATCCTTCACAACAATTAATTAAACACATAATCTTCACAAATACTATAACATCATAGAATATCAAAATCTTTAATAGTAATACTTAAAAGAAAAATAAAAGCTTGACCGAGCTCTTGCGACACTGAACCGATCAAGAATGGGAATCACCTGAAATCTAATCAATAACAAAATAAGTTGTGAACTCAGTGCATAAATGGAAATTTATTCAATTAATACTCGCTTATAAAGCAATTCCAAATTTAGAGATTAGGTTCGACATAACATTAATTTCGGTTCAGATTCAAAGCAGACAAGTTATATACATATATGCAATTTTAGTTTATATACAGTACAAATCAAATTCAGATGCAACATTTCTATTTCTGTCCACTACACACCGTCTTCGGTTATCCCAACACACATTTATGGACATTCAATATCCAACCAACCCTACACATTTTTAGAGTGTTCATTGACACTTTCACAGAGATGCAGCTTGGTTGCTAGATTAATATGCGACAAGTACCAGAATCAGAGAAATAATAATTGTGGCGTAGCCACAATTTCAGAACAGACTTCTTTCTCATTTACAATATCTCAACACATGCCAATGCAGAACACAAATGCCCGTAACATGTATTCAGTCATTCCAACTCATTATACCATTAAATAAGACAGTTCGATATCAAAGTATTATAGTGCATATATAATTATGTTACTCATAGATCAGTCTCATAGTATTAAACAATTCTCATATAATCAGATTGAATTATCCGTATATTAAGGAAGCCAATATCAAGATTAAGTAACATTCACGGCCTCAAAACCAACTTTCGAGCCCAATAACTTGTCACATGGCCATGTTACACACCCGTGTGCCTTGCTGCTTACCCAAACTTACCGAAACTTCAGTAACAATCACAGAGATCGTCTTGTTGCTTTTCCTTGTTGTTAATACTCTTGTCTGATTGTTTCAGTAACAATCACAGAGATCATTTATTTACCTATCAGACAAGAGTATTAACAACAAGGAAAAGCAACAAGACGATCTCTGTGATTGTTACTGAAACAATCATTTAATCAATAGAATTTCCCGATTACTCACTTAATGCTTATGTCGAAAGTTTCGACACGAAACCTTCAACTTACCCAAACTTACCGAAACTTCAGTAACAATCACAGAGATCGTCTTGTTGCTTTTCCTTGTTGTTAATACTCTTGTCTGATAGGTAAATAAATGATCGTTAATAAGAGATTCTCGTAACTCACAAAAATACCCCATTCCAAGCAATTCACAAAACGAAGAAAAATTGCAGAGATGCTCCCATTAACAGTTACTTACTTGATAGCCTTCTAACCAGTGGCTAACAACAGAATTTTCATTAATCCTGTATTCCCCCCGATACTCCGATTAACAAAATAATTATAACGAAAAAGAAGAAAAGAAGATAGAAAATGACCAAGAAGGAAAAAAAAATGAAGAAGAATGAACTATCATTATTTAATTTTCTAACTTCCAAGTTGATTTCTAGCATTTGACAAAAATGTTTTCCTTATGGGAAACCTTTGGGACTCAAACATGGGAGCTAACAGGTTACAGACAGATACTTAACTAGTGAACTAACAAGTTCATTCTTGTCACAATTTCAAACTGAATTGAACTTAACCGGGTAACGCGTGATTATGGGTTGATTTCAAAAATCACAAAACTTTTAACGATGCAACTCGAACTTCAAGGCTTAAACATTAAAGCAGAGCACAGAACCAGGGATACAAAACTCTAATTATGCAAAATTTCATAATTAATTTCTTAAAATTTTGGGGCGTTACATTTTCACTCTCACAATTTCAACCCCTGCAAAGTTGCCACTCACTCGTCAAATATCCCAAGAATCCCGGGATAATATTTTCTTTACATTTTCGGTCGACCTCCACCTATCGTAAATTATAGGTGACCAAAACTTGATTCAATTCTAAAAAAATTAAAAAAATATGAACTTTGAGTTAATCAAATCGATAATTTGAGTTTCGATTTCGAACCAAGTTAAATTTTACAATTCGAATTATTTGAATAATGATTGGTTTAAATACCCTTTAGTACATGTCAATTTTGAAAATTACCATATTGGTTTCAAAATAATGACAAAAACTTAGAATAATTTCAAAATGTTAAAAATAATATTATTTTTAAAACTCAAAATATTTATAATAATTCTAAAATTTATATTCTCCACCAAATATAAACATTATAAAAATTGTAAAGAATTTATAAAAATTTTAAAGTTAAAAATTTCCTAAAATAAAATTTTGAGGACCTAGATCCTAAAACTTATACCTTAAATTACAAAAAAAACCCTCATAAACCCTAAACAAAAATCCTCAAAAAAAATCTTAAATCAAAACTTTAAAACCCTAAAAAATTTTAAAAATCCTAAATCATGGGGAGAGCAAGAAAATGTTTCTAATTAGACGCGCTTTCCTAACTAAGTAGGAAAGTGCATCTATCTGAAAATATTTTCCTATCAACTCCACTGAAAACTCTTTCATTTAAAAGCATTTTCATTCCCTGACTAAAATCGACCTAACTCAATAATTTTTTTAAAAAATCAGCATTTTTAGATAATTTATCTCTCCAATTACTTAAAAAAATCTTTAATTAATTAAAAAATCAAATGAAATATAAAAAAGGGTAGGGGTGGTAATTAAATGCAAGCAAGGTTCTGATCGGTAACAGTGAGAAGACAAAGACAAAGTTAGGCGCATTTTTAAGGGTGGTGGTTGGATGGATTTATACACACACAAGTGCCGACAGTGGGTGCACAGTGGGTCCCTCAAAATTCTTTTTAAATATATATATGATTCGCTACATTACATTGACTAGTTTCCTGCTTATTAAATATTTAATAATACAGCACGTGGTAAACAATTCTTGTCTCGGTGGACTTCAAATGGGCTCAAAATATTATCCCATATTTTATATTATATATGGATGTAATTTTTCTACACAAAATAAATAATTATATATGATCTATAATAAAGAAATATAAAATAAGTTAAATGTTTAAAATATTAATCTTACAAAAATTTTAATTTACGTAAAATCAATTTAGTTTTATATTATGTAACTAATACTAAGCAAGAAAATCGAGAAATAGAAAACTAATTTAAATCAAAATTTTTAGATAGTTTATGAAATGCAAATTTAAAATTATGGTTATTAAAATTAAATTAAACTTTATTTTTATTTAATTTATAAATAGTTTTAAATTTTATGTTGTAAAAATAAGGGTTAAATATAATATTAATACCTAAACTTATCCACTTTTCCCATATTAATACTTATAATTTTATTTTTCCTAGATTGGTACTCAATTTTTTTCTATCAACTAATTTGGTACCTAAGTCAAACACCGTTAAGTTTAAGATACGTGATGAATAAGATTGTGACTAGAGGTGATCATGGGCGGGTCGGTCGGGCCCAGATAAAATTTTAGGCCCGTCTACTAGGCTCTGGTCTGCCCGACCAAATATGGGCCTAAAATTTTGCCCAAGCTCGCCCGAAATAAAATTACTAAGCCCGCCCGCCCGCCCATATTAATTTTTTTCTTATTTCATTAAATAAAAAATTTAAAAATATAATAAATAAAATATATTTAAAAACATAAAATAAATATTAAAACAAATAAAAATAATACTAAAACAATTCTTAAAACAATACACAAATTAACAATATAATAAAAATAGTTATATTAAAATTTAAAATAATTAAAATAAAATAAAATATATATTAATATATAATTAAAGAGGCCCGGCCAAAAAACTCTTATCGAGGTCTGCCCGCTTTTTTAAACAGGCCTCGCTTTTTTGCCCAAGCCCATTTTTCAGCCTATATTTTACCCAAACCCTCCTATTTTTCCCAGGCGAGCCTTGGCCAGGCACCATCCCGACCCATGATCACTCTAATTGTGACACGTGACATAAATAACATCATAGTGATGTCATAATCTAAAATTTTTTTCTTTTGACTTTTTTTCTCCCCCCAATTCAGTTGTTCCTCTATTTTTCTTCTTCTTCTTTCTGTCCCCAAATCTCTTTCATTTCTCTTTTTATTAGATTTTCAAATAAAAAACTTTCAATTTTTTTAATCAAAAGCTTCTTCTCTTTTTCTTCTTTCTTTGAGAGTCTAAAATTTCTCTTTTGTTCAGCTGAGAGAGAAAGAAAGAACGGAACTTTGTCGTTGGTACATGGTATCATTCATGTATAGGCATGTTACAACCACAAGGAATTTAGGCGACATTTCTTGAATTTGTTTGAAGAGTGTTGTTCATCTGTCTTTTATTCTCCTCTCTAAGGTTTATTTTTGAAAAACAAAGAACAAAATCAGGGTTTGGATTTGCGGGAAGAATGTGCGGACTTCATATCTTCATTGTATGGATCGTGTTATGTTAGAATTAAGTGACCCAAATTCTTATTTAAATAAAATACGATGGAAAATAAAATAAAAGTAAAATCCATATAGAACTAGACTTCTTTTATTTTATTTTAGAATAAGGTTTTTAAACCTTATTAAACTCCATCTATTTTATATTGATTAGGATAAGGTGTTTCAATCCTACTAGAATATGGCTTTGCAAGCCTATAAATAGACATAGTCTATTCCTCTTGTATTTGAGTGAGTAAAAATTTTTCGACATAGTGAATTTTCTTCTCCTCTGCTGTGGTTTTTTTTCCGAAAGGGTTTCACGTAAAATTTATGTGTTCTTTATTTTTATTTATTTTATTCTATTTTATTTTTCACAAATTGGTATCGAGCTTAGGGTTATTCATCTCGATCACGGTAATGGCGTCTTTGAAGTATGAAATTCATTGTTGGATCGCAACACCGATTTGCGTTGTGGCAAATTAAGATGCAAGCGTTCTTGCACAGATGGATCTAGAGGATGCCCCGCTAGGATAGATAAGATGCCTTCGACATTAACAGATGAAGAGAAGAAGCGTAAGGATCGAAAGGCATTAACACAATTACATCTCGCATTTGTCCAACGAAATTTTGCAGGATGTGATGAAAGAGAAAACGCATTGCATTATGGAAGAGGCTAGAACAAATATGTATGTCGAAAACTCTAACAAGCAAGTTGCATATGAAGCGGCGTCTTTATGCTCATCGTTTGGAGGAAGGTGCGTCAGACACGAACACTTAATGTTGTTTAAAGAAATTCTCTCAAACTTGGAGGCCATGGAGGTTCAAGATGATAAGGAAGATCTAGGGTTGATTCTACTTTGTTCGTTGCCCCGTCTTATTCAACCTTTAGAGACACGATTTTATATAGCCGCGAGTCTCTCACAGTTGATGAGGTTTATGATTCTTTAACCTCGTATGATAAGATGAAGCATCTTGTGGTTAAACCCAACTCTCGGGAGAGGGTCTCATTGTTCGTGGGAGACAAGACCTAATGTTGATGATGATCGTGGTAGAACACGAGAACGGAATCCTCGTGGTAAATCTAAGGGTAGATCGAAATCTTCAAACAGAGGTAAAACTTGCAACTTCGCAAGAAGAAAGGGCACATTAAATCTGAGTGCTATAAGCTACAAAATAAGATTAAAAGGAGGCTGCGAATCAAAAGGAAAAACAAACCGAAAATTCGGTGAAGGCGATGTTGTAGAAGACTACGCGATGGTGAACTTCTAGTTGCTTCATCAATGATTCTAAAGTAAGCGAGGAGTGGATACTTGATTCAGCTGCACCTTCCACATGAGTCCCAATCGGATTGGTTTACAACTTATGAAACAAAGATTCTGAAGGTGTTGTTTTGATGGGAAATAATGCTTCATGTAAAATCGCAGTGTTGGAACAATTAAAGTTAAGATGTTTGATGGAGTTGTCGAACACTTAGTGACGTGCGGCATGTTCCGAATTGAAAAGAAATTTAATTTCGTTGAGTACTCTTGATTCAAAGGTGCAGATACACATTGAAAGTGGGGTTTTAAAGATTTCAAAGGGTCCTTGTTGTGATGAAAGGGCAAAGAAAGATTGCCAAGTTATATGTTTTCTGTGGTTCTATCATATTGGTGATGCAAATTGCCGCTTCCTCTTCCTTGTCGATGATGATATTACTAAACTTTGGCATATCGCCTAGGGCATATGAGTGAGAATGGCATGGCGAATTAAGCAAAGAGGACTTCTTAATGGGCAAGGAATTTGCAAACCGAATTTCGTGAGCACTGTGTTTTTGGGAAGCAAAGAGAGTTCGATTCACTAGAGGAATCCATAACACGAAGGAAACATTGGAGTATATCCATTCGATCCGTGGGGCCGCCCGAGTGCCTTCGAGAGGTGGAGCTAATTATATGCTAACCTTTATTGATGATTTTTCCGAAAAGTTTGGGCGTTCTTCCAAGCGAAAAGCGATGTGTTTTCCACATTTAAGTCTTGGAAAATTATGATTGAAAAGCAGACGGAAAAGCAGATAAAATACCTCCGCATGCATAATGGCTTAGAGTTCGCTCGATGAGTTTAATAGATTGTGCAAGTCGGAAGGATCATGAGACACTTGACAGTTCATCATACTCCCAACAAAAGCGGCGTTGCAGAGCGAATGAACGAACGATCATGGAGAAGGTTCGATGTATGTTGTCAAATGCCAACTTACGAAGTCATTTTGGGGTAAGCGATTTCTCGTGCATGTTTTTGATCAACCGATCTCCATCCGCTGCCATTGAAAAAAGACTCCACAAGAGGTATGGTCCGTAATCCCGCTAATTATTCGATTTAAAGATTTTGAGTGTCCCGCATATGCTCATGTTGATAATGGAAAATTGGAACCGAGATCCATTAAATGCGTTTTCTTGGTTATAAAGTGGTGTAAAAGGCTATAAGTTATGGTGTCCTGAAAATAGAAAAGTTGTGATTAGCGAGAGATGTTGTTTTTGATGAAACGCTATGCTACCTAACTTATCTCTTAAAGACTCTTCCAATAAAGAAAACCAAAAGCGGTGGAGCATCGATTAATACTGAGAATCAACTCCTCAAGCCAGATACAAAATTGAGAATAGAGTTGCTTCTTCACCGCAATACTCTATCGCCAAAAACAGGACAAGAAGAGAAATTAAACCTCCAAAGAAGTATGCCGATGTTGATCTAGTTGCTTATGCTTTAAATGTGGTGAAGATATAGATGCGAATCAAGAGCCATTTAATTATTCGAGGCGATTAGTGTGAAGACTCGTAAAAGTGGATGTTTGCTATGCAAGAGGAGATGGAATCACTCCACAAAAACAGAACATGGGATCTTGTAAAACTTCCTAAAGGTAAAAAAGGCGTTCGTTGTAAATGAGTGTTTAAAAGAAAGAAGGGACTCGGGAGTTGAAGAACCGGATATAAAGCAAGGCTTGTTGCAAAGGGTTCTGATCAAATTTCGAGTGGACTTCACAGATGTGTTCTCTCCAGGTTGTTAAGCATAGTTCGATTCGAGCTTTGCTTGGTATTGTTGCCATGCATGATTTGGAGCTTGAGCAGTTAGATGTAAAACCGCATTTTGCATGGAGAACTTGAGGAAGATATTTACATGCAACAACCGGAGGGTTTTATAGTCTCGTAAAAGAGGACTATGTTTGCTTGTTGAAAAAAGTCCCTTTACGGTTTGAAACAAATCACCAAGACAAGTGGTACAAGAGGTTTGATTCCTTTATGACTTCTCATGATTTCAAAAGAAGTAGTTTTGACAGTTGTGTCTACTTTAAGAAAAACGTTGATGGTTCTTTTGTGTATCTACTTCTTTATGTTGATGACATGTTGATAGCAAAGAAAAGATAAAGAGAGATAAGAAAGGTTAAAGCCCAACTAAGTGAAGAATTTGAGATGAAAAATTTAGGACCAGCAAAGAAGATACTTGGTATGGAGATTCTCGAGATAGAAAAGCAAGTAAATTGTACCTAAGTCGGAAGGGTACATTGAGAAAGTTCTTTGCGGTGTTCAATATGCAGAGTGCTAAGCTCGTTAGTACTCCTTTAGCGACCCATTCGGACTTTCATCGGCCTTATCTCCTCAATCGATAATGAGATTGAGTACATGTCACATGTTCCATACTCTAGTGCAAGAGGATCTCTCATGTATGCTATGGTTTGTTCACGCCCGATTTATCATATGCGATCGGGCAGATTAGCGATACATGGCGAATCTGGTAAAGAACACCGGAAAGCGATTCGATGGATTTTAAGATACTTACGAGGCACTACTAATGTTTGCTTACAGTTTGGAAGAACTAAAGATGGAGTTATAGGGTATGTTGATGCTGATTTTTCTGGAGACCTTGATAGAAGAAGATCTCTCACAGGTTACGTCTTTACAATCGGAGGTTGTGCAATTAGTTGGAAAGCCACTTTGCAAACTACAGTCGCTTTGTCTACCACTGAAGCTGAGTACATGGCGATTATTGAGGCTTGTAAAGAAGCTATTTGGTTGAAGGGACTATTTAGTGAACTCAATGAAGACCTTCAAATCAGCACAGTATTTTGTGACAGTCAGAGTGCCATCTTTCTTACAAAAGATCAAATGTTTCATGAGAGAACAAAACACATTGATATTCGGTATCATTTTGTTCGTGATATTATTGCTCGTGGTGATATTGTTGTGAGCAAAATTAGCACTCATGAAAATCCTGCAGATATGATAACTAAGTCACTTCCTATAACCAAGTTTGAGCATTGCTTAGACTTGGTTGGTGTTCATTGTTGAAGTTAAACCCTTAAGGGGTTTTTTGGAAGAGGTGAAGAACTTGTTTATTGAAAGTTCGCGATGAAGAACTTGTTCATTGAGAATTTGTGTCAAGGTGGAGATTGTTAGAATTAAGTGACCCAAATTCTTATTTAAATAAAATACGATGGAAAATAAAATAAAAGTAAAATCCATATAGAACTAGACTTCTTTTATTTTATTTTAGAATAAGGTTTTTAAACCTTATTAAACTCCATCTATTTTATATTGATTAGGATAAGGTGTTTCAATCCTACTAGAATATGGCTTTGCAAGCCTATAAATAGACATAGTCTATTCCTCTTGTATTTGAGTAAAAAAAATTTTTCGACATAGTGAATTTTCTTCTCCTCTGCCCGTGGTTTTTTTTCCCGAAAGGGTTTCCACGTAAAATTTATGTGTTCTTTATTTTTATTTATTTTATTCTATTTTATTTTTCACATGTTATTAAGGTTTTCAATATTGGATTTAGATGAGATTGGGTGCGATAATTGTTTTAAAATTAGGATAAGTGATTGGGTTTTAAATCTAGCTGGGGGCTTTGTTTCAATGTGAAAATCAAGGTTTGGATACAAAGAAAAGGGAGCTGAAGAGATATTTTACAATTACAATGGTAATTCGAAGAGATTGAAATTGAACGGTTATTATTCATACAATGAGTTCGATGATTTCAATAGCGGTTTAGGTTATTGGAGTAGCGAGGAGTCATACTGGGCTAGTGAATTCGAGTCGAATTCGATGAATCTGAATAAAACGAAACAAAATAAGAAGAGTTCCAATAGGAACTTTAAGCCTACGTTGTTGAAATTATCTAGAGAAATAACTCAAACGCTTCTTTCTAGATTTAACGACGTCGTTCTTGATTCATGGAAAAATAAAAAACTAAGAGAGAGATTTAATGAAAAAGAAAAGAAAGAAAATAAAAAGAATAAGAAAGATGTATGAAAATTGATAAAATTTTGGGGGGTTTTTCTACAGAAGAAATAAAGAAGAAAGATGAAGTATATGAGCATACCCAGAAAAAAAAGAGAGAAAAATAAGTAAAGAAAGTAAAATGGCGAGAGGAGGAGGAAAAAAAAAAAGAGGTACAAAAAGACACCACGTGGTGGCATGCGATTGGTCAGCGTTGCCACATCAGCAAAAAGTTAATGTCGTTCATTTCAAGTACCAATAAAGTGGACAAAGAAAAAATTCGAATACTAATCTCGGACAAAAAAAAAACCATAAGTCCAATCAGAGAGAAGTGAACAAATTTGGGTACTAATTTTATATGGGTACTAATTTTATATTTAACTTTTAAAATAAATATTTTATATTTAAAATAGTAAAAATAATTTTATTTTAATAAAAATTACATAATGATTCTTGATTATTTTTATTTGCTTGAGAAATGAATTTAGTTTTATATTGTGTAACTAATACTTGAGCAAGAAAATCGAGAAGTAGAAAACTAATTTAAATCAAAGTTTTTAGATGATTTATGAAATACAAATTTAAAATTGTGGTTATTAAAACTAAATCAATTTTATTTTTATTTAGTTTATAAATAATTTTAAATTTTTATGTTGTAAAAATAAGTGTTAAATATAAATTAGTACTTAAACTTATCCACTTCTCCTAAATTAGTATTTATGATTTTTTTCCAAATTAGTACTCGATTTTTTTTGTCACCTAAATCAGTACTTGAGACTAATGTCATTAAGTTAAGTTTAGGACACGTGGTGGAATAAGATTATAACACGTGACATAAATGATGTCACGGTGACGTTATAATATAAAAAAAAAAAACCTTTTTTTCTCCCTCCAATTTAGTCATTCCTTTCTTTTTCTTCTTCTTTCTCTCCCCAAATCTCTTTCATTTCTTTTTTTTTTTCTCATATTTTCAAATCTAGAAAACTTTCAATTTTTTAATCAAAAGCTTATCCTTTGTTTCTTCTTTCTTTTAAAGTTTAAAATTTCTCTTTTGTTCAGCTGAGAGAGAAAGAAAGAACAAAACTTTGTCATTGGTACATGGTATCATTCATGTATGGGCATCTTACAACCACAAGAAATTTAGGTGACACTTTTTGAGTTTGTTTGAAGAGTATTTTGTTCACCTGGCTTTTTTTCTCCTTTCTAAGGTTTATTTTCGAAAAACAAATAACAAAATCAGGGACTGGGTTCACGGGAAGAATGTGCAAATTTTATATCTTCATTGTATGGATTGTATTTTTAGTTTTTTCAATATTGGATTTAGGTATGATTGGGTATGATAATAATTATTTTGAAATTAGGATAAGTGATTGGGTTTTAAATCTAGTTGGGGGCTTTGTTTCGATGTGAAAATCAGGGTTTGGATACAGAGAAAGGGGAGAAGAAAAGACCTTTTACAATTACAATGGTAATCCAAAGAGATTAAAATCGAACGGTTATTATCCATACAGCGAGTTTGATGATTTCAATAACGGTTTAGGTTATTGGATTAGCGAGGATTCGTATTGGGCTGGTGAATTCGAGTCGAATTTGATGAGTTTGAATAAAGCGAAACAAAATAAGAAGAGTTCCAAGAGGAACTTTAAGCCTCCATTGTTGAAATTATCTAGAGGAATAACTTAAACGCTTCCTTTTAGATTTAACGATGCCACTCTTGATTCATGAAAAAGTAGAAAACTGAGAGAGGGATTTAATGAAAATAAAAAGAAAAGAAAAAGAAACATGTATGAGCATTGGGGAAAATTTTAGGGGTTTTTGACAGAAGAAAGAAAAAAAGAAAGATGAAGTATAAGAGTAGACCCAGAAAACAAAAGGAAAAATAAGTAAAGAAAAGAAAAAAGGGAGAAGATGAGGGAAAATAAAAAAGAAAATAAAAAGAAAAAGGGGTTACAAGAGGATGCCATGTAGTGGCATCAGATTGGTTACTGCTGCCACGTCAGCAAAAAGTTAACGTCGTTCGTCTAAGGTACTAATATAGTGGACGGAAAAAAATTTGGATACCAATCTGAGACAAAAAAACCATAATTACCAATCTGAGAGAAGTAGACAAATTCAGGTACCTATTTTATATTTAACCCTAAAAATAAATATTTTATATTTAAAATAGTAGAAATAATTTTATTTTTATTAAAAATTACATAACAATTTTTGATTATTTTATTTTCTTGAGAAATGAATTTTAGAAATAGCTATGATTTTTAAAAAACTTATCAAATATCAACTTATTTTGTCAAATTAATTTTAAAAAATTCAACATTTAAAATTAATACTGAAAATTTGAAGAACCAAATCGAATTATCATACACGATTTGAAAAATTCAAAAAACAGACTGAACTAAATTCTACCCTAGGTGTAAATGAATACCTCTTCAAAAGAGGAGGGATCCACTTACACAATTTTAAAATTAAAATTAATTTAACTTTGTATTTTTTAAATAATTTAATAATCCAACCATTCAATTTATTAATATAATTGTGTTTATTATTATTTAAATTATTAAATTAATTCAATATTCTATCCGTTAATCTAAAATATTATTTATATTAATATATATTTAATAATTAATATTTTATATAAAATAACAAACTTTATCTACAAAAATTTATAAAATATTAAAACCAATTTAATTTTACAACGCCATAAAAGTGAATTATTCCTCTCTCACAAATATTAGGCACGAAAATATAAATAAAAAATAAAATTATAAATTATAGTATTATTATAAATATTATGAATAATTTAAAAAGAAAAAGAAAAGATCTAAAATGATAGTATTAATTAACGAGACTTTTATTTTGCTTGAACGAGTCTTAAAATGTATATTGACCAAAAGTAAACCCAAAACTAAGGTCTCCCTATTCTCACATTAACTAAATATAAAAGTCATGGAGGTGACTTGTCTAAGTATTCTCATCCCTACTTAGTAGCCGCTCCTTGACCATAGTTATTAATTTTATATACAAGTTTCAACTTTGGGGGTTGAAGTTCTCAAACTACGAATAACTGTAAGTGATTAAACATGTTTCGCACTTCTAACATAAAAAATATTTCTAAATAATTACTTTTTAGGAGAAAAATTGTTTCTCTCAAATCAAAAATTGATTCAAAAATAGGGGATATCAATTAGTTCATTCGATTTTAATCGAAATTTGAATACATTTACCGAAAAGCACTTTTTCTAAAGTTAAAAATTTTAATTTCTCCTGAAATTTTTTTTTCCAGAAGCATTTTTTAGAATTATTCTTAAACTAGGTTTAAGTGTTGATTAGAGTTTAGATGGAGGTTTTAGAAATTTTGATTTATTTATTATATTTTTATTTTTAATATAATTTAAATAATGAATTTAATTTTTACCGATTAGAGTAAATTGATTTAATTCTAGATTGCATAATTTAATAGGCTTAACATGGGTCTATAATTAAAAACTTATTTCTATTTAACTCTAGATATAAAAAAATTATAAATAATAAATATATTTTTAAAAGTGTAATATTAATTGAATAGTGAATTTAGGCCGGGGATGTGGACTAACTTAGATAAAAAAACAAGTACAAAGAAAGAAAATAAAGAAAATATCAAACCCCAGTGCCCCATCCAGTGATCCGATAGGACTATGGGCAGGTACCATGTGGAATAAAAACAAAAAATTTAGCAGGAACTGTTTTCATCATGTTCTAAATGTTTTCTCTCTTTTTTTCTTCTTCTTATTGTAGAGTCTTTTTCCTTGTCTTCCTTAGATCATGATGTTTGACTATTTATATGATATGGATATTATATATTGACGTGATGTACTAGATAGATTCTATGCACATCAACACGTATCCTATCCTAGACTTAATACGTGTGTGAGAATTAAATGTCGATAATGACAATAAATCACAAAGAAAGAGAGAAAAAATAGAACACAGAATTTTACATGAAAATTCTTTTGAGAAAAAAAGAAGAAGAAAATTCACAATATCAAATTCGAATGACACAAGAGGAGAAATGATTATGTCTATTTATAGGTTTAAAAATCTTATTATAATCAAAGTCAGATAGATATAATGTAGTAAGATTAAAACATCTTATTCTAATCAAACATCAAATAGAGGAAGTAAAAGTTTGTACTGATTTTACTTGTGCAACCTGTATCGTACCGCAGGGACCTTCGGCCTTCGCACCCCCGATTGCGACCCTAATCCAATTCGAATAATTTATGAGCATCAATTTCTCATTTACGCTTCTAGCGTTAGGTTGCATTTATATTTTGAAGGGTTTATTTCTTTTATTTTTGCATACTTTGAAGTTATTAGTATACTTATGAATATGGGCGATTTGCATCTGGATTGACATATTTTTGTCCGGTACTGTAGGATCTGTTTATGATCAAAACATTGTCCATCCGAGAAGCTCTCTCTTGGATTAAGTCGAAAGGGTGGGATAATGTCTAGGTTGTGTCAAACACTAAGGATGCTATTATTTCATTGAATAGTCAATCTTTAGGAATATGTTAAAATTGTTTAATTTTGCGTGATTGTTTACAATTGGAAACACAATTTCAATATTTTCTTTCCATTTGACACGTCAAACTGTTAATAAGGCGGTTCACAGTTTGGCTAGGACGGTCTTATCCTATACAAATCATACATATTTTATTTCTTCTCTTGTTTTTTTTAAATTGTAAGTTTTGAGTAATGTGTGAATAGCTTTACGGTTGGAAGGGATGTTTAAGCCTAGGCGTATAGAGTAAGCCTGTTGACTTGGGGTTAGTGTAGTTCCCTTTCAATTTGGTGTTAGACTGATTCTTTACTTCTTTTCTTCATAGTTTTAATGATAAGCGACTTAGGCTAAAAAAAAGTATTATCACAAGTCTTGACTTGTATGGAGCAATGGTTAAAGTTATTATTAGTCACTTATTTAACATAGATTGGAACACTATTACCCACATCCCCTACCCCAATTTATATAGAAAAATAATATGTAAAATATAATTGAATTGATAATTAAATTAATTTATTTTTAATTTGCTTGGATTCTGCCTTTTGTGAAGAAATCCACACTATTTTGGTGCAGAAATGAAGGCTGAAACCCAAGTTTTGAGAGGTGGTAATGATAATCATTTCAAATCCGTACATGTTAAACGGTAATAACGGATTTTTCTTAAACCTTTGACTTGTTCAAAAACTTGTTTCCTCTCCCTCTTTCCCTTTACCTGTCCCTCACAAAGAGAAAAAGAAAAACGACAATATCGAGTCATCATGAGAAAAAGACAACAACAATCCAAGAAAATACGAAAAATCAGCACATCATTAGCTCCTTACTATCAAAACCTACTAAATATACATTGCCAAAAACCGCCTTGAGGCTTCCTTCCACTTTGGTTAAAAATAAATGGCCGAGGGATGGCTTTTCAAGTTGTTTATTCTCATGTTGTTGCCACCATTAACGTTTTCTGTATCAGATTCTAAGGCCTTGTTAGAACTCAAGAAATTTTTTACAAATTCTAGTGCTCTTAATTCTTGGGTGCCAAACTCAGTCCCTTGCACTAAACAAACACCTTGGGGTGGATTGCTTTGTCATAATGGTGTGGTTCAAGGCTTGCGTCTTGAAGGAATGGGGTTATCAGGAAGTATTGATATGGATGCTTTGGTTGAGATTAAGGGTTTGCGCTCTCTCAGTGTTATTAACAATTCTTTTCAAGGAATTATTCCCCAACTCAATCGATTGGGGGCTTTAAAGGCTTTATTCTTATCAGGGAATCAATTTTCGGGTGAAATCCCACCCCATTTTTTTACTAACATGAAATCATTGAAGAAAGTTTGGTTATCACATAACAAATTCATAGGGGGCATTCCATTTTCATTGGGTCAGTTGCCTCATCTAATCGAATTACACTTGGAGAACAATCAATTCAGTGGATATATTCCGGCTTTTGATCACCCAAATTTGAAGTCCATAAATTTATCAAACAATAGACTTGGGGGGGAGATCCCTATTAGTTTATCAAATTTCAGTGCAAACTCATTTGCAGGAAATCCAGGTCTTTGCGGGAAAATCTTGGGTGTTAACTGTACCAAGCCAGTTCAAAATACTGCGAAACTAGTGACAAATCAAAAACATGTGGTTGGTAAATCTGATAAAAAATTGCCCTCGAAAATCATTGTGGCACTCATAATATTAGGAGTGATGTTGGTTTTTGTAATTATCTTAGCAGCAATTAGATGGGTGAAGAAGAAGAAGAAGAAGAAGGGTCCCAATGGTCCAACCACTAGCTCTGAAAGGGCCATCGAAGTGCAGGTTTCGGTACCAACTGCGAAAGAAGAGGAAGTAAATAGAAAAAGAAGTGGAAGCTCTTCTCGTAAAGGGTCGGGTCATGTAAAGGGAAGTGGTGGTGTAGCGGAGCTAGTCATGGTAAATGATGAAAAAGGCAATTTTGGGTTGACAGAGTTGATGAAGGCAGCCGCAGAAGTGCTGGGAAATGGGGAGCTAGGGTTTTGTTATAAAGTTACGATGGCTAATGAAGTTCTGGTTGTTGTAAAAAGGATGAGAGATATGAATGCATTAGGAAAAGATGAGTTTGATAAACAAGTTAAACAATTTGGAAATCTACGACACCCCAATATTTTAACACCTTTAGCTTACCATTACCGAAGAGAAGAAAAGCTTCTTGTCTATCAATACCTTCCTAATGGTTGTTTACTTTACCAATTGCATGGTATGAAATTTTATCTTCCTCCTTTGCCTGTGTATCTCAAATTTGTTATTGTATTCAAATTCATTCAACATTTTATGCCGTTATATGGAACAGGTGAGCATGACACATCCTATGTTGGACTTGATTGGCCTGCCAGACTAAAGATTGTGCAAGGAATTGCCAAGGGACTGGATTATCTTCACATGGAACTTGCTTCTCTTGATGTGCCTCATGGCAATCTCAAATCAAGCAATGTATTACTTGGCCCTGATAATCATCCATTTCTGTCGGATTATGGATTTTGCTCATTAGTAAACACCGACAGGGTCGAAGCTTTGTTTGCTTATAAGACCCCAGATGTTATAAAACATGGAAATGTATCTCCTAAAAGTGATGTATATTGTTTAGGAGTTGTGATTCTTGAAATCCTTACAGGGCGATTCCCATCTCAATATCTTAATGATGGGAATCGTGGAACTGATGTAGTCCAATGGGCGGAATCAACATTTGCTGAAAGTCGACAGGTAGAAATGCTTGATCCAGAAATAACCAGCTCCCAAAATTCATCACTCGCCAACATGGAGAAGCTCCTCCATATAGGCTTACTTTGCACTCAAACAAGTGTTGAGAATCGTTTAGAAATAAAAGAAGCCCTTAGAATGATAGAGGAGGTACAAGTAGAGGAAGGCCCCCTCTCGATATTAGTATAGAATAATCCAAGTCCCTTACCACCTATTCGAGATGGATTTGCATAATAGATCAGAACATTTGAGGTGGAGATAGTTTCGTCTTTGCTATCTTGTTTAGCCATCTACAAAGTAAACTATGTGCACAACTATGTAAATAGAAGTTTGAGTTTTGTGTCGTTTAAAAAATTCTCACCGTAGAATGAGTACCAATGGCTTTTTACAATGATCTGTAGGTCCCTACCGTAGAAAATTTAGGTTGATGCTCAAAACAAGTATTGTAAACAACATTTTTAAATGTAAATTTAGAACTTTCTTTAACTTGTACATTGGTTGTCATGTTTTAGCTTTCTAAAAACATGTTTCTTAAACAAGTGTATACTGCTTCAACATTTAAGTAAGGAAATATTTTGTTGTGTCACGGGATTAGAATTTAAGTTTGATAACTTATGAATCTTAGTTCTTTTATAAATATTGAAATTATTTAAAAGAGATTAGAAACTTATCACATGTATATATGTATCGAAATCACATATTTAAACATAGATATGTGTTTTAAAATAATATACAATAAATACTAAAATGTATAATTTCAAACTAATTAATAATAACAATGTACGATATTAAAATAAAAAATTAGAATATTAAATTATGAGTAAAACAAAATTTAAACACAAAAAAAATCAAATTAAGAATATTAAATGAAACGTAGAGTAAATAGTATAGATACACAAATATATAAAAAAATTAGAACACATATATACTTGTTAAAATTTCAAAAAACTAAAAATTATTTTAATTCAAATTGTAAATGAAAAAAAATTATGCAATAAGTACTTAGTTTAAATCATGGATAATTTAACATTAAAAAAGTGTACTACCCTAACACGTCTTCTGTCTGCTCTCTCTAGTAGTTTTAGGGTTTTTTTGTTTTTGTTTTTCTATTGGTCTTTTGTTTGCTTGACGGTGGAAAGTTCTTTAAAGTTCTTTCACTTTTTTTTGATCAATTACATCATACAATTTAGTTCTAAACATTATTATGGAAGCGAAATTTGCTGGACTTACGATTAACGAGGAGGAAGATGCAGTTCTACAAATACAAAGTGAGCTAAATTCGGATAGAGAAGTGGGGGTTTTTCGACTAGTAGGTTGTTTCCTAACAACAAGTATCATCCATTTTCCAGCAATGAAGAATACCATGGCAAATCTATGGCATCTAGTTCGGGGGGTTCAGATTCGAGATGTAGGGGAGAAAATGTATTTGTTTCAATTCTTTCATGTTATGGATATGGAGAGGGTCTTAAAGGGTTCACCATGGACGTTTAATAATCACTTATTGGTGCTACTTAAGTTACAATGGGGGGAGGATCCATCAGAAGTCCCATTAATTTATACACCTTTTTGGGTACAGATTTATGATATCCCGGTTGGTTTATTCTCTGAAAATTTGGCGATGCAATTGGGTAATTTTATAGGTACTTTTATGGAATATGATGGTTCAAATCTCGGGAAAGAAAACAGAAATTTTATGAGGCTAAGAGCCCAAATTGATATACGGCGCCCCTTGAAAAGGAAGAAACAGATTATGTTTTATGGGAAATGCTCATATGTCAGATTTAAATATGAAAGATTATTTTGTTTTTATTGTGGTCGTTTGGGCCATAGTGACTTCTTTTGTGAAGCTAAAATTGTTTTAGGAGTGGAAATTGCTGAAATGGGATGGGATTTACCATTAATAGCACAATCTCGTAGAGCTTTAGCAATAATTAGTGTTTGGCTTTGGGAAGAAGGAGAGGGAGAATGGGGTGGTAATCAAGAGGGAAGTCAAATATTAGAAAATTTCTTAGTGGGTTAGGAAAAAAAAATGGAAAAAAGAATATTGTAGGTCTAATACTGGGTATTAATTTAGAAGGAGGTGGAAATTCATGTGTGGGTCAGTTTCATATTTCAATGGAACATGATCTAGAAGATGGTGTGTTAATTGGAGAGGAGGGTAAGAAGAGAAGTAGGGGAGAGATTGAGGACTTACAAGTGAAGAAAAAGATGAATATTTTTTGGAGGTAAGGAATAGGAGAATGGTGGAAACTAATCATTTATCACCGGCGGTTGCCAAGAGGCAAGCCAACCGAGCGCAATGAAAATCTTAAGTTGGAACTTCCGTGGTTTGGGGAATCCACGGACACTTCGTAGACTTCGGCATTTGTTGAAGTCATATAATCCCCAAATAGTCTTCTTTATGGAGAAAAAAATTAGTAGGAGTCAAATGGAACGCGTTCGAAGAAGTTGTGGTTTTTTCAATGGCATCGATGTTGATTCAAAATGGATCTAGAGGTGGTTTATGTTTGGCTTGGCATGGAGATAATAATGTAGTGCTTCAAAGTTTTTCAAAAAGACACATTGATGTGATAATAAAAGATATGGATGAAATAAACAAATGGAGGTTTACTGGTTTTATAGGTCTCCTTATTCTCAAAATAGAAATGAAGCGTGGAATCTTTTAAGGCAATTAGGGAGTGCTGGGGAGCTTCTATGGATGGTTTGTGGGGACTTTAATGAAATCTTGTATGGCTTCGAAAAAAATGGAGGTCTACTAAAAGAGGAGGGGCGAATGGAAACTTTTCGTAAAGTGTTGGAGGAATGCAATCTATTGGATTTGGGATTTACTGGAAATTGGTTTACTTGGGAAAGGGGAAATCTGCCTGAAACAAATATTCAAGAGCGCCTTGATAGAGGAGTCGCATCTGTTGATTGGTTCTTTCTATTTCCTGATATCAACTTCAACATCTTCCTCATTCATTTTTAGATCATTGCCCATTATTCATTACTACAAAAAAAGAGGTGCAAGAGCAAATTCATAGAAGTTTTAAATTTGAAACATTGTGGGTTTTGGAAGAATTATTTATTAAGGAGGTTAAAAATATCTGAGAAAATTCTGAAGGGGATAAGTGTTAAGAGAGGCTTAAAGAGTTGGGCTGCTCAGAAAGGAGAAGAAAGCGGTGTTATCTTCAAAACTGGTTAAATTGCTGGAAGCTGAGAGGAATGATGAAACTTTGAGGATATCATTGATACAAAAATTCAACTCAATTTTGAGATTGAAAAGGATGAGCGTTACTAGGAACAACGAGCATAAGTTAATTGGCTAAAATTCAGAGACAAAAATACTGTCTTTTTTCACAAACAAACAATACAAAAATGGCAGAGGAATTTTATTCGTAATATACAATCTGATGATATGAGGGAAACGGATAAAATCATGAAAATGAAAGAGATAGCTAGATCATCCTTTCAACATTTGTTCTCCATTGAAAGAAGAGGGAATTATGATCACATTTTATCAGGAATTAGTCACTACATATTTGATGAGGAGAATTCAAAAGCGAAGGCGAGATACACAAAAAAGGAGTTCAAAATGGCATTAGCAGAATTGGGCCCTACCAAAGCACCAGGAGAGGATGGCTTTCCAGCATTATTCTACCAAAAGTGTTGGTCAATTATTGGGGAGGATGTTACCACATTTTGTCTTCATCAACTGAATGGAGGTATGGATATTAGTTCAATCAATAAGACTAATATTGTGTTAATTCCAAAAATTTCAAATCCTTCAAGTATAACTTAATTTAGGCCGATTAGCTTATGCAATGTGCTTTATAAATTGATGGCTAAAGTTATTGCGAATCGACTTTAGAGTCTGATAGTAAGTGCATTGATTTAGCACAAAGTACTTTTGTACCCGGAAGACTGATTTTTTATAATGTTTTGCTAGCCTATGAACTCCTACACACTCTAAAACATAAGAGGCTGGGGAAAAAAGGATTTATGGCGGTAAAATTGGATATAAGTAAAGTGTACGATAGGGTTGAATGGAATTTTGTGGAGGAAGTTATGAAGAAATTGGGATTTAATTTTGAATGGGTTGTTTCACTAATGAAATACGTTAAGACAGTGTCATACTCGGTGGTCTTGAATGGTTATATTGGAGATACTTTTTGCCCTTCTAGAGGATTAAGACAGGGAGATCCTTTGAGCCCATTTTTATTCTTGTTTTGTAGAGAAGGTCTATCTAGTCTTATGAGGGCAGCAATGCAAGGAAAAACTATCAGATGAGTCAAAGCGAGTAGAAGTGGTCCACAGGTTTCACACATTCTTTTTGCAGATGATAGTATTTTGTTTGGGGAAACTTGTGAAAGAGGCGCAAATTCATTAAAGCGGATTCAGCATAAATATGAAATTTGTTCTGGTCAAAGTATTAACTATTCAAAGTCTACTATTTTCTTTAGCACTAATACGCAGGAAGAGGTAAAGAGAATAACAATTAGAGTGCTCGGAGTACGTAGCTCAAATGATCTGGAGCGGTATCTAGGTTTACCTAACTTGGTGGGTAGAAAAAAAAAACGTCTTTTCAAAATTTGAAGGATAGACTACAGCAAAGAATTGATAATTGGAGTATCAAGTATCTTTCACAAGGGGGTAAGGAGGTATTCATTAAAGTTGTTCTTCAATCTATTCCAACTTATTCAATGGCTTGCTTTTTGCTTCCTAAGTCTTTATGTGTCGATTTGGAGGGTGTAATTGCGAGATTTTACTTTGCAAACAAAATGATTTTTTGATAATTTTTTTAATTAAATTAGGACTCAATTAATTAATAACATTAATTCAAGAAAAGGCTTAGTAAATAGTAGAAATTTCATTAAGCTTGAAGATGATGGAAGATGTGAAGGAATATAAATAGTGGAAGAAATAGTATTCAAGAGAGGAATAAGAATAGAGGTAATGATTTTGATAATTTAAATATTATTTTTAATAAAAATTATATTATGTAAATATAAGTTGGTATATTTATATATAGGGTTAGTATTTGGCACATTGGTAGTAGATTTTCTTTTAAAATTTTACAAGTAACTTTTAAAAGATATCGTGTCTCTTTTTTAAAAATATTTTTTAATTTTTACTATACTCCTATAATACACTTATTAACCCATTAGTCTTGTATGTAGAGTCTAAAAACTTCACCGACAAAGATATCAAATATTTTGCATTATATATAGTAGTTGAGTATAAACGTTTTATATGTTTATGAAAATAATTAAATTGTTATATTGGGTCGACAACCTCTTAACCCAATGGCAAGAACATTATGTCATAGATATGAGAGTTTGGGTTTGACCCTAAGTAACCTATTCCCCTCGTCTAATTATAATTTTTTATATATATATTGGATGTGTGATGAAAGAATTATGAAGAAGTAATTGTGTTTGATTTATGAAAATAATAAGTATGAACAATGAAATATGAATGATTTCATGAAATTTATTATCTATAATATATATAAAAGCACAAGTTTAGAGAAACTTTTCAATTGAGAAGAATACTATTTATTATTAATTATATTATTAAATTGACATTATAATAATAATTTATTAGTACTATTATATGATAATAATAAAAGTAATATTAGTTAAACATTAATTAATATGATAGCATATAAATGTGAAATAAATTAATTTGGTCTTTCCTTTTTGAGAATAGTCATATCTTTTAAAATTTCTACTTAAAACTTACATAATATATTATTAATTAATAAAATTATAAATCTATAAAATTAATAAATATAATTAATTAAATAAATAATAATAAAAATCCAAAAATTTAATTAAATAAATATATTTTTATATATAATTAAGATTTTATTTTAAATATAATAATTAATAATGTTAAAATATATATTTTTATAATTAATAAAAATTAAATGTGTGAGATTAACATTATATATATATATATAAAAAGATAATATTAATATATTGGTAATCTAATTTACAATGTATAAATTTATTTATTTATTAATAATATTTTAATTATCAATGTAATAATTATTAATTATAACTTAATTGGACTATTAAATTAAACTTATTATTTTAGATTAATTCTCACTTAATTAGTATTACAATAATATATCGATTAAAATTAATGTTTACCCCTATAAATATATGCATTGGCATTCAAAACAACATCTAAAGAATTATTGGAAAAATAGATTTCAACATTATTTAATAGACTTTATTTCTAACATAAAAATTGATTTTCATTATTATTTGAGATGTTTAGTTATTATTGTTTGATATTCAATAATTTTACTATTATTTGATTTTAATATTATTTACATAATTGTTAATGTTGTTTATTGTTGCGTTGAGAAATATTTTATGTCAAAGAGAATGAAATATTAAAGTAATGATTTTTGTAGGTGTAATTTTATTTATAATCAAATCACTAGTTATTTTATCTAATTATTTAATATTTTATTATTAGTTGTTTTTTTTCATTACTTTTAAAAAGTTATTTTATTCTCTGTTTTTTTTCAAAATTAATGGATTTTTCTTGTAAATTACACCAATTATAATTTAATTAGAATATATATTCTTTTAAAAATTATAATGTAACGAGTATTACATTTAGTCACTAAATCACTTGAATGATCTTTTCACATTTGTGACTTCATTTTAATGTTTTTAGGCTCATTCTACATTTTTCGTTTCATTCTCGGACATTTCATATAATTCGGTTGCATTTAGAGGTCATTTTAAATCATTAAATATCTCTAAATATCACATATAGATCGTAAAACCAAAACTTGGATCAAAAAAGTAAACTAAAATTTCATAGTTCTCTACTTTTCTGAGTACCTTTCAATACTTTTTCTATACATATAAAGACTATAATCACCCTATGTACATGTCATTTCCATGTCTAAAATCATATACCAAAAGAGCCTTGAAGATTTGAAAGTTATGTGATTCTCGTGAAAAAAATTTTCTCGTATCTTTTATCTACTTCTCTTCACCTACGTGTTTAAATAAACGCGTTAAACTCATTAAACTTAACAAGTACCAAATTAAATTGTTAAATCAACATTATTACTTTCATAAGCAATAAAAGAATTTCATTGACACATACAATTAATCATGTTTACTAATTCAATTATCTAAATACCATTTCGTATGCACTTTTACGTTCCCCTACTAAATTCTTTTGTCTATCCATAAACATAACATGATGATTTAACACTTATTTTACAAATAACAAATATCATGGTATGATATCTTTTAATTATACGGGAACTTCAATAAACACATTACATATTTCAATACTTCTCTTTTAATCCCTTTCGAACCCCTATATCACCAACCCAGCTCATCTCCTCTCAACTCCAAGATAATTTCATATAAAAAATTACATATATCATTTTTGAACACTTTACAATTTAATCATTTTCATAAAACTACTGTCCACTTTCATAAAACACTTCTCAATTCACAATAACACAAACATATAATCATATACATAATATATATATTTCACCTAATTTTCATTACTTCACAAGACACATTACCATATTTTTCAATCATTCTCAACAATTAACACTTTACCTTATATTTTTATACTTCACTTCCTCACTCTTAAACTTTATCTATCATATATTCATTAATTACACATTTTACTAAACTATTTAACTTAAAACATAAGTAACATAAATATTATACATTAAATTATAAGGTAAGAAATAGGAATTCAATAAAGTAGTTATCTTTTCCTTTAAATTTTCCAACACTTTCCAAGCTTCTGTTTCACTTTCTTCTCCAAATCAATATTTTTCTTAAATGGAGAAGATGACAAACATCATGTTTGCAAGTTTCTCTCTCAAATTAGGATGAATATGAAGAGAAAATAAGGTTTTTGAATTGATTTTTGCTAGAAAACACCAAGATTTTTCTTTTCTTTCTTTTATTGCTGCTGCCGTTCAGCCTTCCCTAGTGTGTGAAAAATTCTACACTTTTTTAACTTTTTACTCAATTTCATCATTATCTTATCAACCAATAACATTTCAACACGTTTCAACCTTAATTACCAAGCATTTTACTAGCTTTACACCTCATATGCTGCGGGATTTTAATCTCCAAATATCAATTCAAAATGGAAAAATTACATTTGAATCCCTCCTTCACAAAATAAAAAGTTGCACTTTAGTTCTTCTACTTTTTCCACTTTATTCAATTTAGTTTATATATCAAATTTTCAACTCCACATATCAATACATATTCATATCACATTCGTCAAAAAATATTTCTTAAATTTAATTTCCACCCTTTTCCTAAAATGGTAAATTTCCACTTTTAATCCTCCAAGTTTTAAAAATTCACAATTTCATTATTCATACTTTCTCCCCAAATACTTATTTCACATTCAATATACTAATTCTTTCTCAAAATAACACTTTTTTCTGTTTCAGAAATTTTAAGGTGCTATAGACATGTTTTAAATTATATTAAAATTAGATAATTTGAAGTATATGTATTGATATAGCAAATTATTATTATGAACCAAAAGTTGGATAATTTTATTTTGATTAAAGGAAAGAAATAAAATGAGTAAACGAATAATAAGATAATTGTGTGATAATTGAATGAATGGTATATAAGTTAGTACAATAAGATCAAGATTTGGTAAAAGGGGTTAACATGGGAAAAGATAGAATTAGTAAATAATAAAGTATTATAGAAAACTGATTAGTAGTAGAGAAATAGACTAAAGATAAAGAAGTAATTGGAACCGAAAAATATTTTAGAAATGAAAGTATAATTAACATTGGTTAGGGCTATGTAAAGTATAAGAAATTTGAGTGGAAGAAAAATATTTTGTGATATTAAATCTTAAAACTAAAAGTTAATTATCGAAAATGTTTCCAATATCGAATCTAACATCTTTTATTTAAAATCATAACAGTCCGAATAAGAAATGTTATATGGACTAAGAATAATGTTTGAGGATTTGAAAAGGAGGCTGATCTCGAAAGGCAAAAGGTAAGCTAGTCGTAATTGAAGTTATTAATTAATAAACTATTCAAAAGTTTTTATTCAAGTCATTGGGCTATTAAGTTTTTTTATATTAAAAAAAAATTAGGTTATCGATTTCTAAGTGACGATTCGACGACTAGTATGGTGGATCATTACCCATTGGCGAGTAGAAGAACATGCATTAATCTAAGTCGATTTAATGGCTAGTGTTGGAAATCAGAGAAAAAATTGTTTTTTGATTTTGGTTCACAGATTCGTGATGCTCAAAGTTGTTTCATAAAAAAAATTGAACTGTAGAAGAGAAAGGAAAAGAGAATTTTCGATTAGTGCTAGTGGTGTGAATAGAAAATGTTATTCAATAGCCATTTTAACAACTTAGTGATTTAAATGAAAACTTTTGAATAATTCAATAAATATTTTATAATTTTTTAAAATTAAATGATAAAGACATAAACTTAATAATAGTTTAATGACCTTGAGGTTGAGGTGTAATTTACTAGTTATCTAAATGTGCTAAGGAAAAATAGATGATGATTTCAGATTTTATAGCTACTTAGATGTTGGGCCTTGGCCTTTTCCTTTTCTATGGGTTTACCAAATGTTCATAGAATTGGATATGTTAAGCAAAGAAAGATTTCGTTTTCGAGGATATTACTGTTTTGTCCACAATCTCATTTTCATTGACAAATCTAATTCACATCTAAATGAGACTAAATACATTAAATCTAATTCTTAACTTAGAAATAAGATTTGAAATTCAAATTTTATTTAAAAAATATTAAATATTTGATCTTGTAAGAAAAATTCACATCTAAATGAGACTAAAGACACGAGGTGAACCGAAAGAGTTTGGCCTAAAAAACACTCAATCTTCCGACAGAAAACTTTAGAACCCTAGAAGATTTACAAGTTTCCAACTCATTGACAGATTAGAAAGATTATTTTAGTCAACTCATCTCTACCTCGTATACCTCAATACAGCTGGACCATTTCACCAAAATATATGGATATTTTAAACTCACCCTATCTGGCATACTAGCTACCAATACATACACAAAACCCTAACTTTGTTATATAAAAAAAACACCACATTACTACCAATAATAATTGACATCTGATTTAACCTAAGTTTGATTTAATATTTTAAACAGCAGAAGATCATGAGCAGTAGGGAAAAAAATCAACTTGTCGGTTCTACCCACTCGTGCAACTCATAATTTAAACATTAAACAAAAAAAAAAAAACAAGGGGAAAAAAACCCATTCATCTGTATCCTGGATTGTTAGGGTAATTAAGTATCTGCGATGAAGATTCGTATATCGAGAAATGTACGTGCAAAGCATGCATTTGCACGTGAATGTCGGCCTAATTTGGCAGTCCATTAGTTGACTTCATTCATTAGTTTATGTTGTTTTATATGTGGCCAAAAGTAGCAAGGATCAACCGCAAAATATGTTCATTTATTATAGTTTATTAGTTTCAGAAAGTTTTAAATCTACAAATTATATCCAATGATAAATAAGCATCTCATAAATACATTAAATGTAAACGAAAATTTAATTTTGACTTAATTATGTTTTTTCTAATATTAAGTAAATACAATTATTTATGTTTGAATGTTGCTATACCACCTATATAGTACTTTCATGCATCACCCTTGAGCACCACTAGACACACTTTCGCCATAGGATGCCTTCATCGGAAACGTCTAGGATCCTCAATCATGATGGAAAGGTCATTGACTGTAAAGCCATCTTATATTGTCACATTATTGCCTTTATAAGGAAATAGTACGTTACCTTACCATCAACAAGATGCTTATGTCATGAGGTTAGAACTTAAACCTCGCAAATTGTGTGACATTAGGTAGAAACTTAGTGTTAAATCCACTTAAATCAACCTAACTCACGAAAGATAAAAATTTAAAATGGAAATTCTTTAAGGCAATGAAATAAAGTGGAGCAAACTCTTAAGCAAAGAAGCAAAAAGCAAACAGAAAAACCACAAGAAAATTAAGCATACAAAGTGTTTTAGTAAATGCTCACAAAGTATTTCTATTACTTTGAAGAATTGCAATTGGGTGATTACAAATGAGGGAAAGGCTTTTATTTAAAGTTGAGCTCCCTTAAATTCAATAGTACAGTTTAAATTACATTAATGGTCGATATCAAAACCTATCTACAAGATGAGAGTTCTAAGTGATTAAACACTGTACAATCTTATCCCTTAGGATTACAAAAATATTCACCATGATAACTCTAGTTTTACTGGAGTGTTTCATTGGGCCACCACTACTTCAAGTAGTTGAGCTTCTCTATATGTTCCACAAATTTGACCAGCTTAAATGGGTCAAATGAACCCTATTTAATCAGTTGACTCCATGGAATGTTATATATGCATACATCACGGGCTTCGATTCGTGACCCGTGACACTTACACATGGTATATCACATATCTCATATATAAGTCCTCTCACCTCAATGAGTAGAGCATATGGGCAACCTATATTCTCTTTCTAAGTGATTCATCCACCCTTCTCTTCTTTTCCTTCCACTCTCTCTCACTACCTCCACACGACAACTCTCCACCCTTCACCTTCACCAATCCATCCCTTGTTGACCCATAATACCAATAGGTGTTATATTGGTAATTATGTTAGTAGTTTGTGAAAATTAAATTAAATTGATATTTCTTTTATGTAAAATTACACAAAATCAAAGTTTATGTATAAAATTACACATTGAACTAAAGTTTATATATAATTTCATTGTTTATTCCTTTGATTATGTCATTTCTTTTAAAAATAATTTAATTTTTATAAAATAAAATAAACTTAGGCTATTTTAAAACTCAAGTGAATAATTTAAAATTCAAGTTTTCAAATGCAATCTAATAGTTTTTTTATGAGTAAGCTTAAAGGTAAATTCTTTTTTAAATTTCATAGGTGAATTCAGAAATTTGTAATGGGCCAAAATAAAATTTAAAAAATATTGGGGAACAAAGTTAAATTTTTACATTAAAATGGCTTAAACTGAATTATAGACTATTTTGAAACATTCACAAATGTAATTTTATCATTTAAAAAAACTAAAAAGGATTGAATTAAATTAAAATGATTGGAGAGGGATCAATTTTAAAATTGTATCATTTAATTAAGGGGCAAGCCTTCCCGCCCCTTGGCCTACACTACTAAGTAAGAAGTAGAGTTGTCCGTTCATCAACCCAAAATCAATGTTTTAAAAATTAATTAAAAAAATTAAATTGGCGGATCATACTACTAATTTTTTATTTAACTAATTTAATTATTGATCCAATAATAAGTAAATAAATAATTTAAAATTTTATAAAATATAATAAAAATTTAAAATATATATATTAAAAATAAATTAATTCAATTAATTTTTTCTTTCTCGATTTATAAATTTTGACAAACTTAAAATAATTTCCTTAAAAACTGATTTAACCCCTTTATTCAAATCAATATATCAATAAATTTTCGATCTCATCAATCTAACCCGGCTCAACAACATCGCTCAAAAGTGAGATATGACGGCTTGGAGACAGCTATTGTATGATTTCATGGTCAACAATACGTAAGTTCTAAGTTATGTTTAAAAAAGTGGGGCAAGAAGCGAACAAGCCTAGCCTACCCGTGCAGGGAATATAGATGGGCCTTGGACTATTAGAATCTTTGAATGAAGGCCCATATAGGTCTTATTTCGTACATTTAATGGGAAAGCGACCACTCCAAAATTTTAAATTATCTTCTTTAATCATTTTACCCAACAAATTTACGCCATTTTCTTTAAATATTGTCCTAATGTTTTCTATTTTAAAATAATTATTAAATAATTAATAATTTTCTAATTTTAGAAAGAAATTGTATTTTATTTACTCAAATAAATCGTTGACATTTTATTTGTACAAAGACAAGTTTGATTCTTTTTCTATATTAAAAACTAATATAGTTCAACGTTGAAAAATTCATTTAAATAATAATTAAAGGACTTCCGAGTACAAATTAGACTTAAGAAAAATAAGAAAAATTATAAAATTAAAGGTTCCTTTTTTAAATAAAATTTTAACCTAAAATGAAGACAACATACAAATGGATGAAAAAGTTGAAGGTCCAAAGGGAAAAATAAAAATTCAAGAAAGGCTGAGAGAGCAAATTTCGCGGGAAGGTGGCCGGAATTAGCCCAGAAATATCCCAATCGGCGGCGAATACTGCAATGAGAATTTAGATTGAAGAGAGAGAAAGAGAAAAAGGGTCAAAATTGAAAGTCCAACAATAATAAATTGTTGAATTAAAAAAAAGCAATAATAAATGGTCAAATTCTATATAAACTCTCAATACTAAGGTTTTTTTAAGCCCACTTTAGTTTTTCTACTTTATTTTGATTAATTTTAATTTTTATACTTTTTGAATTGATTAATTTTAATTCTTTTACTTTTTAAAATTTGACATTTCAGTCATCAATCGGACAATATTAGTTAAATCATTTTGGTTAAATTCAATTATTAGTCCTATGTTATGCGCACAATTATAGATGTGGTTCACATTCTCTAATTAAATCATTCTAAATCTTTATACTTTTTGATTTTTTGATATTTTTAGTCTTTACGCCAATGAAAATCGCTAATCTATTAATTAAATTTTTATTGAGTAATATGTGAAAATAAGAAACCGACATGATATTACACATATGATAATATGTTTAGCTCATCGATTTTAAAACTAGTAAAACTTAATTTAGTGAATTTATTAGTTGCCGTTTGGTAAGGACTAGAATTTTAAAAATTAAAAAGTATAGAAACTAAGAATAACCAAATTAAAATTATAATATTTGTAAAATGATAAAATGTAAATGCTATATCATCATGGGTCTTAAAAAATAAGTAATGCAAAATTATTTGATGGAATTCACAAAAGAAAATGGTTTGGGGATCGAAAATAAAAATTTGCAAACCAAAAATAATAGCAATGATCAAATTATTACAGAAGGACTAAATCCAATATATATATATAATAGAAAGAGCTTCCATAGAAATAGAGGTGATCATGGGCCGGGCCGGGCCCAAATAAAAATTTAGGCCCGTATACTAGGCCCGAGCCCGGCCTGGCCCGACCCGAAATATGGGCCTAAAATTTTGCCCAAGCCCGGCCCGAAATAAAATTACTAAGTCTGAGCCCGGCCCGGCCCGGTCCATATTAATTTTTTTTTCTTATTTCATTAAATAAAAAAATTTAAAAAATATAATAAATCAAATATATTTAAAAACATAAAAATAAATATTAAAACAAATAAAAATAATACTAAAACAATTCTTAAAACAATACACAAATTAACAATATAATAAAAAATAGTTATATTAAAAATTTAAAATAATTAAAAATAAAATAAAAAAATATATTAATATATAATTGGGCGGGTGGCTGGGCCCGGGCCAAAAAACTCTTACCCGAGGCCTGGCCCGTTTTTTAAACGGGCCTCGTTTTTTTGCCCAAGCCCATTTTTCGGGCCTATATTTTTACTCAAACCCTCTCATTTTTCGGGCGGGCCTTCGGGCCGGGCCGGGCCGCCCAGCCCATGATCAGCTCTGCATAGAAATTTACCATAATGAATTCCCCAAAAATTCCTCAAAATAGACCCACTTCTTCTCTCTTTCAAAATTTCAGGTTCAGACAAAATTCCCATTAGCAGCCTTACTAGACCACCACCCACATTACATCTCATTATTCTCTCTCTCTCTCTCTCTTTCTTTCATTTTCTATCCTCCAGAAAAAAGGAACCCTCCCCCCTACCCTCACCTTCACCTCCGCCGTCTCCGGCACTGCCAAATACACTTACTTTTCCCTTATTCTTACAGAAGAAAACAAAAAAAAAAAAAGTTTTAAGTTTTATTATTTTACTTTTTCTAAACCTTTTCCAAGATTTCAAAAAAGGATTTTTTTTTTCTTTCTTTCTTGTAAATTCTGCAGTTTTCTTTTTTATTGCTGAAAGTTAGTTATGGAGCTGCCTGAGAATCTTAATAAGGATAGTAACGGCTATGAATCGGCTGAGAAGATAATCCTACGGTGGGATTCAACCGCATCGGAGGACGCAAGGGAGAGAATGATCTTTGAAACGGACCGTCAAGAAGCCGATCTTTACCTACAAGCCGTCGATGAAATCCAACGTTCCTTATCCAACGTATCAATCTCAACCTCTTCAAACGCCGGCAAGAACGCTAACGCCGTCGATGACCAGTCAAAAGTCAACACCACGATCCAGATCGCCATGGCTCGTCTCGAAGACGAGTTCCGCAACATCCTTATCACTCATTCCTCCGCTTTGGAAACTGATTCCCTTTTCGATCCGTCGTCGTCCTCAATTTCAACGCCTTCTCACCACGAACTCGAAGAAGATGATACCTTAAGCAACGACGATAGCAGTCACCACGATCTCCTTCAGCTTCAGCTTCAACACTGTGAATCCTCGGATAGCTCGACTTACCGATCTACGAGCAGTATCCGTGAAGTGGATCTGATGCCGTCCGAAGCGATTTGCGATTTGCAAGCGATTGCGATGAGGATGATCTCGTCTGGCTACTTACGCGAGTGTATTCAAGTGTACGGGAGCGTAAGGAAATCGGCCATCGACTCGAGTTTTAGGAAACTCGGAATCGAGAAACTTAGCATCGGAGACGTCCAGAGGCTTGAATGGGAAGCTTTGGAGAGTAAAATCCGGCGTTGGATTCGAGCTGCCAAAGTTTGCGTCAGGATATTGTTTGCCAGCGAGAAGAAGCTTTGCGAGCAAATCTTTGAGTGTGTTGGAACGGATATTGACGATGCTTGTTTCATGGAAACGGTTAAAGGGCCTGCAATACAGTTATTTAACTTCGCGGAAGCCATAAGTATAAGTAGGAGATCTCCTGAAAAGCTTTTCAAGATACTTGATTTACATGATGCGTTGATGGACTTGTTGCCCGATATTGAGGCGGTTTTCGATTCGAAGTCATCTGATTCGATTCGAGTTCAGGCTGCCGAGATTTTATCCAGGTTAGCTGAGGCTGCTCGAGGGATATTGTCCGAATTCGAAAGCGCGGTTTTAAGAGAGCCCTCTAGAGTGCCTGTCCCTGGTGGAACCATCCACCCTTTGACTAGGTATGTCATGAACTATATCAGTTTGATATCTGATTATAAGCAGACTTTAATTGAGCTTATAATGTCGAAACCATCTTCGGGTTCGAGGTATTCTGGTGATCAAACAACCCCGGATATGGAGTTTGCTGAGTTGGAAGGGAAAACTCCTTTGGCTTTGCATTTGATTTGGATTATAGTCGTTTTGCAATTCAATTTAGATGGGAAGTCTAAGCATTATAGAGATGCTTCATTGGCACATTTGTTTATTATGAATAATGTTCATTATATTGTTCAAAAGGTTAAAGGGTCACCCGAGTTGAGGGAAATGATTGGAGATGATTATTTGAGGAAGTTAACAGGGAAGTTTAGGCAGGCGGCAACGAGTTATCAGAGAGCTACCTGGGTGAGTGTTTTGTATTGTTTGAGGGATGAAGGGTTGCATGTGAGTGGGAGTTTTTCTTCTGGGGTGTCAAAAAGTGCATTGAGAGAAAGGTTTAAGACTTTCAATGCTATGTTTGAGGAGGTTCATAGGACTCAAGCAACATGGTTGATACCCGATACTCAGCTCAGGGAGGAACTAAGGATTTCTATATCCGAGAAGTTGATCCCAGCTTATAGGTCATTTCTTGGGCGTTTCAGGAGCCATATAGAGAGTGGAAGGCACCCAGAGAATTACATCAAATATTCAGTCGAAGACTTGGAAACGGCTGTCTTGGATTTCTTTGAGGGATACCCTGTATCCCAGCACTTGAGGAAGAGATCTCAGTGAAAGGAGTGATCTGAGGTAAGATGAGATGAGTTTTGCCATGGTAGAAACTAGGACAACATTCTTTCAATTTTTTGCAGGGTATTTGGGCAAAATGGTGCTTTGCCGGACATGGGGCTGCCCTCAGCTCTCCAATTTGATTGAATAAGATCTGATCTTGTTGCTTCCTTGACCGTGGAATTGGAGCCTGAATGCTTTCTGCACTGTAAGCATTATGTTGGTTTGTTACCACATTCTAGATTTTGTTCCATTTGTTCATATGGTTATTGTTGTATTTGTAATTTAGAATTTTGTATGTGTGTTTGCTTTTACTATTATTAATGATATGAAGAAGCTTTTTTTATAGGCACTGCTTTTGAAGTTGGGCATCCTTGGCTGTTCCTTAAGTTAAAATTCCCTGTATAGATGGAATAAAATACAGGGGCCAATTACAGTTTAGGTTAGTATTTGATATACTGCCCATTAAAAATTTTAATTCCACAACCAAGGTTGAAATACTATCAGGTGTCCCATTTTTTTTACTATATTTATATTGGCAGCCTATCAAATAATTTTGCTTAAATTGAAATGCGATGGCCTACCAAGTCGAATTCTATGGTTCCCTTTTCATATTCAACTTGAATATGATACATATAGGTTCCCTTTTCATATTCAACTTGAATATGATACATATAGGCTAGGACATTTAGGGCAAATTGTTACTATGGTTCACACTCCACTTGCTCCAATTGGTTCTTTTATTGAAATTTTTTTCAATCATGTTGATCACGACTTGAAAATTCAAGCAGATGACAACTCTTGTTGGTAAAATCAATGACCTGGTGATGAACTAATGTCGCTTGACTTCATTGGCTTGTATATTGCTATGATTCATGGTCAAAAGTTTGCGTTACACTTCACAGATGATTCCCTTTCCATAATTTCTCAAAAGAAAAACCGTATCATATTAAAAGCCAGGCAACTTGAGAATGAAGTTGATGCCGAGTGTGTGACTATTCATATGGGATGTGTTCTATATATGAAAAGTCTGTTATATAACATGTGACCGAACTATATTAATATAAAAAAGGGCATAGCATGGATTGAACTTTTCCTTTGGTGAAAATTGACAAATAAAAGATAAACAACTTACTAAATTAAATAACTAATGAACAACATACAAAGAAACAATCTGAACGGCTGACTTTTGGTTGTAGTGATTGGCGTTTGGCATATAATAACCTGGTTGATATCCTTGTAGTTCAATGGGGAAAATTGGACCATCGTGGGACTGGGACAATAACAACAACATGACCTCAAATCAAGTGTATCAGAAGCATCAAAGAAGGTTCTTTTTCTAAGTCACTCTGTCTTGTCTTCTTCCAAATCACCATTCGATGCTCCATTGTGGCCCTGCACTGGTCTAGCCTCTGCTGCAGTTTTAAAATCTTTCATCGTTGTTGAAGAGGGTTTTATGAGTGTCAAAGTAGTATCATCTTTATCGAAATCTTCATTTGCTTCATCAGAGAAAGCGTACCTTTTAAGACCAGAACAACCGATTAACATACAAGTGCTCAAGTCTATATAGACATCTCAGAGTTGCTAGAGGGTGTTGGAATGTGCAAAAAACACTTGATAAATGAACTATATCATAAAAAGGGGTTGCAGGAAGTGAAAGCTTAGAGTTCAACGAGATAGATCTTACCGCATCGAATTTTGAGAAGGCGCCCAAAGAACACAGATGACACATAGTAGAGAGAAAGATAAGACTTGCCAAAAGGCTGGGATGATCCAGGCATTCTGCCACTGCTCGTTGTAAACATCATTCAACTTGAAATAAAGCTGAAAATTACAGAGTTACAGAAGTTGTGAGATGTGACAACAATAAAGCTGAAAATTACAGAGTTACAGAAGTTGTGAGATGTGACAACAATGCCATTTCTAAAATGTTTTTACTTTTTCCTCAACTGTACACTGTGGCTTCTCATTACGCCATCTCATACTTCCTAATTGTAGCATGTTCTTTACTTTCTTGTATATTATATGCTGGACTTAAGTTTGTTAATAAAGCATCCAAAAGAAAGCATCAAAGAATAACAGAGTTTTATACCTCGTAACATATCCAACCCACAGACATGATAACAGCTACTGCCAATGCATTTGTGAACTTCCTGTATATATCCAGCTTTACTGTCATTCTTCTAGCCTGTTGCACCAATAAGTGAGAAAAAACTTGCAAAGCAATGTATTACTTCAAATGATAAACGCAGGATGATAGCTGCTGTTACATTTGCATTGTAGAATTTCAAAAGATTTAATTGCCGGGCCTAGAAACAAAGTTGACAAAAGAGATACCTGAAGTTTATTTAAAGTTGCAGAGAGAGAAGTGAATATCCAAAGAATGAAGAAGGCATCTAAGATTGCAACGGGAAGAACCAAAAACAGTCTTGCCTTTCCAGAAAGATCACTCACTGCACCAACATTTTCTACCACTTCAAGAACTTCAGACGCCAAAAAGAAAGTTGCCCCAAGCATGATTACCTTTGAAGTAAGCCCACCAAGGGTAGGCCTCACAACACCATAACCCATCGAAACCATCAAAATGATAATCCAAGAAACTGTACGTTTGATAGTACCGAAGCTGACCGCCCACATGGTGATCCCAACTGGCCTGATTCCACTCTCATTGAACTCAGCATAATCGAAATACCAAAGAGCCATCTCAAACATGCCGAGCGTTATCACTAATGTTATACAGTTTTGCAAAGGAAAAATCTCTCTCCAAAACCTTGCATACTGCGAGAACCAAAAGATTCCAAGGATCACAAAAGCAAGGGACATGAACCCGTAGAAATTCATCAGCGGGGCCATTCTACCGGGTAGATAGCCATTAGGATTTTTCCATATGGTTTTCCCCTCCACAGTCAAATCTTTAAGGTTCACATCACAGTGAATGAAGTACAAGTTATACATCCCAGTTTTAGTAATCTTTATAGACCTTGATCGCAATGTTGCAACCTCATCATCTCCATTAAAGGAGATGCCGAACACTTTGGGCCAGTTAGGATTCTCGGTGGAAGGACGATAAATAACTTCTCCTTCTAAACAAACACCGAGTTTCGCAAGATCTGCCGTGCAACAAACAGCTCTTTGTCCCCCATAAGCTGAACCCCCAATCGTGTCTCTATCTTCGACCTCGAAAACAACTGCTTGTATAGCCTTGCTGCTAAAGTTAGCAGCTTCTTTGGGTCTACGGAATGTAACCTTCTCAAAACTGGTTCAATATTACATGCAAAATAAGGCAATCAGAAGGAAGAAAATGAGGAACATAAGCAATTGCACATGAAATTTTGTTCTTTGGGTACTAAACTTCAGTTTCATTCCAGAAAACATAAACTTTAAATTCACTAGTTTTAAATTCTTTTCAAATTTGCCCTACTACTCAATTCTGAATGCAGTATCAGATCCTAATACCACACATTTCAAACAAAGATATCTACAAAACTAAGAGATCTAAAAGCTAAAAGCAGCAGATACTTACATACAAAAAGGGAATTGCAAAACGGAAAATAAAAAAAGGGGGGAAAGGGAATAAGTTACCGGATATAAGAGTCACCAATAGTGGCGGTTACATTGTAGGGGTCAGGAAAAGAAGAATAAATGCCTTCGCTGCCGCCATGGACGACGAATGCGTTGCCTTTACCCACGAATTTCTCACCATTGTACTCATGAACCGAACCGTCAACAAAGTAAACAAAGCAGAAACACAAAATGGGTAGAAAGAAGAATGAATCTCGAAGCTTAAGCATTGCCAATAAAATGAAAAAGATGGAGACTTTGGTTGGATCTGCTAATTTGCGAAGGGGGTTTTTTTTTTTTTTTGTCTTTCTAATAGAGCTAAAGGACCAAGTAAACTGTGTAAGTAGAAATTTTTAAATAATATTAGTAAGAAGGATAGGTGGGGGAGGTGAGGATGATTTAATCCTGACCCTTAGATAATTGACTTTCTTGGTTTTATTTAAGATTAATAATTGTGAATTAAATTTTTAATAATTTAATGAGGTAATCAGATTAAGGAGAACAATGTGCATTCAGTGCTGTCGGTTTATTAATTAAAACCTGGCCAGTTTTGTTCTGTAAACCCATCAGCTGGGCTTGACCAATTTCTTTTATTAAAAATAATAAATTCAATATTTTGTTTCTATTTTTAAAATTTGGTGATGAAAAAAATATTGATAAATTAAAATTATATCCATTTTTAAATCTCAATTTCGATTTTTAAATTTATTATAAATATTTGAATTTGTTTGGAATGCCTAATTTTCAATTTCATTAAATTCTATGTGTCTTCAAGTATTTTTAACATTTTATATGGTTTTTAATTGAAATCTAATTTTAAAAATTGAATGATACCAAATAGTGGTGTTCATAAGTCGAGCTTAAGCATGATATTAATACACTTTATGTTTCCTTAAGCTTGGCTCAACTCGAAATATGAACTTAAAATTAAATTTTATCCGAATCTATCTATTTTTGCAAAAGTTTTCCCATATTATTTTTAATTTAAAAAAACATTTATATTATATTATTTTAATATTTAATAATTTTATACAATTTTTATTTATTGAAAATTTTTACATAGTCATCTTAACATTATTTTAATATTTATATCGAGTAGTATTACATATTTAGTGTATGTTTATTTTTTAATATATTCTAAATTATATAATATATAAAAATAATATAATATAAAGTATTATGAACTTAAAAACGTGTCGAGTCAAGTTTAACCCATATTTTATATGAGTCTAATTTTTTTACCTAAACTCATTTTTTAGACCTAATATTTTTCTCAAATTTCAAACAAACTTTCAGGCCTGAATAAATAACCCGACTCATGAACAGGTTTAATGCTAAACCCAAATATACAATTATATGTATAATTATAAAATTATGTTAAAATTCGATTGGTTGAAATTATTTGGTGTATGTTAAATAAAACTATTATCGACAATAACCCACCCCATGATTCATGGCACAGATAGCTCTAAGAGTAATGCCTGCTTCAATCCTACATACAGAGTGTATCATGTTGAGGGCGGAAAAAAATTCTAAGATCACAACATCAATATAGGTGGTTCACAAGAGCGGAAGGATGCTAGTGAGTGAAGGTGGAACATACTCAAAGATGAACTTTTGGTAACAGCAATGTCAAGGATGATCTCGGATGGGAAGTTGAGGGTGTGAATGAACTTGAAGGATGATCTTAATATAGCCAAGGTTGTTTCAGTGTAGCGGATCAATTGAGAAGGTCTTAGGGGTGATTTCAACATCTTCAAAATCGTCCGGATGTAGCAGATCAATTAATGATGCTTGGATGATTACTTCTGGAACATCTACCGGAGAGAAACAAGGTTAGTGGGCACCAGTGGACTTCCCTCTAGAGGATACTCCAAGGCCAAGTCAGTAAAGGAATAAAACATGATAAGAAAAGGGAAAATAATTAGGATAAATGGGTATAGAATACTTCTCTTACTTGGAATAGCAACAAAATTTTTTATATACACATCCAATAAGTGTATTTTTTTCATGAGATAGTAAAAATATTTTATCATGTAAAAAAGTCTAATAAATTATAATTATTGATCAAATAGTTGTAATGTAAAGGTAACTTTTGTACGTAAAGCTATCTTATAAAACAATATAATTATATGAAAGGGTATGTTATTAAAAGATACATCTATGTGAAAATGTATTTTAAAAAAACATGTTAGTTTGCTATAAGTTTAATTTGATTGTTCAAGTACAGGCCCAATCAGAGAATTGAATAGACAAAGAAACAAATAACAAAGTCAAAGAAGGTAAAGAGATTCACACATGATTGTTTGTTTAATGCAGTTTGGAGATAGTATTACTTTGCAGTGTTTCACTCAATGAATGATTTTTATTTTAATAATCTTTCGAATCAACTATTAGTTAAAGTACAATCTACAATTACATAAAAAATTAATTGCAGCCCCAACACAAGTGTGCAAAAATACAACCTGCTAAAAGCACTCCAAAAAAACACATTCAAATGTGTGGCATAACAACCTATTTATAGGCTAAAATTGACTTCTTCTCCATGTAGTTTTGATAAAGTAGAAATCTCAATTTTAATGTGAATATAACTTCTTGATAAATTTCCAATAATTATCCAAAATAAAGTAGAATTAATCTCCTTAAAAACAACCATAAAACATGTCTTTGAGATTAAGAAAAACTCTCACCATAATCAAGTGATTAAGTCTTTAATTGATCAGGTAACTAAACAATCATTGTTGGACAATTTTGGCTCTAATAATATCTCATGAAAATATATATTTATTGGATATTTATATAAAAGACTTTTCTGTTAGTGATTTCTTCTGATTTATTTGAAGTTTAAAAATTAAAAAAAAAAAATTGTTCTACACCATCGAATCTATTGTTTCAATTTTATAATTTATTTTATCTATTGAGTCAGGCGTGGATGGTGTAGCTTTGCAAATGAGAAGTAGACCTTAAAGGACTTTTGGTTTGGGCCTCATCCTGAGCCTTGACAAAGACATGGCTTAGTTATGCTGTATTATCAATATTCAGTCCCTAAAAAGAAATCTTCACATGAACCTTTGTCTTGAGGGAGGGACCAGGAAAGAAATGCAGAATTGATGAGAGTTTTTAAGGTCCTCTCTCAGCTAATCTGACTTTGGTCCCAACCTTAGTCTTCAACTTTTATTTCAACCTTAGTCCTCTCTCAGTTAATCTGATTTTAGTTCAACATTTAATACTTTAGTGGTAAACAATAACATTCCATCCAAAGCTTAATTTTTATTGAAATATTATTTGCACAGTCAAGGTGTTCCACAAATCTCAATAATTGCTTATCAATTCAAAATATTATTCACCTCTAAATTCATCTTACAAAAGGTGAAGTTAAAAAAACAAAGAAAAAGAAAAAGTGGGTCAAGAAAAACAGGATATAAAAAATAATGTCTAGCTGTGCTTAGTGCCAATACAGATATCCATTGCAGATATCTCAGAAACATGGCTTGCACTGCATCCACAGTTACAATCATGTAAAAAAGGGGAAGCACAGCTAGTACAAACAGACATTCTTGTCTGAATCGTACACCCTTTTTTTTGTTTGTTTGTTTGTCCTGTAATACTTTTGAGCCACCCACCAGATATAGAATTTATTCATGGATTTACCCCTTCCAAATTACTCTCCTGAACCATTCAAGGCAGCTATTCCAGTTCTTGACTCCTACATCTTACCTTTGTAATCTTGGCGCTTTCAACTATGTAGGTAGGTTGATTTTATATCTCTAGAACAATATCTGCAATATGGAAAATAAAAAAATTATTATTATTTATTTAGAGGTTTACTCTGTATACATGTTTTTGCTAATAATTAACTTTATTATGAAAATCCCAAGATGGAATTACTTACATTCAGAATCTGTTTTCACCCATTTACCTCCATCTTCACTCTTTCTCTCCAGTGTTTCATTTTCATCTGGAATTTTTTGCCTTTTGTGTGTTTGCTTGTCCTCCAAGTATTTCTTCATTGATGATTCTCTAGTTGGATTTTGACTGTAAATCTTCTTGTGAAGCATTACCCTCAAAAGCTGCATTGTGATTTAAGAAAAACCAATCAATCAAAGAAAATATTTTCAGTTAACTAAAGCTTTTACCATGAATTTTACCTTCTCCATTCTTGATTCTTGTAGCGTATCTCTCAAAGTTGGTGTAGGTGGAAATCCACCTGAACAAACAAACATCTTCTTCAAAAGGAAAGAAATTGATTTCTTCCCAATGGCCTTTTTCTTATTATCTTCACCACATATGTCTTTACATCTGCCGAGGATAATGCTAATGGTTCGATCGATGTCTTCCTCCGATCTATCCCCTGCATCACTGCAAACCGCATTGCTAAACCTTCTATCCACTTCCAAGCTTGATGGACAATTAAGAAATCTATCCAATGGTAAACTTGCTACTTCTTTTTTTGTGTCGGGGTTCGGTTTTCGGGACAAGAGTTTCGTTAGTTCCTTTTGTAGTTTCCCGACTTCTTCGACCGTGAACTCTTGTAAATCATTGGACGAACATGGCTCTTGGTCTTGAATCTCAATGGGATCCTGTTGAATGGTGCTTTGGGATTCAGGGTTTTCTTTAAGCTCGTTGTTACCAAATGTCCCTATTGCTAACAGTCCATGTGGCCAATCACTGAACTCCTCTCGAGGCTCTTGTTTCATATGATCTACAACAGAAAAAGAAAAATGTTACACTATGTGCTTAGACATGACTTAATTCAGACAACAGCAATGCTTACAAGTAGCAGATATTGTATTTGATTTGCTGGTTCCTTGTTTCCCATTGAGCTTATTTTGCATCCAACCAAAGAACTGTAATCAAACATTTCATAAATTTGATATCATTACATGATATATATGACATCTAGATTGAAAATCATGACAAAACATACCTTCATTTTTTTCAGATATGTGGAGCAGGACAAGCTAAAGAGAATGGAAGGGAATGAAAATGGGGGAGGTTTTTGTAATGAAAATTTGAAATCAAGTGGAGAATGTATATTAGAAAACTAAGTAGATCTCAAAAGCCAATGAGAAATGAACTTGGAAAAAAGGGATTGTATTTTGATGAATTTCATGAAATATTGGTTCAAGTTCCTATAAACAGCGGCCTTTCTGCAACTAATGTATTCATTCCCCCACCACAACTTTGAAGACATTCTCTTCCAAATATATACACTATGGATGTATGCATGTATGTATGTAAAGTCCACATCTATGGGGATACCATGGGTCTGGAACATCCTGTTTAGTCCAATGAATGGCCAAAAATGCTGATTTCAAGACAAAAAGTTCTAGTAAAAGTCTTTTAAGTCTCAATCTCTATAACTTATCATCAAACGGCTGTGGCAGTGACACAATGAAACATCTTTTCTCTTTCCCCTGGAAAAAGGGTTTACAACGACAAGCTGTAATATGATAATATATAAACGAATCTTGTGTTAAACATTGTTTCCTTTTGATACTAAGTGTTGGGCTTGCACATGTTCTATAAACTAGGATGGATTAAAATAATGTTGGAGATTAGTTAAAGTAATACGAATGCTTAAAGTGATTTTGTTGATCTCAGTAGTGGTTATTTGGAGGAAAAGGACAACATTGTCAGATAACATGCTGGAATTCTCAAGCAAAACCTTTGCATGTATGGAACCATCATCGTAGCTATCTATTTTCTCTTGTATAATTTCATTGATTTGCAATGCCTTTCCAACTATAAAACAATAAAATATTATTTTGTTTTTATTTTCAAGGCTCTCTCATGATTTTCCTACCAATTACATTAAAACACATTTTTTTGAAATCTTAATAAGAAAAAGAATATGCTTTTTTAAATAAATAAAGCATCCATGATTTTTAATTGGTGAGTGGTGTCATCCATGATGTTATGTATATTAACGTGGCTATGTTAATGACCTCGATTAAGCGTAATTAAGAACACAATTAGCTATGTGTAGGATGTTCTTTGGTTGGATTGCTAAACCGATGCACGAAGGGGATATCCCTTCAAGACCTAATTTAATATTTAATAAAACCAAATTAATATCACTCTGTAAGTTAGTCATGGACTTCTTTTTCTTTTTTTTTTTTCTCTCTCATAAAAGATTTCATATTTATTTCTTAAACAATTTTATTTTTATTTTCCTTTATAAAAATAAATAATTAAAATTGGCCATACTCATCATTCAAATATAAAGATTAAAGTTAAACAAAATCTATTAATATATACCCTAATTGATGAAATCCTCGAGATGCAATAAGAGAATGAAAAGGAATGATCGCTGCCACCAAGATTATTTAAGAGCAAAGCCATGTGAGTTATTGTAAAAAGTAGGTGTCTAGGGTTTAGGAACCAAGCTAAAATCTGGAAAATCTTACTAATTCTGGAATCTTTAGGAACTTTGACTTTACATCAAACCAAGGCATGAGCTGATGTGGAACTCAACCCTCCATGCATTTGACTACCTCCTCAACATTTAAAATTATTATTTTTTGACAAATAATTAACTTTAATTTTAAACCTAAAATAATGGGGTTTGTTTTCCATTGAGATTAACTAAAGGTTAAGGGCCATGATAATAGACCACATACTCTTTTTTTTTTATAAAGTACTTATTTTTCTTTAATTGGATAATATTGAAACGATAAATTAAATTCAATCATGATATATATTGAAAATAAAATAAATTATTGTGAATAGATAAAAATTTTAAAACTAAGATAAAACTGTAGTTCAAACTTTTTGTATAATTATTATTAAATAAAAAATTGATGAACTTCACAGGTTGAGTTGGTAAAACATTTTATTATTCAAAAAATTTACAAATTAATAGTTTTATTTCTAAACTATTAGTTGTTTGGGTTGGGCCATTACTTTTAGATTTACGTATAGTTTGAATATTTGGGATGCCCGTGTGCTTATTTTTCCTTTCTTTTTCTTATAAAACAAACATTATTTTAAGTTTATATATTGTATGCATAAAAATATTATTGAATATTGATGTATTTATTTTTTTAAATGTGTATAATTGAATCAAAATCAAAATTATATATATATTTAAAATACAATAAAAATTTCATATATATAACTACACCAGATCAAAATTCAAATATCAAAATACACATCAAATTAAAATTCCAAAATATGTTATTTACATCTACAAAGGAATAAAATTGAAATATTGTAAACTTTTTTAATGTAGCATAAAATGCTTGAAACCTGACCAATGATTCCAGTGATGTTGTTCTTTAAGGCAATATTTGATGCTATCTTATCCTCAAAAGAACAACTTTTGAAGTAAATAAATATACGTGGTTATATTAACACCTATGATAGTTGATGAAAGTCGCAGAATCTTATGCATATTAACTCATCAGAAATACAATGATTGAATCTATATTGAAAATGAAGGGAATAACTTTATGTAAGTGTCAATGTTTTGTTTTGTAATGGGGTATATTTCAGAGAACAATAATATAATTTGAATTCAGTCATTAGGCTCTATATTAGGTATATGAGTTGATACATAGAATTAATAAAGAGGGAATAAAGAGGAGCAGATGATAGTGATTTGAGGACCGATTCATTTATGATAGATGGAGAGTCAGAATATTAGGTTGAAGGAAGAGGAGGAGGAGAGGAGAGAAAGGAGAAAGTTGGGAGACTTAAGGTTTCTTAAAAAGGAAGAAAGATTGACTCTTAGTCTTTGTGCTTCGGGGTATATATAGGGGAAGGTCCCCTATTGGTAATGTCATGTCAACGAGCTAGCAGAGGGTGCGATTGGACATATAAAGTTAAGTATCAAATGATTTATAATTAAATTCCGACTTTTTTCCTATTATTATAAACTCATTTAGTCACGAAGTCATTCCACTATAGTATCGTGACTAAGCTCTCCCCAGCAACATACGATTACGAAAGCAACTACTTAATACTCGTCTAATGACCTTGTCATAAGTGTGTTACCCTCATAGGATATCATTGATCTCTTTGGGATAATATCCGTTCTCCAAATATGATCCTATTTTATCTCATAGTAATCATTATATCTTCCTTCATGAAAAGTCAATCACTATCAAATAGTGATCAAGTCTTCCATCACAAAGACGGATAACCCGTGGCCACATTTACTTTTTATCAACCATGTAATGCTAATTGGAGGATATCATTTATCCATGTTTTGGGCTATAAATTCTACTGTTGTGAATGATGCTACATATTACAGAAGTAGTACACCCAGCACACTAGCTTTCACTTCCTTATTTATTTGAACTCAGACTTTTACTTACATCAAAGTGTATGAGTCACACAAACATTGTCCGCCATCTGCTCAAGATTTAGGTATACCATACTATGAACGTTACAAGTGAATAAATCCATAAACAGATTTAGGATCTATTCTACTTGAGTCCTGTTTGATGTACTGTCAATCATATCTATGTCTCTATCTTTTGGGAGTTATCCACTCCGATACTTAAGACAAGGCATCTCCCTAATTGGACTTGATAGATACATATTAGTCTTTCAATCAGATTGCTCATTTTCGATTAGACTAAGGATATAATTAGGTTCGTCATTAATACAACCTATGTTTTCATACTACGATCCGATCACGTAATACCACCTAGTATTAGTTAGACATTTAGACAACCAATGAGCAACATTTGCTTATATTTTGCTTTGCTTGCAAAAACCATGTGAGGACAATTATACGAAGTATATTAATGTAATCAATGAATTTGTTTTATTAACCAATTTGTTTGAAAAAATTACAAGTGTATATTGACGAAAATACTACACTTAGGGCACCAGATCCAACAAATATATCATAGGGCTAATCTAAATAAGCATAGGTTATATAATATATGATGGTAGTATTTGGTATGATTGTAAGTGGTCACTTTCTTGGGAATTTAATCAGTTGGAAAGTAATTTCAACATTTGATATATCAAATTTATTTACTTTTTTTTGGAATCTAACTTTCTCTTGAGAGTTATTTTCCATGAACATGACAATGGATCTTCATGATAAAATGTGAGAAAGTTAATTTCTCATATAGATTGGAAAGTTTTAAAAACCTAGATAAAATTAATACTATTTTAAATTAGCTTATGACATTAGTCTATTGATAAACGTAAAGAAGAAGAAAAAGCTATTGCCTCCATCCTTTCTACTACTTGATTTTCTCTACTACTTCAATAGATTCTTAGAAAGTAAAAATTTTCCTTGATTTATTTTTTATTTGTATACTTAATCATCTATATATTATATCGTTTACATATTTTTTATTTTTTCTCTTTTTCGGCATATTAATTGAAAATTTAATTTTATTATAATATTTATAAATCTTTAAGATTGATTGATTATTTACCTTTGAATTATGGTTTGTTGTATGTGATTGAGAATTTTACTAGAATAATTTTCGAGAATGAGCAAATGATTGGCAGCCCATTTAGAAGTAGAATAGATAATACAAATGATCAATCAAATTTCAAAAGAGTTATATATTATATTCAAGTAAATTATGTTTTTTTAATATCCAATGTAAAATATGTTATATTGGGGCTTTGAAAAGAATAAAGTAAAAATTATCAATTAAATTTTAATATTAAATATTTAATCCAAATATTTGTTAAGAATTAATTTTATTATAAAATTAAATACATGAATATTATATTTTATTTAATAAAGTGAATTAGTAAATTATCATTACATTCCTAATAAAGTACTTAGTGAACCAAAGGTGATGATACAATTTTCTTAGATTTTAATCAATATTTTCCAATGCATACCAAACATTGTAAAGTAATATTCCTAGCAATCACATTCCAAATTGCATTCTAAGTGTATGTTAACCAAAACTTTTCTATTATTACTAGTTTTTAACTGGAGGAGCACCGTGAGTATATACATTTAATTTTTTTATTTTTAATAAAAATATATAAAATTTATTTATACTATTTCTTTATTATATTTAAGCTTTTAATTAAATTGGTGTCATGACTTAACCAAACACTTAATTAAAAATGACTAAATGTTCTATCCCTTATAAAAAGTAATAAAATAATATGATAATATTTTTATCTTTTACATAATATGTATTCAAAGTAAATTTAGAAAAATAGTCAGATTTAAACTAAAACACGTATATTTTCAACAACCAGTTTTATCATCACAATCAAAACATTATTTTTTATATCAATTATATATATTTGTCTATATTTATCTATCTATACTATACTTACGTGTATATATATATATATATATATTCTATAATTGCTATATATAATGATTTTAATTGAGTTTGGTGTCACTCAATTTAGTAACAAAAACTTAATTATATTATGTCACACCTAAGATGTTGGAAAAGAAAACAATTTATGTAGGAATAATATTCTTTTAAAATTATTTAATAATAATTATAAATGGAGTGATAAAGTTTTTTTGTGTATAACTCTTATTAAAGACGTGTTTGATCAATTGATACATGATTTTTAATTGTTTAATTTAAAGACTATAAAAGTATGAAAAGTAAAAGCACCATTGTAATAATATTAGTTAATATTTAAAAGAAATGATATATTAGTCGTTTCTCAACTAAGTTGGTATCTGGTTAACTCATGACACCAACTCAATTATGAATTTTGTAATCTTCTGGAATATGATACACATATGATGTGAGCGAAAAACATAATTATATTGCAAATATATTTGTAAAATATTGATATAGATAACAAATTAGGTTTTGGTTGAATGGTAAAGTACAAATGTTAAAAACTATAGAGGCTTGATAACATAATAAACTTTGTGAAGTAAGGGTATTTTTCATCATTATTCAATTGAATTGGTGCTTAACTCCTGACACTAATTCAGTCAAGTACTTAATGTCACCTATCAATCCGATCTTAACTCAATTGTAAAATTATTAAAATATATTATTTTTACCTAGCAACAAATATTATTTTGAGAATATTTTTATATTTTTATATTTTACATAAAATCTAGAAATATACATACATACGTATGATGGGATCGAAGTCCCCCCACATTCACTCCTTCAATTTTACTATTTCAACTAAAGCAATATTTAAGTACAACATTGGAAAAAATTGAACTTGATTTAACCTATTAATCAAAAATTTAAATTTCAAGGCATGTAGAATAATTTTCCCATTTAATTATTTTTCAAATAGCAACGAAAATCTTTACTTGTTTGAGGTATTCTTTTATTGCCTCACATACACGGTTAAATTTAATGAATAAAATTTAAGGTATAATTTTGGTGATTTTACTATTTGAAGCCAAAATTGAAAGACATATCAATAAAACTTGATTAAATATTAATTACACATTGCGTAAATTATGTATATGTTTTATTCAAATTTATTTCAACTTAAATTTCTTAACATGTATGCCATATTATGAATTAAGTTGTTCAAAATAAGTTACATTGAATTTATGTTTTATAATAATTTATTATATTGTTGTTGTCAATTGATATAATTCTACTTCTTTTAAAAAGATAAAATTAGCTTCAACTCAATAACAAGATGATATTTATTGCATCTTTGTATGTTGTAGAGGTATCTATTAGTCCGTCGAGATCTGTTTCTTAAAAAATTATTATGCACAGGCTTCTTTTAGGTTGTTCTTATTTATTCAAAAAACTTCATTTCACTATTTAAAAATTAATAAAATATTTAAAAATATGTTTTTAATTTATATTTTTTATAGATAGATTATGGGTAGTTCAAGTGCGCTGAAAGTCTTATATAACGCATGCCGATGTTGCCACCGACAAACGTTTGACTTTGACTGTGAAAAGCTCCAAATAGGCACAACGCCATTTACGATCGTTTAAAGGGCCTTATATTATAAAGAAAGTATAAAGAAAGTCAAGATTGTTCTTGCGGAGAAAAGCCTACTTACTTGCTCTTGCTGCTTTTAATTTAAGAGCAAGTCGGTCTAGCTTCTTACTCTTTCACCTTTCAAAGAAGTCGAAATAGAAAGGGGTAGGAAAGATCCCGTGTACCTTGTTCAAGTTGCGACTTTTGAAGATAGACTGGAAAGCAAACTCAGAGAATAACTAAGTGAAAGTCAGAGACTCCTTTTAAAAATATGTTTTTAATTTATTATACTTTATATTTAAATTTAAAATTTTAAAAAAATTTTAAATTAAATTGAACTGGACCAAGCCAAGTCAAATATTTATTTAATTTTTAATTGATAAGCTAAGTTATTATCTATATATCATAAAGAAAAATAAAATTAATTTAAAAAATAAAGTTTCACTCAATTTAGATAAATTTAAATTTTAAATATTTAAATAAGAACCATTTGAATTTAAACTTTTGGAAAGAAAAACTGAATGAAAATCCAATCAAATATTATTATTTGAATCGATTGTGGATTTCCTTTTTATTTCTTTAGTCAACCCTAATGTTAAGAAAAGAAGTTTCCAGGCATCATTAAGTTTTCACTCTAATTTTTTGGTTTTAAAAATTTGGTATATTGTCTATTGTCATTTCGGCTTTCATATTTCAACCACTAACCACCAAACATTAATATTTTTGCCCTCAAATTTTTTATTATTTTAGTCAAATCACTGCCGTGGGAAACAAAAGGAAAAGGGAAAATTAAATAAAATAAAGAGGTGTTTATTTTGTCAAATCTAATTTATTGCTGCTTCATTAATAATTGATACAATGTAATCATAAGTTCGTGTTCAATACATTGAACATGTCATCATCGTTCAGCTCCGCATTCCCATTTTGAGCCCTAAAACATTGTTTAGAATTTCATATATAAATTTATATTTAATGCATTTAGAGTGTAGATCATAAAAAAAAATTTTAAATTGTTATTATCAATAAAAGTATTATAGAAGTTTTATATTATGAGTCAGATTGTATTTTATTTTCTTTATTAAAAAATAAGTAAATTAATCCTTATACATTAGATAAAATAGTAAATTTGTTATTATGTTAAAATTTTATCCATTTTTACTGTTAAAAATTGGTCCTTATATATCAATATGAAGTACATGTGGCACATCATGTGTCACTGTTTGGTTATTCTGTTACTCACACTCGTTTTTAATAGTATAAATAGATGAAATTTTTAATAAAAAAAATAATTTGCTCTTTAATCTAAGTACAATGATAATTTATCTATTTTTTTCAATAGATGAAATAAAATACAAACGGACTCTTAATATAAATGCCTCAATAGTACCTTTACTAATAGTATATACTTTTGGAGATAATGATGTAATAAAAACAATGAAAAAAGGAAAAAAAAAAAAAACAACTCATCCAAGTTTCTAAAATGTTGCTGTCAAAAAAATTTAAAAAAACCCGAAAATGTTGAAACCCAAAAAAACAAGAAAAATGGGATGGGAGGTGAGAGTTGTTTCCAAGTTTAAAATCAAAGGTGGAGAAATTAAATCACAGATACTGATTTTGCAAATGGGTCATAATAAGACATATGCAATACGTATAAGAAAAGGGTTTAGACAAATGCATGTGCAACATGCATATTTTGACAAAATGTGAAAATGGGGGTCTCCCTTTTGCTTTTGCTTTCTTAATATATGTGTCATGTTTTGTTTTTGTTTTTTTATTAATATAATAATATATGCAAAAACCATATAGATAAAAACTTTAAATATGTCACCTTGTGAAATCAAATGCGTAATCGAAAATTATTTATTATATATGTAAAACCATAGATATAAACATAATACAATTATATATGTAAAACTATATTTAAAAATTTTAAATAGCTTAATAAAAATTTTCAAAATTAGAGGAGGGGGCCCATTATAGCTTTGTGTTTTATGTTATAGTAATTAATTTTCCCACAATGCAAGTCACTATCACAATCGATGCATAGCCTATAGTTTTATTCACACATTTATATAGCTGCACTTGTCATTGATATAGCATTGGCAAAACTTAGTCCATTCATGTATTTATTAAACCCAAAATTATGTCCATATATTATATATTTCGAGTGCGACCACTACAAGATATTATGGGTTGCCCCCTATAATTGAGGGCGATTTTCCAACCATCAAGGACCGCCAATCATATTCCTATAGATTGTACAATAGAAATAAATAAAACAATAATTTATTTTTAATATTACCTTACTATAATATCAATATATCAAATAATATTTTTAATGATGTTTCGCTTTTCTACGATTTATCTTAAAGGGTGCTTGATTAGTTTAAAGGTTGGGTAGTCGATTCAATACGACAGGTCTGATTTGTGTCGAATTTGGATAAAATATTTTATTATTTTTTAAACAGTAAAATTAAGTTATTTAGATGGATCGAATCAACTTAAAACGAATTTGATCTTGAAAAATTAATTCCTTTTGCAATGATTTCTAATGATGTGATAGTTGTAAGAGCTAGGGTTGTGGTGTGAGTGATAGATCTACTATTGGGTGATGTCTCCATCTTCATATCGTGTTGAGGTTCATTGAAATGTGTCGAGGCTTTTCTTGCCTTCTCCTAGTTCTTATCACTGTTATTTGTCCTTTTGCTTTTCTGGTATAATAAGCAATGTTGTTTATGGAGTTTGAAGACATGCATTTTTTTGCATGATGCGGTGAAATTCGCCTTTAATTCCAGATTCAAGGCTTTGGATATCTCTTTGTTGGGTTTAGGTCGAGTCATTACTTGCCATTTTAGTTAGATCATGCACGTTTTTTTTTATTTTTATGATTATTTGATATGGTTGGGAGAACTTTGTATATTGTAAGTCAAAATGTAGATATTTAAACATCTTATAGACACCAATTTTTTAGTGTCAAATTTATATTTAATTTCTGAAATCAAATTATTATATCTACAATTAATGATTATCAAATTTACGTATGTAGTAAAAATAACTCACTCATTTTTAACTCGTTTTACTAAATTAAGGTATGATTGTATCTTTAAATGATGATAATAATCTCCTTATCATATTGATTTAATACAAATAATTTCTTTTATGAATGATGAACTAGATGTAAATTTTTTTCATCATTTCCTTTTTAAAATTAATAAATAATAATTGCTTCAAATATTACCCCATAAAATAATGTAAGGGTGTGGGGAAGGAAAGGGGTTGCGTAATTTACAATGCTATTCAAATCAATAATTAAAAGGCTTCATAACTCTACTTCCACTTGCCTCATACCCTTTATCTTTCTTTTTCTTCCTTCTCTTTATATAAAATTTTCATTCAAACAAATCTTAATTTTTATATTATTATATTATTTTTAACAATTTCATTATAAATTCTGATTATTTTTATTTTTTCACGTAATGTCTAAAATTACTTATAACCCTTTTTCAACCCATAAATAAGAGGATAATACGCTTCAAAACACTTGAACCCACATCCTCTTGTATTGACAATAACGCTCATACCAATCGAGTTAAGATTCAATCGACTTATGTTATTATATTTAAAAGTGTGGGTTTTGTTGGCAAAGGTGAAGGTCTTGATTTTGGATATTTAGGTTCGAAATCTATCATGCACAATTTTATATGTGGTTTCCAAGTTCCACCATGTGCGGTTGTCACGTGTGAATTTTAGTCCAGTTCAATTAATTAAATTTATTGGCTTTAATCTGGATTGTAACACATTTAGGAAAAAAAAGCATGGATTTTGATTTCATTTTTATATAATTTAAACGGATATATTATGTATAATATTTGAAAGTTATAAAACATAAATTTCAAATCATAAGTATTTATCATTAAATAAATCATAATTTTAAAAATAATTATATATATATATATATTATATTCACATGTGTTTTTATTACACAAATTACATTGTTTTTAAAATCAGAGTCTCCTAACTTATTTTAATGAATTTTGTTAATAACACCACTTTGATGTTTTCATTGACCAATTCAATAAATTCCAAGCTTAATTATTTGTTTTCTTGTTCAATGGGTTTAGATTTTAATTACAACTCTTTAAAGTAAAACTTTAAATATATTGCGGCAATGTGAATCATGTGCACTTGAAAAAAAAAAAACTAAAACAAAATCCAATATTTCTGCTAACCTAATTATATAGATATATATGACAATTTTTAGTTGATAGACTTTCAGTTTATTTTTAGATAAAAATATTTCTAAACAAGTTACTTTTTGAGAGAAAAAATGTTTATTTTAAATAAAAATTAGCTCAAAAATATTTTTTTCAGAACATGAAAATTTTAACTTCTCCTTAAAAGTGATTTTTTTTCTAACAATAATTTTGAGAAACATTCCTAAACTGAGTAAGTTAGAGATTAATAATCTGTGAAAATTATTATTAAAAAACAGACATTTTTTAAAGTTAAAGATTCAATTAAATTGAATGTTTTGGTTTAATGTGATGATTTAAATAAACTCAAAATTTTTATTCTTTGAAATGAACTAAGAGAAAATTAAATAAAAAGAAAATCCCAATGTGCATGTGTTTTTAGATTGAAAGCAACCCTTGGGTTGGGACCTAACTACATTACAATCTACCAATGCCAATTAGCTACCTTTAATGACATAAACATTTGTACAACTCAACCAATTGATGAACAAAGTTTTTCCTTCTAAACTAATTTCATATCTATATTATTTTGAGAAATAATTAAGTTACTTTGGCACATTAATTAATTTTCATGGGTGGGCAACACTATAAAGGAAAGCAACTTTATAAGTTTAAATAAGGAAGAAAAGAAAAGAAAATTTTCTAAATTTATTCAAGAAAATTATTTTCTGTATGATGTTTTTAAAGTTAATAAAATAATATATATTCCTTAAAATATATTTAAAATATATATTTCAAATAATGTAATATATCGAAATAGTATCACACATGTATGCATGTAGAAACTAAGTATTTTGAATACAAGTATTTTTAAAAATTAGCATACAACAAATAATAAAACATACAAGTTGAAACTCATAATATAAACACAAATACAATATGTACGAAATTAAAATAAAAATTAATTTAAATTTAAGAATAATAAATCTAATCCAATTATTTATCATGATATTATCCTTTTATAGTATGTTAAATAGTATTATATTGGTGAAAAGGAAATTTTAATATTAAAAATATAATTATAATAAATTAAATATCGAGTTGACTTGTTACATATTCAATTTAATTTTTTAAAACAACTTGTATAAAAATCAAAATCTTTCTACCAAAATAAAAATAAAATTCTTCAATAAAACCATTTGTTATAAAATTATAATCATTTTAACGAGTACAGACAAATAAAAACCCTAAATTTTAACGAGTTTAACATTAAAAAATGAGATAAATCTTAAAATTATACAAGAACTTTAATTTGATACAATTATACACGTGAAACTCTAATTGTGGTTCAAATGTATACTTGAAACTTTAATTTTAATTTAGTTATGCAGATTTAAAGAAATAAATACATCAATTTATTTTTATATTGGATAAATATGATTATTTATGTATGTAATATATAAACATAAAATGATATTATATCAATAACTGTGTTAATAATTTATAAGGATTTGATCAAATCAAAACTTCATGTATAAAATTGTACAAAATCAAAATTCATGTATACAGTTACACATTAAACTATAGTTCATATATAATTTTAAAATTTATCCCTAAAAAGATTATAATTATAATCAAAATGTATATAATGTCACTCAAAATAATTTCAGCCTTTCCTTTTAAATTATAGATTTATAGATATCATTAAATAAAAATTCAACAATTTTATTTCCTTTCAATTCTTGAAACAAAGTTGTAAGTTAATCTAGAAGTAAAAGCATTGTTTTTAAAATTAGATTACACCGACTGATTTAGCTGGTAGGATTAAGAATTTGGTTAGGGTATTGATTTGAAATAAGGAGTTAGATCGATCAACTGATGAATATGTTGAACTGGTCGGTCAAATTAGTTGAATTGATTTTTTCTATTTTTTAAAATTTTTTTAAAATTTAATAATTTATTCAGTCAAACTAATTAAATCGAGAATTAATAGTTTGATTGATTCGACTAATGATTCAACTAATGATTCAGTTCTAAAAATAACAATTTAATAAATAACAACACTTTCTAATAAAATTACTAGTAATGAACCAACCTACTAATAAAAAACGTTATAAAATACTTATTGTAAATTATTAATGCCATTATTATAATTTTAGTTAAGTTTTTACAGAATGCCCAAAATATTTTACATGTACATATAATAAATTAGATTTGTATATTAACATTTTGTTCGTGTTAAATTTGTATATTAATATTGTATTTGTGTTATTTTATATCTATAGTTTTAAAAAATCACTATCACTTTTGAAATACAAATATATATTTATAAATTTAATTAATTAAATATATATTTGAATTATTTTTTATTTGGTTCGTTATTAATTAGAGTTTTTTATTAGAAATTGAAGTTATTTTTATTTTATGAAATTATTACTTTTAATAAAAATAAAATCTAGAAATTAAGATACATTCATTTCTGTTTATCATTTTCCAATATAAAAGTGTTTTTTTTCCAAAATAAAAATATTAATAAAAATATTCTATTATATCACAATGCATTTTAAAGGAAAAAGAGAGAATATATTGGCAGAAGATGAATGGTCCAATGTGGACATCCCCATTCCCCTTAATCAGCACTAATTTGAGAAAGAGTCTTCTTCCCATGTTGGATTGTGAATTTATTCCTCTCAATAAACAAGAGAATCATATTAAAAGTTTCTTTTCTATTTAATTAAATATTCTTTTTAAAAAATATAAAGATATTAATGGTTAAAAATTAATAAAGTCTAGAAATAAAAAAATTAAATGAAAAAGCTTGAATTTCAAATTTAATGGAGAATATGATATTAAAAAAAAAAAAACCAGTGCTATAATTAGTTAGGAGGCCAGCTAGATTCATAATCTTCCAAATTTGACAAAGCTTAGCTGACAAAGAAGAGATGAAGGGCCAGAGATTCACTTATATTTGCTGACGTGGAATTTAGTAGAGTCCACCCCCTTAATGTTTCAATCATTGCCTTCTCTCTCTCCCTCCACTATTTCTCTCATTTATAAGCGCCTGTGAGTGCAGAGAATTTTGAGGAAGACAAACATAAAAAGCAATCTCTTGGTTTTCTTGATTGTATAAAGGGTTAGTAGATTTGGGTCTCTAGGTTTCTTTCAAAACAAGGTTTTTCTTTGAAGTATTTCCTCGCTTTCTTTTAAAGAGAAACCACAAAGAAAAGGAAACGGGTTTTGAAGAAGGAGATGGTTTTCATGTGTGAGATTTTCTTCCCAGGAGGAAAATTGGAAGAAAGAGAGTGGGAAAAGGAGAGATAATAAAAAAAGAAGGAGAAAAAGATCAAATTTGCCTAAAAAGCCATAGCAGCAGAAGTGGAAAAAGGGGGTAATTCCTTTTTAAGCAAAGAACAAGAACCCTAAGTTTTTGTTTGTTTCATCTGCTTATCTGCTGGTAATTCCTTTTGGATTTTTTTTTAAAAATTTTCTTTTTCTTATCTGTTGCTGGTTGGTTTCTTGTTATTTCTAGATTTTTGTAAAAACTTCTTGGGGGAAATTCAATAGGTTACTGAAAATTCATAACTAGCTGCATTCTGATCATGTTAAATGGCTTGTATGAACACAAGTTTGTTTTTAGTTGAGAAAAAAGAAAAAACAATGGGAATTCGTTGGTTTCATTGTTAATAATAATACAACTGCAGCTAAATATTAGGTAAGCTATAATATAACTCAAGTCAAACTTGTGTTCTTTTAAACAGGGCTAATTGGCAATGTCTGCTACGATAATGAGTGAACCAATGGTGGTATCAGCACCATCACCAGAAACTCAAGCAACATCAGCAAAACTTGCTGCACAATCTGATGTCCAGTTCGCCAAATGCGATTGCTGTGGACTTACCGAAGAGTGTACCCCGGCTTATATCGAAACGGTACGCCAACGGTACCAAGGGAAATGGATATGTGGCCTTTGTGCTGAAGCAATCAAAGATGAGATCATAAGAACTGAAAGGCTTATTAGTACCGAGGAAGCAATGGCCAGGCACATGAACTTTTGCCAAAAATTCGTCTCCTCCGGACCGCCTCCTGATCCTACGGTTCATCTGATATCTGTTATGAGAAGTATTCTTAGAAAAAGTTTGGATTCCGCGAGAGGTTTAAGATCGACCCCTCCGATTAGTCCTACCGGAAAGGTCAGCAAAATTCGAGTCCAACTCGGTCTGAATGTTGTTTCCCTACCCTGTCTGGTTGATAGAGGTATAAGAGATGATGGGAAGGGAATCAAGAGCCTGGATTGAACAATAGGGGAACACAAAAAGAGCCAGGTGCACTGGTTTTTTTTTTCTCATAGTTGTAAGACTTTGGGTTCAAGTTCCTCCTTCATAATTGTATCATTGTTTGAAACAGATAAAATAAATTAAAAAGGAAAATTGATGTTTTAAAGTTTAGACTTAGAAGTTTATGTAGATTTTAATGTTAAATATAAATAGAAGTTGTTCTGTTTTTGGAAATCTAATTCTTCTTTCAGAATAAAGTTGCAGTTCTCTTTGTTTGAATTCTTATTATAAGGACTTAAATGAAAAAAAAAAAAAAAAAAACACCCATTTAAGCAAATAATAAAAATATAATTTATAAAAAAATTAATATTTGGTATGGGAATTGAATGATTGGATGAAAGAAAATAGTTCCAAAATTGAGGTGTAGAAAAATCCAAGAGTAACATGGAATTATTTTAATAATGGAATTCAACCTAACTTGATTCCCTATATTTGATTCCATTTTGTGCTGAGATGCCTTTAATGTTATTTTCTTATGAGATTACTCAAATTTCCCAAATCAAAGGTAGTGCAAACCAATTACCTCAAAATCATTCCTTTAATCCTTAGTAGTAAGGACTAAGAATTCGCGTTTGTTGTTTGGATTTTACCTTATTATTGTAATTTATAGAAAAATATAAATTTATATATTTGTGATGTTTTATTATTTTTCTAAAATTAATATGATTTTTTAGGCCTATTGAAAATCAGGTTTCAGCTTCGTCTTGTACATGTCTGTGAACATGTATTTTGTTATTTGAGTTGTTATCTTTAAAGTAACACATACATAGTATTGACAGTTAATCTAGTAGTGATGTGTGGTAAGTTCTCGATATGTCACGTCACGAATATATATTAAAAATTAATAAAGAATAAATTTTTGTCCAAGTTAATTCTTGATGTGAAAAAATATTATATTTTTATTAATTTAATTTTAAAATATTTTTGAATATCTAAAATTTATATTTGTTATATGGTATATTGAGAAATTGTCGCGCGTTACTAACGGATTGACTAATACTATCATGTCAATATAAATTAACGATGTTAGTGTAGAAATACTAACCTAAGTAACGAAAAAAAAATCAAGTGTCAACTAAGTACATTTAAAAAAATTTAAAGAATAAACTACATATTAACTCAAAATTTAATTTAAAAAATCAATTTCACCCAACTCCTAATTTAATAAAAAAAACTGAAAATTGTCGAAAAAATCGTTTGCATAAATCAAGCAAGAAAGAATAGAATGAATCACAATTGCTAAAGTTTTAGCATGAAAAACAAAAAATCAAAAAGAGGATTTTTTTTTTAATACAAAAGAGATCATTGAATGACTATATAAAGCAATTTAGTTAAAACCCTGAATGGAGCATAAATGGTTAAACATTTGCATCAGAACCTGACACTTTTAACAAAAAAACATTGGCAAGAAAGTGTTCTAACACAGTGGCAACAAAAAGAAAGAGGCTGCCCAATAAACATGACAAAGTTTTGTCTTGCTATGAAACCCCAAAAAAAGGGGGGGGGATAAAATAAACGATTGGAATATTTTTCACCATTGTTGGAGCTCATTACATCAAGTGAGACAACTAAGATAGCAACAACATTAGAACCAGTTGTTGACAGCTCAGCTCTGCTGCTTACTCATATGTTTAAAATTGTTAAATCCTGACAGATAGAAGTTTCTGGAAAAATGGGAGATTTAAATGCATGGTTGATTGGTTTGGGGGTTAAGTGAAAATGATCGAAACTAATTGAAAAATAACAAGTGGGGTCTAGGTGTTGTGATTTGGCTCATCAAAGGACAGATCATCTGACTCAGCTATGGACCCCCAAACCCACCAATCTTATTTTTATGGTAATTAAGGCCAATCAAACTTGTTTATCTTTTATCTGAAAATATTACTTCAAATTATCGATAAAAGTATCAAGCATAGTTAGCAGAATAGTTAAATAATGATATACAATATGTCATATATATTTCATACTGATATATAAAGATTAATTTTAATAATAAAATTGAAAAAATTTTAACAAAAAATCGAACAACTCTTTGATTTAATATACAGACTAGTTTACTCATTTTTTTAATAAATGAATAAAATACAATCTAATTTTTATATAAAACCTTCATGGTAATTTTATCTAAACTATCTTACATTGTTTTGTTGATAATATAAATATATGTGGTAGCAAAGCAGAGATTTGGCAGAAATTATGTTGTACATTTTGTTTTTTTGTGTTTATACTTTTCACTCTCCTAAAGTACAAAATATGGTGTTTGATAGGATCTGATATGGATTTTGTAAAAGTTGGAATGGAATATCAATGAACATCTATGTATACATCCAGATATTCTTATTGTCTTTTGTTAGTTTTTGCTTTCAATTAACCTAACTTTTTGTTGCTCCTGATTTAATGAACTATTACCCAATTTATTAGAAATTTCCTTTCAATTAAAGAAAATGTTGGCAACCAATCTTCTTTTTTTTTTTTTTTAATTTTAAAAAAAGACACTTTATGCATATGTTTTGTTAGGGCTAGATTTCATTATTCATACAATAATTTATCAAAAATTGTGATAATTGGACATATTTTATGAGATGAACAGCTTAAAGTTATAACCAATTAATGAAGTTAACATTCCTCTTGCTTTATCTTTTAACTAGATGAATAACATTTAGGGTAAATCACAATCAAAGTGATTAAACCATTAGTAAATTTATGTTTTGATCACTCCAAAAGTTACAAAATGATTATTAAACTATTGAAAAATTTTTATTTAAGTCATTTAACTATTCAAAAGTTTTTATTTATGTCATTGGGTTGTTAACTTTTTATTTTTATTTTAAAGTTTTGTTAGCTAGTTCCAAATGAAAATTCAATTATCTGTATGGTAGTACTTATCGGCGAGTAGAAGAATATACTTTAAATCTAAGTCGATCTAACAATCAGTGTCGAAGATTGAAGAAGAAAGCTATTTAAATTTTAGTTCATATATTCATAACGTTCAATCATGGTGCGAGCAATGCAAACAGAAAAGACCATACAATAACGCTTTTAACAGCCCAATGACTTAAATGAAAACTTTCAAATATTTCAATAATCATTTTGTAATTTTTAAAATTTAGTGAACAAAATATAAATTTACTTCTAATTTAATGACATTAAATGTAATTTACCCTAAAAATTAATTAGATTTTAATTAAAAACAAAATTTTTGGATGAAACACCATTTAAAAAGTTAAGCTCTCTTTCAAATATCATCAATAACTTTTGTAAAACAGATGCTTTAAAATTATTAAATATATAAATTAAAATTAACTATTATAAATATTTAATTGAATAACTGAATTAATTAATCCAACATAATTTTTACATGATATAATTCAAACTAAAATATTTAAAAGTCTCAACTTTGTTAAATGCATTAATATATTAAAAATGAAGGAAATGGATTAATAACCTCCAATAATGAGGATCTAAATTATTTCAATAATTGAAAAAGTTCTTCTTGTTCAACTAAATCATTAGTTTATATCATTAAAATAATCTTTAGTTTATATCATGCTATTGTTTTTAATTGCCCCTAATCATTACATGGATAAGAAGGAAACATGAATCTGTTTTTTTTTTTAACAAAATGGTTTTTCTTTCAACTTTTATAGTTCAATAATAGGATTATTTTGTACAGAGAGACGGAGGTAGAAAATTTTTGGGGTTCGTAATTAAATTGTATATTTTTATAATAGTAAAAATATAATTTTATTATTTTAATAGTTTATATTTTTATAATTTTTAAAGGATTAAATTAAATTTTTATCATTTTAAAGAGTAAATTATAATTTTACTATTATTAATTTAAAATTTTTAAGTTATAAATGGTTTAAATGAAAAAAAAAAAATTTAAGGGAGAGCGCGGCCTGCCAGCTCCCTTGGCCCTGCCAATGATTTTGTATTTCAATTATTAGTATCCAAAGTATGCTTTTTACTCTAAATGAAAAAAAAAAAAAATAGGGGTAAATCCTAGGTAAAAATATGCAGTTAATTTCTGTATTTTGAACTTTTACTTCAAAAAGTTAAGATGAGCTTAAAACTATAGTAATGTTGAGTAATTTCTATAAAAATGATAACTTAGTATGCTTATTTTACATTAATTATAAGTCACGCTATATGAAGATAGTTTGATTAACATGTTATGTTGGAAAATTTTAATAGAAAATAATAATGATATTAATGGTTCAATTGAAAATTTTAAATTTAAAATGTAAGGGACTTAGTTTTAACCTTTTAAATATAAAATTAAATTTAAAATTTTGTCAAAGTAGAGGAACAACCAAAGTAAATGTAATGAAAGCTTTTATTTTAGGAGTTATATTGTATTTTACCTCTTCTACTAAAAAATAGCAACTTAGTCTTTATATGTTAGATCAAAGAGTAAATTTGTCATTTTGTTAAAAGTTTTATCTATTTTATCTATTTTTTCTGTTAAAATCTGATCCTTATATATCAACATGAGATATACATGGCACATCAAGTGTAACTGTCTGGTTATTTTGTCAACCATACTAATTTTTAACAATAGAAATAAAAGAAAACTTTAACTAAAAAGACTAATTTATTTTTTAATTTAAGGCATTAATTTACTCATTTTTTGAGCAAAAGAAACCTTCATGATAAAAATCTTTATGATAATTTTACCAACCAATACCATATTTTAACCTAACTTACGTGGGTCAATATTTCCCATTATATATCATTGCATTCATTTTCAGATCTCACAAAATCTATTCTAACCACCCATTATTAATTATGTTTGGTAAGTCAAAATCAAATAACCAAAAATAATTAAAAAAAAAACCCTCAATAATCCAGCGACGAAACCTAAGTACATGCATTTTTCACAATAAAGAAAATGGTTTATTTTACTGTGAACAATTACCCGACAAGCAACTACTGATTGACTAATCAAAGTAACGTTTATTGCACCATGATTTGTCTCTTACTGCACAAAAAGGGGACTTTTGATTTCCGTTGTTAATAATTAATTTACTTTCTTTGTCTGTTAACAACATCATTTATGTCTGTCCACATTGGTTGTTAAGACCTTAATCATATGAGATAGAAAATTGCTTCTTCTTTTTTTTTTTTTTCCTTTTTTTTCTATGTTTCTCTCTTTACCTTTGGACTGGGTAAAGAGAAAAAAAGAAAGAAGAGGAAAGAAGTCTACCATCCACTTCATTATTAGTAAACCCCTGTTTGTGTAGTTACTAAACAATAATAAGCAAGATTTTGTATTTTTTACAGTTCTATGTAATGATGATGATCGGCGAAAAGTATTAGATTGAGGTATCATGAAGACCAAGGAAAAAAAAATAGATTAGCATGGAATGATATGCTATATGGTAGGGAAGTGCAAACCACATGACAATTCTAGAAGGTATGCGATTGGATTATTGGAATAGTTTGGGGATAAACTTCCAAGGATTTCTCTTCCCATTTTCAATTAAATAAACTTTTTGATATGTATAAATTGGGGTCTTAGGAGTAAGCATATAGAGGCACGATTAGAAAATCTACATCCATGGGATGTGAATGGTGTATTAAAAACAATTCATTATTTGAATCTAAGAAATTGGTTGGTAGTTTTGTTGATGAAATTATTCATAGATGGTACAAAAATAATAGTTTGTCACCAGGTAAAGCAGTGAATTTTTTAGGGCCGATGAAATTTTAATTTTTATAGTTTATATTTTATAATTTGTAAAGGATTAAATTGAATTTTTATAATTTTAGGTGTAATTTTACCTTTATTAATTTAAAATTTTAAAAATTTCTAGAGCTTAAAATAAAATTTTTCATTTTAGGGGAGGCCCGGGCCCATGCCAGCCCCCTTGGCTACGCCCCTGTTTGCCACTATAAGAAATTCTTTTCTGAAATTTAGTTGCTTGAGAGATAATTTAAAGAGGAAAATTGGAAGGCATAAATACAAGAAAAATCTTGGGCAATAAAATTTTTCTTGAATTTAAAGTGGATCTGATGAAAAAAATGTTTGTTAAGTGAGAATGAGATTAGATATCGAGCTAATTTAGAAAGATAGAATCATAGTCGCATTTGGATTATATGAAATTCATATTTATTGAAGTAACAATATTAAGAGTCTCTTTTTACATCCAAAATATGATAACATTTCAAAACATTGTAGATCTATAGGTAAAGGTAGTATTTGTGAAAGAATTATTCATAGAAGATTAGGGTTACAGTAAAATAACTATCAGGATTTTAACTAATTAATGAATTCAATTACCAAATTCAATGATCAAAATGGACCAAAAATCTCGATTAATAATCCAGTTCAACTTCAACTTAGATTCAAAATTGATATGTCTAAGTTAGTACAAATATCATGTTAATAGGAGCTATTATGGTTTAAATTTAGTTATTAATATTTTTCATATATTATTACTTGTTTTCTATTTTCATGTGTTCTCCAAAAGCATGGTGTCAATGTGGGCTAACTTTTCTAAATCCATTTAGTCCTTTGTCCCATTTATATTGTATTTATATTAGAAGATAAAAGTACAAGTTTCTTTTGAGTCAAACTGTAGTTGGAAAAGTGGATTGGACTTTGTTTCAGGATTGGGTTTCACTGTTTCAGGGAGTCTTGAACGCATTGGCTCTCATAACTCTAATGTTTTCCCTTTATATCTATTATTATCAGCTAAACAACATTAATAGTTATTTAATTATAGCCACTTAATTATAATTATAAAAATTATAAAATGGTGATTCAATTATATATAATTTTATCACGTGTCAATTAACATAAAAATACAAACACTGAAAAATTCGGGATAATCGAGTGATAAATAAAATAAAGTTAAATAATTAAATTATTATTTTATAAATTTTCATAATTGAGTGATTATTAATATAATAATTTTTTTTATTTTAAACCACTAATTATTAATTATATTTGGTAAGTGAAAATCAAATAACCAAAAAGAAAAGCCTTCAATAATTTTAAAAATATGGTTTATTTTATTGTGAACATTACTCGACAAGTAAGCAACTATTGATTGATTAATCAAAGTACTGTTCATTACGCCATGATTTGTCTTTTATTACCAAATAAAAAAATATGGAAGAGTGGGCTGAGATAAAACTATACATTATCCTGTATTAATAATCTACCTGCTTTCCCATCATTTACGTCCCTCCACATTGGTTGTTAGGACCATAATCATATATGGTAGGAAATTGCATTTTTTTTTTATATGTTTCAATCCATCAACTTGATAAATATATTTAATTTGAGTTAGAGATATATTTATTTTATGGTTTATAAAATTAATTTTTAGGATTTGTGATTATTTCTTTTAATATTATTGTCTCGAAGATTTTAATATGAATTTTCATATAACGTTTCTTACTATTACATCTAACATTTGTTGATAATTTGAGTTGAACTTTATAGTTCAATTTTATTTATATATATATTACTAGATGTTTTTGTTAAAATTACTATTGAAAATTTCAAGCTCTTAATTAGTTATAATAAAAAAAAAATATTGTGTCTTGATTTAATGGAGTAGTGATTAGAGTTTTTGTCTTTGGCACAAATTCAAACTGTGTTACACCTATTTTTAATATTGTATGAAAAATATATTATAGGTCAAAGTTCATTCAAACCTTCAATATTTTTATTTTATATCACTAAGTACAACTTACATACTCACACACGCACGCTACTAAACTACCATACAGATGAAACTTGTGAATTAAATTTTACATCTTTAAGGTAAAGGGAACATTTAAGATAAATTGAACACTCTTAACCAATTAATTGAATGAGTTTCAAATTTTAAAAATGTACCGTAACATCAATAATAACTAAATTAGCACTTGTCTCTCCAACAAATAGTCAGTCGTGGAAACATGCATTGATACTTGGGAGGATGTCTTCTTTTCGCTGTAGTCCAACAAAGAAAATAGTTTATTTTACTGTAACCCGACGAGCAGCTACTGACTGATTAGTCCAAGTAATAATTCATCACACCATGATATGTCCCTTGTTACAAAAAAAAAAAAAAAAAAAAAGAAAAGAAAAGAAAAAAGAAAAAAGTAGGCTGAGATAAAACTTTAGATTTTCCTGTCTTAATAATTTACTTGCTTTTGCATCACTTATGTCTGGCGGTTGTTAGGATCCTAAGCATATAAGTAAGAAATTACTATTTTCTTTTTTTATATTATGATTTATATTCGAGATTTGTAGTTGTCCTCCTAATAATATTATTTTTAAGATTTGAACTTATTTTCTCCTTAAAAGTACAATATCCCTTATTATTGTATCAAATCATTTATTAGTAAATTGCATTTTATTTTTATTTCTATGTTTCTACTCTTGTGTGAAAATTAATATACTTAACAACCTTATAACATGAAATGTATGTTCAAAAGACTCCATTATCTATCCAACATGATAAATCAATTTTATTCAAGTTGAACTTTGAATAAGTTTTTGAACTTTAACTTGATTTAATTTTTTTTTTATAAATTAATCTTAATTTTCTCAAATTCTTCATTAATTGTATACTCTTAAAGAAAATATTATATAATTAAATTCATTTGAATATCTAGCTTAAGAGTCTACAATAACATCAATACTAATCAAATTAATACGGTCATAGCAACATATTTGGAGAATGTCTCTTTCTTTTTGGGGGGTTGAAGTCAGGTCCATCTTGTTGTGTAGGAATAAGATTATCTTGAATGGTAAGTATGTTGATGTGTTACAATTAGGTAAAAATACAATGAAAGCCATTATATTAAAAGTCAAATTGCATCTTGTCTCTATTTAAAAATAAATAAATTAGTCTTTTTTGTTTTAAATTGAATAGCAAATTGATCATTTTGTTAAAATTCTTTTCATTTTTATTGTTAAAAGTTGGTCATTATATATTAGCACAAAGTATCTGAGAGCACATCACATGTAATTATGCAGTTATATCATCAATTATGCTAATTTTTAAATGTAAAAATAGATTAGTTTTTAACATAAAAACTAATTTACTATTTGATTTACCATAAAAAAGTTAACTTGTCTTTTTTTTTTTTAGTAAAAGAAATAAAATACAACCTAATTTCTAATAAAAGACTTCTACAATACTTTTACTGTTATAATTGGCGAAGAATGTGAGGGAAGGTTAGAATGGTGGATACGAAGGAAATTGGCAGCTACGTTGAGTCGTGTTTTTGCATCTCCCTAGTCTTTTTGCCCAACCAACCTCTAATGACATGCATCATGTTGGGGGTACAAATGTGGACTGCTCCTGATTGGAATTGGCTTGAATTTAACGTCGATGGTTCATCTTTAGGGCTGCAGTGGGTGGAATTTTAGGCAACAACGAGGTCAGGACAGTAGCAAATTTAGTGGTGGAATATTTTTGTTACCTACAACTAATCCAACCATAAACAGCAGGTTTGGCATGATTTCAGTCCAGCCACGTTCTTTGTCACGTTCTCGTATCATTAAATTATAAAACATCAATTCAGTAGTAGCTATCCATCCATCCATCATTAATATATCTTAAAGAAATGAAGAATTTGCCTTTTGGGCATTCATTAAAGGCTTTAATTTCCTCAAACGTGGATTCAGCGTTTGATATTTCTTCCATTGATCTGATTATGATTTGGTGACGAGGGTGTTGTGTCCCCAATTTCCCTGGAACACAAAAACAGAGAAATTTCCTGATGGCCGTGGCCATTTCCTTTCTCTTCCTCCTCTCTCTCCTTCTCATCCCTTTCTCCTCCTCTTCATCATCAGACCGTCCACAAAACTTCATCATCCACGTCTCCAAATCTCACAAGCCGTCACTTTTCTCATCTCACCATCACTGGTATTCCTCCATCCTCCATTCTCTCCCTCCTTCCCCTCACCCCACCAAGCTCCTCTACACTTATCAACTTTCCATCAATGGCTTCTCCGCTCGCCTCACTTCTTCTCAGGCTAACAAGCTCAAACATTTCCCTGGGATCCTTTCAGTCATTCCCGATCAGGCTCGTCAGATCCACACTACTCGGACACCTCATTTTTTAGGCCTTTCCGATGGTGTAGGCCTTTGGCAAAACTCCCATTACGGTGATGGTATTATAATCGGTGTTTTGGATACCGGAATATGGTCGGAACGACCCAGTTTTCTGGACTCCGGGCTGCCCCCTGTTCCCAATACCTGGAAGGGTACCTGTGAGACCGGTCCTGACTTCCCTGCTTCAGCTTGTAACCGGAAAATAATCGGTGCTAGAGCCTTTTATAAAGGCTACGAATCTTACCTTGAAGACCCCATTGATGAAACGAAGGAATCTAAGTCTCCCCGAGATACTGAAGGTCATGGCACGCATACTGCTTCCACTGCTGCTGGATCTATGGTTTCTAATGCCAGCCTTTTCGAATTTGCATATGGGGAGGCTCGTGGTATGGCTACAAACGCCAGGATTGCTGCTTACAAGATTTGTTGGAAAATGGGTTGTTTTGATTCTGATATCCTCGCAGCTATGGATCAAGCTATTGCAGATGGAGTTGATGTGATCTCTTTATCTGTGGGAGCCACTGGATATGCTCCACAATACGATCATGATTCCATAGCCATTGGGGCATTTGGTGCAGCTAATAATGGTATCGTTGTCTCATGTTCTGCTGGGAATTCTGGTCCTGGTCCATCCACTGCTGTTAACATTGCGCCTTGGATTTTAACAGTTGGTGCTTCCACTATTGATAGGGAGTTCCCAGCTGATGTGGTTCTTGGTGATGACAGGATTTTTGGTGGTGTTTCGTTGTACTCTGGTGAACCTTTGGGTGATTCCAAGCTTCCTCTGGTTTATGGTGGTGATTGTGGTGACAGGTATTGCCATATGGGAAGCCTAAATTCATCAAAAGTTGAAGGCAAAATCGTTGTTTGTGATAGGGGAGGGAATGCTAGAGTTGAAAAAGGAGGTGCAGTGAAGCTTGCCGGTGGGTTAGGAATGATACTAGAAAACACTGCCGACAATGGTGAAGAACTCATTTCCGATGCTCATCTTATCCCAGCTACAATGGTGGGTGAGGCAGCTGGTAATAAGATCCTGGAATACATTAAAACAACTCAGTTTCCTACAGCTACAATTTCGTTCCGAGGAACCGTGATTGGCCCTTCACCACCAGCTCCGAAGGTTGCAGCCTTTTCGAGCCGTGGTCCGAACCATTTGACCCCGGAGATTCTCAAACCCGATGTCATTGCTCCTGGTGTTAATATCTTGGCAGGATGGACTGGTGCCGCTGCACCAACTGATTTGGACATTGATCCAAGAAGAGTTGATTTCAACATAATTTCAGGCACTTCAATGTCCTGTCCTCATGTTAGTGGATTGGCAGCTCTGCTTAAGAAAGCATACCCCAATTGGTCACCTGCTGCCATAAAATCTGCTTTGATGACAACAGCTTACAATTTAGATAACTCGGGACACACCATTAATGATCTTGCTACTGGGGAAGAAGCATCACCATTTATTTATGGAGCTGGTCATGTGGATCCCAACAGAGCTCTAAATCCGGGATTGGTATATGATATCGATAATAGCGACTACATCGCGTTCCTTTGCTCAATCGGCTATGATTCAAAGAGGATTGCAGTATTTGTGAGGGAACCTATTAGTTCAGATGTATGTGCTACAAAATTGGCCACACCAGGGGATCTTAATTATCCATCATTTTCAGTAGTTTTTAATTCTAATGATCATGTAGTTAAGTACAGGAGGAAGGTAAAGAATGTTGGGACTTCAGCTGGTGCAGTTTATGAAGCTAAAGTGAATGCTCCACCTGGTGTCAAAATCAGTGTTTCGCCGAGTAAGCTCGAATTCAGTGCCGTAAACAAAACGTTGAGCTACACGGTTTCATTCGCAAGTGACGGTTTGGGGTTGTCTTCTGTTGAGTCACAAGGGTTCGGGTCGATCGAGTGGAGCGATGGAGTCCATCTTGTGAGGAGTCCCATTGCTGTTAGGTGGATTCAGGGAGTGCAGGAGGAGTCCTTTTGATTTTCACATTCAAGTGAAGCAAACAAATTGTTGCAAAGCGTTTCTCAATCAACAGATTAATCATCTGATTGCTTGAACAAAAGCATCTTTGTCATAACATTTCATTGTACTTGATTTTCATATGTCATCATCAATGAAGAAGGTTCCTGCTGCTATTATGCTGGAAAATGGCTTTTTTTCCCCCCTCTTATTATCATATCCAACGATTGATATGAAACGAAAGTGAAACCAAGCACTGAAAAAAGCCAAGGAAGGGTCACCTTTTCTTTTCCTTTTCAGTTTACATGTGAGAGTGGAGAGAAGGATGGGTTAACTTTATGAGGATAAAAAATGTCACAACTTAAAATATGATCCACCCAAAACTTTCTTCCTTTTTCCTGAAAATTCTAATAAAGTAACCAGTTTGAACAATTAATTATTTCTATGGTATAAATCATATACAAATTTATAAAGCAACGACGCTTTGGCCGAGTGGTTAAGGCGTGTGCCTGCTAAGTACATGGGGTTTCCCCGCGAGAGTTCGAATCTCTCAGGCGTCGTTTGTTTTCCTTTTTCCCCACTGATTTTGATAATGCCATCTGCTTATTTTTTCATTTACTCACATATATTTTAGAACTTGTATTGATTTAAATTTGTACTAATTAAGTTATATTTTTGTATTAATACCATTAGTTTATATTAATGTAAAACTCTTAATCAATCTAATGGTATTATATTTTAAAATATTACTTGAATTTGATGGTGATAATGATGTGTCTTACTCATATGTCACAAAATTAAAATTATAATATTTTTCAATATGTTTAAAAGTATTCAAAATAGCTCTCTTGGAATAATTTTAAATAATTATACATGCAATATTTTTATCACAGCATATCCATTCAATATTACATTTTAACTATTGTTTAGTAAATTGAACACATTTTCATTTCGTTTAAGTAATAGAGTATGCTATGTTGAGTTCAAGAAAAATCATATACGATAGATGATTTCGTTTAATTTTAAAAGTTGATGAAAAGTCGTGTTAGTTTATTAATTGGGTGAAAATTACTAATCCATCGATATATAATTACATATCTGTCCATAAAGATGTTATATACTTATATTTTATAAAGATATCTCTCTTCAACACATATATAAAGGATTTTTGGAATGAATTATAATCGCTATCTTTAAAGTTCAATTTGAAATTTTTACTACTCTTGATATATTTCAATATTTATTGCAGTTCGTAACTATGGAAAATCAAGAACAAGGCATGCAGACATTTTCCAAACATTTTACACCAATTGAAGTGGAGAAACGCATAATATTGTTCTCTTATACCGTGGTTGCGGAGTTCTTTGAGTTTGAAGAAGGTCGTCATTTTTTATGGATGTGACGGAGTTTGAGGAAGGAATGGACATTTGTTGGCACATTTCATGCCAACAATATTGTCGAAAACCATGTTTCTATAAGTTGGGCGTAATTTTTACTTGATGAAGTTACTTTCACTGAAAAACCCCAAGGTAATGGACCTTGGAAAAAATTCAAAGTTGTAATCAAGCGAAAAATTAGATTGTTCGGACAAGATATTTGAGGAGAACTCATGGTGTAAATTGTAAAAAAAAAAAACTTTTATACCATTGTTCTTCACTGGGAGGAGCCACCAAAAAAAATAGGTACTAATGATATGTGTTTAATGTACCAAATATTTCATAATATATAATAAAAGCTGTAGTTCTAAATATATATTTTTCTTTTTTATTTTATTAATCTCTTTTTTTACACAATGTTTTATAAAAAAAGGGAAATTCATCTATAGAAGCACATGTAAAATATAACCAAATTGATTGTTGCGCATGGATGCAGGGAGGCATATATCATTCATTCCAATGAAGAAATTGAATATGTTTTGCCGGTTCAAGAAAAAAAATTATATATAGAAAGTAAATTCATCTATCACTATGTGAAAAGTAGTGTTTATTCACCAATTCAATCAATAGTCAAGTTAATTCGTTTATGTATCTATTCTTTTTTAAAAAGATATCTCTTTTCAACAAATATATAAAGGACTTCTGTATTAAGGTTATGATCACGATTTTTAGAAAATCAACTAGAATTCTTATCACTTCTTTATTATATTTCAGTATTTACTACCGTTTGTAAACATGAAAAATCAAGAGCAAGGCAGACAAAGCTTTTCAAAGCACTTGACTCAAAGCGAAGTGAAAGATCGCATCATATTCTTTTCTTACACTGATGTTGCACCGTTCTTTGAGTTTCAAGAAGGTCGTCTATTTTTCATGGATGTTACGGATAGTTTGGGAAAAGCATGGACATTTATAGGTACATTTTATGCAAACCTAGATGTTGGTAAGTATGTATCAATAAAATGGCCACAATTTTCAAGTGAGAAAGGATTGAAAGCTAACGACGAAGTTATATTTATAGAAAGGTCCCGACGTAAAGGTGAAACACCTTGGAATTCAATGTTGTAATCAAGAGAAAAATCAGATTATTTGGACAAGACATTTGGGGAGAGCTTAAGGTGTAAAATTTAAAATAAAAATTTATGCGTTTAATGCACCAAATATTTCATAATATTTAATAAAACTCATGGTTGTTGATTTTAATTATTCACTATCAATTTTTGATTCTATATTTTCATGGGTGAGTAATATATATTGGAATAAATTCGTAGTCATTAGCATTTGTAATATATTCGGTGAAAAGTGTTCCTCTCCTCATTTAAAGAAAAACAATTTTTTATTAAAATGTATTAATAAATTTTTATTAATGTATTAATTAATTTTTTAATTATTTTTAATACTCTTTCTCAATCTTAAAACAAAACCAAACTAGTTTGGATGGATTTTGAAAAGAAAAGAAAAAATTACATTTATTATGCTGTATATTGAGTTTTTAAAATTCAAATTGGAACAAAGATACAATAAGAATGCAATCAACTGGTGAATGTATGTGATCTCCTGGCTTCCACTATATTACACACTACAATCCCTTTCTCCCGTGCTTCTTCAACCTACTATTAATAATGCTTGTATATCAATAATAGCCAGAAACTAGCATTTCCTTAACATATAAGAATTAATAGCATGCCTTCTTGTCATCATAGAGCCGTCAAGCATGAAGAACACCAAGCATGACTAAAGTACCTATTGTGGCACTCGACACCAGAAAAATTAATATATACTGGTTTACCATGCATAATATTATTCAATCACATGATAATGATCATTAGTGTTTAAAATAGTCATCACCATACATATTATTATTCAATCATAATAAACTTAAAAAATAATAAGTATTTGCTTCCAAAATAACAATAAGTCCTCAAAATATGATAAAGATATCGAATATTAATAATAAAGTTCTTAGCCAATGTTTGCCAATTTTATTGTGATCTTATTCTTCTATGATCCAACTATGATGATCCAACTATGCTAGGCAAGCGAGGTGTTGGTTCTTCATATTCACCCCATCCAGTGGCTTGAATTTCCTCCAATGGAATTGAAAACCAATCCATTTCCCTAACATTGTCTCTCTCCATCCTCATCATCAGTAAGTGACTTTATTTTCGAGAAAAGTTTTGGATCAATTCCGAATTCCAGTCAACATCGTCAATATACAAATCTACTGCATTATTTGACAACTTATTCTCTCAAGGAAAACCATGATAAATTTCCTAGAATCTTTGTTTCGCTTCCTGGAAAGCTGTTAAACCAACAGAATCATCCCACTCGAACACTTTGTCATGTTCATACAAATTCTTATTTGCTTCAACAAATCTTTCCCATGGCATTGCACCCATTTCGATGTAGAATGTTTTCTCCCATGCAGGCAATGGTTCAGGTTTGGGATGAGTAGTCCTTTCTCTGGAGTAACTTAGTTGACAATATGACCTTCCTCCTTGACGATATGACATTTTTCTGTTTGAAAAAAAAAGAAAATTAAAATAAGAAAGATGAATATAATGTTAGTAAAATATGATTGATTTTGAAACGTGTAGAATACTTTCCTTAAAGCTTCAAATTCAAAGTAGAATTGTGAAAATGACTAATAGAAAAATCCTTTATATAAATACCAAATAGATGTATCTTTCTGTAAAATATAATGTATCTTTTAACAAGATACCCTTTCATAGGGTTGCATCTTTTTATCATATTTACATTTTCGGATGTCGTATTATTTAATCAATTTGGTCGGCCGCATAGGTAAATAAATAAATCAAAATTTCAATCAAATTTTTGTTTTAGTCATTATATTCAAATTTTATGTTAAATCTTTTAATTCAACAGAGTTAAATATTCTTGTGTTGATGTGAAAACACCTTAAACTAGTATTTCCGATTCATTATGGTGGTATGGTTTTGATTTTATTTTAAATGAGAAATTGGTATAAAATCCCATTAAACCTTAAAATTTAAACACATTTTCATTTCGTTTAAGTAATAGGGTATGCTTTGCGGAGTTCAAGAAAAAATCATATATGATGAATTTCGTTTAATTTTAAAAGTTGATGAAAAGTTGTGTTTGTTTATCAATTGGGTGAAAAATTGCTAATCCATCGATATATAATTACATGTCTGTTCACAAAGGTGTTATGTACTTATCTATTATAAAGACATCTCTCTTCAACACATATATAAAGATTTTTTGTAACAGAGTTATAATCATTGTCTTTAAAGTTCAATTTGGAATTTTTACTACTCTTGATATATTTCACTATTTACTGTCGTTCGTAGCTATGGAAAATCAACAAGAACACAGGCAAAGTTTTTCAAAACGTCTTACCCAAATCGAACTGGAGAATCGTATGATATTATTCTCTTACACTGTGGTTGCGAATTTCTTCGAGTTCCAAGCAGATCATCTGTTATTTATGAATGCTACGGATAGTGTAGGGAAAGAATGGATATTTGTTGGCAAATTCCATGCCAGTGATAATGTTGGAAACTATGTTTCCATAAGTTTGCCATGGTTTACAGTATAGAAGGGATTGAAAGTGAACGATGAAATTATTTTCATTGAAATACCCCAAGGTAATAGACCTTGGAAGAATTTCAAATTTGTGATCAAGAGAAAAATGAGATTATTTGGACAAAATATTTAGGGAGAACTCATGGTGTAAACTATGTCATTGTTCTTCAACGAGGGGGAGCCACCAAAAAATAAAAATAGATACTGTACAAGCCCAATTTAGCCCGGGGCCCAATAAGATCCCAAACATTAACAACCAAACCTCTCACAACATAAACCCAAACCTAAATCAACTATTTACCCAAAACCTAAGCCCAATTTCAAACCTTAGCCCAATATCTAAAACAAAAAACAAAACAAAAAAAGAAACCCTAGCCTAACCTAGCCGCCTCTGCCCTCTGTCCCATCGCCCCATGCCAGTCGGCCACCTGCTCCACCGCCCACTTGCACCTGCAAAACCAGAGAGGAAATGAAAACAAGAATAATGGCAACGAATTAAGGCTATAAAAACCCTAAAAAAATGTAAGCTTTGGGATATTTTTTTTTCCTATTAAAATAAGAACAGACTTTCAAACACGAAAAAAAGTAGAAATACAATCAAGAGACTTAAATAGCAGCAAGAAACACAAAAAAACAGAGGAGTAGATTCGACTGAAGTTTTTTTTTTTTTTGGTATTTATTTTCGCTTTTTTATTTTTATTTTTTTTCTTTTCGAACCTATCTATTCTTTTTTTGCCAATTACATACATACACATATTAAGAAATACATCAAAAAGTATAAAAATACAAAAAAAAGGGTACCTTTTGGGATTCCTACCATCACTTGGACGGGCCGGGTGATGATGGGATGGCGGCGACCACGGTGGCATCTGGTCGGGGACCTCGTCGAATTCTGGGTTAACCTAGAGAGAAGAGAGAAGCCTTTGTTTTTTTTTTAAACTATGATGAGAATGAAAATTTTAAAAAAAAAATTAGGCTTTTATAAAGGACCAAAATGGCGCCATTTTGGTTGGTCTCCTCAGGCGCCAAAACGATGTTGTTTTGGGGAGACCGACTCGATCCGACTCGCCCTAATGACAGGATCGGCGTGATTTTTACGGAAGGGCTATTTGCGCATTTAGCCCTTCCGCTTTTTTATAACTATGCAATTAAGTTTTGATTCTTTTTAATTTTGACCCTGAAATTTGTTTGAAATTCAATTTGGGCCTTATTTGAACGACGTCGTTTAAGGGGGCTGGGATATTTTCTCCTTTGATCCCTCCTCATCATTCGCGTGTTTAAACCAGTTCCCTTTTCTTTTATTTATTGCGAATTTACCCCAAAACTTTGTATATAGATTCAATTTCGTCCTTTTCATTACTTTTGTTGTTTTATTATATTATTATTATTATTGTACTTGTACTTATATTTATTTTATTCTAATGGCATTTTTATTACTATTTCCATTATTATTATTATATATATACAATGTCTATTTTTGATATTATTATTATAATCTCGTTTCATTATTATCATTCTTATTAATACATTATTACTATTTTTACTATACTATTATTCCCTTTTTTTGCATATTACTATTATTGTTATTAACAAGTATTATTATTATTAATGTATTGTGTTATTCTCTATTACTATCATTTATATTTCATTATTATTATTAGTGTTACTATTTCTATTATTGTTTTTATTTATTTATTATTATTATTGCTATTAGTACTACTTTTATTACTATTATTTTTATTACTGTTACCATTACTATATTATATTATTACTAACATATTATCATTATTATATTGTTATCTACTATTCTTTAGACACTCTCGTTCATTTTATATATACACATACATATATACATTTTCACATATCATTCCAAACTTTAAAATACTTATTACTTGTATTATTACTATTAATATTATTATTGTCATTACTATACCATCATTTTTAGTTTTACATAATGTTTATTTATTTGCTACTAGTTCCTTTTAATTTGAACATTTCTTAGCTTATTCATTATTTCCTTTTTATTTTTTTGATCGTTTATTTTATTTTATTTTTGCTCTTATCATCATTATCGTTCATATTCGTGCTTATGTTTATTATGTTATGCCTGTCAATACCGAAATTTTTATTTGTTATGCATTCTTTATTATCTCGTTTCATTACGAATTTATGTTTTATCCAACCCAATATTAATTCTTTCATAAAGGCAATATTTTGTATTTGGGAATTCGAGAAAATCGTGCCCTAACTTACTGGGTTTCGATTTTTCTCATTTAACCTAAATAACAGAATATCCTTTAAACCGTAATACGGGTTTTTGAATAAAAATGCTTACCCTCGGAGATACGAAGTGTTGTGCCCCAACTTACCGGGTATGACATCTTATTACCTCGAGATAAGATTTTGGTAAATAAAGGCAATGTTCGGTATTTGGAAGTTTGAGAGATCGTGCCTTAACTTTCTGGGTTTCGATTTTCCTCGTTTACCCTAAATAATCGAATGCCCTTTTAAAAAAGGTTAAAATACACGAATTTTAAGTAAAAGGCAAGCTCATTCTCAAAAGTTCAAGATGTCTTGTTCTAACTTACTGGATGTGACATTTTATCACTTTGAGACGAGAAGGTCTTTAACATTTGAGTGTTTTTTTTTACAAAAGAGGGATTGTATTTCAAAGTTGTCGAAACCATTTTTTGAAAACGGGAATCGACTTGGTTTGAAAGCGAAAATTAAAACAGGAGTCGCCACCGATCTTTATTAGGTGTGATCGGATTACCTTTGTTTTAATAAATCAATTTTAGTTTACTAAAACAGTGCCTTTGGTCTACGAAACTTGAGAGAATGGGTTCGGGAGTCGGTTACGTGCGAGGAAGGATTAGCACCCTCGACACGCCCTAAAAATTGGTACCGAACTGATTAGTTAATGTCTTAATGTCGAAAGTTGAAAATCGGGAATGGATTTTAAAATACAATCCTTTTTATTGACGTCGATTTTAAAAATGCTTGAGTTAGCTTGAATCGATTGTTTAGAGATTTCCTTGTCTCGAGATATCGAGTATCACATCCGTAAGTTAGGACACAATACCATGAATTCCGAGCACAAAGTTGTCCCTAATTTGAATGAGAATTTCATGTGTTTTAAAACTTGAAAAGGATATTTTGCTATTTAGAAACAACGAGAAAATCGAAACCCGTAAGTTAGGGCACAATTCTCGATATTTCAAAATGCATGACATTGCCTTATTTGGAAAATTTTGCTTTTGAATAGTAGCGAATGCAATATTCAAGCAACATGTGTTATTTATTTAGGTTAAAATAAGGTGATTTATTGGATAAATACATTGGGGTCTAATTTGAGGTGATGATATGGAATGAAGTATAGTGCGACATGGAACAATTATTCATGCATAAAATATTCCACAAGCGTATGACAATAATACGAACATGAGTAAGCAAATTTGCATACGTGCAATAGCAATAGTTTCACAACATACATTATTTACATGCTAGAATTAGTTATGGAAGAACGACAAGAACATATATAATAATCTAAAAGGTGCGGAATCAATCGAAATAAATAAAACGTATGAACCATTTGAAAAAGATAGCAAATAAGCTTAAAAATAAATAATAGTAAAGAATAAATTTCTGAAACCAATAATGCATAAAACCATTTTTTAAAATATATATATATATATATATAAAAATTTATAACAAATAATATAGACGTAAGTACATAAAGTTTAAAATGGGTAATCTGAAAAAGCTTATAATAAATAATACATATAATACTAAATAAATAAATAGAATAAAGAAATAAAAAAGGTTCAAGATAACGAAATAATTTTAAATAAATAGTACATGCAATGATTTAAAAATAAAATGGTATCCTAGAGTAAAACGTAACAAGTTATAATAACTAATATGAACAAGGGTCTTAATGTAAGGCAAAATAGTATAAAGGACCCAAGACAGATAAAAAAGATTTAAAACAGTATGTGAAAAATTTAAGAATGAATATGCAAAATAATGGAATATAAAAAGAACAAATAGTCTAATAAGAATGAAAATAAAATATGTAATATATGTATGCACTAAAATAATTAATATGTAAAACTTAAAATAAATAAATATAAAACAATTCATTAAATAAAAGAGATAAATGCACAAATCAGTATCAAGTTTGAAACTAAATATAATAATATCTACATAAATTGCAAACGGGGTATGTAATAAAATATAATGAAGCAGTTTGAAATAAAAGGGGAGATGATCAAATTAAAATCAAAATGAAAGAAAAGGTACAAAGTATAACAAAGAAGTGCCATGGACTATATCAAAACGCATTCAAAGTTGTGAGGACGAAATGGGACATTATCCCAAACCCCAAATGTGCTGCGTTTCGCCTATCTAGGTCGGGGACCAAATCAATAATGAAGTAAAATAATTGGGCGCTGTTTAAAAAAAGAAAAAGGCAAATCAGGATTAAATCAAGGGTTAGGAAAGGGAGAGGGACCAAAGTGGGCAATTTCCCATTCAAGGGAGCCACACGGATTCCTCTTACCCAAAACATTGCCGTTTTATTGCCTAATAAAGAAAAAAAAAGGATCCAAATTTCATCTGTTTCATTTTTAGCCCCAATATCCCCTTTTTCTTTAAAACAGAAAACGTTCCTTCTCTATCTCTCCCCCATTTTCTTCTCCTCTTAGCCTCCCCCATGGCCGGACATGGGTTCATCGGAAGGTGACTCCACGTTCGCTCCGTGAACGGCGACCGGTATCAAACGAGGCGGGGTTCCCTTGTTCCTTCTCCGAACGGAGGTCGAAGATGAGCCTTTGTGGCCCACCACAATGGAAGAGAAAAGGAAAGGCCGGTCGGTTCGTTGAGCACCCCAAACAAAGTGGATCGAGGTATTTTTTACTCCTTTTTTATTCTTGTTTCAGAACGAAGAAATATATAAAAAACAAAGAGAATCAAGATTGAAACATCCACAAAAATATTCACCTTTCAAAACTCTATTCCTTTTTGATTTTAGTGTGTACCCTTGAGAAGGGATCTCCTCGGCTTTTTAAAGTTGGATTACAATATTTTACATCCATTTTTCTTGTCGTTTTGCTATTTGTTTCTTCTATTTGTCATTTTTCTTATTATTTTTTTTTGCTCGCGTGTTTCTCTCTTTGCGGTGTGTCGAGGCATGTGAAGCCAGTGGTTGGTGCCTGGCGGTGGTGGTGCACGCGAGAAGAGGCATCTGTGGTGGAGGTGAAGGAGGCTAGGGTTCTTGAAAATCTTAAACAAATGGGCTATTATTTGGGCTAGGGTTTGATGTAAATTGGGCTTGGGTAATTTGGCTTTGGGCCTGGCATAATTAGGCCTGTACAGCTGCCCCTCTTTGCTCATTGTCGTGTAACGAGAATGGAGCAAAGACTATATAAAAAAAAGGCCAATTTTGCCCGGGCTCATCGAGTCTTGAGTTCTCGATCCTTGATCTTCTTTGAATGGCCTCTTGACGACTTCAATCTGCTGTTGCAACTCAGGAAGGCGATATCTGCTATCTTTAATCTATTCCCTACAAACACAAGGATGCCAAATCTACTGTTTTCAACTTGTTCCCTATAAGCACAGGGATGCCATGCTGAAATCTTCAATCTGCTTCACTGTAAGCACAGGAAGGTTAGATCTGCTATCTTCAGTCTGCTCCTCTGCAACTTCAGGGAGATAAGACTTGTTTTGATCTTCTTCCGCTGAAACTTCAAGAAAATCTGCTGTAACTTTTAGTCGTTCCAACGCCATTTCAGAGAGAGGATATTTGATTTCCAGCCTGTTACCCTACTACTTAGGGGGTTAAGATCTGTAAATTCAGTCTAATACCCTATTGCTTAGGGGGTTAAGGCCATTCGTCTTCGATCTGTTTTCCTACTGCTTAGGGCATTAAGATCTGCAATTTGGTCTGTTACCCTACTACTTAGGGGGTTAAGATCTGTAAATTCAGCCTGTTACACTACTGCTTAGGGGTTTAAGGCCCTTCGTCTTCGATCTGCTTCCCTACTGCTTAGGGAGCTAAGATCTGTAAATTCAGCCTGTTACCCTACTGCTTAGGGGGTTAAGGTTCTTCGTCTTCGATCTGCTCCACTACTGCTTAGGGAGATAAGATCTGTAATTCAACCTGTTACCCTACTGCTTAGGGTTTAAGGTTCTTCGTCTTCGATCTGCTTCCCTACTGCTTAGGGAGCTAAGATCTGTAAATTCAGCCTGTTACCCTACTGCTTAGGGGGTTAAGGTTCTTTGTCTTCGATCTGCTCCACTACTGCTTAGGGAGATAAGATCTGTAATTCAACCTGTTACCCTACTGCTTAGGGTTTAAGGTTCTTCGTCTTCGATCTGTTACACCATTCTTTGGAGAACATGACCTGTTGAATTCGTTTCATGGACCTATTTATGCTAAATGATTAGGATGTCATGATCAGAATGAATCAAATGCTCCTAGCTAGACGTGTATAAATGACGTTTGCATGAATGCAAAATGTCCCCCTTTTTAATCACTCGTTGTTCATCAAGATTTTATTATTGACGTATTATTCTATCTTTTTCTTGATTGGTATCTCTTGCAAAATACCCGAAGGATAATCGCAATTTGGGATATTTTTCCCTAATTTTTCCAATCCTTGAATTTGGGCGGTTCAAACTACTTAGTCCCGTTTCAGGTCCTTGTATCATTTAGAAGAATTTCAGAGTAATATGCAGAACTCTTTTTGAATATTATTAGTCCATTAATCATCAACTTAATGAAAGACGCTTGAAAAAGATTATCGCAATAGGCAAGATGGAATTTTATTGAGAGCGAAGCTCATGATGAACAAGGTAATTAAGATAGCACATTTGCTAAGGTACAAAATGTGAACCTACGAATTAATTATGGTGGCACATTCTACTAAACAAAATGAATAAGATAAGAATAGGTGCCCCAGATATCGCAGTATGAGCTTCGTGCACAAACTTCTCGAGGACTTTTTGAACTCAGTATGTGTTTGGAAGACCAAGAGTACTTTGTTGATGCCCTAATATGTAGCATCCCTCCCTCCTGTTAATTCAGAGAAGGCAAAACTGCCGCATGCCCCATGTTCGAATCAAAATTTGAATTGCCCATTCCTGGGTTTTCAATTCAAACCCCTTTGGTCTCAAAGCGCCCTTTCACGGGTTTTCACCTTGGCCTCTCCCTTTTTTTTTTTAGGTAAAATACCTCTTGAACGAATCTAAATTAACGGGATTAGGTAGGCTCTTACCATCCATCTCGGTCAAAATCAGAGCCCCTCCAGAGAAAGCCTTCTTTACCACATAAGGTCCTTCCCAATTCGGCATCCATTTCCCTCTGAAGTCCTTTTGTATGGGGAGGATCTTTTTCAATACGAGGTCTCCTTCATGGAATTCTCTAGGGAGAACCTTCTTATTATAAGCCCGCATCATTCTCTTTTGATACATTTGACCATGACAGATAGCCTTTAGCCTCTTTTCTTCAATCAAGTTTAACTGGTCGTATCGAGACTGGATCCATTCTGCTTCATCTAATTTTAGTTCTGAAAGTACGCGTAGAGAGGGAATCTCGATCTCAATAGGCAGAACCGCTTCCATTCCATAAATTAAAGAAAAAGGTGTTGCCCCAGTAGAGGTTCTGACTGACGTCCGGTAGGCGTATAGGGCAAATGGTAATTTCTCGTGCCAATCTTTATAGGTCTCAGTCATATTTCCTATGATCTTCTTGATGTTCTTATTGGCTGCTTCGACTGCACCATTCATGTTTGGGCGATACGGTGACGAGTTATGATGTTTGATCTTGAAATGGCTACAAACTTCCGCTATCGTGCTGTTGTTCAAGTTCAATGCATTATCGGATATGATTCTTTCAGGCATCCCATATCGATATATAATCTCTTTCTTTAAGTACTTACTAACTGCCGACTTTGTGACGTTGGCGTAAGAAGTAGCCTCTACCCACTTGGTGAAGTAATCTATGACCACAAAGATGAATCGGTGTCCATTAGATGCCTTTGGTGAGATCGGCCCAATGACATCCATCCCCCACATGGAGAAAGGCCATGGAGAAGTCATGACATGAAGGGGTGAATGAGGTACATGTATTTTATCTCCATAAATTTGGCATTTATGGCATTTCTTGGCATAGTTGATGCAATCTCCTTCCATGGTGGACCAATAATATCCGAATCTCATAATCTGTCTGGCCATGGTGAAACCATTAGCGTGTGTTCCGTAGATACCCTCATGAACCTCTTCCAGGATTTGCTTAGCCTCGACAGCGTCTACACATCTTAAGAGTACCTGATCCTTCCTTCTCTTGTATAGGATCTCTCCATCCAAGACATAGTCACTAGCCAGCCTTCTTAGTGTCCTTTTATCATTCTCAGTCACTTGGTTTGGGTATTCACGACTCTTCATATATCGTAAAATACCCTGGTACCAAGGATGATCATCTTTCTCTTCTTCCTCTTCAATGTTGCAGCAATGAGCCGGAGCCTTATAAATACTCATCTGGATAGGCTTCATATCCTCTTGTTTATTCACTTTGATCATAGAAGCTAAGGTTGCCAAAGCATCAACTATCTGGTTTTCGTCTCGTGGAAGGTAGCAGAAAGTGATATCGTCAAACTCCTCGATTAACTCAAGAACCAGCCTTCGATAATTGACTAGCTTAGGGTCTCTTGTCTCCCATTCCCCTTTAAGCTGATAGATCACTAATGCAGAATCCCCATATACCTCTAGCACTTTAATCTTACGTTCTATTGCATGCAATTCCCATGATACATGCTTCGATTCGCCATATTGTTTGTGCAATCAAAATCCAGTTTACTGGTGAAAGGATAATGATCTCCGTTTGGGGATACCAAGACTGCCCCGATTCTATTACCCACAGCATTTGAAGCTCCGTCAAAATTTAGTTTCCACAGGTGACCTTCTTGAGAGTCTTCTTCCGTGGTCGCAACGTACATTAAGTCTTCATTCGGGAAGTCAAAGCTCAATGGTTCATAATCTTCTAAAGCTCTCATCGGCGAAAATCGCTATTGCACTCCCTTTACTGACCTTTTGGTTCACGTAGACTATGTCAAACTCAGAAAGTAAAATTTGCCAACGAGCCATTCTTCCGTTCAAAGTATTTGACTCCATCACATACTTCAAAGGATCTAGTTTCGAGATAAGCCAAGTTGTGTGGTACAACATGTATTGTCTCAGTCTTCGGGTTGTCCAAATTAAAGCACAACTCAACTTCTCGATTGATGAATATCTTGTCTCACCTTCGGTGAATTTCTTGCTGAGATAGTATATCGCTTTCTCTTTTCTTCCTGACTCGTCATGTTGGCCCAACACGCATCCCATGGAGTTTTCAAACACTGTCAAGTACAGTATCAGTGGTTTATCCGGGCAAGGTGGCATCAGTACTGGGGCACTGGACAAATAATGTTTGATTTTATCAAAAGTTTTCTCGCACTCCTCATCCCAAACACCTGGATTATGCTTCCTAAGGAGACGAAAAATAGGGTCACATTTCTCCGTTAGTTGTGAGATGAAACGGGCGATGTAATTTAATCTTCATAGGAAACCTCGAACTTCTTTTTGAGTGCATGGTGGGGGTAATTCTTGTATAGCCTTGACTTTATCTGGGTCAATCTCGATTCCCCTCTCACTGACTACAAACCCTAACAATTTTCCTGACCTAGCCCCGAAGGTGCACTTTGCGGGATTGAGCTTTAGTTGGAACTTTCTTAATCTCAAGAATAGTTTCCTCAGGACTTGCACATGCTCCTTCTCGGTTTTGGATTTTGCAATCATGTCGTCAACGTAAACTTCGATCTCCTTGTGCATCATGTCATGGAACAAAGTTACCATGGCTCTCTGATATGTTGCTCCTGCGTTCTTTAATCCGAATGGCATCACTTTATAACAAAACGTTCCCCATATGGTTACAAATGTTGTCTTTTCCATGTCTTCAGGATGCATTTTTATCTGGTTATATCCCGAGAAGCCGTCCATGAAAGAGAAAAGTGAGTAACCTGCCGTGTTGTCCACTAGTGTATCAATGTGAGGCAATGGAAAATTATCTTTGGGGCTGGCTTTATTCAGGTCCCGATAGTCCACGCACATCCGTACCTTCCCATCTTTCTTAGGAACTGGGACTATATTGGCTACCCATTCTGAGTACTTGACCACTTGTAAGAAACCGGCGTCGAATTGCTTTTTGACCTCTTCCTTTATCTTTAACAAAACATCAGGTCTCATCCTTCGGAGTTTCTGTTGCACTGGCCTGCATTCTTCCTTTATGGGGAGTCGATGTACCACGATATCAGTATTCAATCCGGGCATGTCTTGATATGACCATGCGAAGACATCCTTGAATTTCCGGAGTAACTCGATGAGGTTTTGCTTTGTTTCTGCAGCGATACTAGCTCCAATTTTCACCTCTTTTCCTTCTCCTAAGCTAACAATTTCCACTGACTCCTTATGAGGTAGGATTTGTTTCTTCTCTTGATCTACCATCCTTAACAAATCAGGAGATAGGCTGCAATTTCGGTCATCCTCAAAATTCTCAGTGTCCTCCATACACAAATCTTGCTCGAAAGGAATCTCTGGGTCATTGGCAACGTTGCTCATATCATTGATATCTAGAGACCTGTTATGGATGAAGAAAGAAATCCAAAGAACAAAAGAAACTAAGAATATTTGATTTGTGGTATGATTATGAATGAAGTAGCAAAAAATAAAAGAATATTTGCTCAATATGATACGCAAGAATGCATTTTTATTGAAATGACAATATCTGGACATATGCCTATTTCATAAAAGGGTTCTTATTGCCTCTAGGCATAGAGCAATAAGTTTGTTTTGAACATTACTCTGAATTAATTCTAAAAGTTACAGGGATCTCCTCCACGGTTTAATTGTTCAAAACACTTCCAGGAATGTAAGGGCAAATTCCAGATAAATCCCATTCTTCAGCTTTTTCTTCAGATATGGCGTTAATGCTCCAACTTCTCAATATCTCTTCTGCCACTTTCTACATTGTCATCTCTTGTTTTGGATGGATAGTTCCTCCGGACACGAACGTTCGGGATAAATGAGGGAAGGTCATTGGTTCCCATTTGACCTCCTCACCGCACAGACGTGCTCTTCTCATCTCTTGCCTTTTTTCCAGCTCCTTCTTCTTTTGCTTCGCGTCTAGCTTGAATCCTAAGCCAAAGCGATCTCGTTTTTCTTTTAGCATTGGTATCTCTCTCCTTTCTTGGAGGCACCTTCCAAGTCCTCTTCCCGGCAGGGCTCCTTTGTCGACTGTCAATCGCAGGCCCATCCTCGTAGCTTTGGATATTTTGGGCATTGGGATCTTGTTTCCTTCGACAATGAATGTAGCATTGACGAATTCTAGCGATCGAAAGGAACATTCTATCGCCCCATCGTCCGCACCTACGTACGGTGCGTCATTGGTGACGGATGCAATAATATCTTCCTCCGCGTTTATCGTTACCAACCTGCCCTCAGTTACCAACTTTAACTTTTGGTGTAGGGATGACGGCACTGCCCCCGCTGAGTGAATCCACGGTCTCCCCAACAGGCAATTGTATGATGGCTTGATGTCCATTACCAAGAAGTTCACCTCGTATGTATTTGGGCCAATCAAGAGAGGTATCTCGATCCTTCCCATCACTTTTTTTTCCATACCGTCGAATGCTCTCACGACGTTTTGACATGTCTTCATGTGAGAGTTATCCACTGGCAACCTATTTAACGTGGACAAGGGCATGACATTAAATGCCGATCCATTATCAATCAATACCCCTGGCAATGTGTATCCTTTGCAGTGAGTGGTAATGTGTAGGGCCTTTGTAGATCCCATGCCTCCCGGTGGTATTTCATCATCATTAAAGAAAATAAAATTATCCGCGCTGATGTTATTGACCAGACGATCGAGTTTGTTGACAGAGATGTCATCCGCAACATATGTTTCATTTAAAACCTTCATCAATGCACTTCGGTGAGTTTCTGAACTCAAGAGCAAGGCTAGTACGGATATCTTGAGTGGTTTGTTTGTGCAATTGCTCTACAACGCTGTACTCGCTGTGTTTTAAGAATTTTAAGAATTCTTTAGCCTCTTTTTCAGTTACAGGCTCATTGACGGGTGATTCAGGTCTGGTCATCTTTTCCTTTTCTTGTTCAATGACCACAGATTTTCCTTTAGCTGATTCTGCCTTTGTGTTCGGAGTATAACGCCTTCCGCTGCATGTATAGAAACCCTCGTCTTGACCTTTCTCTGAAGTGCCAACTGGATTCTCCCTTCCCGGGATCGTTACGTTGCAGTTGTAATTCCAAGGAACCCTTTTGCTATCTTTATAAGGGAAAGTAACGGGCTTTTGAATTATGACCTTTGGCGCAATTGGTACTCCGACTTCATTGACTCTTGGTCGGGATATAATTGTGACCGGATGATTGACCCCTCGGACATTGTTGGTCGGCCCTTGCTCTGACGTGCACACATCTTCTACATTCTGGCCCTCGGTGTACTCAAAGAATTCGATCTCTTTATTTTCTATCAATCTCTGTACCAGAGCCCTGAATTCATTACACTTTTGGATCTCATGCCCTTCCTCATCGTAGAATTCACAATAGTACTTCCCTCCTTCAGGATTCTCCTCTAAACCTTGTATAAGTAAACCTTCTTCCACCATTTTCTTCCAAACCCATCTCAACGGGGTCTTTACCTCCGATACGTCCATCTTAGTTCTCCTTCCTCCACTTTCCCTTATCGCGTTTACCCCATTGTCTGAATGACTAGGTAACGGGTTTCCCGCCACATTAGGTTTTATGGGATCATCGAACTTCACAATGCCCATCTTTATGAACCTTTCGACTAATTTTTTGAAGGCCGTGCAGTTCTCAATTGTGTGCCCCGCAATTCCTGCATGGTATTCGCATTGCGTATTTGCATCATACCACTTTGGGAATGAAGGTTGGATGGGTTTTAGGTAAAAGGGAGACACTACATGCGCATCGAACAGGTTCTGGTAAAGCTCCCTATATGTCATTGGGATTGGCGTGAACTAGACTCTTTCCGTGTTAGGCCTTGGGTTGGAATCTTGACTCGCGGAGCCCTGATGGCTAGTAGTCACTGCCCTCAGCTGGTTTACTGTGACCGGCTTGGAATAACCCTTATGATATGCGCTCACATTGTTCACCTCGTTTTCTTTCCTTCTTGGAGCCGTTCTCTTGGCATTTTCCCCCGCTTCAATCTTCCCACATCTTACTGCGTTTTCTATCATCTCCCCGGACATTACTATGTCCGAGAAGCTTTTAGTAGCACTTCCTAACATGTGGTTAATGAATGGGGCCTTTAGAGTGTTGATAAATAGCATGGTCATTTCCTTCTCCAAGAGGGATGGCTGGACTTGCATCGCTATTTCCCTCCACTGTTGTGCATACTGTTTGAAGGTTTCACTCGGCTTCTTTTCCGTGTTTTGTAAGGTAATTCTGTCAGGTGCTATGTCCGTCACGTGACCATATTGTTTCATGAAAGCTTGAGCCAAGTCTTTCCACGAACCAATTTGGGCACGGCTGAGCTGGTTATACCACTTGGCCGCAGATCCGATCGGTATCGTCACGAAGCAGTGGATCAACAGCTGATCATTGTTAACATACCCTGTCATCCTTTGACAGAACATCGTAATATGAGTTTCAGGACAGCTCGTCCCGTTATATTTTTCGAACTCCGGGGTTTTAAATTTTGGTGGGAGCACCAGATCTGGGACCAAGCTTAAGTCCTTAGCATCGATCCCGCCACAGTAATCAGCAGCTTCCATTGCTTTGAATTTTTCCTCAAGCCATTTACACCGATTATCGAGTTGTTTTGCCATATCTACTTTTCCTTTCTCTATTTCTGCCATGTCATCAAGGTCCGGGACAAATGGATTAACTGGATTATCCCCGGGATTAGAGCCTGATCCTATAGGAATGTTTATTGGTGTCGAGGTATTGGCCTGGTATTGCTGTGGCTTAATAGTGACGGATACCGTTCGTGGATGTACCTCTGATTGTGGTTGGGTGTTTATCGGAGCAAAGCCTGGAGGATAGATAGGGTCTTCATTATTGTTCCCCATGGTGCTCTTCCCTTTCTCGCGTTCTCTAGCCAGCAACTGCGCCAACTGGCCTATCAGATTATTTTGGGATTCTTCTATTTTTTCCTTCATATCTTGTTGTATCTTAACCAGTTGCTCTTGCATCTGTGCTTGTAATTGCTCTTGCATTTCCCTTTGCATTTGTTCTATTCTCTCTAATCTCTGATCCATTGCTTTGGTTTTACTGCGGGTATAGTAGCTGTGTTCGGTTGGTTGATTCTCGTTGGTTTCCAGATTAACTGAAATGATTTTGTTTAATCAGGGTCTTTTCGTAAAATTTAATACACATAATGAAATGTAATGCAAATGAATGAATGCAAAAAAAGAGGCGTTGATTCCAATTCAATTTCATTAGAAGAACTTCACTAGAAGAAAAATTTCTTTACATAGAACGGATGATTACATATTTGACTTTGCCCTAATGCCCAAAGCCTTAATTTTTCTAAGGAGCCAAGCTAGTTTTCGGCCTCGATCTGATTCTGACTCGTACTTTAAGGTTAATACATCAGCTTGGACTACCAAGGTTTGCAAGTGATCGGCTACCTCTCGAACCTGAGCCACAGCTTCGCCCATGACATAATCTCTATCTCTAATCTGGTTCTGAAAGTGGTGAAGCTGTTCCCTGCAATGGTTGTTGTTTGCCTCAAGCAGTTCCACTCAAATTTTACTATCTCGTAGTGCAGTCTCGAGTTCTTCTACTTTCCTTTTCAACTCTTCGATCCTGCTCAGACTAGCTTTCAGCTCAATTACTGAATTACAGCTACGATGTTAATGAAGTGATTTTTCCAATTCAACCACCCAAGCACGTAACTTCTCCTTTTCGTTTTGGCTTTCTAACAAACTCTTTTTCAGAGTGTCCTCTCGTATTCGGGCATCTTGTAACCTTTTCTCCCAATGGTCGGCTCTAGTCTTTTCCACTTTGATCTCTTGACGCCATTGCTCCGACGTTTTACCTAAACCGACAGTTCTTATTGAGATACGCAGCTTATTATAATCGGTTTTCAAACTATCCAAACCTTCCTCGGTCTTGTTCTTTCCTTTTCTTAACTTCTCAGCCTCTAGCTTGTGGACATCGACGTCTAATCCCAATTTCATTTTCTCTTCTTCTAACTGCTCTATCTTCTATCCCAACTCTGAGTTCTTTTTATCAAAGTCTTGTTTAATGATCTCTAACTCGGATGGGATAACCCGTAAATGCTCCTCTATCGGTTGAGTATTCCAACCACCATTCATACCCGGGGGTGGTCATCGGGCCTGTGGTAAATCCTTTCATTCTTCGAGCTTGGTTCCATGCATCTGACACCTCGTGAACCCTCTTCTTATAATATTGTCTTTATAGGAGAACTCACATTGTGCCAAACCCTGTGTCACTGGTATAAATTGCCTTGATCGATATTGCCTTAACACTATCAATGGAGCGTATCCAACGGCTCCCCATATTCCAGCCAGAGGGACCCAGTCAAAATCACCGCACCTATATAAGATCTCGTCAGGAATCAACCACGGAGCTCTCCATTCAACGTCTTCGGCCCGCAAATTCTGGAAAATAGTTATCCATTTCTCTTCTGAGATGTCGTCCCGCCTCGGTATAGCCACGAATTCCCTTAATGGGGAATAATCCTTAGTGAAAACCCGATAAGAGACCTTCTCCACCCTCTAGAAATGGCTATGGAACCAAGCCAAAAGAAGCTGAGCACAACCAATAAATCTTCCCTCGCCCGCTCTCCGGCATGCATTCAAGGATCTGAAAGTTTCTGCTAGTATTGCTGGGACAGGTGTAGTACCTTTATAAAGCCGATCAAATAGATCTGAGACCGCTTCATCTATGTGTCCTAGCGCCTTGGGAAAGATGATCAAACCGTAGAGGCTTAAGGTAAAAACATCAACCCTTTTCTTCGAATCCGGGTGCGCAAGAATCAAGTCCCTCAAATTCCTCCAAGGAATACACTTACTATCCCTTTTTGCTTGATGCGGTACGCAACCCATTGCTCGCTCATCCCGTTACATTCATCAACTTCTTCAAAAGGAGGGATGTTGACAGTCTTGAATAGGCCTGTCGGCTGAATCTTCGAGCAATTAAGTAACGCCATGTATTTCTCTACAGTAGGTACTAAATCAACTTCTCCGAAGGTGAAGCAATTGTAAGCAGGGTTCCAAAACTGCGCGAGAGCCCGGAACAAGTACTTGTCCACCTTTACATTGAGCAGATAGGGTAAATCGCCGTAGTTACAGTAAAAGAGTTGCTTGACTTCGCCATTCCAACTATTCCATATATCCTTTAACTCTTGCAGGTCATTTTGAGTCACACTGATGCGAGTGAAATCCCACAACTCCGATTCATATCCCTCGGTCAAACTATCTCCTTTCTCTTGTTGCGTTCTCTCAGACCACACTCGGACTGCCGCATTATCCTCTACTCTATCAAGATATCCTTTTTCCATGCTAAACTCTTCTATTTAGCAACCGAACGTAAATCAACACCCTTATATGATGAGATGTCATGCGAAAACAATCAAAACACAACAAGTTAGTATTATATACAAAGAGTAGAATTCAAAACAAATAAGGAGTAAATAAACGCCTAATAGGGTAACCACTAGGGTTCGGTGTGGTTCTACCTAGGGTAGGCTCCTAGGGCTCATTACATGTAGTTCGGTTTTAAGGTAAAGGTACCTAAACCAGCAGATTCCTCGACCCTCGCCCATTATAGGCTCATATGGACCGAGTTTGATTCAGGGGAATACATTTCCCTACGGCTATACGGAGATGAAAACCTCACGAAGACGCAGGTACGGATGTATCCCGAAAGCGATCCACTATCCTATACGGAGGTGAAGACCTCACGAAGGAGTAGTTTCTCACTTCCACTTAAGAGGGTGAAATTGACCAATAATGCGATGCAATATGCAAAGATACATCATAGAACTAAACTACTTAAAGCAATCATATTATGAAGAAGGCCATGAAAATAACAAACAATATGCAATGCAGATAATTTAAAACCAATTTTCAATTTTCGAAAAAAGACAAAAATTAACCAATTTAAGGCTTGACTCTCGAACTCCCCAGTGGATTCGCCAAGCTGTCGAAACCATTTTTTGAAAACGGGAATCGACTTGGTTTGAAAGCGAAAATTAAAACGGGAGTCGCCACCGATCTTTATTAGGTGTGATCGATCACCTTTGTTTTAATAAATCAATTTTAGTTTACTAAAACAGTGCCTTTGGTCTACGAAACTTGAGAGAATGGGTTCGGGAGTCGGTTACGTGCAAGGAAGGATTAGCACCCTCGACACGCCCCAAAAATTGGCACCGAATTGATTAGTTAATGTCTTAATGTCGAAAGTTGAAAATCGGGAATGGATTTTAAAATACAATCCTTTTTATTGACGTCGATTTTAAAAATGCTTGAGTTAGCTTGAATCGATTGTTTAGAGATTTCCTTGTCTCGAGATATCAGAGAATCACATCCCGTAAGTTAGGACACAATACCATGAATTCCCGAGCACAAAGTTGTCCCCTAATTTGAATGAGAATTTCATGTGTTTTAAAACTTGAAAAGGATATTTTGCTATTTAGAAACAATGAGAAAATCGAAACCCCGTAAGTTAGGGCACAATTCCTCGATATTTCAAAATGCATGACATTGCCTTATTTGGAAAATTTTGCTTTTGAATAGTAGCGAATGCAATATTCAAGCAACATGTGTTATTTATTTAGGTTAAAATAAGGTGATTTATTGGATAAATACATTGGGGTCTAATTTGAGGTGATGATATGGAATGAAGTATAGTGCGACATGGAACAATTATTCATGCATAAAATATTCCACAAGCGTATGACAATAATACGAACATGAGTAAGCAAATTTGCATACGTGCAATAGCAATAGTTTCACAACATACATTATTTACATGCTGGAATTAACTATGGAAGAACGACAAGAACATATATAATAATCTAAAAGGTGCGGAATCAATCGAAATAAATAAAACGTATGAACCATTTGAAAAAGATAGCAAATAAGCTTAAAATAAATAATAGTAAAGAATAAATTTCGAAACCAATAATGCATAAAACCATTTTTAAAAATATATATATATATATATATATATATATATAAAATTTATAACAAATAATATAGACGTAAGTACATAAAGTTTAAAAATGGGTATCTGAAAAAGCTTATAATAAATAATACATATAATACTAAATAAATAAATAGAATAAAGAAATAAAAAAGGTTCAAGATAACGAAATAATTTTAAATAAATAGTACATGCAGCGATTTAAAAATAAAAATGGTATCCTAGAGTAAAACGTAGCAAGTTATAATAACTAATATGAACAAGGGTCTTAATGTAAGGCAAAATAGTATAAAGGACCCAAGACAGATCAAAAAGATTTAAAACAAGTATGTGAAAAATTTAAGAATGAATATGCAAAATAATGGAATATAAAAAGAACAAATAGTCTAATAAGAATGAAAATAAAATATGTAATATATGTATGCACTAACATAATTAATATGTAAAAACTTAAAATAAATAAATATAAAACAATTCATTAAATAAAAGAGACAAATGCACAAATCAGTATCAAGTTTGAAACTAAATAAAATAATATCTACATAAATTGCAAACGGGGTATGTAATAAAATATAATGAAGCAGTTTGAAATAAAAGGGGAGATGATTAAATTAAAATCAAAATGAAAGAAAAGGTACAAAGTATAACAGAGAAGTGCTATGGACTATATCAAAACGCATTCAAAGTTGTGAGGATGAAATCGGACATTATCCCAAACCCCAAATGTGTTGCGTTTCACCTATCCAGGTCGGGGACCAAATCAATAATGAAGTAAAATAATTGGGCGCTATTTAAAAAAAGAAAAAGGCAAATCAGGATTAAATCAAGGGTGAGGAAAGGGAGAGGGACCAAAGTGGGCAATTTCCCATTCAAGGGAGCCACACGGATTCCTCTTACCCAAAACATTGCCGTTTTATTGCCTAATAAAGAAAAAAAAAGGATCCAAATTTCATCTGTTTCATTTTTAGCCCCAATATCCCCTTTTTCTTTAAAGCAGAAAACGTTCCTTCTCCATCTATCCCCCATTTTCTTCTCCTCTTAGCCTCCCCCATGGCCGGACATGGGTTCATCGGAAGGTGACTCCACGTTCACTCCGTGAACGGCGACCGGTATCAAACGAGGCGGGCTTCCCTTGTTCCTTCTCCGAACGGAGGTCGAAGACAGAGCCTTGTGGCCCACCACAATGGAAGAGAAAAGGAAAGGCCTCGGTCGGTTCGTCGGAGCACCCCAAACAGTGGATCGGAGGTATTTTTTTACTCTTTTTTTTTATTCTTGTTTCGTAAACGAAGAAATATATAAAAAAACAAAGAGAATCGAAGATTGAAACATCCACAAAAAATATTCACCTTTCGAAAACTCTATTCCTTTTTTGATTTTAGTGTGCGTACCCTTGAGAAGGGATCTCCTCTGGCTTTTTAAAGCCGGATTACAATATTTTACATCCATTTTTCTTGTCGTTTTGCTATTTGTTTCTTCTATTTGTCATTTTTCTTATTATTTTTTTACTGCTCGCGTGTTTCTCTCTTTGCAGGTGTGTCAGAGGCATGTGAAGCCGGTGGTTGGTGCCCTGAGCGGTGGTGGTGCACGCGGCAGAAGAGGCATACGGCGGCTGAGGCTGAAGGAGGCTAGGGTTGCTGAAAAATCTTAAGCAAATGGGCTATTATTTGGGCTAGGGTTTGATGTAAATTGGGCTTGGGTAATTTGGCTTTGGGCCGGGCATAATTAGGCCTGTTTTAATTAATCGAATGCCCTTTTAAAAAAGGTTAAAATACACAAATTTTAAGTAAAAGGCAAGCTCATTCTCAAAAGTTCGAGATGTCTTGTTCTAACTTACTGGATGTGACATTTTATCACTTTGAGACGAGAAGGTCTTTAACATTTGAGTGTTTTTTTTACAAAAGAGGGATTGTATTTCAAAGTCTTTCAAGTTTTTAATTTTCGACACTAAGACACTAATTAATCAACTAGGTACCAATTTTTGGGAGTAACGAGGGTGCTAATCCTTTCTTGTGCGTAACCGACTCCCGAACCCATTTTTTTGAATTTCACGGGCCAAAATCGTTGTTTAAATAAATCAAAGCATTTATTAAAAACAACCACTTTTACGAGGTGACCCGATCACACCTCATAAAAAAGGATTGGTGGTGACTCCCGTTTTTTCGTTTTCATTTCCAAAATCAAAGTCGACCCCCTTATTCAAAAAAGATGGTTTCGATAGATGCTAATACTATGTATTCAATGTACCAAATATTTCATAATATATAATAAAACCTGTGGTTCTAAATATATATTTTTCTTCTTCGTATATCTTTTTCTATTTTTCAGTGAAAAAAACAAATGAAAGCAATGGGTTTGGTCATCTCTAAAAATTGAAAATAATCCATCTAATTTTCATTCCATTTTTCTTTTACCTTTTGACGTAGTTTCACTAATTCAATATAAACTATTTATTTTATATTATAATCTCTTAATTTAATTAGAAACCTAATAACGTAAAAATAATTTTAAATCATTACATCTATTCTTTTTAATTATTATCAGTATGAGTTATCATCACTAAAATCATTTAAATTTATCTTTTCCGTAGAAGCAATAATTTTAAAAATAAAGGCTATTTCTCATATTTTTAATAAAAGTCCTTTTTTTCCTTTTACATTTGGGTTGCATGTAAATCATTTTTATAAGCAAATTTCATTTTATTTGAATTTGGATTTCTCTCTAAAAAGTAGAGTTGTCTTTTAATGGAATTTGATTCTCTCCTATATGTTTTTAGAGTTATATAGTTCATTCTTTATTTTTAAGTTTTTATTATGTAACACTTCAAAAATTATTGTGTTATAAAAGGACAGTAAATTTGATCGTGCATAATGAATTTTTGGTAAAGTAAAATTAGGAATATAATTGATAAAAGAGAAAATTGATGGATGTGAAAGGAAGTTGACCTAAAAAGTATGTTGTGGCATATTAATTTAAGATATGGACTAAATTGTAAAGATGTAAAATATATTGAGGCCTAAGTATAATTATTCAAAAAATGAGGGGTTAAAATGTAAAAGTGAAAAAGTTGAAGGATTGAAATTTGAAATAACCCAAAAGTGAAATAACCCAAAAGCCCTTGTGACACAAAATTGGTAAATATGGACAAATTGAAAATGTGGAGAAATGTAAGGGACTAAATTGTAATTTTATAAAAAATGATTGGTGATTCAAGTAAAGAATTATAGAGTATTGTGAAAGGCAAAACGGTCATTTCTCAAATAAGATAATTATCATGTTAATAATTAAGGATAAATGGTGTTGAAAAATGATTGGTTGGATTTAATATTAAACTATTTTAGATTAATTTAATTAATAAAATAGAGATTTCTTTTTATCCATCACCATCTTCACACCACCAATTGTTCATGAAAGGAGAAAGTTTTTATTCCCTTTCAATTTGGTACTTTTCCACCATCAACATAATTATACTTTTCCAGTAAGATGAGAAATCTTGGAACTCACTTGGGAACTCTATGGAAACTTGGTGATAGAATTTTTTTTTATATTTTTTTACATGTTATTAAATATAAAGAAATTGAGAAAGTGGAAAAATAAGTGATTTGAGGTTGGTGAGAGGTAAGTACCCTTGAATTCCCTTGTTATCTAATGACTAAAATATAAATTATATGAAATTTGTGGTAAACTAATAAAATAAAGTAGAAAATTTGATATGAAATTTGTGGTAAACTAATAAAATAAAGTGTAAAATAATTTGATATGTGAAATAATATATATTATGTTAGAAGACTTAATTGAAGTGTAATATGGTGATGAATTAAACATAAAATGATATTAAAGTGAAACAATAGTAAATGTTGAATTGATACCAAGGACTATTGTACAGGCCCAATTATGCCCGGCCCAAACTAAAAGACCAAACCCAATTAAATACAAACCCTAAATCCCAAATCCTAGCCCCCTGCAGAGAAGAGAAAACAGCAGCAGCCCTCGCCCCAAGCCTCAGCCGCACACTCGGCCAACCAGTGGCCACCTCGGGCACCACCACCGGTACATGCTCCCTCCACGCGTCTGACACACCCATACCCTGCAAACACAAACAACAAAAACAGCAGCAACAACAGAGGAGTGGGAGTTTTTATGGTGATTGTAATCGGTTATAAAAACCGAAAAGAGAAAAATTTTGAAAGGGGGGATTTTAGAGAGGAATCGATTGTATTTCGGAGAGAAGAGATTGTACTAATGGGGGGTTTTTCACTTTCTTTTCAAGAAAAACGAGTTACGTTTTTTAGTACCACAAGCAAACTAAAATCAATAAAGATCAGCCAAGAATACTCCAAAGGTGATTTTTTTTGTTTTTTATTCTGTTATTCTGTTTCTATTTCGACACAAATACGAGGTATAGAGAGAACGAGAGACTTACCGGAGTTATATCACGTTCACACTGTCGAAGGGTCTTGCCCCGTTCGTCGCAGTCAGATCTTGGGGGGCGATTGTAGGCTAGAATAATAGCCTTTCGGTTGAGAAGGGAAGTGGAGAAGCTGAGAAAGTTATAAGCTGAGAAAGTTATAAGCTTTAAAAGTTTTCTTTCAAAAAAAAGACAAAAGGTTAAAGTGTATTTTAAAATAAAAATGGTTTAACTAATAAAAAAGGGTTGAAACAGCATGGGAAAGGGGAAAGGGATAGCACGTTTTGACCTAGTCCACGCGCACTTTCCCCTTAAATGGTTAATTTGCGTGGCCAGTCCTCCCTTGTTATCCGTGCACTCAAATTGGTCCTATTCTCTTTATTTTTTATTCTGAATTGGCCCGAACTTTTACTTTAAGTTCAATTTAGTCTTTTAATTTCCAATATTGTAATTAAATTAATTAATTTAATATGTCATTATTATTATTTTGTTAATATTAATATTATAATTATACTTTATTTTTATTTATTTATGGTTTTATTATTAATTCATTAATTTACTATTATTAACATATTATTATTATTAAGGTATTAATACTACTATTTATTATTATTACCATTTTCATTACTATTATTTTTATTTTTATTACTATTATCTTACTATTATTTTTATTTTTATTAATATTATCTTTTTATTATTATTACCTTTTTGCTATTTAATGTATTATTATTATTCTTTTATTATTACTACTACAGTATTATTACCATTATTACATTTTCATCTCTATTTATCCTCTTATTATTATTTATCTTTTTATTTATCTATTTATATATATATATTTTCATAGAATTATATTTATATTTCAGGAATTATACCTCTATTTACATTTATGTATTAATATCATCATTTTATTATTGCTATTTTATATTATCGTTATCATTACTTTATTATTGTAATTTAATGTATTATTTTCTATTATTATTATTAATATCACTATTATCATCATTATTATTATATTATAATACCTCTTTATTATTATTACTATTGTATTATTACTATTACTATTATTATATTTTCCTTTTATTTACTATATGTTATTATTTTTACATTAACTAATTTAATATATATGTATTAGCACATTTATTCTATTTATATATCATTTACTCTTATTATTATTATTTCATCATCTATTTTATTTATAGCTTTTTTTAAAAATAATTTCAAACATTTAGCTTATTTATTATTTCCCTTTCTTATCATTCGTTTGACGCATTTATTTTATCTTCGCTTTTATCGTTATCATTCCCATTTGTGTTTATGTTTATCCTGTTATGGTTATCAATTTTTATTTGTTATGCATTCTTTATTATCTCGTTTCATTACGAATTTAGGTTTTATCCAACCCGATAGTAATTCTTTCACAAAAGTAAATATTCCGTATTTGGTGATTCGAGACAATCGTGCCCTAACTTACTGGGTTTTGATTTTTTTCGCGTTTAACCTAAATAACGGCATATTCTTTTAAATCATAATACGAGTGTTAAATAAAATACCTACTCTCTGATATTTGAGGTGTTGTGTCCTAACTCACTGGATATGACATCTTATTACCTCGAGATAAGATTTTTTTTGCAAATAAGGCAATGCTTGGTGTTTGGAAATTTCGAGAAAGTAGTGCCCTAACTTATTGGGTTGCCACTTTCTCGTTGAATTCGAATAATTAAGTACCCTTCTAAGTATTTTTAGGTTTTCTAAATGCAAGCCACTATCTTGGAATTTCAAAGCAATATGTCCTAACTTATTGAATATAGCGTTTTGCTATTTCGAGATAGGAATTTCAAAAAAGGTTAACTTAATGTCAATACTTTGACGCGAGTGAATCCCAATTTTCAAAGTTAAAATATTTTAAAGAGGACTACATCTTAAATTTTTTTTTTCCGACATTAAAGACATTTGATAATCAATTAGGTACCAATTTTTGGGCGTTACGAGGGTGCTAATCCTTCCTCGTACGTAACCGACTCCCGAACCCGTTCTTTTACTTCGTGGACCAAAACTAATGATTTTAAAACAAAATGTTTTAAAGGTGATCCAATCACACCTAAAAAGATTGGTGGCGACTCCCCTTTTCGTTTTTCTCCAAGTCGATACTCGTTTTTTTTCGCCAAAAAAATGGTTTCGACAACTATATTATAAACTTTGTGAAATTTCTAATTGAAATAAGAGAAGTGAAGTGCATTAAAATTTTATATGTGAAATAAGACACCATGATGAATTATTTTATTAAAATGTTATGTGATAGTGAATTTGAATGAAAGGTGAAATGAGAAGAATATTATAGTAATTATTGCATTATAAAATGACTATAAGTATTAAAAATGTTGAAATAAATTATTTAAGTGAAGTGTTACATGGAACAAAAATTGATTTAAAGTGACTAAGTAGTGAATATTGAATTTCATGGTAAAACAGACTAAATTAAAAAGTATGTGAAAGTTTTATGTATTGTTATTTGCTAAGTGAAAATGGTGTAGAGAGCATGAAATATATGATGTATTGTGGACCAATAATTTAGTGAATAAAATCTCATGATTATTGTAATTGAAACTTACAATTAATTTTGAATTCGTAAAAATGAAGACTAAATTGAAGAGGTGTAACAGTGTAATGAAATTATGAAATCGTGAAATATTAAATTCGTGAATAAATAATGTAAATTCAATGATACTCGAGTGCCTATGTAAGCTAGTGTTGAACTTCGTGGATATAATTGGCATGTCATTGGAACTCGAGTGCTCCCGTGTTAATTATAATATTTGTGATATTGCACTTCATTGCCTCCTATTCTATTATGCACTTTGGTGTATGTGTTTCTTGTACTTTTGTGTTTCGCATATCATGATATGTTCCATGTATGAATTTAGTTCAAATATGTCTAACGTGGACTAAAAGTCATTATAACACCTAAAATTTGGGTTGGAAGTTTTAAGTTTGTTTTAATTTAATGTTACTTGTATTTTATTTCATTTGTTTTAATTTTATTTTTTTGAAATAGGGAAAAGATTCCGAAGTTCCTCATGTCTCCCACTTCTCACGTCTCCCTAATTCAAATTTTGTTTTTCTTTCTCAAAGATTTAGACTTTGATTTTTTTTTTGCTGTGTCTTTGGTCATCATTTTCATTATTCAGTTCATTATTGTTCCTTAATTTCTTTCTTTGTTCATCGTTAAAATTTTAGAAATATTATGTTGCTTCAATTGTACCAACGTTATTGTCTCTAATTGTTGGTTCTTTAAAGTTCATCTGTTCTTTTACATTTTAGTCGTCAAAGCTTTAACAGGTAAGCAAGGTTTTTGAGTTTTAGATCAGTTTTATTTTTGTTTTCTTTTTATACTGTAAACTTTAAATTATTATAGGCTTTGATGTGCATGTTATATTAAGTTTTAGATTGGTTTGGGAATGTGTCTCGATCGTTCGTTGGTGCTAGGAATCGTGTAGTCAGGTGTTTTCCTAGTCACATGTAATTTAGGGGTCAGTTTGGAGTCAAATTTCGTAGTTCAAAGCATATTTGGGGTTGATTTTTGAACCACTTAGGTAGTCACATAAGCGGTTCACATGGTTGTGTGCCGTTTTAAATGTTAGGGTAATTCGATTGTCACATGGTCTAGGTGTGTCACACGGGCTGGTCACACGGCCGTATGACCTCTGTGCTAGGATTTTTATCAAACACACATAGGCGTGTCATTAAAACACATGGTTGTGTCTCCTCTGCTCCTTTAAGTGTGTAATTTAGTCACACGGTTCAGAGAGTTACATGATCTACTCATACGGTCGTGTACCACAGTTACACGGGCGTGTCTCTTAGCCACACAACTGTGTCCTGCATCACACGAGCATGTACTTCACTCACAAGGCCATGTATCCCTGTCACGTGGTCTGGATCCTCCCAGACGGTCGTCTGGTCCTATTTTTGTAAATTTTTATTTTTTTTGCTAAATGATTTGTTTTAGTCCTTGTTTGATTTCTGGCATGTTTAAGCTTTTGTAAGGGTGTTTGGATCACGAATTTTGCTTACAGTAGGTGTGTTACTATTAGAATAGTTTTTTTTAACTAATGTTTGTAAGTTTTATACTATTATTCGTATTGGTTGTAAGTATGATAATGTTATGGGGACTTTGGTATCTGTAAATGCGTTAGTCATGACAATTAGGAAACTATGCATACTGACTCTGTTATTTTCTAAATTATTATATGAATGTCTAATACTATTTTTGCATGTCTGAACTGTTTGACCATGTGTAATAGATTATGGAAATTGAGAATGGAAATATTTGTATCTGTAATTTTGTATATTCGAATTGCTGGAATTTGTATGTATTTGCATTCTGGGTTGGGATTTGATTTTGGAGATGAAGGAAGTTTGATTTGGTAGTTTAACTGCATTATTTTATCTAGCGGTAAAACCCCAACATTTGTTAGCAGCTTGACTGCATAACAATAACGAGGCATACGACCTCTTTGTGGTGTGTATTGGTTGGACAGGTCCACTAAAACCCAATAGTGGCTTGTAGAGGATAGAAGTGTAACAACCTATTTTCAGTGGTGTTGGAAAGAGTGATTCGATATCACTAAATCCGACGAGTGAGTTTAAAAATTTTATTATTATTTAATAATTATGAGTCAGGTGTGATTTTAGAAATATTACTGAATTAGTGAAATTGTGATTTAAAAGAATCATTAGGTTAATTAGTCTAAAAAATGAGGTATGACCTCGATTTCATAAACTAAGCCGTAAATATTTTTAGAAATATTTATGGAGTGTCATTGAGTTAGTATTAAAGTTTCGTTAGAAAATTTTAATGTTTTGATAGTTAATTAAATAAAAAGGACTAAATTGAAAAAGGTGCAAAACTTGCTAAAATGATTAAATTACTCAAGTAATAAATACGAGAGGACTTAAAGGACAATTGAGCCTAAATTCTATAGCCTGAAATAGCATAAGAAAAAAAAAAGAAATTAGATGATTAAGGCACAAAATGGGAAATAAATAAAATTAAAGTAGATAAAAATGAAGTTTAAAAGAAATCTAGACATTTCTTCATAATTCTTCAGCCAAAAACACCATAGGAGGTCTCCAAGAACCTATTTTGTCATAGTTTTTTTCCATATCAAGAACCTGAAGATAAACGTGGAAAAGAAAAATTAACAGATTAGTCCTTAAATTTCTACAACTTTTACAAATTACCCCAGGTAAGTTCATATGGTTAAACTTTCATGATTAATTGTAATTTAAGAATGATATAATGTTTTATTTCATATCTTTGTTATTGAAATATGATTATTGTAATAATATGAAAATAGAATTGAAAGTTCAAATTTAGTGGAACGCAAGATTAGGTACAATCATTCCGTGACAAAATATGAATTGACAGATAAGACAATGGTTAGACTATGGCAAAGTGTTAAATGTAAGACCATAGCTGGGCTATGACATTTTAGTGAAAAGTCCATAACTAGGTTATGGCACTGTGAACGTAAGACCATGGTTGAACCATGGCAGTATAAGTATAAGTGTATGACCATAGCTAGGCTATGACATCCTGATGATAAAACCATAACTAGGTTATGGCACTATGAGTGTAAGACCATGGTAGGGCCATGAAAATATACGTGTAAGACCATAGTTGGACTATGGTATCAAGAAAACGATGTACTCAAATCCGTAGGACGTTCCCTAATTTGACAAAGACTGGTAAGTGTAAAGTGGAATTAATATGATAGAATTTAAGTAGTTATTAATATTGAGCTCAATCAAGTGAATTCATCATCTAAAGTTGTGAATGATAGGAAATGTTAGTGAAATGCTTGTTTAATGATGTATATTATAGTATGTTCGGTAAGAATTATTTTTTTAAAGCCAATGAAGTTGTTAAGCTTCATTAAGCTTACTTGAGTCATTGAATGTTCTTTGTAGATTTTCAAAAAGTTCGAAGGATTGGATCAACACATCGAGCCACACTATCCAGATTGTTCCGGTAGACTTTGTTATTAATCTTATGGTTTATATGGCATGTATAGGATTGAAATAGAAAAGAATTAATCTTGAATTATGGATGTGAATGATACATATATATATGTTTGTATGTATGTAGTTAGTAGTAGATTTTAGTAAATCAATGAATGAAATTATTTTGGTAAGTTTATGAAAATGAGTTTTGCGATGATATATTATGTTTAATACAAGCTTTTTGCTTGAATTGGTTGCTTGGTTGGGATATATTAGTGTATTTCTATGTTGTGTGCAGATTGATATTAAAAAAGGTGAGAAAAGTGACCTTAAAATAGCCTAGTTTCATCCACACGGGTAGAGACACGGGCCTGTGTCTCAACTGTGTGTGACACACGGTGTAACACCCTTAACCCGTATCCATTGCCGGAATAGTGTTTCAGAGCATTACCAAAATTTACAAATCATTTAACAGAGATTTCGCTTCACATAACATTCATACCTGTAATTAATCAAATTTAATCATAGTGTCCCTTATGTGAGCCATCGAGGCTCAAAATATATATCGGGACTTAACCGAAAACTCGAAATTTTTTTTGAAAATATTTAAAATTTTTCAACACTGTAGGGGTCACACGGCTGTGTGGCTAAGCCGTGTGTTTCAGACAATAGTCATGAAGCTATATTCATCAATTTACAAGGTGAATAAATCCACAGCATCACTTATACATATGATCTCTAGCTTAGTAAGATTTTAAATAATTTTAACTCTTCCTAGTTTCTTTATTTTCATATGTATCTCTTTACTTTCCACACTTATTCCTTATGTATAACACATTGGTCATAAGCATACTATACCATTATAACCATAAGCTAGTGCAGTTGTACATAACTCTTTTCAATTAATCATATGATAAGCCATTTCATAAGATATTGTGTAACTTAAAACTTGCCACTCTCTCACGATCACAAGTATATTTTCATTTGAGCACTAGCTCTTTCAACACATCATGTAAATAAACATATTACCATTTAACCAATAGCTTGGCACTTGTCTAAGCATCAACAGTAACACTTGTTAGTATGCTTAAACATATTCAAATAAATTCAACATAGATAAACTTATTTTCTCATCATATTACACTTAAGTTTATTGCTCATCTCAACATACATAATTTCCTTGTAGCAACATATCAAAGATAATCACATTTTTACATGTCATGATACCTATCATTCTTTTGCTGCTTCTTTATAAACATATATCATTCATTTTATTATATCAATATTTCACGCACCATCATTTCCATATATTTCAGGTATATACCTGTGATAATTCATTTCAAACTCATGTTATCTCATATCAGAACTTTACCCATTGAATCATTTAAATATCAATGGTACACTTATTTTAGATCAATATCAATAATAACCATAAGTTTTCCAATACTACTTTCATATGTCACTTACCAATCTTTGTCAAATTAGAGAACGTCTTGCGGATTTGAGTCCGTCGTTTGCTCAGTGCCACGATTCACAACTCAGTATGGAAACACCATACCTACGTTTCACAGCTCGGTATAGAAATACCATACCTACGTTTCACACTTTGCCATGGATCAACCATGGTCTTATTCGTCAATTCATCATTGATCATTGAACACTTTGCTATGTTTGGCACACTATATCACTTTGCCATGATTGGCACACTTTATCACTTTGCCATAGTTCAACTATGGACTTGCACTTCCACACTTTTCACTTGTCACTGGTCAGATAAGTGTAGCTAAAGCTACCACTTATCACTTGTCACTTGTAGCCGAAGCTACCTGGAGCTACCACTTTTCACTAATCAGGTAGCCGAAGCTACTACTTTTCACTCATCAAGTAGCCGAAGCTACCATTTTTCACTAATCAGGTAGCTGAAGCTACCATTTTTCACTGATCAGGTAGCCGAAGCTACCACTTTTCACATTGTACACACAAGGCGTACATTTCCTTTTCAAGTGTACATACAAAGTGTACTTTTCCTTTTTAAGTCGTACATACACAGTGTACATTTCCTTTTCTAGTTGTACCTTTTAGGTACATGTATCCTTTTCAAGTGTCACCCTTTCAGGTGAAATTCCTTTTCATAATGAGATCATAAGATTACTCCTTTCGGAATAACCTTTACTACAACACATGCAAGACCTTATTTATAAGGCTAATCACCTATCCAATCGGAATTCCATATTCGAACAGATTCTTGTACCATTTTTATCAATCACATATATCATATGTTAACATTTTCATGCTACATATTCATGTCATTTACATATCATAATTCTCACAATTCAATAATCAAATCAATACATTTTCATATTTAATTAAGTTATATGAGCTTACCTGGCTAAATTACAGAAATATCAAGATTCAAGGGTATTTTGGTAATTTTTTATTTTTCCTGATTTTTCACCCGATCTTGATCTAAATTAATAATTTCATTCAATTTATTAATTTAAACTCTAAAACAATTCATTTTCTTCAATTTGGTCCTTTTTTGACATTTTTACAAAATTTCCCCTAAAGTTTTACTCTTATTCAATTTAGTCCATGAACCTAAAACATGCAAATTAGCCATTTTTAAAGTAAACCCATACTAACTGAATATTCATATATTTTCCTCCTCCTCCTCTCCATTCCACATCCTTAATTTATACATAATTCCACTATTTACTTATATGTTCACATCAAGCTGTCTACTTGAGTCATAGTCACTAAATTATTTATATCTTGAGCTACAGAACTCGAAATTAAGATCCGCTAATCTTTACTGAAACTAGACTTACATATATTATTACCATAAAATTTTTATAATTTTTGGTTTAGCCAATAAGTATATTTTATTCTTTAAATTCACCTCTGTTCTGTTGTCTGACAGTTCTGAGCCTTCTTCACTAAAAATTAATTATCTCCTCGTACAGGATTTGAATGATGTTCCCGTTTGTTTATATTGAAAGTAAACTCATTTAGGATTCTAAAAATATCAATTTAAGCCCCTAATTATTTTTCTCCAATTTTTTTATGATTTTACAAAGTCAAAACAGGGGAACCCGAAATCAATCTGACCTTGTCTAACTAAATTTGTTATATCTCACAATTTACTGTTTCATTGCTTACACCATTTCTTCTATGAAAAACTAGACTCAGTAAAATTTAATTTCATATTTTATTCAACTTCTAATTCAATTTCCACAATTTTTGGTGATTTTTCAAAGTTAGACCATTGCTACTGTCTAAAACTGTTTTAGTGCAAGATATTAATTACCATGTTTATAACACCCTTATATTCTTTCTCTACACTATTTCTCATCACTTTCTCTTGTTTTCTCTTCACTAACATATCAAGAACATAGGGCCATATGTAAGGAAACTCTACATTAACATCAATCCCATGCTTTTTCAATAATATCAAACTTAAAAATATATTGATATCATGATGTTCTTACCTTGTTCTAATCTTCATCTTCATCTTCTCTCTCCTCCAGCTTCTATTACTTGAATCCAATTTGATATTCTAACTCCCCATAGTCTCCTTAACATTTTTCTCTCTTGGTAGCTATGAAAATTCTTTTCATTTTTAGGTGAAAATAGTAAATTTTTTGTGGAAGGACTAAATTGTAAAGAAAAGGAAACTTTCTTTCTTTTCTTCTCTTCTAACATTTGCATGCATGGAAAGATGATGAGAATTCTTCATCTTTCCTTCCTTATATACTAAATAAATAATATTAAAATAATAATAAATATCTCATTAAAATATTAATAAAATAATATTTATCTAATTAATTAATTTAAAATATTATCAACATAATCATTACATTCTAGAATTCTCTCTCTTACTAATTGACCATTTTGCCCTTCATGATCTTTTAGAATTCCATCCTTGAGTCATCACTTAATTTGGTAAAATTGCCATTTAGTCCCTCATAATTTTTCACCTATTCAATTTGGTCCTAATTCATCCATTTTCCTTAGTTTCTAGATCATTCCACCCTTAAAATATTTTCACTATTGGTCCTTCAAATTTTTCATATTTACACTTTAACCCCTCAAATTTTGTGTATTTACTCTTGTGCAACAAGACTTTTCTCATCTTTACAATTTAGTCATTTCTTGAATTAATATATCATAATATACTTCCCAAGGTTGACACAACTCCAAATTTTCCTTTTTGTCACTTTATTTTCTTATTTTACTATATCAAGGATAATATCTTATTGTAAAAATTTTTGGGGTATTACATTTCTCTCCCCCTTAAAATAAATTTCGTCCTTGAAATTTTCTTGTTTTCTTTTTGATCATGAACTTCATTGTTTCTTTGATCCCTTAGTTTCTTTCTGCACATATTTATCCAACCTTTCCATTTAATGATTATAACATCTAAACATGAACAGTTGCATATGCCTCTGAAAATATCAATACATAAAAGATACCCATATAAAATCCCAAAAATTTACTATAATATACATAATTATAACGACTATATTCAAATATTTTTGCAATTTATTCACCAATCTATTGACTAGTATAATCACCAATAATTTCACATCATTCACTTCACTCAAAAAAACTAATTCGGAAGAAATTTTCAGTTAACTATTCTGTAAATACCATATTTGAATAAATCGATTTTCCCATAAATAACTTCTTTCTTTAACAGTAGTACTGTATATCTCAACTAATTTAAGAAAAATCTGATATCTCTATTCAGAATCCATCTTTACTTATTAACTCATTCTCAGTTCCGACTGCATTATCAGTTGTTCAACCATTGAACTTTTTAACTTTCACACTTCTGAACTTAATTAATACAAATATCATGAATTTCATTGTATATAACTGTATGGGCAAGGGGTAAATATCGTAAAGCCTCATAATTTAATTTTCATGTATTTACTTATATAACATAACATTTATCATTCTCAAGTATTATAAAACATTTATCCGTACCTTTACAGGTTCTGTTTCATCATAATCAAATTTCTACTCACATAGTTGAGTATCGCTTTTAGTATTATCAAAATTAGCTCGGTTGGAAAATATTTCTTTCTTTAAGTAAAAAAAATCTCATCAGAGTCAGAAGATATCACACAAACACAGTTTATATAATGGCATGTATTTCTAGACTTCACATATTCTACGTTCGGTTCGAGAACCGACTAAACTGTAACTCTGATACCACTAAATGTAACACCCTTAACCCTCGAGTTGAGACTTTGATAAAACGACAATAATATGGTAAGGTGGTGAATGGAGATGTGATACATGTCTTGGTGATAGTATGCAAATGTTGATTTTGTATGATTACATGATTATGTTGCTTGCTATTTGCATGTAAACTTACTAAGCAATTATGCTTACTCCCTCCTTTCTGTTCTTTATAGTTTTTTCAAGCCGGCTAGGAGATCGGGAACGGTCGGAGGCGCGCTCACACTATCAAAAAACTATTTCGGTATAATGACTTGTATATTTTGGGAATATGGCATGTATAGCATTATAGTCATTTTGTGTATATAATCTTATGATATGGCTCATGGATGGCATGGAAATGTTTGAGAATAATTAGCTATTGGAGTGGCTAATCAAGATTATATTTGATAACATGTATGCTTTATGTGCTAACTAATCTATGGAAATCCATAAAATGGTGAAATTGGCTATAAAACATAATCACACAGCAGCAGTGACTTGAGTTTGAAAAATCACTAAAAATAGTAGAGATATAATTAGATGATGAATAAAATATGGAATTGAAGATTAATGAATCTATTTTCATGTGGAAAAACAAAATAGGTAAAGGAGTTGTATTTTATGAGATATTTACGTTTTGGTGAAATAGGGTCAGAGTAATTTCTGGATTCCCCTGTTTTGACTTTATAAATTCACCATAAATTGTGTAAAAATAATTAGAACTCACACTTTATATGTATGGATTCCTTATTTAGTCTATTTTTAAATGAAACAAACGGCCTAGTCATTGGATTCTGTACAGGAAGAAATTTGATTCGTAGTGCACAGGGGTTAGAGTAGCGGAACCCTGAAACAGGGGAGACTTTAACTAATAAACTGTACTAATTGGCCCAACCAAAAATTCTAGAAAAAAATTAGTAAGTATATATATGAGTCTAGTTTCAGGGAAAATTTACAGAATTAGATTTTGAGTTTCGTAACTCGAGATATGATTTTTTTTACGACTGTGACGCAAATGGACATTTTACTATGAGAATTATTTGAACTTGTTTAAATGCTAAAATAAGTTTAGTAATGTCTCATGCTCGACTCCGGCGACGGTCTCGGGTAAGGGGGCGTTGCACACGGTCTGGCACATGGGCGTGCAGTCTAGCCGTGTGTCCTCTGCACTTTGAAATTTCAAAACAGAATGCCTAGGTTTTTGCATACAACCTAGCACACAGGTGTGTGGTTGGCTGTGTGACACAAGTCAGTAGCTACCCTAATTTGAATATGGGTTGGGACATGGTCGTATGCCTCACATCGAATGCCCAAACGGCCTAAGACACGGGTGTGTCTTTTGGCCGTGTGAGCCACAGAGGTGTGTGTCCCCTGCTCTTAAGAAAAATTTTGAAATTTTGAGAAAAATTTCTTGAGTGTTTAGTTTAGTCCCAATTCACTTCTAATATGTATTTTGGGCCTCGAGGGACCATTTAAGGGGCAATATTAATGATTTATGAATGAGTCTTAATTTTTATAATAAAGGTAATGAAATGTTTGAAATTAGTCTACAATGTTCGGTAATGCTCTATAACCTTGTTCCGGCGACAAATAAGGGTTAATGGTGTTATAGGAAGGGTTTAGAAAAACCTTATATTTGGTGTGTAACGGTTGGTAGGAGATGGTGTGTAGGGCTGGATAGATAGGATTAGGACTGGTGCATTTGATTATGAATCGCACTTGTGTTTTATTTTGTTGTTGAGTAAATACTCCACATATGACTGTTTGGTTCAAATTGATACGGTTGTTGTGTGTTTGAGAAATTTCGTGTACATATGTTCTACTTAACTGTAAACATTAATAAATATGTGATATGCCAATTTGATATGATTCTGTTAAGGTTTTGATTTAGTTATTTTGTAATTATTTAGTTAACTCATTGACTCTGTTTAATTACGAAAATGACCCAACTTAAAAGCAATGTATATAAATGACCTAATTATTATTGTATTTCCATAGGGGTGTTTGGATCACGAATTTTGCTTACAGTAGGTGTGTTACTGTTAGAATAGTTTTTTTTTTACTAATGTTTGTAAGTTTTATACTATTATTCGTATTGGTTGTAAGTATGATAATGTTATGGGGACTGTGGTATCTGTAAATCCGTTAGTCTTGACAATCAGAAAACTATGCGTACTGACTCTATTATTTTATAACTCATTATATGAATGTCTAATACTATTTCTGCATATCTGAACTGTTTGACCATGTGTAATAGACAATGGAAATTGAGAATGGAAATATTTGCATTTGTAATTTTGTATATTAGAATTGCTGGAATTTGTATGTATTTACATTTTGGGCTGGGATTTGATTTTAAAGATGAAGAAAGTTTGATTTGGTAGTTTCACTGTATTATTTTATCTAGTGGTAAAACCCCAACATTTGTTAGTAGCTTGGCTGCATAACAATAACGAGGCATACGACCTCTTCGTGGTGTGTATTGGTTGGACGGGTCTACCAAAACCCAATAGTGGTGTGTAGAGGATTAAAGGGTTTAGAAAAACCCTATATTTGGTATGTAACGATTGGTTGGAGATGGTGTGTAGGGTTGGATAGATGGGTTTGCGATTGGTGCATTTGATTATGAATTGCACTTGTGTTTTGTTTTGTTGTTGAGTAAATACTCCACATATGACTTTTTGGTTTAAATTGATACAGTTGTGTGTTTGAGAAATTTCGTGTGCATATGTTCTACTTAACTGTTAACAGTTATAAATATGTGATATGCCAATCTGATATGATTCTGTTAAGGTTTTGATTTAGTTATTTTGTAATTATTTAGTTCACTCATTGACTCTGTTTAATTACGAAAATGACCCAACTTAAAAATAATATATATAAATGGCCTAATTTTGTAGTGTTTTACAATGCTCTCAGACACGCCGATGTCTTCGACCCCCAACATCGACCAATGATTGTATTTTCTTAACAAAAATATAAATTTTTAATGGTGCCACGGGATAAATTGGCAGCACCAAACTGAAGTGTGATTATATAAACATTCAGGGACTTGATGAAGCAATTACCTTTTTTAGATTGGCGGAAAAAGTGGTGCACTCATGCTAAAATGTTTTTCAACTTTTGGTTTATTTGCATGTTAGGTCTGTCCCTTTTTTTAAAATTAAATTTAAATAGCCCTTAAAAATTATAAGAATAAGAAAAATAAACCATTATAAATTTTTTATTTTTTTAAAACAATAAACTTAAAAATTATATAAAATTCTTATTTAAATTACCCAAATATACCCTCAAGAATTTTTCTCAAGTTTATCTAAATTCAAACATTTCCAATTCATTCCTAACATATTTAAATTAATCAATTTAAATTCATTTACGTTCCGTTAGGGATATAGGTTATGTTTTTGCCAGTTTAGGAAAAAAACTCATATATAGAAAGTAAATTCATCTAACGCTTCATAAAAGGTAATGTTTGTTCACAAATTCAATGAATAATTAAGTCAATTCCTTCTTATACAATTATATGAAAGTGTTATGTATCTATTTTTTAAAAAGAAATCTCTTTTAAACAAATATATAAAGGACTTTCGTATTAAGGTTATGATCACAGTTCATAAAAAATCAATTAGAAGTTCTTATTACTTTTTATTATATTTTAGTATTTACTACCGTTTGCAAACATGCAAAACCAAGAGCAGGGAAGACAAAGCTTTGCAAAGCACTTGACTCAAAGCGAAGTGAAAGATCACATCATATTCTTCTCTTACACTGATGTTGCCCCGTTTTTTGAGTTTCAAGAAGGCTATCTATTTTTCGTGAATGTTACGGATAGTTTGGGAAAAGCATGGACATTTATAGGTACTTTTTATATGAACCCAGAAATTGGTAAGTATGTATCAATAAAATGGCCACAATTTTCAAGTGAGAAAAGATTGAAAGCTAACGACGAAGTTATATTTACGGAAAGACCCCTCCGTAAAGGTGAAGCACCTTTGAAGAAATTCAAACTTGTAATCAAGAGAAAAATTAGATTGTTTGGACTAGACATTTGGGGAGAGCTTAAGGTATAAATTTATACTAATGCTATGAGTTTAATGTACCAAATATTTCATAATATTTAATAAAACTCATATCTTCTTCATTTTAATTATTCATTATCAATTTTTTTATTTTGTTTTTTCATGGATGAGTAGTATATATCGGAATAAACTTTGGTGTATGTGTTTCCTGCACTCTTGTGCTTCACTTATCATGATATGTTCCATGTATCCATTCGGTTCAAATGTGTCTAGCATGGACTAAAAGTTATTGTAACACCCTGAAATTGGAGTTAGAAATTTTAAGTTTGTTGGTTGAATCAAGCGGATTCGATTGGACATTTATGTTTTCTTTTGCGTTTAGGATGCAACGATGAGCCTAGTGGTTCAGTAGTTAAGCTCATGCATATCCTTAGGTCTCGAGTTTGAATCTTTATGTTCAAAAAATGAGAATTACTTTTTACTTCTAGGTTAATTAAGAAATTTTTGATAGGTTAAAGTTTGTTTTAAATTAATGTTGTTTGGTTTTATTTCATTTGTTTTAGTTTTATTTTTTTGAAATAGGGAAAAAAATTCCCCAAAAGTTTCCACAGGTCTCCCTAATTCACATTTTGTTTCTTTCTCAAAGATTAAGACTCGATTTTTTTTTTTGTTGTGCCTTTGGTCATCATTTTCTTTCTTTAGTTCATTATTGTTTCGTAATTTCTTTCTTTGTTCATCATTAAAATTTTAGAAATATTATGTTGCTTCAATTGTACCAATGTTATTGTTTCTAATTGTTGGTTCTTTAGAGTTCATCTATTCTTTTACATTTTAGTCGTAAAAGTTTTGAAGGGTAAGCAAGGTTTTTGAGTTTTAGATCGGTTTTATTTTCTTTTTCTTTTTATACTGTAAACTTTAAATTCTTTTAGGCTTTGTGTGCATGTTATATTAAGTTTCAGATTGGTTTGGGAAGGTGTCTCGATCATTCGTTGGTGCTAGGAATCGCGTAATCGGGTGTGTTTCCTAGCCATATGTAATTTAGGGGTTAGTTTTGAGTCAAATTTTACAGTTTGTAGTAGATTTGAGGGTGGTTTTTAAACCACACGGGCAATCACACGGGTGTGTGCCGCACAGGAGCAATTCACACAGTCGTGTTTCGTTTTAAATGTTAGGGTAACTTTTTTTTCATAAGGTTTGAGTGTATCACACGGACTAGTCACTCAGCCATGTGACCTCTGTGCAGAGGATTTTTGTCGAACACACACAGCGTGTCATTCAGACACACGGTCGTGTCTCCCCTGCTCCTTTAAGTGTGTAATTTAGTCACATGGTTCAGAGAGTTCCACGATTTGCCAACATGGCCGTGTACTTCAGTCACACGGGCGTTTCTCTCTGCCACACGACTGTGTATCCCTGTCACATGGTCTGGATCCTCCCACATGGCCGTGTGGTCCTGTTTTTGCTAAATGATTCATTTTTGTCCTCAGTTGATTTCTGGCATGTTTAAGCTTCTGTTTATTAATAATAAGGAGTTGCCATTATTATTTCAGTTTCTTTTCTATGTGCATAAATAAACTGTTTTATAATAATGTCCTGAGAATAATATGATTATTCTTAAAAGATCCTTAGTCAAGTATTATTGTTGGCTAGGACAATAATAATGCATTAAGACTAACATGTAGTTGATTGATGATAAAGAGTTGTCATTGATATAGAGTGTCAGAATCAATGCATGAATATGTGTGTTAGAGAAAAGCATATTGGATTGACCCGCTATGAGTATGTTTCTTGGATTATTATGTAATTGTCACAACACTACTCATAGTGATTAATATGTATATGATCCTCATACTTGAGATCATCTTTATCCCAACATCGTGAGTTGTATATTTTGATACAGTCAAATAAACATCGTAACTGGTTGTTCTATAAAGACTGATGTTGGATATACCACAATCTATGTTGAGGGATATAGTTGATCAATATAGGATAAGTCCCTCCTACATAATGGGAGTAATATCTCAGGCCACTTGATTGAGTGAAGCTAGAAATGCATGGCCATGCTCAAATAAGTTGATATGAGATGTCATACTTATTTGTATATCATAGTCTACTCAAGGTTTCAAGAAACATGGAATGGACTATGCAAGTGTGACTATTCCATGACTTGTGTCCATTCCAAAGATATAGGACTTAAGGATTAATGCATGAAAGGTTAATCACAAAAGGTTATGTCAAATCATGACTTCTTGTAACTTAGGTAGCATTGATGCATTGCTAGATGCCACTCATTGTTTGTAACATTAGATTCGTTTTAATATTACTGCTAACGTTACAAGAACCTATAGGGTCACACCCTATGGTTGAAATGAACGAGGTAAAACATAGTTGGTATATTGCTTGGTTGTCACATGAATTAAATTAATTATAGAATTAATTTAATTGGGCAATCAAATTGTTGAACATACTATATGTACAAGGATGTTGTACACATTATCGTAACATAATTTTATTGATATATGAATTTAGTTCAGATATAAGTTTAAATAAATATAGTTTATCGAAATCTTTATTATAATTAATGTAATTATAATTTTTCGTTAAACATTATTATATTTATTTGAATGATAATTATTATGTTCGGATTAATTTTAATGAATTAAAATTGCTATAAATATATACCAATTAAGAGGGAGTTATATATAGAAAGGGTAAAAACCCTAAAAGTATATATAAAAACTAGCTCAAAATATGCAAGGTGGTCTAGCAATTGCTTAGCAAAATACTCTCTGAAAATAGTTTTCTGGGATTTCTACCGTTAATTGTCAATCAGGTGGACTACATAGAGGCCGACATCGGAAAAAGTTGCGGCTTGGTTCGATAGTGGTTCAACATTCCTGTTGCATAGGCGTCGCTGTCTACTCAGATTGAAGTTTCGATAATTTCGAAATCCTTTTTATCACCCTGATTTGTTCCTTACACATGGATCCTTGGTTTGGATCGCTGGAATGTTTTAATTATTTTATTTTTCCGCTGCGCCTTGGAGGCACCGGCGTTCCAACATGTTTCTCTCTGCCACACGACTGTGTATCCCTGTCACATGGTCTGGATCCTCTCACATGGCCGTGTGGTCCTGTTTTTGCTAAATGATTCATTTTTGTCCTCGGTTGATTTCTGACATGTTTAAGCTTCTATAGGGGTGTTTGGATCATAAATTTTGCTTATAGTAGGTGTTGTACTGTTAGAATAGTTTATTTACTAATGTTTGTAAGTTTTATACTATTATTCAAATTGGTTGTAAGTATGATAATGTTATGGGGACTTTGATATCTATAAATGCGTTGGTCATGACGATTAAGAAACTATGCATACTGACTTTGTTATTTTATAATTGATTATATGAGTGTTTAATATTGTCTCTGCATGTCTAAACTGTTTGACCATATGTAATAGATTATGGAAATTGAGACTAAGAATATTTGTATTTGTAATTTTGTATATTCGAATTGCTAGAATTTGTATGTATTTGCATTTTGGGTTGGATTTGATTTTGGAGACAAAGGAAATTTGATTTCATAGTTTAACTGCGTTATTTTATCTAGCGGTAAAATCGCACCATTTGTTAGCCAGCTTGATAGCATAACAATAACGAGGCAAATGACCTCTTCATGGTGTGTATTGGTTGGACGGGTCACCAATAACCCGATAGTGGTGTGTAAAGGATGGAAGGGTTTAGAAAAACCCTTTATTTGATGTGTACGGTTGGTTGGAGATAGTGTGTAGAGGTTGGATAAATGGGGTTTGAGACTGGTGCATTTGATTATGAATTACACCTATGTTTTGTTTTGTTGTTGAGTAAATACTCCTCATATGACTATTTGGTTCGAATTGATATAGTTGTTGTGTGTTTGAAAAATTTTGTGTGTATATATTCTGCTTAACTGTTAATATAACACCCATAATCGTTTCCGTCTCTAGATTAAGGTGACTGATTATCACTGTACATTTCAGAACATTCAATAATAATAGCACCCAGTTCACTAGAATAATTAACAATATTTATTTTTTAAAATAATTCAGATCGAAGTAAACATACACTTATAGAGCCTAAATCAGGCTTACGAGACCTTAAAATTAGTTTAGGGACAATATGAGACCAATTTGAAACAAATCAGAATATTCATGGAAATTTATAAATTTTCAAAACATGGGTCACACGCTATGTGACATGATCCAGACTGTGTGGTGCCGGGTAAGCCGTGTTGCTACCATTGCGCCAGATCATGTACTTTTCGAAATGATGCCATACGGTCGTGTCGTTGTCCGTGTGCTAGCCCATACAATCGAGTTACAACCCGTGTCCCAGACCGTGTGTTCCCAAAATTTACCTAAATCATGTTCCTTTCTTCACCCATATGCCTAAGTACTTAAACATATTCGAACATACAATCCAATAGGTCATTAAACACCTTCAAATATATTCAACTCCTGTAAACACAATCAATCTAAGTGTCTAACTAATGTGCCATCATTAACACCACAATATTTCATAACAATTCACTTCCATAGTTGTATATACAAGTCACAACTTACATATCAAAATCTTACCTCCATTTTATTTTGTACCATAACTCAACATAGTATCATTGTATTTCATGCTAGACCAACAATCAACTTAGGTGAAATATGCATTTTTCATAGTTATTCAAATACAACATCACAAGCTCAAGTGTAAACTTGCACAAAATCAAGAACTAATACCATATCTCAAAAAGGGGTCCTATTACATGTCATATTAGCCATACAAAATTAAAATCTACCAAGGATTCCTGGATAGTATGATTTGTCGTGTTGATCCGATCTTTTGAGTCCACAAAAAATGCAATCTACGAAAATAAACCAAGTACAGGTAAGCTTACGTAAAGTTTAGTAAGTTCGTCGATTGAATGTTAACGTTTATCAAATCAAATGTAAATAATAATTCTAATAAAGATTAATGATTAGAGCTCCTACCAATCACAACTTTCATCAAATGAATAATATTCGGAGCATTATTTCAGTGTTTGTGTCCAATCATCAGTACAGAAAATCTTATTGAGTATAATCAGTGGATAATGCTCGTTTGAGCACGCATTCAGTGTAATCAGTGGATATTACTTGTTTGAGCAACTATTCAGTAGAATCAGTGGACATTGCTTGTTTGAGCACATTCAGTAGGACGAGTAGATATTGCTTGTTGAGCACTTCTAGTAGAATTAGTAGATATTACTCTTTTGTGCACTTCAGTAGAATCAGTAGACATTGCTCGTTTGAGCACATTTAGTAGGATCAGTAGATATTGCTCGTTGAGCACTTTCAGTAGGACCAGTAGATATTGTTCGTTGAGCACTTTCAATAGAATCAGTAGATATTGCTCTTTTGAGCACATTCAGTAGAATAAGTAGACATTGCTCGTTTGAGCATATTCAATAGGATCAGTAGATATTGCTCGTTGAGCACTTTCAGTAGTATCAGTAGATATTGCTCGTTTGAGCACTTTCAGTAGAATCAATAGGCATTGCTCGTTTGAGCTCATTCAGTAGGATCAATAGATATTGCTTATTGAGCTTTTTCAATAGTATCAGTAGATATTACTTGTTGAGCACTTCAGTAGAATCAGTATTTCATTTTTTTTTCTTTTTCAAGATCATACCATTATACGATATAACATTTAAGAAAATTATACTAACAAAGAATATAAAAATCATTGGAAGTATAAATAAACGTGCAAACTTACAGGATTGATTTGCAATAATGGCTTAAAGTATCTCAGTTAGAGATTGACGTTATTCAAATAGTTATTTCCATTTCAATTACACATCAATATAATTCAATATTATGCAATTAGGTTTAAGTAATACATTTATAAATGTATAAAATTAAACCGAACGGACTTACCTAACTAAGTTGCAGCAATGACAAAGGTACAGGGGCTATTCGGTAATTTTATCTTTTCCTTGATTTTCCACTCCTTCTTGATCAAATTAAAGACCCTAACTTGGCCGATGCTTGTTCTTCTCTTCCATGGTGTATTCAATTCTGCACCAAGAAAAAGAAAGGAAATTCATGATATTATTCTTTATTTCTTTAATTTTTAACTTACTTTTTAACTTTTTACAAAATTAACCTTTTAATAAAACTTATAAAATTACTAAATCATGTCCATAAATGTCCATAATATATAAACATGGTATAGTTACCATCTAAGGAAGGTCTAATTGCACAATTGGTCCTTCAATTCTTTTTAAATTCTAACTAAACAAACTTAATTTCAATTTAGACCTAAACTAATTAGGACTAAAAGAGCAAATAGCCCAAAATTTAGTGGATTAATCATATCCACCACCGCTTGGACTTTTTCACCACGGTTTAATTCCATTTTGGTCCCTTTACTATTTTAAATTTATAGCAATTAACTCTTACCTCTTTTACAAATTAATCCTTTTACTGTAATTAAGCAATAAATAATAAAAATTATCGGACCAACCTTCAATTCACATATAATACGACTTTGTAAATATTTAGGGCTTTAAATTACGAAAACAAGGTCCTAATACCTTGTTTTCAATAACCATTTGCCTTTTAAACCGAACCACTTATATTAACTTTTAATTCAATTAATTCAAATCCTTAAATCAAAATTTATTATAAAAATTATTATTGGCTCGTATAATTTAAATACGAATTATACGAACTTACTCGTCGACTTATGGTCCCGAAACCATTATTTCCGACACCACTGAAAAATGAGCTGTTACAGTTAAAGATTATAAATATGCAATATGTCAATCTAATATGATTCTATTAACATTTCGATTTAGTTATTTTGTAATTATTTAGTTAATTGATTGAATCTATTTAATTACGCTTGGTTAGACTCATATTGAGTTTTTGTAGCTCATACCCATAGTTTCCTCCGTTTCAAGTAACCCTTGGGAGTAGGAGTTGGACTCGACAAACTGGAGGTCTCAGAGTGTCTCGTACGTTTTGGTTTGTTTAAATTATGTTTTCATAAGTTATAATAAAATGTTTTATTTCGGACTGTAAATAAATTTTAGGAACTGTGGTGTGGATTTGTGGACTTTCGTAAAACTTTGGCATTTTAGTCGACTTATTTTGTGAATTACTCGGATGGTCATACGTTTTCGAAATATAAACTCTTCCTTTGAAATTGGTCAGATTCTGACTTTAAATTTATTATTTACGATCAAAGAAAAAGAATGTTTTGTATGTTATAAATTTTGAACTAAAGTTTCAGTGCAAACATATTCATTCATTAAATGCGGAATTGGTTTCGAGTAGATTTTAAGCCAAAATCTTTTTCTAACGTTTACAAACCATTTTGGTAAAGTTTGTGTTTTTAGTAGGTTGCAAGAGAAAGTGACTCTCAAAATGAACTTTATTATTTAAGTTAGTGTTTTGTTGTGAACCATTTCGATGATCAATGTAACCTTTAAAATTCGGTCAAAACTTCTGGGCCTAGTTTTGGAGTGTTACAGTCATAGTAAGTTCTGATAAAAAGCACATGTTATATAGTGAAATGACAAAGTATTAATCAAAGTATTAGTGAATTTTATAAATATTGAATAACTATTATTATTATTATGATAAATTCATGAAATATAACAGTTGTATTATTATTGTGGTATAAACCAAGCAATGGTAATGTTTGAATTCATGGGTATTTAATAAGCTTCTACAAGCTTAACATGTTATTTTTCAATGCATATGGGAAAGATTGGATTGAAGCTCTCGTTCGAAGTAGCGACCTCGACACATCTAATCACATCATCAAGGCTTGGGAGAAAACGGGTATAAAATAAATTTCATGGTATAGAGTATGACATGTGTTTCTAATATTTGAGTTTAATGTGTTTTGAACGGTAAACATGAGATATTACATAGTTTATGAGCTTTCATTATTGGTTGGAATGATTATGGACAATTTTGATATGGTTTGAAGGTGTTTCAAAATAAATTTTTTGGGTCCCCTATCCCAAGTTTCGAGACATAGAAATGTGTCTAGGGACTCAAAAACTTCAAAAGTAAAAAGTTACAACATCAAGGTCATGTTTTAAGATATAAACCCCTCTGTTGAAACATATAGACCTAGAATGAGTTTGATATGGAATTAAACTTTATTTTTAATCTAACTAAGTTCTACAAAGAGTAATGTAACATTGATAAATGTCCGAATTATAAGCATTTGATATAGAAAGGAATGTTTAGTGCTAAATGTAACATTCATTACTAAAGTTTCTCATGTGAGAGGTATTATATATTATTATCTTTTTCTTAGTTTATTGACTTGTATCAAATAGTTTTATATTAACTCATTCATTACTTTATTTTTTATTTTATTTTTTAAATTTTATTCTTCAAAAACATTGTATAACTTCAATTTTATTGATTAATTCATTTTATTTTAAAGGTTGTTTGTTGCAAGTGCAAAGTATCGAAGAGTTGTTTCCAAGTGAAGTTCTAATCATGCCTCTATTATTGATAGGTTTTTTTTTGTACAAATATAAAAAGAAGAAATAAATCATAACTAAATTATGCAATGTGAAGACATTCTAGAATAATCAAAGTTGATTTTAAATGGAATTGTCCTATCTTAATTTTTTTTTGTATTTATTTACACATTTAAATAAAAATTTAATCTTGATAGAGACTGTTGGATTTTATCTACCATTTTTCTTTTTCATTTTTCTTTTGGATAGATTCATTTTTATTTTCGTAATTCCATTCAAATTACCAACTTTTGTAATTATATGATCAGTAGTAGGTACATTAATGTTATTAAATTTAATAGACAGGCCTAGGTAGGTGCCCGACCTTCAAAATTGAATTTTTTTATTTAGATATTTTAAAATTTTAAATTAGTAAAAATAAAATTACACTCTAATCTTTTAAAATGATAAAAATTGATTTCATATCTTAAAAGTTATAAAGATATAGACTATTAAAATAGTGAAATTGTATTTTTATTATTGTAAAATTACAATTTAATTTTGCCCCCTAAAAAAATTTTCTTGCTTCGCCTCTTTAAAAGGATAATCCTAAGGTGTGTTCGGATGAGAGATTTGTTGGAGGTATTTCATTTGTATCAAGCTTTTCAAAATTTAAAAACTAAATTTACTTTTTAGGATAAATATATTAAAAATTTTAAATTTTTTTGAGTAATTTTAAGAGAGGATTTTATTATCTCAATTTCCTTTTTGCAAATTTGACCTAAAATGGTGGGTTTTTTTATTTAATTCCTCATATTTTTATATGATTTAATACACATGGTCTTGCTATAATATAAGAATTTAATTATTTAATTCTAATATATATTTTAAAATTTATTCTATTAAAATTATTTACAAAATTGTACAAATATAATGATATTCATATTAAATTTTTTATATTATTTATTTTAATATAATTATTCTTCTTTTCTAATTAATTTTTAATTTTTAAAATTTCAATAACCTAATTTTTCCTAAATTTCAATTACAAATACATTTTGAATTGATGGATTCTAAAATACTAAAATTTTAATAATCTCAAAATTTTAAATTTCTTCATCCAAATATATTCTAAGTATATAATATGGCTAATCTTGGTAATATTATTATTTTTAGGATTTGGTATTATTACTCTTACCTTAATTATATATATTTATAGATAATTTTTTAGAAAAACTAATTTTATAGATAAATTAAATCATTTACAAAAACCTAATATATTGTTTACAATGAGTATTTGAAGATTTTTAATTTATATATACTTTTGGAATCCTCCGTAACTATTTTACAGCCCATGTTTAAGGTCCGAAGCTACTCTTCCTAACAATATCTCTTCAAAATCTAAACCTCCATCTCTCATTACAAGTGTAATTCATTTTACCATTATACCTAACACTTAATAATTAATAAAAGACTTACCATAAATGAAAATAAGCAAACTTCCCACCTAAAATTTAATTTATCTTTATATTTCATGGAATAATAATATTCTTTTAATTATGACATAATTTATAGTATTTGAAATTTTAATCCAAAAAGAAATTATATTATGAAAATATAAGATGAATAAAAGTAATTTTATTTTTAAATATTAAAGGTAATTCTATTTTCATATTCCTAACAATTATATATTTTCAAACTTATAAATTGAAAAATAACTAAATTAAATACATTGAAAATCAAAAATATATAAATAATTCCAGGTGAAAGGAAGCAACCATTTAGAATCATTAACTTTTGGGTTTTTTAATAAAAATAACTCAAATTCTATGATTAATTATGAAAATGACCCAACTTAAAAGTGATGTATATAAATGACCTAATTTTTTACAGTGTTTTACAATGCTCTCAGACACACCAGCGACATCAACCCCCAATATCAACCAATGATTGTATTTTTTAAAAATATATAAATTTTTAGTGGTGTCACGGGATAAATTGGCAGCACCAAATCGAAGTGTGATTATATAAAACATTCAGGGACTTTATGAAGCAATTACCCATTTTAGATTGGCGGAAAAAGTGGTGCCCCCGTGCTGAAACGTTTTTCAACTTTTGGTTTATTTGCATGTTAGGTCTGTCCTCTTTTAAAATTAAATTTAAATGCCCTTAAAAATTATAAGAATAACAAAAATAAACCATTATCAATTTTTTTTATCTTTTTAAAAACAATAAACTTAAAAAATTATATAAAATTCTTATTTAAATTACCCAAATATATCCCTCAAGAAATTTCCTCAAGTTTATCTAAATTCAAACATTTCCAATTCATTCCCTAACATATTTAAATTAATCAATTTAAATTCATTTACCTTCCGTTAAGGATGTAAGGTATGTTTTGCCAGTTTAGGGGAAAAAATCATATATAGAAAGTAAATTCATTTAACACTTCGTAAAATGTAATGTTTGTTCAAAAATTCAATGAATAGTTAAGTCAATTCGTTCATATACAATTATATGAAAGTGTTATGTTTCTGTTTTTTAAAAAGACATCTCTTTTCAACAAATATATAAAGGACTTTCGTATTAAGGTTATGACCACGGTTCTTAAAAAATCCACTAGAAATTCTTATTACTTTTTATTATATTTTAGTACTTACTAACGTTTGCAAACATGAAAAACCAAGAGCAAGCCAGACAAAGCTTTTCAAAGCACTTGACTTTAAGTGAAGTGAAAGATCGCATCATATTCTTCTCTTACACTGATGTTGTCCCGTTCTTTGAGTTTCAAGAAGGCTATTTGTTTTTCGTTAATGTTACGGATAGTTTGAGAAAACCATGGACATTTATAGGTACATTTTATGCAAACCCAGAAATTGGTAAGTATGTATCAATAAAATGGACAAAATTTTCAAGTGAGAAAAGATTGAAAACAAACAACGAAGTTATATTTACGGAAAGACCCCGCCATGAAGGTGAAGCACCTTGGAAGAAATTCAAACTTGTAATCAAGAGAAAAATCAAATTGTTTGGACAAGTCATTTGGGGAGAGCTTAAGGTATAAATTTTCAAATAATAATGTATACTGATGCTATGCATTTAATGTACCAAATATTCACTATCAATTTTTTTATTCTGTTTTTTCATGGATGAGTAATATATATTGGAATAAACTTTGGTGTATGTGTTTCCTGCACTTTTGTGCTTCTCTTATCATGATATGTTCTATGTATCCATTTGGTTCAAATGTGTCTAGCATGGACTAAAAGTTATGGTAACACCCTGAAATTGGGGTTGGAAGTTTTAAGTTTGTTGGTTGTCAAGCAGATTCAGTTTGACATTTATGTTTTCTTTTGCGTTTGGGATTTAACGATAAGCCTAGTGGTTCAATGGTTAAGCTCATGCATATCTTTAGTCTTGAGTTTGAATCCTTATGTACAAAAAATGGGAATTATTTTTTACTTCTGGGTTAATTCAGATGTTTTTGATAGGTTAAAGTTTGTTTTAATTTAAAGTTATTTGGTTTTATTTCATTTGTTTTAGTTTTATTTTTTTGAAATAGGGAAAAAATATTCCCCAAAAAAGTTCCTCGCGTCTCCTTAATTCACATTTTGTTTTTCTTTCTCTAAGATTCAGACTTTGTTTTTTTTTTGTTGTGTCTTTGGTCATCATTTTCTTTTTTCAGTTCATTATTGTTTCGTAATTTCTTTCTTTGTTCATCGTTAAAATTTTAGAAATATTATGTTGCTTCAATTGTACCAACATTATCGTCTCTAATTGTTGGTTCTTTAGAGTTCATCCGTTCTTTTACATTTTAGTCGTCAAAGCATTAACAGGTAAGCAAGGTTTTTGAGTTTTAGATCGATTTTATTTTTGTTTTCTTTTTATACTATAAACTTTAAATTCTTATAGGATTTGTGTGCATATTAAATTATGTTTCAGGTTTGGGAAGGTGTCTCTGTCATTCATTGGTGCTAGGAATCGTGTAATCGAGTGTGTTTCCTAGCAATATGTAATTTAGGGGTCATTTTGGAGTCTAATTTCGCAATTTGCAGCACATTTAGGGATGGTTTTTAAACCACACAGGTATGTGCTGCACAGGGGTGATTCGCACGGCCATGTATCATTTTAAATGTTAGGGTAATTCATTTTCCATACAGTTTGGATGTGTAGCACGAGCTAGTCACACGACCGTGTGACCTCTGTGCTGGGGATTTTTGGCGAACACACACGAGCGTGTCATTCGGACACACAGTCATGTCTCCCTTGCTCTTTTAAGTGAGTAATTTCATCACACGGTTTAGAAAGTTACATGACTTTCCCACACGGCTGTGTACCTCAGTCACACGGGTGTGTCTCTCAGCCATACGGTCGTGTATTCCTGTCACACGGTCTGGATCCTCCTACATAGCTGCGTGGTCCTGTTTTTGCTAAATGATTCATTTTAGTCCCTGGTTGATTTCTGGCGTGTTTAAGCTTTTATAGGGGTGTTTGGATCACAAATTTTGCTTACAATAGGTGTGTTATTGTTAAAAATAGTTTATTTACTAATGTTCGTAAGTTTTATACTGTTATTCGTATTGGTTGTAAGTATGATAATGTCATGGGGACTTTGGTATCTTTAAATGCGTTAGTCATGACGATCAGGAAACTATGTGTACTGACTCTGTTATTTTATAATTGATTATATGAATGTTTAATACTGTCTCTGCATGTCTGAACTGTTTGACCATATGTAATAGATTATGGAAATTGATAATGTAAATATATGTATTTGTAATTCTGTATATTCGAATTGCTGGAATTTGTATGTATTTGCATTATGGGTTGGGATTTGATTTTGAGACGAAAGAATTTTGATCCAGCAATTTAACTGCGTTATTTTATCTAGTGGTAAAACTGCAACATTTTTTAACCAGCTTGACTACATAGCAATAACGAGGCATATGACCTCTTCGTGGTGTGTATTGGTTAGACGGGTCTACCATAACCCGATAGTGGTGTTTAGAGGATGAAAGGGTTTAGAAAAACCCTATATTTGGTGTGTAACGGTTGGTTGGAGATGGTGTGTAAAGGTTGGATAATGGGGGGTTTGGGACTGGTGCATTTGATTATGAACCACACTTGTGTTTTGTTCTGTTGTTGAGTAAATACTCTTCACATGACTATTTGGTTCAAATTGATATAGTTCTTGTGTGTTAGAGAAATTTTGTGTGCATATGTTCTTCTTAACTATTAATGTAACACCCATAATCGCTTCCGTCTCTAGATTAGGGTGACTGAGTATCACTGTACATTTTAGAACATTCAATAATAATAGCATCTAGTTCATTAGAATAATTAACAATATTTATTTTTTAAAAATAATTCAGATTGAAGTAAACATACACTTATGGACTCTAAATAAGGCTTATGGAGCCTAAAAATTAGTTTGAGGACAATCAGGGACCAATTTAAAATAAACCAGAATATTCATGGAAAATTTGTAAATTTTCAAAACATGGGTCACACGACCGTGTCACATGATCCAGACCGTGTGGTGTCGGGTATGGTCGTGTCATATCATGTGACTTCTAAACTCTGATCGAAACTTCTGGGCCAGGATTTGAGGTGTTACAATCATGGCAAGTAAGTTTTGATAAAAAGCACATGTTATATCGTGAAATGAAAAAGTAGTGAATCAAAGTACTAGTGTTTTTTTATAAATATTGAATAACTTTTTTATTATTGTCTAAATCATTTTTTTGAAAACACGGGGTCGACTTTACATTTTGAAAAGAAAATGAAAATTGGGAGTCGCCACCAATCTTTTTTGTTTAGGTGTGATTGGATCACCTAGAAATTTGGTCATTTTAATAAAATATTTTGATTTACTAAAACAACAATTTTGGTCTACGAAATTTGAGAAAACGGGTTCGGGAGTCGGTTACGTACGAGGAAGGATTAGCACCCTCGTAACGCCCAAAATTGGTACCTAATTGATTAATTAATGTCTTGATGTCGAAAGTTAAAAAGATTTTAAAATAAATTTTAAAACACGATCCTTTTTTTTATACATGTTTAGATAACTTGAAGTGAATATTGAGATTCTCTTATTTCGAAGAAATAAAACATCACAACTAGCACGTAGGACACAACATTTCAAACCTTCGATATCAAAATCGTCTCATAATTCCCAAAATTTATGCATTGAAAATTTAAAAAGGATATTCGGTCGTTCGGTCAAACGATAAATTGAAACCCAGCACGTAGGGCACAATTTCTCGAAATTTCCAAATACGAAATATTGCCTTGTTTTAAAAAGTCTTGAATAAAAATTCAATAGTATGAAACGATTAAGATTCTCTTGTTTCGAAGAAATAAAATATCACATCCAGCACGTAGGACACGATATTTCAAACCTTCGATACTAAAATTATCTCATGATTTCCAAAACTTATGCGTTGAAATTTTAAAAAATGATATTCAGTTGTTCGGCCAAACGATAAATCGAAACCCAACACGTAAGGCACGATTTTCTCGAATTTCTAAACACAAAATATTGCCTTGTTTAAAAAAGTTTCCTTTATTATGAATTCGGGCGAAATTAATGCAATGATAAGTGAATTAAAACATCATATTAATGGATGTCGATATCAGGAATATGCTAGTAGGCCATTCATAGTGCAAGTGATGGTGGTAATTATACAAGATACAACACTAAGATTTGAATATTGTTAATCGAGCAAAAAAGAAATAAATGATATAAATTAATTTAAACAAAATAACGAGACGATTTTACACAAGTAATAAAAATTTTAAAAAAGATGCCACATAAAAGAACCATTTGACATGAATAACGCAAAGCAATTTAAGATGATCAATATGCGAAACAATCTAAAATAGAGTAACGTATAAAACAACTTAAGATAAATAATAAAGAAACAATTTAAGACCACATAAAAAGTTTAAAATAATATACAAAATAAATAATATGCAAGGGTGCAAAACGGTTTAACACAAGTAATTTATGAAAATTTAAAATGAATAATAATAAGACATTACAGACTAAATAATATATATATATAAAAGCTTAATATATAAAACTATTCAGAATAAATAATACATAAACAAGTTTAAAATAAGCAATATATATAAAGCAATTTAGGGTAAATAGCATAAACAATTTAAAATAATATATAGTAAAACAGTTTACAATAAATAATGCACAAGTATAATTTAGAATAAACACAGATGAGACAGTCTAATATATATAATACACGAAAAAATTAAATAATAACATAATAACAGTTTAAAATAAATAAAAAATAAAAAATGAAACTAAAAAGGTTAAGGATTGAATTGCAAATTGGGTATAAAAAAATGAAACTAAAAAGGTTAAGGATTGAATTGAAAATTGGGATAAAATTAGGGGGTAAATTTAAAAAAGGTAAATTTTGATAAAGCGCTAATTAGGTCCTTAATGAGCACGCGAATAATATGGGAGGACCATATGGGAAATAAACCCGTCTCCCCCAATACGCGCAGTTCTATTAGGGACCAAAATGAAACAACAAAGAAATTGCGGGGATAAATTCAAAAAGTAAAAAAGGGATAAGGACCACATTAGAAACGGCCTCAAAAGTGGAAGGACTAAGGGCGCAAATAAACCCTCAGTCCAAAACACGCGGATCCTAGGCGAGTTTTGACTCGGATCTCGGGTCGGGTTTCGGATTGATGCCAAACGGCGTCGTTTTTGGGTGTCTGAATACCAACCCAAAACGGCGTCGTATTTGTGCATTATAAAAGCAAAAAAATAAAAAAAATCACTTTGAAACCCAGTTTTCAAAAAAAAAAAAAAGAGAAACCCTTGATTTTTTCTCTGAAAATCCCTTTTTCGCCAACCCCAACTCCGATTGGGTCACCGGCGAGCCTTCACCTTGGCTCTGCCGTACCGGAAGCACAGCGCTTCACAAAAAGGGGTTCTTTTTGTTTACAAACCTGATTCAAGCCCTTTTTTTAACAAAAAGAAAATGAAAATGAAAAGAGAAAAATGAAATTGGTTTTGGTCTCATTTGCTTCTCCGTTCAGGCCCTCAACACGCAATTTTTCATCGAAAATGGAAAACCTCGGCCGTCGTACCGAAGGTCAGATGGTCTTCTAACCCCCTGTTTATTTCCTTCGTTATTTTCCTTTTTTAAAATATTAATGAAAGATAGAAAGATAGCAGGATAATATAAAAAGAGAACCACCTTTAAGCCTTTACGATTTGATTTTCTTGTCTGTGTATTTCGTCTATTCGAAAGTCGGTGTTTTTGTTTTCAAATATTCTTTTGTATTCAATTCGAATGCTTCTTTTTTTTCTTCCCCCCCAAAAAATCCTTACATCGTTTGGTTCTTGGGCTTATATAGCCGAAATAATATTCATTGTTTATTACTAGCTTACTATTCTATCTGCCATTGTTGTTTCTGTTCTGTCTTCGTTTCTTTGGTCTGCTGGCTTTCTCCTTTTTGCGTATTTGTAGGTCTATGAAGGAGGTCAACAAGGCGGAGGTTACCATTTTGGTGCAAGATGCCAAGAACGATGGTCTTCAAGCGACGAGCGTGCTGACTTAGCACGTGGAAGCAACGGCGCCTAGGACAACTAGGGTTTCTGCTTCTGCTGACCGTTTAGGTCTTGGGCCTGTGAAGAATTTGGCTAGGCTTAGCATGTTGGGTCGTAGGATTTTTGTATTTTGGGCTGTTTAGGTTTTGGGCCTAATTGTCAAATTTTGGGCTTTGTATGGACTGTTAAAAACTTGGACTTTATTTGGTTATTTTATTTTTTTGGTTTCTAATGGGCCGGGCAAAATAGGCCTCTTACAATTATTATGATAAATTCATGAAATATAACAGTTTATTATTATTGTGAAATAAACTAAGCAATGGTAATGTTTGAATTCATAGGTACTTACTAAGCTTCCATAAGCTTAACATGTTATTTTTCAACACATATGGGAAAAGATTGGATTGAAGCTCTTGTTCAAAGTAGCGACCTCGACGCATCTCATCACATTATTAAGACTTGGGAGAAAATAGGTATGAAATAAATCTCATGGTATAGAGTATGGCATGTGTATAGAATAATTAATAAAGTAAGAAAGAAAGTGTCTAGTTGTTTTAATATTTGAGTTTAATGTGTTTTGAACGGTAAATATGAGGTATTACATAGTTTATGAGCTTTGATTATTGTTTGGAATGATTGTGGACAGTTTTGATATAGTTTGGATGTGTTTCAAAACAAAATTTTGGGCCCCCTATCCCAAGTTTCGAGACATACGAAATATGTATCAGGACACAAGAACTTCAAAAGTAAAAAGCTACAACATCAAGGTCATGTCTCAAGACACGATGCTAAATGTAACATTCATTACTAAAGTTTCTCGGGTAAGTGGTATTACATATTATTATATTTTTTCTAGTTTATTGACTTCTATCAAATAAATTTATATTAACTCATTTATTACTTTACTTTTTGATACTTCAATTTTATTGATTAATTCGTTTTATTTTAAAGGTTTTTTTATTGCAAGTGCAAAGTATCGAAGTGTTGTTTCGAAGTGAAGTTCTAATCATGGCTCTATTACTGATAGTTTTTTTTAACAAAATAAGAAATAAATCATAACTAAATTATGTAGGGTCAATACATTCTAAAATAATCAAAGTTGATTTTAAATGGAATTGTCCTATCTTAAATTTTTTTATATATTTACACATTTAAATAATTTAATAAAAAATTAATCTTGATAGAGATTGTTGGATTATTGTTGAATTTTAGCTACCATTTTTCTTTTTCATTTCTCTTTTGGGCAGATTCTTTTTTTTTTTTGGTGAAAAAAAGTAAAGTACAACTCAAACATCAACCATTGAGAAATCTCAAAACATAATCCTTATCAATGAACCACAACCCAGGATCCCTATCTTCCCTAAGCTTGATTATTTTGTCAGAAATTTCATTTTCTTCCCTTCGAATATGCTGAAGATTCCAATGACTTAGCTTTTCCAATAACCAAAGGATTCTTGTAATTAAAGTAGAATTAGAACCTTCACGAACTCCTGTATGAATGAGATTGACTACTTTAAGATTGTCAGACCGGATGATAACTTTTCAAAAACCGCGATCAAAGGCAATTTGAAGCCCATCAAGAATGCCACATAATTCAGAATCAATAATTTCACAATTCCCCAGATACCTTGTGAATCCTAGAAGCCATACTCCTTTTTGGTCTCGCAGGATCCCACCAGCTACAGCATACGTGTTCGCATGTTTGACCGATCCATCTGTATTTAAATAGGCCCAACCATCAGGATAATCAGGAACAAAGCCCTGTTTGAAGAATTAGAGTTCTTTAGTTTGAACATCGAGACATATTGCTTCGCTCAGCATAAGGAGGTTTTAAAAACCTCATCAGTACTCCAAGAAAGACCTTAAAAGATGTGAAGGTTTTGATTTTTCCATACGCGCCAAATAATAATCCCGAAAAGACAAGGCCAATTAACTCCATCTACTAGCTTTATGTCTTGCTGATTTTGTAAATTAAGCTCCATCCATTCATATAAGGACCCTGAAAAAAAAACAAATTGTTTACCTGTAGGGATTAGTTGCATCCATATCTCCCTTGCCATTTTGCAATCCCGAAGCACATGGAGAATATTTTCATAACTGTGTCCACAAGTGCCACACACCATGTCCGAACCCAAACCTCTTCGATTTCTTTCAACATTAGTCAGTAAACGATGTTTCAAAACAAGCCAAATGAATACTTTAACCCTCTGTGGCCCATGATACTTCCAAGATAAATTCCAAATATCCTCTTTCGCATGCCAAGAATTTTCGCAGATTTTCTTATAGCACTTTTGACAAAAAAGCGCCAGACGTGTTCCCCCCCAAATAATTCTATCTACACCAAAATTAGGATAAGGTGGTGGAATTCCAACTATTCGCTGAGTGATATCTTCTGGTAACCAAAGGCGGAATGTAACGCCCCGTACCCGAGACCGTTGCTGGAGTCGAACACGAGGTGTTAACGGACTTAATTCATTTACTTACACAGTTCATTTATAAATTTTTCAGATAAGCTAGCTAACTGCATCACAGTCACTTTAAAAATCATATCTCAAGTTCCGAAGCTCGAAAACTGATTCCGTAAATTTTCCCTGAAACTAGACTCATATATCCATCTACAAGTTTTTTTTCTAGAATTTTTGGTCGGGAAAATTAGTACAGTTTATTAGTTAAATTCTCCCCTGTTACAGGGCTCGACTACTCTGACCTACATGCATTACGACTTAGATATCTCCCTGTACAGGGCTTCAATACTTATGTCGTTTGTTTCTAAAGAAACTAGACTCAAAAAGGAATCTGTACATATAGGGCATGACTTATAATTATCTCTGTTTAATTTATAGTGAATTTCCAAAGTCAAAATAGGGGATCCAGAAATCGCTCTGGCCCTGTTTCACAAAAACTTAAACATCTCTTAAAATACGGCTCATATGATCATTTAATTTCTTCCATATGAAGATAGACTCATCAAGCTTCGATTACATAATTTATTCACTATTTAATTCCATTCCTACTATTTTTAGTGATTTTTCAAATTCACATTACTGCTGCTGTCAGCATCTGTTTTTAAGGTAGACTTTACCTATTTCATGGTTTTCCATGGATCAACTAGCCATTTGTCGTACATAGCACCAAAATGATCGTGATTAACCATTCCAATGGCTAATCGTTACCAAGCATTTCCATACCACTCAATGAACAATATACAAAATGATTATAATGCTATGCTCAAAATATATAAGCCATTTTCGCATGGCTATCCAAATATATACAATACCAAAAGGTACATGACTAACAACAAAAGGGCAGTCCTATACATGCCATTATCAGAGTTCAACTAAAAGAGTACCAAAAGGGCTTTGATAGTGTGGACGACTTCGACTTTGTCACTCCCGAGTCCGATAGCTGACGAACAAAATCTATAAAACAGAGAATCAAAGCAACGGAATAAGCATTTAATGCTTAGTAAGTTTGGAATAATGAAATTATGCACAACTAGGGTATATCGTTCGTATGACTAAATGAATAATTACATATACATATATTCTCAAAATCATACTTACTTCACATTTCAACCCTTATATTCATACACAGGGGATCAACTTAACTAAAGGCCGAAAGCTTGTTAATCAATTGAGCGAATACTATTTAAAAGGAATCAACTATTCCAATGCATATACGAAACATACCTTATCGTTTGGATTTTACGAGCATATTAATTGAAACTATTACAGCAAGATCGCTCATTCTCCAAACCCAAGTACCTTCGGAATTTAGCCGGATATAGCTACTCGCTCAAATGCCTTCGGGACTTAGCCCGGATATAGTAACTCGCACAAATGCCTTCGGGATGTAGCCCGGATATAGTAACTCGCACAAATGCCTTCGGGACGTAGCCCAGATATAGTAACTCGCACAAATGCCTTCGGGACTTAGCCCGGAATTAGTCACTAGCACAAATGCCTTCGGGACTTAGCCCGGTTATCATCCGAATATTCATGCACATATCTATATTTCATTTTCATAACTAGAATTCAACACAAGTCACTTATCAAGCATTGCCATTTTCGGCTCAATAGCCACATACAAAGAGCATGATTTTGATTTGCTTATAACATGATCTCCATACACATTCGGCTACCCGTCATAAGTTTAAAATAATCACCTCAATATATAATTCAAGTAGAATCATTATATCTCCGTTCATTTGTTATACTATATGTCATGACTTAATCAAATCATAAACTAAGTTCCATTACTCGAAAACTTACCTCGGATGTTGTCGAACGACTTCAACGGCTATTCAATTACTTTTTCCTTCCCTTTATCGGATTTAGTTCCCTTTTACTCTTGAGCTTAATTTAACAAATAAATTAATTTAATCATCTTGAACATCAAGACAAATTCAAGGTACTTAGTCCTTTTATATATATTAGACATTAGAGTCATATATATGAAATCATGAACCAAATTCAACATATTGGCTAATATTCTCCTTTAGCCGATTATCTAAGTCAAGATAGAATCATCATTATGCTTGCCTATAACCGAATACATGCAACACCAATCTATCTATTCATTCATGTGTGCATCTTATTTAAGCATGTATATCTACAATCGAATTCATCATATAAATATCTATGAATTCACTCAAACAATCTCAATACAACACATGGTGCTCAAACCATTATTCAAATTCAAAACTCGGCTAGTACACATATATACACTAGCAATAAAATACTAACATTTGCACTTCACCTTAATAGCTATCTTAGCAAACCTTAATTTAACATATAATTCATACATATCACATTCCAAGCATTCACTCTATTCTATCACTTAAAATACACACTTTACTCAATAACTTCCTAGTTCAAATTCGGCAACAACACCAATTCACTAGATGATTTATTATTATTATTGTTCATTTATTCAAACTACTTACAATTTCCTTAAACTATCACAATTAACAACCATTTATCTCTTCCATTTTCTACCATGGCTGAATGTTATAACCCAAGCCACACATATTGTTCCTCAAGGCCCTTCAATGACCACATTCGGCACCTCCTTAAGAACAACGCAATTTCAACCTTCAAGAAAGAAGAAAAAATATATGTACTAAGAGCTTCAAACTACTTGGCCGAATATCAAACCTCCTAACAATCAAAACTTAATCCATGGAATGATTAGAACTTGAACTAACCACCTTCTTTATACATAATTTTCCAAGAATTTCAAGGTATCCAAATCCTCATCCAAGCCGAACATGAAGCAAGAGAACTCCTTTCTTCTTCTTTCCTCAAGTCACGGCAAAATGGAGGAGCAACCTAGCTAATTTTTTGTTTCTCCCCTACTAACCACTATTATTTTATTACCCATGTTCTTTATTTTATTATTTCTAACATAAAACACTAACATAAAATGTTTATAATACATTTTAACCCATAGCATGGCCGGCCACTACTTGTCATAGGTGGAAATTTGACATGCAAGTACAATTATTTGCAACATGCATAAATAGGCCACTTTACATTTGCCTAGCACATTTCTAAATTTTCTCACATAAGTCCTATTTAATAAAATTCACTTACAATTAACAAAATTCAAACATGAAATTTTCACACATGCATATATACATATAATAAGCATCAAATATGACGGTCGATTATTTTTATGACTCGGTTTAGTGGTCCCGAAACCACTTTCCGACTAGGGTCAATTTAGGGCTGTCACAACTCTCCCCCACTTAGGAAATTTTGGTCCCCGAAAATCTTACCGATAAATAGGTTTGGGTATCGTTCTTTCATAGAGTCCTCGGTTTCCCATGTAGCTTCTTCGATTCCGTGTTTGAGCCATAACACCTTTACTAACGGAACCCTTTTGTTTCGTAACTCTTTTACTTCACGAGCTAGGATACGTATCGGTTCTTCTTCATAACTCATATCGGATTGAATTTCAACCTCGGAGGATTAATTATGTGCGAAGGATCGATCTCAGAACGTCAAGCATCGAAACATGAAAAACGCTAGAATCCTTTCAAGTTCAGGGGGTAAAAGCAACGTATATGCAACGGGACCAACTCGTTCGGATATTTCATATGGCCCTATGAACCTCGGACTCAGTTTGCCCTTACGGCCAAATCTGAGTATCTTTTCCAAGGTGAAACTTTAAGAAACACTTTGTCTCCTACCTGATACTCAATATTTTTTCGTTTTAAATCGCTGACGACTTCGACGATCCGATGTCGCTTTCGACTCTCACGACACTTTTACTTTCTGCTCAGCATCTTTAATCAAATCAACTCTGAAAATGTTACTTTCACGGAGTTCGGTCCAAAACAATGGTGTACGGCATTTACGACCGTACAAAGCCTCGTAAGGTGCCATCTTAATGCTTGATTGAAAACTATTGTTGTAAGCAAATTCAATCAAAGGTAAATACCACTCCCATGAACCACTAAACTCGAGGATGCAACATCTCAACATATCCTCAAGTATCTGAATTATCCGCTCGGATTGACCATCAGTTTATGGATGAAAAGCGGTGCTAAAATGCAACTTGGTACCCAAAGCTTCTTGCAATTTCTTCCAAAATCGCGAGGTGAATCTCGGATCTCTATCCGACACAATAGAAATAGGTACCCCGTGTAATCTTACAATCTGAGAAACATATAATTCAGCTAGTTTATCCAATGAATAATCCGACGACGGAATAAAATGAGCCGACTTAGTCACCTATCAACAACAACCCAAATCGCATCTTTCTTACTTGCCGACAATGGCAACCCGGATACAAAATCCATCGTGACTCGATCCCATTTCCATTCGTATCATGATCGGTCAAGTAAACTCAGAGGCACTTGATGTTCCGCTTTCACTTGTTGACATATTAAACACTTCAAACAAATTCGAAATGTCTCGTTTCATACCATGCCACCAAAACCGACATCTCGATCGTTGTACATTTTCGTACTCCCGGGTGAATTGACATTCGGCTACAATGAGCTTCGCTCGAATCATCGAAATAAGTTCTCAATTTCTTGGAACACACAAACGACTTCAACCTCAAACAATCGTCATCATCAATTTGAAACTCGATTCCATATTCAAACACATTCAGCCGTTTTGCAACCAATTCATCATCGACTTTTCGAGCTTCACGAATTTGATGAATCAACAAGGGTTTGGCCTTTAATTCACTACTAACACATTGTCGGATAGAATGCATAAGTGTACATTCATCGTCAGAAAGCAAACAAAGGATTTACGACTTAAGGCATCCGCAACCACATTAGCCTTTCCCGGTGATAGTCAATGACAAGCTCATAATCTTTTAACACTCGAGCCAACGTCTTTGTCGCAGATTCAAGTCTCTTTGAGTCATCAAATATTTGAGACTTTTGTGATCCGAATATACATGGCACTTCTCGCCAAATAAGTAATGTCGCCATATTTTCAAAGCGAATACGATGGCAGCTAGTTCAAGATCATGGGTCGGATAATTTTTCTCATGTGGCCTCAATTGCCTCGACGCATAGGCCACAACTCGACCTTCTTGCATCAATACACAACCCAACCCAAGTAAGGATGCATCACTGCAGATGACAAATTCCTTGCCTGATTCGGGCTGCACTAGTACTGGAGCTTCAGTCAAATAAGTTTTCAATTGATCGAAACTTTTCTGACATTTTTCTGTCCATTCAAACTTAACATCTTTCTGAAGTAGTTTCATTATTGGTGTGGCTATCATCGAGAAACCCTTTACAAAGCGTTTGTAGTAACCATGAGTCCCAAAAGTCTCGAATTTCAGTAATATTTCTCGGAGGCTTCCAGTTAAGTATGGCTGAAATTTTGCTCGGATCAACTCGAATACCCGATGCAGATACCACATGTCCCAAAAAACTAACTTCTCTCAACCAGAATTCACATTTACTAAACTTGGCATATAACTGCTTATCCCGTAAAATCTGCAACACTAATCCCAGGTGTTCAGCATGATCGGTTTCATTTCTCGAATAAACCAAAATATCATCGATAAACACAACTACAAATCGATCCAAATACGGTCCAAGATCCGATTCATCAAATCCATAAATACCGCAGGGCATTAGTGAGCCCAAACGGCATCACTAAGAATTCAGAGTGACCGTACTCGCTCGAAAGCGGTTTTGGGTATATCCGAATCTCGAATTCAAGAATCGATAATAACCCGATCTCAAATCTATCTTTAAAACACCGAGGCTCCTTTTAGTTGATCAAACAAATCATCAATGCTTGGTAACGGATATTTATTCTTTATAGTCACTTTATTCAGCTGACGATAGTCGATGCACAACCTCATGGTTCCGTCCTTCTTTTCACAAACAATACTGGTGCACCCTAAGGTGAGAAACTTGGTCGAGCGAAACCTCTATCCGTCAACTCTTGCAACCGAAGCTTTCAACTCTTTTAACTCGGTTGGTGCCATACGACACGGAGCTATCAAAATCGGTGTAGTCCTGTACAAGCTCAATACCAAACTCTACCTCCCGAACAGTGGTAAACCCGATAATTCTTCGGAAAAACATCCAGATATTCACAAACCACCAAGCAGATTCAGCTTCTTTTCTAACTTTTGTCATCAAGTACATACGCAAGGTATGCTTCACACCCTTTCTTACATATTTCTGAGCCAACATCGATGATATTACAGCTGGCAACCCATTCAAGTCAGTAGACTCAACTCGGATTATCTCGTTATTTACACACCTCAAATCAATGGTTTTTCTTTTGCAATTTACAATTGCATCATGTACGATCAACCAATCCATACCGAGGATAACATCAAATTCATCAAACGGTAAAAGCATCAAATCGGCCGGAAAACAGGAACCTCGAATTACTAGGGGACATTTCTTACACACTTTGTCAACAAGTACATAACGACCCAAGGGATTTGACACTCGAATTACGAACTTAGTAGACTCAACAAGTAAAGTCTTACTGGATGCTAAGGTTTCACATATATAAGAATGAGTAGAACCAGGGTCAATCAAAGTAATCACATTAGTATCAAAGAGAGTAAAAGTACCGGTAATAGCATCTGGCGAGGAAGCATCCTCGCGTGCGCGTATAGCATAAGCTCTAGCAAGAGCACGAGCCTCAGATCTGGTTGTAGCATCTCTAGATCCTCGCTGACCGCCACTAGTATTTCCTGTATTTCTAGATGGTCTACCCCGAGCAGTAGTAGCACCCGGTTTCCCACTCTGATTTACATTCTGTTCAGACAATCTTGGGCAATCTTTAATAAAGTGGTCACTGATCCGCACTTGTAACAGAGCGGTCATGGAATCTACAACTCCCCGAATGCCATTTACCATAATACTGGCACTCCGTTCTGTCTCGACGATCATTTCCAACACTGGCGACCGAAGTGACTCGTGCACTCACAGGGGGTCGATCACGATCTTGTCTAGAAAAGTCCGAAGTGTCTCTAGATCGGCCTAGATCATCTCTAAATTTCTTCGATGACTGTTGAAAGGGCTTTCCCGAAGATCTCTTACGAAGCTCCTTTGCTCCCATATCAGCTTTTCTTTTCTCCTTACTGAGCTCTTCGGCTTTGCAAGCTCGTTCGACAAGTACCACAAATTCTCGGATTTCTACAATGCCAACATACGCCTTTATATCATCGTTCACCCATCCTCAAACGCTTTACATCATGACTTCAAGAAATGCATTCTCGAGCGTACCGGCTAAGCCTTACAAACTTTCGTTCATAATCAGTAACCGACATGGAACCTTGTTTAAGTTCAAGAAATTCCTTCCATTTTTGATCAATGAATCTCTAACTGATGTACTTTTTTCGAAACTCGGTTTGGAAAAAGTCCCAAGTTACTTGCTCTCTTTGCACAACAGAAATCAACGTATTCCACCAATAGTAGGCAGAATCACGTAGTAAGGAGATAGTACACTTTAGGCATTCATCGGGTGTGCAAGATAGTTCATCAAGTACCCGAATAGTGTTGTCCAACCAAAATTCAGCTTGCTCGGCATCATCGTTGTCCGTAGCTTTAAATTCAGTAGCCTCGTGTTTTCGGATTCTATCAACTGGGGGCTTATTTGACCTTATTTGGTCAGTTACCGGAGGTATTGTAGGTGCGGGGGTTGTACTATTCGGGAATGGAGGTTGTGGAACAGCCGTATTAGTTCGAATGTATTGGTTGAACCAATCATTCATCACGCTATAAAAAGCTTGTCTAGCTTCGTCATTCTGATTACTAGTAATAGGTTGAGAGTCCGCCGGTGCTGTCCTTTGTGCGGGAGCAGGCGCTCCACTCTCAAGATCATCAGCTACCGCTCGGTTGGGATCGGGATCCATTACTATAAATAAACACATTTTTAACTGTCAGAAATCGCCACACTATCAAATAAACACACAATGGCATGTATAGCTAGACCCGAACGTAGTACGGTAGTCCTAGAATCGACCAAATCGTAGCTCTGATACCAATAAAATTGTAACGCCCCATACCCGAGATCGTTGCCGGAGTCGAACACGAGGTGTTAACGGACTTAATTCATTTACTTACACAGTTCATTTATAAATTTTTCAGACAAGCTGGCTAACTGCATCACAGTCACTTTAAAAATCATATCTCGAGTTCCAAAGCTCGAAAACTGATTCCGTAAATTTTCCCTGAAACTAGACTCATATATCCATCTACAAGTTTTTATTTCTATAATTTTTGGTCGGGCCAACTAGTACAGTTTATTAGTTAAAGTCTCCCCTGTTACAGGGTTCAACTACTCTAACCTACATGCATTACGACTTAGATATCTCCCTGTACAGGGCTTCAATACTTATGGCGTTTGTTTCTAAAGACACTAGACTCGAAAAGGAATCTGTACATATAGGGCATGACTTATAATTATCTCTGGTTAATTTATAGTGAATTTCCAAAGTCAAAATAGGGGATCCAGAAATCACTCTGGCCCTGTTTCACGAAAACTTAAACATCTCTTAAAATACGGCTCATATGATCATTTCATTTCTTCCATATGAAGATAGACTCATCAAGCTTCGATTACATAATTTATTCACTATTTAATTCCATTCCTACTATTTTTAGTGATTTTTCAAATTCACATCACTGCTGCTGTCAACATCTGTTTTTAAGGTAGACTTTACCTATTTCATGGTTTTCCATGGATCAACTAGCCATTTGTCGTACATAGCACCAAAATGATCGTGATTAACTATTCCAATGGCTAATCGTTACCAAGCATTTCCATACCACTCAATGAACAATATACAAAATGATTATAATGCTATGCTCAAAATATATAAGCCATTTTCGCATGGCTATCCAAATATATACAATACCAAAAGGTACATGACTAATAACAAAAGGGCAGTCCTATACATGCCATTATCAGAGTTCAACTAAAAGAGTACCAAAAGGGCTTTGATAGTGTGGACGACTTCAAATTTGTCACTCCCGAGTCCGATAGCTGATGAACAAAATCTATAAAATAGAGAATCAAAGCAACGGAATAAGCATTTAATGCTTAATAAGTTTGAAATAATGAAATTATGCACAACTAGGGTATAGCGTTCGTATGACTAAATGAATAATTGCATATACACATATTCTCAAAATCATACTTACTTCACATTTCAACCCTTATATTCATACACAGGGGATCAACTTAACTAAAGGCCGGAAGCTTGTTAATCAATTGAGCGAATACTATTTAAAAGGAATCAACTATTCCAATGCATATACGAAACATACCTCATCGTTTGGATTTTACGAGCATATTAATTGAAATTATTACAGCAAGATCGCTCATTCTCCAAACCCAAGTACCTTCGGGATTTAGCCGGATATAGCTACTCAATCAAATGCCTTCGGGACTTAGCCCGGATATAGTAACTCGCACAAATACCTTCGGGACGTAGCCCGGATATAGTATCTCGCACAAATGCCTTCGGGACGTAGCTCGAATATAGTAACTCACACAAATGCCTTCGGGACTTAGCCCGGAATTAGTCACTAGCACAAATGCCTTCGGGACTTAGCCCGGTTATCATCCGAATATTCATGCACATATCTATATTTCATTTTCATAACTAGAATTCAACACAAGTCACTTATCAAGCATTACCATTTTCGGCTCAATAGCCACATACAAAGAGCATGATTTTGATTTGCTTATAACATGATCTCCATACACATTCGGCTACCCGTCATAAGTATAAAATAATCACCTCAATATATAATTCAAGTAGAATCATTATATCTCCGTTCATTTGTTATACTATATGTCATGACTTAATCAAATCATAAACTAAGTTCCATTACTCGAAAACTTACCTCGGATGTTGTCGAACGACTTTAACGGCTATTCAATTACTTTTTCCTTCCCTTTATCGGATTTAGTTCCCCTTTGCTCTTGAGCTTAATTTAACAAATAAATTGATTTAATCATCTTGAACATCAAAAGAAATTCAAGGTACTTAGTCCTTTTATATATATTAGACATTAGAGTCATATATATGAAATCATGAACCAAATTCAACATATTGGCTAATATTCTCCTTTAGCCGATTATCTAAGTCAAGATAGAATCATCATTATGCTTGCCTATAACCGAATACATGCAACACCAATCTATCTATTCATTCATGTGTGCATCTTATTTAAGCATGTATATCTACAATCGAATTCATCATATAAATATCTATGAATTCACTCAAACAATCTCAATACAACACATGGTGCTCAAACCATTATTCAAATTCAAAACTCGGCTAGTACACATATATACACTAGCAATCAAATACTAACATTTGCACTTCACCTTAATAGCTAGCTTAGCAAACCTTAATTTAACATATAATTCATACATATCACATTCCAAGCATTCACTCTATTCTATCACTTAAAATACACACTTTACTCAATAACTTCCTAGTTCAAATTCGGCAACTACACTAATTCACTAGATGATTTATTATTATTATTGTTCATTTATTCAAACTACTTACAATTTCCTTAAACTATCACAATTAACAACCATTTATCTCTTCCATTTTCTACCATGGCCAAATGTTATAACCCAAGCCACACATATTGTTCCTCAAGGCCCTTCAATGACCACATTCGGCACCTCCTTAAGAACAACCCAATTTCAACCTTCAAGAAAGAAGAAAAAATATATGTACTAAGAGCTTTAAACTACTTGGCCGAATATCAAACCTCCTAACAATCAAAACTTAATCCATGGAATGATTAGAACTTGAACTAACCACCTTCTTTATACATAATTTTCCAAGAATTTCAAGGTACTTACCTCTTCCAAATCCTCATCCAAGCTGAACATGAAGCAAGAGAACTCCTTTCTTCTTCCTTCCTCAAGTCACGGCAAAATGGAGGAGCAACCTAGCTATTTTTTTGTTTCTCCCCTACTAACCACTATTATTTTATTACCCATGTTCTTTATTTTATTATTTCTAACATAAAACACTAACATAAAATGTTTATAATACATTTTAACCCATAGCATGGCCGGCCACTACTTGTCATAGGTGGAAATATGACATGCAAGTACAATTATTTGTAACATGCATAAATAGGCCACTTTATATTTGCCTAGCACATTTCTAAATTTTCTCACATAAGTCCTATTTAATAAAATTCACTTACAATTAACAAAATTCAAACATGAAATTTTCACACATGCATATATACATATAATAAGCATCAAATATGACGGTCGATTATTTTTATGACTCGGTTTAGTGGTCCCGAAACCACTTTCCGACTAGGGTCAATTTAGGGCTGTCACACGGAAAAGGTCCAAATTCCAATCTCCACTCTCTGTGACCATATCTCTAAGGGAAAGATCCAAGTCTAAATTAGAATTACAATATATTTTTTGGATAAAGGCCCAACATTAGGAACCCAAGGATCTTTCCAGCACTTGATATTAAGCCCATTTTCAGAAGACCAAAGTAAATTTTCCTTAAGGAGCGGCCAAATCTTCGATAACGATCTCCATATGAAAGAACACCGCCCCCTAGATAAAGACTCTGGTAATCCACCTTGAATCCCATAAGGAAGAATTATCCGTTACCAATTTGAAACCCAACTTCATAATGAAAGAAGTATTATGATCTCGAAGAGACCTTAAACCAAGCCCACCATAAGATTTGGGTTGACACATCGAATCCAAGCTTACCTATGCAATTTTTTTGTTACCACTAGTGGAGCCCCAGATGAATTGCCTCACCATACTTTCAATTTCCTCACAAAAACCTTTAGTTATTAGCATTGATTGCATAAAGTAACTTAGGATAGATAATAAAACTACTTGTGCTAAAGTAATTCTTCCAGCAAGCGAAAGTTGTCGGGCATCCCAACTGCAAAGTTTACCCCTCACCTTATCCACAAAGAATCTTAAAGTATTATTAGTAACCTTCTTATGAAAAAGTGAAACCCCTAAATACGAGCCATGATTCTACACCACTTGAATCCCGAAGAAGTCATTAATGCATCTCTGAATATTCTCGTCTACTCCTTTTGAAAAAATCATATTGGATTTCTGTAGATTAACGTTATGTCCCGAAACCCCATAAAATTCGTCTAAAACTTCCTTAATAACACGTGTCTGCTCCACCTCAGCCTGACCAAAAAGAATCAAATCATCCGCAAAAAAAAATAAAAAAGAGATGGACCTGACTTTGATAGCCGATTAGGCAACCAGTTTCCATTCGCTATGGCTGCGTGAATACCATGCCCTAGCCATTCCATACACAGGATAAAAAGGTATGGTGAAAGGGGGCGCCCTTGACGGACTCCTCTTGCCGGTTTGAACTTCTGGGAAGGTGCTCCATTCCAAAGCACCTGCGTCGTTGAACTAGAAATGGCTGACATAATAACATTACAAAGAAAGTTAGGAATACCTACAGCCCGTAGGGAAGTGTCTATGAAGTCACATCGAACTTTTTCGAGGTCAATTTTAATGGTCATCCATCTTTTATTTTTTTGCTTGCTGTTCATCGAATGAATTACCTCCTGCGCTATGATGATGTTATCATTTATATTTCTTCCCAAAACAAATCCAGCTTCCTATAATTTTTGGGAATACAAATTTAAACCTATTTGCAATAACTTTCATCACAAGCTTGTAAAGCACCGAACAAAGACTAATTAGGCGAAACAGCGAGAAACATTCTGGATGCTATACTTTGGGAATAAAGATAATAAGGGAGTTGTTAAGGTCTTGATTAATGGAATCGCCATCGAAAATCCTTTTGACCCAATCACAAATCGAGGGCCCAACAATCCCCCATTGACTGTGATAGAAAATAGCGTGTAAACTATCACTACCGGGTGCTTTTAGAGGTGCCATGTCAAAAAGGGCTTGTTTAATCTCCTCATCAGAAATGGGCATACTAAGGAATTGAATTTCTTTCTGCTCGAGAGACGGGAAAGCACTACTCTCAATACTACCAATTCTCCTAGACTGTTCTTCGTACAACTTCCTATAAAAATTGACTGCTTCCTGTTTTAGCTCTTCATCATCCATAACCCATTCCCCTTCTTGATATTTCAGGGCAAGAATACGATTATGCTTCCTTCTCTGAAGAGTTCTCTTATGAAAAAAATCTTGTGTTGCAATCTCCAAAAACAAACCAATCACACCTAATCTTCTGTATCCATAAAAGTTCCTCATGATGTAACAATGTCTCAAGTTCTTCTCGAGTTTCTAGCTCAACCTGATTTAAAAAGGCCGAGTTATTCCGATCAATCACCTTTTGGATATTATCCAGCTTTTTCTTCAAAAAATTCTTTCACTGCATAATGTGTCCATAAACCTCCTTATTCCATAATTTAACTTGATCAGTGAAGGTAGCATAAGCATTCAACATATTTCTCGTAAACCTCCAATTCATCTTCACAAACTCAGAAAACCCCAGATGCTCAACTCAGCCAGCCAGAAAACGAAAAGGTCTCTTAGAGGAAGGTTGAATTTCTAGCATAATAGAAAGCTTGAGCGGCCTATGATCAGATTTAAGTTTCTGAAGATGAAAAATCTTAGATAAAGGAAACTTTAGATTCCAAGCTTCGTTGCAAATTGCCCTGTCTAGTCTCTTAAAAACTCCCCCTCCATTCCAAGTAAAGTTAGGACCACTAAATCCCAGATCATGCAGCCTCAGGGAGTCCATGAACTCACTAAAAAGAGCACACCTTTTACCAACAGCCCGACCACCTCTTTTTTCACACAAATTGAGAATAACATTGAAATCACCAATCGCAAGCCACGGAGTCTCGTCCACTAGTACAATATATTTGAGAGCATCCTATAATTCCTTCCGCTTTTGGCTATTAGGGCTGCCATAAACAAAAGTGACCAATACCGGTCGTCGAAAATACTTTCCAAAAATTCTAAGAGTAATAAACTGAGAATGGTTACCCAAATTCCTCCAGAATAACCAACAGCCTGCACATGATGTGAGAATTCAAACCCGAGCTTAGCAATAACAGAATCAGCTTTAGAACCACTAACCCTTGTTTCTAAAAGACCAACTAAGTCAGGCTTATGCTCTCTATTATATTCCCAAAAAATACGAGGAAATTTTAGGCTAGCACAACCTTGACAATTCCAACAAAAAATAGTAAAGTTCATATTTAAAATAAAAAATTAAAAAATAACAAAATAAAGATACCACCAAATCATTTGGGTGCGGGTCTAGGATCACTAGTCTGACTCTCAATATTTCCTCTGATTATATCTGCTCTAGTCTCAACTTGCGACTTGACAAGATTAACCATGGAGCTAATAGCTTTTGTCAACGGAATTTTAGAAATTCTCGCATTTTTTAATTTACCTTCTTTTTCTTTGAACGAACGATTAAGAGAGGCTCCACCACAGTTATTAGCAATTTTAATCTCTGAAACACGTCCTCTGGAAATAGAAAAAGATTTGTTAGTATTAACTAAAATATTTTTCTTGTTACCTTTTTGCGTTTTAATCTCATTATTTCCCTTGAAAATAAATGCCGAATGATGCTTGGGATCTAAAAATTTTGTGTCTAATTTGACAACAGAGTCATTCAGGCCTTTAAACATAGGATTATTGTGAATTAAATTATGACCTCTATTTTCAGAGGCACCCGAATGTACATTTGTAGTTTCCTGGTCAAAACCAATATTAGCAGAAAGGCCACTTGGACCCTATTTGTCCAAATTAGGATTCTGATCCTTAAATAAAGACTTATCCAGACCACCAAGGTTAAGTCCATTTAAAGACACATGACCATCTGGCCCAGTTCTTCCACCCCTTGGCCTACCACGCTGAATGTCCATCGGCCTGCTTGTTTGCGCCTTACCCTCTTTCAGACGCAAAGCACCTGCATTCGACAAAAAGGAAATATAATTAAAAAGGAGAAGATTAATAGGTAGGTCCTTATCTTTTTGAATAAAATCCTCTGGCCCCATAGGTCTTTTCCCCTGAGCCTTAGAAAAATTATAATCTTTTAAAATATTTTGCCCAACAAGACTTGGCCCGCTATTCCCTTTGTCCCAGAATAGGCCTAACCGACTTTCTCAAATTCCCTTCTTCTTCACGACCCAAACTAGATGAGTAGCCCGATTCTCCCTTAGAAGAACCCCTATTTTCATTCAACAAATTCCCCACAGTTACTTGGTCGTTCCCCTCTTCAGTCAACCCCCCATCAGCTCCAATAATATCTCCCCCTGAGATACCATCCACCATTAATGGCGCAAATCTGGAACCCAACGGGTTCTTTCCAAGTTTCACATCTCCTTTAGCCCGACAGTCCCGTTTACCCCGCCGTGATTTTCTCTCTGCTAACATCCATGGTCCATAATCGGCGCTCTTTCCATTACTGACTTCTCCAACACCTTCCCTGTGAGCCACCGCATTTTCAGTCACCGGCCTCTCTAAAGGTACCTTAACACTCACCGTCGGGCACGGTTCTTTAACATGCCCGTACTTTTCGCAACTAAAGCAGACCGTCGGGAGCGCCTCGTATTCGACCCGTTGTATGGTTCCATCAACCAAAACTTTTGTAATTCCATTCAAATTACTAACTTTTGTAATTATATGATCAGATACATTAGTGTTTTCAAATTTAATGGACAGGCGAGCAGTTAGGGCAAGTGCCCGGCTCTAAAATCGAAATATTTTTTATCTAGGTTTTTTAAAATTTTAACTTAGTAAAAATAAAATTACACTATAATCTCTTAAAATTATAAAAATTTAATTTAATATTTTAAAAATTATAAAGATATAACCTATTAAAATAATGAAATTACATTTGTATTATTGTGAAAATTACGATTTAATTTCGCTCCCTTCAAATAATTTCTTACTTCGCCCCTATTAATGGATAATTTTAGGGTGTATTTGGATGAGAGATTTGTTGGAGGTATTTCATTTGTAACAAGCTTTTCAAAATTCAAAATCTGAATTAACATATTAGGATAAATATTTTAAAATTTTAAAATTTTTGAGTAATTTTAAGAGAGGGTTTTATTAGCTCAATTTCCTTTTTCAAATTTGACCTAAAATGATGGATTTTTTTAATTTCTCATATTTTTATTTGATTTAATACACGTTGTCCTGCTATAATATAAGAACTTAAACTTCAAAAATAAATTTTATTTAATTCTAATATATATTTTAAGTTTTATTCTTTTAAAACTAGTTATAAAATTATACAAATACAATGATATTCATATTGATTTTTATATTATTTATTGTAATACAATTATTCTTCTTTTCTAATTAATTTTAATTTTAAAATTTCAATAACTTAGCTTTTCTTAAATTTCGATTACAAATGTATTTTGAATTGATGGGTTCTAAAATACTAACATTTTAAAATCTCAAAATTTTAAATTTCATCGTCCAAACAATCTCTAAGTATATAAAATCGCTAATTTTGGTAATATTATTCTTACCTTAATTTAATTATATATATTTATAGTATACAATTAGTATTTGAAGTTTTTTAATTTATATATACTTTTAGTATCCTCCGTATTTAATTTACCGTCCATGTTTAGGATTCAAACTATAATTCATGATAATATTGTCTTCAAAATTTGAATCTGCATTTCTCATTGGAATGTAATACATCTTACCATTATACCTAACACTTTACCATAAATGAAAATAAGCATCATTTATCTTTATATCTCGTGGAATAATATTATTCTTTTAATTATGACATAATTTATAGTATTTGAAAATTTTAATCTAAAAAAATTATATTATGAAAATATAAGATGAATAAAAGTAATTTTATTTTTAAATATTAAAAATAATTTTATTTTCATATTCCTAATAATTATATATTTTAAACTTATAAATTGAAAAGAACTAAATTAAATACATCAGAAATCAAAATATATTTAAATAATTACAGGTCAAAGGAAGTAACCATTTAGAATCATTAACTTTTGGGTTTTTATAAAAGTAACGACTAATTATGAAAATGACCCAACTTATCAAAATATATTTAAATATTTCATGTCAAAGGAAGTAACCATTTAGAATCATTGACTTTTGGGTTTCTTTTTTTTTTATAAAAGTAACATAAATTCTGTGACTAATTATAAAAATCACCCAACTTAAATATTATGTATGTAAATGACCCAATTTTTACTGTGTTCTTCAGTGTTGCCCGACATACCGACAACATCGACCCTCATCATCGACCAATGATTGTATTTTTTAAAAAAATATATAAATTTTTAGTGGTGTTGCGGGATAAATTGGCGGCACCAAACTGAAGTTTGATTATATAAAATGTTTAGGGACTTAATGAGGTAATTACCCTTTTTAAATTGGCTGAAAATGTGGTGCCCTATGTTGAGATGTTTCAACTTTTAGTTTATTTGCATGTTAGGTCTGTCTCCTTTTAAAATTAAATTTTAATAGCCTTTAAAAATGATAAGAATAACAGAATTAAACCCTTATCAAATTTTTTAATTTTTTTAAACAATAAACTTAAAAAATTATAGAAAATCCCAAATATATGCCTAAAAAAATTTCCTTAAATTTATCTAAATTCAAATATTTTCGTTCCGTTAGGGATGTAGTGTATGTTTTGCCAGTTCAAGAAAAAAAAATCATATATAGAAAGTAAATTCATCTAACGCTCCGCGAATAGTAGTGTTTGTTCATCAATTCAATGAATAGTTAAGTCAATTCGTTCACATACAATTATATGTCTGTTCACGAAAGTGTTATGTATCTATTTTTTAAAAAGACATCTCTTTTCAACAAATATATAAAGGACTTGGTATTAAGGTTATGACCACGGTTCTTAAAAAATCAACTAGAAATTCTTATTACTTTTTTTTTTATATTTCAGTATTTACTACCGTTTGTAAACATGGAAAATCAAGAGCAAGGAAGACAAAGCTTTTCAAAGCACTTGACTCAAAACGAAGTAAAAGATCGTATCATATTCTTCTCTTACACTGATGTTGCCCCATTCTTTGAGTTTCAAGAAGGTCGTCTATTTTTCGTGGATGTTACGGATAGTCTAGGAAAAGCATGGACATTTATAGGTACATTTTATGCGAACCCAGAAGTTGGTAAGTATGTATCAATAAAATGCCCACAATTTTCAAGTGAGAAAGGATTGAAAGCTAACGACGAAGTTATATTTACGGAAAGGCCCCGACGTGAAGGTGATGCACCTTGGAAGAAATTCAATGTTATAATCAAGAGAAAAATTAGATTATTTGGGCAAGACATTTGGAGAGAACTTAAGGTGTAAATTTTGAAGTAAAAATTTATGCGTTTAATGTACCAAATATTTCATAATATTTAATAAAACTCATGGTTGTTAATTTTAATTATTCACTATCAATTTTTAATTCTATATTTTCATGGGTGAGTAATATATATTGAAATAAATTCCTAGGTATTAGCATTTGTAATATATTTGGTGAAAAGTATCCTCTCCTCATTTAAAGAAAAACAATCTTTTTATTAAAAATGTATTAATCAATTTTTAAATTATTTTAATACCCTATTTTGTGATTGCATTTATAAAATAACAGTCAAGATTTCATATAAATTTCTCAGTTTTAAAACAAAACCAAAATTTTATTATTTCTATATTTAAATCACTTTAGGTGAAAAATATATATAATATGGCTTAGTTTGGATGGATTTGGAAAAGATTCAACTGGTGAATATATGTGATCCAACTATGGTGATCCAACTATACTAAACAAGTGGGGTGTTTGTTCTTCATATTCATCCCATCCACTGGTTTGAATTTCTTCCAATGGAATTGAAAACCAATCTATTTCCTTAGCATTGTCTTTCTCTCCATCCTCATCATAGTAACTGACTTTATTTTCGAGAAAAGTTTTGGATCAATTTCAGAATTCCAGTCAACATCGTCGATAAACAAATCTGTTGCATTACTTGGCAACTTATTCTTGCAAGGAAAACCATAATAAATTCCCCAGAATCTTTGTTTCGCTTCCTGGAAAGCTGTTAAACCAACAGAATCATCTCACTCGAACACCTTGTCATGTTCATACAAATTCTTTTTTGCTTCAACAAATCTTTCCCATGGCATTGCACCCACTTCGATGCATAATGTTTTCTCCCATGCAGGCAATGGTTCACCTTCCTCTTTGACGATATGACATTTTTCTGTTTGAAAAAAAAAAGAAAATTAATATAAGAAAGATGAATATAATGTTGGTAAAATATGATGGAATTTGAAGCTTTAAGGAAAGTAGAATTGTGAAAATGACTAATAGAAAATCCTTTATATAAATACCAAATAGATGTATCTTTCCATAAAATATAATGTATCTTTTGACAAGATACCCTTTTATAGGGTTATATTGTTTTATAAATTAATTTTGTATAAGATTATGTCTTTGTATGATAATCTTATGTACAAAGTTATGTCTATAAAATATTATTATTCATTAATTAATAAGTATAATATATTTTATTTTTCTAGATAAGTAAAATTAAAAATTATAAACATTCTTTTCATCATATTTACATTTTCAGATGTCGTATTATATAATCAATTTGGTCGTTGCATAGGTAAATAAATAAATCAAATTTTCAATCAAATTTTCGTTTTAGTCATTATATTCAAATTTGATGTTAAATTTTTAATTCAACATAGTTAAATATTCTTGTGTTGATGTGAAACTCCTTAAACTAGTATTTCCAATTCATTATGGTGATATGGTTTTGTTTTTATTTTAAATGAGAAATTGGTATAAAATCCCATTAAACCTTAAAATTTAAACACATTTTTATTTCGTTTAAGTTATAGGGTATGCTTTGCGGAGTTCAAGAAAAAATCATATATGCTGGATTTCGTTTAATTTTAAATGTTGATGAAAAGTTGTGTTTGTTTATCAATTGAGTGAAAAATTGCTAATCCATCGATATATAATTATATATCTGTTCACAAAGGTGCTATGTGTGTCTTTATTATAAAGGCATCTCTCTTCAACACATATATAAAGAATTTTTGTAACAGAATTATAATTATTGTCTTTAAAGTTCAATTTAGAATATTTACTACTCTTGATATATTTCACTATTTACTGTCGTTCGTAGCTATGGAAAATCAACAAGAACGCAGGCAGGCAAAGTTTTTCAAAACTTCTTACCCAAATCGAACTGGAGAATCATATGATATTATTCTCTTACACTATGGTTGCGAATTTCTTCGAGTTCCAAGCAGATCATCTGTTATTTATGAATGCTACGGATAGTGTAGGGAAAGAATGTATATTTGTTGGCAAATTCTATGCCAGTGATAATGTTGGAAACTATGTTTCCATAAATTTGCCATGGTTTGCAGTAGAGAAGGGATTGAAAGTGAACGATGAAATTATTTTCATTGAAATACCCGAAAGTAATAGGTCTTGGAAGAATTTCAAAATTGTGATCAAGAGAAAAATCAGATTATTTGGACAAAATATTTGGGGAGAACTCATGGTGTAAACTATGCCATTGTTCTTCAACGAGGGGGAGCCACCAAAAAAATAAAAGTAGGTACTAATACTATGTTTTCAATGTAGCAAATATTTCATAATATATAATAAAACCCATGGTTCTGCGTATATCCTTTTCTACTTTTCAGTGCAAAAAAACAAATGAAAGTAATGGGTTTGGTCATCTTTAAAAATTGAAAATAATCCATCTAAATTTCATTTCATTTTTCTTTTACCTTTTGACGTAGTTTCACTAATTCAATATAAACTATTTATTTTATATTATAATCTCTTAATTTAATTAAAAACCTAATAACGTAAAAAATAATTTTAAATCATTACATCTATTCTTTTTAGTATTATTAGTTTTGAGTTATCATCACTAAAATCATTTAAATTTATCTTTCCCGTAGAAGCAATAATTTTAAAAATAAAGGCTATTTCTCATATTTTTAATAATAAAGTCCTTTTTTTTCTTTTACATTTGGGTTGTGTGTAAATCATTTTATAAGCAAATTTCATTTTATTTGAATTTGGATTTCTCTCTAAAAGTGGAGTTTTCTATTTGATTCTCTCTTATATGTTTTAGAGTTATATATAGTTCATTCTTTGTGAAGATGTAAAAGTATGATGTGGCATATCTTAAATTAATTTAAGATATGAACTAAATTGTGAAGATGTGAAACATGTGAAACATTTTGGAGCTTAAGTATAACTATTCAAAAAATGAGAGGTTAAAATGTAAAAGTGAAAAAGTTGAAGGAATGGAATTTGAAATAACCTAAAAGTCCTTGTGAGACAAAATTGGTAAATGTTGACAAATTGAATATGTGAAGAAATATAAGGAACTAAATTATAATTTTATAAAAAATGATTGGGCAAAACAAACATTTCTCAATTAAGATAATTATCGTGTTAATAATTAAGGATAAATGGTGTTGGAAAATGATTGGTTGGATTTAATATTAAACTATTTTAGATTAATTTAATTAATAAAATAGAGATTTCTTTTTATCCATTACCATCTTCACACCACCAACATTCATGAAAGGAGAAAGTTTTTATTCCCTTTCAATTTGGTCCTTTTCCACCATCAACATTGTCGATACCATTTTTTTTATTTGAAAAACGGGAGTCGACTTAAAAACAAAAATGCAGTCGTCACAGATCTTTTTTCGAGGTGTGATCGGTTCACCTTGAGATTGATCATTTTAATAAAACATTTTGATTTATTAAAACAATAATTTTGGGTCTACGAAATTCGATAAAAAATGGTTCGGGAGTCAGTTACGCATGAGGAAGGGTTAGCACCCTCGTAACGCCCAAAATTGGTACCAATTGATTAATTAATGCCGTATTGTCTAAAATTTAAAAAAATATTTTGAAATACAATTTCTTTTAAAACATTTGAATAACTCAAATTGAACATTAAAATTCTCTTGTTTTGAAGGAATATAATATCACATCCAGCACGTTAGGACATGATTCTTTAAACTTTCAAAACCACGATCAATTCTTGATTTCCAAAAGCTCATACATTTGAAAATTACAAAAGGATATTCGATTATTTGGTCCAACGAAAAACTGAAACCCAACACATTAGGGCACGATTTCTCGGATTTCCAACATAGAACATTGCCTTTATTTTTTTAGAAAACCTTATCTCGAGATACAAAATGTCATATCCAGTGAGTTAGGACACAACACCTCGAATTCCTGAGAATAAGCTTTTATTTGAAACTTATACTTTTTGATTGAAAAATGGGTACTCGGTTACTTAGATTCAACGAGGAAAATTGGAACCCAGTAAGTTAGGGCACAATATTCTCGAAGATGCCAAATACCGAGTATTGCCTTATTCTGGAAACTTTTGAATAAAATGATTTTAAAACTTAAACGATATTAAAACACGACTTTTTAAGCGAATAAAATGCGATGGAATAATAATGTACAACGCAAAGTAATAATTCACAAACAAAATGTTATAATGATGAATCACAAATAACAAATAAATACAAAGTAAGAAAATCTAAAATAAAATATAAAACAATTCTAAGTAAATGATACATAAAAAGAATTTAAAATGGATGTTATAAAAGTGATCTAAAGTATATAAAATAATTTAAAAAAATTAGTATCCATTCAAGATAAAATAATATATAAAACTCTTTAAAAATAATATATAAACAATTCAAAATATATAATATATAAAACTCTTTAAAAATAATATATAAACAATTCAAAATATATAATGTGTAAAAAAAGTTTGAAATACATAATATAGGAAAATATTAAAGTAAATAATGTATAAAAATTTGAAATGAGCGTTATATAAAAAGTTCAAATAGATAATAACAAAAATGTAAAATAAATAAATAAATAAATAGAATGTTAAAAACAAAAGTAAAAAAATATAAGAAAAATAATAATGAAAATAATATTAGTATATAAATAGAAATAAAATATAATAAATAAAAATAAATAATAGTAGAAATATAAATAGATAAATAATAATAGTATTAGAATAAAAAATAAATATAAATAGAAACATAATAATAATAGCAAAAATATATTAAAATATTTAATTTTATAATAAAATAGCAAAAATAAAAAAAAAGATTAAATCAAACCTTAAACAAAATTTTGGGGCAAATCAAGAATAAATAAAAGGAAATGGACCAATTTGAACATGCGAATAACAAGGAGGGACCAAAAGGGAAATAATCCTCACCCTCCAAAACGCACAGCTTCAAGGAGGACCAAAATGCAGTCAAAATAAATTTTAGGGCAAAAAAAATGAAAACTTAATTGCAAAACAATAAAAAAACGGAAGGGCTAAAAGCAATTGGACGAATTTAGAAAAAACAAACAAATTGAAATGAAATGGACAAAATGTAACACCCCTATCCTGTAACCGACGCCGGAATAGGAAAGGGGAGTCACCGGACAGACAGAGCATTTCAGAGTAACACAAATTCACAAATATCATATAATATCAATACATAAATATTCATCCACAATTCATCCATTAAGATGGTCTACGAGACCTAAAATGTACATTTAGGGAAGGTCAAAACTAAACCGAACCCATTCAAAAATTTCAGAACATAATCAATATTTTCAAAACTGACAAAGTCACACGCCTGTGTAACTAGGCCGTGTGACTCACACGGGCACAAGAGACGCCCATGTGATTCAATCGTGCCAAAAAGAGGTCCTATACTGACTTTTTAACACGGCAAACAGACACGGCTGTGTGCCATGACCGTGTAAAATTTAGCTAGCTACTGACTTTCTCACACGGCCACAAGGCACGCCCATGTTCCCTGGCCGTGTGGCACAATGCAGGCTTGGTTTAAACCAATTTCCCACCCCATATGGTTCCAATCCTACAAACATTAATATGCACCAATTATACCAACATTTCCAACCAATTCAATGCTCAACTATGACCAAAACACATTAGAACATAGCACATAAAGACATACACCAAGACAATACACAAATATATCATTTGCTAGCCAATTCAAATGGCATAACTTGCACATACATATCAACTAATCCATTCTAGCCTATACATGCCATACTTAATTATGTACATTTCTGAAAATACCAAAAAGAGTTGGATGGTGTGATGACAATCCTCAACTATTCCCGAGCCTTCAGTAGCTACGATAACTGTAAAACAGACAGTAAGCACACAGAGTAAGCTACGAAAAGCTTAGTAAGCCAAACACGATTGGTTTAATTACATAAAGCATATATATAGTTCAAAACAACAATAAAAATTCATAGCCATTTCTTAGAGTTGTTTATAAACTTAACCATGCTCATTTGCTTGTAAGCATATCATATTCATTTTCATGATTTTCGAACCTACTTCGCAGAAACAGAGTCTTTCATAGTCAGAAATTAAGTACGATACGAACGTACCTGTAGAAATTATACATTTCATATCTCATACTTTATCATCGGAAAATCCAGAAACATAATAGATATTCACAGACAAGTACAATGCCAACGTCCTAGACGTGGTCTTATATGTAATTCGGTATCGATGCCTCTGTCCCATACAGGGTTTTATACGAAAACAGATACGATGCCGATGTCTCAGACATGGTCTTACACGTAAATTTCAAATAGATGCCAGTGTCTCAAACATAGTCTTATATGATAATTTAGATCAATACCAACGTTCTTTTATCAGGCTCTTGATAAACCGTAAATTATACATATTTTTACCCCATGTTTAATGCATTTTATGGATGATTTCTCACTAGAATTGGTGAATTCGATGCTCCTAATGCTTTAATTCCATTTTTTACACTTAGGAGAGCGAAATGAGCCAAAAACGAGCCAAAAAGGGACAAAACGGACCAAATCGAGAAGATGACACGACCTAAGCCTTGCCACACGGGTAGCTCACATGCTCGTGTCTTTCGAGGGTGTCGACCAAGGCTTTCACGATTCACACGGCCTGGCCATTGACCCACACGGCCGTGTGCAATTTAACGGATCGAACACAGCCTGGCAATCACGTCACACGGTCGTGGCACACGGGCGTGTCCCTGTCGAGCCCAAGTTAAGTCCAATTCAGAAAATGCCATTTTTGAGGGCTTCTAGGCATTCCAAAGCCTATAAATATATCCTAGAAGATGAGAAAAAAGGAGGGCGGAAAATAGGGAGTAAGAAATTACTCCAAGGAAGCCGATTGATCCATCTCAGAAGTCGGATTCATCATCAAGACTAAAGATCTCTCCTTAATTTCCCTTCAGGAGTTTTGGATTTTCTTCATGTTTTGTATTCTTTATTCTTCTGAGATGTTTTGTTTTTTAGTTATGAACTAAATCCCCTAAATACCTAAGGGGAATGAAACCTAAGACGAATCTTGTTATTATTTTCTGAATTGTATGATAAATATTTAACTTGTTCTTAATTATGTGTTCTTAATTCTTGTTTTGATATCCCAGGATACTGATTCAAGACATGCTCTTATTCAGAGGAGGAATAGACCCTGTCTAAGAGTACTTTTGTCATAATTAAGCGGAGTTGATTATGCGCCTAGAAATAGGGTGACAAGATTTTTCCAGATTAGGGTGAAACCTAATAAGAGGATCCATAGATCGAGTTAATGCAACCCTAGAGTGTTAATTAGAGAAAAGTCTCGGTTATTCAATCTAGGGATTAGACGTTATTAGTCTTGAATAGGGATAATAACATAACTTAGGGATCTCTACGGAACAAGTTGAATGAATAAATCGTCTGATTCAGAGCTAGAATAACAAGTAAAGTCTAGGTGGTTTTTTCCTTAGGTATTGTCTCAAGTCAATTGATTTTCCCAAAAGCAATTCCCCAATTCTTTTCTCTGTGTGTTAGTTTAATTAGTTAATTGGTTTAGTTAATTAGTTTAATAAAAAACCCCTTTTTATTTCTAGGTTAAATAATAAGAAGATAGTTATTACTAGTACTTTTGGTTCCCTTGGGTATGATATCCCGGTCTTGCCATTACTATACTATTGTTAGGTGCGTTTGCTTTTTTGTCGTGATAATAGTTAGTCTAGGTTTGATCTTCATTATAAATATTTATTACTTGTTACGAATCACGCGATCAGCTCTCAAGGCCGTCCAATACAGATAACAGTTTATAAACACAGAATTTAATCAACTTAACACATAAGTGTAGTTTGACTTACCTCGTACGGATTTCAGACGAAAATGAGTCGACTATTCGACTACCTTGGACTTCTCTCAATCTAAGTCTAATTTTCTTTGTTCTTGATCTAATATAATACAAATTCAACCATTTAATCATTCATTTCATTCAATTTAATCCATATACACATATTTAGGGCACTTTACATTTTAGCCCTTACATTTTCACACTTTGACAATTTAGTCCATTTTTCACAAAATCACCAATATGTAAAATTTCTTTGCAACAAGGGCTAGCCAATTTTCATGGCTTCTATATAAGCCCATACAACATGTTAAATTCACAAATTAGTCCTTCAAAACCTTATTTTCACAAATTAGCCCAAATAGTTCATTTCATCAAAAATTCAAGAACAAAACATATAACTCATCTAACAAGCCTTCATAATTCATCCAAAAACATCACAAAACTCATGATATCAATAATGGCATTGTTGTAGGCCAATTTTGAGCCCTTTTACAAAATACCCACAGCCCAATTTTATCCACACTAAAACCTCAACCCATTTCATAAACCTAATACCCATCTAAATTAACCCAAATAAAACCCAAGTACAACCCAATTACCCAAACCCCCTAAAGCCCAAATACAACCCAATACCAACCTAACCACTACCCATACCCAAATTAGCCCAATAACAAATAGCCCAATTCTAACCCTAGCCCAAAAACCAAAACTTTCAGCCAAGGGAAACCCTAGGTCAGCAGATGCTAGGCATGCCTCGCCGAGACACAGCACCACTACCACCACCACTGCACACACGCCCACCATGCTTCTCTGACAATGGCCATACCCTGCAAAAGGAGACAAACACTAAGACAGAAATAGACGACAATGAGCAATGGCAAGAAACTTAAAAAATGTTGTATAGAAATGGCTTTAAAGGCTAGATCCGAATGTAATAGGAGCTGGCTCTTCTTTTTTTTTTCTTTCGTTTTGGCAGTAAGAAAAAAACACAAAAACAAGAAGCAAAACATTCAATTTCAGATTCAATATAGTGATTCAATCAGCTTTTAAATATAGAAATAGCATTCAGGCATACAAAAATACCAAGATCAAAGGATTAAAAGCTTAAAAAACCCTAAGGTGATTTCTTTTTTTTTTTCTATTTTAAATTCGGTTTTAAGCTTTTTTTTACCTATATATATATTAAAACATATTAAAATATAAATAAAGAAATAGAGGTCTACGTCGACGATATGATTGCTAAATCCTGAGGGGAAGAAGAGCATGTAGTGAACCTGAAGAAATTGTTCGACAAACTGAAAAAGTTCCAGCTAAAGCTCAATCCGGCCAAATGTACGTTTGGGGCTACCTCGGGAAAATTGCTGGGCTTCATTGTCAGTGAAAGAGGTATCGAGGTTGATCCAGATAAAATAAAAGCTATTCAAGAGTTACCACCTCGCAAGCACGCAAAATGAAGTCGAGGATTTTTAGGAGGTTAAACTACATCGCCGATTCATCGCTCAACTTACCAACCAATGCGACCCAATCTTTCGCTTCTTCGAAAACATAACCGGGAGAATGGAATGAGGAATGCCAGTGGCCTTTGATAAGATAAAACAATATTTATCTAGTCCTCCAGGCTAGTACCGCCAACTCCGGAAGACCATTGATATTGTATTTGGTGTGTTTGAAAATTCAATGGGTTGCGTAATGGGGCAACACGACGAGTCAGGAAAGAAAGAAAAGGCGATCTACTACCTCAGTAAAAAGTTCACTGAATATGAGGCAAAATATTCATCCATTGAAAAATACTGTTGCGCTCTGGTTTGGGTAGCTCGGAGACTCAGGCAATACATGTTGTATCATACGACATGGTTAATTTCAAAGCTAGATCCAATAAAGTACATGATGGAATCACCTGCACTCTCAGGAAGAATGGCACGGTGGCAGATCTTACTATCGGAGTACGACATCGTCTATGTGAGTCAAAAGTCAATAAAAGGAAGCGCAATAGCTGACTTCATAGCAACCCGAACAATGGATGAATATGAGCCATTGCGATTTGATTTCTCGGATGAAGATTTGATGTGCATTACAGAAAAAGAGGGCGAGTTATCAAAAAAGAAGTCATGGAAGATGAGCTTTGATGGTACATCGAACGCATTGGGGCATGGGATTGGAGCAGTCTTAGTATCGCTAGAAGGGAACCATTACCCACTCACTGCCAGGCTGAACTTCTTCTGTACTAATAACATAGTGGAATATGAGGCATGTATCATGGGACTTCGTGCAGCTATTGAACGAAACGTCAAAACTTTAGAGGTATACAGAGACTCAGCCTTGGTGATTTACCAAATCCGTGGAGATTGGGAAGTGAGAGACTCGAAACTGGTTAAATACAGAGATCTAATGGCAGAGTTGATTAAAGAATTCGAAGAAATAACTTTTAATTACCTCCCACGAGAAGAAAACCAATTGGCCGATGCCCTGGCCACTTTGGCTTCAAGTTCAAAGCAAACAGAGAAACAAAAATAATGCCTCTTCAAATGAGTATATATGAAATCACTGCACATTGTTTCAGCATTGAAAAAGAGACAGATGGACGGCCATGGTTCCATGATGTCTTAGAATATATCAAGAATCAAAAGTATCCCGAACAAACAAACGAGAACGACAAAAGAACAATCAGAAGAATGGCAGTGGGATTCGTTATTGATGGGGACATCCTGTACAAAAGAGGAAAAGATCAGGTGCTCTCGAGATGCGTAGATGCTGTTGAAGCCAGAAAAATACTTAAAGATGTCCACAAACAAATTTGCGGGACACATGCCAATGGTTTCACTATGGCCAGGAAGATTATGAGACTCGAATATTACTAGCTGATGATGGAAAGCGACTGCATTAATTTCGTACGAAAATGCCACAAATGTCAAATTTATGGTGATAAAATTCATGTAGCCCCTTTGCCCCTTCATGTCATGACTTCTCCGTGGCCTTTTTCTATGTGGGGCATGGATGTTATAGGGCCAATTTCCCCAAAAGCTTCCAATGGACACCGATTCATTTTTGTAGTTATTGACTACTTCACAAAATGGATAGAAGCCGCATCGTTTGCCAATGTGACGAAGACTGCGGTTTGCAGGTTTTTGAAAAAGGAAATCATTTGTCGATATGGCTTGCCTGAAAGAATCATTTCAGATAACGCCTTGAATTTGAACAACAAGATGATGAAAGAAGTGTGTGAGCAATTCCAAATAAAGGATCATAACTCCTCGCCTTATCGCTCAAAGACGAACGGAGCTGTTGAAGCGGCCAACAAGAATATTAAGAAGATTATTGGGAAAATGACCGAGACATATAAAGACTGGCACGACAAGCTACCATTTGTTTTGTATGCATATCGCACATCTGTACGGACATCTACAAGGGGTAATTCCTTTCTCTCTGGCCTATGGAATGGAAGCTGTGCTACCTATCGAAGTTGAGATCCCCTCTCTACGAGTCTTAATGGAGTCGAAATTAGAGGAAGTAGAATGGGTTCGAGTTCGATATGACCAGTTAAACCTCATCGAAGAAAAACATCTAAAGGCAATTTGTCATGGACAGATGTACCAGAAGAGAATGATCGCAGCCCATGACAAGAAGGTACGGCCAAGAGAATTCCATGAAGGAGAACTCGTGCTGAGAAAGATTCTCCCAATACAAAAAGACTTCCGAGGAAAATGGGCGCCAAATTGGGAAGGTCCATACGTCGTAAAGAAGGCATTCTCGGGCGGAGCTTTGATTCTCACCGAGATGGGTGGGAAGGAGTTACCGAATCCAATGAACTCAGATGCTGTAAAGAAATATTATGCTTGAAAAAGGAAACCAAGATGAAAACCCAAAAAGGGCATCTTAAAAAAAAGAAAAAAAAAAAGAGAAAAAAAGGGTGATCAAGGTAAAAACCCGAAAAGGGCGTCTTGATTAAACACAAAAGATTAGGATGAAAACCCAAAAGGGCATTCTAATGAAGCAAACCCGGGCTTAAAGAACAAGGTGTTTTGAACGGTGGGTCAAATAGTGAGACTACAGTATTTGAAGCATTTCTGAAAGCTCGAAATCTTCTACGCAAGAAGCCATGCTCGAAAAGGTTCTTGATTGAGGAATGGGAAAGAGTACATGCATTGAATATCTAGAGCATTTGTATTCGTTGAATGCAATCCCTTTTCTCTTTATGACACTCTTTTACTATTATTGATTAACTTTCTTTGTTTGCTACATTTGAAATGAATAAATGTGAGGTATCCTTTTGTCCCTACCTGACCATTTTCATACATCTCATTATGTGATTCAATTACATGATAAATAGTGAAATGACATACTCTAAATAAAAGAAATGTTAAGCATTACCCGGGTAAGAATTTAATAAGTACAAGAATCTCAAAGTAAGGACAAAGTTCAACTAGGGGTAAAAGAGTGATATTTGAGAAACATTGATTGCTCGTGAAACTTGAGGACGGGTACAGGGCCTAAAGAGGAAGTCAGGAGCCGAAGTAATGAATGCAGATCATCACGAAAATCGTGACGAAAAAGGGATATATGACAAACATGCCTAAAGCTCATAGCATAATCATGTAGGCATAAAATCATTTACGACAAACATATGCATATCATGATAATATCATGCATAACATATACAGGTACTCCAGTAGAGCAAGAGGATGTGATGATAGCTGAAAAGACACATGAGTTCCTCCAGATGACATGTTTTGGTATTCTGATGTTTTATTTCTGTTTCAAAATTCAACTCATACTGCGAGGGGTGAGTTGAGCCTCAGGACATGCTGAGGTATTTTCGATTTCTATTTTTCAATTTATGTTTTCAAAAATCAATTCATATTGCTATAGGTGAATTGAGCCTCGGGGCACGCTGAGGTATTTTCAATTATTGTTTGTCAAAAAATCAACTCATATTGCGAGAGGTGAGTTGAGCCTTGGGACACGCTGAGATAATTTTTATTTCTGTTTCAAAATTCAACTCATACTGCAAGAAGTGAGTTGAGCCTCAAGACACGTTGAGGTATTTTCAATTTCTGTCTTTCAAAAAATTCAACTCATACGGCAAGAAGTGAGTTGAGCCTCAAGACACGTTGAGGTATTTTCAATTTCTATCTTTCAAAATAATCAACTCATATTGCGAGAGGTGAGTCGAGCTCAGATCACATGTCGAGGTATTTTCAAATTCTGCGTTTCAAATTAAGTTTCAAAAACCAACTCATATTGCGAGAAGTGAGTTGAGCCTTGGCTCACACGCTGAGCTATTTTCAATTTCTGTTTTTAATGTCTGTTTTTTAAAGAGTCAATTCATATTGCGAGAAGTGAGTCGAGCTCAGAATCACACGCTGAGTAAAGAATCAAGATTATAGCTGATTGAAGACACCAAATTTTGTCTCCCTGAAGTTGCAGTGGAGTGGATCGAGGATATCAGATCTTGCCTTTCTAAAGTGGCAGAAGAGAAGACCAAAACCTTATCTCACTGAAGCGATAGAAGAGCAGATTGAAGTTGTAGATCTTATCTTTCTGAAGTTACAGTAAAGTAGATCAAAGCCACAAATCTCATATCCTTGAAACTACATTGGAGTAGATTGAAGCTACAAGGCCCATATCAGAAGATGCAATGAATTGAACCAAAGCTACAAGATATGGTGGACTGGAGAGAGACTACTTGAACAAGAAGAGTACCAAAGACGTCAAGACTTAGCAAGACTGGGCAAAATTGGCCTTTATTTGTGTCTTTGCTCTATTCCCGTTACACGACAATTAGCAAAGAGGGGCAGCTATTGTAGGCCAATTTTGAGCCCTTTTACAAAATACCCACTGCCCAATTTTATCCACACTAAAACCTCAACCCATTTCATAAACCTAATACCCATCTAAATTAACCTAAATAAAACCCAAGTACAACCCAATTACCCAAACCCCTTAAAGCCCAAATACAACCCAATACCAACCTAACCACTACCCATACCTAAATTAGCCCAATAACAAATAGGCCAATTCTAACCCTAGCCCAAAAACCAAAACTTTCAGCCAAGGGAAACTCTAGGCCGCCGCATGCTAGGCATGCCTCTGCCCGAGACCTGGCACCAGCCACTACCACCACCACGCCACTGCTGCCCACCATGCTTCTCTGACAACAGCCATACCCTGCAAAAGGAGACAAACACCAAGACAGAAATAGACGACAATGAGCAATGGCAAGAAACTTAAAAAATGTTGTATAGAAATGGCTATAAAGGCTAGATCCGAATGTAATAGGAGCTGGCTCTTTTTTTTTTCTTTCATTTTGGCAGTAAGAAAAAACACAAAAACAAGAAGCAAAACATTCAATTTCAGATTCAATATAGTGATTCAATCAGCGTTTAAATATAGAAATAGCATTCAGGCATACAAAAATACCAAGATCAAATGATTAAAAGCTTAAAAAACCCTAAGGTGATTTCTTTTTTTTTTCTATTTTAAATTCGGTTTTAAGCTTTTTTTTACCTATATATATATTAAAACATATTAAAATATAAATAAAAAATTCAAAAAAAATAAAAAAAAGAGAGGTGGCGGGCGCAGGCGACAGACGGAGGCCGACGATTGGCCGGTGACAGGCCTCCCTGGCCGGATTTCCTTCGCCCCTCCCTTCTCTCTTCTTTCTCCCTCTTTTTTTTTTCTTTCTCTCCTCAAAATGATTTTTTTGTCAAAAATTGGCCTTATATAGCCCTCCAAAACGACGTCGTTTTGGAGGCTGCCCTTTAGCCCCAAAACGACGTCGTTTTGGCCTAACCCGATCCGACCCGACCCGTCTTACCCTAGGATTCGCGTGTTTTTTTTTATGGTCTAATTGTGCGATTGGCCCTTCCGCCTTTTCATGTTTTCGCAATTGAGTTTTTAATATTTCCTAATTAGGCCCCCAAAATTTGACCCGCTTTGTGATCTAGTCCTCTGTCATGCGCTGCGTTTTAAGATGAAGGAATATTGCGCTTTTGGTCCCCCAGAGTTTCTCGCGTGTTCATTTTGGTCCTTTGCCCTTTATTTTTTTAAATTTGCCCCAAAATTTTGTTCTTAGTTCGATTTAGTCCTTTTCCGTTTATTTTCATTTTTTTTACATATTATTAATATTATTACTATTACTTTATTTCTATTATTATCTTTATTATTACTGTTAGTATTATTTTCATTACTATTATTTTTATTAATATATTAATTATTTTCTAACGTATTATTATTACTAATTATTATTATTTCTAGTTTTATTATTATTATTAATATTAGTGTATGTATATTATATATGTATGTATATATATTTACATATAGTACTATTTTAATTACTTTATTTTAATATTACTATTATATTATATTTACTTTTTATATACTTCATTATTATTTCTAATATTATTATTATTATTATTAGTCGTTATTTATTTCTAATATGTATATATTATGTAAATGTTTAAATATTATATTATATATATTCTTCATGTATGTTATGTATATATGTTTTCAATATTATATTTTTATATATTATTATATATATTTTAATATTATTAGTTATATATTTTTATACTATTATATGTATATTTCTAATATTATATTGTATATTTCTAATACTATTATTTATATATATATATATATATATATATATATGTGTGTGTGTGTGTGTATATTTGTGTAGTGTACAAAGTAGTTTTTTATTATTATTATCATTTCTAAGGTATGTATATATTGTATATGTTTTATATATGTTATGTATATATTTTTAATATTACTAATTATATATATTTCTTATACATTTCCATGTACATATTTTTATACCATCTTATGTATATATTTTAAATACTATATTGTATATATATATATATATATATATATTCTTAATACCATATTGTGTATATATCATTATTAAATTTATTTTACTCCTACTATGTTTGTTATTAATATCAAGACATATATTTTATTATACTTGTATGCATATTTTATATATAGTATTATTTTCAGTATATCATTATAATTATTATACCCATTAGTTTCACTATCATCACTTATTATTTTATATTACTATGTATATATTTTTCATATACGTCATGTGCACACATTTTTCATATGTATACATGTATATATCATGTATATATTTTAACATTATTAGTTATATTCTCACTATCAAACATTATATATAGTTTACATACATACTCTTAATATCATGTATCTATATTCATTATTTCCATTTTATATTTAATTCTAGTATCATATATATCTTTATTGTTTATAATATTATTGTCACATTTATATTCGCTTCAATGTACCTCTAGATTTTTCTTTTATTTTTTTTAAATTTATTAATTTGCTTTGCATTACTTCGAAAACCATATTCTTGTTTTCTAATTAACTTCAATAATCAAGGCAACGTACCGATTTAACGTTAAGCCATCGATTTCATCGCTATGTTGGGTGAATATCAATCGACTCGTGTTAAAACGGTATATCCTTCTCAAAAGAAAACGAAACTTGAAATTTCTCGTGTTTTACTCGGTCACGATTCAATGTTACTTTGAACTTGCAATTTTGAAAATTAAGACAACACTTGTTTATAAGATACCAATTTTGGGCGTCGCGAGGGTGCTAATACCTTCCTCGCGCGTAACTGACTCCCGAACCCTAAATTTTCTCTGGATTTTAACATAGACCTAAACTCAGCCTTTTATTTGTTTTAATAAGAGATCTAATAGGTGTCTGATCACACCTAGGAAAAAGGATCGGTGGTGACTCCCTGTTTATTTCAAAAATCAAACGTCAAATTTCAAACTTTTTTTCAATAAATCGCCACAATTAGTGACCAAGCTAAGCTAAAATTTTTACGTCGCTACAGGCATTTCATGAAATCTTTAACAGAAATAGAAATTCAGACATAGGCTTTGAAGAACACGAAGCAACGATCACAGAAACATAGAAATTATCAAAAATGGATCGAAGTACATACCTTAATCAACCAAATCAATGGCCGAAGTATTTTCAGCATTATAAGCATGAAATGGCTTCATTTTTATGTTTATTTTTATTTAATTATACATTATAAGCCATTTTCCAATTTTACCCTTAATGACATAACATTAACTCCTACCATTCATGTCCATATTTGTCCATGCATTAGTACAATGGTCCAATTGACATGCGAGGACCTTTATTTTAAAAGCCAAGCCAAATAGGCACTTTGACAATTAGCATGCAACTTTTGCGTTTTACGCGATTTAATCCTTTTTCATAATTAAGCACAGAAACAGGCAAATTAAATCACAATAATTTCACAGATATAAATTCACATATTACAGACACAAAAAATAATATTAAAATATTTTTCAAACTCAAATGTGTGGTCTCAAAACCACTATTCCGACTAGGGTCAAAACCGGACTGTTACACAAAATTCCCACGTAATTGAAAGAGAAAAGAAAATAATTCAATTCCAATAGAAATAGGAAAAGAGAGAATAATCCAATTCCAAATTGAAGTAGGAATACAAAAGTAATTCATCCAAGTATCTCCCATCCAAAGAACAAAATACCCCTATTTATATACATAGGGTTTACTAAAAATAGCCTAAATAATTTAATAATAAAATAAAATAAAATAAAAACAAAAAAAGTCATATCTTCCTATTTTTAGCCTTTTACCAAGTCAACGAATTTTGAACTCTTTGGCTTTCTCCATCTTTTTTATTTGGCCACAATTTAATGATTGTCTTTTAATTTGGCCCTTTTTGGCTCGTTTTCGACCGATTGCATTCTTTGGCTTTATTTGTTCGGTTATTATTTTTGGGGGGCCCAGGCCAAAATTGGCCTATTACAGCTGCCCCTCTTTGCTTATTGTTGTGCAACGAGAATGGAGCAAAGACTATAAAATGACCAATTTTGCCTGGGCCTGCTGAGTCTCATTTTCTTCCTTTCTTCAGGTAGCCTCGCTTTAACCCACTGCATCTCCAGAGGTATAGGAGTTTCATTTCAATCTGCTCTGCTACTGCTTATGATTTGTAATCTTCAGCCTGCTTCCTTACTGCTTAGGGGGATAAGGCTCACAGTCTTCAATCCGCTCCACTACTGCTTAGGGAGATAAGATTTGTAATTTTCAGCCTGTTTCCCTACTACTTAGGGGGTTAAGGCTCATCGTCTTCGATCTGCTCCATTACTGCTTATGGAGATAAGATCTGTAATCTCCAGCCTGCTAACCTACTGCTTAGGGGGTTAAGGCTCACTGCCTTCGATCCGCTCCACTACTGCTTAGGGAGATAAGATCTGTAATCTTCAGCCTGTTACCCTACTGCTTAGGGGGTTAAGGCTAACTGCCTTCGATCCGCTCCACTACTGCTTAGGAAGATAAGATCTGTAATCTTCAGCCTGTTACCCTACTGCTTAAGGGGTTAAGGCTCACTGCCTTTGATCCGCTCCACTACTGCTTAGGGAGATAAGATCTGTAATCTTCAGCCTGTTACCCTACTGCTTAAGGGGTTAAGACTCACCATTTTCAATCCGCTCCACTACTGCTTAGGGAGATAAGATATGTAATCTTCAGCCTGTTACCCTACTGCTTAGGGAGATAAGATCTAAAATTTTCAGTCTGCTTCCTTGTTACCTCAGGAAGATAAGACTTGTATCTTCGACTTGCTCTCTTGCTACCTTAGAGAGATAAAACCGGTGGCTAAAATCTGCTCTATAGCTGATACATGGAGATAAGACTCACCATTTTTTATCTGCTCTATAGTCGATATGTGGAGATAAGATCTGTAATTTTCAGTCTGCTTCTTTGCTACCTCAGGAAGATAAGACTTGTATCATCAACCTGCTCTCTTACTACCTTAGAGAGATAAGGCCGATGGCTAAAATCTGCTCCATAGCCGATACATGGAGATAAGACTCGCCATTTTTTATCTACTCTATAGCCGATATATGGAGATAAAATCTGTAATTTTCAGTCTGCTTCTTTTCTACCTCAGGAAGATAAGACTTGTATCTTCAACCTGCTCTCTTGCTACCTTAGAGAGATAAGGCCGATGGCTAAAATCTGCTCCATAGCCGATACATGGAGACAAGACTCGCCATTTCTGATATGCTCCATAGCCGATACATGGAGATAAGATCTGTAATTTTCAGTCTGCTTCTTTGCTACCTCAGGAAGATAAGACTTGTATCTTCAACCTGCTCTCTTGCTACCTTAGAGAGATAAGGCCGATGGCTAAAATCTGCTCCATAGACGATACATGGAGACAAGACTCGCCATTTTTTATATGCTCCATAGCCTATACATGGAGATAAGATCTGTAATTTTCAGTCTGCTTCCTTGCTACCTCAGGAAGATAAGACTTGTATCTTCAACTTGCTCTTTTGCAACCTCAAAGAGATAAGGCTGGTGGCTAAAATATGCTCCATAATCGATACATGGAGATAAGACTCGTCATTTCTGATCTGCTCTATAGCCGATACACGGAGATAAGGTCTGTAATTTTCAGTCTGCTTTCTTGCCACCTCAAGAAGATAAGACTTGTGAATTCAACCTGCTCTCTTGCTTCCTCAGAGAGATAAGGTTGGTGGCTAAAATTTACTCTATAGTCGATACATGGAGATAAGACTCGCCATTTTTTATCTACTCCATAGTCGATACATGGAGATAAGATTTGTAATTTTCAGTCTGCTTCCTTACTACCTCAGGAAGATAAGACTTGTATCTTCAACCTGCTCTCTTGCTACCTCAGAGAGATAAGGCAGGTGCCTAAAATCTACTAGATAGTCGATACATGGAGATAAGACTCGCCATTTCTGATCTACTCCATAGTCGATACATAAAGATAAAATCTATAATTTTTAGCCTGCTACCCTACTGCTTAGGGGGTTAAGGCTCGGCGAAATTGGTAGCTTCAACCCATCTTGCCATATCGTTCTCTTGGAAAGAATACCTATAGAATCGATTTCATTGGCTTACGCTTATGCCTAATGATTAGGATGTTGAATAGGATGCTATGATCAGAATGAATCAGATGCCCCTAATCAAATGTGCTATGAATGATATGAATGTAAAAATGTCATGAGAATAATTCATTTTTTAAAAGCTTAAAGTATCATCACTCGCTATTCATTAGACTTTTATCATTGTTGCATTATGCTACCTACTTGCTCGGCTAGCATTTTCAACAGAAAACTTGTAGAAACAACCGATTTTACTTAACTGACTTTCTCCATTGTAACCTCGGGGTCCATTTCACGGTACTTCTGGGACCCAAGGTTTGTACCATCTTCAAACTCTCCCCTACAACTCAGAAGTATAGGATCTGAATCTTTCCATTAATTTGGTCTATTACACCATCCTCAAGTGTCATGATTGGATGTGTACACCTGATATTTGCATGAATGAGGAATATTATTTCTTTTCTCGAAAATGATCCCCTTTTATTCTTGGGTTGATCATTATTTGTCGAGGTTGTATCTCCGACGCAATATCTTGTCTCTTCATTCAACTGGTATTTTTTATCAAAAAACTGAAGAGATAGTCATAATTTAGACTCGTCTTTCTCAAACATTTCCAACCCTTAGGCTTGGTAAGTTCTAAACAATAATCCCGTTTCAGGTTCCTGTACCATTTAGAAACTTCCAGAGTAATATATAGAACCTCTTTTGTGAAAGTATTATTAGTCCATTAATCATTATTTCAATGCAAAATGCTTGAAAAAGATCATAACAATGGATAAAAGAGAAAATAACTGGGAGTATAGCTCAAAAGATAGCAAACATAATAAGAAGAAAATTTATTGAGAAGGATCAAAGATAGCAAATTTAAAATGGGTAAAATGAAAAACTAGATGCCCCAGATATCGCAGCTTAAGCTTCTTTGTACCAACTTCTTGAGAACCATTTTGAGCTCAATTTGTGTTTAGGGAATCCAGAGTACTTCGCCAATGCCCCAAGATGTAGCATATTTCTTCATTGTTAATCCAGACATAGCAAGACTATTGTATACCCCATTTTGATCTGAATTTGAGCCACCCTTTTCGGGTTTTCAACTCAAATCCCCTTTGGTCTCAAGGCGCCTTTTGCGGGTTTTAGCCTTGGCCTCTCCTGTTTCTTTTTCTTTTCTTTTGTGTTTTTTTTGAAACTGTTGACTGTGACTGAATCTAAGTTCACCGAATTGGGCGGGTCCTTGCCATCCATCTCGGACAATATCAATGCTCCTCCAGAACAGGCTTTCTTTACTATATAAGTTCCTTCCTAGTTTGGCATCAACTTTCCTCTAAAGTCCTTTTGTATAGAAAGGATCTTCTTCAATGCCAGGTCCCCAATTCTCTAGGATGAACCCCTCTTTTGTCGCAAGCCTGCATCATCTGATTGTGACAGATATCCTTCAAATTCAACTGATCATATTGGGATTGGATCCATTCTATCTCATCCAACCTTTAGTTCTGACAAGACTTAAAGAAAAGAAATAATGGACAAAACGCTTCCAAAACTAATGAGAAAGGCGTTGCCCTGATAAAGGTCTTAGCCGATGTTTGATAAGAATAGAGGGTAAATGGTAACTTCTTTATGTCAATCTTTACAAGTCTCAATCACCTTCCACAATCTTTTTTTGTTGTTTTTGTTTTTATTTTTCTTTATTTTTTTGTTTCTTTCTTTTTGGCTGCATTTGCTGTACTGTGATATGGTGTCTGATCTTTGACCAGACTACAATCTTTTGTCATTGTGCAGTTGTATTAGACATGATCTTTTCTGATATTACCTGTCGGTACCCCTTTTTTATGACCATCGACCTTGTAATATTGACATATGAAGCAACTTTCACCCTCTTCGTGAAGACATCAATGACTACCAAGATGAGTCGATGTATATTAGACGAGAATGTCCTGATAACATCATGCCTCACATATAGAAAATCTGTGAAGAAATGGAGATGGCACATAAGTCTTGTCTTCCTCTATTTGGCATTTATGGCATAACTGATACAATCCCCTTCCATGGTAGATCAGCAGTACCCGAACCTCATGATTAACCTGGCTATTGTAAAGCCCTTAGTATGTGTCTTTCGAGCACCCTATAGCATCCTTACATTTTAGTAGCCTAGGCATATCTTGATGTGATCATGCGAAAACCTCTTTGAATTGGGAATAACCCAATGATGTCTCGCTTTGTCTTTGTGGTGAGCTAGACTTCGACCTTCATCTCTTTCTTAGGCTCGTAATGTCTATTGTCCCTTTGTAGTATAGAATCTGTTTTTCATCCTGTTCTGCCATTTTTAACAAATCAGGATATAGGCTACAATCCCTGTCATCTTCAAAGTCTTGAGATCCATTTAAACACATATCTCACCCCAAAAGGGAGTCAGTTACAGTGTTGCTCATGTCGTTGATATCTGGGGACCTATTGTAGGTAAAAAGGTATATTTCCAAAGAATAAATGATTCTAAGGATGATTATTTATATGATATGATCATGAATAAAGAATAAAAGAATATTTAGAAGACAATCTAAAGAATAAAAAAATGTATATTATGAAATGGAAAAAAATGAAAGAATATTTGCTCGATAAGATGCATTTTATTGAAATAAAAATTCTGGACACAAGCCTATGTCACAAAAGAATTCTTATTTCCTCTAGGCTTAAAGCAACAAGCGTGTTTTGAATATTACACTAAATTAGCTCTAAAAATACAAGGATCTCTTCCACAGTCCCCTTGTTCAAAACACTCCCAAGTATGCAAGGATTTGGAAACTTTTATTCCCCGATTCTCTCTTCTGATATGTCATTCAGACTCCCTGATATTCCTTCCTTATATTCTCGACTATCGCATTTACTCCATTATCAGTATGATTAGGTAACAGATTTCTTATGCCAGGTGCATCATCGAATTTCATAACACCCCTTTGAATGAGTCTTTCGACTACCCTTTTGAAAGAGGTGCAATTCTCTATCGAGTGTCTCGTGACTCCTGTATGATATTCACAATGGGCACTTGCATTGTACCACTTGAGGTATGGGGGTTGCAATAGTTTTAAATAAAACGGGAATACAATATGTGCATCGAATAAACTTTTGTACAACTCTCGATACATTATTGAAATGGAAGTAAACTGGAGCTTCTCCGTGTTTTTCTTTGTATTGGGCTCTTATCTTGAAGAAGCTTGCTGGCTTGTGACCATCATTCTCGATTGATTTACCATGATTGGTTTCGCATAACCCACACTCACATTGCTAACCTCTTTTTCTCTCCTTTTAGGGGCTAACCTCCTAGTGCTTTCCCCAGCCTTTATCTTTCCACACCTTATCGCATTCTCTATCATTTCACCAGACATTACTATGTCCGTGAAACTCTTAGTTGCACTGCCCAGCATGTGATTAATGAAGGGTGCTTTCAAAGTATTAATGAAGAGCATAGTCGTTTTTTTTTCCAGCAATGGTGGTTGGACTTGTGTAGTAACTTCCCTCCATCTCTGGGCATTTTGCCTGAAACTTTCACTCAATTTTTTTTCCATATTCTGTAATGTGATCTTGTCAGGCGCTATGTCCGTCACATGCTGTACTAATTCATGAAGGCCTGTGTTAAGTCCCTTCATGATCTAATTTGGGTGCGATTCAGCTTATTGTACCATTTGACCGCAGCCCCAGTCAAACTATCCTGGAAATAGTGAACTAACAACTGATTATTGTTGACATGACCAGTCATCCTCCGACAAAACATCGTGATGTGGGTCTCAGGGCAGCTGGTTCCGTTGTATTTCTCAAACTCTGACATTTTGAAATTCGGAGGGAGCACTAGATCCGAAACCAAACTTAACTCCTTAGCATCTATTCCTCAATGATAATCAACGCTTTCCAACGCCTTGAATTTCTCCACCAACCATTTATATCGGTCCTCCAGTTGCTTGGGAAATTCCGCTCTTGCTTTTTCTGCCTCCGCTACCTCATCGAAGTTAATAATTGTAGGATTTACCCGATTATTTTTGGGGTTAGAACATGAGCCCGTCGGGAAATTTATCGGTGCCGAAGTACCAGTCTGATGTTGGCTTTGATATTAACAGACACCCCTTGTGATGGTACTGGGTATTTGTTAGAGTGAAACCTAGAGGGTAAGCAAGGATCTCACTGTCATCCTTAGTATTAACCATGGGACTTTTCTCTTTTTCTGGCCTTCCCATTAGTAGCTGAGACAATTGGTTCATCATATTCTTTTGAGATTCTAACATATAATCCTTCATATCCTGCTAAATCTTGGCCAACTGTTCTTGCATCTGTAATTGCAGTCGATCCTGCATTTCTTTCTGCATTTGTTCCAGTTTTTTTAGTTTTTGATCCGTAACTTTATTTTTTCTCCGTGTGTAGTAGTGATGTTCTAGGGTAACTATAGCATGATTTCTAATTAATTAGGATTCTTTTGTGAAGTTTAATGCACATGATGCAATGCAATGCAAATGCATGGAATGAATACACAATAAAGTAAGGCTTTGATTCTAAATTCAATTCTATTAGAACAATTTTTCAAAAAAAAACAAATTCCTTTACATAAAACGGATTACATATGCGGCTTTGCCCTTATATTACAGACGATCCCTTTTTCTGTAAAAGTCAAACCATGCAAACTTCCAATAGATGCCTCCACTAGATCCTTTTTGCTTAATCCGGACCGCGACTTATTACTCACTTATCCTCGCGATGCTTGTTAGCTCCTTTAAGAAAGTCGAGGCGTGACAACTCTCGAATAATCTTTATCAACTTAAATCCTCAGGTAAAGTTTTGCTTTCCTCCGCAAACTATTAGCCTACTTTCGTTATGTTTACTTGGACCATATTCAGCAACCGTATTATAATCCACTTTATCAAGAAATTCATTTTCTTATGACAAACCGTTCTATTTAGTAATCAAATATAAATCCAAACCTCCTTTCTATGATGATGTAATGCAATGCAGTCATAAAAAAAACAAAACACGTTAGCACAGAAGGAAAAAAAATAATATAGGACACCTACTTGGGTAACCGCTAGGGTTTAGAGTGGCTCTACCTAGGGTTGGGCTCTTATGGCTCGCTATATGCGGTTTGGTTCTAAAGTAGAGGTACCCTAACAAGCAGATTCCTCGATCCTCACCCATTATAGGCTCATGTAGACCGAGTTCAGTTCAGGGGAATACATTTCCCTATGGCTGCACGGAGGTGAAAACCTTACGAAGACATAAGTACGGATGTATCCTGATAGCGATCCACTATCCTGTACGGAGGTGAAAACCTCACAAAGGAAATAGCTTCTCACTCCCACTTAAAAGGTGTGACCACAATGGTTATGCAACATGATGCAGGAATATCCTATGTATCTCTAATCACAACTAACATATAAAATAACACTAACAAATGCGACAAAAGAAGCAGGATTTTTTTTAAATCAAAATTTTAATTTTTGACAAAAGGACAGAAAATAATCAATTTTACGGCTTGACTCTCTTATTCGTCCCCAATGGAGTTGCCAAGCTGTCGATACCATTTTTTTATTTGAAAAACAGGAGTCGGCTTAAAAACAAAAATGGAGTCGCCACCGATCTTTTTTCGAGGTGTGATCGGATCACCTTGAGATTGATCATTTTAATAAAATATTTTGATTTATTAAAACAATGATTTTGGTTCTACGAAATTTGAGAAAAAAGGCTTTGGGAGTTGGTTACGCACGAGGAAGGATTAGCACCCTCGTAACGCCCAAAATTGGTACCAATTGATTAATTAATGCCATATTGTCTAAAATTTTAAAAAATATTTTGAAATATAATTTCTTTTAAAGCATTTGAATAACTCAAATTGAACATTAAAATTCTCTCGTTTCGAAGGAATATAATATCAAATCCAGCACGTTAGGACATGATTCTTTAAACCTTCAAAACCATGATCAATTCTTGATTTTCAAAAGCTCATACATTTAAAAATTATAAAAGAATATTCGATTATTTGGTCCAACGAAAAACCGAAACCCAACACGTTAGGGCACGGTTTCTCTGGTTTCCAAACATATAACATTGCCTTTATTTTTTTAGAAATCCTTATCTCGAGATACAAAATGTCATATCTAGTGAGTTAAGACACAATACCTCGAATTCCTGAGAATAAGCTTTTGTTTGAAACTTATGCGTTTTGATTGAAAAGGGCGTACTCGGTTACTTAGTTTCAACGACGAAAATTGGTACCCAGTAAGTTAGGGCACAATATTCTCGAAGATGCCAAATACCGAGTATTGCCTTATTTTGGAAACTTTTGAATAAAATGATTTTAAAACTTAAACGATATTAAAACACGACCTTTTAAGCGAATAAAATGCAATGGAATAATAATGCACAACGCATAAAGTAATAATTCATAAACAATATGTTATAATGATGAATCACAAATAACATATAAATACAAAGTAAGAAAATCTAAAATAAAATATAAAATAATTCTAAGCAAATGATACATAAAAAGAATTTAAAATGGATGTTATAAAAGCGATCTAAAGTATATAAAATAATTTTAAAAAATTAGTATCCATTTAAGATAAAATAATATACAAAACTCTTTAAAAATAATATATAAACAATTCAAAATATATAATGTGTAAAAAAAGTTTGAAATACATAATATAGGAAAATATTAAAGTAAATAATGTATAAAAATTTGAAATTAGCGTTATATAAAAAGTTCAAATAGATAATAACAAAAAAGTAAAATAAATAAATAAAATGTTAATAACAAAAGTAAAAACATATATAAGAAAAATAATAATGAAAATAATATTAGTATATAAATAGAAATAAAAATATAATAATAGTAGAAATATAAATAGATAAATAATAATAGTATTAGAATAACAAAATAAATATAAATATAAACATAATAATAATAGCAATAATATATTAAAATATTTAATTTGATAATAAAATAGCGAAAATAAAAAAAAAGATTAAATCGAACCTTAAAGCAAAATTTTGGGGCAAATCAAGAATAAATAAAAGGAAATGGACCAATTTGAACATGCGACTAACAAGGAGGGACCAAAAGGGAAATAATCCTCACCCTCCAAAACGCACAGCTTCAAGGAGGACCAAAATGCAGTCAAAACAAATTTTAGGGAAAAAAAATAAAAACTTAATTGCAAAACAATAAAAAAAAAAAGGGAAGGGCTAAAAGCAATTGGACGAATTTAGTAAAAAACAAAGAAATTGAAATGAAATGGAAAAAATTCCCACGTAATTGAAAGAGAAAAGAAAATAATTCAATTCCAATGGAAATAGAAAAAGAGAGAATAATCCAATTCCAAATTGAAGTAGGAATACAAAAGTAATTCATCCAAGTTTCTCCCATCCAAAGAACAAAATACCCTATTTATATACATGTGGTTTACTAAAAATAGCCTAAATAATTTAATAATAAAATAAAATAAAATAAAGTAAAATAAAAACAAAAAAATAATATCTTCCTATTTTTAGCCTTTTACCAAGTCAATGAATTTTGAAACTCATTGGCTTTCTCCATCTTTTTGATTTAGCCACAATTTAATGATTGTCTTTCAATTTGACCATTTTTGGCTCGTTTTGGACCAATTGCATTCTTTGGCTTTATTTATTCGGTTATTATTTTTTGGGGGCCCAGGCCAAAATTAGCCTCTTACTAACATAATTATACTTTTCCAGCAAGATGAGAAATCTTGATCTCACTTGGGAACTCTATGGAAACTTGGTGATAGAATTTTCTTATATTTTTTTACATGTTATGAAATATAAAGAAATTGAGAAAGTGAATAAACTAATAAGGAGAAAGGAAAACAAGTGATTTGAGGTTGGTGATAGGTAAGTACCCTTGAATTCCTTGTTATCTAATGACTAAAATATAAATTATATGAAATTTTGGTAAACTAATAAAATAAAGTAGAAAATAATTTGATATGAAATTTGTGGTAAACTAATAAAATAAAGTGTAAAATAATTTGATATGTGAAATAATATATATTATGTTAGAAGACTTAATTGAAGTGTAATATGGTGGTGAATTAAACATAAAATGATATTAAAGTGAAACAATAGTAAATATTGAATTGATACCAAGGACTATATTATAAACTTTGTGAAATTTCTAATTGAAATAAGAGAAGTAAAGTGCATAAAAATGTTATATGTGAAATAAGACACCATGATGAATTATTTTATTAAAATGTTATGTGATAGTGAATTTGAATGAAAGGTGAAATGAGAAGAATATTATAGTAATTATTGCATTATAAAATGACTATAAGTATTAAAAATGTTGAAATAAATTATTTAAGTGATGTGTTACATGGAAAAATTAATTTAAAGTGACTAAGTAGTGAATATTGAATTTCATGGTAAAAAGACTAAATTAAAAAGTATGTGAAAGTTTTATGTATTGTTATTTGATAAGTGAAAATGGTGTAGAGAACATGAAATATATGATGTATTGTGGACCAATAATTTAGTGAATAAAATCTCATGATTATTGTAATTGAAACTTACAATTAATTTTGAATTTGTGAAAATGAAGACTAAATTGAAGAAGTGTAAAAGTGTAATGAAATTATGAAATCGTGAAATATTAAATTCGTGAATAAATAATGTAAATTCAGTGATACTCGAGTGCCCATGTAAGTTCGTGTTGAACTTCGTGGATATAGTTGGCATGTCATTAGAACTCGAGTGCTCCCGTGTTAATCATAATATTTGTGACATTGCACTTCGTTGCCTTCTATTCTGTTATGCACTTTGGTGTATGTGTTTCCTGCACTTTTGTGCTTTGCATATCATGATACATTCCATGTATCAATTTAGTTCAAATGTGTCTAGCATGGACTAAAAATCATTGTAACACCTAAAATTTGGGTTGGAAGTTTTAAGTTTGTTTTAATTTAATGTTACTTGATTTTATTTCATTTGTTTTAATTTTATTTTTTTGAAATAGGGAAAAGATTCCCCAAAAAGTTCCTTACGTCTCCCACTTCTCACGTCTCCCTAATTCACATTTTGTTTTTCTTTCTCAAAGATTCAGCTTTGATTTTATTTTATTTTTGGTTGTGTCTTTGGTCATCATTTTCTTTCTTAAGTTCATTATTGTTTCTTAATTTCTTTCTTTGTTCATCGTTAAAAATTTAGAAATATTACGTTTCTTCAATTGTACCAGCGTTATTGTCTCTAATTGTTGGTTCTTTAAAGTTCATCCGTTCTTTTACATTTTAGTCGTTAAAGCTTTAACGAGTAAGCAAGGTTTTTGAGTTTTAGATTGATTTTATTTTCGTTTTCTTTTTATACTATAAACTTTAAATTATTATAAGCTTTGTGTGCATGTTATATTAAATTTCAAATTGGTTTGGGAATGTGTCTCGATCGTTCGTTGGTGCTAGGAATCGTGTAATCAGGTTTTTTTTCCTAGTCACATGTAATTTAGGGGTCAGTTTGGAGTCAAATTTCGCAGTTAAAAGCATATTTGAGGATGATTTTTAAACCATACAGGAAGTCACACGAGCGGTTCACACGGCCATGTGTCGTTTTAAATGTTAGGGTAATTCGATTGTCACATGGTTTAGGTGTGTCACATGGGCTGGTCATACGACCGTATGACCTCTATGCTAGGATTTTTATCAAACACACATGGGTGTGTCATTCAAACATATGGTTGTGTCTCTCCTGCTCCTTTTAGTGTGTAATTTATCACACGGATCAGAGAGTTAAACGATCTGCTCACACAATTATGTACCTCAGTTACACGAGCGTGTCTCAGCCACACGGTTGTGTCCTTGCGTCACACAAGCATGTGCTTCAGTCCAATGGCCATGTATCTCTGTCACATGGTCTGGATCTTCCCAGACGGCCATTTGGTCCTGGTTTTGCAAATTTTTACTATTTTTGCTAAATGATTTTTTTTAGTCCCTGTTTGATTTCTGGCATGTTTAAGCTACCATTGCGGTGTTTGGATCATGAATTTTACTTACAGTAGATGTGTTCCTATTAGAATAGTTTTTTTTTTACTAATGTTTGTAAGTTTTATACTATTATTCGTATTGGTTGTAAGTATGATAATGTTATGGGGACTTTGGTATCTATAAATGCGTTAGTCATGACAATCAGGAAACTATGCATACTGACTTCATTATTTTATAACTTATTATATGAATGTCTAATATTGTTTCTGCATGTGAACTGTTTGACCATGTGTAATAGATTGTGGAAATTGAGAATGGAAATATTTGTATCTGTAATTCTATATATTCGAATTGCTGGAATTTGTATGTATTTGCATTCTGGGTTGGGACTTGATTTTGGAGATGAAGGAAGTTTGATTTGGTAGTTTAACTGCATTATTTTATCTAGTGCTAAAACCCTAACATTTGTTAGCAGCTTGACTGCATAACAATAACGAGGCATACGGCCTCTTCGTGGTGTGTATTGTTTGGACGGGTCTACCAAAACCCAATAGTGGTGTGTAGAGGATGGAAGGGTTTAGAAAAACCCTATATTTGGTGCGTAAAGGTTGGTTAGAGATGGTGTGTAGGCTGGATAGATGGGTTTGAGATTGGTTCATTTGATTATGAATTGCACTTGTGTTTTGTTTTGTTGTTGAGTAAATACTCCACATATGAATGTTTTGTTTAAATTGATACATTTGTTGTGTGTTTGAGAAATTTCATGTGCATATGTTCTACTTAACTGTTAACAGTTATAAATATGTGATATGCCAATCTGATATGATTCTATTAAGGTTTCAATTTAGTTATTTTGTAATTATTTAGTTAACTCATTGACTCTGTTTAATTACGAAAATGACCCAACTTAAAAATAATGTATATAAATGACCTTGTAACACCCCTAACCTATATCCGTCATTGGAATAGAGTTACGAGGCATTATCAGACTTATTCACTAGCATTTATACAAAACCGAGTCATAAATTTTCTTTCCAAATCAAAACTTTTCAAATTTCACAATAAAGTCCCTAATATGGGCCTACAGGGCCCATTACATGCTTTAGAAATTATTTGGAACTAAACCGGTAACTTTGGAAAACTTTGAAAATTTTTTCTTGAAGTTAGGGTGACATGCCCGTGTGGCCAGCCTGTGTGGCTCCCACGCCCGTGTGACATGCCGTGTGGACTTAAAATGAACCTTATAGTTCAAATTTACCAACCCTGCACACCTTGAATAGCAAACAATTTAAAATACAATCTTTCAACCAGTCCAAAACATGATTAAACATATCTAATACACTCTAAAACCACTAGTATAACGATTTAACTCACGTATTTTCAATAACTATTTAACATAGAATTTCTAAACATTATACTTAAATACCATCCAAATCAATTCAAAATAAACTATATAAGTGACTATTTTATAAACATAAATTTTGCTTAAATAAATTAACCTTTATCATCCTTACACTAGTAATATTCATACTCAAAATAACATTAAGACAACATAGGTACATGTCATTCCTCGAGATAAGATACATCACCAAGTATTTAAGTTCGGGAGTTGGCTTGGATGCTGAGACGTTATTTACTTTGTACCTAACTATAACACCCCAAACCCAGCCCAGACGTTATGGCCAGATCTGACGTGTCACATGGACTTACGACTTACTATGCATTCGCTGGTTTAAGTGATTGGGATGGTCTTTGTAAAAACAGTCGTTGAATGAAAAGTCGGTTTATCAATCTTTAGGCTATCCATTTGTTGTGCTTGTTGAGTCTTGAAAACGTTTATTAATTTTGAAAACCCGCACAGTTTAACACTAGCAGTTTCGTCATAGTATAAATATAATTAGAAAATAAAACCATAACGGAAAAAAGAAATTTAAATAGCGGCCTTATTACAACTTAAAACCCAAAATTAAATCAGAATATAAAAATAATAAAAATAAACTAACTTAGAAAAACCAACTTTGCAGATGATGTGGCCACTCCGAATCCCTCATAGCTCCAAGCCCACTATGGTTGGGGATTTCCTGCAGAGATGAAAATAAAGGGTGAGTTCGATAAACTCAGTGTGTCTCATAATCCAACCAAAGCCCAAAACAGATCAAACCTCAGAGTCAGACTTATCTGGGCCTTGGCCCGGTACAGAAATCAGAATGAAACCCATAGGCCCATAGCAGATACAGAAAAAATATATCATGAATGCAGAAATCCCAACCCAGAGCCATCCATAACACCCCCGTACCAGCCTTACACCATATGGGGAGACTACTCGACCCACCCAACCGCTACACACCACAGAAATTGCAGCGAGGCTGCCAGATATTGTGATGAAGTCACCAGATACAGATATTGTGGCTAGGCCACCTGAACAGATATATATATATATATATATATATGTGTGTGTGTGTGTGTGAAGCCACGGATTGCAAATGAGGTGCCGGATATTGTGTGAAGTCACGTATCAGATATATGTGGCGAGGCCACAGATTGCAGCCGAGGTCGCCGTAACGCTTCCTCCATCAATATAAACCCATGTCCCATGCAATGAAATAATATGTCATGGCATACGTATCTGTAAACGTAACATCATGCTTTTCAGAAAAAAATAACCCTAGGGGTAAAATCGTAATTTTGCATACATAAGGGTATTTCAGTAATTATTACCTATTGCTAAGGTTTCATGCTCATTCTAACGTTTACCAAGTAATCAGAAGTACTTACCTCGTCTTTTTACCAAAGTGGGCCCGTTGGTCTATTGGCCCGTTTTCGGCCCATTAAGCCCAAAAATACCGTTGTGCACGAAAATGCACACTCTGCACTTTAATCACCCAAATGCACCATATTCATTAACAACTGTCTCACGAGCATTCGTACGCTCGCGAGTTCACAAAATACCAATGTTTTGATATTTCGGCTTTTACTGATTCAGTCTAAGGGAGGGTGTCGTTTACACACCTGGTTGATGACGATTGATGAAGATATCTCCCATGCGATAATCCTACAATCGATCACTAACACATTAGACTTACGAATTAATGATAACTAACATAAATCCATGTCAACTAACCCAATCATCACACAAGTTAGTCATTTACGCACGAGGGGCAAAATAGTCATTTAACACCCTATGGCAAAATGGTAATTTTACCCCACAAGGGTATCTCTGTAATTCTACCCTACAGGGGTATTTCGGTAATTCTATCCTACAGGGGTATTTCGGTAATTTTACCCTACAGAGGTATTTCGGTAATTCTACAACTTATCCACTTGGGCCTACGGACCCATTGGGACTACATGGCCCACTTCAGCCCATCGCGGCCCGAAATAGCCGTCCTACTGCTAGAGTAATGAGAAATACACACCTGTTAGGAGACTGCAGTTAATCCGCGCTCCAAACACTCTTAGCTGACGCCCAACCCAAACGAGCACGTCACAAAGCGAAAGGGATCAGCCAAGAAGGGTATGCCTACTCTCCTCATGGTTTACTCTATTTAAAGCCAGCTCTCCATCTACTCTTATATTAGCTTCCCGATGTGGGATCCCTCCATCACCAGAGTTTAAAATCAACACCAACTCTTGCCGTCCCAACATAGCAAAATAATCAACCTTTGCGTGCCAAGGGATTCGAACCAAAGTCCTCTCACATGCCAACTCACGCCACCACCACTAGGCCATCAACTCATTTGTGTCATAAATCCATCACATTAAACTTTAAAGCGCACCTACTTGCTTCCAGATTTATTGAAAAGAAAAACTAAAATATATTGCAAGAGCCAAGACTTGAACCTTGGACCCCCTGCTTCCTCTATGGCGTCACTTCCTTGTCCCCTAAGTGGCGCCACATTGCCACTACACCACACTCCTTTTTGTGTCATCTTTTACCCCTTTACTCTTAAAAGCCCAAACGCCAATTGCATCACCTATTCATAAAATTAAAATTTCAAAGACTACCACGGATTTAACTTAAGTTTAGGCCTTCCAAAGGCCCACTAACCTACTAAAATATAAATTTTAACCAACCAGAACACACACAAATTTTAAAAATCGCAGAAACACAGAAAACCCGAAAATTGGGGCGTTACACTAACCTACGTACGGAAACAAACCGTACACTGAGTATACACTCAGTGGTATTTCTATAAACCAATACTTAATTTATGCATTTATACTTAAACTATAGATTCCAATAAATAAACACATCATGAACATTCAATTAATTGTCTTCATTTCATAATAACATTTATCATTAGAATCGAAACCAGTAAGATATCCAATTCAGTCAGTATCATTCAGTCTTCAGTGCAGTAATTTACCCTTATTAACATAACTCGGACCTGGACAAATACACGGATCCAACCCACACATCGGGATAGTATACAGTGTTTCATCGGCCAAAGCCGGAATACACCGTAATAGTAATGTGATAAAGAATAAAGATAGTAATAGCAATAGCGGTACAGAGAACCACATCGAACGAATCCTAACGAGAATAATGAGTTGACACTTATAGTGCCTTATCGACACAAAGTCGAAATATCCCTGAACACTTCCAATCCTATGGCATGCCAACTATATCTGACTTAGCCCGATACTGTTAATAGGGTTTTCATTTCACTTTCAAATTTTCATATAACAGTTATTACATTTTAAATTTAACAATACTCACCTTTAACTTACTTACCATACATAGTAAAATAATACATACAACATTTAATTTAAAAGCTTAGTTTATAGAAATACAAACCGTGGTTCTCGAGTTTATTCGTTATCTTTGCTCACTTTCTATTTTCCCTTTCTGGTACTACGTTAGGTACGGAAAATTAAACAAATAAAATCATCAATACATATCATTTAATAACACACTCTTATATTTTCCATGTAACTTTTACAAAAATTTCAATTTAGCCCTTAAGCCATAGCTAACTCTTTTTCTTCAAAACCAATCTCATATTTTCATTCTAACCCATCTTTAACAAGTTTTAACATTTAACTTCCTTCATAAAACACTAATTCTACAATTTAGTCAATTTAGTCCCTACTATAACAAAACTTATATCTCTTTTTACAATTCAATTCTTCTCCCACTTCTAACTTAAATTTCTATTATTTTATCTCATAATTCATCTATTTATTCAACTTAATTAACATCTAAAAGTTTACTAACTTTCTAAATTTCAATATAATTCAAGTAGGGCTTTGTTCCAAGATTCCAAAAACATCAAAATTACAAGAAAATGGACTAAATTGACTTATCAATTAAGCTTCAAACCTCAAAACCCTATTTTTCCTTGCTTTTTCTTTCCCTTTTTCTTTCTTTCTTTCCTTGTTCTGTTTATTCCCTTTTCTTTCTTTATTCTATTTCTTTTATTTTATTTACTTTTAATTATTATATTATATTATTATTATATTTTACTTAAATAATAAGTAAACATATATTTATAATACATATGTATGTATTATATTTTATACACATGTAAGTAATTTTACCATACACTTGTCACTTAAGGTTTATTTACTAATTTAGTCCTTTGGCTTTTCTTTAATCTATAATTAAACTTCTACAATATATTCAATCTAGTCCTTTCACTAAATTAGCTTTAATTCAAGCTAATTCACTTAACCAAAGTCTAATTAACTACACTACTAGCTTCGTAAATATTTCTAATAAATATTTACGAATTCATTTTGCGGAAATAATGACACGAAAATTTGATTTTTTTGATACCCGTAAACTTTGGGTCGTTACAGACCTAATTTTTATAGTGTTTTACAATGCTCTTAGACACACCGATGGCATTGACCCCCAATATCTGCCAATGATTGTTTTTTTAAAATAATATAATTTTTTAGTGGTGCCGCGGGATAAATCGGCAGCACCAAACTGAAGTGTGATTATATAAAACATTCAGGGACTTGATAAAGCAATTACCCTTTTTAGATTTGCAGAAAAAGTGGTGCCCCCATTCTGAAATGTTTTTCAACTTTTGGTTTATTTGCATGTTAGGTTTGTCCCTTTTAAAATTAAATTTAAATAGCCCTTAAAAATTATAAGAATAACAAAAATAAACCATTATCAATTTTTTATTTTTTTAAACAATAAACTTAAAAATTATATAAAGTTCTTATTTAAATTGCCCAAATATATCCCTCAAGAAATTTCCTCAAGTTTATATAAATTCAAACATTTCCAATTCATTCCTTAGCATATTTAAATTAATCAATTTAAATCCATTTACGTTCTGTTAGGGATGTAGGGTATGTTTTGCCAGTTTAGGAAAAAAATCATATATAGAAAGTAAATTCATCTAATGCTTCGTAAAAGATAATGTTTGTTCACAAATTCAATGAATAGTTAAGTCAATTCGTTCATATAGAATTATATGAAAGTGTAATGTATCTATTTTTTAGAAAGACATCTCTTTTCAACAAATATGTAAAGGACTTCCATATTAAGTTTATGATCACGGTTCTTAACTTTTTATTATATTTTAGTATTTACTACCGTTTGCAAATATGCAAAACCAAGAGCAAGGCAGACAAAGCTTTTCAAAGCACTTGACTCAAAGCGAAGTGAAAGATCGCGTCATATCCTTCTTTTACATTGATGTTGCCCAGTTTTTTGAGTTTCAAGAAGGCTATCTGTATTTTGTGAATGTTACAGATAGTTTGGAAAAGCATGAACATTTATAGGTACATTTTATGCGAACCCAGAATTTGGTAAGTATGTATCAATAAAATGGCCACAATTTTCAAGTGAGAAAAGATTGAAAGCTAACGACGAAGTTATATTTACAGAAAGACCCAGACGTGAAGGTGAAGCACCTTGGAAGAAATTCAAACTTGTAATCAAGTGAAAAATCATATTGTTTGGACAAGACATTTGGGGAGAGCTTAAGGTATAAATTTTCAAATAAAAATTTATACTAATGCTATGCGTTTAATGTACCAAATATTTCATAATATTTAATAAAACTCATATCTTCTTCATTTTAATTATTCACTATCAATTTTTTTATTTTGTTTTTTTTTCATGGATAAGTAATATATATTGGAATAAACTTTGGTGTATGTGTTTCCTGTACTTTTAGGCTTCGGTTATCATGATATGTTCCATGTATCCATTTGGTTAAAATGTGTCTAGCATGGACTAAAAGTTATTGTAATACCCTGAAATTGGGGTTAGAAGTTTTTAAGTTTGTTGGTTGAGTCAAGAGGATTCGAGTGGACATTTATGTTTTCTTTTGCATTTGGGATTCAACGATGAGCCTAATGGTTCAGTGGTTAAACTCATGCATATCCTTAGGTCTCAAGTTTGAATCTTTATGTACAAAAAATGGGAATTAGTTTTTACTTTTGGGTTAATTTAAAAATTTCTGATAGGTTAAAGTTTCTTTTAATTTAATGTTATTTGGTTTTATTTCATTTGTTTTAGTTTTATTTTTTTGAAAAAAAAAATTCCCCAAAAAGTTCCTCACGTCTCACTAATTCACATTTTGTTTTTCTTTCTCAAAGATTCAGACTTTGATTTTTATTTATTTTTAGTTGTGTCTTTGGTCATCATTTTATTTCTTCAGTTCATTATTGTTTTGTAATTTCTTTCTTTGTTCATCGTTAAAATTTTAGAAATATTATGTTGCTTCAATTGTACTAACGTTATCATCTCTAATTATTGGTTCTTTAGGGTTCATCCGTTCTTTTACATTTTAGTCGTCAAAGCTTTAACGGGTAACCAAGGTTTTTGAGTTTTAGATTGGTTTTATTTTCATTTTCTTTTTATATTGTAAACTTTAAATTCTTATAGGCTTTGTTTGCATGTTATATTAAGTTTCGGATTGGTTTAGGAAGGTGTCTTGATCGTTCATTGGTGCTAGGAATCGCACAATCAGGTGTGTTAGCCATATGTAATTTAGGGGTCAATTTGGAGTCAAATTTTACAGTTTGCAGCAGATTTGAGGATGGTTTTTAAACCACACGGGCAATCACAAGGGTGTGTGCCGCATAGGGATGATTCACACTGCCGTGTTTTGTTTTAAATGTTAGAGTAATTCGTTTTTTATACGGTCTGAGTGTGTCACACGGGTTAGTCACACAGCCGTGTAGCCTCTATGCTAGCAATTTTTGTCAAACACACACAGGCGTTTCATTCAGACAGACGACCGTGTCTCCTCTGCTCCTTTAACTATGTAATTTATTCACATGGTTTAGAGAGTTACACGATCTGCCCACACGGCTGTGTACCTCAGTCATACGGGCATGCCTTTCAGCCACACAATTGTATATCCCTATCACATGGTCGGGATCCTCCCACATGGTCGTGTGGTCCAATTTTTGCTAAATGATTCCTTTTAGTCCCTGGTTGATTTCTAGAGTGTTTAAGCTTCCGTAAGGGTTTTTGGATCACAAATTTTGCTTACAATAGTTATGCTACTATTAGAATAGTTTATTTACTAATGTTCGTAAGTTTTATATTGTTATTCGTATTGGTTGTAAGTATTATAAGGTTAAGGGGACTTTGGTATCTATAAATGCATGAGTCATGACGATCAGGAAGCTATGTGTACTGACTCTGTTACTTTATAATTGATTATATGAATGTCTAATGTTGTCTCTGCATGTTTGAACTGTTTGACCATATGTAATAGATTATGGAAATTGAGAATTTGAATATTTGTATTTGTAATTCTGTATATTCGAATTGCTGGAATTTGTACGTATTTGCATTTTGGGTTGTGATTTGATTTTGGAGATGAAGGAATTCTGATTCGGCAGTTTAACTACATTATTTTATCTAGCGATAAAACTGCAATATTTGTTAGCCAGCTTGACTGCATAACAATAACGAGGCATATGACCTATCGTGGTGTGTATTGGTTGGACGTGTCCACCATAACTCAATAGTGGTGTGTAGAGGATGGAAAGGTTTAGAAAAACCCTATATTTGGTATGTAACGATTGGTTGGAGATGGTGTGTAGAGGTTGGATAATGAGGGGCTTGGGATTGGTACATTTCATTATGAATCACACTTGTGTTTTGTTCTGTTGTTGAGTAAATACTCATATGACTATTTGGTTCGAATTGATATAGTTGTTGTGTATTTGAGAAATTTTGTGTGCATATGTTCTGCTTAACTGTTAATGTAACACCCATAATCGTTTTCGTCTCCAGATTAGGGTGACTGAGTATCAGTGTACATCTCATAACATTCAATAACAATAGCACCCAGTTCACTAGATAATTAACAATGTTTTTTTAAAATAATTCAGGTCGAAGTAAACATACACTTATGGACCCTAAATCAAGCTTACGAGGCCTTAAAATTAGTTTGGGGACAATTAGGGACCAATTTGAAACAAATCAGAATATTCATGAAAAATTTGTAAATTTTCAAAGCATGGGTCACACTACTATGTAGCCAGGCCGTGTGACATGATCTAGACCGTGTGGTGCCGAGTATGGCCGTGTCACGTCATGTGACCTCTAAAATCCAATCGAAACTTCTAGGCCAGGTTTTGGAGTGTTATAGTCATGGTAAGTAAGTTCTGATAAAAAGCACATGTTATATAGTGAAATGACAAAGTAGTGAATCAAAGTATTAGCGAATTTTATAAATATTGAATAACTTTTTATTATTATGATAAATTCATGATATATAGCAGTTGTATTATTATTGTGGAATAAACTAAGCAATAGTAATGTTTAAATTCATGGGTACTTACTAAGTTTCTACAAGCTTAACATGTTATTCATTACTTTATTTTTGAATTTTTGTGAGTTTTATATTAACTCATTCATTACTTTATTTTTTGATTTTTTTGGAATAAATTTATATTAACTTATTCATTACTTTATTTTTGATTCTTTTCTGTGAGTTTTATTTTCTAAAATATTATATAATCAAGTGTTGTTTTCAAGTGAAGTTCTAATCGTGGCTCTATTATTGATATTGATACAAAATAAGAAATAATTCATAATTAAATTATGTATGGTCAAGTCATTCCAAAATAATCAAAGTTGATTTTAAATGAAATTGTTGTATCTTAATTTTTTATTTATTTACACATTTAAATAAATTAATAAAATTTAATCTTGATAGAGATTGTTGGATGTTAGCTACCATTTTTCTTTTCATTTCTCTTTTGGACGGATTTATTTTTTGTTTTCGTAATTCCATTCAAATTACCAACTTTTGTAATTATACGATCATTAGTATGTACATTAATGTTTTCAAATTTAATGGACAAACGTGTAGTTGGGCAGGTGTCCCACCTTCTAAAATAGAAAATTTATTTTATTTAAATTTTTAAAATTTTAATTAGTAAAAATAAAATTGTACTTTAATCTCTTAAAATGATAAAAGTTTAATTTAATATTTTAAAAATTATAAAGATATAAACTATTAAAATAATAAAATTACATTTTATTATTATAAAAATTAAAATTTATTCCTCCTTTAAATAATTTCTTGCTTCCCTGTTAATGGATAATTTTAGGGTGCGTTCAGATGAGAAAATTGTTGGAGGTAATTCATTTGTATCAAGATTTTCAAAATTTAAAAATGAATTTACTTATTAGGATGAATATATTAAAATTTTAAAATTTTTGAGTAATTTTAAGAGAGGGTTTTATTAGCTCAATTTCCTTTTTCAAATTTGACCTAAAATGGTGGATTTTTTTTAATTCCTCATATTTTTATTTCATTTAATACACATGGTCCCGCTTATAATATAAGAACTTAAACTTTAAAAATAAATTTTATTTAATTCTAATATATATATATTTAATTTTATTCTGTTAAAACTATTTATAAAATTATACAAATACAATGATATTCATATTGGATTTTTATATTATTTATTTTAATATAATTATTCTTCTTTTCTAAATAATTTTAATTTTAAAATTTTAATAACTTATTTTTCCTAAATTTCAATTACAAATGTATTTTGAATTGATGGGTTCTAAAATACTAACATTTTAAAAATCTCAAAAACTTTAAATTTTATCGTCCAAACAAACTCTAAGGCTCCATTTATTTTACTGAAAATGACTTCCAGAAAATAATTTCAGGAAAATGATTTACTTTTCTGGAAAAGCTAATATTTTTTGATGTTCGGATGAATCTGTGTAAAATATTTTCTATTGTTTGGTGGATTTCTTAAAAATATTTCATAAAAGTTGTTTTCAATTAAACAAACATTTATTTTTATCTATAATTTTATATTTTACATTATTTTTGCATATATTAAAAATATCATGTTAAATTCAGATTCATTACAACGTCATTTTTAATTACATGAATACTAAGTGAGTATTTTTTATTTAAAATGTGACATCAAAAAATTGAAAAAAATTAACGATATCAACAATTGAACTTGATTTTCAAATTTGAAAAGTAAAGGGACTAAATTCTTCAAAATAAAAGTACAATGACTAAGTTACAAATCTGTGAAGTGTACATAGACTTATGACATATTTTAACTTTTATACTGTAAAATATTTATTATTAATATATTTATAATTGTAATAAATATTTTTTTTGAATAATATGACTGGGCTTTTTTATTATTGAAAAACCAATACCCAAATTACCTTCTTGGCTCAGTTCTGTATATCTATACAAAATAACAATAAACTAAATTGGGCATCCCTATTACGAAGCCCGTTCTTGGAAACAGATAATAACATAAGAATTAAAAAATAAACTAAGAAATAAAAAGGAAAAAGGAAAAAGGAAAAAGGAAATCCAAAAGATATATCCCAGTCAAATCGAATAGCCTGGCCATTTATTGCTTCCATCGTCTTTTCATGTCCATCAGCCATACCTTTTCAGATAGCCTTTCCCAAAAAATTTCAATGTATCTGCTATCCTTGACCACTCCCTTCTCCTTCCCCAGACAACTTCAATCCAGATTTTCTCTCCATCTTCCCTCTGGATCTGCTACTCTACGGACCGTCATTTCCCCCACCAGGTATGATTCATCTTTTCTCTCTAAAACTTCTTTTACTAAGTTATCGGTTTGAGTATTCTTCGATCTGTGGATAAATTGGAAAGTGACATCTTGAACACTAAATTTTCTAATCTGTATATCATGAATAATCACTCCGAGAACCGACTTGTCCATTTCTTTCGATTGGCATTTTTTAATGACTGTTTTTGAATCCCCCTTTATTGTTGCTATTGTTAACCCCATTTTTATTACTAATTTGATGGCATCTAAACCTGCGAGGGCTTCTGCTGCGAACGGGGAGGGGATATTCATATTCTCATGTAAAATTGACTTTGAGGCTTTTAAATCACCCGTCTGGTCTCGAACAACTATACCTGAGGCCGATCTGGCATTTCTTCTGTCAAAGGCTGCGTCAAACTAAACTGTAGTACCCTCGTCGCCTCTGTTTGACCATTGACTCTTTCGGTAGTAAAGGTGAGTTTTTTCTCTCGGATCCCATTCAATTCTGCTATGTAACTATTAACTTTCTGCGTCATATCCCTAACTGAGACGATTTCCTTTCATGGACGAATTGGTTTTGGGAGCTCCATATTCACCATAACGCACAACAAAAGGACTGACACTGTTCATTTGTACTCCTTTCAAAAACCCAAGTTAGCCATTCCCATAAACTTTGATTCCTATGAACTATAGCTCAAGAGAGGTTGATGTGTTGCCATATTTCACTGGTTGCAGGACATAGTCTAAAGATATGGCTACTATCTTCTTCTTCAAGTCTGCACCGAGGACACCGGACATTGTCTGACACTTTCTTGTATCTTAGATTTACTAATGAAGGGATGTAGTTCCAGGAGATTCGCAATACTATTATTTTAATTTTTGCTGGTAGCTGTAAATCCCATAGCTTTCTATAGAAGTTTTTTGTTTCAGGTTGTATTAAATAACTATTAAGATCCAAGCTAGAATATTGTAATAGTTTATAGGCGTTTTTTACTGAGAACTCCCTTGAGGGTTCTTCTTTCCACACCTGGAAATCTGCATGTTCTGTCTCTACAAAAGGGATATGCAAAATCTTTTGTGCTATGTCTGGTTGAAAGGTATTGCTGATCAGATCTCGTTTTCAAGCTCTATTTGTGTTATTAATTAAATCCGAGACTAATATTACTTCACCGTTTAACTCTCTGCCTGGCCTACCAATTGTTTCACTCCCTGGAATCCAACAATTAGTCCATACGTCTATCTCGGTCCCTTGTCCAACTCTCCAGCAAAGCTCGTTATGAAATTACTGCCTAGATGCTCTTCCAGGTATATGAAGGTAACAAACCCAACTGTGTGTTTAGAAAGTTTGATTGCGGAAAATATTTGGCTTTAAGAACTCTGGCCAATAACAAATTCAGATTATTAATAAGGCACCATCCCTGCTTGGCTAATAACGCAACGTTAAATTGGCAAAAATTTCAAAAACCCATACCTCCATCTTCTTTCAAGAAACATATGTTTTTCCAAGAACACCAATGAACTCCTTTCTTCTCGCGCTCCTTTTACCACCAAAACTTAGCGACAATACCTTCCATTTCATAATGTTTTTGATAATAAAAAACAAGCCATTGAGTATGTCGGTATCGCTTGTAAAATGGTTTTGATAAATACCTCATTACCACATTGAGACAATAATTCATTTTCCAACTGTCAATACATTGTTTTAGTCTGTCTTTAAAAGCTTGTAAATATTCTTTTTTCCTTCTACCAACTAAGCTTGGCAGCCCTAAATACCTTTCTAAATCATTTGAACTCCAGATTCCCAACTGGGTGACCACCATCTGTCTATCTTCCTCAGTTGTATTTCTACTAAAAAAGACTGCTGATTTATCAAAATTTACGCACTGACCTGAACTGTTTTTATACTCTCGTAAAATCTGTTCGATTGCATAGACTCCCCTTCCTGTTGCTTCTTCAAACAATATGCAGTCATTAGCAAATAATAAATGGGACACCTTAGGGCCACTTCTACTAGCTTTGACACCTTTTATAACTCTTTCTCTAGTTGTCGTTCTCATTAGGCCTGATAGACCTTCCCTACATATCAAGAATAAAAACGGGCTTAATAGGTCCCCTTGCCTAAGTCCCCTTGTTGGATAGAAAATTTCTCCTTTATTACCATTAACCACTGCTGAATAAGAAACAGTAGACATGCATTTCATAATAGACTCAATCCATTTTTGAACAAATCCCATCCTACTCATGATTTCCTGAATAAAATTCCATTCTACTCTATTATAAGCCTTACTCATATCTAACTTGACTGCCATATATCCCGTCTTCCCCACTCTCTTCTATTTCAACGAGTGTAGAATTTCATAGGCCACCAGTACATTATTTGTTATGTAACACCCCATACCCATACCCGAGACCGGGATAGGATACGAGGCATTACCCAAATTTTCAGAATAATTTCAATTAATTTATATCATTTAGTACTCATTTTCATGTTTCATGTAACATCCTTTTCATATTATAATTCTAGTATCATATCAAATATTCTATCCGTTGAATCATTGGAGTTCCGATGGATTTTTTAACAGTACACTCAAAGTGTATATTTCCATATTCCATCAATTCATATTCAGAAATAACCCTTAGGACGTTTAATCATCAAGCACTCTCTCGAGTCATATCTCATGTAACTGTAGTGAATCAAGATTACCTTTTTAGGTGAAATCCTACCCACCTTAAGTTATCATAAGGAATCATGTATCGTATAACTGTAGCGAATCAGGATTACCCTTTTCAGGTCAAATCCTATCCACCATAGGTTACCATAATGAATTATATATCATGTAACCGTAGCGAATCAGGATTACCTTTTTCAGGTCAAATCCTATTTGCCTTAAGTTACCGTAGTGAATTAAGAATAAATCCTATTCACTTTAAATTACCATAGTGAATTAGGAACAAATCCTATCCACTCTGAGGTATTATAGTGAATCAGGAACGAATCCTATCCACTTTATATTCTCGAGAAGACTTTTGTCAAATTAACCGTCCGGGTTATCTATTTCTGCAACATATGCAGGAACTCTTTCATTTGGGAAATCACCTATATCCATTCAGAACCCAATATTCAAACAGATTTTATCCATTTCAAGTAGTTTCAGAACATGTATTATTTCTTTCATTTCAACATCCATACATTTCATATATTCAATTCAAACATCATATAAAATATAATAAAATATTTAAATTGACATATTTACATGTTCATTCAAGTTATACGAACCTACCTAACTAAATTGTAGAAATACCAAGATTTAGGGGCATTTTGGTAATTTATCATTTCCCGATTTTCACCCGATCTTAAATTAATAATTTCATTCATTAATTTAGATAATAAAACAATTCATTCCCTTCAATTTGGTCATTTTTGACATTTTTACAAAATTGCCCCCTAAAGTTTTACTTTTATTCAATTTAGTCCTTGAGCCTAAAACATGCAAATTAACTATACTAGCTGAATATTCATATATATTTTCCTCCTCCTCCTCTCCATTCCACATCCTTAATGTATATAACATGCTTATAAGTAACATTATCTATAATTTCACTATTTACTTATATGTATATTCAAAGTTGTTCATTCGTGTCATAGTCGCTAAATTATTTTTATCTTAAGATACAGAACTTAAAATTAAGATCTGATAATTTTCCCTAAAACTAGACTCACATATTATTATTACCATAAAATTTTAAAAAAATTTTATTTATCCAATAAGTATAGTTTATTCTTTAAAGTTACCCCTATTCTGATGTCTGACAGTTTCGACCCTTCCTCGCTAAGAATTAATTATCTCCTCGTACGAGATTCAGATGATGTTCCTGCTTATTTATATTGAAAATAGACTCATTAAGGATTTTAAAAATATAAATTTAAGCCATTAATTATTTTTATCCAATTTTTTATGATTTTCAAATTTCAAAAAAGGGGAACCCAAAATCATTCTGATCTTTTCTCACAAAATTTATTATATCTCATAATTCACAAGTCCATTGCTTACACTGTTTCTTCTATAAGAAACTAGACTCGATAATATTTAATTCCATATTTTTTTCATTCTCTAATTCAATTTCCACAATTTATGATGATTTTTCAAAGTTAGCTAACTGCTGCTGTCAAAACTATTTTAATGCAAGATATTTATTTACCATGTTTATAACACCCTTATTTTCTTTCTCTACACTATTTCTCATTACTTTCTCTTCTCTAACATATCAAGAACATAAACCTTATATAATAAAACTCTACATTAACATCATTTCGATGCTTTTTCAATAGTATCAAACTTAAAAATATATTGAAATCTTGATGTTCTTACCTTGTCTCATTGATTTCAATTTTTAACTTGATTTTCTCTCTCCTACAGCTTCTATTTCTTGAATATACCTTGATATTATAGCTCCTCATAGTCTCCTTGTCATCTTTCTCTCTTAATAGTTATGAAAATTCTTTTGATTTCTAAGTGAAAATAGTAAATTTTTGACAGAATGACCAAATTGTAAAGAAAGGAAAACTTTCTTTCTTCTCTTTTCTTCTAAATGAATTGCATAGATGAAAAGATGATAGAAATTCTTCATCTTTCCTTCCTTATATATTAAATAAATTAATAATAATAAATAATAAATAATAAAATATCTCATTAAAATATTAAAATAATATTTATCTTAATTAAATAATTATAAAATATCATCAACATCATCATTACTTTCTAGATTTCTCTCACTTCCAATTGACCATTTTGCCCTTTATTATCTTTTAAAATTCCATCCTTGAGTCATCATTTAATTTGGTAAATTACAATTTAGTCCATCATAATTCTTCACATATTTAATTTGGTCCTAATTCATCCATTTTCCTTAGTTTCTAGATCATTCCACCCTTTAAATTTTTACTATTGGCCCTTTAAATTTTTCATATTTACACTTTAACCCTTCAAGTTTTGAGTATTTACTTTTAGGCAACAAAACTTTTCACACTTTTACAATTTAGTCCTTTCCTGAGTCAAGATATCATAATTTATTTCCCAACATTGTCATAACTCAAAACTTCCCTTTTTGCCACTTATTTCCTTATTTTTCTATATCAAGGATAATATCTTACTATAGAAATTTTCGGGGTATTACATGTTATGAGTCTTCTTGGCACAAATGTGCTCTATGCTTCATCAGTACATTTATCAATAACTCCTCTAAATCTGTTTACTATCACCTTTGCTACTATTTTATAAATAACATTACATAGACTAATTGGCCCAAAATGAGTCAAATTAGAAAGATTGGTAATCTTTGGGATAAGCACAATCTGAGTTGAGTTTATTGGACTAAAGTCTATCTCTCCATTCAAAAGATGTAGACAAAAGGAAACAATATCATTCCCAATGATATCCCAACATCTTTGATAAAAAAAGGGCTGGAAATCCATCTTCCCCTGGTGCCTTTGTGGACCCCATTTCGAACAAAGCCACCGAATTTCCTCTCAATTATAAGGCGCTAGAAGCTTTCTATTATCTTTATTGAAGATACAATATTCAATACCCGAAAATAAATGCTTATTAAATGTAGTCCTCCGTGCTTTGAATAAATTCTCAAAATACACCCGTGCAATATCCTCTACTTCCCGAACATCTTCCGTTTCTTCTCCACTATCATTCTACAGCTTGTTAATCTGATTTTTCCTCCTCTTTTGTGTTGCATGACTGTGAAAAAAAGCTGTATTCCTATCGCCATATTGCAACCAGTTTAACCGAGCCCTCTGTTCCCAATAATATTTTTCCTTTTTGATCTCGAAGTTTAGCTGAATTTTTGTGTCAATCATCTCAGCCAAATTCCTATCATCCCTTTCAGTTTCTACTAATTCTGATAGTTTCGTTGTTAACACCTCCTTTTTTCGATTTCTATTTATTTGTATTTGTCTCGCCCATTTTTTCAGTCCTTTTCTCAAGAAATCTAACTTTTTCAATAGATCTCCTACTGACAGTCCCCAAAGGTGCTTGACTTTTTCATTAAAAGAATTTTCCAGAGTCCACCATGTTTCAAATTTAAAATTACCTCATTTTCTCTTATCCTCTTCTTTCTGTGTCACAACCAAGAGAAGACAGTAATCTGAAAAAGAATTAATCAAATGTTGAACTTTTGCTTCAGTAAACAAAATCATCCAACTTGCATTAGCAACCCCCTATCAAGTCGTTCTTATATATTTGTCTTAGGTAGATTCCCTCTCTCCCAAGTAAACCACCTGCCCGAAAACCCCACATCATTTATTTGGCATTCCTCTAATATTTTTCGAAACAATTCCATCATTCTTTCATCTCTAGGTAAACCTCCCTTTTTTTCAAACATACATGATTTCATTAAAGTCTCCGCATACAAACCAAGGGGTATCCTCTTCTTGATTAAGATTTTTCAGAACAGCCCAAGAATCTTCTCTATCTCGAGCATATGGGGTGCCATAAAAACCTGTAAATCGCCACTAACCGTTAATTTCTGCATCTTACACAAACACATCGATATGCCTTTTGGAAAAACTTTTTAGAGTAATCTCACTATCATTTCTCCATGCCATACACAATCCTCCTCTAGTTCCTTCCGAATCAACTTCAATACCATTTGCACAGCCACAACTCTTCAAACTCTCTCCATCTGTAAACTGAAAAGTTTAGTCTCCATAAAGAAGACTATTTGGGGATTAAAAATCTTCAGCGAGTGTCGAAGTCTCCTTATTGTTCGTGATCTCCCCAAACCACGAACATTCCAACTTAATATTTTTATTACGCTCGGTCAGCTTACCTTTTGGCAGCCGTCGATGATATAAGATTGTGTTCCTCCATTCTCCTGTTTCTGGACAGTACCTTACTGATGTCATCATTTTCTACAAAATCATCAATTTCAACTCTATATCTTTTCTTCCCCTTCTCGCCTATTAATGTTGTGTCCTCCAAATCATGGTCCATAGAATTATGAATTTGATCTGACAGTACATCTGTCATCCTTTGATTAGAACCTAATGGTCACCCTTCTAAGTTGAAACCAAGAACTGGGTCCACTAATTTTACGCATCTTCTTTTATTTTCCACCCTTCAATGCCCACTCCCTCTTCCTCTATTACTTTCCCCAACTCCTCCCACTTTTCCCTCCCCATCCTCTCTTAGTCATAAATTGTTCATTGCTAACGCTCTTCGAGTCTGAGCTCGTAAAGACAAATCCCATCCCATTTCAGCTATTTCCACACCAAGTGAAAAATTTGCTTCGCAAAAGGAGTCGCTATGGCCCAATCTTCCACAGAAAAAACAAAATAACGATAATCGCTCATATTTGAAATTGACATATGACCTTCACCCATAGAACGAAATCTGCTTCTTTCTTTTTAAAGGACACCTTACATCAATTTGGACTCTAATTCTCATGAAATTCATATTCTCCTTACCGAGGTTAGATCCATCATATTCCAAAAAGTCCCCTAAAAAATTTCCCATTTGGACCGCCAAACTCTCAAAAAATAATCCAATAGGGACATCATGTATTTGTACCCAAAACGGAGTTATAACTAAGGGTACTTGTAGTGGATCCTCTCCCCAGTTCAATTTATAAAGAAGCAGCAAATGGTTATTAAAGGTCCAAGGAAAGCCCTTCATAACCCTTTCCAAATCCATAATATGAAAAAATTGAAACAAATACCTTTTCTCTCCCAGATCTCGAATCTGAATGCCCCAAACCAGATGCCACAGGTTTGCCAAAGTACTCTTCATTGCTGGAAAGTGAATGATACTAGCAGTTAAAAAACATCCTACAAGTTGAAAAAAACTCCCCCATTCCTTCTCTGTTAAGATCTGGTTGTATTTGAAATATTGAATAATTTATTAAAATAATAAATTATATTTATTATATTAATAATTTATTATAAGACTAAATATAAATAATTAAATATGTATGTTTAATAATACTGAAAAATATAATATTTTAAATATTTTTAAAAATAAAATAAAATTTATTATCAATATAATAATATTAACCTTGATTTAAGTTAATTTTTATAAAAAAAATAAAATTATCTGTAGATGAGCTATTTTCCGAAAAATGACTTACACTTTTCAAAACCTTGACCTGAAAGTCATTTTCCATTGACTAAACTATTTTTTTGTGAAACAAATACAGGAAAATAAAGAAAATATTTTTCGTAAAACCTTTTACATGTAAACAAATGGACCCTAAGTATATAAAATCGCTAATTTTGGTAATATTATTCTTACCTTATTTTTTTAAAAAATAAGGATTTTAAAGATAAATTAAATTATTGACCAATAATTGTATTTTTTAAAATATATATAAATTTTTAGTGGTGTCACGAAATAAACTGCCGGCACCAAACTGAAGTGTGATTATATAAAACGTTCAAGGACTTAATGAAGCAATTATCCTTTTAAATTGACTGAAAAAGTGGTGCCCCATAGTGAAATTTTTCAACTTTTGATTTATTTGCATGTTAGGTCTGTCCCTTTTAAAATTAAACTTAAATAGCCCTTAAATATTATAAGAATAACAAAAATAAACCCTTCTCAAATTTTTTATTTTTTTAAAACAATAAACTTAAAAATTATATAAAATTCTTATTTAAATTACCAAAATATATCCCTAAAAAATTTCCTTAAATTTATCTAAATTCAAATATTTTCGTTCTGTTAGGGGTGTAGAGTATGTTTTGCCAATTCAAGAAAAAATAATCATATATAGAAAGTAAATTCATCTAACGCTCCGTGAAAAGTAGTATTTGTTCACCAATTCAATGAATAATTAAGTTAATTCGTTCACGTACAATTATATGCATGTTCAAAAAAGTGTTATATATAAAGGACTTCGGTATTAAGGTTATGACCACGGTTCTTAAAAAATCAGCTAGAAATTCTTATTATTATTTTGTTATATTTCAATATTTACTACCATTTGTAAATATGGAAAACCAAGAGCAAGGCAAACAAAGCTTTTCAAAGCACTTGACTCAAAGCGAAGTGAAAGACCACATCATATTCTTCTCTTACACTGATGTTGCCCCGTTCTTTGAGTTTCAAGAAGGTCGTCTGTTTTTCATGGATGTTACGGATAGTCTAGGAAAAGCATGGACATTTATAGGCACATTTTATGCGAACCCAGAAGTTGGTAAGTATGTATCAATAAAATGGCCACAATTTTCAAGTGAGAAAGGATTGAAAGCTAACGACGAAGTTATATTTACGGAAAGGCCCCGACGTGAAGGTGAAGCACCTTGGAAGGAATTCAATGTTGTAATCAAGAGAAAAATCAGATTGTTTGGGCAAGACATTTGGGGAGAGCTTAAGGTATAAATTTTGAAATAAAAATTTATGCGTACCAAATATTTCATAATATTTAATAAAACTCATGGTTGTTGATTTTAATTATTCACTATCAATTTTTAATTCTATATTTTCATGGGTGAGTAATATATATTGGAATAAATTCCTAGGCATTAGCATTTGTAATATATTTGGTGAAAAGTGTTCCTCTCCTCATTTAAAGAAAAACAATTTTTTATTAAAAATATATTAATCAGTTTTTAATTATTTTTAATACTCTATTTTGTGATTGCATTTATAAAAATGACAGTCAAGATGTCATATAAATATCTCAATCTTAAAACAAAACCAAAAATAAAACTTATTATGCTGTATTTTGAGTTTTTAAAAATCGAATTGGAACAAAACTTAATATAAAATATACTGTTTAAACGATTTAACTTTTTTTTATTAGATCAGTGCAATAATGACGCTTTGGCCGAGTGGTTAAGGCGTGTGCCTGCTAAGTACATGGGGTTTCCCCGCGAGAGTTCGAATCTCTCAGGCGTCGTCTCTTTCTCCTTTTATTTCCTCTCTCCTCTGATTTCGAAAAACAGAAATGATGGATTCAGAAGATGAAAAAAAGGGGCTTTTTTTAAAAGAACTTTTTTATAGCACACATTTGTTTGGCATTTATATTTATAAACAACTTAAGTAAAATCCAAAAATTATAATAAATATTCCAACTTTAATTAACTAAACGAATTACAAAGCTCAGCCAATTTTCTTTCTAGTAGTTTTATGATCAACTATGGTAGGCAAGTAAGGTGTAGGCTCATCGTACTCTCATCCATTGGCTTTAATTAGCTTTAATGGAATAAAAAAACGAATCAATTTTTTAAAACCTCTTTCTCCTTTTTTTCATCATCGAAAATGGACTTGATTTCAAGATTCTAATCAATATCATCAATATATAAATCAACTGCATTACTTTCATAATAAAGGAATAATTATATATATTATTTATAATTATAATTAAATATAAAGTTAATTTTACGTTTAAATTAAATGTTTAATTCAATAAACATAAATTATAAAACTACATGTTGCCATAGACCTTTAAAGACAACTTCATGACACGAAAATTGCAACAGCAATGCAGTGAAATTGACAAAAAAAAATTCATCTATAGATACATATAATCTCCAAATATCATGATTCTTAGGGCTAAATAAATCACTCTATCTTCATCTTCCAGATATCATGTCATCGACTTATTTTATCCTTTCCCAAGTTGCATCTTTTAATCCAACCAATTGCACGCATTGACACATTGGATTTACCCTTTCAAGCATGTTCGTTCACAGGAAACAAACAGCCAGCGAAATATGCAGAAGATCAAATGATATCATTTGATACTAGCACTGTACAAAGAAACTCTATGGCAAATGTACATTTCAACCAACTGGTGAATGCATGTGATCTCCTGGCTTCAACAATATCACAGAGTACAATCCCTTTCTCCCGTGCTTCTTCAACCAACTACCAATAATACTTGTATATTAATAATAGTCAGAAACTAGCAATGCCCCAACATATAAGAATTAATAGCGTGAAATGCACCAAACAGTTGATATACTATGGCATCCGACGCTAGAAAAGCGTTATCTATAGAAACCAAAGCAAGTAAAACAAAACTAATTTATACCCATAGTATTTATCATTAGTGTTCAAACTAGAAATTGTAAAAATGAATATACATTGGTTTACCATGCATAATATTATTCAATCACATGATAATGATCATTAGTGTTTAAAATAGTCCTTCAAACTATGATAAAGATATTGAATATTAATAATAAAGTTCTTAGCCAACGTTTACTCATTTTATTGTGATCTTATTCTTCTATGATCCAACTATGCTAGGCAAGCAGCGTGCAGGTTCTTCATATTCATCCCATCCAGTGGCTTGAATTTCCTCCAATGGAATCGAAAACCAATCCATTTCCTTATCATTGTCTTTCTCTCCATCCTCATCATCAGTAAGGACTTTATTTCCAAGAAAAATTCTAGATCAATTTCAGAATTCTAATCTGCATCGTTAATAAACAAATCTGCTGCATTACTTGACAACTTATTCTCACAAGGAAAACTATGATAAACTTTCCAAAATCTTTGTTTCGCTTCCTAGAAGACTGTTAAACCAACCGAATTATCCCATTCGAATACTTTGTCGTGTTCATACAAATTCTTCTTTAATTCAATCTTTATTTCCCATGACATTCACCCACTTCGATGCAGAATGTTTTCTCCCATGCAGGCAATGGTTCAAGTTTGGGATGAGTAGTCCTTTGTCTGGAACAACTTAGTTTACGATTATTCCCTCTTTGACAATATGACCTTCCTCTTTGACGATATTACAATTTTTTGTTTGAAAAAAAAAAAGAAAATTAAAATAAGAAAGATAAATATAATGTTAGTAAAATATGATTGACTTTGAAACGTATAGAATACTTTCCTTAAAGCTTCAAATTTCAAGTAGAATTGTGAAAATGACGAATAGAAAAATCCTTTATATAAATACCAAATAGATGTATCTTTCCATAAAATATAATGTATCTTTTAACAAAATACCCATTCATAAGGTTGTATTGTTTTATAAATTAATTTTGGATAAGATTATGTCTTTGTATGATAATATTACGTACAAAGTTACGTCTATACAATATTATTATTCATCAATTAATAAGTATAATATATTTTATTTTTCTAGATAAGTAAAATTCAAAATTATAGACTTTTTTTATTTTATTTTCATCATATTTATATTTTCAGATGTGATATTATATAATTAGTTTCGTCGTCGCATAGGTAAATAAATAAATAAAATTTATTATGATTTATAAAAATATATATTATGATTTAGTTTGGATGGATTTTGAAAAGAAAAAAATACATTTATTATGCAGTATTTTGAGTTTTTAAAATTCGAATTGGAACAAAACTTAATATAAAATATACCGTTTGAACGATTCAGTTTTTTTAAAAGTAAAATTTTAATATATAATATTTCAAAATTATTTGAAAACTTGAATATAGAATTTAATCAAACCGAATTTGATCTGCTTGAACGATAGTTATTTTATAATATTTATAAATACTATATTGAAATGATGGAACAGCGACGCTTTGGCCGAGTGGTTAAGGCGTGTGCTACATGGGGTTTCCCCGCGAGAGTTCGAATCTCTCAGGCGTCGTTTCTTTTTCCCTTTTTTCCCTGTTGATTTTGAGAAAGTCAAAATGCTTCTATGATGGGTTCAGTTGCGAAAAACAAAGGTTTGGGCAACTTTAAAAATTAAAACCAAACTTGAACCAAATATAATATAATTTTTTTACTAAAAATAAAACAACATAAGTGAGAAAAAAGGACATCCTAATTCAATACAGAAGGATTATAATCAAAGGTTCCTTCAATAGATGAAATCGTAATAACTCTAGATCTTTAATTTTGGCCAAAAGATCTGCCATTGTATTCTGCATCTAGGGAATATGTTTGACACAAATCTCTCAAGAGTGAATAAGCATGTGATGGTATCAGACAGAGCTCCATCATCCTACTATCCGCAACACTACCAACAAGAATAATCTCAATCAACAGAGCATTATCACACTCTAATTCCAACTTCCGAAATCCTTATTCCATGCTAAGTATAGCTCTTCAAGCACCGCCTTTACTTCAACCTAAAATATTATACATTCTTCAATCGACATTGAAAAATCACATAACCACAACCCATTAGTATCTCTGATAACACCTCCAATAGAGACACAAGCCCTTGAAGAGAACACAGTACCATCAGTATTAAGTTTAACATAACCCACCGCAAGAAGCGACCAATGTGAACTTACTACCCGAGGGTAATAATCAGAAAATTTGGGATACGTTGATAAAACACTTCTCGTCCAACTTGTGCCTATATTCACTATTTCTTAAACACAACTGCAGGCAAAAGAGAAAACAAAAATATTTCAGTTCTTCCAAAATATCCCACAAATATAATATAAATTTCATCTGTTTATTTTTTATTTTGTATATACTGTTGTAACGTTATTTAATATAAACTTAAAAGACATGTGATTTATTGATAGTGTTATATTCTTTGCTCAAGTGATAAGAGGTCAAACCCTGATAATAAAAAAAAAAACTTAATTATAAATTAAATCAAACCCATTTAATTCGAATAATTACAAAATTTTAAATTGATGAACCGAAATAGAACTAAATCAAATACATTTGAATGCTTGAGTTTTTCAAATATTTAAATAATTACAGGTCAAAAGGAAGTAACCATTTAGAACCATTAACCTTCATATGCCTAATCCATGATGATTGGATTCACTAATATCATGATGTGCACTCATTCACTAATATCATGATGTGGTCTCTTTTCATCACACATTTTAACAATGACACTTGTCACTGTTTAATTGGTAAACATCAATAATGTTACTTTTAAAAGTTGATGAAAAATAGTGTTTGTTTATTCATAAAGTGAAAAGTTAAAGTTAATTTATTCACCTACAATTAACATGTCTATTCATAAAGGTGTTATGTATGTATTTGTTAAAAATTATATCTTTCTTCAACAAATATATAAAGGACTTTCATATTGGGGTTATGATTACAATCCTTAAAGATCAATTAAGAATTTTTATATTTTAACATTTACTATCATCTGTAAACATGGAAAATCAAAAGCAAGACAAACAAAGCTTTTCAAGGCGTCTAACTCGAAACGAAGTGGAGGATCGCATAATATTGTTCTCTTATGCTGTGATTGCTGAGTTTTTTGAGTTCCAACAAGATCGTATGTTTTACATGGATATTATAGATAGTTTGGGAAAAGAATGGACATTTGTGGGCTCATTTTATACGAACCAAGAAGTTGGGAATTATGTTTCCATAAGTTTACGACAGTTTTTTACTGAAAAAGGATTGAAAGCAAACGATGAAGTAACTTTTACAAAAATACCCCAAGGTGAAGATGAATGGACGTGGAAAAAATTTAAGGTTGAAATCAAGAGAAAAATCACATTGTTTGGACAGGATATCTGGGGGGAACTCATGGTGTAATTTTTATGCGTTCATTGGGGGGTGGGGGGAGCCACTTAATAAGCTATGTCTTTCATATGCAAAATATTTCATCATATTTAATAAAACTCGTGGTTCCAAATATATTTATCTTTTTAAAATAAAACAATGACAATTTCATTTTAAAAAAAACACTAACCCAAACCTATACTAATGGATATGAATAGTATATACTAACGGCCAAAGAGTTTGTAAATGTCAACAAAAAATGGAAATTTTGAACCTGTACCGACGGTTTGACCGTAAAAAATATGCCCCCTATACAAATGGAAAAAGTTCGTAAGTAAATCCCTGAAAAAATTATTGGAATAGTATATATTTCTAGGGCGATTTTAGTAACGGAGGGATCTGTCAGTGTAGGTTGAATGATATTTAGTGACAGTTTTCACCGTCAGTAAAAGTTTATGCAGATGCATGTTCTTGTGATGGTCTAAGTTTCGTGGAAACATCTCATTTACCTGTCGGTATAGGGTTTAGGCTGTTATATAATTTTGGGTTTTTGTGATGATGTTCTTTTCTTTTGCATAGCATTTTTTTTGTTGTTGTTGTATTGAATGAAGTAGTAAGAGTAGTGTCTTCTGATACATCTTGCAGGAAAAGCTTCTCAAAGTGAAGAATTATATACTTTTGCAAAGTGAAGAAAAATATAATACTGTTCTCTTCCACTGCATTTGCAGCGTTCTTAAATTGAGTTTAGTGAAGATTATCTATTTTGCATGGATATTATAGATAGTTTGGGAAAAGCCTAGATAATTCTAGGCACATTTCAAGCAAATAAGGAATTAGAAAATTATGCTTTGATAATTTGCCCACAATTTTCAATTAAGAAGGGACTCAAAGTCAATAAAGAAATTACTTTCATACAGGGTGAAGTCAAAAAAAAAAAATTTAGGGGGCGAAATTAAATTATAATTTTTACGATAGTAAAAATATAATTTTACCATTTTAATAGCTTATATTTTTATAATTTTTAAAGGATTAAATCAGTTTTTTTATCATTTTTAGGAGACTAAAGTATAATTTTACTAACTAAATTAAAATTTTAAAATTTTAAATGGACTAAATAAAAATTTTCATTTTAAGAAGGTCGGGCCCCTGCAAGCCCCTAGATGCGCCTATTTTTTAGAAAGATATCAACAAAAAATCACATTATTTGGATAGGACATTTGCAGAGAGCTTAGGGTGTAAATTGCCAAAAAAAGAAAAGAAATTGTGTACCAAATATTTAATAATCTATATTATATATAAAATGTTTGACTCGATTAGTGACACGAGTCAATTCAACATCAATTTAATTACAAAATTATTAAAATGCCCTTACATTAAAAGGTAACAAATATCATCATAAAAGTATTTTCATCTTTTTATATTTTATATAGTCTTCAAATAAAACAACTCAAAAACATTATTTGAGAATTAATTACAATACCAACAAATTCTTATGTAAAACACTCGTAAAACCTAGTATTTAATGAAACTCGTAATTCCAAATATATTATTCTCTATATTTTTAACACTTATTTTATTTTATTTTCTCATGCACTCACATGCTGAAGTTGCCATAGTAAAGACAAAAGAAGTCAGATTAGTTATAAAAGCCATCTTTATTTAATAAATATCAATGTGGTGAGGGGATTGTTCGATGCACAAGACATAATAAATTATGCTACTTAAAACTGTAATGATCGAATATAAAAGCCATCTTTATTTAATAAATATTTAATGAAACTCGTAATTCCAAATATATTATTCTTTGTTTGTCTTGAATATTCGAATATCATTTTACCAGTTTACTCTAAAAAATTTTCAAAATAAGGGTAATGTTCGGTATTTAAAGAATTCGAAGAATCGTGCCCTAACATACTAGGTTTCGCTTTCTTTGTTTGTCTTGAATTTTCGAATATCCTCTTAAGGCTAAAACGCACGTATTAAAGGCAAGCTCACAATTGAGGGTCAAAAATGTTGTGTCCTAACGTACTGGATGTAATGTTTTACCCTGAGGTGAGATGGTCTTTAATACACATTTGACTTACCTAAATGTTTTAAAAGCCAATAAAAGGAGGATCGCGTTTTGAACTCTGTCCAAATCTTTAATTTTCGACGTTAAGACACTAAATAATCAATCAAGTACCAATTTTGGGCGTGTCGAGGGTGTTAATCCTTCCTCGTACGTAACTGACTCCCGAACCGGTTTTCTATTTTCGCAGACCAAAATCGTTGTTTTGAAAAATTTATTTATTTATTAAAAACGACCGTGTTTTGAGGTGATCCAATCACACCCTATTAAAAACGATTGGTGGCGACTCCCAACTTTTTGTTTTCAAAAGTCGATTTCCCGTTTTTAAAAAAATGGTTTTGACAGCTTGGCGACTCCACTGGGGACATCAGAGAGTCGAGCTGTAAATTGATTGTTTTCTGTCTTCTTGTCAAAAATTGGAAATTTGGTTTTTAAATCTACGATCCTCTCATTGCATTTTCTGTGTCTTTGTCGGTTTTTATCATGTAGGTTTTACTTTATTTGTCGAGTCTCTCGATATATTCTTGCATCATATTGCATGACTGTTGTGGTCGCACCTTTTAAGTGGGAGTGAGGAACTATGCCTTCGTGAGGTTTTCACCTCCGCATAGGCTAGGGGATCGCTTCCGGGATACATCCGTACCTATGTCTTCGTGAGGTTTTCACCTTCGCATGGCCATAGAGAAATGTATCCCCCTGAACCGAACTTGGTCCATATGAGCCTATAATGGGTGAGGATTGAGGAATCTGCTGGTTCAGGTACCCCTTTCTTTAGAACTGAACCACATAAAGTAAACCCTAGGAGCCTACCCTAGTTTGGGCTACGCCAAACCTTAGTGGTTACCCAGATAGGTGTTCTAGGTTGTTTATTTCTCCTGCACTAACGTGTTTCATTTTGTTTATGTTTGCATCATATTGCATAGTATTTTCATCATAAAAAGGAGGTGTCGATTCACAGTTCGGTTACTAATAGAAAGTTTTGCCATAGAGAGTGAATTCCTTGATAAAGTGAAGGATAATGTGGTTATCCGGAAATGGTTAGGGAGCACACGATCAGAAAAGGGCGGCAGAGTTGAAGAAGGCACTACACCGGCATCGTAGCCGCAACTCGGTAATGAAATTTAGCGTCAAGCCGTATATGTAATCCACTTTATGTAAAAGATTTTGTTTTTCAGTGAAGTTTTCTAAATGGAATTGAATCAGAGTCGACGTCTTCTTTTACATTCATCCCATGCATTTGCATTACATCACATAATGTGCATTAATTCAAAAAAGAACCCTATTAACTAGAGGTTATTTTTAATTAACCTGGAACATCACTATTACACTCGAAGAAAGACAAAAGCCATGGATCAGAGGTTGGAAAAATTAGAACAGCTGCAAAAGGAAATACAAGAACAGCTGCATTTACAAATGCAGGAACAGTTGGCCAGGATCCAACAAAAGATAAGGGATCAGATGCTGGAATCCCAGAGAAGCATGCTAGAATCCCATAACAACATGATGAGCCAGCTGACACAGCTGCTGAAGGGAGGGTTTGACAAAGTAAAGGGCCCTATAGGGGATACTGGGAATGACAACGATGAATCTGCTTGTCCTACAAGCTTTGCCCCAGTAAACATTCAAACACAGCCACCAAGAGTGTCTGTTAATGTTAAACTCCTGTATCAAACCGACACTTCAGCACCGGTAAATTTCCCAATAGGTTCAAGTTTATACCTTGGAGACCATCTTGTAACCCTCGATGTCCCCAACTTCAACGATGCAGCAGAAGAGGAAAAAGCAAAAGCTGAGCTCTCAAAACAGTTCGAAGATCGATGCAAATGGTTGGAGGAGAAGTTCAAAGCATTAGAAAGCGCTGATTACCAATGCGGAGTGGATGCTAAGGATTTGAGTTTGGTCCCAGATTTGGTACTCCCTCCAAAGTTCAAGATGACAGAGTTCGAAAGATACAATGGGATCAGCTGCCCCGAGGCCCATATTACAATGTTCTATCAAAGAATGACAGGATATGTCAACAACGACCAATTGTTGATTCACTGTTTTCAAGATAGTTTGACTGGGGCCACGGCTAAATGGTACAATCAATTGAGTCGGGCTCAAGTCAAATCATGGAAGGACTTAGCACAGGCCTTCATGAAGCAGTATGGTCATGTAACGGATATAGCACCCGATAGGATTACACTCTAGAATATAGAGAAGAAGTCAAGCGAAAGTTTTCGGCAGTACGCTCAAAGGTGGAGGGAGGTCGCTACACAAGTCCAACCACCGTTGCTAGCAAAAAACAACCATGCATTTCATCAATACCTTGAAGGCACATTTCATCAATCACATGTTGGGGAGCGCAACTAAGAGCTTCGCAGATATAGTGATGTCTGGTGAAATGATTGAGAATGCAATAAGGTGCGAAAAAATAGAGGCTGGAGAAAGCACGAGGGGGTTAGCTCCGAAAAAGAGAAAAAACGAAGTGAGTAATGTGAGCTTAGGATATTCAAAGCCTTTCATTGTTAATCAATCGAGAACGGTAGTCACAGGCCAGCAAGTTGCACCAAGGCAGGAGCCCAGCACAAAGAGAAATACGAAGATGATACAGTTTACCCCTATCCAAGTGACATATAAGGAGCTATACAAAAGATTATTTGATGCACATGTTGTAGCACCGTTCTACTCAAAACCCGTGCAACCTCCATACCATAAGTGGTACAATAAAAATGCCCAATGTGAATACCACGCGGGAATCACGGGGCAGTCGATAGAAAATTGCATCCCTTTTAAGAAGTTAGTCGAAAGGCTTGTTGAAATGGGTATTGTGAAGTTCGACAACAGGTCTGGCATAGAAAATTTGTTACCCAACTATGCTGATGAGGGGGTAAATGCAATAATCAATGATGCAGAGAAAAAAATTTGACAGGCATTCACCTTTGCATACTTGAGAGTGTTTTAAACGATGGAACGGTGGAAAAGATCCCTGTATTTTTTAGGGCTAATCTAGAGTCATATTCAAAACACACTTGTTGCTTTAAGCCTAGAGGCAATAAGAATCATTTTGTGAAATAGGCTTATGTCTAGCGTCTTTATTTCAATGAAATACATTCTTTTGTTTCTTATTTCAAACATCTGTTTTTTACCATTTCATTCATAATCATACCACACGAGTAAATATTCTTGGTTTCTCTTATTCTTCAAATTTTCTTTCATCCTTATAACAGGTCTCCAGATATCAATGATATAAGTGACACTGTTGCTAACTTAGAATCTCCTTTTGAACGATATATGTGTTTAGTGGGACCTCAAGACTTTGAAGATGACTAAGATTGTAGCTTATCTCTTGATCTGTTGATGACGGTGAACAAGATGAAAAGCAAACCTCATGTTGCAAAGAATCAGTGAAACCCATAATCTTCTTCTATATGGGGCATGTGTGCCGTCGGGCTAATTTCGCCAAAAGCCTCTGACGAGTATCGATTCTTTTTGTGGTCGTCGATTATGTTGCCAAGTGGACAGAAGCTGCCTCATATGTCAATGATGTGAGATCAATAACCAGCATTTTCTATGTTAGTATGGAGTACCGAAAGAGACCATATCTGACGATGTTCCAAATTTAAATAGCAGTATGATATCTGAAGCATCCGGGCTATTCAATATTAAATACCATATCGCCCAAAAATGAACGGTGCAAAAAAAAAAGATCATGGGAGCCTCTATCAGAACCTCTACCGGGGCAACGTTTTTCATTGATTTATGGAATGAATGCAATTTTGGCAAGCTCTCTTCTCCACGAGTTTCTTCAGAGTTGAGTAAATCCAATTCCGATGATCAAGTGAACCTGATTGAAAAAGGAGGTCGAAAATTATCCGTTACGGTCAAATGATACGAAGTGATGACGGAAAGATCATTCCAAAAAATTTCATCAAGGAAACTTAGTTTTGAATAGGATCCTTCCCATACAAAAGGATCTTAGTGAAAATGGATGTCAAATTGGGAATGACCTTATCCCTGGTGGGGGCATTGATGTTGATTAAGATAAATGGAAAGAACTTGTCTGACCATGTGAACTTGGATTTAATCGAAGAATACTTCACTTTCAAAAAAAAAAAGAGAAAAAAGAAAGAGAAAAAAGGAAAAGAAAAAAGAAGAGAAAAAAAAAAGAGAAAGAAAAGAAAAGCAAATGAGAGGCCAAGGCGAAAACCCGCAAAGGGCACTTTGAGACCAAAAAGGATTTGAGTTGAAAACCTGAAAAGGGCGGCTCGAATTTGGATCGAAAGTGGGGCATATAGTAGTCTTACTATGCCTGAGTTAACAATGAGGAAGTATGCTACATCTTGGGGCATTGACAAAGTATTTCGGATCACCTAAACACATGTTGAGCCCAAATGGTCATCAAGAAGTTTGTACAGAGAAGCTCAGGCTGCAATATCTGGGGCACTTAATTTTCTATCTTACCCATGTTTACTATCCTTGGTTGCCTTATTCTTTTAGAGATACGCCCCAATCATTTTTATTTTATTACCTTGGATATCTCCGATTACTTTAATTGTTGCGAGCTATGCTCTTAATTAATTTCATTCTTATCCCTTGCCATGATCTCTTTCAAGCATTTCGCATTGAAATATAGATTAAATATTTCCACAAAGGAGATTCTGCTTATGACTCTAGAAGTTTCTAAATAATACGTGAACCTGAAACAGGACTGTTGTTTAGAATTTACTGAGCCTACGGGTTGGAATTGTATGAGGGACTACCCCTTAAGATTTTCTGTCAAATATATTAGAGACAAATATTGCATTGAAGGTACAATCTTGACGAATAGCAAGCAATGTCAACCCAAGCTTTAAAAGGGGATCATTCTCGAGAGAAAGATGGTATTTTGCATCCATACAAATATCAAGCATATACATCTGGTCATGGCACCCAATGAATGGTGTAGCAGACCAAATTAATGGAAGAAGAGTCAAATCCTGTACCCTTAAAATTGCAGGGGGAATGAATTGAAGAGGAATCAGATTATATTCCCCCGAGTTGCAGTAGGAGAGTTTGAAGATGGTGCAAGCCTTATATCCTATGAAATACAATGGACTGGACCTTCAAATTATAGTGGGGCAAACCAGTTGAACAAAATGGATTGTTTCTATGAGTTTTCTGTCGAAAAGTAGCAGCTGAACAAGAAAGACTCATGTCAGTGAAGCGATAGCCTTAACAGACAGCGAGTAATGGTAGCCCAAGCATTAAAATGGGATTATTTTCATGACATTCTGCACTCGTACAAATTTCATTCATAATGCATTTAGTTAGGGGCATTTGATTCATGTTGATCATAACATCCTAATCATTTAGCATAAGCATAAACCACAGGAAATCACTTCTACAAATAGATTCCCCAGTGGACAATGTAGCAAGATTGATTAAAATTACAGATTTCGGCAAGCCTTATCCCACTGAGCAGGAGTGGAACAGACTAAATATAACAGATCTCATCCCACTGGCAGGAGTGGAATAGATCAAATTTCGACAGATCTTATCTTCGCTGAGCAGGAGCGGAGCAGATCAAATTTTGACGAATCTTATCTCCATATATCAGCAATGGAGCAGATTTCAGCCACCAGCCTTATCTTCACTGAGCAGGAGTGGAGCAGGCTAAATACTAGATCTTATCTTCGCTGAGTAAGAGCGGAACAGATCAAATTTTAGTGAATCTTATCTCCATGTATCGACAATGGAGCAGATTTCAGCCACCAGCCTTATCTTCATTGAGCAGGAGTGGAGCAGGCTAAATACTAGATCTTATCTTCGCTGAGCAAGAGCGGAGCAGATCAAATTTTGGTGAATTTTATCTCCATGTATCGGCAATGGAGTAGATTTCAGCCACCAGCCTTATCTTCACTGAGCAGGAGTGGAGCAAACTAAATACTAGATCTTCGGAGCAGATCAAATTTTGGTGAATCTTATCCCATGTATCGGCAATGGAGCAGATTTCAGCCACCAGCCTTATCTTTACTGAGTAGGAGTGGAGCAGGCTAAATACTAGATCTTATCTTGTTGGCGAGGCGAGCAGATCAAATTTTGGTGAATCTTATCTCCATGTATCGGCAATGGAGCGATTTCACCACCAAACCTTATCTTCACGGGAGGAGTGGAGCGGGCTAAATACTAGATCTTATCTTCACGGCGAGGCGGGCGAGATCAAATTTTGGTGAATCTTATCTCCATGTACCAAGCAATGGAGCGATTTCACCACCGACCTTATCTTCATCGGCGGGAGTGGAGTAGGCTAAATACTAGATCTTATCTTCGCTGAGCAGGAGCAAAGCAGATCAAATTTTGATGAATCTTATCTCCATGTATCGGGAATGGAGCAGATTCCAATCATCAGCCTTGTCTTCACTGAGCAGGAATGGAGCAGGCTAAACATACCAGATCTTATCTTTACTGAGTAGGAGTAAAACAGATCAAATTACAGCAGATCACATCTCTGTAAAGCAGCAACGGAGCGTTTTGAAGCAATAAGGTGCGGTGGGTTACGGCAAAGAAGACAAGACTCAGCCAGCCCAGGCAAATTTGGCCCTTCTAAAATCTTTGCTCTATTCTCGTTACACGACAATGAGCAAAGAGGGGCAGCTGTAGGACCAAATTTCTGCCCGGGCCCAATCAAACCAGCCCAAATTAAACACCCCACTAAACCGACCACTAACTCCATCACCCTACTAAACCATCCACTACCTCCATCACCCCCACACCCTACTAAACCGTCCACTACCTCCATCACCCCCACTACCTCCATCACCCTACTTGTTATAAATTGTAAAATTTGGCTATAAAAGCCAGGGAAAAACTATTGTATGGGGGGGATTTTGGAAAGGATTTTTAGACGATTTTTGGAGGAATTTCATAGAGAATACATATACGAAATCAAAGAGAATACAAATCAGATTTTTAAGGTAACTTTTTATATTATTCAATTTTGTTTACTTTGGCGTTTACATTTTTTCTTTACACAAACGAAAGAAGGGAAAAGAGAGGAGTTTACCTCGATTTTATTTCCTTTCGATTTGGCCCCAAAGTTTTCATTTTAATTCAATTTAACCCATTTTTATTTTTGTTATTTTCTTGTTAAATTAATTAATTTGAGCTTTATTCTCATTATTTCTATATTTGTTTTTTTTATTTTCTATTAATTTAATTAATTTGAGTTATGTTTCATATTATTATATTATTTATTTATTATTATATATTTATTATGTAAATATATATATATATATATATATATATTTTAAGCGAAGTTAATTATTTTAAATATAAATTTCTATTATACATAGACTTATTATATTATTTTTTTATACCATTGTTTATTATCGGTTACCATTTTTATATCAAATTATTATTATTTACTATTTCTCACTATTACTAATTTAACATTGTTATTCCAATTTTTTTTTACTATTATCCCCATATTTAATGTTATCGTCAACATATTTTTTGTTATTATCATCATGTTTTTAATATTATTATTAATACTATTAGCACAATGTTTATTATATTATTGTATTTACTATTACTTGTTGTTTTATTAATTATTTCTATTAATTACTATTATTATTATTTATTATTTATATATGGTTGGCATTATTCTTGTATTATTATTTTCATGTTGTCTATTATCATCATTTTTAAAAAATCTATGTCCTTAATTCATTTATCCATTGATCTTCTCTCAAAATTTTTCAAAATAAAGGCAATGTTCGGTATTTAAAGAATTCGAAGAATCGTTTCCTAACGTACTGGGTTTCGCTTTCTTTCTTTGTCTTGAAGATTCGAATATCCTCTTACCAGTTCACTCTCAAAAAATTTTCAAAATAAGGGCAATGTTCGGTATTTAAAGAATTCGAAGAATCGTGCCCTAATGTACTGGGTTTCGCTTTCTTTGTTTGTCTTGAATATTCGAATATCCTCTTAAGGCTAAAACGCACGTTTTAAAGGCAAGCTCACAATTGAGGGTCAAAAATGTTGTGTCCTAACGTACTGGATGTAATGTTTTACGTTGAGGTGAGATGGTCTTTAATACACATTTGACTTACCTAAATGTTTTAAAAGCCAATAAAAGGAGGATCGCGTTTTGAACTCTGTCCAAATCTTTAATTTTCGACGTTAAGATACTAAATAATCAATCAAGTACCAATTTTGGGCGTGTCAAGGGTGCTAATCCTTCCTCGTACGTAACTGACTCCCGAACAGGTTTTCTATTTTCGCAAACCAAAATCGTTGTTTTGAAAAATTTATTTATTTATTAAAAACGACCGTGTTTTGAGGTGATCCAATCACACCCTATTAAAAACGATTGGTGGCGACTCCCAACTTTTCGTTTTCAAAAGTCTATTTCTTGTTTTTAAAAAAATGGTTTCAACAATATTGTTACTATTTTGTTATTTTTATTTGGATATTGTATAATTCTTGTCCTATTTTTAATTTTACTATTATTTTAGAGGTATTTATTTATTAAATTGCACCTTAAGTATAATTTTTTTATAATTTATTTTTAATTTGTTAAAAATATTTATTTTAAAATAGGAAAGAAGCAATTATTTATTAAGAGCGTAGGATTTTGTTGCAAAAGCGAGGAGGAAAACTGCGGGAGATGAATAAAACCTGAGGAAACCCAAGCATCGGAAATGAAAGATTACTTCAGTTAATAGGCGTCGATTTTTGGGGGAATGATCGATGGGGATTGCAAGAGATATGGAGAAAGTTGAGAGGGTACACCTGAGGAGAGGATATGGAGTCTCAAAAAGATGATGACTCCTAGTCCTAAAGAAAGTCGTTCTTCGTGGAAGAAATGAATTTGAGAAAGTAACTCCTGGTGCTTCTAATGTCAAATTACATTACCGGAGAGGAAATGTCCTAGGTTGTAGTAATTAATGGGGAGTGTTGGTTTTTTCTTTTGTTTGTTTGATTTTATTGGGTCGGACTTTTGGTTTCCTTTTTGCTGTAATAGTGCTTTACTTAATATATTCCAACCGATTTTTTAAAAAAAAAAATTAGTTTTTTTTATGTATTATATATATATTTAAATTTTTTATATAAAAAAATAATTTTAGTATGACTAGGTTAGGTCTAAATTTTAATATTTTTATTTGGGTCGAGTTTAAGTAAAAGTTTAGGCTCAATTTTCAGACTAAGCCAAACTTATGAATCGAGCTTAAAATTTTGTTATGGCCTGGTCCATTAACAACTTTACATTGAATTTGGCTATGCTAATTAGGTTATACTTTCGGACTAACACTATTGATTTATATTTATGTAATGCTGCTAATTAATTCAATGGTGTTATGTGATAGCTTTTTAATATGTCACATGGTAAATATAAATTAAAAAAATTTAAATTATTACTTGAATTTGATGTTGATGCTGATGCTGATGTGTCATACTCATATGTCACAAAATTAAAACTATAATCTTTTTCAATATGTTAAAAAGTATTTGAAATGAACCCCGTGTGTTGGTCTAATGGTTAGGATGTTCATTGCCCCAAATGTAGCCTGAATTCAAGTCGCGCTAGTCGCGTTGCTGTTAGGATTTTACTCTCCTCTTATAATTAAAAAAAAAATTCAAAAAAGCTCTCTTGGAATAATTTTAAATAATTATACAAACAATATTTTTATCACACATACCCATTCAATATTACATTTTAACTATTGTTTAGTTTGTATTAATTAAATTAAACACATTTTCATTCCATTTAAGTAATATGATATGGTTTTGCCGGGTTCAAGAAAAAATTATATATGATGGATGATTTTGTTAATTTTAAAAGTTTGATGAAAAGTTGTGTTTGTTTATTAGTTTGGTGAAAAATAGTTAATTCATCGATATATAATTACATATCTGTTCACAAAGGTGTTATATATTTATTTATTATAAAGATATCTCTCTTCAACACATATATAAAGGATTTTTGTAATGAGTTATAATCACCGTCTTTAAAGTTCAATTTAGATTTTTTCCTACTCTTGATATATTTCAGTATTTACTGCAATCCGTAGTTATGGAAAACCAAGAACAAGGCAGGCTAACATTTTCCAAACGTCTTACCCCAATTGAAGTGGAGAAACGCATAATATTGTTCTTTTACAACGTGGTTGCAGAGTTCTTTGAGTTTGAAGAAGGTCGTCAGTTTTTTATGGATGTCACAGATAATTTAGGGAAAGAATGGACATTTGTTGGCACATTTCATGCCAACAGTATTGTTGAAAACCATGTCTCCATAAGTTGGGCGCAATTTTCACTTGAAAAAGGATTAAAAGCGAACGACGAAGTTACTTTCACTGAAAAACTCCAAGGTAATGGACCGTGGAAAAAATTTAAAGTTGTAATCAAGCGAAAAATTAGATTGTTCGGGCAAGATATATGGGGAGAACTCATGGTGTAAATTGTGAAAAAAAAAACCTTTTTATGCCATTGTTCTTCAATGTTGGGGGGAGCCATCAAAAAATAAAAATAGGTACTAATGTTATATGTTTAATGTACCAAATATTTCATAATATTAATAAAACTGTGGTTCTAAATATATATTTTCTTTTTATTTTATTAATCTCTTTTATTATACAATGTATTATGAAAAAAATGAAAATCATCCATATTCTTTAGGTAAATTGAAATCATCCATACATTTTGAAAATAAAAACATTTATGATGAAGTACTTTTAGTGTTAAACCAAATTTGATTTGATGTGTTTGAAGGATTTGGTTTTTCAACTTTTAAAAGTAAACTTATATTTAAAGTTAATTTTATTAATTAAAATATAAAATTAATTTGGTTGGTTTTAAAAGAGTTGTGACTATAACACTTGTCATAGTTTAAACTACTTGGATTTGATGATGATATGTAAGTTGAATAGATATGTTGGAAGAATTTTTGGCACTGTTTTTATTATCTACGGTATATTAATCAAATTCATATCAAGACATTATGTGCCTGTTTAACATATTTTCATTAAATTATATAAAGGATATTATCATAGTACCCAATTCATGTTACTTGAATATTTATTACAATTTACAATTTTTTTTGGTGAAAAATATTATTTTCTTCTTTAATTTCAAAGAAAAGAAACAGTTGGTTGTGATGGATGCAGGGATCATTCCAATGAAGAAAAAGAAAATTATATTTCCATATCACCGAACAAACAACCATAATATAAATTATTTAATATACTTGACGAGCAATGACGCTTTGGCCGAGTGGTTAAGGCGTGTGCCTGCTAAGTACATGGGGTTTCCCCGCGAGAGTTCGAATCTCTCAGGCGTCGTCTCTTTTTCCTTTTATTTCCTCTCCCCTCGGATTTTCCATTTTTTTTTTTTGTAACTTTTTATAGCACGCAGTTTTTGGCATTTATATTTATAAACAACATTAAATAATTATACATACAACGTGAAATACGAAAATGACGAATAGAAAATTTATTTATATAAATACTAAATAAATGTATCTTTCAATATATCTTTTCATAGGAAACTAATATTTTTGATTCATTATGTTTACAGTATAAAATAAAAATTAAATTATATCTAGATATATTTATGAGCCTAAACAATCTACGTTAAAATTTAGTACATTGCATTCTTATCGTGCTTAAATTATAGATAATATGTTCAAATTTTAATTGACTAAACTATTTACAAATGTCTGCCAATTTTCTTTTTATTTGTTAGTTTTATAATCCAATTATGGTAGGCAAGCAGGTTCTCCTCCTCTTCTTCATCATTGGAAATGGACTTTATTTTTTAGAAAATTTTTGAGTTAATTTTAAGATTCCAATCAATATAAATCAACTGCATTATTTGGTAATATAAATCAACTGCATTTTCTATTTGTAATAATTTTCTTAACGATTCTTGAGTATGTCGTTTTTTGTGATCCAAGAATCTCTCAAAGACAAAATACAATCAATGACTTACATCAAATTCAAATTTAAAGAAAATAAATTTTAAAAATAATGGTTACAAAATAAATAAAGAATTATTCTTTTATTATCTTAACGTTAATTTAAGCCATTCTTATTTTGAAAGTTAAAAAAATATAATATTTCAGATTTAAAATTTCAAAAAAAAAACTGTATTTTCCTTTCTTTTCTTTTTTCTTTTTTTTTTTTTGGTTAAAAGCTACGTTGCTAAAAAATTTCCCACTCACGTGATTGACCGTGGAAATCATATATATATATATATATATATATATTTGTCGCAATTTTAAGTAATTTATATATTACTTTAAAAATAATTTCTATAATTATATATTATTTATAAATTAAATATAAAGTTAATTTTACGTTTAAATTAAATATTTAATTAAATAAACATAAATTATAAAAGTACTTGCATTTTTTTTTGTCAATTTCACTGAATTGCAATTGATTCAGAGCGAAGTGGAGAAATATATATTCTTGAAGCCTTCTTTGACTTGAAAGAAGGTGGTCTATTTTGCATGGATGCTATAGATATAAGGTTGCCACAGTTTTCAACTGAGAAGGGACTTAAAAAGCCGACGACCAAATTACTTTCATAGAAAAACCTGAACAGGAAAATTAAAATTGAAATTAAGACTTTAGTGCAAACTGTTGAAGGAGAGGCAGCGTATGAAATTTAATAAAACCATGGTTTGTGATGCACTCACATGGTGAAGGTGCCCTACACTCAGATTAACCATAAAGTCAACAAATTATTTTTGATTTGGTCATCGTGAGCGTAATGCATGACGTAAATTCCTAGGTATTAGCAATGGTGAGATTACACCAATATTGGAGTGCCAAGTTTAAATTTGAGTTGGAGTGAATCATAATTCATTTTTTATAAAAAAAAATAATTGATATATTTAGAATCGCATTTTGTGGATGTTGATGATATTCTACTTGCATCTCAAGGGAATTTATTGTACAAAATCGATAAAGATCTGCTCTATTTTTTAATTCTGAGCTCTAGTATGTCATGCTGAAAATTTTAATAAAAGAAAGACATTAATTTTACAATTATAAATAATTTGTCTTATTTTATATTATCGATTTCAATCTGTTAGTTTAAATTTTATTTTTATATTAAAATATAAAAATAAAATTTAATTCAATAAAATTGAACCTAGAATCATATAACTTAAACTTGATTTAATAAAATTTAAGCCGACACTTCTAATAAAATCAGATAAAAACAAATATTCAAATCGATTTTCAGCTTAAAAAAAAAAGTAAGTTACACGGATAGTAATTCAATTATAAAAAAAAAATTTATTTTAAGCACCCAAAAAAAATTTACAATTTAAGCACTCACATCACATAGTTTGATTATTTTTGTTACTCTAGTTGAAATCACAAGCAGGTAGATGATGTCACAGTTAAAAAAATCAGTATAATAAAAAAATTATCTCTCAGCTTTTACATATGGTATAAATTTAGCCATAATTTTAAAGAATTAACTCTCAATTTGATCCTTTCTAAAAAATTATCAAAAATTACATAAATGTTTTCAAAAATATAATAATAAATTTAAATTTTATATCATATTAATATTAATATTAATATTAAATAAAGAAAACCTCCACCTCTCCTGGACTTAAACTTAAATCTTAATATTAATATTAAATTTTTAAGTTTATTATATTTTTAAAATCTTTATTTATTTTTATATTTTTAAAATTATGATTAAATTGAAAAAATTTATAAATTTTGAGAGTTAATTTTTAAAATTATGACAAAATTGATATGATATGTAAAAGTTGAGGGTTAAATTTATTATTATACTGACTTTTAACTATCACATTATCTTACCTTTTGTGATTTTAACAGAAGTGACCAAAATGACCTAACAATATAACTTGAGTGCTTCAATTGTAAACTTTTTATTTTGAATGCCTAAAATAAAAAATTTTAATAGTTAAATGACTATCCAGGTAATTTACCCTAAAAACATTATTCTACTCCCTAGACTTCATTTATTCGAGTAGTAATAACTCAAGCTGCTTTTATCAGCCGACAATCTCTCGCTCTCTCTCTCAATTCAGAGTTCTCATATAAACTCCAAGTCAAGTCTCTCTCTAACATACCCTTGACACCACCGCCATGGCTGTAGATCACCCAACCACCCCCAAACCCTCCCTCCCCACTCATTTATCCACCCCATTCCAATGGCAGCAGGCTCGTCGGAGACTTTTCTTCCTCCGCCGGCGAAATCATAAGGTACCCACAGTTCGCCTTGGAGGGAAGAAACCACGACGAGGATCAATCTTGATAGTGAAGATCTTGAAGAAGATAAGATGGGTGAAGTTGCAGTATAGGTGCATGTTGAGAAAGCTAAGGAAACAATACAGGAACTTGATTAAGGATATGGTAGAAGCAGGAGCAAACATTGAGGCTTTACAGCAACGAATGTTTATGGAATCCACTTTCGCTCTCCCTGTTATGGGTGTTTCCTTCTCTACTTTCCCTTCTGCCTCTGCATCTGATCGTCCTAAAACCTTGTTGTTTTGAAATGTTTTATACCCTTTTACTCTTTCTTTTTCTCTCAATCTTCATAAGATAGTGAAATCGATCAAAATGTATACATACGTAACTTTGTTTTCTGCTGATATAATAGTATCCCTTGTAATTATTGTTTTCTTTTCCATTGCTTTTCTTTGATTCTTGTTTTCTAGCATTTTCTGAGTACACAAACATAGGTAGATTTCCCAGTTTTTCATTGATTGATGCGTTAGATATAGAGATTCTTGATTTAAACATTAATAATATGAGTTGATAACTGCTGCTAACGTATTGAAATTATATTCAAAACGAAATTGGTTGATCCTTTTCGTCGTTTTAATGCAGAAAAAAATGGTTTGAAAACGACTCTTGGTGATGAAACGTTAAGTAAATTTCTAAGTTAATATTGATTCTTTACTCAACTTGGTCTTGTTTTTCAATACGTATAATGGGATTGACAACATGATTAATGCCATCTCGACAAGATAATCTTAATTAATAAGAAGGGATTAACTTCAATAAATGGCCAACTCTTGCCTACATTCTAAATTAGTCCTCAAATTTCAAAAGGTTTTAATTGAGTACATAATGTATCAATATTGTTATTAATCAATTTCTAAACACTTATGTACTTACGTCCAGATCTGACATATTAAAAAAGGCAAAACAGCTTCAATAAAATTTAAAAAGGTTATTTCTTTTTTTAGCATGTTAAATTTTCGTTGTGCATGCAATAATTATATATGTGTTTATGTTATACTTTACGTCGATAATGGTAGTAAAAATGATCGCAAAGTAATTAGAAAGAAAAATAAAAACACAAAAATTTTACGTGGAAATCTTTTATCAGGAAAAACCACAGATAAAGGAGGAAAAATCCACTAATGTTGAAAATATAAATACAAGAGGTTTTCAGCTATGTGCTGTTTTAAAGGGTTAAACGGCCCTCGGACCTTCGCTCCCACAGATCCTCAATTTTGTTTCCCTATTTTATTTCTTTAACAAGTAAGTTGCACTTCGGACTTTTTAGGCCGGATCAAACAAGATCCGGGTCACACAACTCTAACAGTTTACAATTTGATAACTTGAACGCCTTTATATTAGGAATCAAATTACATTTTTCTCCTCTACTAAAAAAAGATAAATTAGTCCCTGTACATTAGATTAAACAATAAATCAATCCTTTCGTTAAAAATCTCACCAATTTCTACGGTTAAAAACTGACTATTTTATGTCAACATGAGACACATGTGGCACGCCACGTGTCATTGTCTGATTATTCTATCAACCACGCCAGTTTTTAACAGTACAAATTGATGAAATTTTTAATAGAAAGAATTAATTTACTCTTTAATCTAACATACAGTGATTAATTTGCCCATTTTTTTAGTAGAAGGAACAAATACAATCTCACTTCCAATATAGAAATCTCTATAATAATTTTACCCTGGTTTTACCTATTTTCCACATTAGTTTCGGTTTAACATTTAATATCATACTTGAAAATTTGAATTAAAACATTATGAAAGTTAAAACCAATTTGTGATCTCCATCATAAGTTGGAAACATATTGTGGAATTTAATATAATTGATATAGGAAGAAATGGCCGGTCATGTGATGCTTGATACTTACGTAAAGGGTGGCAGATAGGTCCAATGATAAAATGCAAAAAATTCACATATTTTAGAGATGGAAATTTGGAAGGACACACACCCACCCCCCTTTGAATTCAACATCTGCATCATCAATATATTCCTTTGGTTCCATCTCAACAAAGCACCAAATTTACACCATGTGCTTCATAGCTATTATCAAACAAATGGATACTATGAATCACATGGGACTAGTGGCCACCATGTTGACATCATCTTCTCACAAAGAAAAAAAAATGGGTTGCCTCCCACTCCCACTGACGACTGCTTCAGTGAATCCCATCTCAATCATTTGTGATGGTTTGATCAAAATACATGAATTCATCAGTTGAAAAATAATAAATTTCTAATATGATTTTCCTTGCGTCTTTTAGAATAAAGAGGGTTATTGAATAATATTATCTACTGAATCTGATTAGATCGATAGAATAGATTGATCGATTAAGTTCGGATTAGTTGGTATATAGCTCTAGAGAAAGAAATTGAACTAATTGATTCGTAAATCGAAACGAACCGATTAAATTAGACTAAAGACCAATTACATTGAGTTTTTTTAACAATTTTTTGAATTTATTAATAATTTATTTAATCAAACTAGACCAATCAATCGAACCATGGACTAGTGGCTTAATTGGTCTGTTTAAAAAAACATCGGTCAATGTAATTTTTTAGGTCAAAATATGTCGATAATCCTGTATTTTGGTAAAGTTTGAAATTGAGTCATTACACTTAAAAAATTTTGAAGTATATAGATTAAGGTATTATTTGATAAACTAAAAATTAAGTATGGGTTGAATTTATATTATAAAATTATTTTGTAAATTAGTAAAATATAAATATTGAATATAATTATGTGTTTGATAAAAAGTAAATATTAATTTTTTAAATATTTATTTTATCAATTTTAATCTTATTAATATAATATTTATACTATTTTAAATAGTTTTGGGAAAAAGTTAAATGTGATAATTTGAATTTTTTATTAAGATTACAAGTATAATCATTATACTTTTAAATAATTATAATTAATCATCACAAGGTATAATTAGACTAATGATGAAAATATATTTGAAGTTAAACTAAAATAAATATTGACAAAGCCACATTTTATAAAATTTAAAATAAAAAAAAATCTATGGACTCAAACTTGAAGCAGTTGACAAAGAAATGAAGATAGTTTGGAGGAAAGGGAAAAGCAGATTGTAAATTATGGGCCTAATAGTAATTAATCCCCAAAGAAATCTAACAAGTTAGACCTGATACAGCCCAATAATAGAGTCCTTGTTAATCCCCAAATGCCATTTGCATCCATTTTGGACGCTAATATTCAAGTGTCACGTTTGCATGGTTTGTTCAATAGCAAATCACATGATAGAATCTCCGGTTGTGGAGCTAGAAAATTTTTTTGGGTCAGAATTAAATTATATATTTTTACGGTAGTAAAAATATAATTTCATCATTTTAATAGTCTATATCTTTATAAATTTTAAAAGGTTAAATCAAATCTTTATCATTTTTAAAGACCAAAATATAATTTTACTATTATTAATTTAAAATTTTATAAATTATAAAGGCCTAAATTAAAAGTTTACCATTTTAAGGAGGGGCATGACCCTTGAGTTTCTTCCGCCACTGTGGATTTCCCATCTATTTAACCATATGAGTTTGAAAAAAGAAAAAGATTGTGAATTGGATATTTAATATGGTATCATAGCTCAACGTTCATTGTCGGTAATAATGATTAATTTTTTCGTCTCAAGTGCTCTCTGAAAAAATAAATGATTAATTATAAAATGTGGTTTACTCCTGTCGAAATCATTTTTTGTAAAACGGGGCCGACTTGATTTTGAAAACAAAAACAAACATGGGAGTCGCCACCAATTCTTTTTTATGAAGTGTGATCGGATCACCTTGTAAAAGTGGTTGTTTTTAATAAATGGTTTGATTTATTTAAACAACGATTTTGGTCCACGAAATTCAAAAAGATGGGTTTGGGAGTCGGTTACGCACGAGGAAAGATTAGCACCCTCGTAACGTCCAAAATTGGTACCTAGTTAATTAATTAGTGTCTTAGTGTCGAAACTTGAGAACTTTGAAGAAAAATACGATCCATCATTAAAATATTGCTTAATTGAAATTTTTTTGAGAAAGAGGGCATATTTCACGTTTATCGAGGAAAAGAATTATGTCCTGTAAATTAGGACACAATGTCTTAAATTCTTGATACGAGAATAAACGCCGAAAATTTATTCATTTTGAAAGATATTCGATTATCCCAATTTTAAAAAGAGATCATATCCCATAAGTTAGAATATGATCTTTTCTTAATTTCCGAAATTATTTAAAAAACTTATTTTTTAAAAAGGAGGACTCGTGTATTCGGATTTATTAAGAGAATCGAAACCCCGTAAGTTAGGAAACGACTTTTTCAAATCTCGAAATATGGAGTATCACTTATTTTGAAAAACAAAATTTTAATGTATTGGGTAAAATTAAGGTAACACAAATTCGTTACAAAAAATATATATATACATATATATAAAATAGTTACGATGATAATACGCATAACGATATGGTAAATGTGCTAGCATGAATGACAATAAGAAATACGAGAATATGAAAACAAACAAATAAAATAAAATAAAATAAAGAAACTAAATATCAATAGTAAGGAAACTACAAATTTAAAATAATAGTAAATAAACACAAAAATAAATAGTACGTGGAATGACTTAAAAATAATGTGAGTAATATAAATAAAAAAGGATAGTAATAAAGTTAATAAAGATAATAAAAATAGTAAATAATAATAATAAATATAATGCTAATAAAAATAGCAATAATAAAATAATGATATTTATACATAAATGTAAATAGAGATATAATACATAAAATATAACAATAACAGAAATATAAATAGATAAATAAAAATTAGATAAATAATAAAATAAACATAGATGAAAATATAATAATAGTAATAATACAATAGTAATAATAGTATGTTAAATAATAATAGTAATAATAATTACAAGAATGATAATGATAATAAAATAAAATAAAATAATAATACTAATGTTAATGTTAATAAAAATAAAAATAGTAATAATAGTAATAATAATAACAATAATAATGATAATAATAATAATAATAGTGTTAGACAAATTAATTTGAAAATAAAAAGGCAAAAGAAGCAGAAAAAGGACTAAATTGAACCTAAAATGGAAGTTCGGGGCCAATTTGAAAATAAATAAGGAAGAAAAGGACATTATCGAATGCGTAAACAACAAGGAGGGACCAAATAGGGCAATAACCCCTTTCTCTAAAACGCGCAGCATCGAGTAGGACTCAATTGAAATCCAAGCACAAGTTCGGGGCAAAATTAAAACAAAAAAAAACTTAATTGCAAAGTAATAAAAAAGCAGAGGGGTAAAAGTGAAATTAGTCCTTCCGTTAAAAAACACGCGGATCCTGGGCCGGAGCAGGTCGGATCGGGTTAGGCTAGGCTAAAACGACGTCATTTTATATGGCCTATATAAGTTAAAAATAATAAATAAATAAATAATCATTTGATATCAGTTCTTCAAAAAAAAATCCTTCTTTCTTTTATTCTCTACAGGTATTCTAATCTGGCGAGGGCTCCGACCAGTCACCACCATCCTCTGCCGCACCTCCGCCACCGGCGACTGCCGTGTACGACGGCCGGAGGTCAAAAATTCCCTTTTTCTCAGCGCTTTGAAAGGTACTAGTTTCTTTTTATCTTTATTGCATATATAAATATGGAAGGGAACAAATTCGTAAATTAGAAAGAAATAAAAAAAATAAAATCACCTTAGGCTTTCGATTTTGATTTTTGGTATTTTGGTTCCCTGATTGGGGGCTATTCTCTTGCTTTGGTATTACTGGAATCACTATTTTGCTTCTGTTTTAAAATCTAGTGCTTGTATTTATGAAAATTGCCGAATGTTAACAATGAATTTTGGCTTGGCTTTTTATAGCCATTTTACATGCTTTTGTTTATTATTTACTATCTTTTCTTCATTTAATCTGCAGGTGCAAGTGGGCAAACAAGGCGGTGGCAGTAGGCGGTGCTTGCAGTGGCGGTGGCAAAGGAAGGGTTTTTCTCCTTTTTTGTTTTTTTCTGATTGTTAGTTTGGGCTGGGGCTAGATTTTAGTTGGGTTTGAGTTTGATTTGTTTAGGTTAGGGCTGTAATGGGTTTTGATTTTGGGTAGGTAGTTGAGCTTATTTTATTTTATTGGGCCTGGCAGAATTTGGGCTGTATAACTTCAATAAGTGAGGATTAAACCCTAAATCATATAATTAAGAAATGAGGTGAACATCCATCACATCACACCTTATGACTCAAATTTTTTTTTTATACATACAAGTTTACACGTTGTAGAATAAATTAATTTTAAATAAGATATTTTTAAGTGATAAAAGTTATAAAAAATGAATATCAATTTGAGTGGCTATACATAAAATTAAGTGTAAGTTGGTAGGTTCATAGACTTGTAGTTACTTCTAGTTAATGATCTTTATAAATTTTGGTATCTAATTGATGGACAATCAATTTTGTATGGAACTTTTTTACTTTTTGGTCACGGGTTAGGTAGCTAGGCTTGTGAACCTTGTCAATCCATATCACTCTTTTGTCTAACTACAAGTTGAATTAAGGATTGTATGTATTTTTTTATTTTTTATTTTATCAATAACATTAAAAAATAATATTTTTAATGAAGTTGTTAAAATTAATTAGTGATAATAATGCATGAATTTTAATATAGAAACTTGGATATACCATGAAAAGATAGATTATTTTGTTTTATTAAATTGATAAAGGAAGAAAAGTTCATAAATAAATAATGTTGTGTGATTATATTTTAATATATATATATATTATACATTGAGATGAATTGGAAAGAGTAAAATATAAAATATTAGATTTATGAATAATACTTAAATATAAAAGCTATAAATTGTTGATTGAGTTCAAAGTTAATTTCAAGAAATTTAAATTAACATTTTAATCATATGAAAATTTAAGATAGTTGGATAATTAATTTTGGTTGAGGAAAGATTCACTTATATCGATGTAAAATTCATATAATACTTATAAATGTGGTTGTGAAGTTAGTGACACAAATCAACTTGACACTAACTTAGTCGAAATTACTTAAAATCCTTTTAATAAAACATTAAATATTAATATAATGATATTTTTGTCTTTTACTATTTTTATATAAATATTTAAATAAAATAAATAAAAATTTTATGTTTAAGGTTTGAACCCAAACCTAACGATAATTTTACTTATAAACACTTTATCATTTTACCTATAACTCAATTTTTGTTTTTTTTTGTATAAATATAATTTAAATATTACTTTTTTTTCTTTCACTTACATTGTGGATGTCACAAAATCTAGTATTAATACCAATGATGTGTTAATTAAAGAGGGTATCCACTTATCACAATTTTGGATCTCTACATCAGTTTGTTTGGGGTGCGCCTCTCCTTTATCGGAAAATTTGCAGGTACTTAAGACAACAATCAACAAACAACAGAAAAAGGGCCAAAACAGGCTGGTGTCGTGACAAGCAAGTAGGGATCGTTGAGACGATGCGATGTAAACCCTAAACAAATACAGCATCAATTTCGTGATGAGGAGAGCCTAGGCGTCACGATTTCACAACGTGTTCTCCTATCTGGTAGCCACATTTTAGACTTCAAGAAGGACCGCTTCTCCCAGTTAGAGTCTAACTATTCCAAGGATATTTTAGCATGTTTAGAACTCCAATCTAAGCCTATTTAAAAGGGTCATTGTATCCATGTTTTGATATGTCAATCAACAATGACTTTTCTTGATGGCGACAAGATGTAGTCGCATATGAGTTTTGGCGAGAGCTTCATAGTAACTATGGAGAGAATTTTGTTCTCGAGTTAAGGCTTTTTATTTGTGGTTCGAATTTGTACATTTAGTAGATTTAGGTTTATTTTTTCCATATTGTATTCTTGTTTGTTTACTTATTTTATGAAAGGCCGAAGCCTCTTTTACTTGTGGTTTTTATCCTCTCCGGAGGAGTTTTCCACTTAAATATTTGTGTGTTTGATTTCTCTATTTTACTTGTTCATCGCTACTACGGATCGATCCCCAACAAGATATGATATAATTAGTTTTTGTTTATATTTTTTGACATGAAATTTTTTTAAATATTCGAGAGGCTAAATTTTAAAAAGAAAAAAATTGGGCACTAATTTAAAATTTTCCAAAGAAAATGAAGTATAAAATCCAAGAATTTCTCGAGTCACGTAAAAATCACATTTTACACGAGAAATTATTTATTTGTGGTTTAAGATATGAAGAAAAAACAAATGATATGCAAATCCACTAATATTAGAAAAAGAAGAAAAAAGAAAAAATGATGATGAGCATAAGATGTAGAACAATAAGGAATTGTCCTCGTGAAACATGCATGCAATGTTTGGTTATGGAGGCCATATTATTTTCACTTTATATATGTTTCTTTCTATTCCTACATATTGATATGATATATCTGTCCTTTTCCTTTTGACATTTGCTCTACCATCAACCTTCAAAATCCATTTCCCTTTTTAATTCTATAATTTCATTGTTTTTTATTATAAACCATCCGCCATTCTAACTACAGCTTTTATTCACATTTTAGAAAGAAAAAAAAAAAAAAAGCTTAAGTTATTGAAAGAAGTAGAAGTGAATTTCATATTAATTAAATTCAATTCTTGAAATTAACATTATTGAGAGAAGCTTTTTGCAATGGCATGCAATATCAATTAGCCATAAATTTTACATTTGTAAATGAAATTTCTTGAGAACGGTTAGAATGGCAGTTCTTAATCTTTAGGAGGTACCAGACAAATGATGAGTTGAATTGGGATTTTGAGCATAAAGATTTCACTGATCTGAAAAAATTGAGTCTAATCTTTAGAACGTAATAATATATCCAAAAAATTATTTCATCGAACATATTCTTCAAAATCTAAAAATAGCGACATAGATTAAGTACCCTGTCCAAGCCAAAGAATTTACTCCGAATAGTCCTAAAAAATGATGATTGAGACGAGGTTCGACATTTCTGAACCTAAATAAAATTAAATTCAACCCATGTGGTTATAAAAAAAAAGAACATATTTAACATGAACGGCCGGTGATTGAGTAGACGATGGATTCAATGATTTCACCAATTATTTTAGGGTCCAAGCAAATCTCTGTTGTTTCCTTAACAATCGTCCGCTTCTGGACAAAAAGGCCATTGGCCGGTGGCCCAATCAACTTACACCTTATTGAATTGAGGCCCATCTTATAGGGGCAGTTCGGTCATTATGCACTACAACTGGGCAGCCGTTTTTTCTTCTCTGGCAGGACGGTGCTGTTCGGTATTCGTTGACTTTTCTCCTGGTCAATGTTTTCGTTTCTAAATTAAGACCTAAATCGGTCTAGTCGTTTTGTTCAAATTCTTTTAGATTTCGTTTTCTTTTAAAATTTTGACAAATAAAAGAGAAAGAAAAAAGAAATTCATTTTAAAATCCTACAAATATAATAATATATTCTCGATCTAATAATTAAAATATATTCTAACTCACATTTAATGAGACTTAAAATTGAAATAAATTTATTTGTTTTATTTATTAAACTTTTAATTTAAGGTAATATATTTGTCATTTAGACGTAAAATTAAATTATAGGGTTCAAAATTTTGAAAATTTCAATTCCGTATGAACATGAATTAAGAAGAGAAAATTTTAATGTTGAACATGGAATTAAGTTGATAGTGAAATGCAAACATTGGCATGCCACAAATATATTATAAGACGTAGTGTTATTTCGTGTTGGAATTAAACATCAACTTTTTTTATTATTCAATTTTTTAGTTAATAAATAAAACCAAAATTAAATATATTTAATACCTATATCAATTTAACACCACAAAACATACCCAAAATAATATGCATAACAACCTAAGCGATAAAATCTAAATGTTTTTCTTTTTTTTTTTTTTTGGAAATTTGAATCCAACAATAGGAATGAAATATATTTTACATAAAGATGGTAATATTAAATGGGGGGGAGGGTCCAAAGATTAAGATGAAATGAAATAATTAAGATGGTATGTTTGCATGCATGGGGTAGGGGGTAGGTTGGTGCTTCATTTGTGATGTACAAAAAATGATGTTTGTGCTCCACGCTGCGACCATCTAATTGACACCAATTATATTTATATTAAGTCAAAGGTTTTGAATATTAAAGGCATCAATGGATGCAGGATGTTTCTACCTTAATTTCCTTCTTCTCTTTTTAGATTTTGATTACTTAATTTCAATGTCTGGTTTGAATTAAGGGAATAAACACAATGGTCAAAGTAGAGTTTTTGTCAATGGAATTGTTGTGTGTGTGTCTTTTAATATTAAAACAATATACACGACCATAATTATCAACCATTATCCCTCTATAATTAATTTAATTACCAAACTAACAAACCCTAACTCTAGAATTTTATTAACAATCAACTTAATTTTAAATCCTCGCAATTTTCAAGGAGAGATATACTTACACAATGTAAAAACAAAAATAATTTTATCCACTTGCATAACTGTTTTAATGATTAATATTTTAACCATCTAACCATTATATTTATGGTCTATTCGTAGGTCATACATGTCAATCTTGATGTAAATTTAAATTTTTAACTATTTATTTTAAATTTTGATGTAAATTTAAAGTTTTTAACTATTTATTTTATGTAAAAAATATTTTAATCATTGAATATATATTAATATATAGAATATTTTAGATCGATTTGAGAGATATGTCAAATTGGTTCAAAAATTTACATACATAACAAATATAATTATATTAATAAATTTAAAGGTAGATCATTAAAATTTCTAACTACTTTAATGTTTACATTATAAGTGTATCCTTTCTTATATATATATATATATATAATATACATTTGATTCAACTGTTTTAGTTCATATATTGACATTACATTTTGATTTAATTAAAATATTTAACTACTGATTTGATATAAAAATAATAATCAATTAATAAATATTAAAATAAACGGTTTAATTTTGAATTTTACTCATTTACTATACGATTTATCTATTAATTATAGGTACAAATCACAAATAATATGTAAGATATATATATTAGAATTAGAATAAACTTAATATAAAACATAATATATCGAAAATTAAAATATATTTGAATCTAAATTAAAATAAATTTAGACAGAACCCATTTATACTACAACTTAAGCTTAGAATAATCTAAAAGAAAATTCACATATAACATTTACATATGATGAAATTCAAATTTAAGCATGCAAGATCTTAAAACCTCGACTTTTATCAATATTACCAAGATTTCGTTAACTTATCTATCTATCTATCTATCTATCTATATATATATATATATATATTAAACTCTTTAAAAAAAAGTTTTATAGTTATAGGGTGCAAGTTGGTGCATGCTCACGTTCTAGCCGTCTACTTTGTCAAACCTCTTTGGTTAAAATGAATCAAAGGAATAGAAATAGCATGTTAGTGGAGACGAAACCAGTGGCTAAGTGGTTTACTCCAACAGATTTATACTTGTTTGTGAATTTAAAATCAAAGGTTTGCAAAAGAAAAGGTCTTTAATTGGAGAGTCAGCTAAGCAGTGTTTTTGTTTTAAATATAATTTTTGAATTTCTTGTATTATAATAATCATTTAAATTGATTGTGATCTTGATTTCAATGTTTATTCTGCTTCCATCATCAAGGTCGACCTAAAATATTATTTGAAAATAATTCTATAAATATAGAAGAATATTTGGTTTTCATTTATATTGAATTTGTCAATTTCTAAAGGTAACTTGTATTTTTCAGCTATTGATTTTATTATTTTTATTATTCAATGTTACTAAAACCCTATACCTAAGCCATTTTTCCATTTTATTCAATGATTTTGCTAGTTTCTGTTTATATTAATGAATTTTCTTTAACTCCAATTTTGACCGAATAAATTAGCATGACAGAAAATGTGATCTAATTTTTAGTAATGTAAAAGGAAAAGAAAAGTACAAACTCATTAATCAAGCACATCAATCTTGAAAACTGCACTAATTATAATTATTCTTGAGTTAGAAACTCTTTTTCTCTCGTTCCATCAAATTATTCTTACATTGACTTTATCGATTGAGTTTTAATTTGATTGACACAAGTATTATTATTGATACAGGAGATGTGAGTTTAAGTGCATTAAAACACATTATTCTCAAGTTTATGAGTTGAGAGATTATGAAAATTCTAAGCATTATATAAAATAAAATAGATATAATCAAAAATTTATTCAAAAAAATTTCTTCAACTTAACATTAAATTTTGCAATTGCAGTTTTATCTTATTTTTTCTTTTTGAGTTTTTTACATATATTTAATTAAATAATGAAATTGGTGAAATTTTATTGTAGTTTGTTTTACATCCATTTAATAAGTAAATTTTAAATAAATAGACAACTATACTATTATTTATTTATTTATCCATTTATAATAAAAATGAAAATTTAAATTATATTAAGATACTATAAAATTAAATATATTTAACTTTTTCATTAAAAATACATATTTTCTTCAATTAAAATTAAGGATTTTAAAATTAATTAAGTTATATATTAACTTGAGATGAATCCATTACATTACATTTACGTAGAATCAATTAGTTACCGTTATTTAGAATAATTTAATGAAAAACTGATTAAAATATGAAATAAAAAAAGAATAGAAAATAAATTTATTTGAAAGTTAATGGTTTTGGTTTAATGGCAAGGTTAAGGTATTAGGAATTTTATGATTCCAAATTCAAGTATAATTTCGTGTAAATTATGTGTGAATTATCAATCTAGGGGCATAGTTAGGGGTTGGTTGGGCCCGGCTCCCTTAAAATTTTTAAAATTTTAAATTAGTAAAAGTAAAATTACATTTTGACCCTTAAAATGATAAAATTTTAATTTAATCCTTTAAAATTATAAAGATATAGGCTATTAAAATGGTAAAATTATTTTTTTATTATCGTAAAAATTACAATTTAATTTCGGCTCCCTAAAAAATTTTTCTAACTTTACCCCCTGAATCAATCCATATTTACTGTAGGTTTATGTCCCACTATTTGTGGGCTATGTATACATTTATTTTGGTTAAAAAGGATAAATATTAAAATTATACATGAGCTTTGATTTAATGTGTAATTGTATACATAAATTTTAATTTGGTACAATTATACACGTGAAACTCTAATTGTGGTTCAAATGTATATTTGAAACTTTAATTTTAATATAATCATGCACATTTAAAGAAAAATACATCAATTTATCTTTATATTAGATAAATATAATTATTGACGTGTGCAAATATATAAACATAAAATAATGTTATATCAATAATTGATTTAATAATTTACAAGAATTAAATCAAATCAAAATTTTATATGTAAAATTAAACAAAATCAAAATTAATATATACATGTAAAAAAATTCGTAATTTCAGAAGTAAAAGTAATGGTTTTAGATAATCACCCGAGACTAAACACCCTTTTATTATTAAAAAGAAGAAAAGATTAATGGCATTAAAAGTGTAGTGGCGTAAAGAAAGAGTCCCCTTCAAACAGCAACTATTTGTAGGTAACTAGCTTAAACTGCCTACAAATGCTACTTTTTTGCTTACATATGCGAATCCCACTAACCAAATTCCTTCCTTTTGAGCGATAAATAGCCACCGATATTTCAGCACGCTTAACTCGTTGTTTCTGTTTTATTTCTAAATACATATTTATGTTCCACTAGGAATGCCTTTTTATTTTCTTTCATGGCTAATTTTGCTCTAGTCTCTATCTCCACCTATTTAGAACGTGGATAAACTTTTTTAAATTTAATAATTTAAATGTTGCTTCTCTCAAACATAGTTTACTATATATATATATATATATATATATATATTTCACTTTTAATTTTAATCATTAAATTTATATATATTTTTAAAATAACTAAATAGCACTTTAACTATCGCAATGTACTTTGACATACTTCTACTTAATTTTCAGTTCACCAATTGGCTCTTTTGCTAGCTTTGTGATTGCCATATACTCTGCCTTTATGGAAGATAAAATAACTGTAAAGTGTAAAATGAACTTCCAACTAATTGGTGCCTTTACGAGAGTAAACACATAACTAGTAGTTGATCGTCATTTTTCCAAACCCTGATTATATTCTTGCTAAAAAATCAATCTGATATCCATTATATTCTGGATATATCGCAAAATCCATTTCACGGCTTGTCAATGCTCCTTTCTTGGATTATGCATATACTTGCTCACAGCCCCAACTGCTTGTGAAATGTCAAGTCTTGTGCATACCATAACATACATTAAGCTACCAACATCATTTGCATATAGTATCTTTGACGTGTATTAAGCTTTGTAATTTAGTCCTTTTTCATAAATTAAGCTTAATCTCTTCCAATTTTACACCAATTTCATTCAATTCTCAACAATGGCAACTTTCAATACTTTAAAAAATTTATAATTTAGTACATGGGTTGCTAATTCAAGCTCCCACGACCTCAAATATATACAAATTAAGGAAAAATGGCTAGAGACTTAGTTGAAATTAAGGGTCAAAAGTTAAAAACCAAGCTTCTCAAACCGTTCAATAGTGGACGATGGTGAAGGACGAAGAAGAAAAAGAAGAAAAAGTTTCATCTTTTTCCACTATCACATTGTATATATGTTAGCTTTAATTTTAATTAAACTTAGTTATTTAACTTAATCATGTTTAATTAAGCTTTAATCTTTAATTAACTTAAACTAATAACATTTAACATCACATCTCACTATCATCTATTTAAAATAGGTTTATTTGCCATTTTAATCATTTGGGTAATTGCAATTTAAGTTCCAAATCCTTAATTTAATTAAAAATCATAACCATTAAACTTTTATAATTTAGTCCCTAAGCCATGATTTCTCACAATTTTGGTTAAATAACTTAATCAAATTTCAATTCATTAACAAAATAATTATGTAAATCTCTCTTTTAAATATTTACGAACTCGATTTATGGAAACAAAGTCTCGAACCGCCTTTTTCAGCACCATTGGAAATCATGTCATTAATGTTATCACCCAAATCGCACAATTTGGTTTGGGTTTAGTTTTTCCACATGGAACCCATTTTATCCATATCAAACAGGATGAAAAAAATCTATATTTAGGGTCCGTTTGTTTGCCAGGAAAATATTTTCTGGAAAATATTTTCCTGGTTTTACGGTGTTTGTTTGATTGAAAATAAATTACATTTGGAAAACGTTTTCTAAAACACGGGTAAAATGAGATAGGTTTTAGGAAAAATGTCTTACCGATTTTATTTCTGTAAGACACTTTCCACCTTCCAAAACTCTCACCAAATTCTTTCCTCCTTCCGTTCTTCATCTTCTTTCTCCTTCTTCATCCAGTTCCCTTCCTGAATCTCAATCAAGGTATTATTTAATATGTATTTCATGTTTGTCGTCTCTCTCACTCAAATCTTCTTCTTCTTCTTCTTCTTTTTTTGTTGAAGAGTCTGTTTGGATTTTGCATCTGTCTGTTGAAGAATCTTCTTCTTATTCCTTTTTTATGCTTTTTTTATGCTTTATTTAATCTGTTTGTTTCTGGATTTTGTAAAGTTTATGTTTGTTTCTGGGTTTTGCATAAAGTTTATGCTTGTTGTTCGTTAGAACCAGACTATTTCACTCTAGGTTTTGAACTGTAAACTCTCTCTTCCTGCTTGACTCGCCTTTAGTCTTGATGGCTGCAAGCGAAATAGCTGCAAGAAATCATAGATCAAAAATGGGAATTTGTTTAGCATTTCATTGGCAAATATGGCCAACCAGTACATTATTGTTGACAAAATATTAAAGGAATAGATTAAACAAGCAACATCTATGGCTTGAACTTTGGGCCTTCATCACGATATCAAATCTGTACTAAAAATTCTTGGTCATGCTTAGACTTCCAAATACCCTTCACAAAAATATCTATATTTTGATTTTATCCCGCTTGGTATATTTGTACAGGTGGAAAGGTCTAAGGTCCTGACATCCATAGCATTTATTTTGTGATTTTGCTCCCAAACTTGTATTGATTAAATTTAAAACTTTTCAACATCTTAAACAAATAGAGAACCTATGAAGTATTTAGCAACTCTATCATCTGCTTAGGTGCCCAAATTATGTTCCCTTATATTTTTATATTTGCATCCATCTGGCTTTTTGTTGAATCTACCTATTATATTGGTGACCTTCTTGATATGCATATCTCAGTTCACCAGTAGCTCCTTTTGTTGAGTGGAATATAAAAACAAGTTAACTAAGTCGATTTTAATTGTGAATATAAAAATAAACAATACAATAGGCATTTGAGTTCCTAACATCAGACAAATTAAAGTATCAATACATTGATTGCCCTCTTGGTAAATAAGAAGTTAATTAACATAGTCATGCAATCATCAATAATAGGACCAAGCAATAAATTCTTTGAAGAAGACTATTGATAAGATAAATAACAACAATAGTATCTAATTCAACAATAATAAGAGAAGTATGTAGATTTTTAGCAAGTAAAAGACCATCCCTTGGTGTCTAAAGTTTAGCAACCATGTTAGTCATGCGGTCTAAGTATCTATGGCATCTAGTAATCCATTGTCCATTGTATAATGTATAATAGCACTCACTCGTAGAGCACCCGAATTGCTCACTAATGAATCATCACAGTGGAGTTTAAATCACCCTAACAGTGAAGGTGACCATTTGACATGAATGATAGTTAGGATACCTTTATTCTTTATATTCATGTAGAGAGCAAAGTAGTCAGAGGCAAGAGAAATAGTCTTAGAAATGACTTGTTTATATTTTGTTTTTTAGAGGCCCTTTCCACCAGTGATGCTCTCCAGTTCGATATGTTTCCCACGCCATCTTCTGATTTGTAAGATTCTATTAGATTTTTAGTGAAAAGAAAATTTAGCATGACTTATCTTTACCAATTAATTATCTTATCATTGCTTGAGAAACTTTAAAAGATTTTTGTCCCATTATTAATCTGACATGACTTGTCTGATTGTCTCTTTACAAAATCAATAAAGGTTTTTAGCAATTATTATCTTATCATTGTTTGAGAAACTTTCATATATGTATGTATGCACTTTAGTCATGGTAACTTTAGTTATATATGTGATCTTATGAAAAGCTTGCATCTTTTTTGCAGTGATCAAATATTTGTGTGGCATTATTTTGTGTAGATGGATCTTAATCAAGATCAAAATGCAATTTTCGGAGTCGTGGCTTCAGTTTTAACTTTTGGGGCTCTTTGGATTAAAAAATTAAAAACTATGAAAAAAATTACTTCTCACCCTTGTGTGAATCAAGATTATGAAAGAGAAAATTATATTAATAGTATTTTATATAGTGGTGACCAGCATTGTATTGATGTGATAAGGATGAGACCGATTGTTTTTTTTGTTAATTTGTGTGATATTCTTAGTAGGATTAATTTGTTACAATCAACTAAATCGGAGAATATTGGGAAGCAAGTAGTTATATTTTTACATATAATTGGTCATAATGTAAGGTTTCGAGTGATTGGATCTAGATATTATAGATCAATTGAGACAATTCACAGTTGCTTTAGGGTTGTATTGAGAGCTATTTTGAAATTGTATAAACTAGTTATTAGATTACCTGATAAGTCAACTCCTAGCGAAATCAGAAGCAATCCAAGGTTTTATCCTCATTTTAAAGATTGTATTGGAGCATTAGATGGAACTCATGTTCGTGCATCAGTTCCACTTAGCACTCAAAGAAGATTTCGTAGCCGTAAAGGGGGGACGACACAAAATGTATTGGCTGCCATTACATTTATTTGAAAATTTCTTATGTTCTAGCTGGTTGGGAAGGGAGTGCACATGATTCTCATGTTTTAAGTGATGTACTTTCACACCTAAGAGGATTAAGAATTTCGGAAGGTAAGAATTAACATTAAATACCAAATAGTTCTAGTAGGCTCATAATTTATTAGTAATAATTATGTTTTGTAAAATCGTAGGTAAATATTATCTTGCTGATGCTGGATATGTAATGAACCGAAAGTTACGGTATCGAAAATTGAGTCTTGAGTACTGTTTCCGTGAAATTTATTCATGAATATTTATTAGAAATATTTATGAATTATAGTTGAATGGTTATTTAGTGTTTAATTAAGTGAAGTAGCTTGAATTTAGTTTAAAGGGCTAAATTGCATAAGGAATAAAAGTTTAATTATAGATTAAAGAAGTAAAAGGGACTAATCTAGTAATTAGACCCTAAGTGCCATGTGTGTGTTAATATTGAATAACGTGTGTAATAGTTGGTATATATGTGTAATAGCTATAAGATATTTTATGTTATAGCTATTACACATGTTAGTTTTATATTTATTATAGGTTAATAATAGTATAATAAGTAAAATTGATAAAATAGAAAAGAAGATAGAAAGACTAACAGAGAGCAAACGTGAAAGAAAGAAGAAAGAAAGAAAGAAAGAAAAAAAGGAAATTTGAGGATTAAGGCCCTAAAGTTTGATTGGTAAGTTGTTTTAGCTCATTTTCTTATGATTTTTATGTTTATGGATGCGTAATTCAAAGTTCTACATGTATGAGGTTAAAATGAAGAAAAATAAAGAATTTTTAGATATTGATTTAGTTGAATAAATTGAGGTTTTATGGGTTAAATTGATAGAAATTGAAGTTAGAAGTGATTAGTTAAAGGAATTTCTAAGTTAGGTTTAAATAGGGACTAAGTTGAATAGAGCTCAAAATTTATGTTTATAATGAATTTTATGAGTTAGAAATTGTTAATGAGTTGATTAAAAGAGAATATGAAGCTTAAGTTAAAGAAAAAAAGATTAGTAATGGAAAAAGGATGAAATTGGAATTTTGTAAAAGTTTGGTAGAAAGTGAAAATGTGTTTTATGAATTAATATATTGATGATTTTAATTGTATGATTGTTAGTAGCAAACGTAGCACGGATACGTCATCAAAGAAGGAAAAGAGAAAGTGAGCGAAGATATCGATTAAATTCGATAAATAGTGGTTTGTATTTCTATAAACCGAGCTTAATCGTTATTGCTATATTTGATATTTATATTGTATGAAAATGTGAATGAGGTAAGTATTTTTACCATATTGAAATGAATGTGATTTTGAATACCCTATTAACAGTGTCGAGCTAGTCGGATATAGTTGACATGTCATAGGAATTGGAAGTATTGGGATATTCCGACATTGAGTCGATGAGACACTATGTGTCGACTACTGTTAAAGTTTCGGATTTGTTCCGATGAAGTACTTTGTGTACTATAATGTTAAAGTTCCGGATTTATTCCAATGAAGCACTATGTGCTTATCCCGGAGTGTGGGTTGGATCCGTGTATCCGTCAGTGTCCGAGTTATGTTAATAAGGGTAAATAAAGTAAAGGTTATTAAAGTATTGATTGATATTGAATAATAGCAATAATGTGTTTGAATTACCATGTTTTAAAGTTGATTAAGCTATTGTTTATAGAAATACAACTGAGAGTATTCTCAACAGACGGTTTGTTTCAGACGCAGGCTAGGTCTGAAAGTATAAGGACTCAAGATACAAGCCGATCCCCAAACTCAAATTGGTGAAGTTTCTATCTTTTGGAAAATGACATTGTACCTAGGATGTCTTTTGGTCATTTTGAAAGTATCTAAGTTGTTAAGTGATATTTTGGTATGTTTTGTAAATGTTACCAAAACCTTAAGTATGGTATGTTTTGATATGTTAGTGAAGAGTAATAAGAGGAAGTGTTGGTAAATATTGTAGAGAGAAGAAATGAAGATGTTATAAACTTAGTTATCAACATTTTTTACTAAAACAGATTTGGACAGTAGCGGTAGTCCAACTTTGAAAATATACCAAAAGTAGTATAAAGTGAATTAGATAATGAATAAAATTTGTAATTGAAGCTTCATGAATCTATTTTTATATGGAAGAAATAAAATAGGTAAAAGAGTTGTATTTTATGAGATATTTACGTTTTGGTGAATCAGGATTAGAACAATTTCTGGATTCTCTGTTCTGACTTTAGAAATTCACCATAAATTGTGTATTAAGAATTAGGACTCAAACTTTATTTGTATGAATTCCTTATTGAGTCTTTTTTTAATTGAAACAAAATGGCATAGTCATTGGATTTCTGTACAGGAAGAAATTTGATTCATACTGCATAAGGGTCGAGTAGCGAACCTCAAAGCAGGGAGACTTTTTCTAATAAACTGTACTAATTGGCCTGACCAAAAATTCTAGAAAAAAATTAGTAAGTAGATATATAAGTCTAGTTTCAGGGAAAATTTACGGAATTAGATTCGAGTTTCGTAACTCGAGATATGATTTTTTTAGCGACCGTGACACAGATGGATAGTTTACTACGAAAACTGTTTAAATGCTAAGATAAGTTTTGTAATGTCTCCTGCTCGACTCCGGCGATGGTCTCGAGTAGGGGGACGTTACAGGATATAGCATCCGAAATGGATATATTACCCCATATTGTGGTGTCTGCTATCATTTAAAAGAGCTTAGTGCTCAGGGGCCTGAAAATGTAAAGGAACTCTTTAATCTTCGTCATTCATCATTGGGAATCATTATTGAACGTGTTTTGGGGATTCTGAAGAAACGATTTCGTGTATTAGATGCTGAACCATTTTGGAATTTTCAAACTCAAGTAGATATAGTTTTGGCTTGTTGTATCATTCATAATCATATAATGGAAGTTAATCCTAATGATTTACTTAATCAATGATTATACGAGGAGCCTGAGCATGGTCTACTAAGAGAGACGAAATTGCACAAACTATGTGGACTAATTATATGGCTAGAAATATTAGGTAGGTCTAGGGCTTAGGGTTATTGTTTCTATGTTATGTATGAGTATTAAAATTGTTCTTTTTTTTTTTTGTTAATGTTGGTTGGATAATGATATTGAAATTTTAGTTTGTTGGATTTTGGAATTATTATGTCTTGAATTTGTTAGATATTGAATTTATTATGTTTTAAGCTTGTTGGATATTGAAGTGATTGACAATGACAATTATTAATGTAGAATGGGTAAAGGCAACAAAGAAAGGACCTCCAAGCAATTCAGGTGGACAAAATCGATGGAACATTTTTTTCTTGAAATTCTAGCAGAGGAGGCCTAGAAAGGAAATAAGCCTTCTAACACTTTCAAAGCAGTTTCTATTAATCGAGTTGCCTTAGCTATTTCTAAAAGATTTCAAGTCCAATGCGATGCGAAGCATGTGGAAAATCATTTGAGGACTGTAAAAAACCAGTGGCAGATTATATGCACAATTCGGGCTGAAAGTGGTTTTGGATGGGATGATAACATGGAAATGATCACATGTGATAGAGCAACATATGATGCAGCAGTGGTGGTAATATATGTATATATATGTTAAGTATATTTCAATTTTTTTTACTTGTTATTCTAATTGTGTATAATATCTAATAGGCACACAAGAAGTATGAACCATTTTTTAATAAAAGCATTGATCATTATGATGAAATGACTTTGGTTGTTGGCAAAGATATGGCAACAAAGAGTTTTGCCAAAACATTTGCTGACATTGATTTGGATGATGGTAACCAAGATTTAGTACCTATAATTTGTGACAATGAAGAGACTGAGGAGGTAAATACAAAAGTATCTTCATCTGTCACATCTAAACATAAAAGAAAGCTCAAGAAAGTGTGGTTGATGAACAAATTAAATTTTTGGGTGAACAACTTGGCAAAATTGCTAATACTTTGGAACAATTTATTGTAGATAAGACACCACATCTTTATGAAGAAGTGATGTCGGTGGAGGTAGAAGGATTTGATGATGACTTCCTGTGTAGTGTGTTTGATTATCTTGTGAGTCATGAATCTGAGGCCAAAGCTTTTTTAGTTAAAATTAAGAAGCATAGAAAAATTTGGCTTCAAAAATTTTCTCAAGGTTGAAGATATTGATACTTTAATGTGGTGTAATATTAGTTATGCACTTGGACAATGGTGTTGTTATCATGTGGTGTACTACTAATTATGCATTTGGATAATATTATTAATTTCTAGTATTAGTTGTGGTTTAGAAGCTAATTTATAATTATTCAATCCTTATTTTTATTTTTTGTAACACAATTAGAAATAATTTATTTGACTTTGGTTGTTTTCAATTTATGACGGTTAATATTCTAGCTTAATAATTGAGTATTATTGTATACTTAATTTGATATAAAAACAATTTAAAATATAAATTTATTAATATATATATTAAACTCAATTAAATAATGAAACGATAATAAATTCTTAAATATATATTTGTTTAATTTAATAAAACAGCTTTTATGAAATATTTTAGGAAATTTGTCAAATAACAAAAATATTTTATACAAATTCATCCAAACACCGAAAAGTAAATCATTTTCTATAAATCATTTTTCAAAAATATTTTCTTGGCAAACAAACGGAGCCTTAAATGAATAGTCCTAATAGAATAATAAATTGATCATTTCAATGTCAATATCGGCTAATTCATTTAATTGCATTATTATTATTATTATTATTATTATTATTATTATTATTATTATTATTATTAAAAACTAGATGTGATCATACAAAAGTTATAGAAATATTTCATAAAAATTATGAAAGTGTAGTTTTGTATTAGAGTAAGGATCATTTATTAAATATAATAATTGTAATTATAAGCATAATTCTAATTTTAAGAAAATAATTTATTAAACTTTATAATATTTTATTTAGAAAAGAAACAATTATACAAAAATGTCAATTATATATATTTGATAGTTATGAATTTAATCAACTATATAGGCATATTGTAATAACTCTTCTTTTTTAAAGATATGCAATGACTCGATATAACTAATTAAAATTAGCAACTAATTAAAAAAATGACACAAAGAAAGCATTAGGTATATGAATGATTTATGTATTAGCCTTTTTCTAACAACTTTAAATTATTTATAAACTTAATAGCTTAATTTAAAATGATTTTAAATAATTTTATCGATAATTATGATGTTAATTTAATTATTTAATTCACTTTATAAATGTATAAATGAATATATTACGACTGTTTTGAAAAAAATCAACAATTGCAATATTATAATTTTTGGGCCCACAACAACCTGGCAGTTTTTTTTTTTTTAACAAAACCCAAATTTTTTAAAAATCACTAAACCGAACCATAACTTTTGGCTTCGGATATTTTGATTTTTATTCCATACGATTTTGGTGTCAAAAGTTAAAAATCAAATGAAGCGGTTTGATTCAATATTTATTCAAAAATTGAACCGAACATAATGCACCCCTAAATAAGGCTAAAGGGTTAAAAAGTCTTATTAACAAATTAAAAATCAATTAATCCTTTTAAGATTTAAAATTATTAAAATTATAAAAATCATAAACAATTTTTTAAAAAGTTTTAAAATTTTAAAATTACACAAAATTTATTAAAAATAACAATATCGACCCATTAAAATAATGATTATAAGAGTTTTTAAAAGTTTTTAAAAGTTGGCCCATACTCTTTTATTAGATCGATATTGTTATTTTTAATAAAAAATTATAAATTATAAATTTTGTATACCTTTTTTCTAATAAATATTTTTTATGATTTGTAAATTTTAAAAGGACTTAATTTATTTATTTTAAATTTTTGCTAAGGCCTTTTGGCCCTTTAACCTTATTAATTTCAAAATTTTTAATTTACTTGCAATAAAAAAGTAAGAATCAAATTGAATAAATGTGTAAAGGTTGAATGTTAAATTTGTTATTATACCTCATATAAATACCAAAGCAAACATTTAACAGTGCAATTTTAACCAATGAATTATTTTGCTTACTCATCTAACTTATAAGAGTTAATTTATCTATTTTTCAATAAATGGCTAAAATGTAATTTAGGGTATATTATAGGGTTTTGTGATATTTTAACTTATAATTAGTTATTAAAATATTCCAACCGACATTATATTATTATTCTATCCATTTATAAACGGGGCCCAAATAGATGGAATGATGTAGAAGCTGTTTATTTTATTTTCTTTAATTTTTAGACTCACTAATTTACCATAAAAAAATCTAGGAGTCGTGCGTTTTATATATTTCAGCAATAGGTAAACTGTAAAAATAATCATTTTTATTTATATCAGATTATATTTTAATTATTTATGTTTGAAATGTTACGTTTTAGTCGTTTATGCTATCATTTTGTTACGAAGTGGTCACTCTACCGTTAAACTCTGTTATAGGACGGCCGTTAGGGAAGTAGCGAAGCTTAATGGTAGAGTAACTACTTCGTAACAAAACAATAACATAAGTGACTAAAACGTAACATGAATGACTAAAATGTAATATAAGATCAACAAAAGTGATTATTTTATAATTTACCCTCTAAAAATATGTTTTGAGTTCAATTTTATCATTTTTATTTGTGATATATGAGTTTTTTCCATCATGTGTATATATTTTATTTGATTTATTTTTGAATTTTGTCTAGTTTTATTTTATTATTAGTCGATTGTGCATTAATTAATTTTACATACTATTGTAATTGATCGATTACATAAATTTATATTTATACTTGCAATTTCTATCCTATCTAATCAAACTTTAAAATAATAATAATTAGCGATAAATTTAAATTAAATCGAGTGAGAAATTAATTATATGTCACCTTAATATTTTATTATTATTATAAAAGTAGGATCCATTTTAAAATACAATATTATTTAATTCTTTAAAAAATAAAAATGAATTTTAACATATATTACTGATTTGGTATTTAAAATTAATTACCAAATACAAAATTCAGTAATAAAATTTTAACCAATTATTAAGGAAATATTTTTTCCAGCTAATTACATAATGTTTCGCAATGGGTTACCATAAATAACCATAAATGGTAGGGGCTATATTTATAAATATAAAAGGAAGCAAACAGCCATAAACACTTGTTGCAAACTTTTCTGGATTTCTAAACCTAATTTTGAAGATGAAGAAGACTCCATTACTAATGCAAAAAGCTGATTCGTCCCCAAATTTGCAATTCCCAAAGGTAATATATGCCCTCACAATTTTATACTAAATCTGCTTGTTCTTACAACATAATGTTTTATTTGGCTAATTATTTAATTAATATTTTTAATTAAAGCTAGTTTAATAGAGTGATATGTAATAAGGTCTGTCATTGCTTTTCCTCAAAGGATAAATAAACAAATAAAGTCTGCCATTGCTGAGATGTACTTACTTGATTCTGTGTGTGTTTTTATATTTCTTATTATAAATATAGTGTCTGCTATATTAACCTCTCAATGGAAATATTAAAATCACTCCTCAATTTCTTATTCTATTCTATGTATTAGGTTTTATATTCAAACTATATTATATTGTTTGGTCGTTGTTGCATTACCACATTGTTTAATATATATAAATATATATATATATATATATATACGCGAGTGAAAAAAATTATATAATAAGTTTATAAAAAAATTCAAATGTAATTTTAGTTTAAAAAGTAAACTTAAAATAGTAAAGAATATGATGATCAAAATTCAAAATTTATGATTCTCGTTATCTCTATATATATTTTTAAAATTTATTAAAATATAAAAATATAATATTTAATATTTAAAATATTTAAATTTGATAATTATATAAAATTTTGAAGCGATTATTTTAAAGAATATGATATTTATATATATATATATATATATATATATATTTTTTTTGAAAAAGGGAGTTCTAGAAAAATAGCTTTTTCAAAAAATTCCTAAATAAGTGGTTAAGAAAAAATCTCTATAAAATATTATTTATTTACTTATAAAATAATTTTGAAAGAAATTTTTAATTAAATTAATATTGGGTGATGATGTGGTACAAATTTATAATGTCATGTTATTATACCTTAATACTTCGTTTAAGAACATGAATATAAGCCAATTAAGTTTTAGCTCGGTTGATATCGACATTATTGTTAATTTAGAAAATGTGAGTTTGAATATGCTGAAATGTATTTATTTTCCAATTTAAGGATTGGGAAGAATTATAGATAGTTCTAGGTCTTGTATAAAAAACATATATTTAAAATTTTGAATTTAAGTTTTATTTATTATGTAATTGGTAAAATGAAATGCATATATTTTAAACAAATTAGTTGAAATTGAATACAATCAAAAATATTTTAAAAAATTCATATTCATTATTAAATAGTCAATGGATAGTTTATGAATTTAAAAATTATCATAAATGTTGGTAAAAGTATCGTGGAGGTTTTTATACTAGGAGTCAGATTGCATCTTGCCCCATTCACTAAAAACATGGGCAAATTAATCTTTGTATGTTAGATCGAATAGTGAATTGGTCATTCTATTAAAATTTTCATCAATTTCTATTATTAAAAAGGGTAAACTACAAAAATTGTCACTTTTGTTTGCATCAGGTTACATTTTAGTCACTTATGTTTGAAATGTTACGTTTTAGTCACTTATGTTATTATTTTGTTACGAAGTGATCACTATTCCGTTAAGTTCCGTTATCTCCCTAACGGTAATTCTACGTGGTAGTTCAACTAGATTTTAAGTGCCAACTTGGATTTCTTAATGGGATGAGAATAGATTTTTAATTAAATAAATTTAATTACTTAAAAATTTTAAACCCTAAATTTTAGTTAAAAAACCATTCATCTCCCCTCTTGTTTTAGTTTTTCTTTTTTAATTGACTAAAAAAGCTATTATCATCAAAAAATTTTATTCACATACAAAAACAAAAGAGGATTCAATGGAGGGTCCAGGTATGTCTTCTTCACTGACAAATTTATGTTCTAAGACTTAAAATGAAGTGGTTGTCGACAAATAAGAAGATGGTAATCGTTTTTGTTCTTAATCATTGTTTTTTCCAATTCATCACGTTCTTGAATAATTGATTTTTCAGTCCAATTTTTTTTGACTTGAATCGGCTTGTTTGTTCACAATCCCTTTTTGGGTATCTCTTTTTTCTAATCTGAAATTATTTTAGTTGTTAATATTCATATCAAGAATTTTAATTTAAGGTTTTCATTAAACAATAAAAATCTAATATTTTATTTTTCAGTATTGAATAAAAGAGATATAGGAATGGAAAGAAGACATACCTGAATCCATTGAATCCATCTTTATGAAGCAATCAATTTGATGTCAATTATTTTGATCTTAATAATAATTTTTCCACTCAAATGAAAAAAAAAAACAATTGAAAAAAAGAAGAGACTGAAGAAAAATTAAAAAGAGAAGATAAACAGTTTTTTTAGTTAATGTTTAGGTTTAAAATTTTTAATTAATTAATTTTTTAATTAAAAATCTATTTTCATCCCATTTAGAAATCCAAGTTGGCATATAAAATCTAGTTGGACTGCCACGTAGGATTACCGTTAGAGAGATAATGGAACTTAACGGTAGAGTGATCACTTCGTAACAAAATAGTAACATAAGTGACTAAAACGTAACATTTCAAACATAAGTGACTAAAATGTAACCTGAGGCAAACATAAGTGACTATTTTGGTAGATTACCCTATTAAAAATTGATTCATGTACGTTAACATAAAGTACAAATAATACACCACATGTCACTATTTGGTTATTTTGTCAGTTATATTAGTTTTTAACAGCACAAATGGATGAACTTTTAACTGAAAAGACTTGTTTACTCTTTACTTTAATGTACATGCACTAATTTACCTATTATTTCAATTAAAGAGACAAAATACAATTAAACTCCTAATACAAAGACTTCCATAATATTTTTACCAATAAATATTACATTTTAAAATAATTTATTATTCAATTTACACTAAAAATTTTGATACCATCATATTGATAAATTTCTCTTTTTTATATATATATATATATATATATATATATATATTTTCTTATCCAAATTTTTATGATGGAATAGTATCAATACTTTTTGATGAACGAATATTATCAATACTTAATCATTTGCTCATCATTGAGATAATTTTGATAAGATCGGGTTTTTTACTGAAATAGGACAAAAAAAATAAAAAAATACCAAAATAATACAAAGAAAAAACTATGTACCAAAATGGTACATTTGGGGTGGTGCCGCCTATGGCAGAGGCATGACCACCCCATGTCAGATCAGAAATTACTGTAGCTGCCGGTCAAATTGCGGCGCAGGACTAAAATGTAATAATATAAAATATTTAGGGACCTGTTATGGAATTATACCATTTAGAATGGCTGCTGGGAAAAAAGTGAAAGGGTGCCGCCTGACAGAGTGGCGGCACCAAACTAAAATAGGGCTAATTTCCTTGTAAGCCCTCCTTTTTTGTTATTTTCTTTTTATTCCCCCTTCAACTCACTATATTATTTTTAAACAAGCCCTTAACCTATTTTTTAGTAAAATAAGCCCTTAACTTATAGTTTTTACTCAAAAAAGCCCTTTATTTTAATATTAAAGTAAATATATTTTACCCAAAATAAAGCTATTTAAAAAAAATATAAACTAATTCACATTTTAGGTTGATGTGAATAGTTTATTAAATAAAAATTAAAATTTTAAAATTTTTGAGAGTGCTTATGAGTAAAAACTATAAATTAAGGGCTTATTTAACTAAAAAATAGGTTAAGGGCTTGTTTAAAAATAATATAGTGAGTTGAAGGAGGAATAAAAGAAAATAACAAAAAGGAGGGCTTACAAGGAAATTAACCTATATTTAGTTTGGTGCCGCCACTGTCAAAGCACCTTTCACTTTTTTTCCAGCAGCCATTCTAAATGCTATAATTCCATAACAGTCCCTAAATATTTTATATTATTACATTTTAATCTCGCACTGCAATTTGACCGACACCACAAAGAATTTTCGATTCGACATGGGTGGTCATGCCTCGCTTATAGGCGGCACCACCCCAAATGTACCATTTTGTATATAGTTTTTCTTTGTATTATTTTAGTATTTTTTATCCTATTTCAAAAAAACCCGATAAGATCGTAAGAAAAAAAACACTAAATTATAGATTTGGACAATATATATTTTTCAAAGTAGATTCGGACAATATTGGTATTTTGGTCAAAATATGGTATAAGTATATATTTTTATAAATTTTGAATTTAGTTTTATACTTTTATTTTTAAGAATTTAGTCTTTTTATTTTTAGATTTTAAATTTCAAATTATTTTGTTAAAATTAAGTTTATTATAATGATATTCTTTTAGTTAAACTACTATTAAGTGAGTTTTTTTTAATTTTAAAATATTACACTAAAAATTTAACAATATCAACAATTAAACTTGAAATTTAAAATCTAAAAGTATAATGATTAAATTTAAAGTTTTGTGAAGAGTATAAGCACTTATGACATATTTTAAGCTAGTAGTATTTTGAAAGAAGAGAAGGAGATAAATGTCATTTCCAGCAAACTAACCCCCATCTGCCCCCCTTTCTAGTTGCTTTCCCCCAACCGCGTTGCATACTCGGAAAGCTGGAACTCGTTTTGACTCAGCAGCCTAATTTATTTGATTTTTAAAAAAATCAGTAGCAAAGAATACTGTAAAACCCAAAAAAAAAAGTCAGTTACTGTTAAATTCACGAAAAGAATTTGAAAAACGTGTGGACGGTGAAAAATTTACAATTCTAACCTCTTCAAACTTCCAAACATTTCATCAGTTTCTGTATATATATATATATATAAGAGATCTCCCATTACTGGATTCTCAAATAAAGGGGAAAAGGGAAAAAAAGAAAAAAAAAAAAGAAAGCCCATCATCTCCATTTCACAAGAACTCTTAACAAAATAAAGAAAGAGAGGCAAAGAGAGGAATTTGAGTTAGCAGAAAACAATGGCAGTGGCTAAAGAAATGATGGGTTGTTCTTCATTTGTGTCTTCATCGAAAGTGTTTCTAAATTCAACTTATGGTTTCCAACAGAAACAGAACCGGTTCCTCTTTGTTAAACCTGTCTGGGTTCCAATGGAACAAAAGAGAAGGGTGCATTTGAGGAAAGCTGCTAAGGTCCCTGTGGTGGCTGCTATTAGTGAAGATTTGATAAAAGCCAAGGCCAAAGCCGTGCCTGCTCAAAAGGAAAAAGCTGTTGAGTTTAAGGTGACTGCTACTATAACTATCAGGAACAAGAACAAGGAAGATTTTAAAGAGACTTTAGTTAAGCATTTCGATGCTTTTACCGACATGATCGGAAGGAATGTCGTTTTGGAACTCATTAGTACTGAAGAAGATCCTAGTAAGAAGATCCTGCTACAATTCTGTTTTTTTCTTTTCTTTTAATTTATAAATTCTGGGTTTCATTATCTAATTCTGGGTTTTTTTGGTTTATTGAAGAAACCATGGCTCCAAAGAGAAGCAAAGAAGCAGTGTTGAAGGATTGGTCCAAGAAAGCAAACGTTAAAGCCGAGAAAGTTTATTACACGGCGGAATTCACGGTGGACTCGAATTTCGGAGTACCGGGTGCTATCACGGTGATCAACAAGCACCAAAAGGAATTTTTCCTGGAAAGCATCACCATTGAAGATTTTGCTTATGGTCCTCTGCATTTTCCCTGCAATTCTTGGGTACAATCCAACAAACACCATCCTGGGAAACGGATTTTCTTCACCAATCAGGTTCATCATATAACGCCTCTCTTTATTTTTGTTTATTCATCCAATGTTTAATTTTCCGTGATTCATGACAGTTTTCAAGTCTTTGGTCCTTTTTTTTGGGTGTCTTTGACAACCTGTTCAACTGACAAAAAAGTATGGTCAAAACTTTGTATCTAAAGCTTTTTGAATTTTCATCGAAGGAAGAAAAGTTGAACCAGTCAGAGCTTAGCTAGCTGACTCTCAAATTTCATTTCTTGGAATTTTCAATTATCTTTTACAATTCAAAACAGTTTACTTTTTCTATTAGTACAAGTTAATCTGACCAAGTAGATTAAATTATGTTTGAATATGTATCGGATTGGCTTGTCTAATTAGTTTATGTTGTTTTGATATGAGTTCTGATATTCAATTGCCCTTTTTGTTTGAGCAGCCTTATTTACCCGACCAGACACCGAAAGGTCTAAGAGCATTAAGAGAGAAAGAGCTAGACGATCTGAGGGGCAATGGCAAAGGTGTGAGGAAACTCTCTGACAGGGTTTACGACTTCGATGTATACAATGACTTGGGAAATCCAGACAAGGGCATTGATTATGCCAGGCCGATGCTCGGTGGTGAAAAAGTGCCTTACCCGAGACGGTGTCGCACTGGCCGTGGTCCTAGTGAAACAGGTAAATACATGGATTTTCCATGTTGTAATGGTAACTCATTATCTTAGTTTCTATGCTTTTGTGAACTCTAATTCTCGTTTGTTAATGGCAGACATGGAAGCAGAGAGCAGAGTTGAGAAGCCATTGCCAATTTACGTGCCTAGAGATGAACAATTTGAGGAGTCGAAGCAGAACGCTTTCTCTGCAGGGAGGCTTAGAGCAGTGCTACACAACTTGTTGCCGCAGTTGAAAGCCAGCATTTCCGCCCATAACCGCGACCTTAACTCCTTTTCCGATATTGATGGTCTTTACAAAGAAGGGCTCCTCCTCAAATTAGGCTTTCACGAAACAGTGAAGAAGTTGCCGAAAATGGTCAGCAAATTACAAGAATCTAGTGAAGGACTCCTCAAATATGAAACCCCTAAAGTTGTTTCCAGTAAGTACAATTCACTTTTTTTTGCCAGTTTCCATATCAAATAACCTTAAAGATTACTTTTCTAAAGGCAAAACATGTGATCTACATATGCAGAGGACAAGTTTGCCTGGTTGCGCGATGACGAATTTGGCCGCCAAGCATTGGCTGGTGTCAACCCTGTCAACATCGAGAGACTTGCCTCTTTTCCACCAGTGAGCAAGCTCGACCCCGAGATCTATGGTCCCCAGGAATCTGCACTCAAAGAAGAGCACATTGCGGGCCAGCTTAATGGCATGACTATTCAACAGGTAAAATCTTATACTAAATTTATCAGAGTTCTGTTTTCTTATTTACCATACAAAGATATTAATTTTTTTGTGTTTATATTTGAATTTAGGCTTTGGATGAAAACAAGTTGTTTATGGTGGATTATCATGACATTTACCTACCGTTTCTTGATCGGATTAATGCTCTTGATGGCCGAAAATCATATGCTACTCGTACCATATTTTTCTTGACTCCGAGCGGGACTCTCAAGCCAGTCGCCATTGAGCTAAGCCTCCCTCACACCTCACCAAATTCCCGATCCAAACGTGTCGTCACACCTCCTGTTGATGCAACCACAAATTGGATTTGGCAGCTTGCTAAGGCTCACGTTTGCTCCAATGATGCTGGTGTTCACCAATTGGTTAACCACTGGTAAGAGCTTAAGTTTCAACATCAAACCGTATTCATTGGATTTTGTTTCTATAAACTGAAATACCTGATTTTTTATTTTATTTTTATTTTATGATAAAACAGGTTACGAACACATGCATGCATGGAACCTTTTATATTGGCTGCACATAGGCAATTGAGCGCAATGCACCCGATCTTTAAGCTTTTGGATCCACACATGAGATATACACTAGAGATCAATGCCCTAGCTCGCCAAAGCTTGATCAGCGCTGATGGTGTTATCGAGAACTGCTTCACTCCCGGTCGCTACTGCATGGAGATGAGTGCTGCTGCTTATCGGAGCCATTGGCGCTTTGACAAGGAAGGCCTGCCTGCGGATCTAATCCGAAGGTAAATTACTGAGTAATCTTTTGTTTTTTGTTTTTTGTTTTTTGTTTTTTTTTTTATCAATATTGAGACGAAAACAAAACAAATAATTCAACTTCAACAGGATATCTATTGAAGCATATGGACAATTTTTGCTTTCTTCACATGGAAGTTATGTTTTGTTACAATTGACAAACGAAAACCTTTGAAGTGAACCGAACATAAAGAATTGTCCTTTCATTATGCAGGGGAATTGCGGTTCCTGACCCAACACAGCCACATGGTCTAAAGCTCCTGATTGAAGACTACCCATATGCCTCGGACGGGCTACTGATATGGAATGCTCTCGAGAATTGGGTTCGAACCTATGTGAACCGTTACTACCCGAATTCAAGCCTGGTGTGCAATGACAGAGAGCTACAGCAATGGTACCATGAGTCTGTCCATGTAGGCCATGCTGATCTCAGCAAAGAGTCGTGGTGGCCCTCATTGAAGACAACGGATGATCTAGTTTCCATCCTAACCACCCTCATTTGGCTCGCTTCGGCCCAACACGCTGCACTTAATTTCGGACAGTACCCTTATGGTGGCTATGTCCCCAACCGTCCTCCTCTAATGAGGAGATTAATACCCGATGAAAACGACCTCGAGTATGCTAATTTCCTTGCTGATCCACAAAAATATTTCCTATCAGCGTTGCCAAGTTTATTACAAGCAACTAAGTTCATGGCTGTGGTCGACACCTTATCGACACACTCACCCGATGAGGAGTACTTAGGAGAACGACAGCATCCGTCGATTTGGTCCGGTGACGCCGAGATAGTCGAAGCCTTTTTTGGGTTCTCAGCGGAGATCAGACGGATAGAAAAAGAGATCGAGAAAAGGAATGCCGATCCTAACCTAAAGAACCGGTGCGGAGCCGGGGTGTTACCATATGAGTTGCTTGCACCTAGCTCAGGTCCTGGGGTAACATGTAGGGGCGTCCCTAACAGTGTTTCAATATGATCTAAAATTGGAAATCATAGTGCTCATATTTATTCATTCTTAATCAAAACTTAGGTATATAAATTCATTACGTCTTTGTTCGAGCTGACTACTAAATAGTGGTCAGTAATGGGTTATATATAACTCTTTTTAAGCTAGAGAATATACATAGAATAGAGCTTGTAAGCATACTTGGTGTATCATATAACCTTGTTATTATGCAATTAAAATAATGTTCAAATTATGAATCCAAACCCAAAATCAAATCAAGTTGGATCAAATGCTACCATTTTCATATCATTTCAGATATCCCCTACCAAATTTTAATCACATTCTGTTGTCCAAAAATCCATATTATTTCGTCACCTTGGAGTTCAATATTAGCACCAATATTTTATTCGCAAAGCCAGCCCTCCGAACTTCACAACCGCCGGTAGGACCCACATCCACTGCAATCGCAGCCTCCACCAGGGACGCTATTCTTCCATCAACTTGAATTTATTTTTTGAAAATAAAGGAAAAATGACAAGACACAATAAAGAAAATAAGTGAGAGAAGAGCTATAAAAGGGCAAGCGAGGAATTGCTTAAGAGAGAGAGAGGGTTTAGGGAGCTTAGTAGAGAGGAGGAAAAATATATTAAGTGAGAAGGGGTTGACTTTTAGTTACTAAAAAGGGGTAAATATTAAAATAATATATGAATTTTAGTTTAATATGTAATTTTATATATAAAATTTTTATTTAGTTAAGTTATTATAAATTATTATCATAATATTTGATATAACATCATTTTATGTTGGTATATTTATATTATCTAATATAAAAATAAATTGATGCCTTTATTTCTTTAAATGTGTATGATTGGATCATAATTAAAACTTTATGTATACATTTGAACAACAATAAAAATTTTATACGTGTAATTGCACCAAATCAAAGTTCATGTATCAAATTGCATATTAAAAATTCATATATAATTTTGAGATTTTTCCTTTAACAAATTTTGTATTGAATTTAATAAGTTTATAATCTTTATTTTTAGTTATTCATGTTCCATTAGAAAAATTACTATTTTATATATTTAGAAATGACATTTAAATCAATATTTTTAGAATAAATAACATTAATATTGTGTTAATTACTCAATATCATATAATAAGCCAAACAGGAAATCAATAAAATTTGCATTATCGAAAAATTTCGTTGAATTAATTTATAAAAATAAGTTGAAATAATCAATTTTATAAAAAATTTATTTTATTCGTCCATTTAATTTTTCGCCTTTTTAACCTTTAAATTATATTATTTGTCAAATCATTTCAAAATGAATGAAAAATTTAACCTTTTGTTAACTTGACTGACATTGCATACACGTGGATGCCACATCAATAATTAATTAATTTTTAAAATTCAAAATATTTTGAATTTTAAAAATAGTATTTTAGAAGATTATAAATTATTTAAAAGTTATAAAAATTGTAAATATATATTTTTTAAATTAAAAAAAATAATTGCTAACATGATCTAAAAGTGGCAATCCACGATTAACAAACATTAACTTTTCCATTCATTTTGGGATATTATGACAAATAATGCAAGTTCAAAAGCTAAAAGAAGTGAAAAATTAAATAAAGGGCCAAAATGATTTTTATATAAAGTTGGAGAGATAAATAAGTAATTATACCAAACAAATTTTCACGCGAATACTGTAGGGCCCAATTTTAGCCCGGGGCCCAATAAACAACAATCCAAGATACAAAGCCCATTTACCCCCACTAAACCGACCACTAACTCATCACCCTACTTGCCACTAACTCCATCACCCCACTAACCCCATTACCCCATTTGCCACCATGGAAGGAGGCAATTAGTTGTAAAATTTGGCTATAAAAGTTATTCAAAACTATTGTAAAAGAGGGGGGTTCTTCTTTGGAGATTATTTGTCTATTCTCGTTTTAAGTTCTTTGTTTGTATATTGTTTTCCTTTCAATTTTATTTTGTTTTTTTATACGAAAGTAAAAATAAAGGGAAGAAGCTTACCCATTTTAGAATTACCGAAAAAGAGTTTTTTTTTAGATCCGGCTGCTGTGTACGGTGGCGCCGACAGCGGCTCGTGGGGGTCCGGTGACCGGAGTAAGGCCAGACCGATGGCCGAATTTAGAAGGGAGGGGGAGAGTGTTATTTTTAAATATTGTTATTATTATTATATTTATTATATTATATTTATTTTATTACTGTTACTATTATTTTATATATTTATTATCATTATTTATTTATTATTATTATTGGTAACATATTGCTATTTTTATTATTTTATTATTATTGTTATTATTATCATGGTACTATATTAAATAGTTTTGTACTATTATTACTACTATTATTATATTTTCATTCTATTTATTTATTTACCTAAAACCTTATATACCTTTATTTTATTTTATCATTTATTTATATCTTCTTATATAATATTTTTCCCTATATTGTTATTATTTTTATTAATATATTATTATAATTGTCTTCTATTTTGTTGTTCTTATTATTATTTTAATCATTATTACTATGTTTATGGTTCTTGTTAGAGTGATCATGGTCATGGCTGCCCTACTGGAAGGCCCCTTAAAAATGGGAGGGTTTGGGTAAAATATAGGCCGAAAAATGGGTTTGGGCAAAAAACGAGGCCTGTTTAAAAAGCGGGCAGCCTTGGTAAGAGTTTTTTTTTGCCTGGCCTACTTTACCAATTATATATTAATATATATTTTTTATTTTATTTTTAATTATTTTAAATTTTAATATAACTATTTTTTATTATATTGTTAATTTGTGTATTGTTTTAAGAATTGTTTTAGTATTATTTTTATTTGTTTTAATATTTATTTTATGTTTTTAAATATATTTGATTTATTATATTTTAAAATTTTTTATTTAATGAAATAAGAAAAAAATTAATATGGGCCGGCCAGTGGGCTTAGTAATTTTATTTCGGGCGGGCTTGGATAAAATTTTAGGCCCATATTTCGGGCGGGCGGGCCGGGCCTAGTAGACGGGCCTAAAATTTTATTTGGGCCCGCCCATGATCACCTCTAGTTACTGTTAACATTATTCTATTATTACTATTATTATCGTTAATTAATTTTATATTTTCATTACCTTATATATTTTCTTTTTATATTTGTTATGATTATTATTACTATTATTGTTTTATTATTATTACTTACATACTTTCATCATCCTCATATATATATATATATATATATTATTTTCTATTTTACCATTAATATTATTATTAACGTATTGTTTTTTATTAATGTATTATTATTTGCGTTATTAACTATGTTATTTTATTATCATTTCTCTTGATTGTCTATGTTAGTTTTAAAATTGGTCTATCTTGTGGTTTTCGTGAATTATTTTTTAGTATTTGTGTTTTGTAATTTATTAGCGTGACATTTTATTCACAAATTATTGTTTAAAATAAAAATACTTTTCGTTTAATTGTTTCTTTTTTTTCGAAAGTTTTTTCATAATAAAGTAATCCTCCTATTTGGGAGCTTCGAGAAAATTGTGCTCTAACTTACTGGGTTCTGATTTTACTCGTCGAATCTAAGTAATCGAGTACCCTTCCTTAAATCAAAATGTATAAGTTTCAAATAAAAGCTTATTATCAGGAATTCAAGGTGTTGTGTCCTAACTCACTGGATATGACATTTTGTATCCCGAGATAAGGATTTCTAAAAAATAAGGAAATATTTCGTGTTTGGAAATTCGAGAAATCGTGCCCTACTGTGCTGGGTTTCGATTTTTTGTTCAACTGAATAACTGAATATCCTTTTGAAATTTCGTCCATGTTTTCTTAAATTAAAATGAGGCAATATTTTGTGTTTGGAATTTCGAGAAATCGTGCCCAATCGTGCTGGGTTTCGACTTACCGTTTAACCAGATAGCCAAATATTCCTTTGAAATTTCAAATGCATGAGTTTTGGAAATTATAAGATGATCTTGTATCGAGGGTTTGAAATGTTGTGTCCTATCGTGCTGGATATGATATTTTATTCCTTCTAAGCGAGAGAATCTCAATATCCAATTCAAGTTATCCAAACGTTTTAAAGGAATTGTATTTTAAAATCTTTTTCAAATTTTCAACATTAGGACGTTAATTGATCAATATGGTACCAATTTTGGGCGTTGCGAGGGTGCTAATCCTTCCTCGCGCATAACTGACTCCCGAATCTGTTTTCTAGTTTTTCGTAGACCAAAAATGTTATTTTAATAAACCGAAATACTTTATTAAAATGATCGATCATAAGGTGACCCGATCACACCTAAACAAAAAGGATTAGTGGCGACTCCATTTTCATTTTAAAGTCGACCTCCGTTTTTCAAAATAAAAATGATTTCGACAAATACAAATAATAATTGCACACTTTGACTTGCTTTATACATTATTGTGAATTTTGTTAGATTAATGTATAAAAGTAAGATTTCATATTTTCACGTGAATACTGATTCATATTATTATTTGTATTCATGTGAATATTGTTTCGAATAAAACTAATTATAAAATTTGAATTTGTTAGATTAATGTATACATTAGGTTAAAGATATGTGAGCCAAATTCTTGTGGAAATAAAATACAAATGGTAAGATAAGGAGATCTACGATCCGTATAGACGTATACTACCTCTATTTTATGTTCATTAGAATAATGTGTTTTAACCTTATTATATTACTTTTATTTGAATTTGATTAGAATATGGTTTTACAAACCTATAAATAGATATAGTTGTCCCTTCTTTTAATCATTCGAATTCGATATAGTAAAATTTTTTCTTTTCGGCCTGTGACTTTTTTCTGAAAGAATTTTCATGTGTATTTTTTTTATTTTCTTTGCCATACATTACCATTATCGATAATATATTTTTTCACGCGTTATGTATTTATTCAAATAAATACATAAATTTCCATTACGTAAATTAGAAGCATTTTAGAAATGTTAAAACTATAATTAATATTTTATAAATCAAGATGTTTAGTTAGTATCTTTGGCGAAGAAGAAGATGACTATTAGATAAGAGAATATATATATATATATATATATGTGTGTGTGTGTTTGTTTTGACTTTTTAAATGTGTGATAGACATAGGTGGCCTCATTAATGGGTTGGTGGGAGACATATGTAAACCTATTAAATCAATGAAAGGAGGAGGATAATTGTGAAATTTAAAAAAGTTTAGGGAAAGTTGTGGGAAATAAAGTAGGTGTTCAAATTGTAAAAATACAAAATATTATAAAAATTTCATATCCACTCTAATTTTGAAAACTGCTAAGGAGAATATAGGAATGGAGTGGAAAAGAAAAAAGCGGCCGGAAGTTGTTAAGCGTTTTACTTATTCAACCTACCATTCTTTTTTATGGTTGTTAAAAGTTTTTGTTCATATTTAAATGAGATGCTTACCTTTTAGATTAAATAAATGGGTAAATTATGTCTAAGGTCATTAAATTATTAGTAAGTTTATGTTTAGGTGATTCACTTTTAAGAAAGTTACAAAATGATCATGAATTATTTGAATGTGTTCATTTGAGTCGTTAAGCTGTTAAAATTATTGATGTATGGCTTTCTTTGTTCTCTGTACAAATCAAAAGCTCTCATTTCTTTTTTCTTCTATAGTTCAAATTTTTTTTCATAAATAACATTGAATGTCACAAATCTACAAATCAGAATCCAAACAGATTTCTTCATCAATATTCAATACTGATTTGTCAATGGATACTAATACACCATACCAATCATCGATTTGTTAATTGGAGTTTGCTAGTCGGACTTTAAAAAATTAATAGCTCAATGGCTTAAATGAAAACTTTCAAATAGTTTAGTGACTGTTTTGTAACTTTCTGAAATTGAGTGATTAAAATGTAAACTTACTAATATTTTAACGACCTTGGGTATAGTTATTATTATAAGTTCTTATCATATTTATTCTTTTTGATATAATATCTAGAACTATCCATAGCCCCTTCCAACTCTCAAATAGGAGGATAATACGCTTCAACGCACTCGAACTCACGTCTTCCTGCATTGGCAACAATATCAATGCCAATCAAGCTAATACTCGATCAAAATGTCAACCTTTTCTTTATATACATTAAACTTTTATATATGTATATTGAACTTAGAATTGCATATATAAAACATTTGTTTTATCTAAACTAATTTACAAAATATATATATATATATATATATATATATATATATTAGGAAAGAAGTCTTTTCTTATATGCAATCAAATAAGCAAATAGAACAAATTGATATTTAATACATAATTAATGAGTATAAAACTTTTTTTAGTAATCTTGTTACAAGTTTTGATCATATCATAATGGTTAGAATTACTCATAACCTCTCCATAAACTATAAATAGGAGAATCTCGAACCCATGTTTTCTTACATTGACAACAATACTTATACAGCTTTAACTTAAAACTCAATCAACTAATGAGTATAAAACTTAAGTATTGTAATCTTGTAACCTCTAAATTTAAAAGATAATTTTATAAATATATGAAACTGTATTAATATTAACGGAAATAAGTTGGTGAATGTGCATATTATCAAATTAGATTCTTGGTGAAATTTTCTATTAGATGATAATAAAACAAAAGAAAAAAAAGGTAAAATCTTCTATCATAGTGTTTATTAATTAGGTTTTCGAAATTGATAAGTTATTTGTAACAATTCAAACAAATTTAAATAATTTATTTAATCCAAATATTTAGTAAAATTATAAATGTATACAAATCTAATTAACTATTTTCAAAAAAACTTTTAAATATCTAAATTACTCCTATTAATTCTAAACACTACGCGGAGTTAGTTTTATATTATAAATAATTTATAAATTTAATTTGTTCTATTTATAAAATTTTTTTATTGAATTGGTGTCACCTATCAATTGGGTCCCAATTAAAGATGCTTGTGTGCTGGGTCAGGCCAGGTCAAGCTAAGCTCATGCAAGGTATTTAGACAGTTTTCTAAGTTCGGGCCCAACTCGGCTCGAAAAATTGGCTTACTTTTTTTCTCAAGCCTGGCCCAATTTAGAAAAAGTAAACTCAAGCCTGACCCAACCCATCCATATTTGATTTTTTAAATTAGTTTTTATTTAAAAACAATTTATTTAAAAATATAATGCACTAAATGTACTAAAAAAAGTCAAAATAAAAGTTTTCTAACACATTAAAAATATATTAAAATTTATTTATATTAAATAATACAAATAAATATCATAAATATTTTATTGTATTAAATCTAAATTTTAAAATTTCATATTTTGGGTTGAGTTATTTAGTTGGGTAAGTGTTTTTTTTAAAGGTTTTGAGTAATGAGTTTAATTGTTATCGGGTTAGTGATTTAATATAAATATAAATATATAATTATTATTTAAATATATAATTAATATAATATTTTTATAACATAATATATTTGGGCCGGGTTCGGGCAAAAAAATTTTGCCCAAGGCCTGACCCGTATAGAAAACAAGCTTTAAATTTTATCCAAGCCCATTTTTTTGGGCCTCGTATTTTGTCCAAACTCTCCCATTTTTCAAGCAAGTCTTAAATTTTACCTAAGCCCATGAGCAAGTCTAGTCCCAACTCAGTAAAGAAAATTACTTTAATGTCCCTTCATGTTTAAAATAAATTATATTATTTGAAGGTGTTTTAGTCTTTTTATTTTAAAAAGCCAATAAATATATGCAAATGATGGGATTTAAACTTATGCAAATTGGGTTAGCAAAATTTTAAATTTACCAATCAACCAAAATATAATTTTAATATTTTTATATATTTTAATTTTATTATGCACGGTTAATTGACAATTTACCCCCTTAAACTGTACCTCTTTTCTCAACTTGATACCTAAACTTTTTTTTTGTCAAAAGTGGTACTTAAATTATCACTTTATTACTCAAATCACCCCAAATATTAACGTTGTTAAAAAAAATCATTGACCAATTATATTTTGCCACGTCAACACTCATGTGTTTTTATTTTATTTTATAATTTTATATTAATATTATTTTATTTGATGACCAATTATATTGTGCCACATCATGCACACTTTATTACCTTTATTATCTTAAATGTGTTAAGATTTTGGTAACAATGTAATAATTTTAAGTACCACTTACGACCAAAAAAAGTTTAAGTATTAAATTGAGAAAGAGGTATAGTTTAGGATGCAATTTGTCAATTAAGCTTATTGTGCACACTTTATTACCTCCATTAATTGTATATATTTATACTATTAATAAAACCCCTAACTGAGTTAGTGTCATGGGTTAATCGGGTCCTAACTCGGGTAGAAAAAGACTAATATACCATTTTATTTAATGACTAGTATTATTATTTTATGGTATTTTTGCCTTTTCATATTTTTATATAGTTTTTAGATAAAAGAACTAAAATTAACATATCTAGGAATTAAACCGTGTTCAATAGATTTATAAAAATTATTTACCACTATATTAATAATAATTCTTGAGTAAAAAAAATTTAACAAAAATATTTTCTCGAACAAATTTTTGTCCTAAAATTGTTTAAGTGTCAAATCTAAATGCTAAATTGAAATAACATGAACCAAATGCCAAAACGAAATGATTGAACTCGAAATGACTCAGCCCAAAAAAATTCAAATGACCTAAACTTAAAATAACTTTAATTGTATTTGATCTAAATTCAAAAGAATTCAAACTAAAATTAACCTAAATCCAAAATATTTGAAAATTTTAGTACACAAATTAAACTGATACAATATTAATAAAATTAAATAAACTTTAAATAATTAAAAGTAAAAGAATGGAATTGCTTCAAACTTAACCCAAATTCTAATAGTTTGAAACATAATATCCTCGATTAAGCTTTTAACTATTGATTTAGGTTCTTTTGGTTGGGTATTTATTTTTAGTATAGTGTGTTTAGTTTTCTTTTATCTCACGCTATAATATTACTATAATATTTAATCTCACTAGCATCACTATTTTTATTATAATAGCAAGTATCCATTTAAACTAAATTAATCAATTTTATTCCAAAAGACATTGTTGTAATGAATGAAAAAAATCCAAAAAATTCATTTGAATAGAAAGAACAGGAAAGAAAAAGAACAAGAAAAAGGGGGCTTCCATCAGCAAGTTCAAATAAAAAAATAAGCCCAACACACATAACCCAATTCATCCAGCCACTTAGCCGAGAAATTTTCGTAGGAAAAATCTACCGCGAGAAGAACAAGGGAAAAGCAGGCAGCAAACTAAAAAAGCGCAGACATGTCGTTCATGAAAGGAGATTTGTTAACGAAAACAAGGAAACTCGTCAATGGTTTAGCCAAACCTCAGCCTGTTTGGCTTAAAGCCATGGAACAGTTTGTCTCTTTCTCTCCCCGTTACTTCCCCCCCCTTTTTTTTAATGTTTTTAATTGGGTCTAAGCTTGTTTTTCTTTTGTTTGGTTAACGTCTTACAATTAAAATCCAAATGGATCTTAAAATTGCTTTGTGGTTTTCTTTAAATTGTTCCAATGAGTTCATTTTTAGTGTAGGTAATGAAAATCGAATTATTTTGATGACCCTGATTGTTTGATTTCTCTCGTCTTTTACTCGAAAACGAACACAAATAACTTTTAGTCTCTTGGCTTAGCTTCAGAATGGCGACTCCACTTCATTTTCTAGGTTTTGTTTTTCTTATATGATGTGCCACTTGCTTTGCTGCAATATAGAAAAGAAAAGATAAGGCTTGTTTTTATTTATTTGAAACTGAATTATTGTTATGAAGCTCTGATTTGCAACTTTGCTATGTGTGAAATATGATTAATAGACTGAATGTTGTTTATGAACTTGTTTGTTATCCCTTGTATTGTTGAAGGTCCATAACTAATTAATTATGGCATTCATGTCCTTAGTTTAGGGTTTAAATTTTGTCGCTACAGAATTTTAGCTGATTTAATCTATGAATGATACTTGATTTTGTGTTTTACAGGGCTCCACCGGCAACCTTTCCTCGTCCCGATGGAAAACTTAAGGCAATCAGCCTCCCAGAGGACGTTTACATTAAAAAGTTCTTCCAGAAATATCCGGTTGCAAAAGGTCACGATGCCATCAAGTATAATATTCCTCCTTTTACTATGTTTTTGTTATTCAGTTTTGTGTGTAACATGGTATTAAGAACAATAGATTTAGACATGTACTCTTAGAGCCAATTTGGCTTGAATTATCACTGTGTTAATAATGAAAATTGGTATTTCGTTTTCTTAATTTTTGTCTGAAGAAAACAAATCAAGTCTTATGAGTTTGAGTTCTCGATGCTAGCTGGATACGATGCAGATATCAAATGGTACGAATTTGATCTTTTGCATATAGTTGAGTGAGATACTCATGTGCTTTTTTTTTTAAATCTTTGGAATTTGGATTTTTATTTTAAGGGTTTCGTGTTTGCACATGTGTATGGATATATCTATTTGTTTGGTTGCTGAATTTTGAAAACGATTGTAAAAGGTATGGTATGTTGCTCCAACTCTTCATTTTTCTCAAAGCACTTGTGTCCGACACATTTGAGTTAGGGATTTGACCTTCTAAGGAGCCTTCAAATACATGGAAAAAGCTAAAATATATAACCTACTCTCTCATGGAGTCTTGAGTAACATAGAGTAAAAAGAATTCTTTCTGGAGAAACTCCCGTGAGTCATAATATGGATTTACTGAGGAATTATTCTGCACAATGGAAGTTTGGTTGATAACTCACTGCAACTTTTATATGCATCTGATATTAACTTATGGATGATTGATCGACATGAATTTATCCTTCATGCAGTTCCGAAATAAGAGATCTCTATGTTTTGCATCTTTTAATAGTTTGTTACTTTTTTTGTTCTTTTAATCTTTGATTGAATGATCTCTTTCTCTGGTATCATATTACATGGTGGGTGAGTGAATTAAGTTTATGCCTTGCTTCGATGCAGAATATCTGCTTATGACCCTCCACCGGCACGTCTATTTGGTTTGCGAGTACTTGAATTGAAAGAGCAGGGAGTCACCGAGGAGGAAGCAATGGCCGTAGCTGATGTATGTTTCTTGTGTTCTGAGACTACCTGTTGTTCTTGTTTTTGGTTTTTGCTTCTATAAAATTGCCGGTGCATGCTTTGATGATTGTTGAATGGAACTGTCCTTGTTACTTTTTGGCTGTTGTGTCCATGAGTTCATCGCCACTATTTATAGGCCATGGACTTGTAATTCATAGTGGGTTCTATGAACATGGATAGTGATAAAAGTTGGTGGGGATCACCACCCTGTAAAGACTGCTTAAGTCTTATGCACGTTTTGTTAACTCTTGGCATCCCATTTTAGATGGAATATCGGAAGGAGAAAAAGGAAAAGAAGAAAGCATATGCTCGTTTAAAACAAATAGCCCGTCTTCAAGGAAAGAAACCTCCACCAAACCCGTACCCTAGTGCAATCAAGGAGAGACAAGTGCTGGAGAGAAAGTTTGTCCGAGAACGTTTCTCCAGTCCAGAGATATGGAAAATTGTTGAAAAAATTAAAGAGGAGCGGCGAGCTGAGAGGTTCAATGGAACAGTCAGTGGTGGCCTTTGAGATGACCTGTTTTCGGTGAAATGGTGCTGGTTATTTTAACCGGAACTTCATTTAGACCATTGATATCGGTTTTTTCTTTCTAATTTCTGCTTACATTTCTTATGTCATTGGATGTTTTCACAAAGTTTTCTGAATTGCTTGCATCTGATACAGTGTAAGAAATTTTGTAGGATTTTGAAATAATTGGGATCCCAATGCAACGTGTTTTTTTTAAGATGCCACTAAATTGATTAGATTATGCTACTAAATTGCACATTGTGTATATTGGAAATTAGTTCTCTTTTCTAAAATTCAAAAGTGGTTAATAAAGAATGATAATGACTCTTGTTTTATAGTTCGTTTGAATAAATCAGAGTTATGTTGTTTTACATTTCATTTGGATGTATGGCATCATATCGAGTACTCCCTGCATAGTTGTTGTCTCTTGTGCACAAGTTCAATGAGTTGTACATGAAGCTTGAAGAGTTGCATCATCTCCTACGAGTTGCATTGTTGTTGTCTCTTGTGTACAAGTTTAATGAGTTGTACATGAAGGTTGAAGAGTTGCATCATATCCTACAAGTCACGACTATCTTATGTAAATTTTTTTTTGTTTTTGTTGACTTTTACTCATCCATTGGTGGCATGTGCATAGGTGGTCTTAACAATCAACATTGATGCCCCAGATGCAAGCACACATTTCTATAAAAAATTTATAGATAATGTAGCTCTGGGCCCCTTATGTATCCTTTACTATATATGATAATGTAAATATATCTATATCTACCAGCTGCAAAAGGCTTGAAGAATCTGTTTCCTTTTTATGGTTCTCTATAATTTGGCCAAATCATGACCTCTTTCCTGGTTGGTGCAATTCTTCTCTTGTTGTCGTTGACTGGAATAGTCTCAGCCGGTAGAGATGTAACCGGAGACATACTCCGGTTACATTCAGAAGCTAATAAGTTCTTCCACGGGGGTGACGATGATAAAGTTGAAGGCACGAGATGGGCGGTTTTGATTGCCAGATCTAATGGATATTGGAATTACAGGCATCAGGTCATAAATAGTCTAATTTGTCAAAAAAATTACTTATTTTGGGGAATTTTATGATGAATTTATTGTTATTTAATTCATACTGATTGATGGGTCTTATTAATTTTGAAGGACATATTTATCTATATATTTGTTTCAGGCTGATGTTTGTCATGCTTATCAACTGTTGAGAAATGGTGGCCTAAAAGAGGAAAATATCATTGTTTTTATGTATGATGATATTGCCTACAATGAAGAAAACCCTAGACCTGGAATCATCATTAACAATCCCCATGGTAATGATGTTTATAAGGGTGTTCCAAAGGTTTGTTCTTTTTTCATGATTGTAATTTTCTTTAAAAAAATTACAAATTGGATGCCTAAAGGACGTTCCTATGCAGGATTACACTGGAGAAAATGTTTCTGTTAACAACTTTTTTGCTGCTATCCTTGGAAACAAATCTGCTTTTACAGGGGGTAGTGGCAAAGTTGTTAATAGTGGCCCCAATGATCATATCTTCATATATTACTCTGACCAGGGGGCTCCTGCTGTAATTGGTTAGTTCTCATTAGCTTGGTCATTAACCTCATATCTATTACCTTGGATTCTTGTATGTCATTTCGGCTTGAAACTTATAGAGTTGCTAATGAATAATGATGAATTGTGTGTTAATCCAGGGATGCCTACCTTACCTTATCTTTATGCTGATGATTTGATTGATGTTTTAACGAAAAAAATGCTTTCGGGACCTATAAAAGCTTGGTAAATTTTGTTGTTCTAGATATCTGTTGGTTTCTAGATGCCTTGTTCATCACTATGTTGTAGTTTTTAATTTCTTGTCTGCCTGTATGTAACTTTATAGGTATTCTATCTTGAAGCTTGTGAGTCTGGAAGTATCTTTGAGGGTCTTCTTCCCGAGGGTTTGAACATCTATGCAATGACGGTAGCAAATGCAATCGAGAGTAGCTGGGGGACCTATTGTCCTGGAGAGTATCCATGTCCTCCCCCAGAGTATGAAACCTGCTTGGGAGACTTGTGCGGTGTTGCTTGGATGGAGGACAGGTACATATAATTTTTCATTTACCCTATTGGATCATTGAATCTGCGAGGTTTTTGAAGTTGAAGCCTATTCTATATCTGTTTTCGATAGATTTCAGTTTACCATTTTCAGTTTATTTCATGTCTCTAAGAATTTGGTAAACAAATAAAAAAATCAGAGGCAAAGTAGGTGGATATATTCTGATTCTTTTGATATCATCTGGATTAAGGGTGAGTTTGGATGGGCGGTGCGTTTACTTGCAGTTAGTGTAAAAACAGCGGTGGCAGTGAGATTAGATACTGTAGCGATACTGTAGCGTGAAACAAAAAGTAAGCTAAATGCACCGCCACCCCAAACCCACCCTAAATTAGGATATATTTTAATACTAAGGAATCAGCTTTTTTCTTAATAGTTGAGTTACATCTCTCTGTATGTATTTTTAATGTTCTGTGTCTTGTTGAGCAGTGACATACATAATCTGCAGAAGGAGACTTTGCACCAGCAATATGAACTTGTATGGCATTTTTAAACCTATGCGTTGCATGAGCTGTTTCCTTTCTTTCTTAAAAAGAGAAAAAAATGGTGACTTTGATGTCATCTTCCTATAGAAGTTATTTCTTACTGCTATATAGATATAAATAAATATGAAACTATATACTTAAAATGAGAGGTCGGTCTAAGTTCCTTTGACATTGAATTCAAGTGCCAATGAGTCTATTCAGTATTATGCTAAAATCCAAATGGTTACCCTGTTGAGTTATATGGTGAAATTTCACTGTGCTGGTCTTTACAGCTAAAAAAGAGGACTATCAATGGCAATTCTGCATATGGCTCTCACGTTATGCAATTTGGTGATATAGGAATTAGCATGGACAATCTCTTCACATGTTTGGGTACCAATCCTGCTGACGATAACTTCAAATTTGTCGATGGGAACTCCTTGTTGCCATCCACCAAAGCTGTTAATCAGCGCAATGCTGATCTTGTCCATTTCTGAGATAAAGTTTGTATCCTATGTCTCTTGCATCGGATATTACTGTGAATGAGTGTAAGATATGAACACTTTGTTCCATACGTTGAAAGCTGAACTGCTAGTTTAGAGCTCATCCCACTCAAGTTATTTTTGAACCTATTGTGCAGTATCGCAAGGCACCTGATGGCTCGGTTAGGAAGGTTGAAGCTCAAAAGCAGGTTATGGAAGCCATGTCCCATAGAATGCATGTAGACAACAGTATACTACTCATTGGAAAGCTGTTTTTCGGAGTTGAAAGAGGCCCTGAAGTTTTAAACACTGTTTTGACCAGCTGGTCAACCTCTTGTTGATGACTGGAAATGCCTTAAGGAAATGGTAATATCCTTGATTCTCAGTCCCTCTTCCTCATTTTCCTTTTTCTCATCATGCAACTTACGAAGATGCTCTGTTCATCGACACAGGTGAGAACCTTTGAGACGCACTGCGGATCACTGGCTCAGTACGGGATGAAACACATGCGTTCCCTTGCGAACATCTGCAATGCTGGAATTGAGACAGAAAAGATGGGTGAGGCATCAGCACAAGCTTGTTTCAACATTCCTTCAGGACATTGGGGTTCTCTTGGGAAAGGGTTCAGTGCATAAAATATAGCAGAATTGTCAACTGTTGAAGACCGTAACTTTGATGATGCTGTATTTCATAATGTGTTTTCCTGAGAGATGTGTGTGTACATATATATATAAACTCTCTGCATTTTGATGACTATTCATGTGATTGCTTCTGCCCAAAATTGTTGGGTAGCCACACTGTACCACACATGCTTAATTTAAATTAAGGTGCTTCTGTTATGATTCAAATGAAATATGATTGAAGAGAATTGAATCTTGGAGATGGGATTGTATAGAATATTACATTGCAAAGCTTAAAATGTGATTTTTTGGTGTAACATCTTTCAATTACATTGAATTTTAATTAAATTTAGAGTGGTAAAATTTTGTCTACCAATTGAGTATTTATTATTATTATTATTAAATTTAGGTTCATTATAACATTTTTTTCTTGTTACATGTCTAATTGAGTATTTTTTTAAAATTTTAAATATTATTTTTAATTTTAAAATATCTAACCAACGAATTTAACAAAATAATTATATGGTGTTAATAATTAAATTTGGATTTTAATTTAAAAAAGTAAAATATTAAGATTTTTAAATAAAAGTAGTGGTTAAATTCAAACTTACAAAAAGATATAGGGACTTGGTGAATATTTTAAATTTTTTTACATATCTAAGATTTAATATAAAAACATTTATTTTATATTTTAAAATATTAATTCCTCTTTTAAGGTTTAATGAAAATACACAATATGTTTAAGGTTTATTTATTAACTAAAATTTAAATTAAAAGATAAATATGTTCTGTATTAATTACTTGTTAATTAATTAATTATCTTTATTTTAATATCGTATTCAATAATTATTAATTAAAAATAATAAAAATATAATTGTCTTAGATTTCTTTTAATTATTGTTAAATTAAATTATAAATTACATCATACTTTAATATAAGCTTATCTTAATATTTTTCCAATTAATACTAGAAATGAAACATGTTGAATGACACCAAACTGCATGAAAACCTTAATTTTACCCTATTTTGTTGAAGCTAATGTCAAACAGTCCGGTAATTCCATTTGGTTCTAATTAAATTTGAAATTAAACCTAATCATATTTTTAAACGAAAGGTAAACTATCTTAACATTGTCTTTTTTCGTCTTTAAATTACGAATTCAAAATTTTACTTTAAAAAATATTAATAAATTTCTTATTCCACCACTCAACAAACCCCGATATGAATAAAAATTTTAATTTGTGCTTAAACAGCTAAGGCTTTTTTAAGTCCCCTCTCTTTTCCAATCAAAGTGCATAGTGGTAACACCCTTGGGTAATTGTCATCTTTGTTAAATATGATTCTTATTTTCAGTCAAATTTGAAAAATAATCTTTCAGTTAAACTCTGTTTACTTGTTTTAATCAAACACTGATTAGTTTATATTATTTTATTATTATTTGACCTATGAATTTAGGCTATAAATAGGCTCTTTTACAACCTTAGAAATATGACACCTATGAGCTATTAGAATTCATAACACATTTAGAGAATTTTGTGTTTATGTTTTGAGGGTTTTTTGTTTTCGGGTTTTCGGAGTTTAGTCTTTATCTCCATCTTTTGTACTCTTCGTTCTTTTGCCATTATAGTAAAATTATCTTTGCCTGTGGTTTTTTATTTGGAGGATTTTTCTACGTTAAATTTGTGTGTTCAATTTCTCAATTTATTCTGCTATTTTTTCTTGTTGGTTGCTTAATCGGGTCGATCCTAACAATCTTTAAGGAGAAAAATAAAGAAAGAAACTGAGCTGAAAGTAGCCATAAAAATAAAGTGATTTGGAAGGTGAGGGGTGGGTCTAAGCAAAGACACTTCAAAAATTCATCATTGGTTGGTTATATAAAATCAACATATATGCATAATCCAGGCTGTGTGGGTTTTGTAATTGGCCTACAATGTAGTCTCTAAGTATGAATCAATTCCGTGGCTCATTATCAGGAATTAAAACCCTTTTTCCTAAGGTTGGAAGTTAGTGACTCTTCATCTGAATAAGTTGGGAAAACATCTTTAGATTCTCTTTAGGACTGAGAGTCGTGATTTTAAAGTATGTCACTTTTCAATACAATATGTTCACGCGATATGATAACTAATATTTTTTTAAACAAAGAAAACTTTTTCAACCTTGTTGTATATAATTATTTTTATGTAATTTCAATATACAGGAATTGGACAAGGCTTGAGTTTCAATTTTATCGGATGACAAAAATAAACTTGAAATCATGTAAACAAATGTATATAAAATAATAATAAAAGGGTTAATTGTACTAGACTATTATCAAGGGTTCGGGTAATATATAAGCCAAAACACAAAATAAAAATTTTAATTTTTTTAGTAGTAAAATAATTTCTCTCCTATAAAGATTGTAATTTCTAGAAAATAAGATTTATTCTAAGTAAATAAATTACCACTATTTTCCGGTAGAATAACGATATCTCAAGATTGTATGAAGTATTTTTAGGTCAATCGATACTCTCTATTTATAAAGAGAAGTACAAGAATATTCCTAGTTGAACAAACTTTTGATAAATAATATTATTTAAATAAAAAACATACTCTCAGTCTAACTGAGAGAGAGGGGGGAAACACACCCTCGTAATCTTATTAGGGTTGCCACCCCCGCATGTTACATGAGGGATAAATTGAGCCTATTATGTATTAGGTCTAATTATATGTGGTTCTTAGACTTTTGATCTAGCGCTTTATAATTTAAACCAACCCAATATTTATTTTTATTCCCAAATAAATAATAGTTAATCAATTACTTTAATTAATTAAATTAACTAAATCACTTTCTCAATTAGATAATTTTCTCAAACAAATTCTAATTCAGTTAAAGTTATAACAACTTTACCGTAATAGAATCTATGAGGAAATATATTTAATTTCTTTATTCAATGATTTGTGATGACTAATAAATCTAATTTCATTTTTGAACTTTAATTATTTAATTATAGTTAATTAAATAATAATTCTAAAAATCTTAAATAAATTCTCAAGTCATTTTTATATTTAACGAGAAAACACATTCATTGTGAAATATATTTCTCTTATTTCATCGTTTCCATTCACTATGGATTCAACGAGCTAGCGGAAGCACCAATTGAACATGTATAATTAAGGCTAAAATAATTTATAATTAAGTTTCGGCTTTTTACCTATTAATTATAAACATATTTAGTGACGAAGTCGTTCTACTAAAGTATCGTGACTGAGCTCTTCCTTATTATATACTATTACGAAAATTATTTAACAAGTGCTCGTCTAATAACCTTGTCAGAAGTGTGTTATCCTTATAGGATATCTTTAATTATTTTAAGATAATTCTATTACATTACCTTTGTTACTTCCTTCAACTTAGACATCAGAAGGCTTCCTACAACATAAGCTTTGGTACCTCCATAAGTTTCCTGTTGTTTTAAAAGTTCTTTTATACGTCCAGCCCAAAACATAAATATCAGTCCAACCCCCTCCCAAAAATATGTTAACAATCTTATTCTAGGAATTAGTACAACTTTGATCAACAATCTTTGTTTTCAAGCATCATTAGCTTCAATTGAGGTTGTAATCGAATTAATCTCGAACAGTAAGAAGTTAAATCTTAAGCTTAACTCAAAATTTGTAGCATAAAATTTGTCTCCAACTCAATCCAATATATTAACTTTCATTTACTAAACTTTTGATATAACAATATTTAATAATGAGATTTACAATTTTTCTTAAACCATTTTGTGAAAATATTATTGAAATCTCATTAAACATTTTCATGACTTTTACATCTCAAAAACACTTTTATTAAAATGATTTGATATCTATAAAATAATTTTGAGCTAAATTAAAATTAATTTAAAGTGTTTCAAAGCATTATTTCAACATTTTAGAGACATAGGCAATCCCCCAAGGCCTTGGCATAGGATTGGTCCCTTGAATTGAATAGCTAAATGAGGTTTTGTATGTATGGAGACCAAAAGAGTGAGAGATTAGATGAAGACTAAAAAAACAATATATAATGGAGATTTCTATACTTGATTAACAAATGAATTGTGGTATTACATACCAGGATTAACAAAAACAAAAAAAAATTATTGGTAATATATGCTACACTTTTAAGCTAAGAATGTAAGAAATTATTAAAAATATAATCACAAACTTTAAATATAAATAATAAAATAAACAGAAAAAAAATATATATATATATAAATATAATTTCAGCACTTAAATATAAATATAATTTCAGTAGTTTTAAAAGAAATTTGGCTTATGTCTTGACTTAAGGGAAACGGTAGTTAAACCTCTTGTCAAACACTCGTTTGACAAATTTAGTTATTTTAACTCTATATATCTTTTGAGTAACTCATTAATTACCTTAATTGAGCGACAATTCAATAAAACTAAAATTTAGGTAATTATAACTGTTCAATATTTTAAAAGATTAATGTTAATGCCACTTGTTTTTTTTTCTCAATAATATGTTGTTTGTGAGGAATTTTAAGTTGAAAATAAAATATATTTAAGCATTTCTATGCTGAACTTTGTCACTATTAGTAATTTGAATAATGAATTTTTTTTTTGAATTTGTCAAATTCATAATAATTTGAATTATTCATAATAATCCTTAAATTAGGATTTGGAGTAGAACTAAGTGAGGTTGTCCTAGAGGATGTTCCCAACCTAAAAATGCCATTTTTTGTCTAGTGTTCACCAAGAAAATCCACAACCAGAGCCTGAAGGAGAGACTACTAATTTAATGCCATAATTAGGCTTTGAATTTTTCAAGTAAATGCTTCTTCATTCGATTCCTTTAATAACAATTTGGATATGGAAACCATCTAAATGTTAAAGAAAATACAAGAAAATGAAATGTAATAATTAACTTATATTTTAAAATTATGCTTCATTGCAACTTCTTCCTAATTACATTTGTTTTGAAAACTTTTGGTTGGTGTATATTAAAGTATGCAAATTTAAAGATTGAATTAACTGTAAGCATATTGTGTCAAACCATAGTATAATTATTTTTATAATGAAATACTTAATTGAAGTACTTAGAAGATCGTATCGTTAAGGTGAATCAAAGCAATTAAATCTTTCGTTAAATTCAATATTTATAGTTTAATTAAGATTGTGCCATGTTACGTTTGATTCATTAGACATAGTTTACATTTTCTCTTTATGTTACCATTAGATCCATTCCTAATAAATTAATTTATTATTTTATGTTACTTCGGGTTCATAATTTGTTGTTGATAAGGATAAAAATTACTTTCTATTTAAATTACAAATTGTAATGTGTGAAATAAATTACAAGTTGGTAACCTTACACCCAGCTTGGGTTGTAACGCCCCAATTTTCGGGAATCCTGTGAATGTTGGCATAGGTTTAATTATGTTAGTGGGCCTCTAAAAGGCCCAAGCTTAAGATAGAA